>NC_046223.1:19809373-21285623 GCF_009819885.2 Catharus ustulatus
TGGAAGAGTTAAAAGGCTTTGTGCTTATCGACTCAGATGGCTTTTGTACCTAAGTAGAAATCCTTTCGTTTTGAAGTCCGGTTCTCTTGCAAAGCTGAACATTTTATCCATGAATTTCCTACTGGACAAAGGAATGGTGAGCTCCTGTTTCTCAGGAAAATGAGCTGCTGGATTCATTATCATCAGCTTTGTACAAAATGGTTTGCCAGACATTTCAAGCATGAGGTAAAGTCCCTCCTGGGCCTGTGCTGCAGCCCTCACAGTGGGGGAAGATGAGCTTTTGAAAACAATTCAATTTTTATTCATTAATGTGTATAAAAATAGGACATTTGATCCATCCCAAAAGCCAACAACCTGAGTGTACTGTTTCACCCAGCAGGAGTACAGGACAAAAGGACAGATATGCAAGAGAGCAGAGCCATACAGCTTCAGAGCAAGGGTCACCTGCCCCAGGATCCTCTGCCAACAGCACCCACTGGCAGATGGTTGAAGGACTGGCAAATGTAAGATTTTCTGCTGGCTTTTTTTGTTTCACATGCTTTTTCTCTTCAGTACATCTTTCAGAGTAAGTGTCTGGTCTTTTCTTGGACCCCTCTAAACTATTTGTAATGATAGCATTTCTTGGCAAGGCTTTGCACACACTGACCACCTGTTGGCATTAAGAACCATCTCCTTTACCTCACCTTGAGCCTGGCCTCCTTTCATTTTATGCCTTACATTTTCTATTAGAAGAGATGGTGGGTAACTGGTGCCTATCTCTGATCCTGGGCACTTTTGATTAGTAGATCAGTGTCCTACTTCCACTGAAATAACCCCATTCCAAATCAAAGGGAACACAGGAAAATCCTTCCATGTGTGGAAGCTGTTCTGTAGCTGAGGTCATTGTAATTACCTTTCTCTGAATGTTTTTGTTGTAATCCAGCCTTCCTCAGATGAGGGAACAAGAACCACAGGCTATACTGAAGATGTGGAAGAGACATAGATTCATACAATCACATAATTAGGTTTTCTGTGTTCATTTGATAATATGTATTTTATTTTCTTCTGTTTTATTTTTGCTATTTTGACTTCTGTTGAGTTGAAGTTTGAATGGAACTAAAATTAGAATATGCTAAAATACTGCTCCTGGATGATAATTGTCAGGTTTGTGTCCATTGTTTCCTATGTGAAGTTAAGACTGGATTTTTTTCATGTGCATTATTACCTAAATTGTCATTCTTTTTCATATTGCCCTATCACCAAATCTTACATGGCCCCTTAGCAATTCTGCCTAGTCTGCCCTCATTCTTACTGTCTTGAATAATTTTTTTATCAGCAGAAAACTTTCTCACCTTTTCCTATTTATTTATGAGTGAATTGAATCTCAGCACAGTTCCCTGAGGAAATCAGCTGATGATCTCTCTCCACTGTGAATACTTACCCTTTCTTTTTTGTCTTTTAACCAGTTATTTTTCTTTGAAAGGACTTTTCTTTCATTCCATAGCCATGCAACATTTGCATAGCTATGGTTAAAAAGAGAAAAATCCGAATAAATCATAGAAGGAAAATTTCTGCAGATCAAAAGACTCCAAGCTGAGCCCAAACAAGAGGTGCAGTGGCACAGCAGTTGTAATCAATATCCTCCCAACAGAATAATTGAAATTTACACAGCCTGATCTCAAGCTGGGATTTGTCATCCAGTACTCCACACAGGGCATCCACTGGGCCATGGAATAAACTGCCAGGCATCTGTAAAGGGGCACAACTACCCAGTTGCAGAGAAGAGAAATATATGGGGGCTGTTGAGCAGTTTTGGGGGGTAAGTTTTTATAGTTTGGTTTTTTGTTTAATTTTTTCTGTTTGTGCTGTGGATTTTTTTTTTTCGGGGGCTGGGGGGGAGTTGTGTTTTTATAATTTCCCAAAACCATCTCTCTGCTTCAGATGTCTCAGTACCATCCTAAAGGAAAATGCTGAAGTCTGATCCTGATTCTGAAACACAAAAAATTCTGCTGCGTCCTCTTTTTATAGCTCACAGAGTATTTCTTAATTGTGTTCTGTCTCTTCCAGCAGCCTGTCCCCTTGCTGCTCCCTGGCTACATCCTGTTTTCTCTACCTGTTCTAGCAACCACTTTTTTCCATACTGACTGGGGAGACCTATTAATCCAGATGTTTCAGTCATCTACACAGTGTCATCCACAGAGTTTTAATTAATTTAATAAGAAGTTTAGTAATTTAATTTGGCATTCGATCTAGCTATAAGCTTTAGAATCTACTAGGCAGCTAAGATCTAGTGGGGTTTCTATAATGAAGGAGATAAAAGCTGGACAGACTTCCAATTTTCTCAGCCATAAAAGCTGTGTTCTACTGTCCAGGAAAAAATGGTTTGTGTTGAATTCCTGCAAAGTGTTTGAGTAGCTGCAAATCCTACAGAAATCATCATGCAGAAGGATGCTGAAGACAATGTAAAATAAGGAGCTGTGCAAAAGATACTGGTGTTGTAATAAAAACCCAAAGCAGAGTGGTGGGGTGAACTGGAGTAGTGGCCACAATCTGTAGTGGAGGGTGGGGGAGGGTCTGGGGGAGATTTTTACGCTTAGGATGTGGAAGAAGAGTGTGATTCCTGTGCAAAGACCTTTTGAGTAACTGTGCCTGGACCATACACTGCTTGCAGTTTGTCGGTTGCCCAAGTAAATGTGGAGATTTGAGCCTGACAAGGTGTGTTTCCCAAGCTTTAGCAGATGGTAGACCAAGGCTGTTTCCTCCCTGTTTAACTGCTTCCCAGTAAAACTCAATCTGGCTTTATTTAGCAGAGCTGTGCCATGTTCTTGCAGGTCTCTTGCAGGTCTTTTGCTCAGCAGTTGAGGTGGGTAGAGCAGAAGGTGGAGGTGTGCCCTGATTCTAGCTGGATTAGTAAGAAAATGGATGTGGCAGAGCTGGAAGTGGCAGCCAGGCTGCCTCACTCATGCCTCACCTATGGCCAGGCTGGCTATGGGCACCAAGCTTTCTCCATTCAGGTAAAGCTCTGCAAATCTGCAACCAACTGCAGTTTGCTGGTAGGACAGACTTCTGCCCTGCTCAGTCCCTATCCTGATATCCACCCTCAGGCTAAAACCATGAGCATCAGGCCGTGTTTCTTGTCCAGATGGAGCTACAAATAATAGCTGTGTCAGTCCACAGGTTCTGTCAGCTGTTTACTTTGCTGGGGGAAGCACTGGAGTCTCAAAAGTGTTGACTCTTACAAGAGGAAGTACTGGGCATGCCCGTATGAATAAGTGATACATAATTGTGTGCAAGTGCTTCTACTGGCTTCAAGCATACTTTTGCAGCTGCCCCATCTGGGGGAAAAAATGGCCACGAATAACACCCTAAATCATGCTAAATATTGCAGACAGCATATCTGTATGAAGTATTTAAAGATTAAAAAAACATCCCGGATTCTGAATTTACAAAACACCATTTCCTCCATCTGCACTCAGTGCTCATCATTTTGTTACACAACCACTTCATTCCTTCACTGCTAATAGATCCCTTTGAATACTGAATTGCCTCATTAGGGTCTCTTATGCCATGAATGAAATTCTTCCTCTGAGTCAGATAGGCAGTCCTTTATTTTTTTCCCATTGATTTTTTTTTTGTTAAATATATCAGTCTGGCTCTAAGTAATCAATAAAGCAGTGTGGGAAGACTTCTGATCTTTGAAATTGTGTGGAGTACATAGACCCTTTGCTATAATGCCTTTGTTTCATGAAACCTTGTGTTTATAGGAAACTCTTTTACCAAGGTTTAAGTGCACGGCTACGCTGTTTGCTTTCATTCAGACTCCTTCCTTTTTTCTATAAGAGGGAATGGCAATTCCAAACCTCTGATTCTGACTGCAGTATATCTTGGCAGAGTCACCTCTAATGAGGGGGTCACACTTGTGTCAAACAGCTGGATTATTTGGCAAAGAGTTGGATTGATTTGCTGAATGTCAGTCAGTGGAGAAGTTAGGAAGAAAGCTCTGCCTCATACTTTGATGTGCTAGAGCTTCTGAACTGTTGTTAATAGAAGTTATAATGATATTGTCAGCTGTAAATTCATCTCCCTAATTGATCTGTTGAGCAGACTTCATGTTTCTAAAGATGGGTTTAAGTAGCTTCCTTCTGCCTCACTGTTCAACAGTTTAAGTAATTGAATTCAGCTGTTTTATTGCTCCCTTAATGAGTGAGTGGAAACCATGGATGAATTTCTCAGCGTATCATCTCCCTGCAAAGTGCAATATCTCTCAGGACCTGAAAGTCTGGATTTGGTGATGAAACAGTTATACTGTGTTGGATAAGCTCCTGAGAAAGGTGGGCCAGAAGACTCCCTGATTTACCGCTCATGGCTTTAAGGAGAGGTAAGGGAACTCAGATTATGGGTACATCAGAAAACTTTTGCAAGGCCATCTTCAGTCCAGCATGTTATAGCAGAGAAGAGCAGTTTGCTCCAATTTTAATTTCTGAATGTGTTTCTAATGTGTTTTATGATAAGTTACTTAACCATCTATGCTAAAGCTGACAGAGAAGTTGTAAGGTGCCCAATTATTAACCAGAGTTTCAGGCAGGTCTTGTCTGTACGATCACTGAAGTAATATGTCAGGGTATTGTAGACCAGTCTTTGCTGTGATGTTACTCAGAGACTACAGCTGCCTGTTACCATGCAATATCTAAACTTGGGGAAGCAATTAGCAGCCTTAGATCTGATGATGGGCTACCCAGCAGGGCCATAAGGCTGTGGTCAGGGGGCTGGTGCAGCTCCTTGGAGTGGCATTTTCTATCCTTAATAAAAAGCCCTTCTATGAGAGCATTTTGCTTTTCCAGACCCAGGATTGACTTCAATGAGTCAACAGCTGTTGAGCTGAACTTGAAGCACTGCAGCTTGTGCCAGCAAGCTGGCAGTAACAACATCATATCCCATTGGCAGTGGAAGCAAACCAGCAGTGAGCTGGAGGCCTGGCAGAAGTGGGGGAGCTGCTGCTGTGCAGCCCAGAATCAGAGGTCTGAAGTTACCACATGCAGAAGTGTTTTTTGCTGAGAACACTGTAAGCACTTACAAGTACACATGGTCTCAGTGTGCTGGACATGTGAAACACCCCATAATTAAAGTCAAGTGGATTCTTATGGCTGTTATCCAGCACAAAAGAAAACCTTGGAGCTGGCTTCCCAGCTGACATAAAACTAATCTGGATGGTGTTACTGAAAGAAATGTGTGTTGGACTCAGGGAATCAAATGCTGTCACTCAAATCCCGTCTTTGTGGGTGGCCATGTGGAAGCCAACTTGCTTCTCTCTTGCAGGCTTTGAGTAATGATCTTGCCTTGCTGGGAATGAGGCAGCAACACTGGAGTCCATTGAGCTACACCAGTTTATACCTGATGGGGATCAGGAGGGTGGTGATTGGTGTACTTGCTGCTGCCTGGCAGGCATGAGAAGGGACATTTGTGCCATTAGAGAATGTAAATAATATTTGTAGAATGTATTTTCCATGACTGTTTGATGTGATAACTTTCTCCTGTGTGCCAAAGCATGGTGGGCAGTGCCAAGGGAGTGCTGCTGAAGCACAGCTGGGAGGTTGATGTAACATTGCTTGGGGAATGAAGGCACAGAGCGAAAAGAGTATGAAAAGGAGCTACTTTTCAAGGCAACATGTGAAAAAATGGGAGTAAAGAAACAGATGAGACTGAGATCAGGTCAGGTTGTTGGGGCTTTGAGCAACCTCTATTGTTTGTAGTGGAAGGTGGTCCTCTAATTAGATGATTTTTAATGTCCCTTCCAACCCAAGCCAGTCTATGATTCTTTGAGGTGAGACGGGTTTGATGCTCAGGACTTTGCCATAATCACTAATCCTGTTACTGCACCTTCCTGGCATAAAACGTACCTTGTCTCAACATGTCTGGAGTAGAGACAGAAGGGGATGGAGTTCCTGAAATTGTACATGAATTCTGTGTTAACTTGTTTTTTACAGTAACTATTGAAGCAAATAAAGAAAAAGCCTTCAAATCCAGCTGACCTGAGCATGGTTGTTTGGATGTCCTCTGAGGGGATAGCAAAACAGCACTGGCATCCACACATCTCATGCAGAGGGGCTATTTCTAAGCTATCAGTCATATACATGAGAGGCTTTTTCCTTGAAGCTACGTCTAGGGTGCTTCAGAGAGGCCAGAAATATAAGATGGTGCAGTGAAGAAAGTATTTAAAAGTTTTAAGACTCACTATTAAAATCAGTGAGCTGCTTGGCATGGGTGAGTAGAGAACAAACATCTATTTTGCCTTTTTATAACCTTTATAGTCCCTACGTTGTGTTTATGTGACTGTCTTCTTGCATGCTTTGCATTAGCCCTGATGGCTGTCTTACTGTGCAGTGCCTCTGGTATTCCCCAAAATTCAGGATCTTTGGGACACCTTCCCTGTAATCCTGGCTCTGGCTTGATGTGGCCAAACAAAAGCAGGGAAGCTTGTAATAGCTTCCCATCAGCAGAGAATCCCTCTGGACAAACCTGCCTGTGAGCAGGTTTTAGTGTGAAGGTATTTCAGTGTGATTGCAAACATGCAGGATGGACCTGGTCCACTTTTAGTTATACTGTAAAAAGTGGTTGTGGCTTAAAATGCTCTAACACTTCAGTTTAATTTTTTGAAAAAGGGTTTGCTAAAGCCACCCCCATCTCATGGTGGTCTGCCGAGTTGTGAGGCAATTGCAGTTACCTACACAATATATAAAGAAACTTACTCTCCTGACTGTAAACCATGACTCTTGAAGACTGAGCATTTCTGCAAGCTGTGAAAATGGCTTGGTCAGTTAGGGATTTTTTTGCAGTTTGTTTTCATGAGCAGTAGCTGATGCAAGGAAATAGAATTGCCTTGCAGTTTAGAAAATCTAGATTTGGTAGGAAAGTTTAGAAATACTGTTCTATCTGCTGAGCTTAAGTCTGGGATCACTAAACAAAACAGACTTCCCTCCTTCCAGATATCATAATGCTGCCCCTTGTAAACAGTGTTGTAGCAGGATGACCCATCTCTTTCTGGAGGTCTGCAGAGCTGGATTTATTGTCCCCTCTCTGTTTGCTGCAGCAGCACTTAAGGGCTTATGTCAGCTTTGTGTTCATGTTGTGCCCCTTGAATCCTGAGTGAACATTTAGATGGTTAATGCTAAAAAAAGGGCTGCTCCAATGAGAAAATAATGAAGTCACCATTGCATAAATAAATAGATCTCTTCTCTTGTGTTTCATGTTGGCCTTTGGCTTGCACTCATCACTATGGTGTCTGAGTGCCTGCAGCAGGATATTAAACTGGCAGTAACATATCAGGTGATCAGTGGCTTGGCTTCCTCTTCTTCCTCATGCATATGAAAAGGAGCACTTAGAATTTGTTATGTAAACACAGCATTGTATGTTTATCTTCGAGAAGTAGTTTTGGTTTTGTATTTGGCAGAGAAAGTGGTGACATTTGCAGTTGTGTGGGTCATTTCTTATGAACTCTGGTGTGAAACTTGTCCCTGGTTGAATGAAGCTGACAAAACCCCCTAAGCTACTGGCCTAGCTGGCTTTAGCCTTCTGTATATTCCATTAACTCCCCTAGTTTGGAGGACCTGAACAGGGAGGCAAAGCCTCCCCCCTGTCCCCCCATCCCTCTTCTTATTGTCCCTTGTGGACATATTGAAGGTAAATGCTGCTAAAAAGCATCTCTAGAAAACTTTCCACACATTTACTTCTTCCTGCAAGCTTGGCCATGAGGAGGGATGGAGCCAACTCAGCTTTCACCGTGCCCTTGCTCAGAGCTGTGCTTGCCGAGGAAGGACCCCAGAGGATTTGACTATTGTGGAGTAGATGCATTACTAGGAAAAAAGAGACAGGTTTTACGGGAGTGAGGCTGTATCTTAACTACTGCTCAGTCACTTGGGAAGTCTGTAAAAGCTTTCTGAAACTACCAGGTTCCTCCCAAAGCACTACTTGATCTAGTGTATTTTCAGATTCAAAGCTGAGTCTATAAAACTTATCCGTGTACAAAGACCACCCAACACTAACAGGGTGTGCAGAGAAATTTCTGTTTATGGTTTAGTGCAAGGGTCAGAGACCTTTGCTATGGTTCAGGTTATCCACCCAGAGCAAGCATGCTTTTTTCCTAAGCATGGGATACATGAGTCATTTCTTTTACCCAGAACTCTAGACATAACATAAAATAGATTGCATGAAATAGCATTAAAGATATTAAAGATGGGAGGAAATTGTTTTCTCTCTTGCATTCTTGAGCTATAGAGTAATGGATTTCTACTGCAAACTCAGCTACTAATGCTCACATAAGAAGTGAGGGCAAACAGTAGAAACCTCAGACTTTGTCCTGTAAGATACAGAAAACCCAGTCAAGCAAAAAGCAACACAGAAGTGCTTTTGCAATATAAATTTGGTGATTAATTTCCTAGCAGGGAATTAGCTTTTATCTACTTTTAAAAAATGTTAGTAAACTGGATTTATCTTAAGCTGCTTAGAATTTGTGACCCTGCCAGTATCTGGCATATTGCAGGATTTTCTCTCGTTGTTTGAGAATGACCCATAAGACCCCAAATCTGTATTCTCCCTTTTCATATTAAAAAAATAAATTCCTGTTCAACTTCTTCATTCTCAACTCTGCGCTATCATCCATCTCTGTTCAGATTCTGTGGGATGGCTAGAGGATTAAAAATAGCAGACCTCACACCCACCTAAACCAGAAAGAAATTGATTTTATCTCCTTTTTTTTGAAAGGTGTAAATTCTGAACATTGGATTCCCTCAGTCAGTATTCAATTATTTGAAGGAGTGCCTCTCCTCATTAGAGACTGCTTGTAAATATACTGTCCCCCTTGAATGCTTGGGAACACATGCTTTTGGATTCCTTTTTTAGGACTTTTTCCACTTAGTAATTAATACTCATCCTTATATAACACTTGTGACTGAAAGCACAATGAAAGGGGATAAAAATGGGCAGCCTGCCCTGTTTAAAGGAGATAAATCTACTCTACTGATGGACCTTGCTCACTGAAATTCTTTAGTGCAGAGGAGCTTAAAAGTTATGTGTCAAATATAATACTCTTGGTCTGTTGCACTCAGTGACTACAGCCAGTCTTTTAACTATTATAGAATTTAAGGCTCAGTATTTTTAGCAGTTTTTATTGATGGCTTTCTTAAACTTCTCATTCAGCGGTTTTGTGATCATAAATAAAGATGGAATGACTTTCTGTCTGACTAGTGGATAAAAATTCTCATATGATCATGCACATGCATGCATTTAGGGCCAGTGCATCATTTCCAGTAACTAAAGGTTGCCTGACTTTCATGATTACTGTGGAAGTCAGAACAACTTCCCATTTGTTGGTTGTGGAGATTTGTTGGCTGAATGTATTTCATTTGAGCTGGATTGAGTTTTGGCATGTGATTTATCACTGCCCAAATAGTTTCTTACAGTTTTTAAATCTGTGAAGTCATATCAATAACATAAATTAAAAGCTTCAAGTAATGTTTCAAATGCATGGTTATTATTTTATGTCTACAGGAAATGCAAAAGAAATAAATACAAAATAATAGGAATGGAAAAGCCAATTACTTGACTTACCCTTAGCAACAAAGAAAGTTTCCTTTCTTTGACTAGATGCATGTAAACCCAATCCATAATCCTGCTTCTTGAAATACTCAGTATTTTTGTTTCCTTTATTTTGCTTTCTGAAAGCACACACCATTTATGTAGCTCATTATGTATGTAAAAGATACTGGGAGAGAGTTGAGACTGAGTAATCCATGCCAGCTCTAATTTCCCCATCAGGAAATTAGTTAGGGTGGAGCTGGCATTGAAACACGTGGGATGTCTGTATTATCTGAAGTGGAGCTTCTTGGTTGTTCCTATCTTGAAAAAAAACCAACCAGGCTCCTGAAAGTGCAACTGTGTTTTTTCAGTATTTTCTTCTGGGCATCCCAATATCTCGGTGTGTGTTGGCAGCAGATGATTCTGAACATCTCTTTTGGAGATCTCTGGCAGAATTCTCTGTTTTCCCTGCAGGTCACAGCCCAGGAGCAGCATGAGGTCTTGGTCTCCTTGGCTGTCTGTGACTGAAGTGTTGTGAGCTATAAGTCTCTAGAAGGTTAAGGAGGCAATTCTGCTCTTCTCTCACACTTCTCCAGTCAAGGAGCATGGATGCCAGCACTGCTGCAGCTGAGTGTGTTTCCTGAGGGAGGTGCAGTTAGCAGGGGAACACGATATCAGGACAGCACAAAAGGGAGGATGGGTAGGAAGATGACTGTGGCATACACCTTCTTCTGATGGAATAGGGGAAGTTGTTCTGAGTGAAGAAGAGATTACAGTAATTTCACGATTATAAGCCGCACCATTTTGACTAAAATTTTGGTCCGAACCCGAAGTGCGGCTTATAATCAGGTGCGGCTTATATATGGACAAAGAACGAAAAGTTGCTGTTTTAGTTTGGAGGACAGGTGTCTGCTGAGAAAGGCAGGAGCTTCTCTTTGAAATGGAGAATGTAAACCCCCTCCCTCCAAATTATTATAATTTTGAAATCAAGGGGCTTTCAGGCAAAGATATGGGAATTAGGAATAACAGTTCTTTTCTAGGGAAATTAAAATAGAAATACAGTACTACAAAGAAACAAACTCCAAACCCTGACAAAGTCAGAGTACAACCTGACACCCCGTCAGGCAGGGTGTTGGTAGCAGTCCCATTCCATGGTGGCTGCATCCTCCTGCAGTGACAGATGTGATTCAGATGGAGCAGTGCTCCTGCAGAAGGTGCAGTTTCCCTCCGGAGGTCCAGTGGTGATGTGGAGAAATCCGGTTTCCTCTGGAGTCCAGTGGAGAAAGGGGCTCCCTTAGTGTCCCAAAACCTCTGTTTTTATCTTGGTAAGAAATGTTAGGCCCTTCCCCCTGGCTGGAGCAACTTCCAATGGGATGCAGTAATTTTATCAGTCCCACAGTGGGACTCAATGGGCCATTAGCAGAAAATGACTGGCTGGAGGAAGGATGGGTTGTGAAAAGATAAAGAACAATGCCCTGCCTGGTTTCAATGGATGGCCCATTAGCAGAATATCTCCCACGGAGATAAGGATCACTGCCCCCACCCTCAACAGATGGTGATAGAACAGATACCTTTTATCACACTCTGTATTGTAACGTGCGGCTTATAATCAGGTGTGGTTTATGTACGGACAAAGAACAAAAAGTTGCTGGCACCCAAAAGTGCAGCTTATACTCAGTGCGGCTTATAATAGTGAAATTACTGTAACTTAGCCCGCAGTCTCTGATGGCAAGTGACCAGTCTATAGCAGCTGCTTTCCAGCCTAGTAGTGCCTCAACAGCTCTCAGGAGATCCACAGCACAGTGTGGAGTCACACCTTCCCCCGGTGTATCCAAAGCTGTCAAGGCAATCTGGATTTAGAACTGAACATGGGACAGAGATCAGGGAATTTCAGGTCAGTCCAGCTTGTGCCCCTACTCACCTGTATGTAGTTAGGGTCCCTCCTGTTCTCATTGATCCTCAGGTAATCAGAAGGTTCTTGCCATCTATGGTTTTTTTGACAAACCCATTTACTGCTAGGAACAAGAAAGAAACCATTTATTGCACAGTAAAGAGAAACTTGCCCTTCTGTATACAGAATTATTTTACTGTGCCTCAAAAGATAATTTGACTTGTGTTTTAAAGGAGGAGACTGGTGGAAGGGGTTTCTCTCCACAGGCTGTCAGCAGTCCCTACCAGGCCAGCACTATCTGCAGTCTGTTCCACTTCCAGCCTCTTCCACTGCTTTGCATAATGGATGGCGTTGTCAGCAACAGTTTCCTGATGTTGTATAGTACTAAGGAAGAGACTGTCTTCTCCTGTACTTAACCCTGGTGATTTTTAACCCAGCCATTAGCCCTCACAAATGATATTGTTTTCCCCTTTGGCATGAAGCAGGAAGGCCTGTTGAAAACCACAGCATCCGTTGTAAGGATGGACATATTCATCACTTGAGCCTGGGGCTCAGCTGTGAACACAAGGAGGACTTCAGAAGCCAAAATATATTTGGTCAAACTTTTTTTGTGTAATGGATTCCTCAGAATTCCAAACTGTAGTCAAACATTTCATTAAAATGCTCTGGGAATGCACAAGAAAGCTCTTGACTGTAATGTTTGCCTAGGGAGTTTTGTTTGAGTCTTCAGCCTAGATTGTCCTTAAAGCCTATTGTACTGCATGAAAGGTAGCAGAGTACCTCAAGGGAGAGTCACAGGCAATTCAGATTCATGCCAGTGAGTTCCTGTACCTCCTGCCTGGAGCTTCCAGCAGCCACAAACTGAACTGGATAATACCCTCATTACTCCATCTCCTCTTTAGCATGCTGCAGCCAGCAGGTGCTACTTGCCCTTGTGTTGGTTATAGTGGCACTTCTGGTACATGTCCTCAGAACCAGAGAATTTGTCTTGATGATCTTATTAAGGAAATGGATGCCCTGATGTAATTCTTACTGTTATTTCGGTTTAGCCAGAGCCCTCTCTTACAAGGCTTTCCAGCTGTCAGTTATACCACTAACACCAGTCTGTCTACCATTCCATCCATGAACCTTCCCTCCTCTGTGGCATCCATCTTCTGTGATGCTCCAGAAAGATACAGGGACTTGTTATAGCCCGTGCTTTTACCAGGGCAGCAAAGTTTTATCCTCAGCTTCCCCTGGACCTTGTTCAATGCAGATACCTGGTGCAGCACTGACAGCAGGGAACAATCACAAAGCCAGAGGCTCAGATGCAAGAGTAGGTCTTGCATGCTCCAGCTTTTAGTCTGGCAGCACAAAGCAATGTGGTGGTTCAGCTTTCTGTGACTATATTATTTGTTTATTAGTAGCCGGCTCTGGGCAAAGCATTTAGTGTAAATTGATTAAATAATGGGATGCTGTTCCCTGGTTATCTCAGTCACATGACACGCTGGCTATTTTCAAGTGACTTGTTCTTTCCCCTTAACAAGCAGAATAATTCAGATGAATTGCTTCCAGAAACAAGAGGAACTCTAGTGTCCCCAATTATTCATGCTGCTCTTCCATCTGAGCATTGCTGCAGTGGGCATGCAGTTGTTCTAAACATAGGATATGTTTTCTTTCGGGACCATTTTATCCTTGGCAACTCGTCAATCACCTGGAACTCAATCTATGTTCCACTTCCATTATTTCTCTAATCATAATGTCTTTTCTAGATCCATAATTGTTCTTCATGGGTTATAAAGCCAGCATAATTTGTTATATTGAAAAACACTGATACTGATTTATGTGCTTTCAGTTATGCAGCGTGCATTTCATTTTAGGTCCACTCTGGGGGTAGAAACCTCTTCAATCTGAGCCTGTGCTGTGCACAGGACCTTTGCTTCTTTTCTATTACTCCTGCTATGGAGATAACTATGTTTGCCTTCAGAAATGTTTCTGAAGCTTTGTTTTTTCTTGAGACTCTACCCTCCACAGTCACTTCATTGCCTTGTGGCAATGGGGGAAATCAGTTGGGGCTGATTTCATGGCTTGTTCTGTGGTTGTGGAATATCTACTGTTTCCCAGGATGTCTGTAAAAGAAGCTGACAAACCATCCTGGTGCTTAGCACACCCCACAGTTTGCTTCCCTGCTTTGGCTGGTTTCAGTAGCCTTTGAAACCCATTAATGTGCACTTCCCTCTGATCAGCCCTATTTGTGCTGTGTCTGTGTACCCCATAATCAACATTAAGTACGATTTTAATCCCACATTTTTGTGAAATTACTGCTCTGACTCAGAGATGGTGCTGCAAACCCTGCTCGTGTGGCTGCTCTTCTTTGTCATTTCATATAACCCAGTTCCTACCTGCCACCTGATCATCCCAATTTAGTGGTGGCTGTGGCACCACGGGGTTAAAGGAATCTTGTAATGCATGTCAAGATTTAAAATCACTGTAAAACAACAGAAATATTGTTTCCTGTCCTTATGTGTTACTTACTAATGCAACTTTTTATGGACATGAGCATTTGCTACGTTTTAGTCTCTGTGAAACATAACAGGTCTGTTCAGTGTGGCTTTGGAAAATATGCTCATGTCCTGCTTCTTTCCTGGCAACTTTCCTCCTTCTCCACAATGTTGTGATTATCTCCCAGGGAAAGCAGATAGCAGAAAAACTTTTTTTTTTGATAGCAGCGTTTCTTTCTTCTTCCAGGTTCTTGAAACATGGTAGTCCATAAACCTGGTCCACTTAAGAGCACTTTACTGGTTTTGGGCCAAAATCTGTTGTGTTAAACACAGCTCTCTAAGGCAGACTCTTCCCTGTAGTTGTGCTCCTGTAGGTCACAGAGGCTGGATCCAGCCCTTTGAGGAAACTGGTGACTCCTTCCATAGTGATCTCTGAAGTGAATTGCCCAGAAGTGAATTGGAAGCTGTGGAGATGAGACCCCTGGAAATCCTCTTTCTGTTCTTTTAACCTTTTAAAGTGTGCATGGACCAGGAGATAAAAAGGTCTCTCAGCTGTCAGGGGCTGCTGCCTCGTTTCTGTCCATGAAGACTGTGCTGGTCTCTCACTGAATCTTTGCTGGGGAATGAGGTGTGTTTGTGTGACCATCTGGGCCTCAGTGTAAGCCACGTGCTAAGCTCTGCATCTTACCTGTGTACTTGGGCAGGGGGAAGGCTGATGTACAGACTTCAAACTTGATGTCTCTCTGTTATTACGAGCTGTCTCCCTTTTCTTGCATCAGAATAGGAAGAGGCATGAATTATTTAATGGAAAATGTTTCTGGATCCCTTACTTGCCTGAGATTATTGATGGTACAGCCCCTCAGGGAGGGAAAGCTGAATAGTAGTGGCTGATAAATGGAAAGTGTTTCTCTTTCATTCTCCCCTGTCACTTTCTCCCTTTTCCATTCTCCACTGATGCATACAGACAGTTCTCTGAGGCATTCACTGTTTCCTGTGTTGACATCTAGAGGCTCTGCCTAAGTTCCTGTGCTTCTTGTGCCCAGGTACACATGGGGAGTCTGAAGGACTGAACAAGACACATATAGACAGAGATGGGATGGTCCCAGAAAAAAAGGGAGCACTATTATGGTTTTATAAATAAAACACTGCAATAGTTGGGGCATTTTATAATGGGTTATCCTAATTAATTGCTGTGGCAGTCAATCATTTATCTACTTGTCTGATGGCTATTAGGAAAATGTGGTATGTACAGTAAGCTAAGACTTATGCTTCAGAGGCCATGGAGTTATCAGAGAAAAAACAGAGGTTATAGATGAGCTTTTCTAATACAATTTTCCAAAGGCTGTAATACAATTCTCAGTTCTAGCTCCAAACTCCAGAAACATGATGCTCCTGGCAAAAGGTCAGTTTTCTGCTTACAATGAAGTGTTCATCTCTAGTAATGGGGCTGATCTGAGGTTGCAAACTGTGGGATCTCTCATCTGAAATTCCAGGGAGGGAGGGATCAGGAGTTCTGCTTACAATGCTGTCTTAGTCAGACAAAAGAATCAGAATAATTACAGCTTTTGAACTAGTTTTGTTCCCATTCTCCTTGGTTTTGCTTATATTTCCTTCTAGACTTGAAAGGTTTTCAATTGGGAATGCTGGCAGATATCCTTAGGAAATTTCAGTGGTATCTAAAGTATTCTTGAATCTCTTTCTTATTCCTTTTATTTGTGAGGGCTAGGAATGCTATCCAGGCTTGAAGTACTTTGAAATATTCCAAGTCTGAGATGAAACAGTTCTGGTGCTTTTATTGAGATTTTTCTGGGCCAAACCCCTATAAGATGCAAAAAGGATCCTATAGGAAGAGTTTTGTATTTTTCCAAACATTTCAGTACCACACAGCACCTAGAAATTTAAATTTTCCTTAAAAATGGAAAATGGAACAAAGATAATGACCTCACAATAGGAATTTCATAACAGCATGCATGAAATATACAGCAAGGATGGGCAACATGGTGTGGTGCTGATTCCAAAGGGCTCCTGATTTTTCAAAGGTTTTCTCCTGGGTGTTTGTCCTGATTACACAGCTCAGAATTTCAGCTGGAGGTCCAAATTCTGTGCTTCTAACCACCAAACTGCGTGTGTGTAAGGGCTGGAGAGCAAGTTACAGACAAGATAAGGAATCTTTGTGTGGATTTCTTTGCTTTATTGTCTATGCTTATGAGAAACCAGTGCTCCCCACACATCCTGCAGGCTGCAAATGCCAGTGGGAACGCAGACATCAGTAGCTCCTCATGCTATGCAACACATCGCCGAAAACCTTTCCAAAAATCCCACAAGAGCAGTGCTGGTGGTTTCCTTCCCCACCAAAAGCCCAGGATCCACCTCCAGAGGGTGCTGCAAACTTGCTGTGGTCACCAGCCCGCGGTGTGCAGGAGGGAGCTGTTCAATGGGCATTTCACTGCGGTTAGGGGACATCAAAATATGTAGGTAATATTTTGACTGTCACTCTGATTGCACAGCATGTAGTTTTAAGTGTAGCTTGTATGCACTTTGAAGTAAAAAAATCCAGGTGGCAACTGTCTTTTGTTAACATGAGATTATTGTGCTTGTAGCGTGAATGTGAAGCAGCACATCCATAAGCAGCGAAGGAACAGATCCAAGTCAGTCATGAAAAGAAAAAACCCTTTAATACAACTCTTGGGACATCTTGCTTCTCTGCTAATTTGCAGCTGAATAGATGCTGTACAGGCAAATATTCATACAGTGAAAATATACAGAACCAGAATTCTAAGGAGTGCTTACAACATGTGAAAACTCTTTTCCTGATGTTACTGAGAGACACTCCTTCCCTTCTCTGAGTAGTGTCCAGAGCAGGCAGAAGCATACAGGGGAGGAATTGAGGCATGGAGAAGAAAATAATTTTGAGTGCTGGAGAAGGTAGATATACTTATGGTGTTAGAAAAGTGCTGCTGCTGCTTAGTGTTTCTTGTAAGGCCGGGCTTGGAACCCTGTGGCAGAGCTACTAATCTTGCAGGAGGATGAGTTTCAGGATGACACTAATGTCATGTGTGTTGCTGGGTTCTTTTGGCCTGCCCAGATTAAAATGGCTGCAGGAGAGCATAGCAGCTGTAAAGCATGATGTTGGCTGCTGCCCTGCTGCTGGCCACGTTCCTCAGCACTTTCATGGCAGAAATCCTTCAGTCTTCATGACCCCTTGGTGTTGCTCTCATCCTGTTCAGGATGAACTGGGAGACTTTGCCAGTATAGTGCTGAATCTCTGGCTCTGCACTGGAATTGCCCCACTCTGCATACTGGATTTTGCCTTCCTGGCTGCCAGCTGCCCATGGCTGTTGGTGCCAGAATTGGCAGGAAGGGTTGGCCCTGTCCCAGGATGTGCCTCCCCCTCCAAGTGAGCAGCTCGCTGGGGTCCCAGAGCTGGCTGTGCTGTGCTGAGGCTGTGTTAGCTGTACATGGATTGTTGCACTCCTGTGGGTGTATCCCTTCTAGTGTGCAGGTGCTGCCCTGTGCAGCCCCTGCACCTTCTGGACAGATGTGGGGAGGCTGAGCTTGTGAGATAGATCTGAGGAAGTCCAGTGCCAGGAGCTAAGAGATGTTTCAGCCACAAACAGCTCAGCTGTGCAGGAGTGGGAATGGGCTGTTTGCTCCAGGCTGTCTTGGTGTGGGAGCAACAAACAGTACTCAGAGAAGCTTCCTGCTTGGGCAGAGCACTGCTGTTCCCTGGTCCCAAATCCAAGGCAGGCAGAGCAGAGCAGAGCAGCTAAAGCAGCAGGAGAGAGCATTGCAGCCAGCCAGGGCAAGTAGTGGAGAAGCTGCCAAGAGGTCTTGGATGGCAGGTCACTGGGACGGTCATGCACAACTTTTTCATTAGCTGGAATTCAAGTCCTGTGGAAAATGGATGCTCCAGTAGTTGCTTTTGGTCTAATGGCTCGACAAAAAGTGGATACTGAAATTTATCATTAATTTATCACATGTTCCAAATGGTTTGTTCTGAAAGTCAAAGCATTTTGTTTCAGCTTGATTTGACCACATCCGCTTGATCAATCGTAGTGCCTTAGGCTTCCCTTCTAATTTGTGGCTGGATTCATCTCCATGGTACACAGCAATGGTTCAGTAGGGATGACATCCTACAGCATCTTCTCAGATTGAATCCAAGCAGAGAATGTAGGGAAAGGAAGAGGTAAAGGAAAAAAGAATGAAAGAATATGAGACATCACTTTTCTGAGACAGTGTGGTGTCTGAGGCAGACAGATTAATAAAAAATTGACCTAAAAAGAAGTGTTTTCAAATAGGTCAGCTGAAGTGTTTCAATTGGGTCAACAAGACCTGGAACAAAAGCTTTCAATTTGGTTTTCTGGTTAAAATGATAATAATAAAAAAACCCCAACAGCATTTTCATTCAGAAGGCATTGGAAGAAAATACCCAACCAGCCCTTCTGGTAGCACAGAGGAAAGTTTCTTTCTCTGAGCTGGTGGCAAATTTTCATACACAATTCCAGCCTTGTAGATAAGATTCCTCTTTTGCCTTCCTAGTTAATTTGGGCTTTCTTAGTGAAACCAGTGGCATGGGTTTTGAGGGAGACATACAGTGAGATATTGAGATGTTTTTAGCAATCCAGAGTGCCCTCCCCTACTGTCTGCATACCACTATCTCGTTTTTTTGTTGCTTTTTTTTTTTCTTTTTTTTCCCTTTTCTTTTTTTCTCCCCAGCTGAAAATACACATTTTTCCTCCACATCTGCAACAACCCTACTTTTGACATTCTGGTCCAGTTTTGTTGTCTCTAGCCTCGAGATTGTCCTTTGAATTAGGGGTCCCATCTGTTGTTATCCTGAGCAGCACAGAAATAGAAAATCCTGCAGGCAAATGGAGCATTGCTTTGCAGGACCAGACTGAGCTCTACATCCAATTTAATGCTCAGTTTAAATTCTGTTGAATATGCACCTTAGATCTTTGTTTTTCAGGGGCATTGTGCCAAGTAAATGGAAATTTATATTTGACAATTTCCCATTTTTCTTAAAAATGAAACACCTTAGTAATAACTAAGCTGGGGAATAGGTGGGGGAACAGGTTTACTGAGAGACAGGGGTGGTTCTGAGCACATTTGTCAGTGCATCTTTTTCTTCTGCTGTGTGACATTTTGTACTCTTAGATGCAGAACTAGAATCCCAAGGAGGCTGTGTCTGTGGGCAGAACTATGTCCAGCCAGGCACTGAGCTATCCTGTCTTATAAAACCCATTTGCAAACATTTGGCCTCTGGCCAATTTCAAAGCTCCTTTGAATAAATGTTTGTGTATGAGGTATTGTGTAAACAGTTCCTGGGCACAGCAAACAGGAATGGCATAGCTTGGTGCCTACTTGATAGCACATTTCATGAGGACAGCTCACTTGTAAAGCAGTAATGCATCCATTAGATGAGTCATGTGACTTGGGAGTTGGGCAGAAGTTCCTTAATATGCACAATTCAAATCTAGATCTGAATTTTATAGCCTCCCATCCTTGGTAACAGCAGAACAGTGACTTGCTGTGGCTACTGACATATCTTTTGGGTTTTTTACTACACTCTATTGGGATGTTCCCACCATCTCTGTGCAGAGGAGTCCATTGCTAAATTAATGTGGGCTGGGAAACACAGCTGGCCAGAGTGGGATTCTGAAGGACAGTGCTTTGGAAGAAATGTTTTTACCTCCCCTTTTGTCTGCCCAAGCTTGTCTCCAGTTAAGAAGGCCTACTTCTTCCACATATCCAGGTACCAAAACCTTGAGGAAGATCCCTTATCTTACAACACAGCAGCACTACCATTGAGTAGGACAATATCCTGATTTTCAAACTGCATAATACTGATAAAAGGTGGGTCTGGACAGTAAAGTCTGAGTATGATTCTTGATCCAACTTCTCCATAGCAACAGGTGTTCAAACCCTGGGCTTAGGTATGTGCTGTTGTAAGAGACAAGAGCTGCAAAGTTCAGATCAGGAATTTCAATGAGTTAAAGGGATTGTCCGCACAAATAGTGGTTACTGTATCTACTGCTGAATTAAAATCGAGTCATTCTTGAGGAAGAGAGAAAGCAGCAGACAGCTTATCACTCACTTGTGTTTCTTTTGAATTGGAATAAAACTTAGCAAACTTCAAAAATAAAGCTGTGAAAACCAGCTACATTTTATGTGGGCTTCACACCCTTTAAAAATTCACAAGAAAGCAAAGGGCAGGGATTTTATCACTGGAATCTGAATCAGATTGATTTTCTGGATTTGGCCTTGGCTCAGATCTGAATGTGATATTAGATGCAAAGTCCCTAAAGTCTGCAAATCTGAATCTCTGTCACCCTTGGATGCTACCAGTGGGGGGTAGACTGTATTATCCCAATAGTATGAAAAAGCTGAAACAAGCTTACTTTGCTATTTTCTTTACTGTGCCCTCTGAACTTAGGTTTCATAAAATACAGGTAACTGTGAGGAACGTGGTGTACAAATGGTAACAGCAACCATTTGTTGTGTTTTTCTCCTGGGTTCCCACTCTCTCTTATTAGGCTGTGAGGAAAACCTGGTCACTTAGATCCTGTTCCATCTTGTGGCGTGGAATGCTGACCTCACTATTTCCAAGTTAGTGTGCAAGTTACAGCAGGAGGAAGGATGACAGAGAAGAATGTGCATTTTTTGCATACTTGATGTACATGTGCATCCATGCAAACCTGATCCCCTCTGGTTGCTAACTTTTGATTCTTTTTCACTGCAGCTCAGAGATAAACATTGTAGCTGAAACCCTTTCGTGATTTTGTGACCGAGAAAAGAGATTCATAGGCATGTGGACCAAGGAGGAAAAAACTAGTTGTCTTTTTTTTTTTTTTGTGGGGGGTGTAAAAAGTCCCTCTGCAATGGAGGGAGAGAAATGTAATCCCGTTTTGGATACAGCATGATCCAGTGATCTTGTCCTCCTCCATTGCACAAGGTGTGAGTGGAGCCTGCAGGAAGGATGACAGAGCTGTTGGGTGGCACTGTCACTTCTTTGCAATTCTGTGTTCCCAAAGCATGGACATGGCCCAGCTCTCCTGGCATGGCAGTGCTGTGAAGGTCAGAGCACGTTGCATCGGGAAGAGGCATCCTCCCTCCTGCACTGGCTGATAGAAATCCCAGGGAGGATGCTAAGAGTTTATTTGAAAATAGATGAAAGCAAGCAAATTAATCAGACAGCAAAAAGAAAATGATGTTCTGTACGACTTCCTTGGTTTGAATCATGAGGCAGACCTGCAGCCAGAGGCAGTGGCAGGCTTGCCAGCGTGAATATCCAAGAAGAATGTGGAGCAGGACAGTCATGTCACTGAACAAGTCACTGCAGCAGTGACTTCTGCTAAGTTCTTGTGTTTGCAGTCAGTAGTGGGAGGGAGGCAACATGGACGTGCTGCACTTGATGTTCTGCAAATGCTTCCTCAGCAGTTACCATCCATCTGGAAAAGAGGAAGAAACACAAAAAAGAAAGCCCTTTTCTTATGAACGGTGTTCCTCCTCAGTAAACCACTCAAATTATGGTGCTTTCAGAACAAAGCTGAAAATCTGCCAGTTTGGTGCTGCTGAGTGCCTCAGGTTTAGTGCTGTGCTTTAGAGTGTGTGCTCACCCTCAAAGAGCTGCTCTGCTCTGTGTTAGGGCTGCCAGCGTGTCCCTGGCAGTGTCAGTGCCATCTGGCTGGGAAGACCTTTACCTCTGAATTGTAAAGTTCAGGCTGCCTTTCCCCTCTGCTTAATTTTTCTGCTGGTAATTTATGAGGGATGGTAGGTGCAGCCAAGAATGGGTAAATTGATCTGTTCACGTGGGAGGGAATACCATAATATTCTGCCTTTTCTGAGAGAAATAAACAAATCTCTCATCTTACAGTGCTGCTGCTGAGAGGAGACTCTGTGCTGGAGTCGTCATGGCTTGGAACTGGGTAAATGGGAATAATATGTAGGAGTTATGTGAAAGAAGGCTTAGAAATTTGAGTCGATATTAATGTCTCTGTTTTGGCTAACTAAAACATGTTTGACAGCTCCTCCCATCAGCCTGGGAGAAACAAAAAAAGTAAGAATGTGTATTTATATTTTGTAATGAATTTGCTTGGATTCCATTTATTCCAAGTTTACTTTCTGTTAGCAGCCTCCTTGACAGAAAATCTCCTGGAAAGATGCATTTGAACTTAATGTAGCAGTTGACCCAGGAGAAATGAATTTTAAACTTGCAGTCCTGTGATCTTGCTGTGGAAGCATAATGCTAAGAGTCACACACAACTCTTTAAACATCACAAAAGTCCCATCCCATATGACCTGGCGTTGTCATTCCTAACTGCAGTGTAAAGAATTCTTTCCCAAGGGTCTGGGTTTTTTTCTAACACAAACAGTTTTCAATAACAAATGCCTTTGATAACATTTCTTACTGTTTGTTACCAGGAAACATGCAAGCAGGGAGGGGGAGATTGACTGATTGAATGAGATGTTTCACATTTTTTACCCACTGCAACTTGCATCCAGCTGCAGGCTTCAGTCCAGCAGGGTCTAGGGCTGCATGGAGAGCTTCTTGCTGATCCCTCTCCTGGTGACACTGATGGCTGTGGGATCTGTGGTGGCCTGTAGGCTCTGTAGGGCCACAGAGTCCCAGCTTGCCCCTGAAGTACCTTGTTATTTGCCTTTGCAAAGACAAATGACTTTGCCCCACACAGGACCCTGAGTGCTGCCAGTTGCCCCCAGCACTGTTTTTTCCAGTGGGGGGGTTGGCCATGTCCTTGAAGGACCAGCAAGTTGCGATTCACGGGTTCAGAAGCAGCCACTGGGCAGACAGCTGCTTCCCTTAAAAGGTTACCAGCTTGTATTGCTCCCAAACACACCATCCTTCCGAGCACACCCTGAGAGAACATCCTCACCCAGGCCTTTAGAGGAGATCATTCTTCTCTGCCCATCTATTAATAAGCAGGTGATGTCAGCTTGTCACTCCTTTCTTCCTCCAGGCAAAATCTAACCACAATGAGCAAATAATAGACGAGATTTGGAGAGGGGATGCTGATGGTGTTGGAATGCTGGGTGACCCCAGGAACAGGCACTGTCACTGAGTCAGAAGATGACATCAACACTCCTGCTCCGCTGACAGGTTTGCTATCTGCAAAAAAAATGGGCTTAGGCCTGTGCTCCTATTGTGTTGTGGTTAATGCTGGCATTCAGTGGCGAGCAGGGCTGCTGCTCGTTAATCTGATCAAACGGTGTTCAACGGCAGCGATCGCAGCTCTGGAAATTCTAAAGGGGTGATGCCATGTGCTGGTTTGCAAATGCAAGTGGGCTTAGTGGGGAATCACCCCCTCACTTCTCTGCTGCTCTGCCTGCATGTCCCACTTGGGGCAGGGCAGGACTGCCCGTGCTGTGGGTGTCCCTTCTGGAGTGGAAGCGGCTTCTTTGCTGGCTGGGAAAGAAAGGTCGCACTGTGGTTTGCCTTCCCTGTCTTCCTGCTGCTGTTTTTCTCCAGCTTTCCCTTTCCCTCAGACTTCAAGAGAACTGTTCAAAGCATCAGGAGTAGGTGGAACAAAGTGGTCCAAGGAGAAGAAGGGGATGCTTGTGTGTCTTCCATGCAATGGCTCATCTGATAATTTGCAGGGTGAAGAGTACAGTCCTGTTGAGAATAGTTTTCAGTGTGTGAGATTGGAAGGATGGCTGCCCCATGAGGAGCCCTCTTCCATGGGGCTTCCACATTGCTCTGTGCCAGGCTCTGCAACCTGCAGCATAACCCTCTCCTCCAGTCTCCCCTAACCCAGGTTTTAGTGCTGGCCTTTCTCTGCTGGGAGTGTGGAATTCAATGGTTGCCCTGTCCATGCTGCTCTGTACCTTGGGACAGAATGTAACCTCATCAGGGACGGGCTGACAAACTGTAAAGTACTCTGACTGCAAGAGTTTGCTACAAAAAGGTTTCTAGTGAGTGTTCTGGTGAAAATAGGCTATGGGTTAGATATTCCCTATCTGTCCAAGCCTCCTTTCCTCTGGTATGAAACAGAGATAAGCATGAGGCTAATTGCTTTTGCTATGCAAGGTAGGAGAAGGGTAGAAAGTCGTGAACTGGAGATTGCTGAACTATTAAGATTTCCCTGGGTTATTCATTCTTCCACTACTAATCAATACGTTGCTTTATAATTGCATGAGCCAAAGATGAAGTTTTACTCTGCTGCATAAAACAATCTCCCATAAATCCCAGGCTGGGATGGCTGGAATCTGCTATATTAAGCTTAACAGCTATCATAAGTCAGAATGAGGATGCCAGTTTTTTTAGAAGTCTAAGCAGGTATTACAATGTCCTTCTCCTTTGACCCCTCTCTCTCTGGCTTTGGTTCTTGCAGAAGTTGTTTCGGTACCACTCTTTATGCCACATCATGCATTGCAACACCACTCTGTTTAGATTCACAGCAGGTCCATGGGGAACCACTTGAATCCCAAAGAAGTCTGAAGGCCGTCCCTTGAAGACACATGCACCAATACTGAGTTTTATATAACCTTCTTTTACACACAGGCTAAAGCTAGTGCTACCACTCTTTTAAAAGAAGTGCTCACTCCTTAGGAAAAAAAAAATCCAGCCTCTTGCAGACAATTATTTCCAGGCCACATAGCAGGAGTGAATGATGTGAAATAATATTTCAGTAGCAGCCCTGAGTAGAAGGGTTGCATAACCAGACACTGTCCTGTGTCAAATCTCAGTGGATGTTACTAAGAAGACAGGGCAATTTTACTCCCACCTAATGTAGATAGTGTGGATTTGGGCTTGATTACTCATGCAGTCCATTTCATTTTGGCAACCCTGCTAATTGTAGGTGGCTGCACATGCACCTGTACACCAGCAATCACCTTGTTTGTAATGGTAAGGTGATGACTAGAACAGCTTACTTCAGGTGAGGATATATTAATTTAGGTGAGTCTGCTGCTGCATGTGAACATAGTTGTGATGCATCTTGTTCTTCTGCATTTAAATTTAGAATTTGTGACCCCAATCTTTAAAATCTCTTGGTCAGCTTTGCTAACTTTTGTGGTGTGTATTCAATCTAAACATTGTTACAATCAGGAGGGTTTGTCTTTCAGGGTCTTGGGAGTTCAAGGGAAAAAAATTAGTTTCAGTTACATGATTGAGTCTGGTAATTATGATCAAGCTGTGGTAGCCTCTAGTTTAAGACCATAATCTGCAGAAAGATTATCCTTGCCAGGTTTCCAACAGGCTTTGTGAGGTATCGTGACCAAAATAAGCAAACCAGCAAGCTTATGTTCTGATTTCCCTGTTTCCAGGAGGTTTTAGAAGAATCTGGGGGAGGGTCAAAATTCACATCTGCACCCATATTTTCTTCTCCCTTTTCTGCTTAGTGGTAGATGAAGTGATGCTGTTCATCCAACTGCAGTGAGTTGATCCAGATCTGTATCCAAAAATCTCTATTTGGAGCTCTAAAAGCCAATGGTGTGTGACTAGTACTTAGCTTTAGTGGACCCATCAGTAATTAACCTAAGATGCTAAATGGCTAAGCCAAGTGGGACACAGACACTGAGCATAAACAGCATTGCCTCCTTCTTCATCTTTTATTGAAGTGCTCAGAATGTTTTGCCAGGTGCCAGGTTTATTATAAACAAAATGGCCCTGTTCTGTGGAGCTTTGAGAACGCCTGGGAAAGGATAGGAAGAAATATTTGTGTGTTTTAAAATACAACTCAACTAGGTTCCCTGAGGAAGACTGGCAAAGGGAGGTTTCCAGGGATATTTGAAAATGGGGAGTGTCCCTGCACTGAGGTTGAGTTCAGATGTGAGATTAGGAGCAAAGCATGGCCTCATAAAACATGAGGGTCTCTTGGGGAATAGGCCAAATACAGCTGTGAGAACTTTTGGGGTTTGAGAGCAATGATTTACAAAGAATACAGTATTATTTTGAGCTGTTACCTCAAAATCAATGTCTGTGATGCTGAGGGGTTCTAACCATCCCTTTTTCTAGGCAAATCCATTCCTGCTTGCTTGTGTGATGCCTTTTCTGTTGTGCAGGTTAATTCATGTCTTATAGATGAAGATGCTGTTTCAATAGGTGGGCTGAAAAACTACCACTTTGTACAATTTGAGAAATGAGCAGATATGTGGAAAGAGACTCCTGCTTTTTATCTTGTGCACATGGAGTTGAACAAAAATGGCTTCTTCAATCAGCAGTACATTAGCTTTCACCCCCTCCTCTAGCTGACATCCTCCATCACTGAGCTGCTCTCTTCTTTGATCTGCTTTTTTTGTTTCCAAACAGCTTACTCTTTCATCAAGAAAGATTGGCTTCTCCTGTGGGCAGAACATCAGTAAACACACTAGAGAAAAATGGAAGAGATAATAATATGAATTTATCTTCTGAGTAAGTTCCTGTTCCAGAAAACTGTGCAACATCTCTTTCTCCCTAATGACATTTCTCTAATAACCATTTCATAGAAACAAGGCTATGAACAAAGGAATTTTAATGGCTTTAGGGTGTTGCAATATTCAGTCACTCTTCCAGGTGGAAGGATTTAGATGATAAGAATCCCAGCTAGTCATGGCATTTCTAGCAGGACCAGTAATAGTTAAATTTTAATATATTTTTGCCCTGCATTTTGCTATGGTATGATCAGTTTTTCTGCTAGGAACTGTTAGGTATAAAGCAGAATGAAGTCTCTGGCATTCTTTCAAGTAACTGGAGAAAGCCTTCTTCCAGGCCTTTAAGTCAAGGTCAGTATTGGAGGGTTCCCTTCATCTGTTAGAGAGAAAGAGAGAGAGCAATAAGAGTGTATTACATCCCTTTCTCAGACAGGAGAGCTAAGAAAGCTGCAGCCCTGTTTGACAGTGGTCAGTTAGATCAGCTCTGCTCTGGGAGTACAGCTCTTTCCATGGGTCTGCACTGTGTCTCCTGACCAATAATGCAGAGGCTGAATCCTGAGATATCTTTGTAAAGCTGCAGACTCCTCCAAGTCGTAAATAAGATCCCATTTTAATTAAAACATTGACATTATAAAATATACATGGCACAATAACTCATAATATTTAGAAACTCTAGTAGGAATTACATAACAATTTGTTATGCAATATTTAAAAGCTGTGATATTTCAGCTGGTTTGCTGCCATTGTTGCTGGAGAGTTCCTTCTCCAGAGCCTTCCATATCTTACTTGTGGTTATTTTCATAGCAAAGCTGTGCAGATATCTCACTGTGGATCTTATCTTTGTTGTCATCAGTGGGTGTATTGTGAACACCTCACTTATATTGTGGGCTCCCTTGCTTCATCACCTAGATGCTTGTGAAGTTGGTTGTCTGTGGATGTGAGCTAAAATTTAATACCTGGCTTGAAATTCATTACTCCTGCTTACGGACAGCATCCTTCCTTCCTTTCAGCTTTTACTTATTACTTTTTTTTGGTAAATGTATTATAGTTGAAGGGAGCATGACAGCTGGGGATAAAAGTGTCCTTGACTTATAACAGTTATCATTTCTCCTTATCATGTGACAAAAATATGACTGGTTAATATGTGTTTCATGCTTTGTAAGGGACATGCCAATATTCCATAGAAATGTTCTGTCTGGGGATGGTTGAGGTTGATTGCCTCTTATTCCCCTGCCGTATTCCTTCCTTCACCATCATGTGATGGGAGCTGTGAAAACCTGGGAGGCAGCCCACCTTTCTTGTCTCTTTTCTCATTTGGTAAATACCGAGACTGGGAGAGGAAGTTTTATTTGTTGTATGCCCTAGCAGGGGGTAAGGCTTAACAGACGTTTTTTAGTCTCCAAAAATTATGATTGTCTGACTACTCCCATGTTTCCTCTATCTATTAAAGGATCACATTTCAGTGAACAACTCCAGCAAATCCACGTCTTACTTAGCAGGGAACACTGTGTTGCTGTCTTTCTGCCTGAGCCCCAGATACTGTGTTTTCATTATTTAGGCTCCTACTGACTGTGGGGAGGATCAATAACCAGTGGTTGGTGGCTGCTGGTGTTATTGCCTGGTGCCAGGTGACACAGTAGTAGGTGATGTAGTAGGCACAGAGTTTATGCGTAAGAGTAACAGCTCCTCCACGTTCAATTTTTCATCCTTGTGCCTGAAATTAGAAGCTGATTTCTGAATACACCACAGTGTACAACACACTCCCTGTTCACTGCAGCAAAAGCTGATGAGTAACTGTGGAGTTGGAAGAGGAGAAAGCAGTGGCTTCCAAACAAATGAAAGAACGAATGACTGGAGGCACAAGCAGTGCTACATGGACAGGAAAGAGTGCCAGATGCAGGAATTATGTGTGTCATCACTGAGTTCTCCTCTTTGCCACTGCTGATTAAATCCCCCAGCTGGACATCAAGAGGGTGAGAAGCTGTGCTCCTTTCATTTAATTCTAAGGTTTTCAGACTGTAGTGCTCTTCCGAGGAAATCTGTGCTTTATTTCACTTGCTACGCAGCTGTAGAGGTCTAATGTCAGAGGCAATCATTGACCAGCCAGGTTTCAAAAATCCCACTGTCATTTTTTGCAGTATGTTGAATAATTTCCTTTGGGAAATAAGATTTATTTAAGGTGTCTAACACTCGGTCCTCAGAAATGCTGGTTCTTTTGGAAATTTTGGCTTTAGCAATGCAACCAGGGCCCTGCTCTGTTCTCCTTTCTCTGGGGAAATGGGATACTGTGGTCTCACTCTGAGCAGCTTGTCTGCATCTGGCACTGCAGCCATGTACACCCAAATAAAGAAAGCACAACCCAGAAAAAGCAGAGAAAGCTGTTTTTCTGTAATGGTAGCAATCTTTTGTTATCAGTCTGTGATCAGGGCTGTGGTAATTGGTGACAGCAGCTGAGGAAATGCAGGTTATTACAGGAGGTGACTGTCCCTATCTGTCATCTTGAGTCCAACTTTCTTATCTTCAAATAAGAGCATAGGGTCATTTAAAGCAACAAAATATTATTGCATTGATGGAACAGGCAGTCTGCTAAGTTCTTGTGTACCAGATGGTAAATGCAGCTTGAGTTGGCAAATTGTTGCTCTTCTTCCTGCCGTGCAAAAGCTTTTTATCTAAAAGCATAATAAAAACAGGAGAAAACTGAGGAGAAATTTCTTTAATCAAGCATGAGAGATTTCAAAGAAAATAATAACAAGGAAAAAAAAAGCAGACAATGGTACAAGGACAGATTCTGCTCCACTGCTTTCTGATTTATTTCTCTTGCATGAGAGCTCTGAGGGACAAAGCCTGCTGATTTTACTCTACAGAGATCCCTAATGACCTCAATAGGAATTTATTTAGAAAATAAGGTACCACAGAGCATAAGTCTGTCCAGCTATAGTGGCTTCTACAAATATTTCTGAAGTTCTGCAGTTTTCCTAGAATAATGGGGAAGGATGAGAGTTAAAAAAAAAAAAAGGATTAATAAACAGAAGCTGATGATAGGACCACTCATGTTGATAATTGATCTATAATGTGAGATCCTTAAAATTTTAGAGTTGCCTCCAGATACAAATTTTGTCATTCCAGACTAGGCAAGTCCTTGGCAGTACACTTCAGAATTGAGTCCTGTTCTGGTGGGGGTTTCATCAGAGGGAAAGATAAATCTTTCCATCTCTAATTTCAAAAATCTAGGAATACTCCTGGGGCCTTACAAAAAAAAAAAATCATAGTGCCTCTCCAGAGCATATAATGTGCCTTGAAATGCAATCATTAAACCCTCTGCAAATCTAAATCCCAAAGGCAATCAACATACTTTGGTGGAAATCTTAGGATACTTATGTTGCCTGGTCTTTACTATGTAAACAAATAAATGCCACTTGTCCTGTAATTTTCATCATGGGATATAAATGTTCTTGGGTTTACATGCTTTCAAAAACGAAGGCTCCAATTTCTAGGAGTCCAGGATATCTTTTCAATGGTATCACTCATGGCTGACTTCTGTAAAGCATTTAGACATTGTGGTGAGTGCTTTATTCTGTGAACAATATCAGGGCAGCCTCTGACTTGGTCATGTCCAGATTTAAATGTGGAATCTAAGTTCTTTGATTTGCTTTTTTCCTTTTTTTTAAGTAGCAAGACTTCTCAATGTATTTCTTCCCACATGTGTAGGAATGTAAGTAAATGAAGTAATTCACAGTAATTTGGACACAAAAGATTTTGTGAGGGAAGGTGAGGACATCCATTGAACTCCCCTCTGCCTCTTGCTTTCCACAGCACATCCATACCCTGCTCCCAGCCCCATGGATTTGTGCCTGAGACCACAGCAATCCTCATGTGCAGTGGGTCAGGTCAGAAGCCCTCCTTCCTCCACATCTGTTCTCTGGCAATGGTGCTAAAGCAGACGCCTCAGGAAGAGTAAAGAAAAGGGCAAACATTCTAATGATGCCTTCTTCTACTCTCTAATGATTTTCAGGTCAGGAAATTCCTGAGCCAGAAAACGTATCCGTGACTTTGGAAAGTGGGCCGTGTGCCCCAGACAAGTGGTTTGTGATGTGATTGTCCCATTCAGTGAGCTGGCACCAATTTGAGCATTTTGATGAATGTAGATTCTTGCCTCAAACCAGAGTGCTTATTTGAGTCCTGATTATTTATCGTTGTTGTGAGTTTTCCTGTTTGTGGCCGTCTCATTTAATGATGAGTGCTGCAGATGGCGTATAAATTGAGACATATTTTAAACTAAGTATGAAGCTGGTTGTGTAACCTCAGCTGCCTTGGGATTTGTATTGGGGAGAAAAAAAAAATACTTTCCCTGCAAGTACTCAGCAGACAATCACTGCTCAGTGAATGAAGGCATGGATGTCATTTTACATCAGCTATACTTGCTTACATTCCTTGTGGCTGGAGGCAGAATTTAAGAAGCCATTGAATATAGCCGATAGAAGGAGGTAATAAAACAGCACAGAAGGAACAAAGAAATGCAAACTTAAACAGATAATAGCCTCATGCTAAAATGAGCTCTTCCTAAGTCTGTGTTTTTAGGGAAAAGAAATTACCCTCCTGTATTGTATTTTCTGCTGCAAAGACTGGGAAAAAAAAAGATAGCTGTGTAGTCATAGTTTTAATACACAAAAATCAAAGGGAAGTGTATGCTGTGATATTCTCAGGATGTGATTTACCACTGTGTTTTCCCTGCTGTCTATCTTCTTTGACAGCAGAGAGGACTTTGATGGGTAGAGAAAACATTTTTTAAGAGCTGCTATGCAGCTCCTGACCTCCTTTGTAAAGACTCACAGTTTGCTGCTCTGAGTGCAGGTTTCTTGTTGATGCTCAGTGGCAGCATTTGTATTAAAGTCTTTTTACCATCCACAAATGTGTGGAGGATTTTCATCATTCTGAGAAATGACAACTTCATTTCATGTCATGCTCTCATCACATTGTGGTTGCATTGCTTGGTGTGGGGACAAAACCAGCAAGGTCTGGTGGAGAGTGGTGCAGAACTCAGTGACCCAGCAGCTCCTGCAATTGCATTTCAATTGCCTGGCCTTCTATCAGCTCTTGAACAGGACATGTTGTAACCCTGGAGCTGGCCTGGGCCTAAGCTACACACCAGAGGGCTGGGAGGAAGGCATTCCTTGGAGCTGCTCCACTGCTGTTACAGCTGAGATGTGTTCTCAGCTGGGAATGCTCTTCTAAATTTTGTCAAGAAGGTGGGCTGTGGTTCTGGGCTAACTCCCCATGAACCATTGTGCATTTTCTCCTGCCTGGGTGTGATGAATTCTTTTGACCTTTGGTTTCTTTCTATAACAAAATCCCAGAATAATGTCTACTTCCAAAAAATCCTCATAGGCTTTCAATAAAAATATTTGCCACTTGCAGCAAGACAGTGAGGGTTACTTAGCACTGTGTTTACTGTCATCTGAGGATTTGTAGGATAGCACCTGGTCTCTAGCTGTCTCTCCAGAGGGGTGAACCCCTCTCATGGCTCTTGTGCTGTGTTTGCTAGATCTGTGGGGAAGTCTCAGATGCTCCAGGACAGCCCAGTGCCATTGAGTTGAGTCAGGCAAGTGAAAATAGCCCTGAGCATGTCCACTTATGCTGAGATGAGACATGAATGTGGTGGAAGATGGGCTGATCCAGCAGCAGTGGTTATGGCTTGGGCACCAACACCCAGCAGGGAGGCACAAAACACCCCCTGCCCAATTCTGTGGCCGTCACTCTAAGCCTGCAGACCCCTGGCAGAGGGCAGCCAGCAGGCCACACCTAAATAAGACTCCAGGGAAAGTTTGATTCCTTTAAATAAGAACTGAACTGAAGAAGAAGTGTAAAGTCATTATGGCTTAGATCACACTCATTCTTGAATATCCTCTGGCAGTCTTTTGCTGTTTTGGCAGCACAAAGCTGCTGCAGCTAAGCACAAGCAGCTGTAGTGGGTTACAAATGCTTTTATGTTTTGGGAAGAAGCAGAGTGCTGGTGAAACAGCTTCAGTCAGTGCTGTCTATTGATTTTCACCAATGCAAACTGGGTGTAAAACATCTCCTGATCGATCCTGTTCTTTCTTGCTGTGCAGAGGGGTAACACCCCAGGGAGGCTGGGGGTTTAATAGAGCTGCTTTAATGAAGCTGCTAACAAATGGAGTAAGTTGGCTCTCACCAGGCCTTCAGGCTGACCCCAGTTTCTCTCTCACAAGACACGTGCTGTGGAGGATGGTGGACCCCATACCTAAGGTGACCTCTGACTGAGAGCACACTTCCTGAAGTTTCTGACTGCATGACAAAACCCAGCCCCCTAAAATTCAACCACCAAATGCTGCCTGAGCAGAAAGAGGCATTATAGCATGGGCTGATTTGTTTCTATGTAGAGAGCACAATGTTGGTGGCAGCTGATTTCTCATCCCAGGAACTAATTTAGCATCCCCTTCCCCACATCACTGCAGACAATAAATTACACTTTAATCAAAAACTTGTACATTATTTTGACTGCAGTAGCCAGAATATTTCACCAGTTCTGTTTTTCAGCCTCTCCCTTGGATCCTCTTTATCAGCTATATTGTTTCATATTAAGTGAGTTATTTGGTTTACCAGGTAAGGCATTTATGCTCAGAATGAAAATGAGCAAGGCACAGGTACACTCCTGAATATTATTTCCCTGTCAACAGAGATGATAGCCTAAGCTGTAGATTTAACTAAAGGAAAGAAACAAAGATGATGTGAGGAAGTATCCTGTCTGGAAGGTGTAATTTCCTGAATATTCTGGCCATTCTCCACTCATCAGCTTTCAGGCAGCCAAACATGCAATTGAAGTCCCTGTGGAAAGACATGCCAGACAGAGGGGATGGGGAAAGAGGGAGAGAATTTTTATCACCCACCAGCTGGGACCACAGCCTAACAGTGACACAAGTCTCTGCTGCAATGAAAGTATTTATGGATAGGAATGTATCTTCATCCAGAGATCTTACAATATCTTGAATAACCTGTAGCATGCTGATCAATGGATGCTACAGATCATGGAACTGGGGGCTCACCTGGAAGTCACTAGAGGAAGTTAGACAAAACAAGCACTTGAATGCCATATTTCTGCTGCTTAAGTGAATTGCCTAGACTTTGTGCTATTCTTTGCTCAAGTGAGTATGGAGAAAATTAAAGTTTGCACCAGAGACCATTGTCGTCCAAACTGGTCTGTACACTCATGTAGAAGGTTTATATAACAATAAACATTGCAGTGAAAAACAGTGAAGGCAGAAAGTTCTCTTGTGGAGAGAGACAAGCAGTCTCTTGTGGAAGTGATGGCTTCTGCAAAGTCCTGGCAATCTGAGGAGAAGCAGATGTTTTGATTTTCCACCAGGAGGCTGTGAAATTTTGATTTAGGTCTGGCTGTCATTTGTCTCTGCTCACCTTAGCTGTTGTTGTACATCATATGATGGTGACACTCTTGGGGCTTCCAGGTTGCCAGAGCCTATTTCATAGGAGGCTCTGAAATGATTCAACTACAGCCAATGGGAAACCTAAACTATTAGGAATGTTGAAATGTTTTGTTTGGACCTGAAACTGTAGAAATCTTTGTCCAGCATGCTGGATTCATGCACATTCCAGGTCCTGGTGTTATTTTCTGTATTTCCTATTATTGGCATTCACATTTAATACAATCATGAAGTTTCAAACCTTTAATAAATTGAGATGAAAACAAACAAACAGAAATAAGAACTGTTCACTGCCTGTCTTGGATTGCTGGCTGGTAGAAGGTGCCACAGGACACCACAAATCATCTGTGTTATGGCTGTAGCAAGTGGTCAGCAAGGCAAGGCATGGCCCCAGTGGACAATGTTATCTTGTCCATGTGAACAATTCAGGTTATTCCTGGGTGGTGTATTGGCTTTACAGCATTAATCTTAACCCAGTTAGGCAAAAATGCGGATTTTTTTCCATATTACTTTTCTTACTGCTGGTCTGATTTTTGCTTTCAACTTGATACACTCATGTTGATTTACATGAGCGCTCTATCACTGAGGTTTTCTTCATAGCAGAATTCAGGCAACTTTCATATTTTTGTTGCAAGAGAAAGAGCAGAGAGATCTGCATGAGGCCTGTAATAGGGAATCAGAGGGCTTTGGGTTTTTTCCTTTCCTTTGATACTAATTTCTATATGTTTATGTTATTGTATAGGTTTCAGCAGAGATAGCCTTAGAAAGCAGTTCATCCCCTGAGCTGTGCTGTGAGCCCTGGGAGGGAGGGAGGGAGGGATGGATGGATGGATGGATGGATGGATGGATGGATGGATGGATGGATGGATGGATGGATGGATGGAAGAGCCCACAGTAGCAGTACCTTGCTCTCACAGCCTGTTAGTGCCCCATTGGGCAATGTGTGAATCAGAGGGACTTCTGAGATGCACTGAATTATGTCCCGTGTTTTTAAAATCAGTTTGAGTCCACTTAGAGATCCTGTGCCACAATTGCCCTCTTCTTCCTGGCTGCTTATATGGCACGCCTGCTTTTTATATTAAATTGCAAATTCTTGAGGGAGGCAAGTTCTTTTTTTGGCTTGGAGTATGGTGCCTACTACCGCTGGGGTTGTTTCATGGGGATTTTGTCTGCTACTGCAATCTAATGATTAAATAACAATGAAAGGAATCTCTGGGGCTAATGCTCTGCTGAAGAAATATGGATTTTCACTTGGAATTATACTGCTTCATGCCTAAACCTGGGTTTGGCCCAGCTCAGGTAATATCATTTCATGATGAGAAAACTGCACTTCAGCAAACTAAGGGGTATTGATCACTCCAGGAAATTTGAAGAAAGCATCAAAATTAGAAAAACCATAACAGATTTTTTTCTTGCCCTCAGCAATGAATGCAAAATGCTGAGTAAACAGTATAGAAGAGCTCTGGAAACATAATTCCAAAAGAGTGGTGTCCAGGCCTGTCCGTATTATTATCTGGTGCAAACAGCTCTAGGTCTGGAGACTGCATCTAGAGAAGATACTTGCCTTTTTTTCTGCCTGACACACTAAGCAGACAGTGGTTGGATTGTCTGTGTTTTTCAGCTGTGAGGCAGAAAGGTGAGTGTCACCCAGTTTCATAGCTACAGTGCTGAACACTGCTCCCTGATGTGAACACATGACTTGTCCTGTTCTTCCAGAGCTGGAAAGCTTAGGCACACCTTGTGGAGTGCAGGGCATTTGGCCTTCTTTGCCTGTGAGACAATGCTTTGCAGCCTTTATTGCTGCAACTGCATTTTTGTTTCCTTGTTCAGTAGCAAGTTATATCTTATTTCAATTAGTTCCATGTGTAAATCCATTGTTTTGTTATTTTTAAATGGGAGATAATACCCACTATTTGGCTAAATGTTGTCTTCTTCCCCTACTGTTTTTCTTTCTCCCTCTCTTGTGGGTTAAGAAGAGTGGGAAGACCTGAAAACAACTCAACTTCAGTTTCCTGTTCTAAATGGGCAAGGAACTAAGCATGTGTTTGTGTGCTGCTCTCCCAGTTGTCTCAGTAAGAACACACCACCTACCAGTCCTCTGCAGGACTGCACTGGCCAAGTCTCCAGTGCTGGCCATGGAGAAAGGTAGCAGCTTCCAACTGGTTTTATATCTGTTTTTAATGACAGCTGAACATCAGCCCATTAAGAGGAGAGGGATAGTGAGGAAACCCTCCTAAGGATGTTATTCAGGAAATGCCAGACCTGCACCACTCACATTTCACACAAGTATGCTTTTCCAAAGCAGGTTCCACACAACCTGGAAAACAGAAGGGCCACTTCATTATAAAGGGTGCATTTTTTACTGCATGCTGCAGGAAAACTGACCTGAAATGGAGACAAAAGTTCATTCATATTGTAACCACCCTCAGGAAGAGTGGCTTTGTTTTCTCTGAGAAGATGATATGTCCCCAGTGAGCAAGAGTCAAGGCTCAGTTACGTGTAAACTCCTCAAAGCCAGGCTTTGGACTGTATCTAATTTATTGGTCACTCTCTCTTTAGCACCCGAGTGGAGGAAGATGTCAGACATTGCCCAGTTTCACAGCTAATGGGTTGAACTTGTTTCCAAAGTAAATATTGGACAGCTTCTAGCTCCCGGTATTTTTCCATCTCTCTCCCTATCTCCCCCTCAATCTCCACAATAGTAAATCAGCTGTGGGGGGAGCTGTGAACTCCTTCAGTTCAACATGCTGTGCTCTGGATCATTCACCTGGAGTCCTGGGGCTTGCATGAGATCAGGATCTTTGTGTGGATGAAATCACCTCTAGTCCTGGATGCTTGCAGCACAGATCCACATTGACCGTGTTGTACAAAACACTCGTCGAGTTGCTCGGGATACATGATGTTAGGAAGTGACTTAATGGAATCTGGGGATTGTTTTCCAAGCTCTGCTGCATTGTGAGTTTGAAGAGCCACTTTTTTCCTTCCACCTTTTTCTTCTCTGAGTATTTCAGTGGCATCACTAAAACATCTGTGCTAACTGCAATAGTCGTAATAATTCTAGTTCTAGTGTTTGCAGAGTGGTTCTATTGATTTCCTCACTTCCTTATCTCAACATTTTTGAGGGAGTATTGATGAAACATTTTTCCAGAATTTGGATGTAAAAGGTCCAGCTGACATGAGGTTTTCAGATAGCCACAACTTCTGGTCCATGTTTTCTGTGCTGGTCTCTGAAGGCTTGGCTCTCTTTTAAAACCTTATCAGCTTCAGTGGAGGTGAAGCAGAGCAATGCGGTGGAGGATTTCACACAGGATTTTGTGTCTTTCTTTATTCATGACACAAATTGTACTGGAGGGAGAGGGGGGACCAGGAAACCAAGGAAAACAAGGCACTCCATTAAATGAAATAAGATGCAATATTTGCCAACAAAGCCTTACTTCCCAGCAGTCAAGAAAAAGCACACCAACAACAGTTGCTCTGGATGAATAATGTTATCTGAATTCTATGATTTTATTAAATGGTTAAGTGACTTTGTGCTTTGTTCTGCTTCACTGAAATGAAACAGTAAATTTTCATTCCAGTCTTTTGTCTTCTGATGGTATATTTTTTAATACTCTGAGTTGGGATAAATTTTCTTTGATTCTACAGAACAGATGATAAGAGAGAGAACAAAAAATTCTAAGCCTTGTAGTATAAATACTCAGGTGAATTAAACAAGAAATCAGGCTTAAATCAACCTAAATCAAATTGCTTCTTTGTTCTGAAATTTCCTCTTAATAATGAATCAGAGGACCTGGCTCCTGTTTCTCATGAACACTTATTTATGTTTTCCAGCCCTAATAAGTTGCGTTTTACTTGCTGGTGGTGCAGTTTCATCGGAGTTTTGCAGGTGAGCTCATCTCCTTGTGAGGCAGGTACATCCTGTCTTCAGTTCAGTGATGATTAAGCCAAGGCACAGCATTGCTGAAGGACACACAGAGGGTGAGCCAGGGCAAAGCCACTAAGCAAGCTCAGGACTCTGTGCCTTGCCTAACCCTAACAGCCCGACAAGCAGGTGAGGTCATTTCCACGGGGTCCTGAGTATGGCTTGTACAGCAGGTCGGTAGGTTTGTGTAATTTTAAAAAAGATTTAGCAGTAGATTTGGACATAGTATGAGCACATTGTTGGATTTTAACCCATTTCTTGATTCCAGCTAGGTTTGAGCTTCAAAAGCAGCATCCAGAGGGACAGGATGTATTTTTATTTGCCTTAAAAAGAGCAGCCAGCATGACATCATCCCCTTCAATTAGGCAGGCAATGATCTCTGCAGTAGAGGGGGAGGGAACACACTGCCTCCAAATCTGTTGCTCTAGAGCTGGCTGAGTGGATGTGAATAACAGAAGCGATCAAAAGGGAAAGATCTCCAGTAGGGAACAGATAGTGGGGTTGCAAAGGGGAAGTCTTGCTTTGGCTTTGCAGGGGAGAAAGAAGGGAAAGGTGCAGGAGTCATGAGAAACCAAAGTGTGAAATACTCACAGGGAACAAATGATGGGTAGCTTTAACAGCCATTTTAGCAGGGTCAGAGGAGAATAAAAGGACTTATTGAGTCCACTTGCTGAGACAGAATACACATAGTGCCCATTTGGCTGGCAAAATGGAAAATGGCAGCAATCCTGGGAGTTAAAGAACAAACCTTGGTCTGCAGACACATGATTACTTGCCAATGAAAAATACAGTGAATTAGGGACAAGAAAACAGAAGCAGCTCTACTTTGATGTCATGTTTTGCCCCATCCTTTATTCTGTCTGGTCTAGTTGCTTTTGGAAACATCTAAAACTTGCAGTAAGAATGTGGTAGTTCCCTTCTCATTTTCAAGGCACACTTCTGAGGGACCTGCCGTTCTTCTGCTGCATGAAATCATCTTGAAGGGTAGTAACAAGATACAGAGAGAAGTTGAGGCCATTCATACCAGACTAGTTATTTCCAAAGCTACTGAAATCCCTCCCAAGCAAGAAGCTCTTTCAGTTCAAAGCAAGTTATCCAACATTTGCTCATTCTTGCCGCTGAACATTCACGAAGCAACTGCCGTAATTATTTTTATTTAGGGTAGGAAATACCCTGGTATCACAGGGCTTGTGCAAGAATAGAACCCTGTCTTAATGTCTGCTGTGTGTTTTCACTCTTGGCTGTAAGTGTTGCAGGAGACATAGATTTGAGACCCTTTTTATGAAGTGAGCACCAGATTAGCATGGCCTTCTTGTGGGGGCTCAGAGAACATCAACATAAATCAACTTAGCTTCTCATTGTAGATGATTGTAGCACAACCATGGACTGACCCTGCTTCCAGCCTTTGGGAAAGTACATCGACAGGGGCAGATGTCTGAATCTTGCTGAAATTCAGCTCCTGTGTCTTTAAAAAGGGAAACTATCCCAGATCTAAATTACTTGAAGCCTCTGTTCTGGACCTATTGGAACTCCATTCAGAATGAACTTGTGGGGTGCTGGGGAAACTGCCCAAAGCCTTCCAGGCAGGAAGAGAAGAGGGCTGAGGAATAATGGGGTAATATGCATTTAAAGGACCGTTTGGATCCCTGTTACAGTATAGGCTAAAGATCCTCAGTTACTTTAGCCAGGTACCTGAAATATCTCAGGTTAGGATGCGTTTTCCTGTCATACCTGAGACAGGGAGTGGAGGCACTGAGAGAGTCAAACAGACAAATAATCATTGTTCAGAGTTCAGAGAAGATGTAGCTTGACAGTCATTAGTCTCACCTGCTGGTACATCTGTGGGACATTGAATTATTGTGTGAGACATTGAATTATTTCATGTGGCATTGAATTATTGCATGTGACATTGAATTATTTCATGTGGCATTGAATTATTGCATGTGGTGAGTGTGAGCTGTGTTCAGGCCAATTCTCACCAACCTCCCAAATGCAAGTGCAACAGATAAGTGTATCCAGCATTTCCAGCCAGGCCCTGGGACTTTTTTCCTAGGCACCTCTCACTTCACTTGCCCTTCAAAAGAGAACTTGTTTCACCAAGTGAGGTGGCTTGGCTTTTTCTTGTAATAGGCAACTGTAACAAAAGGGCTACACCATTCTCAACTCATTGTCAACTCAGATTATAGATGCCTTGTAGTGTTGTGGGACATTATAGCAAAGTCAGTGAGGGCTTTTGTTGCTAACTATGATGAGAACCAAAGTTTATATCTGGCTTTAATTAAAGAGCATGCTAAGGTCAGTATTGGGGGCACAATCAAAGGCTCCATGGGATCTGGCATATCGTTCTGAAATTCTTTAGCATCTGCTAACCTTAACTAATTTGTACACAGGACAACAGATTGTCTGGGATGTTCTGAGGTGCCACATTGTCAAGCCCCACCAGTTTTCTGGACGTTGCATTAGGAATGTTTCTTCTTATTTGCCCATCTTTCATCGTGCAAGACCAAGCTGTGTAGAAACAAACCAGCCAAGTTCAAGCTGTGATCTCTTGTGCTAGGCTAGTGCCCACAGTCCTATTAATTATGTAGATTCTGGCTAGGGATAAAAGGGCTAAACAAATGAACTTAAAAAAAGGCATGAGGAGGGTGTAATTGTACAAGAGGGAGTAATTGTACAACCATGTCTTTAGTTCAGAGCCATTCAGCTCCCTGACATTAGTTCTGTGTTAGTAGATGTGTTTTGTTTCCATGTAAAACACCTGGTAACTGAACTGAGGCGAGATATCTTAAAAAGTGTTTTAGCAGCTTTTCCTAACAGGAAGCCAGGTTCCATGGCAAACACAACTTACCCGGGCCTGGCAGATTTTATTATCCATATCGCCTCAGAATGATTGCCTCAATTCCCTTCCCTTTCTTAGCAGGGATCTTGCCCTCTAAGTGTCCTTAGCTGCCTGTTACCCGAGAGCATGGAACACCCAAACGCGATGTTGAGGCGCTCAGTGGTGTTTTATGGCTACCATATTTCCCATAAGCAATCCTGCTGGTGACAGGAGAGGCTTTAACAGCACTTTTGCTGAATGGATTTTTTTCAAAGTGATGAACGGGTCTTTCAAAGATTATAAACTTCACTTACAATGTTGGGAACTGTCAAAGAAAGCCAAAGAGCTCTTTTTGGTCTAGGAATATCATCAGAAGTCTTGCAGGTTTTTGGTTAGATGCAGACATTCTGTAACATTTCAACACTATCAGCCCCTGCCAAGTTCAGAAGAAAATCCCCAGCCAAACCTGGATGTAGCATCATGTAAGATTCAGATGTTTCAGGTTAGATTGTTTGTTAGGCTTACAGCAAAGCTCAAGATGAGTTACAGCATCATGTTCTCCATTATTTTATCCATCCATCAAATTGAAAGGATTTTATAAAAGTTAATTACTGCCATCCCAATTAATGATGAAGAAGTAGAGGCATTAAGAAACTTGCCGAGGGTAAAAAAACTGGGAAGAGCTGGAAACAGGGTCTGCAACCCAGGAGCTGGGTGTTACTCAATATCCTGGGGCCATGTCACCTCCCAGCAGCTCAGAGGTGAAATTCTAACTTCTCTGAAGCTGTGAAAGTTTGACAGTTGGCTCCAGTGAACCAAAAATACAACCCCGTAGGATTATTATGCCTTTATTCAAATTATCCAAACTCTTTGAGACTGTCAGTCTCTGTGGACTCTTTGAATGTCCCAGAGGCTTTGGTCTTTCCTCTGTCCTGGGGCATATTTTCTTCAGAAGAAAGACTGGGCAGAGCGGTGCAGTTCACCTCTGCTGTGGTGTGGCCTGCAGGCTGTACCTGCTCCAAAAACTAGACAGGAGCTCATTAACTCCACTACATACATTGCATAAAAGCCCTTTACTAAATAATCTAATGTAAATGTGTATATTTTTAAATATATTAATTGCTTCATTTGTCTTCTTGTATTTTTTCTAAAGATGAAACAAAAAGAAGTGGGAGTGGTATTAAGGAAAGTTTTCATTGCTTTATTGTGTTGATCGATGAGTATTACAGCAGTTATGAATGCCAGGAAAACAAATACACAAGCACAACTGGGGATGCAAATAAGCTTCTATTAACTAGAGCTCTACAGAGCAGAGCAGCCTGTATTTCTTGGACCATGTTCTGCTCACTTTATTCCTTTAGGATTATAAAGAATTGAAGATCTGGAAGCAACTATCTACTCACTTGTTTATTCAGTGCAGGAATATGTTTTCATTAGGCACACATCCAAAAGCAACTTGTTCTATTAAAAGGGAATGGGTCACAGCAGGACACTTAGAAATTGATTTCTTCAGTAGCACACTGCAAACACCCATTATTTCCAGTTCTTTTGTAAATTAATGAGATTTTAACTCTCTGTATGTATAACTTAAAAGAAATAAAACACAAGCGAAAGAAGTCTTAAATATGTGAAAAGGTCACACATATGAACAAATAAATTTTCATTAAATTTAAGTGTTGAGTAGGAAGTACTGTTAGATAAAGTGATAATGCCAAGTGAGCACAGAAACTATACAAGCTGTCTCCTGTATTCAAAGAGCATTGAGAAAGCAAGTTGGTCAAATAAGGCAAAAGTAATGCTTTGGGATTCCACAGCTCAAAGGAAGGAATGATCTTCCCAAGATTCCATGGAGCTGGAAGCCACCACCCTCGTTCATCCTGAATTACAACTTGGTCTCAAATCAGTGCTTTTGAGCTCAGTAGAGCTGTTCGTGGAGTTACATGTCCAGAACTTCATAGGGGAGTGGGAGAAGATTCTCAGCAGGCCCATCCCTGAAGGACATTTGAAATCTGGTTTTTCTGACTAGTTCAGTTGAACACGGCCACGAGCCTGTGGGAAGGAAACAGGAACTAGGATTAAGCTTAAATTCTTCTGTGTGCAAACTTGCCAGGATTTTAGGTTTTTTTTGCCAGGATATTGCTTTTTATTTCTTCCAAGTTAGAGCCAGCACATGGATAGTTTGCAGGAGCTGACTGGTGGCCAGTACTGTGTAAAGTAATGATAAATTGACTGCAGGTCAGAGTTTGAACATTTGGGGATTGGGAATGGCAATGGAGCAGGATCCCAATTTTGCTGTCTCTCCTTGAGACAGTTTTCCCTTTAAAGGTCATTTTGGCAAATTTATAGAATGTGCTGTTAGAGGATTTTTGATACTGCAGAATTTAAAATAAGTGTGCTAATTTGGAAGGCAATTTACAGACTTTCAAGATGTTTAAATCAAACAGTTGTTTTTTAGCAGGGGTCTACTCTGTGGTATTGCCCACACTGGTCAAAAAATTCTCAGAGAGTATGTCAGTCTCTATTAAATTCCCTGCATAAAGGGAGTGATAGAAGCAGAAATAATAAGACAAGACCATTAGGAAAGTTTCACACGTAAATCTTATTATAACTGCTGCTAGAAGGTCGTGTCAGATATGATTTCCATATTCAACACTGGCTTGTTTAAACAGAGTGAGATCTTCAGTTCCTCAAGTATAATACATGTTCATTTACTCTCAAATTCTTATTTTCTCTTTGCAAAAGATGTGGAATTCTTACATGAATAACAGATGAGTGAGACTGTATGTGGTATAATAGGTTGTATTCCTATTATGTTGCTCTTGGCACCTCTCATATCCTCTGAGTAAGTATAAAACTGTGTCTCTTTCTTCCCCCTCCTCATAACAGCAGTTCTGCATTTGCTGTTGAGCCAACAAAAAAAATCCAGTTATGATCCTATCCTCAGGAGTGTGTATATATCTCTTAAAAAGTGATTAATTTTAACATGGCTCACTAGGGTATTCAGGGAGAGAGAGATGTCACGGCCATTTTGTTTGTTGGAAAGTCTAGGCGTAAAATGCATTTGAGAAAGAAATGAGTGCATAAAGCCAAATCTGTTTGTATTTTTAACAACCTGCAATTTGAAGGAGTGCTAAACTAGTGGGGTGGTTTTGGAGATCTTCATCTGAAATGATGTTGAGAGTTCCAGTGTAACTGGTGAAAAAATCAGTACATTTAAGAACTAAATTAACAGTAATACAAATAATAAAGACAAATTCACATGGGATCAGAGGCACGAAACTGATGCTCTGCATTGCGAGTAAGATTTTAAAGAAACTTGTGTGTAACCAGGACTGTGAGTGGACTTGGAAGGCAATGATTGAGAAATAATGTGGGATGTTTTTCATCTTTCTTGATGAATCAAACATAGTGTCTTCTAATGGAACTGGAAACAACTGAAAGAAGCAAGCTCTGGGGTGTAGGGTGCTATTTTAAGGATTAATCCACAACCACTGAAAAAATTGGTGGTCCTCAGAAGACCTTACTAAAGAATTATGTTTGTTCTCCACTGATATTTTTTACTTGGAAAGGGGAGGTGATGCAGGATAGGAAGGAGCGGGCAGGAGGGAGAAATCTGGTTTCCATTGGAAAGATTTTTAAATGGAAATTTCCAACCACTTCTATAGTTAATGAGGAAATAGAACATTTCATTGAAAAGATTTCATTGGGAAACAATTTCCGTTTTGCATCAAAAAGCTTTCCAGCCCAACTTTTCCAAGCAGCTCTAGTTGTCTCGCACAGAGGCTGCTTGGAAGCTGATGGCACACATGGGAAAGAGCACAACTCTGCTGGCCTCAAGAGCGTCCTGGACTGGGGGAGTTTGGCTGAATGTGGGGTGGGAGGGGATTAGGTGGTTCTGGGAGCAGTTCGGATTGCACTCATCAGAGGGCAGTGGAGCTTGCACACAGTGACCCTCCTGTGCTCTGTCAAGGGTTGCACAACTTATTGTACATGGCAGAGGGATCGTTTCATGCACCAGTGAAATGCAGTCTGTTGTGGGTTGGAAAATAGCAATGGCTGGACCTCAAGAAAGGCTTTGATTCAGTTTGGGATACCATAGAAAAGTCAACATTTGCTAACAGTTACCAGCCTATTGGTATCTGAGACACCACATTTTCCATTTATGCTCAGAGCAGGAAGTAACTGTGGTCTTTTCATGTACCACAGCATGGTACTTTTTCTGGCAAATGTTCACTTTTTAATGTCGACCATTATATTTTCCATTGTTTGTGCTAAAGTTCTGTTTACATCTTAATGCAGCTGCGATGTTCTGTGTTAATCATTTATCCATATGGAAAAACGTGTGCCATACACTTCCTCAAACACTTAGGAAAATACATTGATCATATACAGAGGGACTAAAGAAAAATCACCCTTTGTAGTCTTCCTGCATCCTTGACTACATATATTCCATCTTCTAGGCTTGCTGATGCATATGTTTTCTAAATTATCCTTATGGTTCCAGTGAGATCAAACCAGGCCAAGATAAAACCAGCTGATAGCTGTTCCTTTCCTCGCAGGTCAGCTCACTCCTTGTAGAGGGAAGAGCCTGCCTGTGCTGTGAAGTGTTTTTGAGGTCTGCTGCATGCACAGCTGAAGCCCTGACTGCAGCCAGCACAGCTGAGATTCAGGCATCGCGGCAGAGCAGCGCTGCAGGCCACTGCTGCCAGCTGAGTCACTGCACCAGCGCTGCAGAAGTGCCCTCACAGGGCACAGCTCTGCCCATTTGATCTCTTACATGGGGTTTATGTCAAAGCCTTGTGTACAGCAACAAGCCAGGGCCGCTTATTTGACCTCGGGCATCTGTTTTTTGGCATAATTTGTAAGCACTTTTAGAAGCACAATGAATAGGATCAGGGAGGATTTAGTTATAGCTATTTTCATTTTTGCTTGCTACAAATGCTGTGATCCATCAGCTCAGCTGGGCAAAGGACCTTGCTGACAACTCACAGGTGTCTCTGTTGTTCCAGTATTTAAAGGGTGGCTGCAAAGGATACGGAGACCTGCTTTTTACAGGGGGTCACATGGAAAAAATGAGGGGTAATGGGTACAAGTAACTCCTGGGGAGATTCCATTTAGATACAAGAGGAAAAGTTTTCACAGTGAGAACAATCAGGTTTTAGAACAATCTCACCAGGGAAGCAGTGGATTCCCCAAAGTCAGACACTTGTAAGATTCAGCTGGGCGGGGTGCTGGTCCATCTTGTCTAGACCGAGCTTTTGCCAGGAAAGGTTGCAGCAGATGATCATTGAGGTCCCCTTCCAGCCTGGTGCTTTGTGATTGTGTGATATGATTCAACAGACTATAACTGTGCTGCCTTTCCTGTAAATGAATGAAGGGTGGATTTTACCAGTCTCTGGCAAGGAAGAAGGGAGACCTTTTTCCCCAGCTGGGGATGGAGGGGTCTCAAAACTGGGGCTATGTTCTGTCCATGGGACTGCTGCACTTGATATTGTTTTTAGGGAAGAGTAGTTCATAGAGAAGCTCAAACTCTCCCTGCCTGGAGGGACAGCCTTTCTCCTGTGGGAGCAAACACAACCAGTGATTGCTCCTTAGCACAGACACAGGGAGGGCTTTAAACCAGTGAAGAAGCAATCCCAGGAAAGCCACTGCTGCCCTGGTATGTGTGGTCAGTCACTTTATGTGCAAGAAGATGAGTTGGTGTGGCAGGAGGTCACCTTGGCTGAACAGGGGACCCCCAGCTGAATTTAGCTAATAAAACAGCACTAGGAAGGGTTGGAGAAGGGGACAGGACATTGACCAGAAAGGTAGAAGCATATAGAAGCATCTCCTGGGATTGCTGGGATGAAAACAGGCAGGCCCAGCCTCGACTGGAGTTAGAACTGATGAAGGGTAGAGGGGTAACAAGGGCATTTCTACAGCTACACTGGCAGCAGACCTGTGTATCACCTGCTGACTGTGATATTGTGATGAAGGACACTGAAAAGACCAAGGGATTCAGCACCTCCCCTGTCTCAGTCTCCCAGGTCTCTGCATCACAGCTCCAGCATCTTCCCCAGTGCTCCTGAGAAGAAGAGCAGCCCCATCTGAGCTGCTCATGGGCTCAGTGTATCTCAGCACCCAATGGTGGCTGGTCCTGACAAGGGGACAAGCAGTGCACAGATTGTGTTGGGTGACAGCCTTGTCTGGTGAAAAGGAAACTCCTTTTATCCTCCCAAAAAGCAGGGCAAATTTGTCCCATGCCTCAGAGAGTAACAGATTTATCTCTGGCTGATGGTTGGATGATCACAATCCAGCAGCTGTCGCTCACCAGGCAGGTTTACAAGAACTATTCTCCCTTCTAGGCAAATACAGAAGGCCCAGATTCCACCTGGCTTGGTATTTTGCAGTCACAGGGAAATCAGCAGGAAGCTTGTATGGATCACATGAGAGGCAGGCAGGACTCTGCCCTGGGGCTCTTGCAAATGCAGGGTTGGTCTTCTGAAATTACAGAAGTTGCATCTATTTTATGGTATTTGAAGGATCTGACCTGTTATATTTATTTTGCAGATGGCTTATTTGACCTGCTGCTGTTTCTATTTTTTAAAATGAGGTTCTCAAGAAACATTTATCTGTTAAATCAGGTCATTTTAAAAATCGCATTTCCTTCCTGAAGTCCGTAGTGGTTTTTCTGTCTAAGAAAAGTGGGACATACAACTATCATTTCCCATGTGCATGATCACAGAACAGTATCAGCAGGGACCAGGGTCATTTTTATAAAATGAGCATTTTTCCCCACCATCCTCAAGTTGATAAATAAACAATGGGCTTCCATAACCAGAACACACAACCAAATATTTTAAACAGAAAAACCTGACTGAGTTTTCAGGTTTGTTTCTCTTTTCTTCTTCAGTTTTCAGGTTTTGGTTTTTTTTCAGTTTTCCCAAATTATCCATTATTTGTCTGACTCTAATTGTATTTGGAGCCCAAATTTAGGTCATATAGAGTGTTTGTCTGCATAAGCTCAGAAGTAAGGCCTCAGCTTTTCCAGTTGATGACCCTGGGAGATCTTGGGAAGACTCTAAGGCCTTGCAGCTCATTTGTGAGCTGACTGCATCCAGAAACAGCACTGGCTGCTGTGGGGACTATGAGGCAAAGGCTTGTGCCCATGTTGTAAATGTTTTTAACACCTAGGATAGCAAGGATGTGGACAGATTGCTTTTTGGGGTGTTCTAAGAGGTCCTGTTTGAGAAAAACTGTTACAGAAGCCAAAAGTGTAACAGGGAGTACTTTAACAGCCTAAGTAGCTATGTTCCACTTCTCCTGACTGATTCTAGGCTCTGAACCATTTGCTTATGTAGAGTTTATAATTTTTCTTGCCTGCACCACTGTTTCACTGAGAGTTGGTCCTACCAAGCACTGAATACACTCAAATTCCATCACACTGCTTTTGCTAGAGGCAATGAGTCTTCAGTACACTCCTGGCTCCAGCTCTAACATGTTCTGGAATGAGAATGCTGGTTCTAAATGGGTTTTAAATGAGCTTAGGGCATCACTGTGGCTTGAAGACCCACCCTGTGGGACTGCTGAAAATAAGGGTGGCATTGGGTTGGGCTGTAGTGGTGTAAGTCCTATTACTCTGCTATTCTGAGAGTTGTGCTTTGCAAAAAATCTGGGGATTTAATTCTGAGTCTTTCCTTTCATAGACCCAAGAGTCAGTGGAATTATCCCAAGTGTTGTGAGCATGTGTCTTGAAGGCAGCTTACAGAGCAATATAACAAATCTAAGTCCAAATTTTCCTGAAGATCTCATGTTTAAAAGTGAGCAAACCAATTCTTGCTGAGGCAAAGCATTGCTGGGCTGACTGGCTTTTGCACACCTTGAGGAGGGCCTTACCTGATGTGTAGGACACACTTGATATGCCACTGCAGTCCTCTTACTCCCAGCAGGAGGTTGCTATGATATGAATGCTGACAAGGCTCCACAGGCTGAATTGCCAGTACCCTGTGGAGAATCTTCTGTTTGTACTGCTACAAGCACAGAAACAGATGTCCTGGACCTTCCTGGCTCTGGTGCTCCAGTGCTTGCAGCAGCTTCACAGGTGACAGCACCTCAGCATCACCCACTGAGCGGATCAGCTCCGTGCTGGTGACTGCTTGTTCTCTTGGGCCAAGACCAGCAAGTGCAGACACTGAACCAGCACAAAGCAACCTGAAAAAGGAGGCACATCCCACAATCCTGCTTAGCTTAAGGTCGTTCTTCCATGTGGTCTTGTGAGGGGAGAGGTAGTGCCTCTGTGATTTAGCACTTTCACATTTCCCCTTGGTGTGTTTGCAAGAGACAAATCAATAGAGGATTTGTGAGCTGTGAGGAGGCTGCAGAATTCTAGAGGCATGAGCACAATGGATAGGAGTGGCAGAAGCATGGGTGAATTGTACAGGTTATGCCAGACAAGCAGTGATAAAACTTTTATAGTCTCATCCCATATTTTGTGCGTGTCCCATCTTTGCCTGGCTTTATTGGAATTGGGGTTTTAAGTTTTTATTGAAAATAATTTGTTGCTATGGAAACGACTGCATCCATTAAACAGGGTGGAGCTTGATGACACCCTCTGAAGCTAAGATCAGCTCATCATTTAATTTTAATGATGTGCTGTAATTTTTGCTGCGGCTTTGTCATTTTATTGTGGTTTCATCCATCCCTCCTATGCTCCTTTTGTTTTTCTCACCTACCCATTGCCTCCAGAGTCATGGATGTGGAGAGCTCTTTTGGGCAGGGGCTCTCTGCATTTATAGTGTCTTTTAAACAGTCTCAGATATGCTGCTGAATTAATCCCAAGCAATACCAATTTATTTGTAAGCAAGCTCCATTTGGTCAGAGGGAGGCACAAAAAGTGAAATGATGTCTGCATAGTCATGCAGTTGAGCAGTAGTAGAGAGAGATTTATACCAAGGCAGATACAAATAGCTAGATTCTATAGCTAGATCTCTATAGATATATATTCAGCCACCCTCACACCCCCTCAGCTCTTAAAATACTGCAGTTTCCAGATTTTCTAGTTGTGGAGAAGAATTTACCTTATGGTTATTTCTGTTTCTTTTTGGTGTAAAAACACTTCTGGTACTAATTCTAGAGGATCCTCTAAAAGATAAACTGAGAGTGAACTCAACATTAAATTGTAAATTTTATGATAGCTGCCATGTGATTTGGATCTGAATTTCTTAGTACAATGGCAGCCAGTGTGAATGTGGATTTTGGAAGGACAGATCTATTCCTTTTGGGTATTATACTGGAGTCAATTCCTTGTTTGCCAAAGATAAGTCTGAAATGATTGCAAACATCGAGTCTCACTCTTTAAACATTCCATACTTAGAAACAGAGGGCTGGGGAATAGGGATTACTTTAAAAGGGAGTGAGCTGTCATTGACCAAAGAAAGGCAATATGTATTTATCAAATGCCTATACTCTAGGGGGATAAAATTATAAAGAAATATTTTTTTCTCATTTTTAGAAGTGGCCATTTGGGAGGTGGAACATAATGATGGCTAAATAACCATCCAATATATAACCAATAAATTCAGCAGAACAAATCTGTGGCCTCCCAAATGATTTTATGGCGGGTGAATAGTTGCATTGAAGTCAAGAGTAATTTTAGTTGTGTGTAAAGAAAAGCATGTAGGTATTTTTAATAAGTTTGTCAACTTTGATTTCAAGTGGAAGTTCATCAGGTTTAAGACATGGCATCTTCCTTGGGATTGCCTAAGTTTTAACTTAAAGGAATGATTTAGAGGCCTGTAATGTGACTGACTGATTTGGGGCCAGTTTATAGTCTTGCTGTTGCTATCACGTGTCTCACCATGCATCCATGGACCCCTTCTCCATCCTCACACAGAGCACAAGCTCAGAGAGCATCAGGCCAAGTACCTGGCGTTTGTGAAGCACCTTGTGTCGCAGCACGTGCTTTTCCCTGGGCAGCATTCATTGCTGGAGGTGTGGCTGGGAAGGCAGGGGCAGCACAGACTGCCCCCATGAGCGAGAGGTGGCAAGTAGAAAAAATATCGGTTAATGCACCAATATGAACCTCAAGATGAAGTGCTGTGGAATATTTTCCTGCCCACACAGTTCTGTGTGTCATCCAGACCCTGCTCTCCTGCCAAGTTAATCACTCTATGTACAGCTTGTAAATGGTTTGAAATTGTGAATGATATGTTTCTGAATAACCATGAATGTTTTCATGGGTACATCTTTAAAATTTTCCACAGATGGTTTGGTGGTTAGTCTGTGATTTATCAAATGTTTGAATCGTTTCCTACGGAGCAAATCAGAATATTGTTGTGAAAAAAATTTCCTGACTTTCTAGTGTTTCTACATTGCTCCTTTCAATGGATGAGGTCAATTTTGTTATCACGTGGAACAAAGAAATTCCAAGGCTGATGACACAAATGCTTGTAATTTGTTGCCTTTGGGTAATTGGGGTTTATTTCCTTGGACATTTGCCGGATCTAATGTTAAGCGTTCATCAAAATACCTAGAGAGGAATGAACAATGCTGAGAGCAGTTGCTTGAGGCAGAGCAGCTCATGGAGGAGCTCAGTGGCAGGCCTAGGGGGTGTCCCACACTCTCTGGGCAGCAAGCATGGACACCCTGGGTTATCCCTTGCCAGGAAGTGTTTGGGAGCTCTGGATAGGGCACCAGTGCCCCAGTGCCAAAGGCAGCTCCTCTCACCAGCCCCTTTGCAGACATTTCATCAGTGCTGTAGCCTTGACATGCTGACGTACCAGACAAGTTGAATGCCTGCATTTCAGCACTCTCTTATTTGTCACCTCTCTCAGGGAGAGCTTTTCCTGTCCATTCCAGCTCTGCCCTCCTGGTGGGACACGGCTGCCAAGTAGAGGTGTGGTAGGGAAGACATGGGATGTTAATTTTGCCCTGGTTTTCTGAGGTGGGGGCCAATGTCGTGCTTCTGTACCTAAAGGCCCAAGCAGAGCTATACTAGTGCTGCTCCTCTTCAGGTTCTCCTGCTTCTGCTCCCCCAGGAACTTGGAGTGGGGCAGAACTGTGCATTAATGGGGGAGATGGTGGCACTGGGAATCCCTCTGTCACCCTCCACACTGTGCTCCTCAGTCAGGCTGGGGAGGTGGTGACCAAGCTCTGGTAAATAGTCGTCCCCTGCCATGCAGGGGCTTGTGAGGTGAGGAGTGAGCACGGGGCTGTGGCTCACCTCCAGGTGCCCAGTGGGACCAATGGCATCCCTGGGGTATGTTGGCCATCTGGAAAAGGGTACCACTTATTTAATTGCTTTAAAGGCTGCTTTCACTGACTCGCTATTTTAAACAGCCCTTCTTGCAGTCCCTTGTTTAAAGGTGTCACCGCTCCTGGTGTGAGCAGATAGCAATCCCCAGCCATCACCTGGCTTTGCTGGGGTGCCCCAGTTGATGGATAACCTGTGAGCTGCAGGCTGAGGGATGACAGGAACAAAAGGAATTTCTTCTTTATTTATTTAAAAATAAAAAATGGAGAGAAAAATACTGACCATGTTTCTCAAGTCCCATCTAAACGTGAGCTGCTTATCCAAAGCATTGGTACCTGTAAACAGATCCTGGGTCTCCTCTTTTAGTAATATCTTACTTCTCAGGGTGACAACTTAGCTGTCTGCTGCAAGGAAAAGAAAGGGAGAAAAAACTTCAACTTCTCAAAAGCACTTAAGTTTTTCCTTTATGAAATGCATCGATAAATATAGTTCAGCTAGCGCCCTGCTGATGTTATAATGTCTGAGAGCTATGGCAAGCTTTCAAACAAAGCCAGCAAAACCTATACTTAGAAGCAACCCTCAGATTTTCATGCAAAGCACAGAAATGAAAAGGGAGTGATAACAAAAGGGGGAGGCTGGTGGCTTGCCTACGTGTGTCTGCCAACCCAGCTGCTGTGTCAGACTTTGCTGTGAAAACCCTTGGAATCGTGATTTCCAGGAATGCAGCCGTGTCTGTGCCTCCCGGTGCCCCACCACGGGTGCATGCCCTCATATGTCTGACCTTTTCAAAAGTCTGTTGACATGTTCAGAAATAAACTTTGCGATGTAAAGATAACATATTGGGTTGGGAATAAACAAATCAGCCCTAAGAGAGCAGGTCCTTTAAAAGCCATGGGGAGCTCTAGCTGGGGTCTGGATGTGTGCTCAGGTCTGGCAGCTGAAGCTGGCATCCTGCTTCTCTTGTGTCTGCGGGACCTTTCTGGTGCTTATCCCTGCAGGATTGAAGCACCCTCTGTGTGTTCATCAGCTTATCCTCACCTCACCTCTGGAGGGTGCATGGGGAGAAAGTGAGAGAGGGGAAAATAAGTTCCCCTTCCACTCCTCTTACCTCAGAGAGATTGAGTGACTGCCCAGCTGTGAGGCTGCTGCTGCAGCTGGGAGACCACCATCTCCTGAGCCCTGGCATGGGGCTTCACCCCAGGACCACCTTCCTCACTAAATCTTGTCAATCTGTGTGGTTTTTAAAGCTTCAGATGCTCCCAATTTATTCTTCACTGTCCCTGTTCAAAGAAAAGGTAGCACAATGCCTTTTCTGAAAGGGTGGCACCTCTTCACAGGCACTGTATTTTTTTTTTCATCAGGATAGTGTTGTGAAGAGAAATAAGCTTCCTTATCAGCTCACCAGAGTGCCAGGACATATAAGAATTTTTCACTGTAAAATGGAGTATGTTATTTCCTGGGATTGCCTGGGTGAAGGCCTTATTGGGTACCTTATGGTTTGTGCAGGTGCCTTGTGCTCTCTGCAGGTGCCTGTTGGGAAAGAGCTCCAGGTGTGAGCACGCTGTCCCCCTTCACATCACCACGGCCACACGTCAGCAGTGGCTGATGGTTCATCTGGGCTAACCCGGACAACAAAATTCCCTCATGTATCTTCTGGACTTTGCCTTGGTTTCATCAGGCAAGGACAGGAGGCTGCCAGGGGATTAGAGTACTGGACAGGTGCTTAGAGGTTAAATTCCTGTTCTGACAGTCCCTTCTGACTACTTTGGCCAAATATACAAAATAAATATGGCCTTGAAATCCTTTTAATCACACAAGTTGTTTTTAGTCCTTGTAACATCTTAAGATGTAAATGGGGGTGGCTCTATTCAGTGTTTCCAAAGATCAGCAGCTTTTGTTTTGCTCAAGAGAGAAATACCTAAATCCCTCAGGAGGGCTGTTTAAACTTGTGCTGGGTTTGGCTAGGGAGGGGTGGATGCTTATGTTGGGCTTTTTATCATTAAAATCCTTGCTGACTTGCTTGCTTGTGGTGAAACAGTTTGACTCAGACTACTTCTGTAAAATCTAAAAACTGTGTGATCATGCCTTGATCATTTTGGGAAACTACAGAAATGGGTAATTCATGTCATTGACATACATATCTGTTTAGTCATTTACTGAAAAACTTTCATTTTTTTCTATCAGGCAAATGGGAAGCCACTGCTCTGAGCCAACAGTTGTGTGGATTTCTCCATGGGACAGCAATTTCTTTTTATTTCCCCTTTAACTCATTGAAGAAAGAGTTTGTCAAGCAAAACCCTAAATGAAACACTTAAGCAATATTTAACTAAGTTTTTTCTCCTAATTTTCTTGTTATTTTTCCTGCTTTTGGAGCAGATGTAATCTGATCCTGACAGCTATATTGAGATTGATTCTCAGTGCTCTTTAATCAAGAGCAAGAAAATAGAAAAGTGTCAGAGAAACACATGAAGATATAGGAGAAACAGGACAGAACTATAAATGCTATGCCACTTTAAGAATTGCCATTGACTGCAAAGCAGCTGAACATTTTCTAATGCAAGCTCCACTATTATAGCTTTGTAGGGGATTTATTCCTAACAGTGACTTTTTCAGTAATTTTTTGACCCAGCTCATTAAAGGCTAACCTGGGAATGCCACACTTGGCTCACTGCTTTAACATTTTCTGCTGCCTTAGCTAACTGTTGTTCTTTCTGCTGCTCATTGATCACTGAGTCAGAGAATGATTCAAGTGTTGTTTGAACAACAGTGTTTGAGGATTGTTTATCAGTGACTCCACGTCTGCGAGAGGCATGTTTTGCAATATGTACTTCTCATTTTTTCCCTCTGATGGTCTGGAGGCCTGATGGTGTTACAGGTCTGCTGGCTCACCTCACCTCTATGTGACTCATTCCCTATGGATCCCACTCTTACCTGAACTCTTCCAGTGAATGCACTAGCAGAGGGTTAATATTGCTGGGCCTGGGAGCAATATGCTTGCTTTTGTTTAAAGGTAGAGCAAACAGAAGCCTTAATTAGGATGGCTCCCACCTCACTGCAGAGAGGAAGAGTGCAGGATGGGTGGAACAGCAATGGAGAAGGTAGGCAATGGCAGAGGATGAGGCAGACTTGTTTTGGTTGTCCTCATTCTGTCATGAAATGTCCCTGGGAGGTATCAGCCTTGGAGGAGCAGTCACTGTCGCTTTTCTCCTCTGGGGCTTTTGCCAGCTGCTGGTTTAGCTGAGCCAGGGCCCTGAGGTGTTGATTTCTCTCTCAGGAGGACGAAGGGCTGTGTTCACCTTTTCAGGAAAGGGCATGGCCAGAGGTATTTTCTGTGCACTGTCACTAGAAAGCCACACCATCAATCAGGCTTTGCTCTGCGGGGTCTACAAAAGAAGAGCGTGGCGTGTACAGCTCTCTTCACTCTCCTACGCAGGGGTTGGGTCATGCCAGTCCATGTAACCCAATAGTTACCCCGTGGGGAAGCAGTATCAGTGTCATATGCCAGAGGAGAATGATCTGACCTTTCTTGTTTATATGGTAAGTGTGGCCAGGAGGCTTCTTTGTCAGCCTGATAGTCCCAGCTGCCAGCTCTTCGTGTGTCTTGTGAGCTCCAAAGCTCTTGCCAGGGCTTTGAAGTTAACAAAGAGTTATTTGGAGTTTTATTTCATAGAGAACTCCTGTACATGGATCAAATGAAAATGTTCTCCTGAGTCAGAACTCACACATTCAGCAGTGCTGGAGTGGTGGTGGGCTGGAACAGCACACAGTAAATGCAAGCCAGTATGTCTCTTTCCAAAACCCAAACATAATGAAGATAAGGTTGTCTTGATAGATAAGGACAGAGTTTAAGATTTTGCTGTTGGAAAAATCAGCAGCTCAGAAGCTCAGAAATTTGGTTTTTAGTAGAACATGCTGGTAAAGACATGTGGAGGACCAATCCTTTGATTTGGCTAAGACTGTAGGGCCTCCTTGGGTTTAACGCTGGCAGAGCATTTGAGTGATATCTACTGTTCTCTGAAGAGAGGCTCAGTTGCCGCAGGTTTTCCCACACTGCCCCGACATCTGATCCACTACAGGAGGTGAGTGACTAAAATAGAGGTCCTTAGAAGGATGTGCTCAGCCTTGCTCTATTTGGTTCACAAACGTGGGTGGCAACCCAGTAGATCTTTCTAGTTCCCAGGATGCTAACATGATACTTTTTGTATAAAATACCTAAGAAAAAACTCACCTTGATTAATGTTATGCAAGGAAATTCATTTATGAGACAGAACAATATAATTCATCTATCAAAACAGATTTTCTTCTTAGGATTACAGAGACATCTCAAACTCCTTAACTGGTTTAAGGTGTCTGTGTGCTGGCTGTTAGATGCCTGCACACTGCCAGATACTCTTCCCTAAACTGATAAGAGTAACAAAGAGGAAGGAGAATCCCCATTGTTCAGGATAAAAATGAAGTGATTCACTCCAAGTCACAGATGAGGTCTGGAACAAAACTCTTAATTCTCTCCAAGTCTCAGGCTCTTCCTTGCAAATACTCCCTTGCTTTATTATACTTTATCTCATCCATACAATAAGATCATGCTGACTCTGTGCTAAAGGGAGCCTTTCATGCTCTTGCTGCTGGCAAATAAGATGTGAATGTATCTGAATGAAAATTGCAACTGATTAATTACGGCAGCAGCGTACCTGACATCACATCTGTTACTCTGGAGCTGTGCTCAGCCTCAGTCAGGGGCAGACCATGCTGGTCTTTAACTCACTGGGATTGCCTGAATGTGCATCTGCACTTCTCACACAGCACAGCAAAAGGCAGGAGTCTCTGCAAGAACCAAACCCACGATCTCATGAGCTTTTCTAGGTCAGGCTGGCTCTAAACCTGAGCAAATCCCTTTTTTTTTTTTTTTTTTTTTTTTTTTTTTTTTTTTTTTTGTGGGTGTCCTGCCAGGGGGACTTGGGTAGGACTGGGCTGCTGAAATGGTGGGAGGAAGAGGTGTGGCATTTTTTGTACGAGCACAGGCCACTGAAGCCACCTGGCCAGGGGGGCATCAGTCATTGTGTCCTTTCTGTTTCCTCAACACTTGGCTGCTCAAAATAGTCCTGTGTCTTACCCAGGACCTTACAGGAAATTATTCTCCATCTCATATGAATATTTTGGAATATAGTTCTCATTTCACTCTGGGGTGAACCTGAGACTTTTTGTGTTCTATTTCCAATACAGCAAGCATGAGGCCGTCCATAACAAACCCATCAAACCGTGGAGAAGACAAAGGCTTCAGTCTATGCCCTCAGGAGCCTAAACAGAGTATTTGATCTGATTTTCTCAGGGGCAGGTATGTGTTAATTTGCCAGGCTGTGGGCTGGTCTGGGAATAAACCATCCTTGGTTTTGGCATTCTTTATGTGTCAGAATGTAACTCAGTCCAATCCTGGGTGGTGTTCTCTATTCTCAGTAAGTTTTCTTACAAAGTCCTTCACTTAAAAAAGCCTTACACAACATTGTGAGGGAGGTGTATCAATACTGAATTACTGCTGAAACAAAGTTTAATTAACAAGTGTGAAAAGTGGGTAAGGCTCTCTTTATGAAATCGTCCTTGATACATTTAGATAAAGAGAAGGTAGGTAGCACTCAGCTTTCAAGATTTCTTTATCTTTGGTAGCTCTCAGGGTCTTCCTCCCAGTCTTGGACTTCTGGCACAGAACTCAGCAGTTTTAATTGATGGATGCAGATAGTACTGCCAGAAACACAAAGGTGTGGGTTGATGAACAGCTACTATCAACATTCATGGGGAGTGGCTGGGACACTCACTTCTGCCTTTTCAAGCCTTCCCTAAGGAGTGCCAGAAGACTGTGTATCTCTGGCCAGAATCAGGTGTTGCTGAAAAACTAAGTTACATCCAGCAGCAGAAGTCAGCAAAGAGGGCAGGTGAGAGGGATGGAGAGTGTCAAACCCACTGTAAAGGCTAAGGGGAGGTTTTGAGAAGGTGCTCACCTTTAGAGTTAGGAGGACTTTGTGGAAACAGTCAATTTTTAAAAAGTGCTGCATGTCGATTGAAAGCAGTGGCTGATGATTTTGAAGAGCATCTGGAGCCCTAATCTTTCATTCAGACCACACTTTCTGTTCTAAGAAAAATAAATCTTGCATGCTCTTATTTATCTTTCCTCCTCAAACGCTTGGAGATTTGAAAGCTGCAAATGTAGAATCAGCAGAAGGAAATATTTTCTTCCACAAAAGATGTGATTCCCTTGTGAAACACAGGAATTCAGCAGGGTTCAGGGAAGGAAGGGAATTTTATGGCTGGGCCTTAGAGAAATTATGCAGCCCAGCTGTAAAGGAAAGCTTTGCATTTGATGTCTGTGTTTCTGAGTGTGTTTGATCATCACATGCTGCTGGGGAACAAGATGGTTTGTGTATATTTTAGGTGTTTTATTTATTCTTTTGGTTGTGACAATTGGGTATGAATATAACATCACGAATAAAGAATAGAACCCGGAGAGAAACTTGTGCAACAGGCATGCTCTTGTTTTCCCTTTGGACAGGAGGAAGCAGAGCCATGAGATTGCAAAAGAGGGGTCGTGCTTCTACATGTTCTTGTCTGTATGAGTCTGTGAGTATGACTAAATTTCTGTTTGTGTACCCCACAGATAGTGTTTAAGTGCCCTTAAGTCCCTATGCCATATTAAATGCAATACCAGATGAAGGCTGCTGAAAATGATCTCCACTGTGCCAGAACTGAATCTCTGGGTGAAATGCCACTTTTTCATGCTCCAAAACTATATTCTGGGAGGGGATAATGTCTACTGTATGCCTCTAATTGTACTACTTCTGTTTTCCCTAGAGACAGGGAATGTCTTTTGTAAGGGCTAGTGGTTTTGTCTCTGTGGTATGATACACCTTTCATCTTTAAGTCTGTAGGAAACTCTGCTAGCTCACTGTCATGGCTCATTATTCCAATTAATCACTGATCACAGTAGTACTCACAAAAAAGTTAATATGTATTTATTCCAACAAGGCTGAGCCAACACTCTCATTCTGTTTCTGAGCGACTCCAGTGGAGTAGGCGTGTCAGATTATTGCTTCACTACACACGTTAGTGGGGTGTAAGTGTAGTAGTACAGCTGTTAAAAAGAAGTTGCTCAGTGATTCCATGTAAAAGGGCTTGAGTCGAATCTCAGAAATGTTTGATTTGTGAAGATGATGTAAGCTTCCTCACCTGGTCACCCACAGCATCTCAACCTCAGCCAGGTGGGGCTGATTTAAGGAAAACCTATACACTTTATTGCATCTTCATTTTAATTTCTCTGTTGGACTGCATTGAGGACTGGTTTGGATCTTTGTATTGATTTCAACAGGTCCTTGTGTCACGCCTTAAGTAATTCACAAAATACATATATATATATATATATCTATAATCTGTATTTTTTACTGTCAGGTTCTTGAGCACACTAATGAGCCTGATACTTGCAATCAAGCCCACATTTCTTATGTGAAAAGGCTGAAAATAATTTTATCTAATTCACCCATTTGTCTTTACATCAATGCAGCCTCCCTGGAGTACAATGCACTATCTCTGGAATACAGTGTGTCTGTGTCTTGGGTTACAATACACGATGTAACCAAAAGTATGTATTCTGTCAACATCTGTTAAACCAGGTGGGGCAGTGATCCTTATCTCCGTGGGAGATACTCTCTGCTAATGGGCCATCTGTTAAAACCAGGTGAGGCATTGTTCTTTATCTTTCTCAGGACCCACCCTTCGTCCAGGGAAATATCATCTGTTAATGGCCCATTGAGTCCCACTGTATGACTGATAAAATTACATCATCCCATTGGGACATGTTCTACCCCAGGGGAGGAGCCAAGCATTTCCTGCCTAGATAAACTCTGAGATTTAGAACCTCAGGACAGCCTTTTTCCACTGGATTCCAGAGGAAAACCAGACCCTTCTACATCATCACTGGACCTTTGGAGGAAAACTGCACCCTTCTACAGGATCACTGCTTCAACTGAACCACATCTGTTGTGTCAGGTTGTATTCTGACTCTATCAGTGTTTGGGGTTTTTCTTTTTTTGTATTACTGCATTTTTAATTTTCCTAGCAAAGAACTGTTTTTCCCATTCCTATGTCTTTGCCTGAGAGCTCCTCAATTTCAAAATTATAATAATTTGGAGCAAAGGGGTTTACACTTTCTATCTCAGGAGAAGCTCCTGCCTTTCTTAGCAGACACTTGTTTTTCAAACCAAGACAGTCTACCTGGTAGAAAAACAGCACAAGAGAACATGCAAAGGATTTTCCACCTCAGAACCTGAGGAAATTTCTCTTCTTTCCTGAAAGGCTGTGTTCAATATAGATCTTGTCTCAGGATCTCATCTGGTGTAGTAGACTGTCTAATAATCAATTTGTTTACATCTTCTTTAGTGCCAAGTCAGAGTCCAGCACTTAGTGAGCTCGTTAGCTGCCTCACTGTGTTAAAGGTGAATGTAGAAGAAATGTCAAATGGGTTGCACATATGTAATTGAGATTAGAAAGGTGCCTGAGTTAACTTTAGCGGTGTCATTTCCACAAGTCTGAGGAGTTTCCTGTCTCTCACTGCATTTGCCATGGTGGCACAGGTGGCCAGGAAAGCAGAAAATAGTCAGTTTAACAATATTACCAAGTTTGCAACAGGTTTTCCCTGCCTGCAACAGGTTTTCCTGGATAGGAGGTGTTTCTGCACCTAAGCAAGTCACAGGGAAGCTCAAGCAGGAGAGAAAAAATTGTCCCATTCCACTCTGAGTTTCCAAGGACCCCCACAGTAAAACATTCCCCTGAAAGATGCCTGAGGGATCGCCAAAAATTATGCCTATGTCTTCTTGTGGTAAGCGCTTGATGTCTTCAGTTTGATGCTTACCTCTGCCACAGTTGTCCTTCTGTTGTCACTTCCCTTAGGTGGACAAGCTTAATGAGGATGGAGTGTGGGACAGCAAGTTGTTTGACTCTTGGTGCTGATAAGAGCTGTAATTGGTGCTGATAACAGTTGTATTTGGTGCAGTTGGGTGTAAGCTGCTAAATTTCTAAGCTCTCTGTATCAGGGATACTAGAGATCTTTGTAGTGGGATTGGAAATTAAGATGTAGGTATCTTAAATCTAGAGGGACTCCCAAACAGAATGCAGGGGAACCCATTCCAGGTGAAGGTGTCAGCCTACCCGTTTTCATAACTCCCTGCTTTTCCAGATGAACAGCCAGGGTGGTTTTCAGTGGTTACCACTGACTTCAGATGTGGCAATGCTGCCTCTTTCTGACATAGTTCACTGTTTGCCCTTTCCCATTGCCCTCATAACCATTTGTAGGGACTTCCTGCCTTACTTGCTTGCAACCTCAAGATGAACTTATGCACATCTGGCAGCTGCAAATATGGCAACAGAAATGGACATTTAAAACTGGTGGATTGTGCCTTTGCAGGCCCTCTGTGGCTGGTTCCCTGTACTGTCAAATGAATTGATGTTATATCATTGCTACTTCAGCTTAATACAAGCACAGGTTTTGACCTGTGTGACCCTAATGTCCTTGCAAACATTAACAAAGCACAGTTGCCTGCTCTCAGATGAAATAAAAAATCTTTATGGATGCAAGGTACATGTTTGTTCAGCTTTTAAGAAGGGAGGTTAAAAAAGTACTAGCACCAGAGATTTTTCTGTTCCCTCTGATTTAAACTGGAATGTTCTCAGATACTCTAGTAATGAGTAACAGCATAAATTCTGAGGTCAGACAGATAATTACTGTTTCAGACAAAGAAGCTTTGGACTTTTATTTATGTCTGTAAACTTCTCTTCCATGTTGAGACTTTCAGGGTGTCTAAAAGGCATCCAGTCCATGATATCTCTGTAGGGTGGTACACAATACCTCCAGGCAGTGCCTGCACCATAGATAGGTGTCTACAGAGCTGGTTCAGCTTTGGTTTACATAGGGTTGAGGATCAGTCTTGATGTGTTCTGTGCCACCAAGACCCTGTATGCACCAAGTTGCTTCACCCATCTGAGGAATACATTACTGGTTGTTCAGATATCCTGTCTCCTGGTATGGTACTGAAAACCTGAAATATATAAGTGCTGAAGGATACTGTAGTGATGGAAATTTGGGCTCTTACTAAGAGAGAGCTTGTTTCAAAGTTGAGTGCACTCAACAATGCTCAAGTCCCTTCTGTTGTCCATGTGCTTTATCCTTGGGACCGTCGGCAGCACTTGCCCCAGTGTGGTGTCACTGTTGGAGAACCTCCTTATGCTTGAGCTCAGCTTCCTAGAAAGTTACTATTCAGGAAGAAAAGCTTTGTGGGGTTCTTGTAGGGACAGGCTCACTAGGGCTGAATGAGACAAGATGAGAACTTTGAATTGATACACTGAAAGAAAAGTGTTAAAATTGACACCTAATGCACACTTCTGGTTCCAAAATTGGAACCCAGTTCAAAATTGTACATTTCCCCCCACCCTTCCGGTCTAGCCCTATTGTCTAAGCTTGTTTGGGTTTGTTTTGATTTTTGGTTATTTAAATTTTTTATTTGAGGGTTATGGAAGACCATAGAAGCATAGTAATTTCCCCTCTGAAAATCCCTCTTTAAATTAAAATTCCTTGAAATTTCTGTAAGGAAAATTGTAGTGATACAAACTCCAAGGGGGGAAATAAGAAGATGGACAAAGGAGAAAGTCTTTGTTAGGTATCATGCCTGAAAATGCACTGCACTGTGAAGCTTCTTTATGATAGTCCCAGACAACCAAAAGCCAGGGTAGCACATGCAGGTTCATTTAGTCAGCTGTGTTATAATTTGGAATTTCTTTTGAAAGAAACTCTGTACACTCTGGGAATGCCTCAAAGCAACTTGAATTAAAGAAGGTTTCAATAATTAGATCATTTGATGTCTGTGAGCAAGACTTTGTGACATAGAGTGTGAAAATTCATTAGAACTTTCAATGATTAAGTAGTCTTTTTTATGTCTTGAGAATGACATTTCTTTCCCATCAATATGAATACAGGGAAGAAAATATTTTTCTGGCTGAACATCACACGTGTTTTAGCCAAAGGGTTTCATTTGAAGAGATTTTTGAGGACTCATGACTTGCTTTTGTCCTTACTGCCCTTACTCATGTGGGTGTAAACATGGTGTTACTGCATACAAGGGAGTGTGAATGTTGCCATATATCTGCTGATCCCATTGCTGTCTGTGTGTGATCTTGTATTTGGTTTGTTGATGCCACTCTAAGAAAGAGGCTTTCCATTTTTTCTGAAGGGAAGAGTAAACATACTTATTTAATTTTCATGTGAAAGCTGAATATTCATCAAAACATTTTATTTTTGATGCTTCTGTATTCCTCCAAGAAATTACACAGAAAGCCATCACAAAAGGGAAAAGTAAAATTTTACATTTGGCGTGTCCTGGAAATCTGTAGACTGATACTTTTTTCAAAATGAAATGGTAATTGAAGCTGACACATTTCACTTCCAATGAAATAGCATTTCCTGATACTGCACTGGAAGGCTCTAACCAGTGCTAATTGGGAGGCTCATTTTGCATGCATGGGCAGGACACAGGCTTCACTGGATGAAATCATTGACCTGTGTTTTACTAGAAGTCAGACTTGATCAGTGATCCTCCCTGGTTTTAAAGGCTATTAAAAGGATGTCCTTCTTTTGAATCAGCAATATTTTTTTTTTAAAGAATTCAAGCTTTGCAAATTGTTTTCAGTCTTTACACAGAAATTAACATTTTATGGCCACTTTCTGCTCTCTGTCCATGGTGGGAATCACCAGTCTCTGGGAGGCAGACTGAGAAGGCTTCTCGAAATGGGATATAAGCCATTCTGACTGCCTTGCAAAGAGCTGAGGATGTTAAAAAGCATGATAGGTGTGGTAGCCATGTGTGCCTCTGGAAAGGGTGGGGGCAGAGAATAAAAGCAAGCTTCCTGACTGGACACTTGGTTGCTGTAATCTCTGCAGAATCTGGCCAAGTGTTACAACTGCTAGGCAGGAGATTTACTCTTGCATCCTGCACTGACCATCTAAAGGCTTAATGGTGATAATGGCGTTGGAAAAGATTAGGTTTTTCCTTTAAGATCCTGCCCAAAACTAGGTTATGTTTGTGAGGTGTTGATGGGAAGGATTTCAAGGGCTGTTTGTCTGCAGTGACTTGCCATTTAGAGAGCACAGTGCGGTCTCGGGTTGGGATTTTATCATGGGTACTAAAATTGCTGCAGGCTGTGCAAGGAAGACAATTCACTGCCGTGGCCTTAAGTGGGGAGGAGCTCTGTGCTCCTCAGCTATTCTCACAATAATTCCTGTATGGAGGAGGAAAGCATTCTTCACAATTTCACTAAAAGATGACTGAACTGACCAAGCTCCAGATCCATGAAGATTCAGAGCACCAAGCTCCCACCAAAACAGGATGGGCTGGTCAGGCATTCTAGAATGCTGTGAGGAGGTCAGCAAGAAGCAATATGCCTAGAGGTAGTCTGTGATGGATCAGGACACTGATCTAACATACCCTCATCCTCACTTCAGCCTTCTCAGTGGCCACTATAGAAATTGCCTCTCCCAAACAATCCCTGGACTTTAAAACTGCTTGAACATCTGAATTGGATTGAACATATGTATTAATGAAACTCATCTTCTGATCTGTTCCTAAAGAAGCTTTTCAGTGCTTTCCATTGGTCGATTGGTTGCCTGATGGGGTCACCATGTTATGCTGGGAATAGTGTGTGAGCAGAAAAAGTAGGGTAGATAATTCACACAATCCATGTTTCCATTTTATTGGGAAATTTGGCCTTCTCACTTCTCTTGGCATCTAATACCACTTCTTCTTTTCATGCTTTAACTTGAGGCTTGACTCTCAGCACAATCCAGCTGAAGGGAAACAGCTGTTGGCTGAAGTCCTCTGGAAAGCACTCCCTTGAGCTCAGATCTGACCATTCTTGGCATGAGCTCCTGCAGACAACAGGTGACTAACTTTGGTCTGGAAAGCGCAGCCGTATCCTCCGCTGTCTCATCAAATACTGTAGGCAATTCATAGAGCAATCCCAGCTTTGCCTCCTCCCCTGCTAATTGAAGAGAAGCTCCGTGCTTACCCTTTGCAACAATCCAAACCAATCCGGAATACACATTGGATCCAGATTATCCTTTTACTCTCTGGTTTGAAGTAACACAAAAACAGCAAATGAGCAAGGCCTCCCTGCCAAGAGATTCAGTGAGTGAGCGAATACCATTTTACAGGGATACTTAAATGAATTAGTAGATTAAAATATCTCCACTGAACAAGATTCCTCTTGGGTGATTGCTGTAATGCTCAACAGATTTACAGTCCAGAAGCACTAAGGAATTTCAAAAACCCACCTGAAACACTAAGGAATTAGTGAAGAAGGCTTGAGGTGGGGTTTTTTTGTGTCCCCAGTTGACCTACCTCCCACGCTAGCAATGTCTGACACTGGAGGCAAACAGGACAAGCTTTTATGTATCCTGATTTATAACAGTGTTTTCCAAAGTGGCTTACTGAAATTGTAAACAATGTGTTCACACAGTAAGAGGGAGGAAATGCCAATATATTAAAATCAATGGACCAAATTGTATGCTATCCTGAGAGTACTTTTGGCCAGAGGATGGAAGTGACCTGTGTTTGGCTGAACAGGAATTGATTCTCCTCCCTTGCTATTTATGCCAGCGCAAATGTGCAGCACATTTGACGTCAGTGCACAGAGAATGGGCACGAGTACAAGGGCAATTGTCCCCCTAAGGTTCTTGTTTGATCACCACTTGAGGCAAGGGGAAGCTGCACCTTTAGGTGCTTCACTTCCTAAACCAGGCCTTCTGCAGAAACTCCGTGCGAAGTCTCAGGCTCCCATGACAGCACAGTCCTGAAAGGAGGGAGGAAAGAGCAAGGAAACTTGACTCAGGCACATTTTGAATAAAAGCCACCATTGCACATGAGCTGAGTTTACCCCCCAAAAGTTCCTCTTTTCATTACATTTTTCAGTTGGAAGAGTCAGATTGAGTATTTGTGTTGGCTTTCTGCCTTGGCTGTGTGAAGTCTCAGGGGTGGGGAAAGTGTTAGTAAGCTAGTAAATATCCAAGAACTGGAAGAAAATAGGTTGAGTTGTCAAAATCTGTTTAATCTCTTCTGAAAAATATTTCCTCTAGGAACACTTTCCCACTTGGAACAGGTGCCTAAAATTTTTTTTTTTAAAACCCTGCAGAGGTGACATGTCTTTTGCTGTCTCTGCAAAACTTTTTAAAATCTGGCTGATGACTTGCATCCCCAAATACCCACAAGCAGCACATACTGTTGTGATTCTGCTGTTACAGTCACTAAATCCATGCTCCATGCCAGCCATGCTCTGGCTGCTCCTGCTCTTTGATGGTGCCTGGTGTGCTATCACCCTTTTTCAGATCACCTGAAGGTGTAGGTTAGAAGTCAAAGTTCAGATGCATCTGCCAGAGAGAAGGGAAATATGTATGAAAACCAGCCCAGGAGTTGTATTCCTCTGCTGTTTCCCACGGCTGTGTAGACATGACTGCTGTTGCTGCTGAGGAAAGCTGGAGGACAGCCTTTTCTGTGTGCCTGGCACTGAGCTGCTGTGCGAGGTCCCAGCTGGTGGAACAGACTCTGTTTGCTCTCATGGCAGGCTTTGCAGACACTTTGCACTGAGGCTGGGAGCTGGAGGGGAGTGCTGCTGGTTTGAGAGGCAAGAGGGGAGTTCTGGCTTGTAGCACTGGCTTCTGGTGTTGTTCTCTGCTGCTTCTTTGAGCACAGAATTGGATTTAGATTCAGGGTGGCAAAGGAGTTGTTGCTCTGGTCTGGGCAGGTGGCAGAATGATGATTATGATGGTGATGGCTGTCTGGGCAGCTGTGCCTCTCCAGCCATTGTGCTGGGTTCCTGTTGTGGGGAGGCTTTGTTCAATTTGGGTCCTGCTCATGTCTCCCAGTGGGATTCTTTAACCCAGGGGAGCAGCAAACCTGATGTAAATTGGCCAGCTGTGCCAGTCAGTCAGTGCTGGCCTGGAGAGTAGATGAGTTGGTTGCCTATTGCTGTGAAATTGAGCTTTGCTGCTGAGGAAGGGGCTGTCTTCCTGCTGTGTCTCTAATCTTGTTTGCCCTCCAAGGCAGGCTGGCATATGCACATGAGCCATGAGCTTATTTCTTCATGAGTTTCTGTGCAGCAGCCCACACTTTCCAGAATGACTCAATATTTCTCAGCATGCGGGTCTGATGATGGCCACCCAGCCTTGCAATCTGTGCAACTCTTATCTGGTGGGAGCTGTTGAAACAGTGGGATTCCTCCTGCTTCACCAAGGGCTACTTTGGACTGAGCCCTGAGGGTTTGACAGGGGCCATCAGCAGCCCTCCAAAGAACAAGGAGCCCTTCAGTGCTGGAGTGCAAATAGCAGCTGGTTTGCAGTGTGGGTGTCCCTGCTCAGTAGCAAAAGGAGGTGAGGTCTATCCCTGCCCACAGAGTCCTTTCTGGATACATGACCTTCCACTCAAGGCAAGTGTCAGCACACGTGAAAGATTCATGTTTGTTCAACTGTGTGTGCTTCTGAAGACTAAAACCGGGAGATCTTTTCCCATCTTGGAAAGAGATGCTCCCAATCTGGATGTTGTGAAATGCTGCTTGAAAAATTCACCGGTTTGAGAGCTCAGTTGCACAGATCCTCAGGTCTGTCTCAGTGCCACTTTCAGAATTGCAGCACTGACCCTACTGATTCAGCAGACAAATCCTCAGTCCTGGTTCCTCTCTCTGAAAACTGCCTTTTTCCCCTCCCTCTTTTTAGATTGAGGTAATTAAAAATGAAAAATGCTGGGTTTTGCTTTGTCACAGTCCTCCGGGAGGCTTGCAGTGGGGATGTGTGAGTCTCATCAGTACCTTCAGAGAAGGGCCCTTGCAAGCGGCTGGCCTCTGGTGCGTGGTGACAATGCAAATAAATAACAACACTCAGATGGAAAATTCCACAGATGAGCTGAAATGTTCTCTGAAATTCCTTTCAAAGTGAGACAACAACTGTACCTCAGCGGAGAGCCTGCAGTGAGAGGATCCATCATGCTTAAAGGAGAGCAACGGGAACATCTGTGAGTGCTTAATTCAAGTGCTGAGGGTCCAGAAAACTTGCTGAGTGAGATTGTATTTCATATGCTCTGGAAGTGTACCAAAGAGTAATGAAACTACAGAGGAAGCAAAAGATATGCTCTATGTGGATACTTAGCCTTTATGGCACCTGAATTTCCTGGGTAGCTCAACTCATCATGAAATGTGAGCATCAGAAACGAGATACACTCACATATGAATTCTGGATTATGTTGTTATTGCCAAATGTGATGTGGATGCTGCAGATGAGAAAAACCTTCTTCCCATACATGGGAATATTCATTATGACTGAAATGCATTTGTTTTTTTCGAAAAATGATTAGCAATCCACCAGAACTTTTTTTTATTTTTGTGTCCATGTGGGGATTGCCACCTACATCCTTGCATTTTCATTATGTGAGGAAATAATAGTTTTCATATGTTGAGAGAATGAAAATTACCTCATAGGCCTTTTCTGACACATGTGGCAGATCATACCTTCTCCCTTGGTGACAGAGTGAGTCAGTCTGGACTGAACTTCACATTTTGTAATGGAATGAGCAGGGAATAGTTTTTTGAAGCAGCCTGAAAATGAACTCAAATAAAAAAAAAATCAGCTCAGCTGTTTGCATCATGGTTTGTTTCTGTTCCATGGCTGTTCCAGCAAATTCAGCTGGCAGCTCCCAGCCCTGCTTCCTGACCAGGACTTTACATCAGCCCTGCTCCTGCTGGAACCTTGTGATCAAGACCTGCCCTTAAGTCTCTGCTCACCCCATGAAACTTCTAAAAATTGCAGCCAAAAAATGGGGGAATTTAATCAATCCTGTGTGAACTCTGCCATGCACCTTCAGAAGTGCTTAAACACCCCAGACTTATGGTGTCAGTTCACTTATTGTACTGCCTTTTTTTTTTAAATGGCTATATTGAAGAAAAAAAAATCAGAAAAACAGTGGTAAGAAGAAGCCAGTCATAAAAGTCATTGGCACTGATGTCAGCCCTTGTGTCCACAGTCCCAGATTTTACATAAATGGGACAGATATTTCCAGGAAGATCCTTGTTGCCATGTTTTCAAGCTCCTGCTTGAAGCACATGGATGTGGTTAAGCATTCCAAAACGCCTCCTGTCCCTCACATCCTCACAGGGCCTGCTCTGCATGCTTTCCAGAAAACTCTGGAAAACAAATTTTGGTGCCTAGTTCTCAACTGCTCTTTGTTTCCTGGACTTGCTTGGTTTGCAGAATCCTCTGGAAATCCTCAGGCACAAGATGTCCAGTATACAGACTCCCAGCCTATCTGCCTGACCACTACTGGCATACATGGCATTAAGGTCATCAAATAAAAAACGAAAATACAGAGACTCTCAGGAAGCTTTGCACATTGTGGGCAAAATGTTTTGATCAGGGAATCTAATGCTTCTTAAACTAGGTGCTACTATCTGTTTTGCTTTTGCTGATTGATCTTGAGCAGATAACTTCTGTGTTACTGGGTTTCCTCTTTTCATTTCCTCCTCCCTAAAAGAGGAATGCCAGGTATTTTTTGTAGCGAGGCACTCAGACATCACAAAAGTCAAAGCCTTAAGAAAGTTTCTGGAGAAGAAAGGGTGAAGAGCAGATTCACTAATGCTTAGATATGTGCATTTTCTAAGTATAATGCTTAGATATGTGCATTTTCTAAGTATTTTGGGTATTTTATTTAGAAAAAACTCGTATAAGTGTTCAAGGAGAGAAAATCCCTCTAGAGTTTCCAAATAAAGCGCTTGGTTTTTTTGTTGGAAATGTCTTGGTTTGCAGTATTCTCCAGTGTAACTCAGATATTAAAAATACTTTTCAATGGCTGGAACGAGAAGCTGTTTGATCTTAAATATGGTTCTCTTAAACTTCTTCAACATCTTTTAAAACACAGCCAGACTTCTACTTGGACTTGAAATCCCATTTTGTCAAATCTTTCATAAACTAAGAAATCTGCTATTGGTGTGGCTGTGTCCATAAAGTCACTAGAAATATACACTTGGTGTACAGAAACAGTATTAAGTTCACTCTAGAAATTGGCTTTGACTTATCGGGTCAACCCTGTATAAAGCATGTATAAAACTGAAATCAGACACTCTGTCCTCTGGATTCCTCATAAGACTGATCTGTGCAATTTACAGTTTTAAGAGGTGAGGTGAACCTGAGATAGTGGCTGCAATTGCTTCTCATTTCAGAGATGATGCTTTGTTGTCAAAGATTAATGGCTGGGAATCTCTCATCACCTCAGTTTGCAGAGCTGGGTTGAGCTTTTGTATGTCTCTCCAGGACTGAGCCCTGGACGCAGTTGTTTCAGTGAGCCCTAAAATTCCCAAGCTGCTTTTCTTTTCTGCAGAGTGATGCTGTCATGATTTATGAAAAAAATCAGCCCTTGGAGTTTGTTTCGCTTGGCTTGCAGACAAAGGACTCCAACCCAATTTTTTAATAGAGAAGGGTTAGGTGGGAGGCTTTAAGCTGTGCTTTCTGAGTGGAAAACTGTGCAGCTAAATTGAGAATAATATTTTTCTGTCTAAACTGACCTTTATACTGGTACATCATCTGTCATTATAAACTGTCTGACTTCTTCAGGTTTACAGTTCTCCTTTATCACTTGCAAGGGAGACAAAAGTCCTAAAACCCTGTTCAGAGAGAGACACTTTTGTTCCTCTTTAAAATGAGATGGGACTGTGCTTTGGCCTGGCTTCCAGCACCACCTGTTCTGCTGTCGTGTCTCCATGCTGCCCTTTCAGCATGGTCTCATCTGGGCATGCTGCATCCACCTGTTCTGGGTTTCCTGAGGGCACTCGGCAAATTTCTTCCCCTTGGCACCTCTGCCATATTTTGCTTGGCCCATTCCCTGCTTTTGGCAGAACTGGAACATTCAGCTGCTTGTCTGAAGGGAGGGGGTTGTGGGAATAAGTGAATTTGTGAAGCCTGAAAGGGAAGGTGCTTCGTGTAGTTTTGTGGAATGGACATTTTGAAAAGAATGTTGTTCATAAATACAATGGAATTAGCAATAACATAGTAGAAGGAATTCAAAAGAAAACTAGTAATAAGTCCTGAAGCAGATTTTTAAAAACAATTATCTTTCTCCCCAGTGTGAGTACTTGGTAATGGCACAAGCAACAAGTATTTCTCACCATACAGTGGCAGAGTGGCTCTAACTGTTCTGCATTATAAACCCCACACAGACAATGGGGGGCTATCCCTCACTCTTTAACAAGGTCTTGGTGGGATGGGTTTTTTTGCTTGTTTGTTTTTCAGTGGTGATACTATTCAAAGACAAACTGATAGTTTGAGGCCTACAATTTCGTTCAGTGCTGGAATTGATCCAGAAGCTTGGCACCACTTCTGCTTTTTTTTTTTCACATTAGGGAGGGCAATTAATGAAAATAAAAACTTTCTACAAAATGGTCCATCACAGAAAATGGTTCTGGAAAATCTGAAGTGGGTGTTTAGCATCTCCCATCAGGGCTGCAGAGAGTGCAGAGGCACCCAACTCCAGAGCCCTTGGCTGTGGAGCAGCAGGTCACAGATGACTCCAGGACTATGATTTATCCTTTGCTGGAAGTTTCAGAATGCTGGGCTTTTCTGTCCAGTGGCTATTCTAAACCAAAATGAAAGCAAATTTCAAGGACACATGAAACACATGGAATTACCACAAAATTCTGGAAAATGCTGGGTAGAGCTCATGCTGTCTCCAAGGTTAATTTCTGCCTGTGTGACCCTGGGTCATTATTATCATTCTGTGTGTGTGTTTGTGTGTGTGTGTGTTCAAGTCAAACAGTGCATATCTTGTGCCCCCATTCCAAGTGGTGTGCTTCCAGCAGCAAATGGGAGGTGGATGAGGTGGATGTGGCATGAGGAATGCTGGGAATGCCTGAGGGCTCCAGGCTTTCTGGGGGTGTTTTGGGATACACTGTAAGGAAAAAAGATGATTGCTGAAGTCACATCCTCCATCTTGCTGTCGGCGAAACAGCCTTTGGAATGAACCATGTCCTGGAAAATGCCTGGGAATTGTCTTTGAGCAGTCCCTCCAAAGCCAGACAGTTGAATGATGTGGAAGAGGAAGGTCTGCTTCTCCAGCTTGGGTTCAGCAGTAGTGCAATACCCTCCTTACTGACAGTGCCCAGCCCCAGGCAGTGTTTCACCACAGCCCTGAGCCAGAGCTGTTCCCCAGCTGAGCTGGCAGTGGTGAGTCCCTTTGGAGCACTGGTGCAGTGGGGAAGTAAATCCCCCACTCTGGTGTGCTGGTCTGGTTCACAGAGCCGTTCTCTGTGTGCAGACAAGAGTCTTACAGGAAGAAAGCCCAGTGGAAGCTCTGCTCTGCACCTCCTGGCATGAATTTCCCCAGCCTCTGAAAGCAATTTGTGTTAGCTGAAGTTGTATGCGTTTCATGGTAAATCACTTCCTATTGTTTTGAGTTTAGAATCCACTGTGCTTTGTTACTCACACCAAAAGCTCTTCCAGTGATGTTTTGAGAATGAACAGAGGGAAGGGATGATGGCAATCATGAGGGCTTAGCTGTAGAAAGTGTTTCCCATTTTATCTCATAGAAGTGGTTGGGGAATCCCAAGAAGTACAAGGCATTCCTGCCCCAGCCCAGATGGAAGTCACAGGATTCAAGTCACCCCCTTCCTTTAGATTTGTTTGCAGATCCCTTTATCCATAATAGTCACTGTGCTTGTAGTTGTAGAACAGCTTTATAAGCTCCATAAAGCACCACTGAAATAATTAGTGTGGATCACCACCAGGCTAAAACACATCATCAATTTGTCTATTTTTGGAAGCTTCCAAGCAGCCTTTTCCTTCTTGTTTTCCCAGCAAAACTCACTTTTATCAAACCTGCTTTAGAGCCTCTGAATTTTAGGCCAGAACCAGAAAGGTATATATAAAGAACAGCTTCCATTTGGATTGCATCTCAGCAGGCAGTTTGCCTCTGTAAGGTTAATCTGACCTGGGCAGCTCCAGCAGGATAAAACGTTTCATAAAAGGATGTTAATCAGCCTATCTCCATTTTTGAGATTAGAAACCAATTTATCCCATCCTTCTTCACTGTGTAACTTAATTCTTTATCTGTTATATCTGCACAGTTCTTATTTACATCAGCATAAATCGAGAATGATTCACATTAAGCTAATGTAGTTTCAATTACATGACAGTGGTTCAAAACAAGGAGAGTGAGATGTATTTGGGATTCACATAATGTTTTGAAATCACTTTAAGTTTGGTTTCTTAAGGTCAGCAATATGCATCTCCTTTTGTAAAAGAGATATTCCATCTTTTGGAGTTAATTTGTGTCTACCTTTTCAACATGATTCTCTCAGCTATTAATCAAAACATTTGCACTGTTCATGTAAACACTTCAAAGGGGCCAAATCTTTCCCCAGTGCATTTTTACCTAACTGGCTCCCTTGGAACGGTGCATGTATTCCGTGGATCATCTGTCTGAGCACTAATGTGCAGAAACATTTCCATATCTTCTGATAATATATATTGGAAATTGTTTTTCTTGTTCTGGCCTTATGAAGAAATAGAACTTTCGGTTTGCAGTGTTGTTCCCAAGTCCTGTCCCACTGCAGGCTTTGGTTTGCCTGCCTATGCTTTGTCTATTTTCCTCCTCATAGCTTCTAAGGAGTGCAGTATTTGGGGTGTGCATGCTTGGGTCCAGAGGGCACTTGGGTGTGTACCTTTCCCAATCTTCCCTCTTTCTTTCCCTTGACTTCTGGTGGGCATGTGATCAGTCAAACTGAAAACAACCAGCTGGATGGCGACAAAATTCCCTGATTGCCAGTGATGACTCTCTTGTACCAGCCCCATTCCTGCTGAGGAGTATTTTTTCCCCCCATAGAGGCTGAGGAGGCCAGAAGGGATGTGCAGCACTGCACTCCATTAGCCAAGATCACATGGAAAGCCTCTGGAGATGTTTTTATGGCATGACTGGACAAAGTTGTGGGTGGCCTGCTCTAGCGCTGGTGGTAGTGCTGCTTCAGTTGTTGGGCTGGGTTAGGGACCACCAAAATTCCCCTCCAACTGATATTTCTATGAATTTATGACATTTGTTTTGTTGGAAAAACCAAACAGACATTTAACTAAAGTTGCAAATAAATAAATAAAAAGTACAGAAGAGCTACAATATGAAGTAAAAGTTAAACAGAACCATGCAGGGAAAAAATGAGATGACGGAATGTCCAGATGTTTTGCAATAAATTCTAATGACAAATTTAAGCAAAAAGGAAAATCACCAAAGACAGGCCTTTGAACATCTTAAGGGAAATAAATTATTTATTGAAGTTATTGTTGAAATTAATGGGACTTTACAGCAAGAAGATTGCAGCAGCATCTGTTGAAAGTTGCAGTGACAGACATGGTAACAAAACAGCGGCAGAGAGGTAAAGGAGAAACAGAAATGTGCTACAGCTGGGACAGATGGAGGATGAAATGGGTAAAACATGATGAAAGATTGCAAAGCTTATTTATTTTCTTGTTGTTCTGCAAAGGTGATGTCTCACCTTTAAAGACCCATATCTTTGAAGACAGCTCCTTTTTGGCCAAGGAGTCCTTGACACATTCCCATACAAGTGACATAGAGGGACATGCCCATTGCTGTGTGCCTGCAGGTACTCCAGAGGTCTGCTCCTGGGAGGTGCCATCCTGCTCTGTATCAGAGAGTGGTGACCTGAAAGGCAGGCTGGCTGTGCTGCCAGTGTCTAACACCCTGTGGGGCAATGCCTGTGGTCACTGGTTGTCTTCCAAGGACAGAAAGCACTTTCCTGAGAGCTATAGCCGGGAAGTGTGGAGCAAATGTTTCGGGTAGGGGAGGGAGAGAGCATGGCTCTTCCTCTTCCACTTGAGGGTAGAGGGTGGAGTAATTCAGAAAGCATTCTTGATATAATTTTGGACTCTGACAAAGCTGGGTTTCTCTTCCCTTCCTCTTCTATTTATTTACTCATTTTTGGTTGCCACACAGGGACCCTGGGGAGGGCAGGCTTCTTTCAGCCCAGCCCTGGGAGTTGTTGAGTGAAAATTATGTAAATGCTGAGAGCGTTGTCTGTGTGTCAGAAGCTGTTCAACAATGATCTTCCTCTGGTATGACAAGGATTCATTAAATGTAACTGCTTGTGGTCCAAGAAGGGCAAAACAACAGGTGGAGGCGCTTCAAAAAGCAGCTGGAATGTGGCAGCCGATGTCACCCAAGCCTCATTTGCTCCAATAATGAGAGGCACAGTGATACAAAACCAACATGGCATTTACAGTTATGGCATGATAAATGTTCTCCTGTGCTTAACAGCGGATCACATAGTTTTTATTCCTGTACATGTAGATTAAAATAATTTGATATGAGCCCCTGCTTTGGCTCATCCCAGTAATGACCAGGAAGTCTTTGTAATTTGGTCAAGTGCACAAGTGAAGCGGCTGTCGGACAAAGCCCCTGGGGTGGCTGTCATTTGCTCAGCTGCCCACTGTGATGAAGTGAGTTGGTGTAGCTATGGACACAGCGTGGCAGAACAGGATCTGTGTGCGCCGCGGGGAGCACGGAACTTTGTGGTTTCTTTCAACAGTGAGACGATCTTCTCCTGGCCAGCTGGCAAGCGTAGGAAACCAGATGATATTAATGTCCTACAATGGCCATGGGCAGGTGCATTGCTTCCAGGAGATGGCCTTGATTATTTCATTGGAAGAACAGCAAAATGAACGTTATCCAAAAGCCCGGTGTCCAGGAGAGGGGAGCAATACCTGAGTAGCTGTGCTGTAATGTGACCTCCAAAGTACAGTAATTTCACGATTATAAGCCGCACCATTTTGACTAAAATTTTGCTCCCAAACCGGAAGTGCGGCTTACGTTCAGGAGTGGCCAATATATGAAATAATTTTGGAAATGTCCCAACCTGGCAATCCGAGCCAGCAGTGGGGCCAGGGCCGCTCCCTGGCGGCCGCCTCGAGCAAGGCTGACCCAGTAAACCCCGTGATCCCATGGTTCTGTTACTAATCGGCAATTTTGTGAAAGTTGCACGCGGATCCTCGCTGCGAATGAAAGTGCGGCTGATAATCCGGTGTGGCTTATATATGGACAAAAACCTAAACGTTGCCGATACCCGGACCTGCGGCTTATAATCAGGTGCGGCTTGTAATCATGAAATTACTGTAAATGCTTGGAGCTGGCAGTATGTGCCATCTGTGACCAAAGGGACCTACAGCTTTCCTGGGATTATTTTGATGAGGAGCTTGTGCCTAGCAAATTGTTGTGTGAAGAAAGACTTGGAAAAGTAAATGGTTTCAAAACTGACACACACTTTGGAAGGAAAAGGCATTTGGCCTTCATGGAGAAGCAAGAAATAACCCAAGTATGCTGATTATACCATTGTGACTTAAAATAAGTCAATTTAATTCAGTGTCTGGCTGAGTTTTAAATCAGGCAAACATTACATACTGACTTTGGTAAAAATTACCTCTTCTGGTGAAGGTACAAGGGGACATGCTGTTTCAGAGCCCCAAATCGTTGGCATTTGCTTTTGTTCCACTTGAACTTGAAATGGCAAGTGCCTTTTCAGGGGAGAACAGTACGACAGGAATAAACCCCCCACAGCAGGTATTGTGTGCAGCACTGCCCGGGGAATGCTGTAACAGCTGGCTGAAGAAGTAAGGCTTTCAGTCTCCTGCAGTTAAAAAAGCACTGTTTAAAAATAATTAATTCCTATGTCTGGAGCTGAAGTAGATGATTTTTCAGACTAATACACAAACTCGTCCAGTGCCAGTGGGTCCATTTACCCCAATATTTATTGCATCTAAACTTTCAGGACACTCTGATCATAACCACAAATTAAATAGAAGGGCAGTAAGTCTGTGGTGTATTTAGAGCTGGGGAAAAAGCAAGTGAGCAAAATATCTGTGGCTTGACACAGCAAAGGACAGTCTTTGCGTTGGGATATTCAAGTTGAGCATATTGATTTCTGAAACAATTAACGCATGGTTCTACATGATCCATTTACTCTTCCTACCAATATATGTTCAGCCAATGGCAGTCCAAAATCACAACTTCTCTGGCTTTTACTGTGGTGAAGATTTTACAGGGAATAGAAATTATCATACCAATTTCAGACGGCATAGCTGAATTAACAAGCACCCTATGAAAAGTGAATTTATCACTTTTAGAATAAGAGCTGTAATGAAAGGAAAATGTGTTGAGCTAAAGTGTAAAGGTGAGATATGGCCACTGAGCACAACTGGTATATGAAGCTAATTGTTCCACTGCTTTGGGTAGACCTGAGTGAGAATATCAATTAGAAGAATTTTGTTCTTGAAACATAAAATTGTCTTTAGCATGGCCCAGGCTTGAATCCCAAGAAAACAGGCCAATGAAAGAGATAAAGAATAAGTTTGGAGTGACATATAGTTGTGATTATGGAATCATTCTCCTATAATAATATTGAAAAATAGGTTTTATGTAAGTTAACAGTAATATTGTGTTCCATTGACCAGGCCTTATTGAAAATTCACTAAAATAAATTGCATTCTTTGTCTTAATGGGCCATCTTAAATGTTTTGTAGAATTATTTGAAGTTTATGCAGTGAAAACAAAGAAAATAAATGTTAAGGTGTTAGTTCTGTTGAAGAGTGTCTATGTTTTCAGGTTTCTTTAGCATACTGTGGTGCAAATAAAATTGCAGATGTGATTTAGACAGAAAAGGAAATCTGACATCTCTGAATGGCTCTGTACACAGAAAACAATTTGTACAACCAATAGGTTGCACTCTGTGAAACGATATTTACTGGCACTTTTTCCTGTGGCATTGGAGAAAGCAGACTGTGAGGGTACAAGGTCATCCTCCTCGTGTTTCTTGTGTGCATTGGCAGTCATCTTCCAGCACAGAGATTTGAAGATTCAGCTGGGTCATGCCCTCCAAACAGACTGGGATTCAGGCTCCTTTGAGTCCTCAGCTTTGTTTTTTTACTTAGGCAGTTGTTACTCCAATGAGGAAGATAAACAGGAGCAAATCCCCTTCTTTTCCATGGCTTTTTTCCTTTCACCAGCATAGGCAGTGAGTAACCAAGTACATGAACCAAGAAAAGGAAGAGAGGGGGGTTAGGGAAGGAGGAGAAATAGCATGGTGAGTCACCCTGTCCACGATCTGTCTGAAGATTTATATGCTCCCTTCTTAAATATAGAAATGATTTCATTCAATTATTAACTCTTGAAATCTAAACATTGGATATGAAGGGGGCTCCTGGATGCTGATTCGTAGTGATGGTTCTCTAAAGGAAAACTGGAGCAATCATGTATAATCTCTGCAATAAATCTTGACTAAAGCAGAAGATGTGTATTTAGAAATGCTTTTGTTCAGTGCCTGTCACTTCTGTGTCCGTTAAGCTGTCAGAAACACTAATGACAACTGATGGGTGTTCTTCTGCAGAGATTGTCTTGTGGGCTCCAGATCCTGCTCAAGTGATGGTTTTAAAGGATAACAAGACTTTCCTTTAACCTGTGGAAGCTTTGTACCACCCACGTAATCCAGTGGGGGTTTAATATTGCATGTTTGGAGGCTCACACTGTGCCAAGTGCTCTTGGTAGGTCACCTTACTCAGACTACTTATGATTTCAATGGTGTCTCACTCACCTGGGCAGAGGGGCAACAACCCCATCTTGAAATCAGACAGAGGCACAACCCAAAGGTATTGATCACCAGTTTTTTGTGTGGAACTGTGGGATTAGCTCTTCTCAGTGAGCTGGTAAGCAGAAGCACACACTTGTCGAATCCTTGTAAGGATGCAAATGTTTCATTGGAGGTGTTGAGAATGCCACTGTGTCAACAAGGTGATCTAAGGAAGTCAGCAAGACTTTGCTTTTAGTGATTTCTGTTTCTTGGAGAAGCAGGATAAAAAGAGGAGAAGTTTTGATAAAAACAGTTTGAGGGCTGCATTAGAAGGTTGAGGATGGGAAAAGGTGCTAGGAAAGGCACTGTCATCTTCTGAGTAAATTAATGCAGAGACATGAATTTGAACCAATAAGTTCATTAAAGAAGAAATTCAAATGTCTGAGCTGCCCCAGATTTCCAGGGGAAGAGTTTTGAAACTCCAGGAAATTTCCTAATAATTTTAGGCTCTGAAAGCTAGGTAGGAGTCAATAGTGGAAAATATTTTATTTCTTCTGCAGAAAACAGATGACTTGGTTTCTGTCTTGTAACTGTGATGGTGAAGGCAGATACTTATTTAATGCTCTCCTTCCGGACTCATGAAGCTCTTGGTTGCAGGGGTCCTTAGATACTGAAATCAGGAATCAAACAATGCATGCTTTGCTCAGAGGCATTGTGGAAAAATATGGTTGCACTTTGAACAATGCGTGTTACTCTGTTCCTTTTTACTTTTTGCAGGCTGGTGATCCATGTTTCATCTTGGTTTTCAGGAATCATAAACATTTGCTTCTTCTTGCTTGCAAAGCTTCACTGACAAGTGCAAATTTTTCATTTTGTAGTGAACTTGTTTCATATTTCCAGGATCAACTTTTCCATTGATTTTCAGGAGATAAAGTGCCATGAAGATGGAGAGGGAGTAATAGCTGTGTTTCCCCTTAAACAGGAGCTTTGTGAGCTTCTCTCATGCCAAGTGAATCCAGGCTCCTTTATCCATAACCTCCTTTAATTGTTTCACTCCTTTTCCTGGCTGCTTCCCTGCCTCATGTTCACTGAGATTTCTTTGCCATCAGAGACTGTGATTGAAAATGGGAAAGCTGCTTGGGCATCAGAATTTATCAATATAATTTGTTCCTGGGAGGAGATGAGAGCCCAAAACCTTCTGGATGATGAAGGGGTGCAGCAGCTGTGGTCAACCTGCCACTGACTCCTGTGATGGGGCTGTGAAGCAGACACTTTGCTTTCTCTCTGTAATGCTGTTCTCCTTAAAGGGCAGAGATCCTCACTGGGAGACAAGGGAGAAGAAAGACAGTGAGTGGTAATAGGTACAGGCAGAAACGCAGAGATCTCAGGTGAATGCCCAGACAAGCTGCAACACACAAGGGTGCACTTGGCCAAAGGGCTGAGCCAGAGTGGGAGGACTAGAAGTTAAATCTTTTGTTCCCCAAACTCAGCCAAAATAAGTGAGAGAATGTTGGAGTGTATTTGCCTTCTTAGTTATTTCGAGGACAAGCCTAAACCCACTCTTGCAGGCAAAGGTATCAGAATCTCTTTCTCGAAAGCCATTCTGAGTGAGCGCATGAGAGAACAGAGTGTGTTGGCATTCATGCTGTTACTTTCTGAGGTGCAGATCTGTGCAGTGAGGCAATTATGCATTGATTCGATTACCCAGCAGTGTGAAGCATGTGATCATTCCCTCACCTCACCACTAGCATTGACTTACCAGGTATGTCTTGGACAGCAGCTATAGAAAACCACTGTCATTTGCACTGCAACCGCCTGTTATAAAAGAGTATTCTTAGTTAGGGAGATGAAGCCAAAAGTAATCTGATCTTTGCAAGCATCTATTTTGGACAATTATTGCTGATTAAGTTTATTTATAACCACTTGGGAGCATATAGCTCACACTTTAGATTTACCTTCTGTGGGAAGGAGTGCTTTGGCAAATCTGTGTTTCAACTTGGAACAGGAAAACAAAAAATATACAAATTTGGATACCATTCGTCTCTTAGGATTCACAAAGAGTTTGCAACAAGCCGTGGAAACTCTGGGTCTACTTTTTTTTAGCAAGGGAGGAGGAGAAAACAGTTTCAACTTGGAAGTTTCACAGCCAGCAGTTGATTTTTAAGAACATGTTGTGGTTGTACACAAGGAGGAGCTGAAGACAGGAAAAGTACTGACCCTGAAAAGGGTAACCATGAACTGTGAGTGATCAGTGCAGTCTGATTCATCTACAGCATTTATGTCTATCTGTGGAAAGATCTAAGGACATCAAGTGCTACATTCATCCAATAATGCCAATTATTTGTTGACTAGATTTGTCATCATCGTTACTAGGGTACATTAGAAAAGATGAGATCAGGGTTTCCTTATCAAGATGAAACAGATACTATTGGCCTGCCCAAGGTAAAATGGAACAGATGAACATATGTTTTGCTAAGTACAATCATATTTTTCTACAGTCTTGGTACAAATGCACTGTCAATTCTTGCCTGCTCAGACAGGTTTGGATCAGTTCTAGTTATATGTGCATACTGGTCATGATCAGATATGTGTATGTCCTTTGCAGGGAAACAAGAAATTGGATATCCCATATCTGAACTGGCTTATCTGAGTGCTTAGGCAAGGTGAATATGGGCACTTTGATTACCTCATCCTCTTTGGAAAAAAGCTGACCCACAGAGAAATCACAGGGATGTGCTGTTTGGAGCCCAGCCTCAGTCTTGCTTCTGCTATCTGGAACTGGCACCAGGGCTTCCAGCTTTTCCTCAGCCCCCGGAGCCTAGATGGTACCCAGAGCTGCCCCCTGCACTCCCATTCACCACACTGTAACGTGTGGGGCCAAAAAGGGGTTTCAACAGCATTTTGAGAGTGGGTAGGACCAGAGAGATGTGTTCCCATCTGTATTTGTTCTGTACTGTGATATGGTGAGGCACTGCCACGGATTGCCCAGAGAAGTTGTGGGTCTCCCATCCCTGGAAGTGTTCAAGGCCAGGTTGGATGCGGCTCTGAGACACCTGATCTAGTGTTAGGTGTCCTTGCCCTTGGCAGGGGTTGGAACTGGATGAACTTTAAGGTCCCTTCCAAGTCAAGCCACTCTGTGATTCTAGGATACATCCTATGATTCCATATAGAGCAACATTTTATAATGAAGTGGTGGAAAATGCTTACAAGATAAACTGATGAATTGAGGGCCCAAATTACCCTTCCCCTGCACAGCTTCAATTTCCAATGCATGGAGGGGAGGATGTGAAGGACTTGAAGGCTGGTTTTATAAGAGGGGCACAGGATTTCCAACCTGCCCTGGTTGAGCTCACACCTGGAGCTGTGCCCCTCCTGATAACTTTTATCTGCTGGATGCCGTTGATGCCATCAGCCTGAGTGTTCCCCATGAGGAAGACAATACATTTGTGTAGCACACTAAGAAAGTGAAACTTGCTCCCTGCAGGCAATCCTGTGCTGTAAAAGCTGGGAGAACTTCTCATAAATGTTTTTCCTGCCCTGTAGTAAATGGTATACAGTCAGTTTCACAGTGAAGGCATTGCTTACCTGGCAGAACCATCCCTGATGTTACCAACCATTAAGGTATTCCCTGTATGCATGTACTTGCTTAGCATGTCCCCTTATTTATTACCTGCTAATCAAATCACAGGGACACCACTATGAGAGCAGCAGCATCATCAAGTTGGCTGTGTGTCCGTGGTCCTGCAACCAAGTTCAAGTTAGCAAGGAGCTCAGGCTGAGCTGTATATTCTAGCTCCTATGTGTGACTGGCATAACTGCTGCTTTCTGTGTGCTGCATGTCTCCCCAAGGCTGCTGGGGCTGCAGAGAGGACAGACAGACTTTCCAGGCCTGTTACAGCACTGCATCCCAGCCTAGGTGTCCCTGTGGAGCCCTGTTCTTGTGTTTTCTTTTTATTAACCTCACTGTCTATGTAATCTTCTGTAGTAAAGACCATTTGCTTGCATGCTTGCTCTTTCTGTGGACAAGCAATACCCTTCTCCTACTTCAAATCTTCTTCTTCTGCTCCCCAAAACCACTCCCGAACTCCCTCCTTTCAAACCAGAGGGAGAATGAACTGCCTCAGCATTTAGAGGTAGTTTGAATGGGGATTCCATTTTGCCTCATTAAAGACATGGAAGAATCCCTGAGTCAAGACTGGAATGAGGCCTCTTTCTCCAGTGTGACTGAAGCTTATGTCCAGAGTTTTGCCCCAAGATCTGGTCTGTCCCTCGGATGACATCAGCCTGGTAAGTGCTTTTTTGTCCTGCAAAGGAAACAGGAATACCTGCTTTGTATTGTAGGGAAAAGGACAGTGTAAATGCTGCTCAGATCTGAGATTTGCAGAGAAATCATACATTTGATGGAGGGGAGCCTGTGTAACTCATCCCTCTCACACACATGAACCCAGGTGGCTGAGATGAAGCCTATGAAGATGTAGACAGTAAAAGATTTGTTAAAGTATCACATGGCAAGTGTGTATTATGTGTCTGGCTGTTGTGCTGGTGAGGGAGCCAGCAGATGAAGTCCTGAGGGATCAGTTACTGTGTGTGTAACCCTTCTGCCAAGGCATGACTGGCAGCAACAGCAGCCACAGTCAAGTTTCACCCTGTTTGAAGACCCTGAGCTCAGTGGTCTGTTTTTCCTGGCAGAAACAATTGCCTGAAGAAGCAGAATTTTGTCAAGGCAGGGGAAACAGGAGAGTGTCCAAATAAATAGCACCTTGTTCCCTTTCCCTAAAGAATGTCTAAATTAAAAAACTTGAACCAAAGTTTCCTTAAAAATCTAAATAAAGATTTTCCTAAAAATCTTTAAAATCTGGAACAAACCTCTCCTCATTCTCCTTGCCTCACCTCCCTACAGGGTGTCTATTACTGCTGTACCATTAATCTGGAGGTATCTGGGAGACCTATTCCCTACTGTGTGGCACCTGGGGCCATGGTTTAGTGGTGGATTTGGCTAGGTTAACAGTGATTCAAGGATCTTAAAGATGCTGTCCAATCTAAATTATTCTGTGGTAGGGCAGCCTTTGCCCTGTGCTGAAAGTAGCTGCAAACTTTCTGTAGCAGGAGGCAGATGCAGAGGCCCCTAAGCAGAAAGATGCACAGAAGGGTACCAGAAACAAGCCCTAAGAACCTGCCTTCCAGGAAGAAGGCTTTACTAGGTTTTGGTCTGGGGTGTGCTTGAAGGAGAGAGAAAAGAGTGGGAACAAAAGCATCAGGAAAAGTAGCAGAAAAAGCTACAAAACACTGATGCCAATAATTTCATGATTATAAGCCACACTTGATTATAAATCGCACGTCCGGGTGTCAGCAACTGTCTTGGGTTGCAATCCAGAGTGTGGTAAAAGGTATCTATTCTATCACCATCTGTTGAGGGTGGGGACAGTGATCCTTACCTCTGCAGGAGATATTCTGCTAATGGGCCATCCATTGAAACCAGGCAGGGCATTGTTCTTTATCTTTTCACAACCCATCCTTCCTCCAGCCAGTCATTTTCTGCTAATGGCCATTGAGTCCCACTGTGGGACTGATAAAATTACTGCATCCCATTGGAAGTTGCTCCAGCCAGGGGGAAGAGCCCAACATTTCTTACCAAGATAAAAACAGAGGTTTTGGGACACTAAGGGAGCCTCTTTCTCCACTGGACTCCAGAGGAAAACCGGATTTCTCCACATCACCACTGGACCTCCAGAGGGAAACTGCACCTTGTACAGGAGCACTGCTCCAACTGAGCCACATCTGTCACTGCAGGAGGATGCAGCCACCATGGAATGGGACTGCTACCAACACCCTGCCTGACGGGGTGTCAGGTTGTACTCTGACTTTGTCAGGGTTTGAAGTTTGTTTCTTTGTAGTACTGTATTTCTATTTTAATTTCCCTAGAAAATAACTGTTATTCATAATTCCCTTATCTTTGCCTGAAAGCCCCTTGATTTCAAAATTATAATAATTTGGAGGGAGAGGGTTTACATTCTCCATTTCAAAGAGAAGCTCCTGCCTTTCTCAGCAGACACCTGTCCTCCAAACTAAAACAGCAACTTTTCGTTCTTTGTCCATATAGAAGCCGCACCTGATTATAAACCGCACTTCTGGGTTCAGACCAAAATTTTAGTCAAAATGGTGCGGCTTATAATCGTGAAATTACTGTAGCTTTTGGCAACAGGTTCCTCTGGTGCACAGGGAAGTTGGGCTCTGCATATTGTGTCTAAGTTCTTCAAAGGTTTTACTCCTTTCAGTTTCTCTTCATAAATGGGATGCCTTGAGTGTTTGCATGCCACTGGTTAGTGTGTTCTCCTGATGTTAAGGGACTGGACTGAGGGGAGCGAGATGTTGGGAATCAGAGGGAGGATGCTGGGGCTCAGCTGAGCTGAGATTAATCTGAAGGGAAAGGATAGTTGGCTATTGAGGGGAGAAAGGCACAGGGGCTGGGAAGAAACAGGAAGGTGGAAGACTGTGAATAGGTATAGGGCTGGCTTCTGGGGGCTCGTCCCATCCCAGGAACAAGCACAACCAGCTCCACTGGTGGGGTGAGGCAGGCTCAGCATCAGTGGCAGGCGCGGAGTCAGGCATTGGATCCTGTTCAATTTGGGGCATTGCTCGTTTGGGAGTTTTAGAGGCAAGCAGTTCTTTAATCCACACATTCTATTGCTGTCCTTTTTTATCCTTCAGAGATGAGGGGAAACGTAGTCAGGGAGGAGCGCACACCTAAAACCAGCCCTGTGCGTGACTGTGCTGCCCGCCTCAGGTGCTCGCTCGGCGATCCCTCCTGCCTGCATGAGACAAGTTTGGTGGCAGTGCTGTGGCAGGGTCAGGGATGTAACCCTGCAGGCATTTAACATCCTGCAAGCTTGATTAATGCTGAAGGGAACACTGAGGTGCTTTAGCTCACTGCCATTTTCACTTCTCATGCATCAAATGTGTGGGAGCATGCCGTGAATGCACAAAGAGGAATATTTAATGGCCATGATGTAATGCCGTGGCGCTGGCTCGGTGCTCTCCGGCGTTATTCAACACATCTTTCTCAGCAGAATGATGGTAGTGAAATGAAATTTTACTAAAAGAGAGCAGCTCAGTGTCAGACACTCAGAGCAACGTCTCCATTCCCTTTCTAATGCTGTGGTGCTGAAAACACATCCCATCTCAAAAGCCAGTGTTTAACTACAAATGTAATTTGTGAGAAAATAATTCTTTTTTCTTCTTTTTTCGTTTTTGTCTTTGAAATCTGCTGAAAGCATGCATACTAGCAGAGCAGCTTTTCTTTCAGGTTTTTAATTTTCTTTTTCTTTCAAGGGAGCTGCATAAGAAAGTTGTTTGAGTGATTTCTCCCCAGCTATTCCATTGAATGATTCTTAATTACCCTCAGCATTTGAAAGGTGAATGGTACTCTTATATAATCAACATTAATAATTCAGTTTAGTCCAAGAAAGCTTATTGCAGCTAGTTCTTTGATGCCAGAAAACCTCCACTAAAGCATTCTTTCTCAATTTAATTCATAAGCTCCTAATAAAACCAGTCCAGCTAAAGTACTTTAACCTGACTCTTACAGTTAATAATGTAGCTGAAATTATTTCAGGTGGGCTGTGGTAAATAGTTATTGTAAATTTTCATAGAAATGTACTTTTTCACTCTGTTTCTGAATCTCAGGATTGTCGTCCTTGGAAGAACAGAAATTATATGGGAACACACTTTTCCTTCCTCTGTTTCTGTGTGCCTTTCTTTTTTCCTAGCTGTCCTCTCTGGTAGAAATGCTGCTGTATGATGTGATCAGCATAAACAGAGGTGAACAGGGAGGGTGTTCTTTACAGCAGGAGCATGAAAGGTCATGCAGGATTTCCAGAGTAAGTTCCCATCACATTGAGCCATCCCAACCCTCTGTTACAGAGTCAGCACAGTTGCTGGGAGATAATGATCTCGTGTTCTTTTATTAAGGTAATAATGGAAAGAACACACTGACTGACTGGTCCCGTCAAAATTGCAATGTAGAGAAGCTCCAGGGAAAGAGAAATAATTTTATAGCCTCTACCATTCTATGATGCACAAGACTCCATAGGAATGAATTTTATCAGGTCTGATGGTGCCATGCCATCAGAAATGTTGATTTTACCTCAGCACAGCCCATGACACCTGGTAGGAACAGGGTACCTCTAAAAGCATTTATTTCTTTGACACCACTGTGCTTTCTAAGAGCAGCTACTGGAGGGGGATGAATGGATTGCTGCCAATCATATGCCCAGATTTTAATACCTTAATTTACTTCCTTCCACACTTGCTAATTTCAGAGAGGTGAAGGTGAGTATTTGTCTTCTGGTGATGTGGTGGGAAGATGTTGGAGGTACAAAAGGAGTTTGGCAAGCTGGAGTCCTTAGAGACTGCCTGTTTCCTGCAGGGGTCATATGCCAAGGATACCTGTTGAGATTCTCACTGGCTAGAGAAAGGAAAATAGCTTCCTTTTTCCATTCAATCCTTTATAATTATTACCAAGATTTTCAAAAGTTGGGAGAGTCGAGGGACATATTTGCTGTTTGATCACCGGCAAAAATAATCACTCACCAACACAATAGTCACTCCATATACAACAACAACAAAAAGAGGAACAGTTCTGAAAGGAAAACAAAAGGGTTGCCTCTGCCTAAAATGCCCAATCCTGCAAATGTGTTTTGTGGGAGTACCATCATTCCTTAGAGGTATCATACAGTTCAGCTGTTGGGAGCATTTTTACCTTATCTGTGGAAAATGATAGTTCTGGCAAGCATTTCTTCATCCTTTCCATTTCAGGACTCTAAATAACATATTCACCCATGGTTGTTGAGAGAAGTAATTTCTATAGGCAGAAACACCCTCTCTGCATTTCTCAGTTTTTCCATCTCTCTGACTGACACAGTATTTGCAAACCCTGTAGAGGCATTGGAAAGATCACGGGGCTGTAAAGTGCTGTGATACATCAGCATGTGAGATGCTGCAAAAGAAGAAAATACTTTGATTTTTCTTTTTCACTTCTGTAATATGTCCATGGGTGTTCTTGTTTCAGTGTTATCGTGATTCTGGGAGTCTTGTCACTGATAAAAAATGTGGTGTTTTTTCAGACTTGATAATTTACCTGCCTTCAGAAATTTCTGATTGCATGTTTTGGGTTTGAAAAACATTTGGCTGGCATTGAGGAAATGGTAGTTTTATGCCAAAAGGGGAAATAATACATGAAAATGATCCTTGTAGGTGACACAGACAGAAGCAGCATGCAGCATCCAAGTGACAACAGCAGACATTGCCACTTGGGTTTCCAGCTGAAGAAAACTCACATGGCTTGGCACACAGCAAGTGCTCCCAGAATCCGTGGTGTCCCAACTTCCACAGACCAGTTAACACCACATGTTTGGAGTTCCTGTCTCCTCCCTGCACTGTGTTCTCTAATCCTGTGTTTAACTCTTTGCTGGGTTTTGAAGTGGATCATTTACCAGCTGAGCCATTTTCTTCAGCCCCTTGGAAATGGCTGTTTGTGTTGTCCACAGTGAGGTGGAAGCCACCTGAGGGAAGGCTGGAGCTCACTGGTGGCTGGCACTGCCCCAGGAGGGAGTTTCTGACCTAGTCAGGGTGGGATGGTCTTGCACAGCTTTTCGTAGTGGACCAAAGTACTTTTTTTTTCTTTTTACTGCAACATTTGTTATTAGGCTTTTGAGAGTTCATTAGCTGTGTTGTAACAGTCTAGGTATTAAATATTACTGTGATTTTTTGGCTTTTAAAAGAGTCTAGCAAAATGTTTATTATAGGCTATTAAATGGTGTTCACTTCGTGTTCATCTATTCAGCATTATGCTTCATTAGCTGTGGGCTTGTTGGATCATGACATGCAATCAATCAATCATTTACCATTTGTGGTTATTCTGCTCATAAAGCCAGATTTATTTGTTTTGGTATCCAGGCTGGAATGTATTTTTCTTGTGCTTTTCCAGTGCTGAACCATAGATAAGACCAGTTGTTAGTCTCTGAGAGGTCTGTCTGCTCAGGAAACTGTGCAAAGAAAACACACTGCCTCCTTAATTGGAAGGCTGAGGCTGCTCCTGATTTGAATGACTACATGTCCTCTTTCTCTTACATTAATACAATATTACTCACATGAGAAGCCAGATTATTTTTTATGGGAATTCCTAGTTAGTGGTGTGTGGGTGGACCTAGCAGAAAACCCTGTGGTTGTTACTTTATCTTTGCAAAGTAGTCTTGATGGAGGCTCTGTGGCCTTCAGGAAAGGATGAAGTGCCATTTTGAACTCTGGCAAATCCGGAGAAGCCTTGGGAGCCCCACATCCAGTGTGCATTTGGAGGGATGGCACTGTAAGCCCTTTTTTGAAGATGAAACATTAGTCATTCTTTATGGCTACGTCTTGTAAATAATTTATAGATGTTGTGGCTGTTGGGAAAAAAAATGTGCAGCATAGAATTCAGGAGAAAAGAAGGAAGAATGGTCGGATCACACAGAGAAAAGATGTAAGTTAGGAAAATTGCCATTACTCCAAGAAATCCCCCCAAACCATAAAATACACAAGTTTTTTTACCTACTCCTTTGCACTGTAAATTTATTTCCCTGGGCATGACATTTTTGAGGGTCGGAAAATCTGAGTGCAGATCAGGAAGGAAGCTGTTGGAAGTTCCCTGCAGCAGGCAAAACCAAAGGTAATTGTTAGCTCTGCATGAGCATGAGCTAATCCAGAGCCCGTGCTTCATTCCAGTCCTTACTGGCCAAGAGCAGCTGTGGATAGACAGAAAATGATACAGTGCTGCAGCCAAGGCTTGGACTATACAGGCAGTTCATCATCAGCTCAGAGAGAGCTGCTCTTCTTCTGCTGTGGAGCTGCATCCTTAGTGCTGCTCTTTGCAATCTTGTGATTTTCTCTTTGTTAATTATTTTGTTAAATCCACGTGGAGATGCGTAGTGTCCTCACTGCTCAAGAGTCATATGATGTTGAGCAAAAAGGCAACAATTTTGCTGCTGGAAGATGGGGCTGTGAAATGCAGCATTATCATCTGAAGCAAATAGCCCCATTGGATTTCTATTTGTGTACGTGCACACATGACCTCTTTTGACTTAGAAGTGTAGTTGAAAAGAGAAATCCATTTGCTATTATTTGAATTTCAGTCATGCCTACAGAGAGAGAGAGAGAGAAGAGTCCCTTTGAGATAAACTTGGTAGCACTCACTACCTAAAAAGTAAAAATGAGGTAATAGTCAATTTGAGTGGGGACAAGTGGGGAGATAGAGTTGCTCAAGGTCACAGGGAAGGGGTAAGATAAAAGCAAGGTCTGCAGAGTTGTGCCTGCTAGGCTGTCAGGCCTTCTTAAGATGTGGTTCACTTGTTCTGCAGCTGGTCCTTGGGAATCCCTTAGACTGTGAAGGTCAGCTTCTGCTCCAAATCAGGTGGCAGGGACTCGAGCTGGGGTCTCACACGTGTCAGGGCAGCATTCCATGCAGCAGTGTTGGGACTGTTATCCAGTTAGCCATGCTTCAGCCCTGTGGTGCATTCATACCACGCTGGTCAGCATGACACAGGAATATTTCAGATACGTGGGAGAGAAAGGGGAACAACACATGGAGACACAACACGAGATGTTGCTTTCCATTTTGATTCAGCATCCCTGTTTTCTTTCAGTTTTACTCTGATATGGTATGGTATTTACACCTCTGGGTGGATGGAAATGGCAGCTTCATGTCTTAATCAGCAGCTAAATCCTGCTAGTTTTGAAAAGTCATTGGTGTGCACAGTGGTAGACAGGTGTAGGGTCATCCTAACAGTCATCCATCAGCTGACTGGGGAAGAGAAATGCTCCATCTTGTCCATAGTTGTGTTAGTTTACAGAGAAACTCTGTGGTTCAAAGAGTAACCATTGCTCCATCTGAACAAAAATCTGGCAGATGTCTCCACTAGCAGCATGAGCTTGGCCAAAAGACTGGAAGATACAAGATTTAGGATGTAAAGATACCTGTGTAGTGCACAGATTCACACTGATCCACCATTTCCCCCAATATTTTGACCAATATTGATGGGAGCTGACCACAAGGGAACAGGACAAAGTTTTTTGCTTTCCCTGTGCATGTTTTGCTCAGCTCCACTGGAAAAGCTTCTATGAGCTATTTGCTGCTAATCATTCTCAAGCTATGAATGAATGGAAAAGAATCTTACTAGAATGATTTAGTGTTCGTCACGCATAATAAATGAATAGAGTTATTCACTGGCAGTCACACATCTCTGGCTAATCCTCTTGAAGGTCACTCGTACCAGTCACCAGCCTCTCATCACAGCTACTGCAGGAGAGAGCAATGTGCTGAGGATTGGGAGCTGTTTAGAAAAGTGGGATCATGTCTGTCCACTGGTTTTGGTTTGTTCCTCACCCTGATTCCTACACCTCACGTCATCAAGGACTAGCAAAGGGAAGACCAGAAACAGATGAAAATGCAGTAACACTGCATTATTAAATCCTCTCAGCCCAAGAGTAAAGAGCTGTCCGGATTAATTGTTCTCTAGGGAGGTCAAAGCAGAACAGTTTGTTCTGGGATGTCCTCTCATGCCCAGATGTTACACTATCCAGGTTGCAGGGCATCTGTACCAACTTCCTCTTGATGCAAAACCATCTTACTGGAGGAGAACTGGATTGCAACATATTATTAGCATTTTTATGATGTGCTACTTCGAGTTCTTAAAAAAATCCCCTGATTTGAATTTTGTGTTGTAATTTCCTTCCTCAGTTCCTGAGTCACACCACACCAGAGGATAACAGCAATGTGACCTCACCAAAGAGAAACATCGAAGGAAATGAGGCTACTGTAATGATACTTGGTGTACACGGGCACTGCTCACTCCCTGGGACTAAAAGAGACTTAAAACTGTGCTACCACCCACCTCTCACTACAGCAGAGCCTGCTGGTGACTTCCCTGCCTGAGTGGGTCAGAGAACCACAGGAAGTGGTAAATGTATATGGATCACTTGCAGTGTACTAAAATTATACCTTGTGTTTCAGCCTAAGGGAGCCCAGACTTTATCACCCACCCAAGGGCATATTGCCAGCCAAGGTGAGATCTGCAGGCACAGGGCTGAGTTGTGGATAGTGACACGAGTAACACATCTCAGTTTGAGAAGAATTTTGCCTGCTTGTGAGTCATCTGATGTAGACAGGTACAGAGCTGCTAGAAAAGGCCATATTTCTTTCCCATTTCCCATAGGTGTGAGGGGATCAAACCACCTGAAAGGCACAAAGTGATTAAACTCTTTTCTTTCTTTCTTTCTTTCTTTGTGCCTGCCTGCCTTCCTCCCTTCACCCTCCCTTCTTTCTGCCTCACTCAAGTGAATAACTTTGGATAATCATTCATTTTTGGTTCACTGCCCCTGGGTGCTGTCTTTGGTGCCCCTGCAAAGCCACTCTTGAGGGACTGGCTTGCTGCCGTGGTCAGGGCTTGGTCTTTTGCCTTCTCCCAACAGCTGGGCCAGTTATTGATCCCCTTACTCTAAAAAGATGCAGACCTTAATTAAAGATCCTGAATATTCCATTTTGACAGCAGGCCACTGTTTAGATATATTGACAAGGAGAATGGAGCAAGTGGTGCCTATTTCCAGCACAGAGGGCCTTAGTTTTCGCTGACAGCACTCCTGTTGTCTGTGGGACCAGAAGCCTGCTCAGGGGGTGAACCTAAGCCCTGGGACTCCATGAATCATTGTGGTTTTCACTCTGGATTCACTCTGGAGCAAATCCAGATGAGTGCAAACTGCTGTTACCTATTCCAGGAGCCTTGATACTTTCTATGCTTCAGAAAGTGAATACAGGGGTGTTGGCTCACATATTTTATTAAGGATTGAGTGAGTCTACCTTGAGAGGAATAAAAATGTACAGGCAAGAAATATCATTCTTGCAGAGGCTGTGCTTAATCTACTAAATGATTCTCTTCTGTGGGTTAAAGTCAGCCCCCACATATCTCCTCTCCTGGAAAATTTTCCCAGATATTCTGGGGAGTCTTGAAGCATGGGCCACACCATGGGGGTTGCTGATTTGCCTCCTGTCCTGTCTCTGGGAGTGTGTTTGTGTCATGAGTGCTGTACTGGTGAGTCCAAAATGCAGGCAAATTTCAAAGGGCCCACGTTGCTGCGCCACAAGATTTATTTTTGGCAGGCTGTTAATAAATAAAAGGACAGTGAAAATACAGGTCACAGAATACAGCAGTATCCACTCCTGTTCTCCTCTGGGCTCAGTGGAGTGATGCTAATTTGGCCTCTTTCTCCTTCCTTTGCACCCTTCCATCTCAAAACCACTTTTGCTCACATTCAGGTTGTAGGGACGTGGGAGTTCAATTTGCTCACTTGGCAGCTCTGAAACCTGACAACCCCTTCAGAGCCAGAACCAGAACCGAAACCTCCTTCTCTGTTTCCTCCTACAGATTCCTGTTTTCAGCTGTGGGGAACAAACCCCTGTGCATTTTTAATTTTTTCCCCCCACAAAAAAGATACCTTCCCTGCCCTGAAAGCCCTAATGATATTAAGGCAGGCAAGAGCTCAATGCCACAAATCCTGCTGCACACACAGACCTTGACTCTGATGTCAGCCAAGCTGATCCCTGCAGCTGTGCTTCAGAGGCTTGGCTTCTTGTTATCAGGGTCCAGCAGGCAAATGGCACCCTGAACTTGGCTGCTGCTCAGCTCCATCTCTAAAATCCTCTTTCTCACCTACCTCCAAGTTTAAACAATTCCAGCTCCACGCTGATTAGGACTGCAGGTGAAGGAGATGAGAAGTTTGGAAGTAGGCTAGACTATTTCTTCTTACAATGTTTAATTGCCCTCTGGAAGTGCCCTCATTGTGCTAAGTCACATCACTGTTGTTCAGTGTTCCCATGGCACCTGGCTGATCCTTCTGCATCAGTGGCACTGTCCCACCTTCCTGCCTCCCTCCTTGCTGCATCATGCCATTGTGACTTCATTTCTGGCTGTTGCCTCTCCCTCCCAAAATCCCTCATCCCGTGGTATTTTATTATATGGTACAGTAGAAGTGAATTTTGGCAGCATTGTACCAGACTTTGGTAGGAAGGTGTGATGGCAGAAGCCCAGGTGGAAGGAAAAAGGGGGCAGAGAGAAGGAAAAGGAGAAAGTACTTGTAACCTGCCACAGAAGTGACAAATAGCAAAATCAAGTAGGGTCAGGCTTACAGTGCAACCAATTATTCTGCCAGTAAAGATATGAGAGCAACTAATAGAATCTTTTGCCCCAGGGTTTATTTCTCTTTATTTATATCACCATTACTGAGAGAGACACAACATTGCAGAACAATTGCTTGCTTCATTTTGGGAGCATGGAATGGTGAATTGCTCTGAGGGGAAGGAAGAATCCTGAAGTGGGTTATGAAAAATTGGGGTTTTTTCAGCCTGAGTGAAGGAAAAATGTGATTGAAAGAGTCTTAAGTGGACACAATAACTAATTCAAGATAATGATGTTAAAAAAGTACTGTTTTTCCAAGTGACTTTTGTAATGAAGGAGGCAAATCCATGCCCAGTCCTGGAATCTCTTACTTAGAAACCTTCTAAATCATCTATTACTGACAATAATCTTGATTTTGTTTATTTTAATGAGGCATCTCCTGCTGAATTGGTTGGGTTTTGTTTCATTTCCTTCTTTGCTTTCATGGCAGAGTGGTCTAGATTTCCCATATACTGAATTTTCCGTTGGAAAATTATTATTTACTTATGCTTATTAAAGAAATTCCTCTGCAAATTTCAGGGTGGTAACTGAGAGCCTCTGATTTCTATTTTGAACAGGGAGGAGTCAAGAATATTTCAGATATTCCTTACCCTCCAGGCAGGATAAAACATCAGATTAACAATGTACTGGCGATGTTAATGGAGAAGCTAGAGAGTGCAGACAAGCTCTGCACTCATTTCTAACACTGTTTGGGCATTCATTAAAACACTTTGTGCAAAAATGAATTCCTCTAGGATGTTGTAACTGGTGTTTTTCTTCCTAAAGCCTGGATATGTTGGCCACATGAGGCCACGGGGCAGCTGGACCACCCATGACTCTGTGCCCTTTCTGATCATTTTGTTATTTACTAAAGGGTAAATTTTACTGTACTGTTGTGTAGGAAGTTTGTTCTTCTCCAGACAATTTTACAATTGTCTCTTTACAGAAGTGCTACCAGCTTTAAAGTCCTTTGTTCAGATTTGAAGTAATGCCAGGAAAGGGGAAGTTTTATCAGCTCTATGGCAGTGGCTGGTAAACCCCTCTAAGTCAGTACAAAACCAGCTGTAAGTTAGTATGGGTTGTGTAAGGAAAGTAAGAGCAGTGTTGAATTGCCAGAAACCAAGTTCTCTCAGATGTCTCCTGTGCTTTGGAAAGTGCATGTCCACTTTGGGGCTTTTCTTAGTGATCCAGGATGAAACTTGATTTTTCAAATGCTGAGTCACAGAAGCTCTCATGGACTCCTGGTGGACTTGCAGTCCTGGCAGAACATGTTGAGTAATGAGGTTCTCTTTTTCTCACACTTTCCGAAGTTAAGACATCTGGTTTTAACGCCCAAACATTTAAGTACTTTTCACTGAAGAGTGCAAGAGACCACCCAGAATATCCACCAGCCCAGTGGTTAGGAAACTCATCTGGCTCTTTTGGTGTGAGTTCTCTTCTCTGTTTCTGGTTTTGAGGAGAAATTAATTCTGAAGCTAGAAGCTGGAAGAATATGTTCAAGTCTTACTGTGACAAACAGCATTCAATCATCATAATGAAGAAGGGGCATGGCAAGCCTTGATGATGGCAAGGAAATCAGACGTTTATTTTCTGAGAGGTTTTCTGAGGGATTGCTCAAGTCTTACCAACAGTAGTTGAAATATTGTTGAAATTGTTGAAATAGTAGTTGAAACTCTGCTGCAAGAGGCAGTATGTAAATGTCCTTGCAGCTATGCCATGGATCAGTAAATTTGCTGCCCAGTGTTAGTGACCTGGCTTCTGAAAACAGCTGATTCTGGAAATCAAGACACCTCAAGGTGGCCAGATTGGTATGATGAATTAGTGCAAAGAGGGAAAGTTAAACTCTGCGGTCTGAGACATGGTAGTTGGGCCAAGATTCACAGAATCACAGAATTAACTGTGTCAGAAGAGACCTTTGAGATCACCGTGTCCAACCTATGGCCAAACATCACCTTGTCAATAGACCATGGCAGTGAGTGCCACATCCAGTCTTTTCTTGAGCACCTCCAGGGATGGTGACTCCACCACCTCCCTGGGCTCCCCATTCCAATGCCCTATCACTCTTTCTATTAATAACTTCTTCCCAATATCCAGCCTAAGGCTGTGTCCTCCTGTCGTGTCTCTGGTTACCTGGGAGAAGAGGCCAACCCCTCTCTGTGCACAGGAGCCTCCCTGAGAGAAGAACAAGCAGAGGAATTAATTAACCAAATGGTGTGGATTTGTAAGGAACAGTCATGTTGTGTTGGAGATTATTTGTACTGATTCTTGCACTGTTCTTCTCTCTCTTCAGCTCTCCTTCCTGTAAATCACTCCTGCACATATTTCACACCTACCCAAAATACATGGAAATAATTAAAACTTTGGAGAGGAAGTGTTTCCTGTAATAAATTGGTACTTGAGCACTGTGGAAAATTGACAACAAATTGCCTCTGACAGGATTAGGGATCCCCAGTGAGGGATTGTGTAGAATCTTGAGAGACACCTGCTACCCCTGCAGTGCTCCACCAGTTTCCTGCCCCTTGCACTGCCTGCTTCCTCCTGTGGAGCAGCATGAAAGCAGCTTAGCAAAAAAGAATAAATGTTGTGTGAGGCTGGAAGGACATGCTGAGCACCAGCCAGTGTCAGAGTAGGGTCATTGCTGGCTGTGCCAGTGCAGGTCGATGTGCTGGCCAGTGCTGTTGGACAAGAATATTTATTTTGCAGACTAAGTAAAAAATGCCATTGAGTTGTGCTTTCTACACCTATAGCAGTGACAGACCTAATTTTTTTTTCTTTTTTAATTTCTAAGAGTGTTGGGAACCTGAAGGAAACTGTACAGGAAGACCAATAAGACTATGTGTGGAGACAGCAGCTAATTTCATCACAGTACCAGCCTCCAGATCCAGCTTTATGCACTCATGTTCAGCCATTTCTAACCAGCAGTGCTGGATTTGGATTTTTAAGCCTTTTTTCCCCTTCTCTCCTCCGCACTGAGCTCCTCCAGAACAAAATCCTACAGTTTGTGTTGGATGCATCTCCTTTATGATGTGAGACAGGCTGTAGCAAAATTTATTAGATTGCATCACAGAGAGGTTATTCCCTTGGTAGATTTGAGTTCATATAACCAAGCAAGAGCTGGAAGGCACTGGCACTATCTACAGCTTAATAGCAGCCACCTGAACCCTGGAATCACTGGCCACATGAGGCTGGCAGGGAAATAAAAGCTCGTTGCCCATCCCTGTCACAGCTGTGACAAGCTAAGGTGTTTGAGGCTGGCAGAGCTGGAAAACACTGGGTTTCTCATCCTTGACTCTTTGCAGCATCTCGGTGTTGGAGCTTGTGACCAAGGGCAGTGAGAAGTCTGATCTGAGTGAAACTTACTGCTGGCACCAAGTAAGATTTTTTTTGGTATTATAGACTCGTTATCATCCTGATGTTTTTAGACCTGCTGGTGCATCTGTGCTCTTTTAAACCAGAAAAAGCCCAGTAGAAGGCTTCTGTTTTTGTGGTGGTTATCTCAAGCCAAGCTCTGCTCATTTTGGCCCAGTTTTACCCCTGCAGCTGGAGAGGTGCTTGAATGCTGGCCTGGCTGTGGGAGGGCAGTAAGTGGTGTTGGGAGGGGGTTGATTCCTGCAGTCCATTTGGGCCTGGATAGCAAAGCTGGGACTGGCATTGTGATCTGGAAACACTTACTGTGTGTGATGGCTTTGTGATAAAAAGCCCTGTTATCAACCATTTTCTCCTTTCATTACTGTTTCTAAAGGCTTAAATCTTTAAAGGCTTAAGGTTTTTTGCTGTTATGTTTAATTGGATGCATGGCTAATGTCTTAGAAAACTTGGGGACGAAATTGCATCTGCAAAGGCTTCACCTGGTGAGCCTCTATTTTAGATGTTTAGTGTAAACTGCTGGGGCATGTGCGGCCAAATCTGGAGCTTTGTTTTCTTTCAGCAGTGCCAAACTAATAGGTTTGAGTGTATTACATGTGAACTCTGGTCATTTACTTCTGCTGAACAGATTCTGCTTTGCTTTCCTTGCTCTGTAATGCTTCTGTCTTGTTTAATTAGCAAACCAAAGTCACCTTGGGTGCAGTGTAAGCAACCCAGTCTGTGTAGGATTGGGGTTGACAAATCTGCCAGGTTTTCCTGGGATTAGTAATTGCTTAGTTTTAAAGTTTGTTAGAGAGAGGTGCTACTGATAACTTTAAAAAGTCATCTGTACCAACCAGAGGCTTTTGCTGACACTTTTGAGAGCAACCCAGTGAGAGCTGGAGGGACCCTGATGGCAGTGGAGGCTGCTCTGAGGGTCCCAAGTTTGTGGTTCCTCCATGACCCAACCCTTATTTAAATAATAATAAATATTAATTTAAAAAAACAAAAAACCCAAAAATATCTCCTGAAAGTTATCAGTGCAGTGGACTAAACCTGGTGTTTGGGCCTTGTGGCTTTGTTCTCTGGTATCTGTCTGGGCATGGAAGCCAAGTGTAGTGTTTCCTTGACTGGGACTGTATCCTATCACTGGTGGATTTTTCTGGGATCTGATGAAAGTTGGTCTTGCTCTGCTTTTGGTTCAATGAAGGCTGAGTATTCCTTTTGCTCTTCTCTCCCTCCAATATAGTTTTGTTTTTAATAGAAGCTGCTGTGGCTAGGTATTTCTGAGAACATTTCATTATATTATAAATATTTGATGGGTTCAAGACTGACTGCTGACAACATGAAATGGGTTCATAACTGACTCAGTGAAACTATGGGAAGTAAGAAAAACTAAAAGTGATATTGAGGTGCTGTTGGGTGCCAGTGGGAGGTGACATCTGAGGGTCATTTTTGCTTTTGCATTGCAGAAGTCCCAGCAGAAATGTATTGGCCTCTATAGGGAGGAGATGGATCTGCTGGTGTTGACCCCTGTGATGAGTGTGTGACAAGAGGGAATACTCTGCAGATAAATCTCCTTTAAGTTAATTTTTCTTGGGGTGTTTTGGAGTTCTTGTCAGGCCCTGGATCCTGTTAGTCCTCACTGAGCAGTGGGCATACACATGCAATGGATCTGTGTATGGTTTAGCCAAAAAATAGGAAATGAAATAAACTTGTAGCATTTTGGAAGGGAGCCACAAACCCAGGGCTGAGATTAGAGAAGATGCCTTATTGTGGTGAAATCCAGGAACCCAACAAAGGGGAGGGGAGTTCTGAGGATGATGATGGATGGTAACTGGTGGGGAAAGCAATGAGGAGAAGGGGGAATAGGGGCCAGTACCTGGAGGCTGGATTCAGCAGAGTGAATATCTGGCACAAAGGAATAGGAAAGCAATTGGCCACTGGGATCAGCTGCCATGGGAATTGTGGATGTTTTATCTTGTTCTCAAATCATGAGTACCTGCCTAGCCAGAGGATGAATTTTAGCTTAATCTGTCTTGGGAGATCAAAATCAGTGTATCTGATGGTGAAGTCTGAGAATTTGTTATGGGCTTGAGGTGAATGCCATGAGCTGATAGCACAGCTGGATTATGACAGACAATTATTCCATAATAGCATGTCTCCTGTGTTCTCTGTTTGCAGAACACAGTAACTGGTGGCTGCAGTTACTGCAGAGTCTGGTTCATGGCAGCAAGATGTTCATGGACCACAGAGTGGGATGTCTTCCACAGCAAAAAAACACTGCCATGTTTTTAAATCTGGCCATTTTTGCAGGATAATGCCTTTTGTACTAACAGCTAATGAAGCTTTAGTTAGCCAATAGAGTCTGCCAAAAATCTATATTTATGAATTACAAGCTTGTAGCCTTATGATCAAATTTTCAATTAGAACAATGCAGATTTTTCATAATGTTTTGCATCTGAAAGTCCTTATGTCTGGAGGAGGAAGATGTAGACCAGCAAAAGCACAAGTGCTCAGGTCAATTAATCATGTAGTTCTTGCTTCTCTTCCCAAAGGAAAAATGGGAAAATGGAAAACACATTAATGTTTGCAAAGGATTTCTGGTTTTGTTATTCTTGCTTTGAAAATACGTGTTCACTGCAATTTAATAGATTTAACTTGTCTCCAGTAAAACTTTCCTTTTGGTGTTTTGTAAACCTTTCATTTCATCTGGAGATTAGGATTTCTGCTTTAATAGCTTTATCTGAGAAAAGGATTAAACTATTGTTTGGGAGGAGTGTATCTGGATCTTGAAAATGAAGAAATCAGATTTTTCAAACTGCTTTATGTCCAGTTGTCATTTTAATTGCTGGCAATTTCTTAAAATAATTTCTTAAGGCTTTTTTTTCTTTCCCAAAAATAAAACTATAACTGGGGAAAGGACTTGATAAGGATATTTGTCTTGGCATAGGCTACATTTGATTCTGAAGCACTGAAAAGTTACTTTGCAGGGCTTTGTTGCATTTTCACAAAACTGAGATGAAATATGGTATGTTGTGCTCTCAGACAGGTTTACTTTAATTGTAACATCTTTTCTCCCCCTAGTTTAATCAGAAAAGAGATAATAAAGAACATCCTGGAGTAGATCAAAGTCTGTCACTCTACATAGTCTGGAAAAAACATAAAGAAGGCAATTAAGGTGTTTTAATCCTGGCTTTTTAAGAGTAGTTTGGCAGGAAAGCCTATTTACATAGAGAATGGGGATTGTGGTGTTGGATTTGAATGGCTTTTGTGCTACCTGTGAGGATTCAGTCTCAGTAGGCTGCTCTTAGAGTAGTAAAGGTTGATTTGGTTATGTGCCTTGGTCATGGCAGCAGCAGAGTTGATCAAGTTTGTGTGAAACCCTGGGTGGATTTGAACAGGGTCCAAATTTGGTGATGTTTGCTGCCCTTCAGGCAGGACTGAGAAAAGGCAGAGCTTGGAGGTGAGGTGAGCTGCAGCCCTGGAGAAAAGAGTCTGTGTGCATCAAGCTCTGCCTTCAGCTAAAACATCTTCTTCTAGTTGTTAAAGTTCTCTTGCTTAGTGTGGGCTTCATCAGCAAGGAAACTGTCCCAAATAAACCTCCTGCAATCCTGATTTCAGATGGTGCAGGTGGTGAAATAAAAGATGGTGCCAGTGCAGACCGTGGTTAGAAACAGCTATGCTGGCAAAGCCATGGCTGGCAGGAGGGAGTTTGCCCTTGGTAAAAGAGGAATCAAATCAGGTTGTAAAACATTGAAGCAAATAAACTGAGTGTACAGAGTCTTTCCCCAAAATGATCTGTCCTGTGCTGTACAGAGTTGTTACCTCCTGGACCTTTCTGCCCATCTGCCAGCTGAAGGGCTGCCCTCTGTGGGGACCTGGCATCAGTGCTATTGAGTGATCAACCTGGCAGTCTGTCCATCACTCCTCCACAGCCTGTCTGCTGCCCAGAAATCCCTGCTCTCAGGCTGTCCTTCCTGCTATGGTGAGGAACAGCTGTAAGCACAGCCTAACCTTTAATCAGAATGAGGAGCTTCACAGTTTAAAGGACAAAGGGCTGGGTGATGGATCCATCCTTTGCTTCCAGGTTGGTGCCAGGGCTCTCTGTCCTTTGTGTTTCAGTCTGTGCCTTGGTGTGTTGTGTAACGAGGCACTGATGCACTGCTAGAAATTACAGGAGGCTGGTAGCTCTGCTGGGTGGAAAAACATGACATTAAAAGGAGGGTGACAGCCACCAGTGACAAACCACAGCAGGCGGAGTGTTTAACAACCTGGGCTCCCTGCTGTGTGGAGGGGTTAAGAGGCAGGAGAGATCATTCATAAAAGAGCAAGAAGGTCTTGCTTGCTGGTTAAGTAATTTCTGTCACATTGTTTCACAGAGCATGCTAGAGAGCATAGCCAAACCACAGTGGAAACAATAGATGAGTGTGGGGCAAGTGTGCAGAACAGGTACTTGTTATTCTCTCCTCCCCGCTTTGCTGCATCTCTGAGGAATATGTACATCTACTAAAACAAGGCAATTGATAACTTCATTTTTAGTAGTTAACTCTATTGGGTGCCCATGATATGCACTAAGTGTTTTCTTTATTCCATTTATTTGAGCAGGGTTCTGAGTTTTTCTTGCATCAAGGCTGTAGTTATCAACTGTATTTAAGGTCACATAAGATCTGGAAGAAAATTTCTTCATTGTTGTACCTGGGTTTTCATTGCCTGACAGGTTTATTTCCTAAGTCACAGTTTTTGTCTGCTATTCTGAAAGCTATCCATTTGTGGTTACACCCATCCCTACCCTGTGCTTTTGGTGAAATGGGTGCCCACGGGGTCAAGTAGCTTGGAGGTGACAAAAACACCAGACTAACTGAAGCAATTTTGTCAGTGGCTACAGCATTTTGAGGCTCAGATCCATAATTGTCATGGCTAGAGCTCAGCTCTGGAGTGCTCTGTGCAGTGAGAGGGGTCAGGAGTGTCCCTGTCAGGATGTGCATTATGACTTTTGTCTTGAACCACCTGGTGAATGGTGCTCTGGGGATGAGTCAGAGTGAGTTCCCCATGTGGGTTCCTCTGTGGCGTGGGGTGAATGAAGCAGGATATTATGGGGCAAAAAGCCCCTGCAACACCCACCAAAAGAGTCTTGAAAATACTTCAAAGAGCAAGCTAGGAAGTGGCAAGTTGCTTAGCAAAAAGTTGAAAACGTAGTAGGGTGCTTCTGTTCAGGTGAGTAAAAAGTTGCAGTTGTAAGGGAAGAGGCTTGTGTTGAACATAGTTCTGCCCTTAGCCTGTGTGCTGGTTGGTTAAAATCCCTCCACAGCACTTATGGAAAACTTTGGAGAGGCAGCAGCCAACCCTGATAGTCGTGTCCCTCCACAGCATGAATGTATTTGTGGTGGAGGCTTCTTCTGTGTATTCCAGTTCTCAGTTTTCATGCCATCTTTTTTTCTGCCTCCAGTCCTTCGTGCTTTGTTTTTTCTCTGCTTACACTCCTCTTTGTCCTGCTTTGAGTTCACCTCCCTTGAAGTGGAGATTGGATTTGTCCTTGGATATTGCTTGACCTGTTTTGCCAAGGTGTTTATCTTCTGCAATGCAGATACCAAACTTCAGTTTAATGTTTCCCCAGGCAGTTTGTTGGCTGAGTCAATGCATGGAGAGGTTCCTTGGGTTAAGTGTGTTTGCCTTCCCTGACCCCTCCAGAAATTTGGAAAGTTGAGGGGTGCAGCGGATTTGACCAGGAGGTGGCTGGAGAGGAGAGAAATAAGCAACTTTGCACTAGCAACAGGCATTGTGAGCCTGCTGCTTCTTGAGGCTTGACATGAATTCAAGTGGGTATCTGTTACTGGTGAACAGAAAGCCAGAAAATACTTTAAAAAAAAAAGGAAAAAAACAAAAGGATTTTTTGATCTTGGGTTGTGAAATTCCATGATGACTTAGAAGAAATTGAAACATTTGCATCCAGTGATGACCTTAAACTGCAAGAGCAGTTCTGTGTTTCTTGGGGTGTGGTTGTGAAAGCGTCTTGTAGCCAAGCAGTCAAGTGCTTGCAGAAGCTTTTAGCTTTACACCAAAGACAGAGCTCCCTGCTCCATAATGTTGTTTCTCATGGAGAAAGGTTACAGGGAAATTATAGTAAACTATGTGGTGTGTCTGCAAATCATTGATTTGAGGGGCAGTTGTTCCCATTCCAGTCACTATTCCAGCACTCAGCCCTTCACATTGCATAAGTCCTGTTTCATTTACTGCTCCTTATGATAGGGGAGCTCAGCCCAGCAGTCAAGGATGGTGCCAAGAGTACCTAATCAAATCTGGTCATGCAGATCCCTGTCTGTGGGCTGGGCAGAGCATAGAGCATTCCAGGGCTGCAGCAAAACTGGACTTGCTGTCTTCTTCCTGACTTAACAGCAGCTGGAAGAAATGGATGCCCATGTGCATTGCCTCTCCTGGTACACCACCCCTCTCCCCCTGACCCCTTCTTACAGGATAGTGGTGACCCAAGTGCAGCATCTCTGCTGTGGGGCTGTCTTTCCCTATTATTCTCCCCACAACAGTGTGTGCAGTCAGTGAGAGGCTGCTCAGCCCTAATGTCTGGGCAGCCTGCTGCAGGTGAGACTCTTTGGAGAATTCCAGTGACCAAAGAGAGAAAAGGGGAGTTTTGCATGGCTTTGTGACTGTCCCTTCCCAGTGCACAGGATGCCAGCAGGAGCTAAAGCCTGGGTGACCTGTATCTCATTGCTCAAACTCCTGGAGAAGGAGCTGAGCCACTGTTGTGCCAGGAGTGTCTGAATTACATTCTTTTATTGGCCTCCTATACCGTTGGAGTGAATACATCTTTTAGCTGGGCATTCTCCATTTCTTTTTGGAGTGGGTTGGGAAGAGGGTGGGTCTGTGTGTGTCTGAGCTACTGAAGTGCAGCAGTGACAAGCTAAAGAGCACAGAAGTCTACACAAAGCCCTGATCTCTCACTGCACTCTTTGCTCACCAGGAGAAAACCAGACCCTTTGGGCTTTGACACTTGTGATTTTTCTTCAAGTCATAGCTCTAGACTGCAGCCTTGGAAGTTGGGTTCTCTTCCAAACCTGACTTTCAGTCCTCTACAAGGGAGCTGATCTGTAGGAAGTGCTGGGTGCTGTGAGCACAGCAGTGTGTGCAACAGACAGAAGATGAAAAGGGCTGTGCCCTGCTCTGGGCTGTGCTTGTGACACACACTTCACCTAACCACAGCTGCTTTGTTCTCAAGGCCACTGCTGCAAGTTTAACCCAGTCTGTTCACAGTTTCTTCTGCTCATGTGCCCTTCTAAATGCTGTTGTCTGTGCTCTGCCTCAGCTGCTTTGCACCCTGCTGCCTCTCTCCAAATGCTGGCAAGAGAATGTGGTGCTGAGAAGGGCACCAGGGATAGAGTCAGGAGCTGCAGACCTGTGTGTGACAAGACTGTGTGTGTTGGCTGTCCCAAGTGTTTTCTTGAGGCAGGTGCCAAACAGAGGATAAATCCTTGTCAGATGGTGCCACTCCCTGGGAATATCAGAGCTTTAGTCTGTCTTGGTAAGCTGGGTGAATGGCAGTGAATTGGAAAGGAGCATCTCTATTGCCAAAGTATGATACCCCAGCAGGGAGTCATCATATGCACCTGCCCCTTCTGCTCCAGACTATTTCCCTGGCTACAGAATAGTGCCCTTCTCCTACCACCCATCATCATCTTCCTAGATCTTGTCAAGCCTCTGCAATGAGGGTTTCTTGAGCAAACTTTTTTTTTTGGGCCTTCCACACCCTTCCAGCAGTGCAGCTCTACAGCACTGCAAACTCTCACTGGAGCACCTGGGAGTGACAAACTGCTGCTGTGAGAGACTGACCAGGAAGAGAATGATGCCCTTCAGTGAGAAGTAATAAAGGTTTTGAAAGAAAAGACTGAGATGGGAGAGTTTGGGGGATGTTAGAGCTTGGGAGTAGAAACCAAATCTGCCTTTCACATAGGGATCCTCTGATCTTCAAAATTATTCTGACTTGTACTGGTTTGTGTTACATGAGTGGAGGATACTTTGACTTCATGAATTTAGTTTTTACTTCTATAGAAGTAGCAGAACCTCTGTGACCTTGGGTTGTGTGCTTACAACTGAAGTTACAGCAGTGTTTTTGTTTGTGTTTGAGGATCACGGCTCCAGGGTGCTGAACACTTTAGGATAAACACCATCAGCAAAATGCTGCAGGAAAAACCAGCTGCCTCAGCTGGCAGCTGCTGGGGAGCTACCTATGGGCTATGTGTGAAAGAGAAGCAGCCAAGCCATCAGGCTCATTTTGTAGCACAGCTTACACCAGATGTTGGAGCTGTGATGTGCAATACAGTATCTCACCTCCAACACAAACCACACCTGGTGCCTGGAGCAAGGTAGAGAAGGTGCAGTTGCCAGACTTGCTATTCATAGAAAGTATAGTAATCCCGTATAGGATGACGCTCAGAAATACTTCTACACAGAAAAAATGCTTTTTGACCTTGTGCCTGCAGGTGCAGTTTTAGGCTTTAGGGCATACTTTAGTTGAAAGGTATGTACTTCCAGAGAAAGAACTTGGCATGCATTTTAAAGGCATAAACATAAGAGCTCTCAGACAAAGTACATGATCCTGTGCTGTCTGCCTCAGCATTCATATCTCCTTCATCTGTTTCATGCTGCCAAATTCATTTGTTGTCTTTTGCTGTCAGTGGAGATAAACCAGTGCTAATTTAGTCCACAATATTGTTTTTGTTCAGTCCTGTGCTATGGAGCCAAATGCTCTGCTGAGATAAATCAGCACCCACCTTGGTTGTTGGCCTGGGAAGCAATGGAATAAACCAGCTACTGCCATGCTGGGGATTATGGTTGTCCTGCACCCATGCCATGTTTGGCCTGGGGAAGTAGAAAGGGAGGCAGGAAATTAGCAGCTGCTGGGCTTGTTGGTCATTCTGCTGACAAGAGTGTTGTATGATTTCATGTAGGTATTTCCTGCAGCTCAGTGTGAGAACCTGAAGGCCTTTTCTGGTTTAACAATGGGGGTTGGGATTACACAGAACTGAAGAAGCAGCACAGCAAAGTGTGACTTTGTGACTTGGCTCCTGCACAGCCTCAAAGATAACTAAGGTGTTTTTAGAAAGAACCCAACAAAAAGTTTTTAAAAGAACCCAAATCAACAAAAACAAACCATGCTCCTGTACACAGACACAGTGAAGGGATATGCAAGGCACAGGTTTGCTTAATTACCAAATCCAACTGGAAATAGCAACCTATTAGTATCACATTTCTTTTTTATGGAAAAAGATTTCAGTCTGAACTTTTTTTCTTCAGCTGAGTGTGTATTGTGAAGAAGTATTGTGAATTATTCCCCAAAGAGACGGGGAATAATTTCCACCCCACTAGGTAGATGGAGAGGCTGGAGCAGGAGAGGGAGCTGGCTTCTTCCATGATCACACAGCAGCCATAGCTCCTTTGGGAAAGCAGACCCAGACTTCTTGATTCTGCTTTCTTGCTCTTTCTGTTTTGATACTTTTGTCACTTCCTGATAATTACCATCCATTCCTGCCATTTCAACAGAGCTACTCTTTTAGAAGCTGCAGTACAAAGTAGATGGGGAAGGGTTAAAGGGGCCAGGTGGAATTTCCTGTGTTCTCCTTTCATAGAACAGGGATGAGGGTCCTGACAGTGGAGCTTCCCCTGGTACAGAAATATGTCTATGTGACCATATGCTTACCAGGGATGGGAACCAAAATATGACTGAGTGGCATTTTTGTGACACCAGGTATGTATAAAAAGAAAAATAAATAAGTACAAACAAGAGGAAAAAATACGATGCAACAACCCAAGGGCAAGAAATAACCCAACCCAAAAAAACCCCTGAGGGTAGTGGAAAACAATTTTAGGTTGGATAGATAATTTTGTTTCTCAGTGGATTTTGTTCAGGAGTTGAACTAGTTGCAATTACAAATTTTAAGAAAAGGAAGAAAAAACGGAAAGAGATGTTGCATGGGTATGGAGGTAAATGAAAGCAAATGCTGGACTTGAAGATGAATGTGAGAAGTAGGGGGGATATGTGAAAGCAATGAGACTTTAGGTGAGGAGTCATGGAAGCTGGGGCCTTTCCTAAAGCTGTTGTTGGTTTTGGTTTTGTTGTCTAGATCCTTCACCAAACTGAAAAATGTCTTGTTTTACATGACTGTAACAGTCTTGGTTTGGAGGTGTTTTGTGCAAGTAAGTGTTTGTCAGAGGAAAATGAGAAGCTGTGACATTCTTGACTTATACCAGGGCTGCACCTGACCTCCAGCATGGAAGATAGTGGATGTTTCTTCGTGTAGTGTTTTGGAGATGAACCTTCTACCACCTGCCTCTGGTATCTGCAGTCTCTGATGTGATACAGGAACATGACTTTTCCAGGCTCTTTTTCAGGCTGGGCAAGTATTGATGTCGATGAACAGCTAACTTTAGTTTGTGTGTGTATACATATATATGTGTGTGTGTATGTACAGTAATTTCACGAATACAAGCCGCACCAATTTGACTAAGATTTTGCTCCTAAACCGGAAATGCGGCTAATAATCAGGAGCGGCTAATACAACCTCAGAAGTGCCTGCCAGAGTGCTGAGCCGAGCAGCTGCAAAGTCGGCATTTTGCGATTGTTACAAATCGCTACTTTGTTGCGCCGCAGGTGGAGCCTGGCTCCCTGTAGGCAGCACGGGGGGCGGGGAGAGAGGCGGGAGAGCTCTCTTTCCTCCTCTGCCACAGCCCAGGGGAGAGACGGGGGTGGGGGGCCCGGCGCCGCCATTGCTGCGGCCCGGGGAGGAGGGGGGAGACCCGGGCTGCCATTGCCGCGGCCCGGGGAGGGGGGAGGAAGCGCGCGCCGCCATTGCTGCGGCTCGGGGAGGTGGGGGGAAGCGCGCGCCGCCATTGCTGCGGCTCGGGGAGCCGACGGGAGCCCCGCGGAAGCCATTGCTGCGGCCCGGGGAGCCGACGGGAGCCCCGCGCAGCCATTGCCGTGGCCCGGGGAGGGGGGGGAAGCGCGCGCCGCCATTGCCGCGGCTCGGGGAGCCGACGGGGTGCTTTGTCCCCGCCCGCCGCCGCCGCGGCAGGAGCGGGGAAACGCCGTCCCTGCCCGCCGCCGGCGCCACGGGCGCGGGAAAGCTCCGTCCCCGCCCGCTGCCGTAGGAGCGGGGGAAGCTCCGTCCCTGCCTGCCACCGCGGGGCAGCGCCGACCCGGGGTGACCGAGCCCAGTGGCAGCGGTGGCCGGCCCCGAGCGGCAGCACCGTGCTGGCCCACCTGGCCCCGTCAGCGGCCCCTAGCGGGCTGAGCCTGCACAGCCTTAGCTCAGCCAGTAAACCCCGCCCTCCCGCGGTTCTGTTACTAATTGCACGCAGGTCCTCGCTGCGAACGACAAAGCGGCTTATATTCGGGTGCGGCTTATCTATGGACAAAAACCGAAATGTTTGCCAAGACCCAGAGATGCGGCTTATAATCAGTGCGGCTTGTATTCGTGAATTTACTGTATATATGAATACACAAAAATCAGATAGGCGTATTATATTGGAATACAATTATTATTTATAGGTTATTTCATTAATACAGTAATAAAGTCTATATCTTTAAAACCTAAAAATTTCCCCTCCCAGTCATGGGAAACTACTGCTTTTGCCTTTGGTTCATTTTGAATATATTTCAGAGAGTTTCAGGAGTTACTGAGGTGGTTACTCCTCAAATCAATAAACAGATAAATGAATCTTGCCCTCTTTGCTCTTGAAATTTTTGAAAATGATTTGCAAAATTCTGCTTTCTAACCTGGCCCCTTAATCTGAGCTCATCACTCTGTTTCAGACTGGCTTCTGATTCTTTGAATGATCAAGCAGGCTTATTCTCTTTGTTCCCTTGCTAAGGATACAAACTATTCAACAAAGCTGCAATTAATTTTTTCCCGGTCATCGTGTCTTTTTCTTTATCAAGGCTTCAAGTGAAACATGGGTATTCAGATGTGAAGGAGCTGTTTCGTGATTTTACTCTTTTGGTTTGGTGGCAGCTGGGTAGGAAAAAAAAAAAGTATCAGAAGGGGAAACCTCAACAGTGGTATAATAATAGTGGTTAGCTAGTCTTTTAATTAGATGATGTGTTGTCTGGGCTTTTTAAAAATCAGAACTTCTGGAGGCTTTTATTTCTGAGGATGATGAAGATTAGCCCTCTGGGAAGTGATTCCTCCTCAGTGTAGCTTTTTAATTTGCCTGTCTGAGCCCTTTAATAATGTTACTGCATTCTAATTGGAAGTCACTTGAAGGCAGACTGGGTTTTGATTGTGATTGATTTAATAGATCCTCACTGTAGCAGGTCTTGAGAAACCTGTCTTTCCTCAGTGTGAAGCTGTTAATATGCTCTGCTGAATATTGCTGGTTCTTAGAGGGAATGGAGGTACAGCCCTCATGATTTAACTTGGCCTGTTTATGTCTTGGGGTGGTTCGTTCTGAAGTTGGGTGTTGGCAAAGAGAGGAGAGGGCAAAGGTTTGTCCTGTGGGAAATCCCTGTGGGGTCAAGAACCACAATGCCAGCAGCCACAGCTCCTGGGATATGGGGAACCTCAGACCTGCAGCCTCCCTATCTGTCACTAGGGCTGGATTTGCTTATCTGGGGTGAGCCTAATGGCTGATATACAGTGCAACCAGGACCCTCTGAAGATACCTTTTGAGACATGCTTAGCTGGTATTTCCCTTCCTCCAGGCCTCTTTGGACTTAGTACATCTGTAGATTTCCCTTGGACACTTTCCACCAGCAGCAATGCAGTTGGCTTTATAGCAATGTAGAAAGGGTCAGAATTTGGCCTATTCACTGTGTATAGAAAGAAAGTAGGAGTTACTCAGCTTCCCTTTCTTCACAGCCTACTAAAGCCCAGAACATTTCTTCACATCCTGCTAGAGCCCAGAACATTCCTGCTTGCTGGTTCAGTTAAGCTGCAGCCTAATGCTGAGCTGCATTAATTTTAGTTTATAATGGGAGCCTGAGCACTGGTCAGAGCCACTGTGTAATCTCTGGTGGGCTCACCTTTTGAAGCTTATGACCAAGACACATTTTCAGAAATTCCATTACTGATTCAACAGCAAGGGATATTAAAATGCCAATCAGTTTCTTTAATTATGTCTGTAGCAACCTGGGACAGCTACTGATTTAGTTTTGAGAATGCTGACACTTTGACAGGTTAGAAAGAAGTCTGGCAGGATGCCTGACCTGCAGAAGCACCAAGGTGAGGCAGGCTTGCTGGGACAAACTGGCCCTTGCCCACTGTAGTCCATTGCTCCTGGCCCAAACCTGGAGTGGCTGCTGCCTGAGCCAGCACAGTCTGATGGTGAAGACGTGCGTTACCTTTTGTACCCTGCGGGGACAGGGATGACCCAAAACCCCCTTTTCTTGGGCTGACCAAATGTGACTGACCTCAGGGGATGCCACCCACACACTGTGGAGCAGCTCTGACCCTGGTGTGAGACCCAGAGACCTGCACTTCCCCTCGTGTGACATGGACACGCTGTTACAGGGATGGAAGATGCTGCCTGGCCCCATAAGCTTGTTATTCATCAGCCAGCTCCTTCAACAGCTTGCTAAAGCTCATTCTGTTTTATTTTCCAAGCAAGGGAGTTTGGTTTTTGTGACATCAGAGAGCAAACAAGCTGTGTGAGGATCCTGGTGCTTACCTACAGATTAAGGAGCATGTCCTGATCCTTGGGAGCCTTAACCAGGTACTTCAGGGATGTGAGATTCATCTGAGCTCTGACGCACTTCATGCTGGCAGATGCCGAGAGATTTCCCTCGCGCACATCATGAGTTTAACAGTGCTTGGCTACACATCCCTTGTAGTTGTTCCTCTTCCAGCTGTCACAGAGCTCTCGTGCTGTGCCAGCAGTACCAGCTCCTTGGCGTACTCTTTCAATGTCCCTTTGGAGAGGCTCACATCTGTCTGCTCCACTTTTTGTGCTGGCTCTTTTGTAATGGCACTAAATGAAAAATGCAGAGTGCTGAGTCACAGGATAACGGTAACAAAAATGTCATTTGTGCTGGACAAATTGATCCTGTGTTGCCTGTAGCACGATGGCTGACCTCCTGCTCGAAGGTCTGTCAAAGGCAGTAAGTGTTGTGTATGCTGACATGGCCTCCTTGCCCCAAAGCAGGTCCTGCAGCATCACACTGCTGCCGTGTGCCCAAGGTGGTCACAACCAGCATGACCAGCTGGCTCAGGAGCCGAGACTGCTCCCTGGGGCTGCTGTGGCACTTGCTCAGCCCCTGACAAAGGACCTGGCCACCTCTGCCACATCTGTGCTTGGCCTCTTCTGTCCTGGGATTTGTCTCTTCTGCCCTGGAGATGAGTTTCAGGGTGAATCACAGGACTTTGTGCTCATCATTCTGGCTGGATGCAGGGTGGAAAGTTGACCGGCAGCATTATGGTTTGTTTTCTATGAAAACAGTGACTGGCTTCAGATGCTCCCCCTCCAGCTTGGTGCAGATGCAGTCTCAAAACACTGATCTCTGTGTCCTTGGGGGTGGTGTCACCTCTAGTCCAGCTCGTTCCCTGGTACTAGATAATCAGATGACTCATGATGGAGAGCTGATTTTGCAGCTAGAGAGGGCTGGGATACTCAGCCATGGACCATCCTATGGTTGCATAGCATTGTTCCAGCTGCTTGCTTGGAGCCACAATGACTCAGTCAGTGTGTCTGGTGGTGCAGGAGAACCAGCAGCCCCATCACCACTGTGTGACCCCACAGCTGTGGCTGTCCACAGGGAACCTTGGGATGTGAGAGTTTGGGGATGTAGAAGGTAAGGGCAGGGGATCAGGGAAGGTTGAGATGTGAGCAGTCAGGGAATGGGGGGGATGGGAGGAGGTCAGGACAAGGGTGATGATGTGCACTCCTACTGACAGAAGCTCAGCCTCAGAAAAGCTCCTCAGAGCTGGAGCTGGCAGACCTTGTCCAGCCACAGGAAATGCAGGTCAGGTGAAGCGATTAGAGCTGCTGAAAGAAGAGCATTTGGGAAAAACTAACGCCTCTGAGTATGAGAGCTGGCTAAAGGTGCTGCTGTGACATGTGGCACAAGGGCCAGGCCCTGCCCCACCTTGCATGGCCCTGGTGCAGCAGCCAGGGCTCAAGGATGCTGTGCCTGCACTGGGTGGGGCAGGCAACCAGGGGCAGCGTGGCTGTCCTCAGCACTGTCCTGGCAGTGGGACATGGAGAGCTCCTGGGGACATGCTGCAGCAGGGCTGGGAGTGAAGCAGCAGTGTGTGCTGCTGATCCCCATGGCTCCTTCTCCCTGCCTGTGGGTCTCTGCTGGGCTTGCTTGGCTTGGAAGGCTTCCTCTAGGACTGGGATGTGGTCTGGTGAAAGAGATTGCTGAGGTCAATTGCCACAGCCAGGAGCAGACAGTGACGACTCAGTCACATCCTTTGGATTAAGGTGCCAGGGAGCACTTGCTGGGCTTGCTGTCTGCATCTCTGCTATTAAACCCAGCTGACATTTGAAGGTCAAGCAAAAAAGTAAACATGGATGTGCCCTGTATAGATATTCACACAGAGGAAATAACATTAGAAAGAAGCTCATTCAAAATGGTCCGAGGGCCAAAATATTCACATGAACCAACAGAGGTTTAAGATGGACTGAAATTAAGAGCTTGTCCCTCTCACACTTGAAACAACTCTCATTGTAACAGGAGGGCCTGAATGCTATATATTCGTCAGCAACAAGACCAAAATCTTCACCTTCTAGTCAAATAAGGGGTCAAAATCTTTCTGCTTTTCTGAGCTTTAACCTCCTGTGCCAGAGACACCCTGGGTCGCCACCATCACATTCTGTGCAAGCACCTGAGCTCTAGGAGCCTTTAAAGATGTACAATCCCTGAAGGTCCTTAGTTTTTATTCCGTTTTTAAAAAATTATTATTACTCTGTTTGGCTCTGTGAGGGTTTTATTGTGTGCAGGCTTACTTTGCAGTTGTGGATTGTGACTTTGAGCATGGCTGTGCCCTGGATTGCCCAGTGCTGGGGGGAAGTTTTCTACATGAATTGCTCTGTATAAATAAACCCATGACAACAATGATGAAAAATGCAGGCTTTTTCTGTAAAAGTGCATCAGCTGCTCCTTATTCTTAAAGAATCCTTCCACCAAATCATTACAAATCACAGTAAAGAGGAAGGAATGATGTAATCTGACAATAGTATTTTTTTAGACAGACAAAAAGATGTTGTGTAGAGAAAAGCAGTAACTATACAGGATTCTAAAAGTCTGTTGAGCAATTGCCCCCTGGAAATAATAGCTTTACAGCATATGCACAGAAGTTTTAACTCTTGGCTGCCCTTTAAACTAAGACTGTATTTGGTGTCACTCTGGCTTCTTTTGCCTTTTTCTAGGATGCTGAAGATCTGCTTTTACCCTCCCTTGATGTACATTGGCACAGGATGCTTCATTGCACCGTGATGCCTTAGAGCCAGAGGGGAAAACTGAGGATGGGAGGGTGTTAGGCTGAGTGTAGAAGTAAAGGTTGCATTGATAGCTTGGAGTGTTAGATCTGGAGCAGGATATGGGCGCAAAGTAAAATAGTCAGTGTGCAAAGAGGGTCTCCATGACTGCAGACTGGGAAAGGGGCTCAGCCAGGCTCCCCTTGTCCAAAGATCTGGCACCTGGGAAGCAGCCTGGTGAGGGTTTGGTGTTATCTGTGGCTGTCTGTGAACATAGCACACAGTTATCATTCACTGCTGGGGGCTGAGACAGCTTTAAGGGTACTTGGTAAGAGGTGTTTATGCCTTGCCTGGATCCAGCATCCTTCATCAGCCCTGTCTCAACACCTGGAGGATGCTGTCACGCTGCACAGCTCCTGTGTTGAAGTGCTGCAAGATTTACTGGCTCTCCAGCTGCTGCTAATAACGATGCATTTGTCATGTGCTGTTTAATTAGCACAGAGCATGAATCACAATGAAGAGAAGTGAGGTACATGCCACTTGATTATACCAACAATGTGGCTGCAAACATAAAATAGCTCAGTGTTCCAGCCATGCAACACCACAGTCACTGTTACTTCAGCCTATGGCTGAATAAACACAGGGAGAGCAAGGCTGCCTTTTCCCTGCAGGCACAAAGAGCAATGGATTGCCTGACCTTGGAGGGATGGATTTCTTTTTTCCTCTCTAGACATGACACCTGCCTGACATTTGATACCTGTTATCACAGGAGGACAAACAAAAAGCTCATTGCCTGTCTTGCAGGAGCAAAGCCAAGGGCAAAGCCTGCCGTCATCTTCCTTGATGTGTGTTGGCAGTGCTTGACGCCGGCTGGATTAGCTTGTTTAATTTGCTCCCTGTGTGGTTTTCAGTGTGATAACTGCATGAAAATGACTGAGCTTTGGTTAATACCAAAGGGCTCCTTATTCTGACATGTTGGTTTGGGATATAGCTGCTCTGAGGGGTGCACATCAAGCCCCTGTTAGCTGTTTGGCTTGCTGCTGCTCACAGATGTTGTCATGGATGGTCCCTGCCCAATGTTCTTCAGGCAAAGATGAGCAAACATTGCATCCCTGTGCTTCAGAGGTGATGGGATGAGCCACGTGCCCTGATGTCACATGCAGATCTGTGCCAGCTGTCTCCTGAATCCCAGATGGACCCATAGTTATTTTCTGTCCAGGCACCTGGCATGCCAAGTGATGTGGATGTCTTGTGGCTTGACTTTGACTTGTCACTGTGCACAGAGCCCTGCAGTCTTCCTTCTCACTGCTTACAGCACCCAGGTCAGGCCTCCTCCCCTTCCAAAGTGCCAGGTCAGCTAGGAGAGAAAAACTCCTTGGCTCAACAGCTGAGGAGCCAAGTTCCTGGTGATCTTAGTGCTGGGATGTGTCAATTCAATGCTAGAAAGAAATAAGCTCCCCAAAGTGTTCAGGTGATGACCTTTGCAGTGCTGATGACTGGTGTGTTAGCTGGTGCCTGCACCTGCAAAACCTTGGGTTTTGCACAGAGGATGAATTTGCATAAGTAGAAAAAGTAACAAGGCTGCTGCCAACCTGTGGGTTTCAAATGGCTTTAGGAAACATTGCTTTTTAAAATGACAGACAAACACAGAGGTTAAACTGTCAGTATTTCATAAAGGTGTCTGAGTGAAAGACCTAAATGTTTTTCAGAGTATTTAGTGGTGCTATTGTCTCTTATAATTAGGGCACTGTAGTACTGGAGACATAATACTAAATTGGCAGAGGCTAAATAGTGTCTTTTCAAGGAGTCAGTAGGCTCTGGTGAAGCTGCACCTTGAATATTGTGCTGAGTTTTGGGCCCCTCACTACAGGAAAGACATTGAGGGGCTGCAGAGAGTCCAGAGAGGGGCAACAGAGCTGGTGAAGGGTCTGGAACACAAGTTCTGTGAGGAGCAGCTGAAGGAGCTGGGGGTGTTAGCCTGGAGGAAAAAAAAGCTCAGGGGGACCTTATCACTCTCTACAACTGCCTGAAAGGAGCTTGGAGCCAGGTAGGAGTTGGTTTCTTCTCCCAGGTAATGAACAATAGGACAAGAGGAAACAGTCTCAAGCTGTGCCAGGGGATGTTTAGATTGGATATTGGGAAAAAATTTGTTATGAAAAGTTGAGTCACCATCTCTGGAGGTTTTTAAAAGATGTGCAGATCTGGCACTTGAGGACATGGTTTAGTGGTAGTTTGGTAGTGCTGGGTTAATGGTTGGATTTGATCTTGGAGGCCTTTTCCAACTTAAATGATTCTATGAATCTCATTCAAATCCTGCCCTCTGTCTTAGCCCTGATACTGCAGCTACTTATCTCAGTACCATTAATCCCTGATTTAGCTTTGTGCTGCATGGTTGGAGACTTCTGAGATGTGTCATCACCTTGGGGAGAAGTAAGGAGTGACTTTACTGGATGCCTATTGTGGTACTCCATGTGTGCTACCTCCTTTGTTGGCTGGTACGTACAAAGCAGATCAGTGCTTGCTTTCTGTCCCTCAGGAAAAGGGGGTGTGCTGAAGTTTTTTCTCATCATTTAGCTTCATTGAAGACCTCATAAGCTTATGCTGGTGTAAATTTGGTTGCACAAAGAATACCAGAGACTTTGCTAACTGTTTGCCCACTGCAGCTTTTCCCTCTGAGGGGGCAGCTCCTGGGTGTTGCTGAGCCCAGCTTTGGATCAGGTTTCTGCAGTGCTTCTGTGTCCTGGACAGAAGTAGAGCCCTTGCCCAGGGTCCTCCAAATCAGAAGCACCAGTAGCCATGGGGCTTTTCTTGTGGGCCACCCAGGGAGGCTGAGCTGCCCATCCTCTGGTGGGGGTGCATGGACAGTCATAGGTCAACTCCTTCTTTTGGGACTTGATGTCCTGCCTGATGTACCTGCTCAGCAGGTAGTGCTGGGATGGGATGTTTGGCCTCTGTGCTGTGGTGCTGACAGGGTGCCTGATGCTTTGAGACAATGCTCTCTGCACGTTGTGGTGGTGCTGGTAAACACTGAACCCAGCCTGGATAGCCCAAATACGGTAGCACGCTGCAGAGCACTTGAAAAATGACGTCACATGCAAAACAGTGGCTAAACTGGGAAGTTAGGCCAGCAAAGAGGGCAATGAGATAAAGCACAGAAATGAGCTTTTAAAGAATTTTCTAAGTAAGACTGGCTCGGGTGACTAGTTTTGCCAGGGAGGATCCTTTTATGTGTTTCTACTTGGAATATTAAATGATCTGATTTAAGGATGAAGTTACTTGCTTCTCTGCATCATGGTCTGTTTTGGTCCTTTTAATGCTGTCAGGAGTGGGAGAAGGGAAAATCTTCATCATAAGTTCTTTATTTAGGCTGTCTGGTCTCCTCCGCACAGGTGGGCTGGCACTGTCCTGACTTCTGGTCTGTGCCCATGTAATGACTTGCTGAAGGATGTCACAGTCAAGCTCTGTGCATAGCTCCCTTGGGACTGATAAATCCCACCCCTGAGGACTGCACAAAAGGACAGAATTACCAGTGAGTAGGTGGCTTACAGACTCCTCTTGCTTGTGATTCTCCAGTCAGTGCTCAACAGTGAGCCAGAGGAAGATGCAACCTGTCCCTCTCTTCTAAGAGGAAGAGGGTTTTATAATGTATGCTGCATGTTTTTGTGTTTTGTCTCTCATGTGGAAGAAATTTGGGTATATTTTTCTCAAAAAGCTTTATTTCTAAGCCTCAATCAGGCACAAAGCTAAGTTTCTGGAGAGAAGTAATGGTTGGGAGATTTGGAGGGGATGTGCACTTCAGATTGACAGAATTTCCTGGACCCTGGTGCTGGCTGGCTGGAAAATCATATTGAGTGATGGCACATTTCTATCTTGGAAGCTGTGATTTTCATGTGCTTTCTTTTCCAACATACTTCCAGTTATCACTATTCATAGGTAGCACGTGCAAACCTCCATAACAGATTTTGTTTAACAATATCAGGCATATGGCTAAATGCTCATATTGTGTCATTGCTATAACCTACTGCCCTCCAGTTCTTTCACAACTGATTTTTTTCCTACTGTGTAAGATATTTGGAGCAGGGCCTACTACTTTTCACTGGTCATAGAGGAACTTTATGAATTTTCATATCTGGCATAAATTAAACTGTGCTCAAGCAAAACATGGTTAAATGCAGTCATGCAGAGGAAGAAGGGGTAAACCTCCCCACTTCTCTAGTAGAGAATTTGCAGTTCCCATAAGCAAACTCCATTGAAAAGGAAACTGAGCTGTGTGAAAAGCCACGAGTGGGATGGGGCAGAAACTGCTCAGTCTGTTATAATCCTAGTGCTTTACAAGAGCAGATTGCCACATCACACCTGCTCAAGAACAAAACAAGCAAAATGAAAACAAAGAGAATACCTATTGTACATCCAGCTGCCCCACAGCTCTTAGCTGCTGTAAAACCTGCCAAAATCTACCCAAAGAGACCATATAGCACCTTCCAGTAGCTAGAAAAAGCTGTAGAGGGACTTTTTACAAGGGTAGGTAGGAACAGGACAAGGGAGAATGGCTTTACTAAAATACAGTGGGTTTAGATTAGGGATTGGGAAGAAATTCTTGTCTCTGAGGGCGGTGAGGCACTGGCACAGGTTGCCCAGAGAAGCTGGGGATGCCCATCCCTGGAAGTGTTCAAGGCTGGATGGGGCTTTGAGCAACCTGGTCTAGTGGAAGGTGTCCCTAGAGTTGCACACCTTTCTTGGAACCCTTGGAACTAGAGAGTATTTAGGGTCCTTTTCAGTCCAAACTATTCTGTAATTTTGTGTTTATGCTAGGGATTGTACCTGGGATCTGTTGCTGTTAAAAATGAAACAACCGCAGATAACACTGGAAAAATACCAAAACTAAAATAACTGTTTTTATTAATCAAAATTATATTCCTTCCTTTAATTGTCTTTTGTGTGGCCAGGCCAAGAACTGCTCCATGAATCATTCCTGCCCTGTTAGAAACAGCAAAGGGAATACATGATGTCTGTCAAAGGCGCCGTGAGAAGCCATGGGAGGGTGGTGCTGTGACAAGTGACATTGTGACCTCTGATCTCTTACTGAAGTCCCAGCTTGTCATGCAGCATTTAAAAGCTCCTTCATGGGAATCCTGGGCTGGCCACAAACCCTCCTGGGCATTAAAGCACCTGTGGATGGATTAAAGGAGGAGTCTGACAGGGATATACACTATTGTGGGGGAAAGTTATGAGCCAAAATTACCGCTAGAGTTAGGCATCCTACGAGAGTTTCACAAATTCAAATGACCATCTTCCCACTCTGCAGGCTCTCTTTAGCTCGTGATCACAAGCGTGGTAGGTGAGGGATGCTGTATTTATAGCTTGAAAGCCAATTACTTGGGGATGTGCCTCACAAATGGCACATCTGCTAAAAGATCTGTGTTCTTAAGCCGAAAATGTAAATACTTTAATAAAAGGGACATAAAAAGAAGTGCATAGATGTTGACAGGGTTTTGTACCTGCTGAGTGTAACTTGTTTTCACTCCTTTGCTGGGGCTTTGTATCAAGCAGGCAGTCTTGAGCTTGAAGACTACTGCAGTCACTGATGTGTTTTCCATATTCCTCTCCCAGATTTGCTCTTCAAACCTGCTCTTTCATCTCAAAGGGAAAATAAAGTAGGAATTCAGAGACTGAAAAAGGTACTTAAAAACTTCCACATTGACAGGGGTGTAGCTGCAGCAGGCAGCTTCAAAAGGAGGCTTTGGGTCACTCATCCAGGATGCGATGCCAACCCTGCCCAGGCAGGAGAGGGATCATGGAGCCACCTCTCTGCTTCTGGGCTGACAGACTTAGGAGAGCAGTTGGTGTCCTTGTAAAATGTCTGGGATCTCTGTACAGGCAGCACTCTTGGGACTGGGGTGACTTGGCTGTCAAGACTTTGAGGTTCCTTTTGGCACAGCATTTTTTTCACCCTGCTGTAGCCAGCCCTGTGGTCCCTGTGGCCATCATGCTCCCAGAAGAGCTGCCAGGATAGCTCACCACAGATTTTGCCAGGGGTATGGCTGGCAGGGCATGATGGTGAGGGAAATCCACAGCCCTCCTCCTCCTACAGAGCTCATCTCCTATATGTCACTCTATCACTTCCCCAAAGGCATTGCCTTTTCTAAAAGCAGCATAAATCTGTTTATAGACTGTATTAAAAAAAGAAAAAGGCAGTGGAAAATACTGTGAATTCAGGGTCTGTAATCTCTCACATTTTTTGGGTATGTGAGAGTATCTGTGAAAGCACTCATCCTACAGTGAGTCAAACACTGCCCTCACCTCCTGGGCAGTTCCTTACTGGGTAACAGGTTTCACTGGGAGGTGTTTCTTGAGGGCAGATGTGCCTCTGAAGTAAGTTCCTCTCATAAAGTCTTCTCAGGCATCTCTCCTCCACAAATGTGCTTAAACCAATGCTTTCCCCATGTTTGTGCCATGACCACTGTTGTAGCTCACTTGCAAGAACCTGCAGCAAAGTGCTCCTATTCTCCAGCCTTAAGTGTTGTAGGTCTCCTTTCCTTTCTTTTCTCCCCCACCTTAACCCATACCTTGTTCTTTAAGTCACACATAGGTTTTTTCTCACCACACAGCTGCCATACTGGTCGAGTGACTTTTTTTGTTTTTCATATTTGCTCAACTGAGGGGTTGAGTAGCTGACACCTCTCATGGCACTGCTTTGCCAGGTATTGCTCAATAAATGCAAATGCAGCTCAGAGGTCAAAGTGAAGCAAGGTTCTTGTGGCTTAAATCAATAGAACTTAGGAGGTATGTGGCATGTGTCATAACTCTTCAGGGTCCTTTATTTCTCCTTTGTGAATTTTTGAGCAGTAATGCTAGAAATACATTTAGGGATTTCCTCTCCTGAAGTTAAACAAATACCACTTCAGACACAATACTGCAGATCTGTGCCACAGGTTTTAAAAGGGAGTGGGTGTAGATTTGGTTATTTCTGAGTTAAGATGAAGGTATTTTTTTGTTTTATCCTGAAGAAATATCTGTGCTGGCCATCTAGCCCAGCATTTGGCTTCTGACAGCAGCAATGGGAGAGGCTGCTTAGGGAGAATAAGAGTTTGGCTGCTGCTCACATTCCCAGCCCTTGTACCCTCCCAAGGGTCACAACTGCTGGCTTAGAGCTGTTGAGCCTTTTACTCACTTTAGGACCTAATTCCCTTGGCTCTGTGAAACAAGCCTCGGGTACCTAGGCACTACAGACATAATTTTGCACAGTCATGTATTGAGTGCCTGGTTTGAAGCTCTCTGATGTAGAAGCCAGAGCCACGTTTTTGCATTCAAAGCTCACATCTTTTGTCAAGTGTAGCTGCACAGCAAGTGCTCTTGGTGTTAACAGTCCTTTCTTGCTCTGTGAGCTGCTGACAAGTCCTCCTGCTGGTCTTTCAAGGGAAATGGAAGAGATTAAAGTTTAAGTGTTGAAAAAACCCCACCGTCTTGGAATATATGAGAGGTGACATTGTTATTGCAGAGCATGGATTCAGCTGATGTGAAGGAGTGGTGAGCTAATGCTCTTACTTTCTGGTCTGGGAGGTGACAAGGAGTGAGACAAGTGTTATTTGAAAGCACTTGTGGAGAGGGAACTGGCATAGCTCCTGTTTTGTATCTCCTGGGTGATGGATGAAACTGCTTACAAATATTTGTCTCCCTTCTGCCACATTCCCACCTTCTGCACATGTTTGTGGGCTTCTTCCCTCCTCTGCAAAGAAAGTCCATAAACCATCCCAGGGGGTAGCTCTGGGAACAACACTGCTTAAAATACTGGTTGAGTTACTTGGGGGAGCAGAGGGACTGCAGTTTTGCATCCAGCACCAAGTTTTACGTGCACAAACAATATGTCCCTTGAAGAAGCGTTTGCTCAGAACTTAAGTCCTGGCTGCTCCTTGTGGTCCCTGGACTTGAGCACTGGTTCAGTGTTCCCAGGTGGGCAGAGTTGAGGTGTGTGACTCCAGTTTAAAGCAGAATAAAAGCTTACATGCCTCTTGGGTTTTGTTACAGACTCTTTGGAGTTCAAAGAGGAGGTTAGGATATGTGCACGAATTAATATATGTGCAACCGCATTAAGTATTTTTCTTGCCAGATCAAAAGGGATTAGAAATGGTAGTGTGTTGTTTTTGTCATTCTGAGATAATTGTTTCTTTAATCTTCTTGATTCAGGCCTGCTTGGAAAGACCCTTTTAGGGTGCTTTTGCCTTTGGCTGATTTTGGATTCACTTTGTAATGCTCTCTCAGCAAAATGCGAACCAGAGCTCTCAGGAGATCCATGAATGTGCTGGCGGCCCCACCGTGCACTTGTACATAAATGTGTAGTGAAAGGCTACCAGGAGCTCCAAAAGCCAATATTTAAAACACAGAACCCTGGAAATTCCACTACCCTTTGCTATCTGAGAGTGAGCAGTGATACCAGCGTGTGGGTAGGTCTGTGACAAAATTGTGGTTAGCCATAATTGTCCTGAGCCTCATTTTCATTTGAGAAGGATTATTTTGCAATTTGGCAGCGGTACTGCTTGTGACAACTCGCTCCATGGGGTCTGTTTGGGCTCTCACATCCTGAACAATCACCATCTAGTGAGTCCTGCTCATGTTAGTCTGTCTAAGTGTGTAAAAAAGGGTTCCTCATCAGTACTCCTTAGCAGAGTGTTTTCTGCTCCATGTTCATCAAGTGGTAAAGGGGAGGAAATACAGTAATAGGGAGCAGAAAGGAAGTGGAGAAAACGTTCTACAGGACCTTACAAAATCAGTTTTTTCTGCCCCACAGAATACACTTTCACTGGAAGCAATGATGAGGGATTAGTGATTCATGGCCTGGTCTGATCTTTATGTCATCCCCTAGGTGATACAGTTCTGTGTGTCAAAACACATGCCTGATTAGCATCTTTCTTCGAGCTAGGAGAATTCAGAATGACTCTGATGAGGATTTTGTTTGAAAATAAAAAGTTAGCGGCTGTTTTCTTTGCCAGATCTCAAGATACTGGTAGGGTTGACGCTAAGCATCACTGAACAACAGACTGATTTATAACTCTAAGTGTTATCACACCAGCTACACTGAAATACAGTACAAGACTGACTCCACTTTCAGGAATCCTAATGAGCAGGCACAACCAGAAGGGTAAACAGAAACAAATAGTGTAGGATTTCTCACTCTGGAAACAAGCATCAGTACTTGCTGATGGTCCACAGAGTTGGCTGAGCTTCTTGAGCTGGCTCAGCTCCTTGTCACCAGCTGCTAAACTACAATCAAAGCAGATTAATAAGATGTTGGAGATATTCCTTATGTTAGTTTTCTTATAAACAATGGCTTTTCCAGTTTGCTGGGGAGAAGCTGCAGATGGCACAAAGATTGGTAGATGGGTGAGTGCTGGAGCTCTGGAGAAAAGTGCTCCAGAAAAGTCTTTCACAGAGGATCAGGACTTCAGAATTTGTGGTAGATTCTTACAACTGGGACACTCTGAATTGAAATTAAATTCATAACTTTTTTCACATTTGTCATGCAGGAAAGCAGGGATGAAGACCCCTCTAAGACCTATGGTTCCCATTTCCACAATACTGTTCCTGGTTTCTATCACAACTTTGTTGGAATCAAGCTGTTTCCCCAAAACATTTTGGTTATGGAAACTATATTTCAGTTCAACATTCTTTTCCTGACTGGCACTGGTGAATTATGCTAAGGATTTTTCAGCTACACTGCGTAGTGTGAATTACCTTTTTAGTGTGCCCCAATGAAACAAAGGCTGTTTCTGCAGCCATTTCCAGAGTAATCAACATAGAGAAATGCAGACAAACCTTACAGAATGACAAATAATATTGTGGAAAATAGCAACCCTTAAAAGGATTTAAGGGGTAAGTGAACACAAGCTCCAATCTGATAATGTGGCAGAAAATCAAATGAGGCTCTTGCGCATATAGACAGGGAAATTAAAGAGTGGACAGCAGTGATTTATGCTCATGGAATGGTTTGAGATGGAAAGAACCTTAATGATCACCTATTCCCAACCCTTTGCCATTGGCAGGGATATTTTCTACTAGATGGGGGTGCTCAGAGCCCCATCCATGCTGGCCTTGAACGCTTCCACAGCTTCTCTGGACAACTTGACATCTTCACAGTCAAGAGTTTCCTCCTAATATTTCACCTGAACCTGCCTTCTTTCAAGTTAAAGCCATTCCCACTTATCCTATCACTGCCTGCCCTTGTAAGCCCCTCTACAGGTTTCTTGTGGGCTCCTTTAGATGCTGGCAGGTGCTCTAAGGTCTCCCTGAAGCCTCCTCTGCTCCAGCCTGAGCAGCCCCAAGTCTCAGCCTCTCTGCACAGGAGAGGTGCTCCAGCTCTCTGAGCCTCTTCATCACCCTTCTCTGCACTCATTCCAATAGCTCTACATGTTGTTCTTATGAGCTGGACACAGCACTCCAGGTGTGGTGTCATGAGAGCACAGCAGAGGGGGAGAATCCCCTCCCTTGACCTGCTGGTCCTGCCTCCTTTGATGCAGCCCAGGTCACGTTTGGCTTCCTGGGCTGTGAATGCTGAGCCTGTCACCAACCAGCGTCCCTGAGTCCTTCTCCTGGGCTACTCTCCATCCATTCTCCACCCTGGCTGTGTCTGTGCTTGGGATTACCCTGACACAGTGCAGCATCTGGTCCTTGGCCTTGTTCAGCATCATGAGGCTCACACAGGCCCATCTCTCCAGCTGCCAAGGTCCCTCTGGATGGCATCCCTTCCATGTGCTGACCACACCCCACAGCCTGGTGTTCATTAAACCCACTGAGGGTGCCCTTGATCCTGTTCTCCATGTCACTGATAATCATTAAACAGTGCTGGTTCCTATTCTCACTGATGAGGAATACCACCTTGTCACTGGTTTCCACTTGGATATTAAGCTGTTGATTGCAACTCTGAGTCTGATTGTCCAGCCAATTCCTTTTCCACTGAATGGTTCATCCATCACATCCACATCTCACAAGTCCAGGTGGATGATATCAGTTTCTCTTCTTTTCTCCACCAACACCGTAGCTCCACAGTACAAAGCTACCAAATTTCTCAGGCACAAATTGCCCTTAGCAAAGCTGTATTGTCTTATCACTAAACACTTCCTCATTTTCAATGTGCCTTAGGAGTTTCCAGGAGGATCTGCTCCATGAGCTTGCTGGACACTGAGACTGACTGGCCTGTAATTCCCTGGGCCTTCCTTTTTCTCCCGTTTTAAAAATGGGAATGATGTTTCTTCTTTTCTCATCAGTGGAAACTTCAGCAGATTGTCACAACTTCTCAACTATGATCGATAGTGGCTTAGCCACTTCATTTGCCAGTTCCTACAGGACCCACAGATTTGTCTCATTAGTCTCCATGAACTTGTGTTCCTTCCTCCATCCATCTTAAGGTCCCTTAGATGTTCTTGAACCTGATCTTCTCCTCCAGTGAGTGTCTCTTTGTTCTTGCAGTCCCTATCTTTGCCATCTGTGACTTATGCAGTGTGGCTGGAGCACTTGCTAGTGAAGGCTGAGGCAGAAAAAGTTGTTACCTCAGCCCTTTCCGTGTCCTGGATAACCAGGTCTCCTGTTTCCTTTTGGAGATGGCTTTCATTTTCCCTAAGCTTACTTTTATCACAAATGCACCTAGAGAAGTTTTTCTTGTTGCCGTTGACATCTCTGGCCAGATTTGATTCTTGCACAGCTTTATCTTTCCTAACCTAATTGCTTGGACAATTTCTCTGTATTCCTCCCAAGCTGCCTGTCTTTGCTTCCACCCTCTGTAGGCTTCCTTTTTGCATTTGAATTTGTCCAGGAGATCTTTGTTTATCTACCCTCCTACTGGATTTCCCTGACTTCCTCTCTTTTGGGTTTCTCCTGAGCTTGGAGGAAGTGATCCTTGAATATCAACCCCTCTTCCATCGTGGGGTTCACCCCAAGGTTCTCTGCCAAGAAGGTCCCTGATAAGGCCAGAATCTGCTCTCCTGAAGTCTGGGGTCCTGCTTGCTGTGCACCATTCTTGCTGCCCTAAGGAACTCCACCATTTCGTGGATGCTGCAGCTGAAACTGCCTGGCAGGAAGGGCCACTTCCGAAGCATTGGGATCTTGTTTTTGTGTAGCCTCAGTACACACCAGACATGCTTTTGCTGGTTAGACAGCAGGCAGTGAGACAGTCAAGGATAGACAGCAATGGGTGATGGAGATTTACCCACCGTGACCTTGAGACTTGGAAATGCTCTACTGCAAAGAGTCAGGGAAAGCGCTTCTGCCTCCTGGGGAAAGGAAAGAGATGGCATTGTTTTATGCCCCTTGATAACTTGCCAGTGAGTTTTATTAACACCAGACTCACAATGAGGTCAATCAATCAATCAATTTCCATATTTGCAGCATATTTGCCAGAAATGCCTTAAAGCACTTTCCAAAAATACAGATGTCCCTGTGAAATCTTTACATAAACAAGAGGGCTGGTGATGGGGGAATCAATGCAATTTTTATGTATGTATTGATATTTCATACTATACATTATCTGTAAATGGGTAGACAGATTTTACATAATATATATGACCTTATAAAAAGCATGCAGCTGTGATGCAGCCTTCTACTTGCCCTTTCTTTTCCACCTGCTGAAAGGTCATTGTGTAATTGCTGAACTGCACAAATCACACTTCCTCCTGACTGGAGAAAGCAGTGGAGCTCTTACCTCTCAAATGTGCTTATAATGATGCAGTAAAACAGCATTTAAGTCTTTAAAAATGCTCGTCAAATGGGTAGACTGCGGTCTCAGATAACATGCCAGCAAAACCTTTATATTCAAATTATCTGTAGAGTGGTACCATGGTGGGTCTTTAACCAAGGCAACAGAATTTAGGGAAATAAGCCAACTGGGGCTTAAAGTAATTCAGATTTGTAAAAATAGTGGACTCTCATACAGGAGTGAAACAAGAAACTAAAGGAAGAGCATTGGATTCAAGGCACAGGATCATCCTGTTTCTTGTGAGGTCTCAGTAATATCTATCATTGTGCTTATCCAGATTCCTGAAAGAGGCAGGAGATGATAATTGAGCCATGTATAATAGTAACTGGGAGTTGAGCAATAAATTCTATGCTCAGTGAAGCATGGCTTAGTTTCTGCCTGAGTTTCATTTTCAGCAATTGCTAGACAGTCAAGATTGAACTACAGACAAGCAGAGGTAGGACCTGGATTGCATCAAGAATTATGTGTTAGTCATGAGAATTACAGCGTGATCTATTATTAGAGCAACAGAAAATAGCCTTGTGAAGTAAAGGAGAGGCTGAGAAGCAGAGAAACAAGACCTGAGAGGGAACTCACTGTGTCAAAATTAAAGGAAAATAACAATTTTCTCTTGTGGCAAACATATTTTTAGGCTTTTCTGGTGAACTTGGCAGTGTTGGGTTTATGGTTGGACTTGGTGATCTCAGAGGTCTTTTCCAGCCTAAATTATTCCGTTATTTTATTCTGCAAAATTCTGCCCCACAAATGGGAAGGCTCTCCTATATTGAGCTGTCTCTGGATTTCCTGCCTTCTCCTGGGGGTGGATGGCCCTGCCTTTCCATGTAAGTGAGCATGGATTTGTTCCCTGTCCTTAGAGGCATCAACTCCCTTTGCTTGGGAGCACCTCTGTAGCTGCTGTTGCACGTGGCCAGGTGCCCTGCTGGTTAAAGGCCAGATCCCGACTCCTGGATTTGACTTTCCAGCTTGACCTCGGAGCAACCTTGTCACTCTGGACTGCCTTGGTGGTCTGGACTCTCTGCAGTCCCTGGCTACAACTCCTGAGTGGCTGTTCTCAGGGCTGGAGTGCCAGGCATGTTGACCTGTTGGCCCCAGAGGATGGAAGATTTGCTGTGTGTTCAGGATCCTCCGGCACCATGCCATGGACAGCAGTGACAATGCACTGGGACATGCTGGACTCACTATGAAATCACCAGCTCTGCCAGCACCTGTGCTTGCACAGCTCAGCACAGAGCCACTTTCCAATTTATCTGTACCTCTCCAAAACTTATCTCAAGTTTATCTGCCCCCAGAGCTTTCCAATTTATCTGTACCTCTCCAAAATCCCTCCCACTTCCAAAGCAAAGCATTTCAGTGGGATCTAGTTCAGGCCTACTGCATCACTGTTAAGTTCATTTTCATCAAAGGCCAGATAGAAAACCTTGAGTTAAAACAGTCCTTGAGTGTGTAATCACACATTTGTGTTGCCAGGCATGACATTCCAAAACTGAAGCCTGACCTGGCACGATGAACTTCTCCAGTGTACCTTTGTAATGGGAAAGAAGGCACTCAGTTGTGGAGTTGCAGGTTTGTGTTTTTTGGAGTGTTGTTTTGTTCTGGTGTTTTTTAAAAGTAGAAATGACTACAAAAATATTGTTCCTTTCTTACTTATAGAAACTGGTAAATAGATTTTTGGCAACTTTTGCCTTGGAATGGACCAGGAGTTGCAGTCTGATATGGGTGCTGCTGTAATGGGTAGCTGCTATGGACCTCCTGATTAGGAAGAAGTAAGAGATGAGGCCTTCAGACAAATGAAGGAAGCTTCATGTTCATAGGACCCATACAACAGCTGGTAGAATAATCCAGCAGGACACAAGCAATCTAGGAAGCTTCCAGAGTATCCTGGATGATGTTTCTGGCACAAGTAGTCAAGGACCCAACAGGGAAAGGTGATTTCCTAGACCTGATACAGACAAGGAAGAACTAGACTGGGACATGAGTCAAAGTCAACCTTGGCTACAGAACTGTAAGATGGTGGAGCTCTGGACTCTGAGAGGAGGGAGCAGGGCAACAAGTAGCCCTGGATTTCTTGATAGCAGACTTCAGCCTAAGAGAGCTCCTTGGAAGAATGCCATAGGGACAGGTTGCCCAGAAGGGTTATGGAGTTTCCATCCTTCAAGATATCCCAAATCCAACTGGACACAGTCTCAGGCAACCTGCTGTAGCTGGTCCTCCTTGAGCTGGGGGCTTAGACTAGATGATCTCAAGAGGTCTCTTTCAACTTAAGCAATTTTGTGTGAATTTATTCACCCTATGTGGATTTTGCAACTGAAAAATATCTCAATCTATATTGTGACAGTCAGCAGCAACAATGAATTAAATAAAATAGGTTGTTTTCTAAAGCTATTATACAAATTGCATTGAAGTCATTAAAAAATCCCATTGATTTCAAAGGCCTTTGGCTTAGTTCCAATACTCCTTATTTAAATAACCATCTAAATGGCCTGATTTTCACAAATATAGGGAATGCAGCTGCTCCAGAGGGCTTCACTTGGCTTTGATCAGACTCTAATTAGTTGTACTTGTTTGAAATATTTTTAAAAAGTTTGAAAATGTGTTGGTTTTTTTTTTTTTTCTCCTTGCAGTCAACAAACTCAATAATTCCTGGAGGGGTAAAGCTTAAACTTTCCCCAGAGCTCAACCTTTAATATAAAATAACTTAATACAAAATATTGCTATAAAATACAACTGTGAATATGAAAAACCAGCAGCATGGTAAAGAGACTGTTCTGTAATCATAGAAACAGGCCAAGGATTTTGGTGTATCAGGCTTGTAAGGGCAAAATTCTAGGGCAAAGAGAGTTGGAGGGTGTCATCCAACAATGTGTTCCATGTCAAATATCAAGAGATGGGAATGACTGGAGACTGGGAAAGAAGCACTGGATTTCTGTTTCTTACAAGTGACAGCTGTGTGGGAGACTAATTCCAGTGATGGATGGTTTTGCCTTCTACTTAGTCAGTAGGTGCAGGATGTGTGAGTGATGATGTTTCTGAAAAAGATTGGTAATATAATATTCTAGACTGACTAGAGATCTGATATTTGTTGTTGAAAAACTCAAATGGGAATGCTGAAGCTGTTTTCTGAACCCTGGGAAGCTGGGGTGCCAGAGGGAAAGTGACATTCTGGTGCAGTGTTCATCAGCTATTGTCATGCTTTATTAAATAACGATTAATTAAATAACAATTACAGAAGTTGTTAATGGTAGGAATGTGAAAATCTCATCCTTAAAGAAAATCACCTGGGCAGCGTTTCCTGTTCTGCTACCAAAATGGGTGTAATATCTGTATCAATTATTTTGTCTTTTCTGCATCTGAAATTATTCATCAGTTAAATGACTGCAATAAAAACCAGGCCTTTAACTCGCAGGAATGTGTTGTTATGAGCCATAGTGTAGTTCCTACCAAGAGGTCAACATTTTTCCTACATAATATATTATTACTTGGGTTTTTTTTAATACTTTACAGACCTATATTCCATTTCAAGTTATTACCACATCTTAAGGTTGATACAGCCAGAGCCTCTTGTGTGGTGTTGATTCTCCTTTAGAAGCATTGGTGAGCATAGCTCTATCTATATTTCTTCCCTATCTGGTGCAGAAAGAATAAAAAGGGCTCTGATTGATGCATATGACTATGGGGAAAGACAAAGGGGGAATATCCAGCCTGGTTAAGTGCAAACTGGAAATATCAAACCAGACAGCTAGCTAAGCAGAGAGGCAGATAAAAAAGTTATGGATAGCCACAGAAATACACTGAGAATTGCACTTAGCTCAACTGAGGAAAGACACTAAAGAAGTAATGTCCCTTTTGAAGATACCTGAATGTCTAGACGTGAGATAAAGGACAGAAAGATACATCTCCCCACTGCCAAACTTTTTTAACCTCCTAGTGAAAATTCAGACTGTAAAGATAACCTTAAAATAGATACTTGGGGGTTTCTGCTGTAATAACAAGAAGTGGAAGAAATAACAAATGCCAGAAGAGGAAAAGTTTTGTTCTTTAAATGGTTAAGGCAGATTGTGGTATGACTGGAAGGGACCAACCAGAAGGGTGGTGAGCAACAGTGAGTGCTTCCTTTTCCCCAGTCACCCCTGTGACTAGAGAGCCATGCTGTTATCCCACAACAGGTAACTCATCTGAAACCCACCCTGAATCCGTGGGCAGCAGCACATTGGAAATCCATGTGGTTTGTTGGTGTAGCTTGAGAAGTAACTTCTGAGCCTTTCAAGAGAAAATATATTATTCTGTGAAACAATTTGTTCTTCTTGAATGAAAAGAACCAAAATTCCAGTATTCATCATTTTTACCATTGTAAACTCCAATGAAGCTATACATGTTTTAAATTTACATGAATGTCAAAGAGGGAAGATACATTTTTGGCTCACAGACTTTAACTTGTTAAGAAGGCACAGATGCAATGACTGATAAAACTGAAGCCTACGCTTTCTTGCTTTGCTGTGGAAGAGAGGAAATGGTTTTTCATCTAAAATGTGATACCACAAAGAACTAACTTTTTCCATGCCTGAGTTGTACAGTGCTCTTTGTAGCTAGATTCTTGGCATCTATGAATATATGACTAATAAAAAGACTGCAGTTGAAGAGATGTGTGCAGGATCCAGCTACTGAAATGAAGTAACCTTTGTCTTGGTGTGGCATTCCTCATCAGAGTGCTTCTAGGTTTCTGAAGATGGAGTGCTGTTCCTCTCTGCCTGTTTTACCTGCTGCTGAGGTGCAGCTGCAGGATATGACTACATAAGGTCACTGTCAATACCTTGAGCTGCCAGCAGCACCTGCATCCAGGGGGTGCCTGTCTGCTGCCATAATTTTCTGTGCTTCCATTGCACCCACTCACCCCAATAGAAGAGTTGGTTCTATGTGCTGGCCTCTCTTTTCAGGAGCACCTAGGATGTCTTGTGGGGTGAACCTCTTGGATTTAAGGAGAAAGAGGATGATGTGCCAGAAGGTTTTTGATATGATTCTGTGCCTGAAGGTAGTAGCTTACACAGGAAAATTTTTCAGGGAGGATGGACTCTCAGATGTGGACTTCTTTCTGCCTTTGGCTGTGGGAAAGGGTGCGGGTGCTTGCAATTTAGCAGGGGGAACCACAGAGCACAAATTGCCCTGGGAGCCCTCTCTTAGCTCCCAGAACCAGCAGGATTCATCTTGATTTCTTACAACAATCCCTACCTGCTGTGTGCTTGTGCTTCTGCTTCCCCCTGAGTGATGCCCTCTTCTCACACATTGTGATGGACTGGAGAAGCTGAGCTTCTGCTCTGACACAGCCATTCAGAGGGGCCTTGGCTGAAGATGGGGGCAGAAAAGCTCAGCAGGTGCCCTGTGAGTCTGTCTGGAGCATGATGCAGCTGTCTTTGGTCTCTGACAGGTCTTCTTTCACATGGAAACTAAACTGTTGGGAGGGGGAGGAGATAATATTCCATGTACCTATAGCATAGAGGTGGGTGATATAGCAAAGTCTTGCAGTTTAGATGAGCCCAAAGGGTAGGTAGTATTGAGGTCTTTTATTTGGTTACTGAAAACCTATTAGATCTAATTTGAATTGTAGTAAGGCCTCATTGGACTAATCAGAAGTGGTAAAAAGGTACATTTTAATGGCATAAATTATTTTCAGTTCTAAAGCACTACTTTAGTTCATTCTTCAGTATTGAAAAGTGAAGCATAATTGCATTGGTTCTTGATATCACTGCTTGGTATATTCAGACATTCCATGTGCATGTTAGAACTGGGCAGTGGCTGGAGAGCTTTAGTGCATGCAGCAGAACTGTGGAGCCTGACTTGAGGCTTCCAGAAGGCACCAGCTTTAGGATTTTGTCTCTGAACATAATTTTTGTTATCTTCTAATTGATGTTTTGAAAGAAAAAGTTTTGAAATACGCAAATGGAAACTTTCTAGAAGCAAAAATCCCCTGAAGCCCCAGACAGCATTTGTCAGGTTGCTTTCTTGGTTTCCTGTTCTTACACCAAGAACAGGGAATGCAGAAACAGGGCATTGTTAGAGCTATCTCCCAGTTTCCCCTCACTACTCCAGCCCACACAGGGGTTTGGTGATGTTCAGTGTTCCAAAGTGCTTTAAGATCCCTGATGAAAGGTGCTGTAGAAATGCTAGAACTCTCTATATTTATAGAGAGATCTTATTCTCATGCCCCAGCTGCCCATCTAGAATGGAACAAAAAATTATTTTCCCTCTGTGCCACTGGGCAGGGCTGGGAGAGCAGGTAGAGTCATATTGCTACAGCTGTCTGTGTGATTCAAAGAGCAATAAACCTCTTTACAAACAGCACACAACCCCACCCCCACCTCCTCCAGGTCAAGGTTTGTGTGTGTAGGTGACTTGCCATGCTAGAGCCGGGTGGGAATGAATGGATTGCAGCAGCCAGGTACCTGGTGTGGTCCTTAGTGATGTGCTGCAGTCTGCTTTGGCTTTGTCTCAGTGCTGGGGTGACCCCCACCTGGTGTGGTGGCATCTCTGGGCATCACCTCGAGCTGGCACTGTAGCTAACCTGCCAAATAATCAGGGGGTTCTTCCAGATGGGAAAAAATAGCCATGGTAGTGCCTCATATCCAAGATGTACCATGCTAGCTGGAAACAACCCACAGGAATAACCTCTCTGGCAACAGCCTGAGCGTGTGCATCAGACCTTCGTGTGCCAGAGAATGATCCTGAGGTGATGGGGAATGGCAAAACAGTGGGAGACATGTTAATTGTCCGGGTGTCTTTACCAGCCCTTCATCCTTATAATCAAGAGACCCAAGGGTTCCTAAGTATCTGCTGGTATGTGGCTGTGGGATGCATAAACTGAGGCCTAGGTTTGTTTCCACCAAACAACCATGGAAAATGCATGCTCCAAGGGCGTAAAGGGTGTGAAATGGAGTGATTTACAAGCAGGAGGCTTCTCATCTCTGTCTTCCAGATTTTAGCTGACTATGTAATAGATAAGGGTGTAGGAAAGAAATCATCAGGCTTGGATTATCTTCTTGCAGGGAAAGCATAAGCACAGATTTTGGAGATGAACTACACCCTGCACCATGGTTAACCACACCAACGAGCAAAAAGTCCCCTTCCTTATATTAACAGTGAGATCATGCTTAGCATCCTACTTGATAAAAGCCTGTTTTGCTAAGCCTGTTCTCTGTTTCAGTTTTTTTACAAAGGATGTTGGGCCTTGCACACGTTGCTAGAAAAGTCTTGTGCTGCTGTAGTCCTTGGCCTTTTCAAACCAGGGTGGAAAGCATAAGATAAACCCAAGTGTCCTGGGGCTGGGCCAGCTGCTGGATCATGGCTTCTTCAAAGTGGGTGGCTTTGGGTGCTCTGATAATTTTGCTGTTTTTTGTGTCCTTGATCCTAAACACTATAGTCATTATAACATCTGGCATGTGTAATGTGCTGTACATAGAATGCAGGAATCATTTGCTTTTCTGCCCTGGCAAGCAGCCTTCCCTTAGGATGGAGGGACTGTTATTTAACAGCCCATAGAAATACATATGGAAGCTGGGAAAGAAGTAAATATGAAACAGGAAGCAAAGCTTTTTCAAGAACTGAAGAGGGAGGACTATTATTAACACTCAGGGATGCTCTCTATCCCTCGTGATGCTCCCATGAGGTCTTCTGAATCTGGGCTAGCCTTTCTCTTCCCTTTAACAAAGGCTGGATGGGTTCTGATGCAGTGAATCCCCAAGAGAGTTGACAAAGGCTACCCCAGAGTGTCGAGGGAAAGATCACAAAGTGCTGTTTTTAGTCTTGGTGCCTGATTTCATTCAAGCTGGCACCACACCTATACCAGGGAAAGAAAATCAGCCAGGCAGCTAAACTTATACTTCCTTCTGATATAGCAATGCATTTTGTTAGAAACAATCAGTCAGTTACAATCCTTATACAACAGCTGCAGTTTCTCCTCTCAGCCTCTCACACTGTGCCATTATAAATAGATTGTCATATTCCTTGCAGCATTAAATTGCTTTCTACATTCCCAGTCCCTGGGAGAACTGATTGACTTGGGAAACCTGCCATTTTGGTAGCCCTCCAGAAAAAGTGATTACTTATTTTTGCATCTGTTGCCAAACCCCAATAAGTATGTTACCATTAAAAAGTCAGTATTTAACCACAATTACCATAAGGGGCTGTTTGATATGACAGTTGTTTCTTGCTGTGTTATGTTTCTCTGTACACAAAAAGTAAATGGGTGGTTTTAATTAGAGGAGGGGGCCTTCCTAGCTATATCTACACTGCTTTGAGCACACAATACATTCTTGCTTCTTTAACCAGTGCAGAGATTACGGATTTAGAATTCAAACAGAAATATACCTGTTGTAGGGGAGCAGACAAGCAAATAAATGTGAAGTGCCTAAGGGTGGTGCTTTAAGTGGTGTGGTCGTGTGCTTTGGGATGCCAGCAGAATAACAATATTCCCAGCATTTGCCTGTCCTGTGGCTCAGTGAGAAAATGTAAGCACGGCAGTGTGCTGGGCACTCCGGAGATTGGGGATGTGTCTGTGTTTAGCGAGATCTATTGCCATAACGACCTGCTCCTGCTTTGGTGAGTCAGTGAAAACCTCTCCACTGGGGTGGATGTGATACCATAACCCTTTAAAAACCTTCCAAGGCAAGACAAGGTGTCTCATGCTTAACTCTGCAAAATAGAACATTTTGTGCTGCGAGGTTCTTAATGAGGCAATGTCTGTTGCATTTTAATAGAATTCTCTTAGGCATTGGCCCAGATTGGAGCTCCTTCAGTGGCTGTTTATAACACAACACTAAACATTGAGTGCTTATTGATTGAAACCCAAATACAACCTCAGAGGCAGGGACCAGTCCAGCTTGACCAGGCTCTAGACTGATGGCCCCTCAGTGCTTGTTTTCTCCCTCTTTCTGTCTAGTCCCATGAACAGTGGATTTTTTACTCCAGAGGGAGAGGTGCAGAGCTGTTTTTGTCTCTGTTTTGTTCTTCACCAACTCCCTTTCTAATCTGACTGCATTTGGCAACTAAACGCCCCACGAGAAGGTATGAGGTGGGCTGAGAAAGGAGCTGAATCTCCCCTTCTAGGCCAGCTGCTGTGAAAATACTCAAAGTATAATACTCAAAGGCTAGAGGAGGAGGTGATGTTCCTAAAGTGTCATTTTTGGGAGTTGATGACCACAGGAGAGAGCCTGCTGGACTCATCTCAAGAGAAGTGAAAGATGGAGGAGACATTGAGTTTTATAGCTGAGGCTTAGGGTGGACATTAGCAGGTTTCTCTAGGGCAGCTGTTATCATGCAGACTTTCTGGTGAACCTGACGAGCTTGTGATCTGACAGGGTTCTCATAAATGTATGTTCCTCCAGGGATTGGTGGCAGGTACAGACCCTGGTTTGGGTCACAGCTTTACACTCGGATGCTTCTCCTCTTCTGAAATGCTTCATTAAAGTGAAACCTAAACCCAGAGACCTCAGAGTGCTTTCTGGAATAGGTAAATATAGCAATTTCATAGTTTTGGATACGGGCAGGATTTCTAAAGATAGCCATATGTCTACCATCATCTGCTGTCTGTTCTTCTGTGAGGGGTCCTGTTTGACAAGTATTTTCGTATTGGATTATATACAACAGACAATTTCTTGATTCATGGTAGAGGAACATGGGACAGAAATAATTTGTACTTGATACTCACAAAAAGGTACAGATATACAAAATTCTATTCCTTTGAATTGAGTAATAATTTAAAGTTACCTGCCTGTCTGAATATCATTGTACATCTGGTCTGTGGAGTATTTTAGCAGGCTCAGCCTATTTAGATTGAGCAGATACTTATTGCATGCTAATCAGAATACCTACTGATTTAGCACATCTAATGTTTTTCATCTAGCTAATAGGAATCTCTTCATTTGTTCTTTTCCTCTATAAATCCTTCTAATGTCCAGTGCTCTTTTTTAATATGCAAGTCCTTTCTCCTGAATGTGAAGAGCAAGATTAAATAGGATGCTTACAATATCACTTATAAAGAAGCAGCTTTATACTACTGAAAGCAGCTGGCTAGTAAGCACTGTAAAATCAGCATCCTTTTGTACTTTCAACCAGAGCATTAGGGAGCTTCATGCCTTGGTGCACCATCAAATCCACGTCTGGGATAATATAAATGCGAAGATCCAAGAGGTTTTTTTTTTCCCAAAGCAAGGAAAAGAAGAGATTACAAACCATTATATATCTACTGTATTTTCCCTGTACTACCTTACTGCTGAGCTGCAGTGCCTTATCAGCACTTCCTTCTGTCATTCCCTGTTGCCAGACCTCTACAAAATGCCTGCAAAGCCTTCAACGTGAAGTAGGAAAGATGATGCCTGTCTCCAAGTTATGAAGATGGTTTACAATCCAAATATTTGAGGATGTTGCTAGTTATATGGTAACCAGAACCGGTGTAACTCAATGCTTTAATTAAAGGTTTCTGTTGACTGAAGCACAGATGATAGCTGATTTAAAAGCTGTTGCTGCAGCTAGGTTTTATCTACCTCTAAAGCTGGCACCAGAAAACATGTAATTCAGAGCAAATACAAATTAAAAAAAAAAGTTACTGGCTGGTTGCTGTGCAAATGCAGTCAGCTATAAGTAGTCTGGCATAACAGGAAGAATCTCTCTGATGGGGAAAACTGCACTCTCTGAGAAAGCCTCAGCTTGTATTTTCTTCTGTTTTGTGACTCTCTGTGGTTTTAATCTCTCCCAGGACTCTCTGCCCTAAGAAAATACCATCTGAACAACTTCTTATGGGCTCTTTGCAGCTTCTTAACTCTTCTGTGGTTTGGCCAACACTGTTGGTATTGGTGTTGGATTTGGAGGCTCGATTATTTGCGTAGTAGCAGGTAGTGAAGGACTCGGATTGGCAGTGCAAAGGCATGAGCTCAAACCTTAGCAGCTTCCTTGTTCCAAATAAATGTGAGCAGAAATCTTCCCTGAGGGGGATTTTAAGAAAGACATCAGCTGCTCTGGAGATGTATCCAAATCTCTGGACCTTTTTAGGTTTGCCCATCACTTCTTACAATCAGGAAAGAAATGCATGACTCTTTGAGGAAGGTATTTTAAGCTTATTTTCTTTAATCTTCTGGGTTCTGTGGTTGTGACTCCCCTGAGGTCATACAGATATTTTTAAATGAATTCTCACTGCTTGAATAACATGAAAGTAACATCTTGGTTTTCAACTTCTGTATTCTCCAGCTTCATAACTTTGAGCACTCCTGAAGTGAAGCTGAAGTCGTTGGGCCATTTCAAGAGTCCTTTTGTATTTACACTAATAACAAACCTTCTCGCTCAAAGAACATTTGCCATACTTCAAATGTTTATTGTTCAGCTGGGCCGGTGAACAGCTGTATTGAGCAAAGCCCCATGTGACACCCATTGCATTCCTGGGTGATTATAGAGTGCTGCCAGCCACTGTTTAATGTGTACGTTGCGGTAGAATCCACACGGCCCGGAGCACAGAGAAGGGGAAAAAAAAGCCCTTGCAATCTGAGCATGAAATCATTACACAAGGATATGAAAAGCAAGGAGGAGGTCACTGCACCCCTGGTAAAATGCCTTTTGTGCCTCCTTGCGCTGCGTTTGTGCCTGTTTTTTGACAGGAGAGCGCTCAGCTCAGCCTGTGTTGTTTGTGCGCCTCGGCACGGAGCCTTTGGAGCTGCTTTCCCCCGAGATGGCTCAGAGCTTTTCTACAAACCTCATTTGCATTGGAAAATGGAGTCTGTCAAAATATAACATGTTGTGGGCTCCCACCAGCATTCAGGGGGTAGAAGGAGGGGGCCCATGGCTGCTTTGGGCATCTTCAGCTTGTTCTGAGTGGTTCCAGACTGGATTGATGTGACAGGAGGAAGGCATTTTGTTCCAACCAGCAGTGCTCCTGTTGCTTTTCACTTGGTCAATTTAAGTTGAAGGGAGTATTAACACTAGAACCTAACAAAGGGAACAGCACTTCATACTGTGGTATTGTAGAAATGGGTATTTCTGCATTTTACAATTGATTTATTTTTAAATTTCTAGCTAACAGAAAAAAACTTAAAAATTAGACTTTTTAGATTTATCATGACACAGAGTTGGAAATGCTAGAGTTGAATGTGTCACTGAAACTACATCATTTCTTGCTCTGACCTGTGCCCAGATACCAGTGTCTGAAAAATTAAATTTCCAGACCAAAAAGCTTAGAAGAACTTTATTCTCTGATTCCAGCCTTTTTAAAATGTTTGCTGTAACAAGGATATTCAGCTCTTCTAATAGGGGAAAGTTCTGAAATCATCCATGGTGCTTAGATTGCTGCCCTGCCATGAGCTACTGTCTTACTAATGTCATCCAACAGGCATAAAGGAAGAATGAACTACTGCAACTTGTTAATAAAAATAGTTTCATGCTTGGGATTGTTTCAAACATGTTCCGCTTGGATGGATTTTTGTGCTAAGAACAATGTTTTTCCTCTCCCTCAAGTCACCTAAAACAAAAGAAAGGGCCATGTAGCTGTTGATTGTCTTTTAGCAGTTCCCAAGAAAGGAAGGAAATTATATTCAGGCAGGCCTTTTAAATTGATTTGGAAGCCTCATCTGGACTTGTCTTGGATGAGAGCCCTCCACTTCACTGTAGCCCTCTGCTGTGTGCAAGCTGGCTCTACTCCTCAGCTTGGCAAATAATAGTCTCAAACGTGGGTTAAACTGACGAGCGGCTCCTTAAAAAAAGCCTGTTTTAAATGGCTTCACGAGAATTTCCAGCAAGTCCACAAAATGTTTCAGGAACATTGGATCCTAAATTAGCTCCTTCTGATTTAACTTCCATGCAGCAGGCCATTGCAGGGCCACCTCGATTCTTCCTGTTAATAAGGCTTATTTAAGGGGCAGAATAATGACAGTCTTGCAAAATGCCTGCTGTTGCAGGATTTTTGCTACAGTTTTGATGACTCAGAGTTATCAGATGGGATTTTTTTGAATTACACGTGGCCACTAACTGTTAACACTTTTGCAGGGTATTAAAAATTTGAAACTGTTTCATGGTAGCATTTTTGTTAGGAAATAGGAAATGAGGCTTTGCAGGCTGTGCAGAAATTTAGTGCAGGTTTTGCTTTCCTTTTTTACTGATGCTATTTTCTACAAAATTAAATACTCATTTAAATAATGTTTTAGTTCATGAAACATTAAAAAAGGTTTTCATTTGGAGCTAATAATTTCTTTAAACCCTAGATTAGTCCGTGCCTAATGAACTTAAAGAATTGATTTTACTTGGGAGCCAGTACCCCAAGTCAGATTCTTTGAGACTTGCTTTCATGAGATGGAGAAACTGGAAATGGAGCTGCTAACCATGGTACAGCCCACATCCCTGAACCCAAGGGGAATAAAAAATTCCCTTTTTTTGTACAGCTCTTGGTTTCTGTCTGCTACTACCTTGCTAAGAAACTTCTCTGAACGTTTACTCGCTACCCTGATTTAAGTGGAGGTCTGTTCAATGCCTCTCCCTTTTCCCCCCCTTTTTCATCTGAAGTGCTGACTTCGAAGGAAGTTTTCTCTGAGGTAGTGGGGAACAAGATACAATTTTCCCTTGAATTGCTTCCCAATCCTGTTCCTATCTAGCCTTAATTAGCCCAGCAGGATCAAAGGGATGGCCATTTGTGTTTCCCAGTTGGGAAAGGATTCAGCCCGGAACAGCAGGGAGGTGGTTGCCTGTGTAACTGGTGTTTCTGATGCAGAGCAGGGAGACAAGAGATGGAAAGGGCTGTGACCTAAAAATTAAACTGGGAGCCCAATGAAAGTTTAGAAGAAAGATTTCAAGCCTTTTGCTGACTCTCAGGTGGTTTAGATACAAATGATCCATCAGACCTTTGAGTGAGGAAAAAGCTGTTCTTTGGAGAAAATGCTCCATTGCAATGGAGCCACAAGGCTCTCAACTCTGGGGAAGGGAGCAGGGATGCCTCTGCAGATCCACTGGGATGCTCTGACACCTCCTCTCCAAGGCTGTTGCAGGAGAGGTGCGGGTGCAGTGGAGTCTCCACTCTGCACTGGAGCTTGCCATGTGGATAGTGCAGCCTGCACTTATTTTTCTGTCTGTAATACTTAGGGGGAAGTGTGGTGCACTGGTGGGAAGCAGCTAAAAATGAGCAGGCTAAATATGTTTGGATCTGCAATATATTTCAACTTTGACCTTTGATATCTCTGACTGCCACTGTCTCGCGTCTTCTTTTATCAGAGACTTCCAGTCTCATGTCAATTTTAAGACATGGGCTGAGGGCCTTGGGCAAATATTCACTGGAGATTAGGAGGAGACTTTAATGAGTGCAGTGCAGCAGAAGCACTCGCATGGCATTGGGGTTTTAAAAACCTTTCTCAGGGCAGTTGCGGCAAATCTGGAGCACGCCCTGATTTTGTTCACTTGAGATGCCAGCTGCAAGGCATGTTGTTCCATGTGAATTTTCCTTTGCGTTTCACCCGCTAAAAATGTCCGCTCTGCGGCTGCTGGGGGCTTGGAATGAATTTGGGAACACGTCCAAAATATGGTGGGTGGGTGTGTTGCATGGGTGAAGGCCAGTGGATGGAAATCCTCGTCAGATGAGGGGATAAAAGACAAGCTGATGCCAGTGCACACCCTGGCCAGAGCTGGGACAGAGGGAACATTTGTTTCCACGGGGTTCCTCAAGATGCTGACCCAGATTTGCGATGCCGGTGGTGGAGTTTTCACAGCGCTGACTGCACTGGCAGCAACTCAGCAGGAAATGGCTGGTGCAGCAGGAACCTTCCATCACATCCCTTCCAGGGAGCTGAACCAACTACCTGAAAGTCTCTGAAGCTTGATGGCTGGATTGGGAATTCCTTCCCCTCTCCTTCCCCTCTCCTTCCCCTCTCCTTCCCCTCTCCTTCCCCTCTCCTTCCCCTCTCCTTCCCCTCTCCTTCCCCTCTCCTTCCCCTCTCCTTCCCCTCTCCTTCCCCTCTCCTTCCCCTCTCCTTCTCTGTAATTACTAAAAGTCTGTAGAAAAGCTGAGCAGTGGGATCTGGCTGCAAAGTCACCTGTGTCTTTGAGGCAAGCCCTGCTGTGAGCAGGTAATTGCACCAGGTTAACCCCCAGAGATGCCACCTGGATCACCAAAATCAGTGAGGTTGTAGTGGTATGAGTCAGGTCCCTTGGGATATACACACCAGTGCAGAGCTGCCTGCAGGTGCATCCACCTGCCTACAAACTGCTTCAGTAAGAGTTTATCCCTTTTACCTGAATCCTGACCAACAAATGATCACTGCTTAGTCTTAGTGTTTCCCCACCAATAGTCAGATAAAACTACCGGTGTTCTTTTTGTCTTGTACGGTTCTGTTGAAGGAAATAGTGTTATTCAAACATATACAAGAATTTGGACTGACCTAGAGCTTATTTAATAAAATTCTGTTGACTTTAATGACTTCCTCTTTCTGATTGAGTTACAGAACCACATCTTCCTTTCATTTTCACCTGCGTTCAGAGTTCCAAGTTCAGACCTTTAAGAACCACTAGGGAAAAGAGGAAGGCTGGACTTGCTGGTAAGGCAAGTCTAAGGTCTGTCTCAGTCCTGCTGAAACCTGTTTTAGCTGTCATGGACTTAATGCTTCCTTTGTGTCCCCTTGTCTCCCTCCAGAAAGTGGGAATGATTCTGTTGGCCTGCCATCAAAGTATTAAACAGCTAAAGGTGTTGAGACTTAGAAAGAACTTAGAAAGAGGCAGACAAAGCACAAACTGTGGCAGCATTGTGCAGTCCTCAAGGAGATTGTATTTGCTTCATCGCAAAGCAAAGGCACTCGGAAGGTCGTGACAGTTTGGATTCTTGTTCAATCCCCCTCCCCAGGATTTGGAGGGTGACTCAGCCTGGCTGCAGCTGTGTGTGAGCACTTGGCTCTGTGGATGTGACTGTAGGGTAGCAGTTCTTGGGATATTTCAGGTTTTTTCAATTTCCATTTCTGATGAGGCAGCAAGAGAAGAGCTGGTGGTCTGCTCCATGTACTGAACCCCAGAAATGTCACTACTCCTCCAGTTTTGGCAGATGAGTCACCACCAATGTTGTCCTAAGTGAAAATCATCTCCTTATGTCCCATGAGGAGCTGTGATGGGCATCTTCCTGCAGGCCCACTTCTGTAGTGACTTGGCCAAGTAGGAGTTGGGTCCCTTATGTGGGACAGCTTCAGGCTGGCAGCAGGGAGCTGAGTTGTGGCACCATGCTGGACCCCCTCTTCATGCATGAGGTGATATCACTTTAACCCTTTGTGCAGGGAGGTGTCAGCTCCCCTTTCTGCTGAGGTCCAGCACATCACTGCTGTGTGATGCCAGCCTCCTGTCTGCCCTCAGACATGCTCATCGTGCCTGCCAGCATTGATTTCATTGAAGGGAAGCCCTCAGTTTATTGTGCCAAGGTCTTCTTTTTTTTTCTTTTTTTCTTTTTTTTTTTTTTTGTGCCAAGATCTCCTTGGCACAGGAGAGAGGGATATTTGTCAGGAACTGCAGCTATCCCTGGTTTGCTGGTAGTTTTAAAGTTGCTGCAGTCCGTGAATGACCGTGGTGGCTGCAGCTTCCAGGTCACCCAGGAGGGACTCACTCCAGGCCATGGAGTTCTGCTGGGCTGCTCCTCCCAGCCTATCCAGTAGGATGGATGAGGGAACAATCCTGCCAGCACTGTGCTGGGATAAGCCCTTCTTCATAGTGAAACACTTAGTGTGGTCCCTGTGGTCAGGATACGTCCCCTTTGCCTGGTTTGGGCTGCAGAAGGGCTGGGAGCATGGGAAAGACCTGGCTCCAATCCATGTGACTCTCCCATTTGCTGCCTCTTCAGCTGAACTTTCCCCTGCCCCTGGTAGGGGAAATGCAAACTGAGACATGTCTAATTCTTCCCTGTCTTTCTCAGCCTGGACTTCTTTCCTTATCAGAGCAGCCAAAAATAACCCCTGCCTCCTGTCCAAATGTTGTTCATGCAAGACTGGCCTCCCACTACCCACATAGGAGAGTAAAGTGCACAGCTGGGGTTTTGTCCCTAGGGAAAAAGGACAGTAGTGCAGCGAGCAGGGGATTTCCAGAGGCGAGGTTTGTCTGCAGCTAGCGGGGATTTTCCAGAAAGGATGATCCAAAGCGGAAGCCTTGAGTAGTCCTCGCTGCATCTGTTTGGGTAGGTCGCATTTCGTGGCCTACGTATCGCAAGGCATTGCAGGAAAATATTTGTGTTTTGGATTCAGAGGGTTTTTCTTTCTTCTCTTCTGCCATAGATTTCTTCTTTAAACTGCCCTCTTATTTTGATGTGCTTCCTTGTGGTTACTAGGTAAGAGAGAGGCTGAAGCACTGGTGTAGAAATGCCCTGTTATGGAAACAGAGACCTTGATATGGGTAGGTAGAAAGCAGCCAGACCTTCAGCAGAAGGTAGATGGGGACACGGATATCTGATGGACTCAGGTTGTTCCCCTGTACAGGGGAGCCTTCATGGAGGTGACTGTTCAGGCCAGGGCAGCTCAGGCACAGGGTGTCCCATGACCATGAGCACCTCGGGAGATGTGTGGGAGTGGCAGAGGGCTCTGAGTAGAAGGGGGATGATGTGGCAAGAGCCTGTGTGATGCAAGTGCTGCATGTCTCTTTCATGTTTGGTGTATGAGGTATGAGGAAGCATGGGGAAAATCCTTGAGCTTTGCAGGTCATTTTATTAATGTCATATGTTATTTTAGAAAGCTGTTCAGCCATCTCCATGCCTCATTCATTCAGCAGGGCACTGCTTCTCCTGGCACACCAGCATGGGGGAGAGCAGTAACACTGGCTGCATCTTAGGGCTAACAAAAATGTCATTTGAAAGTCAGGATAAGAGGAGGGCTTTTGACATAGCAACCTCCAAGCATGACACTTAGTAAAATTTTCCTTTTGCCTTGCTCTTGCATGATTTTCAGCTCTTCCACATTCAGCTGGAGACCGAATGTAAATCTGTGGCAACTTCAGTGGGGCCAGGATGTTGATTTTGCTGCCAGACCTGGAACAGAGGTTCTTGAATGCTGGGCACCACTTATGCACCATTAAATAGCCCTTGTAATAATTTCCCAGGGCTTTTCTTCTCAGAATTCAGGTAACCTGAGCATATATTAACTTTACATGTAAGCTGGAGACAATGGCTCTGTCATCAGCCTCAGCAGGCAAGCCTGGATAGACCAGTGCTGCTGTTATGCCCATCACTGCTGGCTGAGATCTGCTCCATCCGTGGAAGGGGAAGGGAAAGCTATTCCCTGGGGTCAGGGTCAGTGTGTCAGGACACTGAAGCAATATCAGAGCTCACTGCTTGCTTCTCTGAGGCAACAAATTGTTAAACATTTGGCCCATCAGAGTGGCTCGAGGGATGTGCTTCACTCCCTTTAGTGAAGCCTTCAATCATCAGGTTGTTACTAATGGGTCTACTAATGGGTAGCAATGACAAAATATCTGCCCTTCTTCAGGATTACTAAAGGGATTTCTTGATAGCTTTCACCATCCCTTTGAAAATAAGGGCATGAGGCTCAAGTGGCATAAAAAGACAAAACTGCCTTGGTGTCATTGCAGCCATTCTGTCCGCTGTGATGGGGAATGTTGGCCTCTCTGTTACCATTGGCCTTTGTTACTCATTTTTTCTGATTTCCACTCAGAATTACTCACACCACTTTTTCAAATGGGATATTTGTGGTGACTAAGCAGGGTTGAATCAATCTAGCACAGTTCATGATGTCTTATGCTAACATAAGTTCTTATTTTTAATGTACTGATTTATGAAAGGTATATATACTGGGGGGGATGGGTATTATATATGAATATACTATATATGGGATCTCTCCTTGTAGTATCAACTTTCAGGCAGTTGATAGTGCTTCCTATTTTGTATGCAACCATATAGAACTGGATTTAATGCTCCATGGGGCTATGTAAAATGATGCACTCAGGGAACTGGGATGTAAAAAGGCATTTAAATGCACTGTAATATTTAGCTCCCAATGTCTGTTCGGAAAGGAGTGGTCTGAGACATTTGCCAACACTTGTCTACAGCTGTCCCAAGAAATACTGTCCCTGGTGTTCCTACTGTGTGGTGGGTGTGCAGTACTGATGGGTTATTGTGCTCCTCTGACACTGGAGTATCAGCTTTACACCCTTGGTGGGAAGAGCTTTCTGGTGTCCATTTGCCTCTATGGGCCTAAAAACCTGGGAAAAAGTCAGCAAAGACAAAGTCTAGGAATCCTTTGTTTTTCTGCCAAAAGGGAGGCATCTTCAGAGGAAAACAAAAACAAGCTGGATGATTTTGGAAACTGGATGTAGGTCTGAGCTGAAAAGTCAGAAGCCTGATATCCTGCCTGTGAGTTTGTATTTATGGATAGCATGTGCTCAGGAGGTTATGGAGCTGCAGTATTGCACCAGCAGGAAGGTGTTCTGCAGCCCAAGGAGGCTTGTTCTTGAAATCCCTTGAATCTCAGGGGGCATTGCAGTGTCCATAGGGAATGATTGTGTTTTATGTCATGCTCACTGACTGCTGAGAAATTGTGGCACCATGAAACCCGTGGGTACATGTTACATCTTCCATTGGAGGTGGCATTTCAGCAAGACCTCTTTTCTCACACCCAGCAAGGGCTATTCTTGGAAAAGAAAATCCTCTCTTGCAAGGTGGTGGTGACCTGGCAGGGTGTGAGCTGCATGTAGGTTGGAGGGGAGTCACTGAACACCTCCACCACCTTCCCAGTGTAATTGCCACCCCTGTGACAGTTTTGATTTCTAAATGGTAAAAGCTTATGAGTCACCTTTTGTTTCCCTTTTCCATAGCTTGATAATGAATGTTTTTTCCTTAAAGTCTGGCCATGACTGATCAACTCCAGTCATCACTGCTGTGAGTGATTGCAAATTGTGCAATGTTGTCCCTTGATGAAGATTTGTCCCTTGATGAAAAGGGGTGACCTCATAGTTTAGGGCCCAGTGTGACTCTTCTCCCAGGCATTTTCTTCATTAGCAGGGGTTAAAGTCACGGAGGAGGAGGAGGAAGGCTCCTGTAATGGGAAAGATCAAACTCAAAGATTAGGGAATAACTCACTGAAACCGCCTGAGATTGTCACAGCCTTTTTCACTCAGTAACCAGCACGTGAATCGGGGAAGTTAGCTCACCAAATTTTTATGTGCTTCTCACAGTGTGGGAGTATCCCAGAAAAATTAAGAGGCAGGGAGTATGTGGTGGAGTAATAACCCACTGTTTTACCCACGGCATAATTAACACGTGAAAATTCCTTTCAGAGAGAGTCTTGAGGTCAAGAGGCAGGAGAGAGGGATTAAGAGAGTGAAGGAAACACTTAGAAGGCTAATGAGACTGCTCCAAACAGCTCTGTCAGAAGGAATCAGAAGCACTGAGGAGTTTTGCCTTCAGGAGCATTTTGCTAAGGCTTCGATGTTGGAGCTGTTCCTTGGTTGTCCACTGAGGGGTTCAGTCAACTTTTTGCTGTATCTCTTTGTTGTAGAGGCTCACAATAGAGTAGTCAGTCACAGGGGTTGCCCATAATGCCAATTTGTTTGTGTGGCATGGAGGCAATCAGCCAAAGGCATTTTGTGTATGTGTGCAAATGTGCCTAAGCACACAACATTAATTGGAACTATTTAATATTCAGGGTTGTTCAGACCTCACTAAGTTTTACGGCCAAAAAGTCTGAAGCCATGACATTGTCAAGGAGAAATGTTGCATTTATCACCTTTTTGCTTGCAGTCTCCATTTTATATACTGACCTCAGCAACTGTAGACATGAAGACAGCAATATCAAGGAAAAAAAATCAAAACAAAGCCTCCTGGCTGCTTACACATGCATGTTCCCAAATCCTACACAGTGCCAGATTTGAGTTTTGCAAAATCTTTTCTTTTTAATGGGCTGAACAAGCAATTATATTAAAATAACCTCTTTTTTCCTTCCTCTCCCCCCTCCCTACCCAAATGTGCACTAAGACCCTCAAAGCAAAGTTTGCAGTTTAAACTAAAATTTCCGAGCTCTTCCTGATATCTGTGTTTCTTTGGAACACGCACGTCCTAATCCTCTGAGCAGTGGCTCGAGGTCCCTGCTGTTCCCCAGCAGGCCAGGCTGCAGGACATTGAGCCAGCCAGGATGACAGAATGCTTGGAAGGTCCCATCACTCTCCTGAGCCCAAGCTGAAGTTTTATTTACACAGTTTGCCAGAAAAATGTTAGTCATGAATGAAATATCCGTAAGATCACTGTCCTCCTAAGCTTTTATTTCATCTATTTTGAAAGGATGTATAATCCTATAATACAATGCAGTCTTTTAAGAAACACTGTGCATGAGAGATGACTTGCATCTGCAGTGACAAATGGAACAGATGAAGAGACCTGTTGTTTATGGCCCGTGGTGGCAGTTACATACATCCTTTGCCCGATGAAGCAATTCCTTATTTGTGTATTGAGCATTAATTGTTTGTGTTTGCTCCACGTTTAACACAGAGGACATTGCTCACTCCCCTGTCATCTACAATGAGTGCTAATCATGAGCAGTGGAGTCAGACTGCCACAGTGAGTAGTACACAAAGGGCTGCTGATTTTGTTAAACCTCCAGGTGGGAACATCACTATTGCCTTCATCAGACTTTATCCCTGCCAGGTGTCCTGTACTATCCCAGGCCCTCCTGGGATAGTGTGATTCAAGAGTTGGGAGGGGGCCAGGCAGAGAACAGGATGAACCTGAGATTCCTGGGAATTGCAGGATCCCTCTTCTCTTCTGGTCTTGATGCTCTGATGAGCGAGCGGTGGGAGGATGAGGGTAAAGGAGAAGCAGTGCTCTGGCTGTGCTTGGGATTAAAAATGTGTTTGCTGGCAGGGAAAGCTTTGGTGATTCATTATGAGAGCCTCCATGGGTCTGAAACCATTTTACTGCACATTTCTCAATCCCTGTTCTGCTCATCCTGCAGATAACTAGGCGACGGGCAAAGACTTTTGAGGAAAAAAAAATTAAAAATAAATCAGAAGTGAGAAGCTGCATCAGAGCAGCAGCTGGCAGAGCTGCTGCAGATAAGGCTTGTGACAATTTCCATTACCCCGTTGCTCGAGTGCTTACGGTTCAACCATTAAAATTAGTTCAGAACTAAAAACTGACATTGAGTTGCTCCTCTCTAAAACTGAACACATAGAAGGAATGGTTTCTATAGCAAAGATCTCTCATTCTGGGCAAAATTAGTAGTAAACAGACTTGCCCCCCTCTGCTAGCAGCAGGCACAGATGTGTGGTTTGCAGGTACAGGGCACAGACCTTCATGGGAAATTATCCAGGTGTAGACTCAGGGCTTTGTTCTCAAAACATGCAGGCAGCTGTAGGGCTGAGTGCGTAATGCACCCCAGAGCTTCTCCATGTGTGCCATTGAGAGCAGCACACAAGCACACACTGGTGGACTCAGCTGTGCTTACTGCTGCTTTTGGACACTCAGCTGGGCTGCGTTGTGACATTTTCTGGTCCCTGTCTGGCCATGATACCAGGAAGAATTTTTTAAAATTTTTTTTTGGAACCTGTTCAGGTGATGAACTGTGCCCTTAAAAGGGTAATGAAGGTTGAATTTCCATCCCTTTGTGTCCTCCCAACAGCCCCTGAGTGGTGCTGCTAGTGTTAACAGTTGTGTTGGGAAGCTTCCCATGTAGGCAGGGAAGTACATCTTTGGCATACAAGGGAAAAGTCCCTTTGGAGTGCTTATTTCTGAAGAGGTCATTCTGCACTGTAGGAAGTAAAGAAATAGAGAAGATAAATCTTGAACATGTTGTGCCTTTGCAGACACACAGGGATCTGGTAGATGCTGTTGCCAATGTGTGTGTGTCTACTGCAGTGCCTCTGGAAATGCCTCTTGGAACAGTTGTTTTTCCTTAGCGATTCTCTGTGGTGTTTCTGAAATACCAGGTGTTCCTGATCAGTGCATATGGGGGGGATTTTCTCCAGCCAAGCAGAATGGAAATGAGATGTGCAGGGCCACCAGGATATTCAGGCTGAGGAAGCTGGGGCTGTTCAGCCCAGAGAAGAGAAGGTTGCATGGAGACGTCATAGCAGCCTTCCAGTATCTGAAGGGGGGCTACAGGGAAGCCACAGAGGGACTCTGTCACAAGTGTAGTGATTGGACAAGTGAGAATGGCTTCAAACTCAGAGAGGGTAGGTTTAGATGAGATATTTGGAAGGATTCTTTAGTGGGTCTCTTGTGAGTGAATTAGTGAGGGTGGTGAGGCACTGGCACAGATTGCCCAGAGAAGCTGTGGATGCCCTGTACCTGGAAGTGTTCAACGCCAGGCTGGATGGGGCTTTGAGTGACCTGTTTTTGTGGAGGGTGTCCCTGCCCATGGCAGAAGTGTTGGAACTTGATCTTTAATGCCCCTTCCAACCCAAGCCATTCTATGAAACCTTACCCCAGATGAAGGGTGTAATCCCCTCTGTGAGGGTGGGTGTGGTGACTGCCCATCAGGGAACATTAATCTCATAATAGCCACAGGTTCAGCAAACCAGGGTGGGTCTGTTGTCCCACCTGAAGACAATAATCTCGTCCCAGCTCCCACAGGGCCTGTGTGACCATGACTTAATTAACACTCACGAAGAAAGAATCTTTCAGTTCATTATATCATCACTTTTTATTTTTACCCTCCTTCGATTAAAACCTTGAGTAATTACTGGCACTGTTGACTTTGGCATGTCCTCGTAGATCTCCAGGGATAAGCAGTGGACAGGGAGGTGACTCAGAGCGCTGGAGTGATGCGGGGGCGGTGTCTAATTTAGGCAGGGACAGTCGGGTGCCTCCTCTGGGTGGTTTGGCTGCCTCATCTGGATGGCATGGCTGCCTAGAAAGGAAGAGGACTGAAATCCTGAATGAAAGTCCTGTGACAGGATTCAGAGCAGACCCATAGGATATCTGGAATGACAGTGTTCACCATGGTATTGCTGCATCTGACGGGGGGAAAAAAAAATCTATTCTTTACTTTCTTACTGGCCAGATCAGATTAGTCTGGAAATTAGGAAAACTACTTTAATCAGACTAATAGTAAATGTGCACCTCATCTAGGAAAAAAACCTTTATATTTTCCAGGAAATCTGCTTGATTTGCCTGATGCAGCAGGCATGATTAGTACAGCCCAGAAATATTTGCACAGTGCTCTGTCCTGATGTACAGGTGATTGTTTTACTTGCTTTTGCTATCAGAACCTTTCTCTTCTGCTAGGTTACAGCTACTTATGCTGGCTTCCGCAGCATTTAAGGCTGAGTCACCATCTCATAAATAACATACAAAGTGCTGCAAGTTTTCTGTACCTTTATTATTATATCTCTGTAATTAATGGCCTTATTTTGGAGAAGGAGGAGGAGAAGTAGTGTTCTTTGAGCAATTTATAAAGGCAAAATTGATCAGTGTTTTAGGAGGAAGAGCAGAATTTGAACACAAGGGTGAAAAACCAGGCACTGTTTATGCCATCAGCCCATATTAGTGTGTTGGTGTTGATTCACATAGAACTGAAATTCTGATGGGTGTCCTGGCCTGCCCTTAATGGTCTGGTCTTGGGGCTGCCCTGGATTCTTCTTTCTGGGACTGCTTCTCACCCTTTTATGTCCTAAACAGTCTGGGTTTAAGTCACCTGGGATCTCTGGGCTACCAATGATCCCCCACTTTGGACAGGATATTTTTTCCTAGATGGTCACTTTAGAGCCTGCAGGGCCACTTCTGGAGTATGGCACCCTCAGACTGGATTGCAGAGCGCCAGGTCCTCTTTCCCTTGTTTGAGACAGGCAGCACAGAGGACTGGTCAGCTCTCAGGATGGATCCATTGCTATGACCTCACACAAAACTGCCTCTCAGTGATGAGGAAGGAGGCAATCCTGGGGGTCGGTGTGGTCATTGTGAGGGTGGTGTGGGCATCACTGCCTCAGCCATGGAGGACTGGCATCACCACTGTTTTCACCTCTAGTGAACTCATTCCAGCCAGAGCTCAAAAGATGAGCCATGAATTAGAAATCAGCTGCAAAAGGCCACTGTGGTGAGGTGATGGAGCAATAGGGTATTGCAGGGTGATGATCCCCAGGGTAGTGACAGCCCATCCCACAGCTGCCTGAACATGGCACACATTGATCGAGGTGCTGCTTTGAGGCAGGGAATGGGCTATGACTAAAGCTTGTCCATCCAGCTCCTAACATCTGCAATTTGCTGCTGAACATAGAAAGGGCTGAGCTGACCAACCCCACCAGCAGCCACTGAAGTGGAGCTGCAGCAGTGCTCACTGAGAGGCTCCCGTGGGCAGAGCAGAACTGCATAACCCAAAGCTGGGATGTGAACATCTCACTAGGAGATGTCTTTCCAATGCATTGCACCTGCTGCAGGGCAAAATGCTTCTTCTGGGATTTGTAGCCACGGCCACTGGTGCTGGCAGGGAATTACAGCCAATTCAGGAGCAGCCATGTGGCTGCCTACTGAGAACTGATACTTACAAAGACTGAAGGGGCTCATTAGAGGTCAAAACTACAAGAACTGGCCTGGACCAAGAAAAAGGACTGGTCAGGTGGTGGCTGCATGCCAAATTGCTTTCAACAAGAAACAGGGGGGAAAATGATTATTGGTCCAACCAAAGCATTAATCTCTCAAGGAGGTATCTAAGTAGATGGTAGGTGTGGTGCTAATCCGCAGTGGGCTGGGGAAGCAAGCCCATAGTGTGTAATCTCCACTGCTGACATCCCTTGTGTGAGTCCCTGCACTGTGGTTTCACAATCCATCAGCTGCAGGATCATCAGCGTGGGAAAACAGAAGTCATGAGAAATGCTTGGGACATTAACATTAAACCCAAAGAAACTTGGGTTTATATTTAGTACCTTGCTATATAAGAAAATTTCCTATTAGGAACACTCAGCCTAACCCAAGCTGGGTAATCTCCCTGCAAGTGAGAAAAAGCATTTTGCACAAGATGTGCTGTATTTTTGGCCAAGTACTGCTTGCTGTGCTCTCAGAAGGGGACACAAGGAAGCCAGCTTCCTCTTCTGCCTTGATTACATTATGTCATTTTCCTTCTACCCAGAGAGGTAGAAGTCCCTTAGGAACTCCCTCAATCTTATGAGTAAACCAAGCAGGATTTGCCATAAAATGTTTATTGCAACCATTGATTATACTGTCCCACTGCTGTCACTAATTTTTGTGGTAGGAGTATAGTCTGCCTGCCTAAAGTTTGGTTGCAAGCATACATCACAGAGACAGGCTCATCTGGCAAGAGCCAAATTGATCTGTAATCTTTTCTTTCCCTCTTCAACCATCTGTGTCCTTCCCTCATCTCCTGGTGGCTTTGGTACATATCGACCTCACAATGGAAGAGAGGACACCTAAAACATAGCGAGAGAACATGCTGTTCCCCTTGGAGCAACAACATTTTTAGAGGCTCAGCAAGACCAGAGCATCACACTAAGGTTAAAGTGGTGGCGACCTACCAAAGCAAGAACTGGGCAGCAGCAACATGTGAGCTGGTGGCCCACACTGTATCACCTCACCTGCAGGGATTAGCAGGAGTTTGGCTTCCTGTTCCCACTCTGGCGAGTCTTGGCAGCCTCCAGCATCACAGCTGTTGGGCCAACATTAAGGGGGATCTCATGTTGTGGGTTGTGGCATGCTGTGGGACTCAGCTGGCAGCTGTAAGAGCAGAACGAAGTGAGGAGTGGTTTTCTGGTTGGAGGGAGACTCTTTGGAGGCAGGAGATAGTTTTGATTGAAATCTCATCTCTTTCAAAGGGAAAATTTCTTTAATGAAAGCTGGGCCCCAGTAGCCTTTGGTACAATTGACTGGCAAGGGAAGCACCCTCTGCTGTTAGACTGGTTTGTTGTATCAGCATGAGGAAAATGGTGAATGTAATTGTTGCTCACTGCCTCAGGGAAGTGGAGGAGGAGGGAGAAAACCTTGTCCTGTAACCCAGAGCACTTTGCTCATTCACTAATGAGTTGAAATTCTGGAGCCCATTAACATGAAGTCCACTTTCCCTGTTGCTTTGGCTGCATGGGGGTGACTGCTGGTGGCTCGCCTGTAGTGGGAGGAATGGAATTTGTGAGACAGGCAGAGGGTGCTGAGAACTCTCTGCTGTACCTGCTTGTCCCATGCTGGTGACAAAGCAAGCTGTGGCTTGTACTGAGGTAGTCATAAGTAGAACAAGGTCAACTGCCTATTTCAGTCAACATGACAGAAATAGAGTTGATCTCAATAAGATCCCAGCTCTTTCTTCCTGTTAGCTCCTCAGTTCCAATTTTAGGATTGCTGTAATCAAGCTGAGGAAGAAGCTGTTTATCCCATGGAGGGGAAGTTGCTTGAGGTCCAGGCCGGAGAAGAAGAGTTGCTTGAAAATATACTTTACAAAAGGTTTTGCTAGCCCATGGGGAGGGTCTGTGTGGTTCAGGAGTTCATGTCAGTGTAGCCATGTAGAAGGTACGCTGGTCACAAGAGGACCTGTTCTTCCCTTCTGGAAGCAGCTGCACCGAAGGAGAGAGGTAGTTGGGCTAAGACATCTAGCTGGCCAAGAACAAGTTTCCAGGTTTGCAGGTCTGGACTGTTAAACTGTTAAAATTCTGGCTTTGCATAGAGCCTCCCCTGCCTGCTGCCAGAGAATATTGATGTTCTTTTCACTGAAGGGTGAGATGCTGACAGCTCTGTCTAATACAGACAGAAATGGGGTGGGGTGGAAAGTGGCACTGAATGCTAATCTGAATGCAGCAACTCACAGTACAAAGCATCGGCCATAAACAAATGAGTGAGGATGTTCTCTTAGGACAAACATTTGGAGTGGTTTCATGAGAGTTCAATTAGTTTCCTCTGAAACACCTGCAAATGCCAAAGTGCAGGGCTGCTGATGGCTGGCTAAAGCGTTTTTCCTTGAAGCCTGCTTGTGTCCACCCCCTCATCTCTGTGGGCTGGTGGGAGGGCTGGGAGCCTGGTGTCCTTCCACCTGGTTAATCAGGTGAGTGAGCTGTGCCATTCATGCCCTGAGAGAGGCTGTGGAGGCTCAGGTGGCCTTTGAGCAAAGGAGCTGAGCTGATGATTTCCCTGCACGGGTGGTGTTTGCCCATGGAACTCTCCTACTTTGTGCCCTTTTGCTGTTTTGGCACAGAGCCTGGTGCAAGGAGAGGTAGAGGAAGGGGATCTGTGCCTCTTCTGCTGGTTGCTGTCTCAGTGGGCCAGTGGAGGGCAGGCAGCGAGGCAGGAGCAGCAGCTGGAGGTGAGGCAGGCAGAAAACACTTTAAACAGTTTAAAAGTTGCCTGTAAAACAGGGCAGCTAATGCCAGTTATTTGAGCTGCTCTTTGACCCCCAAAAGTCAGGTCATTTATGTCAGTGGGTGAGGCTGGTGAGAGCTCAGCTCCACTGTAGACACAAATTTGCTGTCTGGAAGGGCTTCCTTTGCATTGCACTTTCTCACACCCCTGACCTTCAGAGCCTGACTAGTGTTTCCAGGCAAGCAGGATCAAAACTGAGGTCCAGGCAGAAGGCCTGATGTGAAAGCTTGCTCTGGAGGATGAGAACCAGGAGCTGCCCTTCCCACATTAGGGCTATACAGGGCTGCTGCTCAAGCTGCTCCAGCGGCAGTTGAAGCCAGCATCTCCGATGATCTATTCTGGTACGCTTCCAAGTGCAATAAGTCATAAAGGTCATATCCCTGTCCTGCTTCCCCTTTTGTTTCTGGGGGTGGAGGCAGAAATATGCAAGACAGAGTATTCTCACTGTTGTGGCTCAGGAGTGAGGAGCCACATTGGCCCAAGAAAGAAAAAAATAGGAGGGAGAACACACCAAAGGTAAGAGTTGTCCCTTTTCAGCAGGCAGGGAGCCATCCTCCCTGGCATGAGAGGCAAAGGCTTTGCCACCTGGCATTGCAGGGGGGTAGGAAGGCTTAGGTCTGCCCAGGATGACACCTACAGCATCTCCCAGCTGGGGTGCTGAGAGGAGCCCCAGAAGTGCCCTGTGCCTCTGTGCCAGCTGCAGCATGGCCTCCTCTGCCTGTGCACGTCCTGTGCCAGGCTGCCAGGCCAGGACAATCGGATATTTGCCTCTGGGAAGGAGACCTTGTGCAGGGCAGGCACTGTGTGCTCCCACAGCATCGATTGGGTGGGTTGGGTGTGACAGGGAGCGGAATTTGGCCCAGCTGGCCGTCAATAGCTCTGCAGCACTCTGGGCTCACAGCAATCGTCACGGGGGCGACTGTCTGTGCACTCATTTTCCAACAGAGCCAATCTGAATAATTCACCTTCCCTGATCTCTTTTGGAAGCCAGGAGGGACTAGCCTTTATAACCCCAAACTGCTTAACAGAGTTATGGGAATGACTCCAACTGGACTTTTTCCAGCCCTCTTGCTCTGCTCCTCATCACCAGTGTCTTCCCCTTTGGCTCTCCTAAGGAGAGACAGTGAGGGATCTCACCCAGGCTCTAAGAAAAGAAAGTAAGACTGTGTCTGGCCCAGAGACAATTTACAAATAAAGACCTTCAGAAAGCAGTTCCTTCTTTTCTTTTCATACTCTTTTACTCCTTTCTTCCCAAGCCCTTGTCTCCTCCTGGGCAGCACAGATGTGCCTGTCCTGTCCTATCCTACTGACATGCTCTTGGTGTGCTCCTGATGCTCCATGCTGGTGGTGTGGAGGCTGCAGGAACACACCTGAAGACTTCTTGTAACCAGAGTCTGTTCTGCTCTCTAAGGTACAAGTACCCTGGGGAGACCAGTAACAGCCTGTTCACTCAAACAGCCACAGTTTAAATGGGAAAATCATACTGATAAAAGGACTGCTAAGAAAATAATAATCTCTGTCTGTCCTGCTGAGATTCCTTGCCAGGCTGCAGCCAGAGATGATTAGAGAACCTTAAATAAAAATGGGCAGGTTGGACCCAGACAGGTTTGAAAAACTAGCTGACTTTACTGAAGCAAACTCCAATTTAATCATTCCTCTGTTGCTTTAAAGGTGGCATATGCAGGCAGGTAAGTGGAAATATGTTTGTTTTGAAGCCCTGGGTAAATGTCATATAGAGAAATTAAAATGTCAATCTGTAGCTGCATTTGTTTAATGAAAGTGTATAAACAAGGCTGTGAACACATATCATCTTGCTCCAGCATCTTAAAGGTGTTGAACCACTTCCCATTCCTCCCAATGTGCAGCCATCCCCACCCTCTGCTGACAGAAGGGTCAGGGGGATGCTGATGGGGGTGCTGGAGGCAAATCCCCCAAGCTGGCTTGTCCCCTAATTAATCAAACTAACTCATCCAGCTGCAGCAGCTCCAGGTGTTTGCAGGGTGGTCTAGAGCTGTCATCTGTACCACACATGAGGAAGCAGGCGTGTCTGCAAGGGCTGTGGGGTGAGTATCTGACCACAGTCCCACAGCAGTGACCAACCCAGAGCTGAACTGGAGCAGGCATGGTCAGGAGATGTGGGCTGGCTTCACCTGACTGCCTGTGTTGTTGCTTTGTTCAAAGGATGCTGCTCACCACCATGACCTCCTTGCCCTACCTGTCCTGTGGTGTGCCCCAGGGAAGGGAACCTGGCATCACCTGTTCCTTACCAAACCCACACAGCCTGGTAACTGTGCAGCAAAAGCATCCACACGGAGTTACCGTGCCAGAGCTGTTGCATTTCAGTTTCTCACTTAAGTCATTTTATAGCAGCTTCCCCACTGGAGATAAGCCATAAAAAGCAAGCAGGAGCACCAGGATGCATCTATGTTTACTACTGGCTCTCATTTTCCTTATAAATTCATTTTTTGCACAGTTTCAATCCCACCCCCTTGCTTAGAAGATGAACTGTTTGTCTAAAACACGTTGCTTCCTCTCGTACGAGACGCTCCCTTAAGAGGGAAGCTTGTATTTTACTAAGGCGCCTTTAAAACAGGCTTCCAAAAGAATGGGAAAAAGGGAATATAGTTTTCTTGCAAAAAGCTAACAGAATGGCTAACAGTGGTTTCTCAGCTTTGCCTGGGTAGTGAACATTTCTAACAAGGACAATCAAAGGTGTTGTGCAATGTATTAAAACCTAACAAGAATCAAAGAGTGCTTAAAAACACAAATGGACAAACTTAACTTGTGAACACATAGAAGTTCAGTTTAGCCCCCAAGGACATTTTATTTTAGCCAGTTCATGTGATACCTGATGAAGTGTGAGCTACAGGTTTGCAGTTCAAATACTGTGCTGGTTAGCACCTGTTTTCCCAAGTTTCCCAATTTTCTGCTCCACTGTGTAAGCTGTTGTGTGACTTTAGAGAAGTCACTCAGCCTTTTGCTTCCCATTTCTGCCAGCAAAATTGGGAAGTTGCGTTGCTCTGTTTAAATGACAGTCTCACTCTGTCCTTTGTTGTCTTTACACACAGCCTGTAACTTTGAAATCCCAGCTTTGGTTGTTACTGTGCCCCTAAAACCAGAATAATGCTACCCCAGAGAGCAGCCAATATTGGAGTGCCCCATTCTGCAGTCATAGGTTCAGCAGGTGAAATCCTTTCTTCGTGCATGACTCCAGAGATTTGAATGTTCAGGGGACAGGACAGCACACCTTCTTCTCTGCTTAGGTGCAGGGCAGGTGCTGTATGTGGCTGTGTTGATGAAGGCAATTATGTTCTGGGTCTTTTTCTGATCCTAAACAAGACAAAAGGTCCCTGATTGTAGAGTGGAAGAATGGTTGATATGGAAGAAATATTTCAATAAGAAGGAACTGTTGAGTTTGAGAGCACTTAAAGGGTGTCTGTGTTGTTGGTGAGAATTTTGATGGCGTCTTTTTTACATCTGTTAAATATTCAGCATGTTCTTTTAGCAATCTTTACCCTTTTTGTGAAGATGAACGGGTTTGATTGGATTTTATGCAATTAGTTTACTGTGAGAGTTTGTGAGGATTTGCTTCAATTCTGAGATGATTTCACTTTGTCTGCTTGTGGTTTTCTTCAAATGTCTGAGCAAGTGCACCATGGTGGCAAAAGCATTTGAGAAAAATAAATGTCAAAATCCCATGTGCTGCTACTGCTGAAAGTGGGAATTTAACTAAGATCTGCCAGCTTTCATTGTAAGAATTCTTGTGTGCTTTTCAGAAAATAGAAGTTTAGTTTTTAGGGAATAGATAAGTCTTGTCTGTTTTGGGTGTTGAATTACAGAGAAGAAAAGCATTTAGAAAGCTGTTCATTGAATATGCTCAGAAAAAAAAAAGTCACAGCGGGCTGTGGTTTCTGAAAGCAGGAAAAAGGCCAATCTTATGTCATAGGCTAATAAAATGTATTAAGCATGAAGTCAGAATAGTTGTGTAGGAAATCCTCTGAAACTGGGATGGAATAGCAACTTCCAGTCGACATTCTAAGAAAAATAAAAAGTTAAGTAAAATATGAGACAAAATAACATTTGGCCTCTCTTTGTATTGTAAGAAAACTTGGCAAAGGCTGAGTATCCTTCAGAAGGGAGCATTGCTTGCTGTGAGTAACCTCTGCACAGCTCTCCTGTGAGAGCAAGTCACCGAACATTTTCTTGGTGCACCATCGTTAGTACTGTACTGGGAAGTCTGGTCAGAAAGTAAAAGGTTGCTAAATCAGTGATTCTAAGTGTTTTCTAGCAAATATTTGCCTTAGGAGATGTCTGGCTTTGGGAGATGGCTAAAGAGGAACACAGTTTCCAGCTGCCCTGGTTGGAGGGACCATTTCAGGCGGTGAATTGAACACAAGCCCATGGGAAGCTCCTTCCCCAAGGGTGGCCTGAAAGGGAGATTTTGAGGGAAGCACAAGCTACCCCTCTTCTGCTGTGAGCCCAGTGCCAAAGGACAAAGAGGACTAGAGAGCCTGGCAGTGCTCTAGTGGTGTCTCACAGTGGCACCTCTGGGGAGCTGACCAGTGTTTGTGCAGTCTGGGAGCAGCACATTTCTCCATGGAGCTGTTTGCCTCCTTCCTGGGAAGGGCAGCTGTTCATGCAGCAATAACACAGCTCTGATAAAGCCTGGTTTGCATTTATGCTGGCCAGCACGGGGGCTTTTGAGCCTTCAGAAGGTAATTCCTCCTGCGGTCTATGCTGGGTGAAGTCACTCTGTGACTTAATTGCTCAGTCTTCGCCCACATTTGCACTCAGTGGGAGCAGATTGCTTGAGGTGAAGCTGTTACCAGTGAGAGCCTTCTCCCACTTCCCCTTCCTTCCCACCCTGCAGGGGAACTGGTGCCCTGCTGTGGCATTGCAACACTGGAAACCTAAACCCTGAGTCCGAGCTGGATGAGTTGTTGTTCTACAAGGAACATTTAGGAGAAGCAACTGATTGTTTAAAGAACAGCTGTGGGGAAAAGGATCTGACTTGCTGTTTACCTTAGAACTATTAATTTAAATAATCAAGTATTCAGTGCTTCTAAAATCTTGCTGTTTTTTTTTTTTTTTTTTTAATCTGAGTTGCTGGATGATGTTATTTCTGCATTTTATACTTCTTTTTTTTTCGTAATAGACCCAGTTGGATTGGTAGTTACAGCTTGAAAATCCCAGTTGAAAAATTAATTATCTGCATACATCCCAGAACCAAAATCTTTGGGGGCTAATTTAGATTCAGTGTTTTCATGCTGACAACTTCTTACCAGCTCTAACTCCATCTTTTCTCCTGTAGCTCCAAGGGGTGCATTCCAGGTTGTAGGTGAAATGCTTTGTTGCTCCCATGGTTAGGAAAGGACATGGAAGGATGCATTGCCCTGGAGATGCCACTTTCCCTGTATCTGAGTTACTGGATTGATATGTGATGTCCTGGTACACGATGAGACGTGGCTGCTGAACCAGGAAATGTGTAAATAGATTGCACAGTGAGGAAGGAAGGGGTGCAGAAATCCCGTGCTGCTGCCAGGTACCCTCCTAGTGTGTATGATGAGCTGATCCATGTGACTTGAAAATCAATTCTCACCTTGTAGTGCTCACGTAGCAAGGGTGAAAGATCATTATTTCAGCCATGTCAGCGTCTGACAGAAGGAATGAAAGGGATTCATGCTTATCCTTGTAACAGGTCCTTAAAATCTTGTCCTCCAGCCTGTGCTAACTTTTCTTTTTACACTGGGGAGTCTAGTTTAATCTAGGATTCAGGATCTTTTACTGGACAATGTGCCAAAGCTGGGCTCTATCTGAGTTTCCATGACATGGAGCAGCTGGATCCATCTTTACTCTGGGGGTCAGGCAGGCAGGGACCTCCAGACCTGGCTGTCTCTGGGCAGAGTGGGGCACATCTCCTGCCCTCCCCGGGATTTACTGCTTCGGTGTGGGGAAATTACTGTTCTACTCACAAGTATTTAAGTGTGGGCTCGTTCTGCTTGTGCTCACTGCTCCAACTTCACCTGTCCTGTAGCTCAAAGCTGGTTTGCAAGCTGGGCTGTAGGTGAAACTCCAGAGCTCCCGTGGGCAGAGTGGAGTGGTGGGATGCACCGTTCTGGAGATGCCCCCTTCCCTGTCTGTGTCCTGCTGGACTGGATGGGATGGACTGACCCATGAGGAGATGTGCCTGCTGGGATTTCCCCCTCCCAAGCACCTCGTGCGGGCTCGTTTGTGACAGGGAAGAACCGCTTGGAAAAGCACCTCAGCAGCATCCCCTCGGCTCGGCGCCGCTCGTTCACTGCCGAGCCGCTGACGGCGGGGCTGGGGCGGACGGGCAGCACTGCCCCGAGCGGGGCTGATGCTCTCCTGCCCCCGTAGCTGGTGCCGCCGCGGACACGGCCGGACGGGGTTCGCTCCGGGGGTCTCTCCCGGGACACGCTCCCGGGACACGCTCCCCGTCCTGCGGGGGGCGCTGCCGCGGGGCCGCGCGCGCGGGCCGCCCCCGCCCGTCCGCGAGGAGCACCGGCTGCCTCGGGGCGCGGGGCCGGCGCCGCGCCCTCCCCATTGGCTGCCGGTGACGTCACCGCCCCGCCCTCCCGGCCGCCCCCCGCTCTCCGATTGGCCGGCGCGGCCGCCCGTCGGCGCGGGCCCCGCCCCCGCCGGGCCGTACATTTACGCGGTAGCAAAAGAGAAAGTAACGAGGATGGTGCGGGCGGCGCGCGGGGCGGGCGGCGCGCGGGGCAGCGGGCGCGACACGCACCGGCACCAGCGGCACCTCCCGCGGCGGCCGCCGCCACCTCCGCGCACCGCGCCGGGGCGCGACGCGCCGGTAAGTGCGGGGCAGCCCGGCCGAGCCCAGCCGAGCCGCGCGGGACACGGCACAGCGCGGAGCGGGAGCCCGCGCCCGGGAGCGCCGGCCCGGCCCGCCGCGCGGTTGGCGGCAGCCCCGGCTCCCTGCGATCGGGGGGCAAAACTTCAGCTTCCCGCTTTTCGTGGGCTCTCTCGTTGTTTCCCCTCGCTGGGGACGTTTATTTAAAATTTTTAACTGCGTCAGGCGAAGGCGCTCAGGGCGCCGTTATCCTTGTCCTCATCCTAAAACGGGGTTGGGAAAAGAGCGGGCTGGGAGAGGCGGCCGCGGCAGCTCCGCCGTGCCCCGGGCGGGCGGGTCGCGGCACTTTCCCTTCCCGCGCTCCGCTCCGCGCGGCGGCGGCTGCTGGGGTGACAGTGACAATGTGACAGAGTGACAGTGCCCCCCGGCCGCCCCCTGCTCGCCGTGCACATCTCCGTGCCGCCGCCCGCCCGGCCGGCCCGCTGGGGCGGCAAGCGGGAGCTGCGAGCGCTCGCCGCGCTCCGAGGGCTCGGTGGAGTTGGTGAAGTTGGTGCTGGGATGGGTTTTTCAGAGAGAGCTGCCGCTGCTGCCGAAGTTGCTGGTGAAGGGGACGCGCTCTCAGGGCTGGCTCTGGGTGTTTTGCTCTTGTCGTCTTCCTTGTGTGCCGAGTGGAAACGAGGGGATTCAAATCCTGCGTGCTGCGTCTTGGCAAATGGGCAGGCAGTGACCTTGGCTGGGGCGGAGGGGACCACTCTTTGTAGAAAAGTGAAATGTGTGCTGGAGAACAGCAGCCTTCCGAGACTAGAGCTGTGGGCTTAGGTGGGACCGGATTCACCTCTGACAGGGGGAGGGAAGTGCAAGGTGCACGCTTGTAAGGAACTCCAGAAGCTAATTTTTCTGTTTTCTTCTGGGTATTTTTTTGTTTAGCCTTACGTGTTCAAGTTTGTAACTGCCTCAGAAAATTTATTCACAGGCTAATTTTATTCCAGCTGCTGGAAAAGTTGCATATCACCCCTGACACATTCAGCTAGTCAGCTCTTACACGTTCTTCCCTGTAGTAGACTCAGCCCAGTAGGTGCTTCCTTTTCAGTGAGCAGCAGGACGAGGGAACGTGCCTCTGTCGTTATCAGTGGTAAGCCTTGCAGCCTGGGGTTTCGGAATAGCTCAGCACCATCTGCGTGTAGCTGAATGCCTCCTCCTGGGTGTCACTGCACAGTCCAGGCTGCTCGTGTGGATTCTGCGTGCCACGGGCGCACATGCAGATGGCTGAAGTATTCTCTCAGCACTGAAAAGGCTTTTTAGCAGCTACTGTGAGCTGGTAGCTGTCAGAAGGGGTTGTTAGGTTGGGGATAATGGGTGTTGGCAAAATAAGTTGTTGTATCTGTAGGTTTATGTGATTTCATGTTCTGTTTTCATCACCTTTTTTCTTCTTTCTCTTCTGCTTTTTCTTTTTCAGGGTGATCTTGAGTTCTTCTGAACTTGCTAGTGCTCAGCCTCCTCATGCCTCCATCTCCTTTAGACGACAGGGTAGTAGTGGCACTTTCGAGGCCAGTGAGACCTCAGGATCTCAACCTGTGTTTAGACTCTAGCTTCCTTGAATCTGCCTCTTGTGCTGGTGAGAGCCACCCCAGTCTGCTCGGCGCAGCTGTCGTGTCCCTAAAGACTGCTAATCTCACGTATATGCCCTCATCCAACGGCTCTGCACGCTCCCTGAGTTGTGGATGCAGCAGTGCCAGTTGCTGCACTGTGGCAACGTACGACAAGGACACTCAGGCCCAAACTCAAGCGAGCACCAGCAGCACCCACGCCGGAGCCTCCCCCGCCTGCCCTGCCAACCAAATGGTCAACAGCAATGAGAACGCCGGCAGCCTGAGCCCGCTGGGCGGAGTGGGGAGCCCCGTCTCGGGCAGCGCCAAGCAGCTCGCCAGCATCAAAATTATCTACCCCAATGACCTGGCCAAGAAGATGACCAAATGCAGCAAGAGCCACCAACAGAACCAAGGGCCTGTCATCATTGACTGCAGGCCCTTCATGGAGTATAATAAGAGCCACATTCAAGGGGCTGTCCACATTAACTGTTCTGACAAGATCAGCCGGAGAAGGCTCCAGCAGGGCAAGATCACCGTCTTGGACTTGATCTCCTGCCGGGAAGGCAAGGACTCCTTCAAGAGAATCTTTTCCAAAGAAATCGTAGTTTATGACGAGAATACCAATGAGCCAAGCAGAGTGATGCCTTCCCAGCCGCTCCACATAGTGCTAGAGTCACTCAAGCGAGAAGGCAAGGAGCCCCTGGTCCTAAAAGGTAATCCTCCTCGTTGCCCAGACACAGTGTGTTGGTTTGCTTTGCAGTGTGTGCTCTCTGCTGTCAGCCTCACTGATGGCTGGACCTTGAAAGCCTCTGTTTACCTCTGGGAAGGTCTGTGTGCCTCAAGTCACCAGTGCCAAAGTGAATGCCTTCCATGGACAAATCATGGAGCTGGTAGCAGGGAGGTGCTTGCTTTTCTCTGAATGTTGTCCTTGAGTAGCAGGAGGGATGAGAAGTGGAAGGAGGAGGAAATGTGCTTCCTGGTGTCTGTCTGTGCAGACAAAAGAATTTCCCCCAGTGCTTGTTCTGAGTATTTATAGCCCAAGGAGCCGAGGTCCAGGAGGGGATACTTCTCTTTTAGCTTGTCAGACTGACCTTTACTTAGCAACCTTATTTTAGTCCATGTAAAACTGGGCTCATAGGTGCTGGAGATGGACAGTGGGAGAGTAGGAGGAGGAGGGAGGAAAGGCGAGGGAGGTGACTTGGTCTGAGGCATTGTGTCATGGACCAGTCAGCAAAACTTGAGGGGCAATCAAGCCTTGTTTTGGTAATATGGGGTCAGAATAGTGGACAGAAGGAGATAATTTGTTTAAAAAGTGATCTGAAAGTGTTCATGAGTGCTTATGTATGTATATGGCTTTCCTGTAAAGGCTCCTGTTTTTTTTAATATGGAATTTGGTTTATCCCTTAATTCTTTGGTGGAGATGAGCCCCACCAATTAAGGCATCATCCAAGGACACTTGCTTTTCTTCACTTTATTCTCGAGATCCTATTTATAACAATGCTGCCCTCTAGATTAAATTTCCTTTCCCCTGGGTGTTTATGCCATTCGGAGGCATGGTTGGCAGAGGCTGGCTGTGGCAGTGGGAAACTATGGAAGGATTTGCTGCTTAGCTCATACTGTATGTATTTAATTCGCTTAATTTTTCTGTGCAGCTTGCTTCTTCCAGCCTTCTCGGTGTGGCTGGAGAATGGAGTGGGCTGGTACTTTATCCCTTTTCCTCAGCTGAGTTTCATGGATTTGTAAGAGCTAAGGGTCATGTGGGATATTTCTCTGTGTGTGTATCTTGTGGAAGCTTGAAATTGCTGAACCGTGTGCTCGCTCCTGGCAAGAGTGTGGTCATGCTGGTCATGTTTTGGTGCTTGCTACAGGATCCCAGTATGCTTTTATTGAGTCTCTGGGGTCATGGTGATGCCCTCCATCTGTGGAAGAGGGAGATGAGGCGCTTGGCAGAGCGAGGCTGCCCCTGGAGTCCTGCCCTTCTGGTGGGAATCCTTTCTTGTACAGCCTTTGCAGCTGGATTTGTGTTGCAGTCTGCAAGCCTTCCTACCTTTAGGAAGGTGGTGTGCTGAAGGTGTTCCCTGTGTTCCTCTGAAAACACAGTGCAGCTTCTCCGAACCTCGCACTGGTGCTTTTTCAGTACCTGGAGTGAGATGGTGGCTGGGATGAAGCTGTGGGCCAGCAATTGGGCAGCACAGAGCTGTGGGCACCGTGGGCAGGTTGTGGCAGCCCCTTCCCTTCTTCCAGCAGCTCTGTGTGCTGCTCTGGCTGTAACCAGGTGCTGGGGAGTCCTTGGGCCGGTTTTGGTTTTCAGACACTAAGCAATGTTACCTCAAAGCCCTGCTCAGCAGAAATCCCTCCCCAAACTGGCCTGTCAGCAGATCTGGAAGTGTGCCAGAAGACAGAAAGCCCAAACCCTTTGTTTCTTTGGGTAATGTAGTGGTGAGCTGGGCTGGAGCAGAGCTCACCTGGGGGAGCCTGTAGTGGGGAGCAGCTCCCCCATCACCGTAACTCACCTCCCGTTTGGAGCGGGGCTCCAGCTGGGGTCAGACGGAGTTGAGCATGGCATAAAGCAGCATTTGGGAAGGCTGTGGCTGAGTTTCCGAGCTGGGGGAGTGGCGCTGGCAGCACCGATTATTTAGTTTCTCTTGACAGACAGCGTTTTTTCCATCATGGCCCGGCGCTGGCCATCGCCATCCCTGGGCTAAAGGAAGCTGGGGGTGGCCGGGGAGCCCTCCGTGCCTGCCTTTGTTACTCGGGGTGATTTCTGTGGCTCTCCGCTGCCGGCCCTAATTTACGGCCGGCCCATCTGATCCCGTGTTGTGTTTGCAAACACTGGTTGCTAGCCGGGCTGTCCAAGTTCCTGTCCCGGTGCGGTGCCACCTTCTCCATGTTTGGTGCTGCGGCCGGCCCGTGGCACGCTGGCACCTCGGGGCTCAGCCCCATGGCCACAGCCCGGGCTTGGCTCACAGCCCTGCCCAGCCCCACAGCCCTGCTGCTTTGGGGAGCCCCCGGCTTTTACAGCAGCGCAGAAACCCTCTGTGAGCTATAGATAAATGTATGCACGCTGCACCTTATTAGGCGCGAGTTATAAAGAGGTGGTCTGGTTTATTTTTAATGTAGCAGACCAATATATAAACTAGCGCTGTGACAAGAGAGGGTTTCGTGTACCCTGTAGCATGGAGGATTTTAAGACCTCTGTTCCCTTTCCATCCATGCCTCTCCTTGCTGCTTCCTTTAGTGGTTTTTTTGGTGATAAATGTAACATTCGCATAATTTTGATTTCAGCTCTTAAGAAGAAAGATTTGCTTATTTATTTTGCCACAAGGCACGGCAACGCTCGAGACAGGCATAAATCCTCTATTTTTACAAAAAGTAAACCCATAAGAATAATGTATTTCACAGTCCTGCTACACAGGCTGTAGGAACCTGAGCTGTCAGAGCTGGAGCTGCTGCTCAGTCTGTTTATAAACAGAATAAGAAGTCATATTTCCCCAGCACCCCATGACCGTGATATTCCATGTTTGCTGAAAACTAAAGGCCTCACGTTTTGTGGATGCTTTTTTTAATATGAGCCCAGTGTCCTTCTGCTTGAGGCCAACATCAAAGCTGAATTTGGGGATGGGGAGAGCATGGTGCTGTGACTCTGGCTGGGTCAGCAGCCCTGGCCCTCCTTGGTAGGATTGTGCCACTTTGCCTCCTGCAAACCCAACAGTGAGGTATCTCTGCCTTCCCTGAACACCTCAGCTCATAGCAGAAATGGAGTCTTGGGGGCTTGTGTGCTTGAATTTGCTACTGGGACCTAAAAATGGAAAGTAGGAAATTAATTTGCATTCAGATGAAAAATACTCTTTTTCCCTGACTAAGACATTTAGGCTTGAAGTTCATCTTTTTTTCCCACGAGTTAAATTAAATCTACAAAGGAAACAAAAATGAAAAATTGAAGCATCTATGCCAGCACATCTTGACAACTTTTAACACAAGAGGAGTTGCCTTTGTCTCCCTGACCAGGGTCTAGTGGCATTGTCTCCATCCTGCTGTTCTTCCTCTTCCTTCAAGACCCAGCAGTGGGAGCCTTGTGAACCTGCTTAAGTACTGTGTTTAGTTTGTAAAGGCTTCTGTGTTTGACTTCAAGAAAGCAATGGAATTCAAAAGCAAAGGTGAAAAATATGATTTGGCTTTTTCTTTAATTCCCACTATATGCTATGAGCTCATGGCTGGACTTCTGCAAAGGAGATGGGGAGGAGCCAGCTGGTTCCTCCACAAAACCTGGTTCCTTCTCTGTTCTTGTTCACAGTCTGAGGAGCTTATTTATGCTCTGGTTTTCAGTCTTCTCTCTGCTCATCTGACAGGGAAATAAACGAAGTGACTTGCTCTCATTATAGTGGGGAGTGTAGGACCTGCCAAGAAACCACTTCATGCTTTCTGCCATGGTCTAAGAATAGTTTCAGATCTCTTACCACACTAGAGTCACATATCAGCAAAGTTGAAACAACTACAGAGGGGCTGAGATGCTTACAAAAGGAATAATTACTAGCTTTATGTTCTCCTATATTCATGTAAATACTGTGATCAGCTGTCTTTGAAATACCTGACCCAGCCATAGCCTGTACAAATACATCAATTATTACTGTCATTAATTATGTAATTCAACAGCATCAGTGTTGCTTTAAACCCTAATTGGATTACACTGCACAAGTGTATTTGAAAGTAAAACTTGATGTAATGGTCAACAAATCCAGCTGACCAACAAAACATGTGCCTGGCACTTATTTCCACCAGAGATCTCCACTGAATAAGTATTAGGTCATGGTTGTAATAGGGAAATGTGTAGTTTTAAAAACACTGGACGTTTCATATGAGTTACTTAACATTTAAAAATAAAGTGTGTTCCCTCTGTGCTGCAGAGGCGAGCTGGCCCCATCAGTCAGGGAAAAACTTCTGCTGGCTCTACCAGGGCTGGGATTTCACCTTCAGTGTTCAGGCTCTGATTGCTGGTGCTTGAAGTTTCTTTCTACTGGAATAAATAATCTTCTTGGTCATCACACTAGAAAATTCGTTGCGTGTGTCATTACATTTTGCATATAGCTAAATTGGGACAATGGTGTGCCTGGAGACCGCAGTGTTTACCGTGTTTTGAGGGCATACTTCTGTAGAGGAGAGGTACCTCTCTGCACTTTGACTGTTCAACAGTAATGGTGAATGTGGCATTTTCTCCCAGATTATGGCATCTGAGAGTTTGCTGTGCTGGCTTGTATGGTGCCTGTCACATTTTAACTGTCCTTGGGAAGAGAGCAATGACACTGCCTTAGAAAGGGAGGAATAGAAAGGAGATTCCCCCCTCCCCAGTTTCTTATGCCCTTGGAATTAAGAGCTAAGAGTTAAAAAGCAAACCTCTCTGATGCTTGTATAGAAAAATCTGGTTCTAGTTCTGTGTAAACTGGGGTAACATTCCCTACAATGTTCCTGGTAGGTAGATGTTGGGTTATAATTAGCTGAATGCCTCACGTGCTGCCCTTACCCTTGCCCTGCCAGAGGTGAGAAATTCCGCTACTGAAATCTTTCTAGGACGGTGTGCTCGTCTGTCTTCTGACTTTTTATTCTTGAGGTGGATACAAACTTTTGGAGAGGCTCAGGGTGGAAGGGTAGCTGTGTTTGAGGTTTGAGTGGTGTCTGCATCTTACCTGATACAGATGGACTATTTTTTAAATTTTTTTTTAGACTTACGTGTGGGTGGTTTCCTTCCAAAGCAGCAGCCGAAGTTTTTGCTACACTTATGAGCACAGATGTTTTTGGTGAGATGGCCTTGGCTTTATGATGTGTTTGAAGTGGGGGCTCATCCTTTGTCTTTAGGCTATGACTTTACTCTATGAAAAGCCCCATTATAGTTGGGGTTGTTATTTATGCAAGCAACTCAAAAGTGAAGAAATGCCATAAATCTAAGCAGCATGCACACATTTCAGCATTTCTCTGCTTTGCAATTTCACCAGCCAGCCAGGAGAGAAACACTTCTCAAATACTCAGCATCAGCTTGCAGGGCTATAGAAGTCATGCTGTTTAAAGAAATCGATTATGGTAATCTGAAGATAACCTAATGCATTGTCCCTCTGTGTGTGAGATAAGATTGTGTGTGGTGCTTTGGCCTTGTTGGGAAGTCCCTGGTGGGCCTGGGAGAGTGCTGGCTACAGAAATCACAAGGCTGACCTGAATTACTGTGAGCAGTTGTTTTTCTGAAGCTTTGATTCTCACCTGAACCAGTCTTCAGCAGTTTTTTAAACACCTCTATACTGTAAAAATTAATTTGTTGTTATCACCAAGGTGTTTGGTAAGCTGGGGCTTGAAGGAGAGTGTTGTATCTATCCTGGATGCCACCTTTCCCTGCCTCATGAAAAAGTAAAGGCTGCAAGGAGTCCCCTTGAGAGCAGACTGGATCAAGGTGCTGCCCTGAACACTGCATTTTCTTCACTTTCCTCTGGCAGGCCATTCACCTGCTCTGGATCCACTGAATGTTGGGGGCTGTGGGAAAGCTGGAGTGTGCCCTAGTGCCCTTGGGTTTGGCCACCAGTCACCCTGTGAGGAGGCAGAATGGGGACTGCTGTGGGCACGTTTGTGCAACTGGAAAGTCCAGGGGTGCTCGTGGTCTCTGCACAGCGTGTTGGTGAATGCTCTGTGGTTCAGTAGTGAGGCTTGGAAGTTTTGTTGTTTCATTTTGTTTAAACACCTTGTGACTTTTTAGTACAGGAAACTCTTCGCTTCAGTTAATATCTATGGTGAAGGCAGTCTCGCATCCGGCAGCTGAATATTGTTTTTGGTGTGTTCTCTGCTGCTTAGAAAGATGCTGGTTCCCCAGGTGCCTGTGTCCTACCAGGAGGTGGTCTCTGACCTAGTTCTGGAGCAGCATTTTGGGGCTGGAAGGAAAAGGGGAGAGATGGAGAAGCAAGTCAGCCCACCATGTGGTGCAAAGAGGAACTGGACTAGAACTGGAACTGGACTAGAGGGATAAATCTGGGCCTAGACAGCAGGGCAGTCTTGTGGCCAGGAGAGCTCTGACTAAGCCCACTCACCATGAGGCATAGAGAAGTTATTTTCACCTGACTTGTTGTTTGTTTGTTTGTTTGTTTTGCTGTCCTTTGCACCCTTTGTAACACTGAGCTTTTCTCTCTTACTGCCATTGGTGTGAAGCGTGCTTGACCCAGGTTCATCCACAGTCCCTGTGGCGCCCTGGGACAACACAGTGCCACCCTTATCTGGCTCAGCTACAGCAACAACTTCTGCAGTGGGAGCTTCTCCATTGAGCTGTCCCAGTGGAGAGTCTGGGGATGGTGGGGCCAGGAGGGAACTGTAAATCTGTCTTTGCCTGCTGCTAGAACGCTCCTACTGGGTGGGAGGGCTTGGGAGCCGCCGCTCCTGCCAGGGTTAAGTACTGCTTTGTGGAAATGCAACACCCTGCTTCCAAGATCAGGGCTTTGAAGGAGTAAGTTGGAAAAAATAAATTAAGAGAATAATAATAGAGATGTGAACACATTGGCTTCAACTCTTTTACTATGCCCTAGCTTTAAAAAGTCTGCAGCATGCCTGGATAAATTCCCACTTGATTCACTGCAACAGAGAAGAGCTGCTTCTAATTAAAGGTAATAAAAAGAAGAACAAATGTTACTCCTTGTCCACACATGAATTATCATATATTTTATATTTTTTACAATACTTTAAAGAGACTTGGAAAATAGAAGATAACTTGCAAGCTTATGTTGTATCAGTCGAATATGTTGTCTCCAGTTCTTTATGGCAAAGTGTGATATTAAGCTTACTGCCTTAGGTAAGCAGTTGAACACTAATGTTTTAAAGCAAAAACTATTGTTGGAGCAATTGACCTGCACTATGTTGGTGCTGGGCTCTTAATTCTTCTTGTTCTCTGTTAAGGTAATGGGACTATGTCCAGGTAATGAGAACTAAGAGTAAGACTTCTGCTGCTGCTTAAAATTTGCTGGCATATTTGAGGTACAAAACCACTCTGATTGTTTAAAATTAAATTAATCTTAAATTCATAGGTGTTAGTCCAGCAAGGCAGAGCAACATCTCTGTTGAGTGATAACACAGTTCTTGCATTTCCTGGGTTAACTCACCCGTGGAGACAGTGAGTTATTTTATTTGGGCACAAGGGTTGATTTTCATCTGGCTGGAGATATTCCTTGTTTTATTGCTGTTTAGCTCTGGATTCTATAAATATGTCTTTTTCTCTTCCCCCTCTCTTCCTTCTTGCCTTGACTCTGGAGAATATGGATGCAATCTAGGTCAACTTTCTCTTTCCCTCTGGGGTTTTTGCAGGCTAGCCTTGGTTCCTTGACCATTTAGACTGGGATATATGTGCCAGGAGAGCTGGCCCTGAAGCTTTTTTCCAAGTGGGGGCTGGCATGCACCATGCTAGTTCCAGTAGTCTGCTGCTTTTATTTTGGACTGTGTGGCACAGGGATATGTCAAAACAGCATCCTTTGCTTTCTCTGTTTTTCCTTTGGAATACCTTGCTGAAAAATGTCAAATCAGAGACAGATATTGTTATTTCTAGATGAGAGGGGAGCAGCTTTTCAGTCTAAAAGGAGTTTAAATTAATCAGGAATGGATGGTACTCCCAAATGGGGGTATGGTATATCAGCATCCCGTTTTCCTTTCATATTAATGTGCATGGTGCTGGTGTTTCTGATGTAGAGGAGCAGTGGTTTGGACTAGAAAAGAGCCTGTGTTATCTTCAGGAGAAACGAAGCAGCCTGCTCTCTCTTTAGAAAGAAGCTGTCCTGTAGAGGTTGCCCTTAAAAGGGGAAAGAGAAGAAATGGATGGCTGAAGCATGAAAATGTCAGTGTTCTCTAAAACACGCAGATTAAACAGAAAGGTCCACTCCTACGCATCCAGGATTACGGATGTCTGACACAGTGCTGGGACCCTTCTCCCTCCTCAGACATGCTGAGCCACAGCTGCCTGCATCCTGCTCCTGTGCTGGCTCTTTCCAGGCCACTGGCTTGAGAGATGCAGATGGTGATGGCCAGGGAGGGAACTGGTAATAAATTAAAAAACAAATGTAACTTGGTGTTCTAGGCAAATGTGCTCAGCTCTACCTCTGTCTGGGAAAACAGACCCATAGCTCTTTGTCAATATAAAACCATTTGTGGTATTTTATTGCATTAAAATAGTTTCTGTTCCCTCCCCCCTCGCTTCCCCTGCCTCCTTTGTACATAGCTTTAGCATTTCTTGATGACCTTTTTGTTAATATGATTTCCAGTGGGAGCATTTCACAGTAGAAGTATGTATTCCTTCAGGGTTTATGCTGACATTTCCAGTGATTATTTAATTGGACTTCATGTTAGCCTGCATCCCCATGGGAACACATACTTTAGCCATGAGAAGTTGTAATGTGACTAATTTTGAGTTTCTTCTATAAACGCTTGCCCTCCAGGGAGGGTAAGTCCAGTCCTTGGTGGCTGTGGAGTCGTCACCATGGTGTGTTTGGGATGTGGGGTTTCTTCCCTTATTCCTATTTACATTCTTGTATAGTTTAGTCCTTGTACCAAAATTCACAGGAGGCCTTCTACTCTTTCACCTTCCTGACCATTCCCCAAGGATAGCACAGTGCTTTGAAGGATGCTGGCTTATTTTCCCGTGAATACTTGAGTTTTTATTTTGAAATAAGCAGACTCAGCAGTCCCATAGCACAGGGCAGACTTCCAGTTACAAGCTGGAACCACTGTCTTGAATGCACAGAGATGGTCCCAAAGTATTCAGGATGTCTTCTGGACAAGCTGATGAGTAGTCCAAAGGTTAGTAGCATCTCTTGGAAAAACTGACAAGTAAAGGGACAATATGGATGGGATGTGTGGGTTTGCATGGGTGTCCAGGGTCTGCAAAAAACTCTAAATATAAAACAAAAAAGTGTAAAGAAAAGAAAATAACTCAACTGAAATCCAAGGAAGATTTTCTAGTGACAGGTCAAGGAAAAAAGATTGTTTCTTTCTAATTGGAATGAACTTAGATGATCTAGTAGTCATGAGAAGAGGAAAAGGGATGAAAGCTGATGGTGGAAAAAAGCAAGTCATGTGTTGAGGTGTGGGAGGCTCCTGGGGGTGATGGTGAGGTTGAAAATGGGTGGTGGTGGGATGGGAGGAGCTGAGAATGGAGCTGGGCAGAGCTAGCAGAGGAAGCAACTCTGGCACAGCCTGGCAGGGAAAGGGGCTTTGGATAACCTCTTGCTTGCCTCCCCAGCATGTGTCTTTAGGAGAGCCAGCTTTGCTGTGCCTTGTGTCAGAGGAAAAAAATAAAAGGAAATGATGCCAAGGACCTCAAAAGCCAGTGGGAGAGGATGTTCTGTGGCAAGGGGTGTGAACCATAGTGAGATAAAATTAGAAATAAAGTGTGAACGTGTGCGCACGTCCCTTGATGCTGAGGGGAAACCTTTCCTCTTCATCCAGCGTCACACTCTTGACTTCTAAAGGGACCTCAAACCATTGTGTCAAGGGTGTGCTTGTGACTCCTCTAGTCAGAATTTGTGTACAAACTGACCTCTCGGGATAGTTCCCACACGGAAAAAAACTGACCTTGCAAGTTCTTTGGAATGTGAAGTTTTGCCTTTTTTTTGAAGTGCTGTTGGCAGCTCAGTTTGAGGGAGAGACTAGATTAGATTGAGTTTATCGAGGTGGAAGCTGTTCTTTGGTTGTGCTGTTTACTTTTACTTTTTTTATGTTTGCTCAAGGGTCAGTCTTGTGCAGCAGGGCTGGTGCTGAATGCTGTGCAGGTGACAGGGAAAGCCCCATGGCAGGGTTTCCTGGGAACATCCCACAGGCAGGTGAGGAGTTCACTAATGTCACCTGCCTGAGCGTGGTCCAGTAGGTCCCCACCCCTGTGGATGGAAGGGAGTTGTCCTTCCTGCTGTGTGGGCAAATACAGTATTTCCTGCCATATCAAGGCTGCTGCAGCAGTGGGGGCAAGCCTTGAGCAGTGCTCAGCTGGAGGTGTGGTGAGGAGAAGGGCATCTGCTTGGAGAGCAGGAACACTCCTATAGGGATCTGCTTGGATTGGCCCCATTGCTCTAGAAGTCTGGGAGGCAGAGCCCTGCTTGGGCAAGGAAAATGTGTGTCTTGTGTTTCTCAGGAGATCTGAGCATCCCTTCTTTCAGTGCCTCAGGATGAACAGATCATAATCCCCAGGACACACCAGGAACCATCTTTTTTGTGGCTGAAATCACTCCAGCAACATCTGTGAGCAAGTGTGGCAGCTGCATGTTTACTGCAGGGTGGCCTCAGCTCCTGGATTCAGCCTCAGTTTCCTTGGTGCTCAGTGTTGGTGGTATGAGGAGATGGTGGTTGTCCACACCCTGGGAGTGCATTGGGCCTGTAAGGGCAGAATTCTGCTTTGACCAGCATCTCCCTTGGTGGCAGGCCGTGGTGCTGGAGCAGCCTGCACGGTGGCATTGCGGTGGTGGCGGCTCAGTGCCAGCGTGCCAGCCTGCAGCAGGACCTCGAGACACTGGTGGCAGCATGGTGGGCAGTGGCCGTGAGACCTGGGCCCTCCTGCCCAGCAGGCTGAGGAAGGAGAAGAGCATTGGGTGGAGGAAGCTTCTGGACAATACTTAACTTCTATTTTTACATGCTGGAGTCACGTTTGCTTAACCTTGAGGCACCCTGTGCTTTGAATCAACCTGACACAAAGTCATCTGTTCATTAATAACACAGGAGCAGTTTAATTGTTGTCTTAGTGGAAAAATACATGAGACTGTCATCAGCTGTTGCTTCTGGCAGTGCTTTTCTGCAGTAATGTAAATAAATGAGGTCACAGGTTTAAAGGAACAGGCTGTACTTGCACAAATTCAAATTCAGATACGCACCAATTGTCTGAGTGTCTCTGTCCTGCACCCCAAATGCTCCCTGTGACATTTCAGCCCTAAACTCACTCAAACACTGCCGCAGGGTTTGCTGTGGTGCTACTGACAGGGCACATGCTGAGTGGGTTTTAGAGCTTGGCTTCATTCCTGAGCGAGTAAACTTGTGGTGGCCAGAGCTGTGGTATCGCCAGATTCTCTGCTGCACACCCCGCGAGAGCCCAGCGACACGAGAGGAGGGCACTTTGCAGATTGAACATCTCTTCTGCTGATACTTCCCAGTGTCCTGGGATTTCTGTTCTTCTTGTGCTTGTGTGTGCATTGCTTTATTGCTTTCCTTCTTTTTTTTTTTTTTTTTTTCCCCCCCCCGAGATGACTTTGTGGTATTGTAATCGAGGATGAGCAGATCCAGAAATCCGCCTGGACAGCTTTGAAAGCCGTATGAAAGGTCTGGTTGTCTCCCAAGACCACGTGCTTAGTCTAAATGTAGCTCCCACATCTGCAGTCTGTCATGTATAAAAGTATGTTCCTGTTTGCAGTGGGAGCGGGAACACCTAGTACCTGCCACGCTCGGAACAAAGTATATCCACACTGATGAGGTAATGCAAAGGTGTTGCTTTGTGGGGAGGGTGTTTCACTGTAGCTGCCTCTCCAAGTTCTCCCACTGGAGAGGGAACAAGGTAATTTACTCCCTTAACTGTGGGGCAAGAGTCTGTTTCCAGATAGGAAACATACTGCAAATGTGCCAAAGCATATTGTAAACCTAAATCCTGGTTTGTGTGTAGTCACACGGCCAGAAAGCAGCAATGGTGGCTGAAGGAAATGCCAAAGGAGAGACACAGGACTCCTCTATCAGGTGTTGCTGTACTCCTTGTACTTTGAACAACAAACAACAAAAACCCTAAACTAAAAAGCTGCAATGGTACAAACAAACAAAAAAATCCCCTTAAACAAATCCCCAACCAGCCAATCCACTTCTGTGCAGGTAAGGTTTGTTTTTCTGGATTTCTTTAAAGATGATGCTATTGCAAGGCCACAGTCTGTCATAAAAAGCTGGCTGCCTCCTTCCTGCCGTACCTTTTTTGCCTGTTTTGCATCGTATTTGCCCTCTCCTAATGGCAAATGACAGACACTGTGTTAAACATGACTTTTATGCCAGCACCATGCTGCTTGTCTTTTTTCAATTGTTCAGAGCTGCTTTGGCTGCTGTCCAGCTGCTTACCTGGTCTTGCAGTGCTGGTGTGAGCCCGGACTCCTGGGTGGCATTGAGCTGGGAAATCTGTGTGCAGCTGCTGCTGGGGTGCTGCCTGGTGGGAGAGCTTGAGGAGCATTAAGTAAGATATTTGTGGGCAGATGGCTGCAGAGAACTTGAACAAATGAGTGGGAATAGCTGGAGCATGTACAGTGCTGACTTAAAACTTCCAAAAGTTTTGAGGTTTCAGACACTCCAAAGTCTGTTGTCACTTGCTAACTGTTCTGGCAGGGCAGGACGCTGGAAAATGTCATGCAGTTACAATTGCAAAAATTGTTCTGCAACTTGAGTCTTGCATCAGTGGTGAGCAAAGAGTCCTTGGTGTTCTGTTGTATCCTGCTAGATATCACACAAGGCCATCTGCCAGCAAGGGCTCTGCTTCATTGATTGATTCCTCATGGAAGAAATACCTCGGGTTCCCCAGAGTGCTGAGCATCCCTGTATGTCCATCTCTGGTTTTGGGTAGGTTCAGCCCTCTGAATACCTGCCCAGCAGCCGTTCTGGAACAGAGCAAAAGCACTTGGGATGTTCTCTGTGCCCATGCACAGGCTGCATCACACTGGCTGGGCATACTTCCCCGTGCTTTGGTCATTACAAGCTCTGTGGAGTGTTTAAAGCCTGGAGAGATGGGCTGCAGGCAGGACAGTCTGTTGAAGTGCACATCCATCGATGGCTCATCTGCCTGCTGGCATTTTGGTTTGTCACTGCAGGTCGCTACACTCCTGAGTGTTTCCAATAGCCCTGCCATGTGTTCCCATGGACTTTCTTGGTGCATGTATTATATTGCCTCTCTACTTAGGTTGTGTCTATCTGATGAAGGCTTTTCCCATATTGCAAACAGCATCTGAAAAGCTGCTTTTAAAGTACAGCTTCTGTGCTAGTGAGAGGCTTCTACTAACTTGTGCTTCTTGGCCACAGGTGCTGTTACTGCCTTCTGTAATGCTTCCTTCGTTCCCCAGGTTTGGGAAGGCTTGGGCAGGGTCAACCAGAAAACAGCTTTAGTTACAACCCCAAGTGGAGTCTCTGCATCCATGCCTTGAGCTTCCTTGTGATCTGGAGTTGTGATCAGTAGCAGTGATGTCTTGCACCTTACTGAGTTTAATAAATCAACTCTTAGACCAGGCTTGCAAGAATTTTATGTTGGTCTCCACTCTGGGTACAGCCTCTTCTCTCCCACCTCTTCTACCCTTCCTGCGTGAAGATTTTTAAATGCTGAAATAGCAGCTGCTTGACAAGGGAATGCAGATGCACCTGAATACTTTGTATTTACCTTCATGTGGAAAATCTGTCCCTCTCTGTCTGATCGTTATTGACTTTGCTTGGACCTGTTTTGGGAGGTAGTCTCAAACTTAAGCAAAGCCTGACCATTAGGCATGCATGAGCTCTACTTAAATTACCCTAGTGCCTCATGAATCAGTTTATGCAAGGATTGTGTGTGTTGAGAGTGGAACAGCACTCAGGAGGTGTCTGAGTCCTGTTTTGGGACCTGCATGACTCACATGGCAGCACAGATCCGAGCCAAGCTCCTGCTGTTGGATTAGGGTTCAGCTTCCCTCCATGACTGCATCTTGCTCTATCTTTTCTGGGTACCAGTGTTCTTGTCCATTCCTCCCTTGCTGATGTGTCTGAGCCACTTCAGGTTAGTAATCCTCTCCCCAGTAATGTGTTCTTTCAGGAACAATTGCTCTGAGAGTTGCTTTAAATATTGCTTGAACTGACTTTTTAACTCTCACATGAGGAGGTGAACAAGGAGAATGGAGCATGTGAACTGACTTTAGGAATGGTGACACTGGGAAATATCTGTAAAATAATTATGGATGAAGGTGTTGTATGTCTGGCTACTCCACTTGTTTGGGCATCTTCCGCATGTTGTGTTTGGGATCCCTTCCCATGCTTTGTCCCGATATTCTGCTGTGTCTCACAAGGCAGCTGGTGAAGCAGGATGGTGTCTGCCACACCATCAGCGTGTCCCTACCTGAGTGGTGAACCAGTGGGGTCCTACCTCCACCTGGGGCTGCTTATTCCAAAAGTCAGCAGGAGAGGTGGAAACTCCAGGGTCACTAAAACAGCTCTTTTCTTGGGAATCTGAGCATGCTGTGGCTATTGTTTAAACAGCAGTATTCCATCTGAATGGATTGCCTGCCTGTTCAGAAAGATGGGAATGTGGGTTAGGGTTTAGCTTTTAGCTTAGACTGTAGGCTGGGCCTGTTGGTTTAGATGAGACTTCAGATAACTTGGGAACCGTCACCTTGTTTGTTTTCTTGAGTGGACTGAGAAGACTTTTCAGGCCCTGCTGAGGCCAGGTGGTGCAGTTGGGCTCAGATTTTTGTCCTTGCTCTTCTTTCTATCCTGAAAGAAGATCCCTGTAAAGAGCAGAAATATCTGAAGACGAGCACATTTTTCAGGCAGGGGAAATATTCTGCATTTTGTAGGCATTTCAGGGACTTCTGAGAAGTTACGTTACTAGCAGCGTGTGAAGGACGTGAGTTTGGGTGTGAAAAAGGGCACTTGCATTAGAGGGCTCAGATGGTTGTAACCTAGTCTGGGTGCCTTGTGCCCTTGGGATACAGCACAGGGCACCAAAAGGGGCCTGGGTGGGTCCCAGCCCAAGGGCAGGCGTGTCAGGGACACTTGGATTGCAGCACTCAGCATCAGGCAGTGAAACCCTTTGCTGTGTCTGCTCCAGAGCCCGAGTGGCAACATGTTGTGCCTTACTTAAAAACCTTCACTGGATCACTGTGAAAGAGCATGGAAAAGACAAGTAGTCTCTCTTTTATTTTTTTTTTATTTTTCTTTTTAAATATCGTTATTGGGAGGGTGACATTCCACATCTATTTTGGCCAGTGTGGCTCTTTCTAGTAACTTCAGAGTCGCTCTCCCCGCTCCTGGGTTTTTTTTTGACTTGCAGTTAACAAAGTGCAATTGAGCCTGAGCACTTGGCTTGTCTGGATGCCGAGCACAACCCCAAGTATCCCAGTACAACAGCAACGTGCCTGAGGTGGGGAATGCATCCCCGCATTTCTCCTCTTTCCGCCTTTTCCTTTCGGTGGAGCCACCTGTTAGCATTACATCAGCGGCTCCCAGGAACGCCTCCTACCAAAGGCCTCGCACAAAGTAGTGGTTCTTGCATTGTTTGCACTCAAAGAGCTGATGTCATGCCAGCTGATGTCATTGTGTGCTGTGTGGGATCGCCATGGAAACTGGGCAGGTGGGGAGCCTGCCGCTGATGTCAGTGCAGAATGAGGTGTAGAAGGAAGGTCCACTTTGCTCGCTCCAGCTCTGCCAAGCCACCCTCCTCAAAAAAAAATAATGGAGGGGAAGGGAAATGGTGCTTGAAAAAGCCAGCAATAGAGCAGGGAAGGCACGAGTTTCCTTCACTGATAAAGTGAATTCTCCCTCCCCCCTCAGATCCATCTCCCAATCCATTTTAATGTCCTAAAAATAACTCTTGCTCGGTATTTTCAGGTGGCCGGAGCAGCAAAAGGAGAGCTGTTCGCCACATGTTAAGCAAGCACCTCAGTTGCTGTTAGGTTACAAGGAGTGGTTTTCTTTTGTTTGGGTGCACAGACAGGTACATGCTGTTCCCTGGAGGGATGCCGGGGTGAGCTGCTCCCATCCTCAGAGCTCTTGGGAGGGGGTCCCCCTGCAGGGCTGCTAAAGGGCAGGTGAGACTAAGCTAAGACTTAAAGCTAAGACTATCCCAGCTGCTTGCTGCTCTGCTCTAGTGTGCTGATAGCCCCTTGGCCCCTAGTTTTGGTGCTGTTTTCTTGCTTGGAAAGACCCCTTCCTTGTGGCACAGGCCGGTAGGTGAGGCAGCCCAGCAGGCTGATGTTGCACAGAGGCGCGTTTGTGTGCGAGCCCGTTCCTTGGCACCGTCCTCCGCGCACAGGGAGGACAATGCCTGCTGCTGATTCAGGCCACCCTCGCTGTTGACAGCCCAGTGACACTGTTACAGTGGTGGTGGGGACAGCAGAGCCAGCTCCAGCCCTCGTGGCCCCACTGTGTGCTCTGTAGAGATCGTGGGGTGCCTAACCAAGGTGTCTGCTTGGTCTCTCTTCCCAGGAGGACTCAGCGGTTTCAAGCAGAACCACGAGAACCTCTGCGACAACTCCCTCCAGCTGCAGGAGTGCCCCGAGGGGGGAGGAGGGGGCGGCGCCTCCGCTGTGCCCCCCGTGCTACCTCAGTCCATCCCCACCACGCCAGACATCGAGAACGCTGAGCTCACCCCCATCCTGCCCTTCCTCTTCCTCGGAAACGAGCACGACGCTCAGGACTTGGAGAAGATGCAGAGGATGAACATCGGCTACGTCATCAACGTGACCACCCACCTGCCCCTGTACCATTACGAGAAAGGCATGTTCAACTACAAGCGGCTCCCCGCCACCGACAGCAACAAGCAGAATCTCAGGCAGTATTTTGAAGAGGCTTTTGAGTTCATTGGTAATTACCCTTGCCTGGAAATACTCCTGTTTTTGTTTTTGTTGTTCTTATTTTTACCCATTACTGCAGTTTAGAGTGAGCTTTATGCTTTGCCAACCACTTGGAAGGCTGGTTAAGGCCATGTTTCCTTTAGTTTGGGTTGTCAGAAATGCTGAGCACTTCATATTTCTGTCCTTTCTCATCTCTGGCACATCCGGTTAAGTAGCCCGAGGTTACAATTTCTATCCAGTGATAGTAACACCTACCTCCACGCTTCTAAATTCAGGAAACCCCAAAAATTGAGATTTTCGTCATCCCCTCTTGTTGATTCCTTTGCATTCCTAGTTTCCACACAGTGGCTTCCAGCCAGTTTTTCATAGTGACTATTCTTAATGGTGTCTCAATCTTTGTCAGTTTTCTCATTAAGTTAGCAAACTTTCACACTTGGCTTGTTCCACCATTAGATTTGTAGCTTCAGAGGGTGTGTGTGATTGAGTGGATGGTGATGAAAACTTGCATTAATAAGCCTCTAAACCCTGTAGGCTGTGTGAGAGAGTTCACCACAGAGCTTGTGGAGATTGTTGAAGTGACCCAGCAGCGTTGTTCTGGACCTCATTACAATCAGCGCAGCACAGCCCTCAGCCAAGTTGAGGCCAGGACCATGCTCAGCTAGGCTCAAGCCACTTCAAGCAGGGCTGGTCAGAGAGGACTTCAGCATGTGGTACTGAAAGCTTTTGAGGACCTTTCCTTGCCCCACTAGATGTCTTTGTAGACACTGCTTTTGTGGCATAGTAAAGGTGCTTCCCTAGCACACGTAGGTGTCCTGAGAGGTTTGCTGGAATGTTCCGGGGAACCACTGACATTAAATTCTATGTTCTTTTGCTGAGACTGATCTAATTCCTTTAGCAGTACTTCAGGCTTGATGGAGGAGTGCTGGACAAAGGAAGAAGCATGCCTGTGTGCTGCACCACAGCACAGAACTGCCCCTGTCCTGGAGTGGGTGCAGAGCCGTGTCCCTCCCTGCCCTCCTTGGTGCTGGCTCTGCACTCAGGTGCGCTCAGGCTCGGCAAGGATTTGGCCGCAGCTGTGGGACTGGGTGCCAGGGCAGGGCTGTTGTTGTGAGCCATCTGCCCCTGCTGCATGCTGGGCAGGGCTGGCAGCTCAGAAACAGAGGCTCCTCAGCCTTGCCTGGCTGTGTCTTGGCAGGGTCATGGTGTGCTGATGCCTGTGCTCCATAGCCACACTGCTTTAGTGAAGTGAATAGAGAAATCATTGCTTGTGCTGCAGTTCAGGGGAGTTTTACCACTCTGAGCCTTTGGGCTTGTCTTCTGCAGTGTGAAGGACCAGAGGGATCTCTAACTCACATTTTCCCTTTGTTCCTAACCCAGCCCCAGTGGTACCAGTAGTGCTGTCAGCTCCCCAAGCTGCTGGTTACTGTGTGCCTGGGAAGGTGAACGCTTGTTTGGGTGAAGGGCAGGGAAAAGGGAGCCTTGCTTTGATCCTCTGGGAAAACAGCTGTGTCAAAAAGTCCAGTAAAACCTTAAACTTTGAGTACAACAGGATGGGGAGATGCAATAGGCTGAGCTTAGGTAAAGAGACTGAAGCTCTGTTGAGGTCCTTCTGAGGTAGAAGAGAGAGAGTTCTGCTCTCCTCATCCCCATGAAGTTCAGGATTAGAGTTCTCAAAACCACTGGAAGATAGTGTTTGGCTTGTGACCTTACCAAGAGCAGAGAAAGCAGCTTTGCTCTGGAAAGGTTTAGAAACCATTTCAAAACCCATTTTACTTTCCTTTTTAATAATTACAGCTTGAGGGTCTGACTTTGTTTTTAATAAACAAATATTTCTCCATTGAGAGTTTTTCTTCCGTATCACATTAACCAGCTGGGGAAGTAACTGGTCTAAGCTTTCCCTTCCTCAGGGTAAACTTTAAATTGCATTTGAGAAGATTTGGAAGTGTTTAAACAGCAGATTGTTGGCCTATGTTTCTTTAAATATGTCTTCAAAAAACCACAACCAACACCAGGTTTAGCTGAGACTAAAGCCATAGGAAGTGAAATCATCAGAAACTCTCTGGGAATGTGTGTCAAAATGCGTTAGAGAGTTTCAGCTTTCTGAAATACTAACTAGCAAAAATGTCTAGAGGGAAGTTGGCTTCGTTTATGCTTTCACAGTATAGGTTGAACATGTGGAGTGGGTTGAACTGTGCTCTTGGTGGGGTTGGATTCATGCCAAAACCTGCAAACTAAATTCACATTCCTCCTGTGGAATGAAACAAAAGAAGTAGTTTGAAATGTCACTTCCTGAAAGCTCTGTTTGAAAAGCAAGCTGTGACAGATGAGGATGGTAGGGCAGTGACTCTCCTCTCTCGTGTCCTGTTGGGATGTGGTAAGAAGGACTCTGTCCCTGCTAGATGCTGCCCAGGGTGCCTCTCTCTAAGGGATGAATCTTGGTGGAGCGGGTGTGTGTGCGTATCCAGCTCCTCCTTGTGCAGAGCCACCACAGCAGAGAGCCCCACTGAAGCTCATTTGAAGAGTAGCCTTGCAAAGCTTCAGAGGACAGGGCTTTGAAACAGATGTATTGTTATGAATTGGATCTGAAGATACCTGGTTTTTAGAAAAGTGATTCCCTGCTTTGAAAAACAGGGAGGTTGAGGTGCTGACATATCGCGGTGGCTTTGCAGCTGAGGTGGAAATGGAGCCTGAGATTCCTTTGCCCTCGTCACAAAATGCTCCCTGGCAGTGAAGCAGCATCTCTCAATGCATGGTTCCACTAATACAGAGTAGAGAGTGGATGTATTTTCAGTGTCAGACTGGACTGGGGGTTTCACATTCGGTAGCTGTGAAATCTTGGGGGAAGATGTGCTGGAGGAGAAGGGGAAGAGACACCGCTGTGCTTGTAATCAAATCAAGGGACTTTTCACATGAAGTTACTCTTAATTGCACTGAGCTTGTTCTAATTTGAAAACTGGCAAAAATCTTACTTTCTTCTGTCTGTCTCGTTTGCAGAGGAAGCTCATCAGTGTGGAAAAGGTCTCCTCATCCACTGCCAGGCCGGTGTCTCCCGATCCGCCACCATCGTTATCGCGTACTTAATGAAGCACACACGCATGACCATGACAGATGCCTATAAATTTGTCAAAGGCAAACGACCAATCATTTCCCCCAACCTTAACTTCATGGGGCAGTTACTGGAGTTCGAGGAAGACCTGAACAATGGAGTCACCCCGCGAATCCTCACACCAAAGCTGATCGGCGTCGAGACTGTCGTGTGACGGCCGAGCTGTGCGAGGGGGCCGAACCTGTTCTTCACCTGATTTGGGGCAGTGATGGGTGGGTTGGGGGGTTTTCTTTTTAGCTTTCAAAGGGGAGTTTTGTGGCAAATCTTTTGTGAATAAAAACCTTTTTTTGTAAGGAAAGGTTTTTAAAAGATCCAAGAACTTTGCTGGGTTTGGGATGCTGTTGTGATTTCCTTCTCAGACACCGGCAGAGCAGGGAGGCTTCAGAGCAAAAGGAGTACTTTTTAAAATGAAAACAACAAAAACAAGAAGAAGATATGTTGGGCTTTTTTTCTTTTAATTTTTAGTTTTCCCTCCTCTCTGGCTACTTGTAGAGTTTATGGCTAAGTAGTCTGTGCAGGTTCATAGACTGAAGAAACCTAAGTTGAAGACATAACACAAATAGCCAAAACAAAGCAGAAAAAAAACCTCCCTGAAACAGAAGAGCCTTCGTTCTGCAGAGGCTTTGCTAAAGATAACCTAGCAAAATGCTCACCAATGCAAAGGAAATCAGAGCAGCTTAAAAGTCTGCAAGGTACTTTTCACACTCCTGACTCAAACTAAAGAAGAAAACAAAGTTTATTTGGCGTGTTTCATGTTCCAGTTCTATTTTTCTATTTTGGGGTGTAAGGTTTTAACAGTAAGGGACTTCGATCATTCTATGCCATATGCCTTCACTGGCTTCTTGTGCAATAATAATTTGGGGTTTGTTTTGAGTGTGCAAACCAATTAAGAGTTGGCTGCCCACTAATAATAAGATAATAATTTTTAAAGTCTAATAGTGCAACAGCAGCCAGCTTGGTTCAGGAAGGATAAATGATAGCAGTTATTTTGTTCCTTTATATGATTTTGATCCTGGTTACAGTGCCATAAACCTTGTTACATATGTATATCAGAATGTACAAAAATCTAGAACAAGCAAAGTTTATTTAAAAATATTTTTCGCACAAAATATTGGTGTGTTTCAGTTGTCTATGTAAAAGAAATTTGATTATAAAACAAAAAAATCTTTTGGAAAGTGTGTGTCCTTTTATTTCTTTAGCCATTTTCCATTTTCTTTCTATGGGATGGGGTTTTTTGTTTTGTTCTCTTTGGTTTGTTTTTTTGTGGCATTGTACCTCTCCCATTGACAAAATTGATGTCTCTTGTTTGGCATCTCCCCTTCAGTGTTGCGTTCCTGTCCTCTGCTGGTGGAACACATTTTCTTTACTTTCTGCTGCACTCTTGCATCTCTCTGTAACCAGATTTTTCTCTCTGGTTTGACTGAATTAGGACTATTGGTGAGGGCTTTTTGGTACAGACCTGTTCTTTCTACAGCTCAGTAGCCATTTGGAAAAATAAGAAATAAACTATCTCCACTGATTCCTTTCCATCTTCCTGTAGTTAACTTATCTTCTATGTTAGAAAATTGTCTGTTTTTTAGACATATGTTGGTCACATGTGCTTTTCCCTGGCCTCTCTATAGCCCCCTTGTTTAGCAGTTCCACAATTCCTGGGAATTGTTCTCCTGGGATTTTCCCCCTCCCTCCTGCCCTTCTCTTCGTGCTCCTCCTTTTCCAGCTGTGTCAGTGTTGTGTGGTGTGTATTGTAGGGCTGATGTTTCTGCCTGACAGTGTCCCTTGGGCAGCTGACTTTTGCTTTCCTTGTTTGTATTCACTTTTTTTTAATAATATGGTATAACCTGATCTGTTCTGGACTGTTACCACCTCCAAAGTTTTATTTGTATGAGCCTAAAATGAGTTAGAAAACATTTCTCATATGATTCTGTTGTGCAAAGTGATCTGTCCCAGGAAGGCTGATAGCAGTGAAGGCTTTTCCTAGATGAAAACCTACATGGACTGAACCAAGTGTAAAACAGGACCTGTTGGAAAAATTAATGTATAATCACATTAGACATGTATATTTTTGTGGACATTTTACTTAAAATGTTGTTACTATACAGATATTTTCTTGAAACTTATCCCTTTATTAAATTATTTTTCTACTGGAGTTGATTTTTTAAATTTTTATTTTTCTTTTCTATGATTATTGGTCCTTTAGTTGAAAACACCCTTGGCAGTGATTGTTACACAGGCAGCACAAAACCCCTTGGACTGTGACTGCTCCTGGAGCCAAGGAGAGAGTGGCTGGACAGAGAAGGTGCCATTTGCTGGTTGGGAGCCTTTGTGCTTTGGGAGGGAAGGAGGTCCCTTAGCAAAGCTGCTCTGCTTCCCTCCCTCCCCTTTTCCTCAGTTTGGGCCCAACCTCTTCCAGCTGTTCTCCATGAGCTGCAGGTGCCCCTTGTTAGGTAGGAGGGAGGAGGTTGGACAAACCTTTCTTACCAAAGAACAAAAAGCAGCAGCAGGGCTGAGTGCCGGCTGTAAAGTTGGTCCTTGCAGCCTGTTTGTGGCCATAAACACTGTGTGATAGTGCTGGTGCTCTGCCAGGAAACAGACTGCTCACCAAAGGGAGCGTGCAGGCTGCAAACCTGGGACCCAGCATAATGGAAGGAGGACTTGATTCAAAGCTGATCTTCCATGTTACTGCTTTTCTTCTTGCTGTTGGAACACCTGAAGAGGGAGGAAGGATGTGCTGCACCAACACCTCTCACAGCAGCCTCTCTGTGGTTCAGCCTTGGCCACCACACACATTAGGATGGAGTTTGCAGCCATGTAAGTACTGGTGTTTAATTCTTACTTGAGTAGCTCTTGCAGCCTTGAGTGAGTTACTGGCAGCAGAAGATTCGATGTGTTTGCCTCAGTCAGGCTCAGCAGTTTGGCTGCTGTTGCTCTGTGCATGGTGTGGAGCTTCTGGAGTTTCTGCTGCAGGAACCCTGTCAGCCTGTGCTTGTTGCTGTGAGGAAAAAGTCTTGGTTTTATTCTCCAGTGTGATGGTCTTGGAAATGGTGGGGCAGGGCAGTGCAAGGCTGTGAGTGAGTGGAGTTTGCTGTGGGTTTGTTGATAGTGGAGATGGGCTGACCAAACCCCTCCATGCAGACCATTCCTTAGAGGGGAGCTCTGGAGGGTTGTGTCCCATTGAACGCAACACCTGAGAATTGCTTCACCAGGGAACAGGTTGGAGGGAAATGCTGATTTTTTTAAAGGCAGAATTTACTGAAGCTGGTAAATGATCACTTAGCATCTTTATGCTAAGGGCAGGAGAAATTTGGTGAGGGTTCGGAGAGCCCTGCCTGTGTGCATCTTTTCATCCTTTTCTGCTATCCAGTATGATGTACAGCAAATATGTGCCTAGCCAGAAAAAAATAAAAGATCTGCCCTCATTTCTGGGAGGGAGCAAGGCTGAGGGGATGTGGGCCAGCCCTGTGATGGGCTTTAAACAGGAATTATTATTGCTGTGGCACAGGAGCACTGGAAAGTTTGTTTATGACTTTAAGGGCAGAATTGAGGCTTGATCACCCATGCCCTACTCTTACTACTGGCTGTGACACCCCCTTCAGCCACTCCAAGATGAGGCATGGTTTTAAAAAAAGGGAAAATCGCTCAGTAGTCTTTGATTCACACATGGGTGGCAGTGAGACCAAGACCTGCTTTTCCCTGCTCAGTGTCAGCGTTGTGCTCTTGTGCAAGGTGGGCTGAAATAGGGACAGTCCTGGAAAATGGATTCTCTCATAATTAATTTTCCATTTCTCCCCTGAGGTCTTGTTTCTGAGAATATCACCCAGGTCCTGTGAGTGGCTCCCCGAGATCCACCTTGCAAAGCAAGGCAGGAAAGGTGTTGTGAGCAAGTGCTGCTTCTGGTTGGGAATTTACTTACTCTTCACAAATGGTGACCCAGCCAGGTGTGAGACCTGCTGTAAAGCTCTGATAAAGCTAGAGCTGTTCAATTAATCCATCTTGCAAACTATCCCAACTTTAGGTTGGACTTCCAGAGCCAAGAGGTTGTTAAACTTTCCATGCTAAGCAGCTCATATGCTTTATTCTTGGTCACACTGGGGATAACTGAATTCTCCTTCTTGTCTTGGCAGATGGTTTTCTTAGGCTTCCTATGGCTTTACCTTTCCCAGATGTGCCAGCAGCCTCTGTAAAAGGACAGATGAGAGGTCTCTGCCCTACCCTCTTGACAGATACAGACTCAGGGTGTTTTGAGCTGAATCAATCGTGTGGGAAGTGCATTGGTGCCCTATAGTGAGAAGCTTTGCCAAGGGCTCCTTGCAGGGAGGTGTGTTCAAAAGCACAGGCAGGAGCTGACAGGGCTGAGGAGCCACAAGGGCTATGGGAAAAGGCAGATGGGGGGAGTGTTTTGGCCTCCAGTCCTGCTTAACTGTGGCTCCCAGCATGTGTACACCAGCAGCAGGAGGGCCCTGGGAACTGAAGGTGCTGATTCAGTAGGGAGGACAAAAATAAAGCCTGCTATCTCTCTCCTGAGCCAAGGAGGGAATCAAAGAGAGATAATAAGTAGTTGAGGGCTGGCTCATTAGCAGGTGTCTGCTTTCCTGTGGCCTGTTTGTCTGCTGTTCCTGTAGGTACTGCAGAGGAGTTACTGATGAGCAGGTTTCAAATGGTTTGAGCCAGCCTGAGAGCAGTCAATAATCAGAGCCGTTTGTTTTCCCAGTGAGTGTGCAGCTGCTGGAAGCAAGGTTCAGGTCCTGCTGTGTTCCCAGGAGTGATCCTGGGTGCTGCCAGCCCCTGTCATCCTCCCACTGCTGGGTGCAGTATTGCTCTGCTCAGCCCAGTGCTCCCTTTGCTGAGGGGTTTCTTGCCTCTGCTGTTTCCACTCCTCCTGTCAGGCCCTTGTCCCAATGGAGCACGAGCTGGAAGAGCAGGCTCCTTTCTTGTCTTACTTTAGTTGTCTTCTGCATCTTTTCCAATCTTGCCATTCCTCAGAGTGGCAAAGCAGACTTAAAGTTAGTCATTTTTAAGGCATATTGCAGTAGGATGGATATTTGCAATGATCTTGATGGGCTTCTGGTGTGGTTACTATCAGGCAGCAACTCTTCTTGGGAGTCCAGAATCCAGGATGTCCTGCAGCAATCCCAGCTTACAACTGCCTCCTTACTAGAAACACTGCTGGGATGGCAAAATTGCAGATTTCAATCACCTGCTGAGCATCTCTAGTTGGTGCTGCCCAGCTGGAGAGGTGAGCTGTGAGCCAGGGTGAGGAGCAGTAGCAGAACCAACCCAAGGTGCAGCCAGGAATCCTAATGCTGACTCGGTGTCTGAGCTGCTCTGCTCTTTGCATTTTTATGGAGTCAGTGTCCTGTATCCTGCAGTATGTAGAGATGCAGTCTCTGGCCTTGGAAGCTGTCTGAGGTCCTGCTGAATTTGGCTGGATCCAGTCTGGCTTAAATCCTGCCCTGTGAGGTGCCCATCTGTTCAGTGTCTTCCCGGGATGTGACGGGAGTTTGTCAGGCTGAGCCAAGAGCCTGTGAGCTCCTGCTTCAGGGCTGGGTTCATTTCAGTGGCAAGGAAAAATGACTAAAGGTTTATTCCTGAGCAGAAGAATGGCTGTATCTTGGAGTGCAGAAACGCTTGAAAAGCCTTCATGTGAACCAGAGAGTAAAATTTAAAATGTAACAAACCATTTCTGTTAGATAAATCAAAAAACAAGAGGTTAAATGTGATTTGACTCATATGCCTTGTCTTCACACTCCTGTACCTTAGTTTCTTTGATTGTCTATATATAAGAAGTGACATTGGAGAGCTTGGATTTATCCTGAAGATTTATTTGTCACAGAGAGATGAAGGAGCTGTCTGGCACTTGGGAGTTTCATATCAGGTTGCGCTTCTGGCAGACGCCAGTGGAGCATTTAAAGAAGATCACATTGTAGAGCAGCAGAGTAAGTTGCTATAAGGATGGGCAGAGGTTTGTCTGTGATGTAGGGACTCTGGATAGAGGGCTGCTGGGCTGTACAATCTCTCCCTGGTCCAGGGCACATGCAGGTACAAAATGCCTGGTCAGAGGCATTGGCAGCAGCTTCACTGAGAGCATGTTGGTTGTTAAAACCCATTGGGGCGATGGAAGAGGATGCTGGTGTGAAAAACTGAGGTACTAGCAGGTGGCTGAGGAGCTGCTCATATTTTCGGAGATCTGAACAAGGTCTGGCAGTCCTGAACCAAGCTTTGCCCTGTTAGCATCCATTTGGAAGCTCTTTTCCAGGCATCCAGCTTTGTGCATGCACCTCAATGCTTTGCTCTGCCTTGTAACCCTTCAACACCTGGGACTGAACTTCTGCAGTTCCTGATAAACTGAGCAAATTAGGTGCTCATTGTGCCTGGCTCTCCTATGAGCTGAAAGTATCAGAGGGATTTTAGTGTCAAAGTGACACTGAAGGTTTGTTAGTGCCATTCACCAAACTTCTTTCTCTCTAGCACTAGCAAGAGTTCCTCCACACCTTAGCTCCAGGGGCAGAGCAACATATGGCTGTTTTCCTCCTGTATTTACCAAAGCCGTGATTACATGCAGATACAGAAGGGGCTGATAAGCTGTGTGAGTGCTCAGCAGAGAAATGGCACCAAAATAGTTGTAGTGTTGTTCCTAATTACAACGGATGAGCAGGCTGGCTCATTAATCCTCCCTATCAGCAGCACATAGCCTGTCTGCACCAGAATAGCCCTGATCTCAGCAAACCTGCATCCAGCCCTGGCCCTCTGTTTTCGACCTATTTGGGAAAGAGCAGCTTCCAGCACAGCCCCGAAGGGACTTCCACTTGGCTGGGCTGTCCACAGCAGAGATGAGCCAGGGTGTGAGGGGCTCTGCAGCATTTCAGGAGGCTGCCAGGGTGCACACACGTCTGTGCAGCCCTGACCTTAGGCTGGGCTTTGGTAGGGGCTGCTGTGCAGGCACTCAGAGCTCATGGAGTTGTTACGGTTGGAAAAGTCCTCTAAGATTGAGTCTGGCCATTAACTGCTGCTGGCAAGGGGTGAACCATTGCCCCTGCAGCTCCCACGGCTGGTGTGCAGGTCACTGAATATTGTACAGGCAGGGGGTTTGCTTTGGGGACAAACTAATAATGCCTGTTGAAAGATGGGGGTTTTTTTTCCTCACCTTTTTTCCTTCATTTCAGTTGTGCATGTTGTATCATCTTTGAAGGCTGCAGAGCTAGCAGCATCCTACAGCTCACTGCTGAGGTGGGGATGTGCCAGCTGGCTGGGACTGCTCGCTCAGTCTTGAGATGGGCACCTGCAGAGCTGAGCCCTTCTCCCCTCACCACCTCACAAAGAGCCTCTTACAAGCCATCCACTCCAGGGTAGGCTCAACCCAATGGCCCTCCCAGCTGAATTCCTGAGCTGGCTGGGCTGGATGTGGCTGGACAAACCACTGGAGAATTAAGTAAATAAACCCTTGCTACCTTTGCCCTGCTTTTGCTGGGGTGGCATTGTACATGGGAAGCAGAGGAACCTTGGCTTGGTGCAATCTGTCAGAGTAAGGGTCACATATGGGGAAACTGGGCAAAAGGATTTCTGGATCATCCTAACATCCCAAGGAAGTTTGCTACAGTTTTTTTGCTTCTTCAGCCTCTCCCATTCTACGTTTCTGTCTGCCAGGTGTCTCCAGCAGCATTCCAGGCACGTGGTGTACACACACAGAATAATGATGGTCTGCCTATTGAAATTCTGCTTTCTGTTTCAGCTGGAAATTGTGTTCTCTTTGCTTCCTTTTTCACCCTTAAGGTGAAAAAAAAAATTAAAAAATGATTGAAGGGTGGAAAAGACATAACCACCTTGCTGAAAAGTAAGGGAGATGTGAAGAAACAAAGGATGGCATGGACGGGGAAAATTTGGCACAGAAGTGAGAGTCCCCCGTCACCTGGATTTGAGGGATAATGACAGGTCTCTCCTGAATGTGGGGATTTGGGAACACCACCTCTTGCAGTTGATAGCAGGACCTATTGAGGTGAGCTGCTGGTCAGGGATAGAAATGAGTCCTGGGAGCTGGGCTGGAGCAAACCCCACTCCTTTTGCTTCACTTATTTGTGTATGATATTGGCCTGGTTCAGAGAGGTGGTAACAGTGACCAGATAGGCAGGGAGTTTCTGTGTGGCCACAAGCCCACCTTAGTCCCTTCTCTGGGCTGAGATCAGGCACCTGCAGTGGAGTAATTGTGTGCCCATCCAAGGGTTTGAGAACCCCCTCCTTCCCAGGATGGGTCTGGGGCCAGCTGGCTGAGGCTGGTTGGATCCAACAGGCATCCAAATGCTGGGAGACAGGGCTGGATGCCCAGCCATTGGCAGCTGATCCCACCTCAGATCCATGTTGTCTTCCCTGCAGCCCTTTTGCCATAAAGGTTAAGTTCTGTGTCCCCATGGAGGGCACTTGGCACTTTGTCATCGCCCTGCTCGCTCTGTCTGTCTCACTGTGGTTTCCTTGCACTTATCATGAGAAGGTTCAGGTTTCTGTTCCTCATAATTTGACTGAACATGAGCTATTTGAGGCTAAAATTTTCCATGCTGGGTAGGTGCCAAGGCTGGGCACCCCTTTATGAACATCTGAAGCTGATTCAATCTATTTCCATTGTATTCTTAGGTAATTCTCTTTTAACTTGAATTGATGAGAGTGCTTGGAATAAGATGTTTTGATTTTATTCATGAGGAAGATTAAAATAATTTAAATTTCATTAGGAAAACGATTAATTTCATTAACAGCAAGACATTGCATAGAATGCATAATTCTCCTAAGGGTTTTGTTTAGAAAATAACTGGCAAGAAACCTTTTGATAAGGTCAGAGCATGTCACTTTAACCTTTTTAGTGATGAAACTGTTCAATTGCTCACCCCTCTAAAAGGGCCTCATCTTCTGAATGCACATCTAAAATGAAATAAAGTTGGTTAAAATAAGTTTTTTTACTTTCCTCAAAACTTTTTGGTCATCTGGGGAGGAACCATTTATAAAATGGCTCAGTGTAGGTAATTTTTATAATGATGGTGTTTCTTCCAATAAGGAATGCTAATATTTCCCAGTGGGCAATAATCCCAAATAGTAAATGTGAGAGAGGGGGGAGCTTTTTTTGCCTGCCTTGGTTGTTTCAGAGTCTTTGAAGCCCCCTGAGAGTGTGGAGGTGCCTGGGCAGGGGTTGGTGTGTGTCACCAGCAGGAGCCCTGGTGCTCTGCCCATGTCACAAGTGTGACCCAGATCTGTGAGTGATGCCAGTGCTGTGCTGACACCCTGAAATGTGGCTGCTCTTCCAGGGGCATCCAAGACTTCACTTGTGGCTGGAACCAGAAGTGTCCAGCCTGGCCATGGTGGGAGGGAAAGCACAGAAAGGGGATCCTGTGTTGGGTTTGTATTGTCTCCAGGCAGTTCACCCCACAGCATGGGCTCTGCAGTTGTGCTGCTGCTAAACCAGATTTCATGGGCTGTGGGTGGGAAAGGGAAATGGGAAAATGCCTGTGGCAGTGGTGGACAGCACTTGCAAGGCTGCTGTGCCTCACCTGGAGGATGTTGGCAATGTATTTGTTCTACCAAGACTATCTGGCAGCAAAGAGGGGTACAAATAGACAGATATCTCTGAACTGGACCTTAATGTGAAGGTGAAATTATAGAAAATATTGATGTATCTGCATGTTCATGAGAGATGTAAAAAAATATTGACTTAGAGAGGCTCTGCAGAATTTCAGACTTTGCCAAATATTGCCTGACTTTGAGGGAAGTGAAGCTTCCCTTCTAGATGATGGTTTCTAACAACAAACTCTATGCAGGTATTTCTTTGCTTCCTTCCTAATGCTTGTCTGATCCCCTCTGGGGGAGCACTCAGGCTAGAAGCACTCAGCTGTGTTTACTGGGAAAATCCTTCGCTTGATACCTTGAAAGTGCAAGAGAAGGACTTGTGGGAATTTTGTGTTTGTAGTCTTGACAAGTGAACTGCTCCTTTGCTGTTGAGCTGAGTTTGAGCTGGACATTCCCTCTTGGACATCCCTGTGAGGATCCAGCCCAGCTGGAGGTGCTGGAAGCTGTCAACTGCAAGCCAATATTAAGAGTAAACCATGGAGTCAGTGGTGCTGCTGTGCTTGTGGCAATGCTGTGCCCACATCCTGAGGGATGTGAGCTCCTGAAACACGTCCTGACCTGGGGCTGGCCACCAGCTAGGGCAGTGGTTACAGCTGGGGCTGATCTCCCTGACCTGGGAATCTCACCTTGCACCCCTGCCAGGGAAGGTTTTCTTGTTTCTGCTCCCCTTTCTGGGCAGGCAGGTGTTTATGTGCTAAAGTGTGGTCTCAGCTCTCACTCTGTGTTTTGTCTGTACAATGAGGGAAGGGAATTACATCCCAGGACTCAGTTCTGCTTGCAGAGGGTGTGGATGGAAGAAGACAGGTTGGAAGTCCTTCAAGAGAAGCTGTGGCCTAAGGAACAAATGATGGAGCCACAGAATGGTTTGGGTTGGAAGGGACCATGAGGATCATCTATTTCCACTCCTGCCTTGGGGCACCTCTCTGGTTCACCCTGAAAACACTGGACATGCTGCATGTGGTATCACAGTGGGAATGCTTGTTATTAGAGCAGGAGCACCCAGGGATGCAGCAAAGGGGTTCCAGTATAGGGATGATTGGAACTGAAGGGGGCTTGATGTTTAACACAGTCAGAATGGAACACATAGAATTTGGTTTCTCTGTGGTAAAGGAGAACAAGCAGTAAAAGCTGGTAAGAAAACCTGCAATACACTGTCAGAAAATCAGCCCAAAATGTGCTGGAAAGAGCAAAATAGTTGATAATTATGTTAGACCATTATTCTGTGAGAGCCTGCCATTTAAGGTCACATTAGAAGCAAGCAAATGATGCCTCAATGGGATTTTAATATTTTGGTAATTCAGAGATATATACTATTTAGTTGGTAATGTACCTCTTATTTCTTATCACAGCATCAGCACCTTTTTTGCAGGACAGGTATCAAGGGCATTGGTTACATTTCATGCAGATAATTCCACTGATGAGGTAAAAGGTGTTCTTTTAAATAACTTCTCAGCAACTTTTCTTTATTAAAATTTCCGAATTTTGTGTCATGTATGCACAGTTGCATGGATGAAACTAGGGTGGGCTCCTCTGAATTATTTTGTAGCAATTTGTGGCATTTTTTCAAACTTGCTAGCAAAATTTTTATAGACCTGTCATCACAGCATTTAAGCAATCTAATTTATTCAAAAGCATCCTTGCAATTAGCAGTTTGAGCAAAGTTTAAAGAATTAACCTGCTTTGAAATGTCTTATTTTTGTTTTTGCTGCTTTGGGGCTAAAGTCCCCAAAGCTTCTAAGCTTCTGCAAAGTGAAACCCTCCGAAATGTCTGATCTCAAATGCCCTGTGAGTGCTGCCTGAAGCTGAAGTTCCCAAAGACCTGGAAGTTTCGATTCTCTTTCCACACACCTGGTTCCTCTTGCTCCTCTTCCCAGGTTCTGTGTCCTATAAATGGAAATTCTGAGATAAGAACTTTTCCCCTTTCCCCCTCATTATGTTTTGACTGCTTGTTTATCCTGTTCCAGGCAGGATGCAATATTTCTCAGAAAAGGTAGTCCTTTTTTCTTCCTTATCAGCCCCACTATAACCCAGAAAATAGATCAGTGAAAGTTCAAATTCCAAACTAGTTATCAAAATCAGTGTTGGAATTATTACGAAATAGATCTGCCTCTCTGTACCCATGCTTTCAAAATTACTCACTGATGTTGGCAGCTTGAGCCAAAATCTGTGTACCTATTCGAAAGTGGCTACTAATAATTGCAGATTTTAAGCCTTGCCATGTTTAGCACCAGCTTTTTATCACCTTCTTGTAGTCCCTGTAGACTCCATGAGTGGTGGTGAGCATCAGTCATGCTCACAATTTGACCCACCTCAATCTATTGGCAATGTTTTTTTCCCACTACTGGAAGTTCATCATGCTTATTTTGCACTTGCTCAGCTTTCCACCTTCATCATCTCCTTACCTGACCCTGAGGTTGAATGCCACAGAAATAATCCTCCCCAAACACTTGGCCAGCCTGTGTTCTGTCCTCCTAATCACAGCCTAGCTGGCTGATTGACTAATTATATTTCTATTATTGAATTTTATTCAGTAAGCCTCTAAAAGATTTCTTTTTGAATACAAATAAGGGGATAATTATTTAACGTAGTTATTTTATTAGAGTATTTTACAGTATTTTTACCTTAATTGTGTTGAGGTTTTTATGTACTTGCATTACAGTCCTGATGGCAAGGCTGGGTCTTGAAATTCAAATGAATAACTTAAATTAACTTTAATTAGAAGGAAATAAACTTCTAAGCTGCTCTGACCTGACAAATTCAATTTCTGAAGCACCTGTGTTCCCTGCCTTGTGGACAGAGTGGTCTTAAAATTTCTCCTTGAGAAACTAATTTGGTGTTGAGTTTGAGTGCTAACTCTGGACCTCCTGTTGACTGTGTGGGTGACAGGGTAAGTCCATCTGTATTGTCCAGGTAATTTCTCAGCTCCAGTCCAGCCAGGTAGTTGCCCAAAAACCCAGAGATACCTGTGACACATGAAAACTCTGCCAGCAGTGAATGGAATTCAGCATCACTAAATCCCAGCTGGAGGCTGGAACTTGCAGTCCTCTATTCAAACATGCCTTTTTAAATTTTTTTTCTTTTTTAATGTGTAAAAAATGTAATGATTGGCAGCTCAGACTTCACAGTTTCAATTTTAAGGCATGGCTGTTCTTGGTGCTCTGTGTGCATGGGCAGGGAAACTGAGCTACTGCCAGCCTGAAGGAAGCTCTTTAGCAGTAACACTCCTGTAGTGATCACTTGCAGGCTGAGTATTCCATAAAAATAACAAACAAATCTGCTGCCAGGATCTATAGAAGCCTTTTCATAAATTCTGAAGCAAACTGGGGCCATAGTAATTGCTGCCAGGCAGGGCTGAATAGTGTTTCTTTGTAGCATAAAATCTGGGGTGAGAAAAGTTGGATTAAATACCTCAAAAGATGCAATTTTAAGGCATTTAAAGAATAAGTAGCTTTCTGGATAACAAGCAGAACCACAATCCTCTCTCCACATCTGTCCCTTGTTGATAACCAAGAGGGGGATGTGGTTATGAGGACATAGGTTATGGCTGAGATTGCTCAAGAAATAACATTTTCTAACTGACTGGAAGGAGTGGAAGTGGGCAGTTGTGAAGGAAAATTTCCACCAGAGGAAATGATGGGTTGATAGAATAGATAGAATTGTTATGCAGAGCTTAAAAAGTGACTTGGAAACAACTTTGGGTATGGGACATCCATACCTTGCCCAAAAATGTCTGCACCAGATACTGTGATTGATGCTCTGGTTTCTCCTAATGTAGTGGTGGGTGTTCCCAAGAGATCCTGACATTCCTGATGCTTTCCCTCGCAGAGAGGGGTGCTCAGTAGGGTGAGACACTGTTTGATGCACATCTGAAGTGCCAATACTGAGTTACTGAAGTCTGTGTCACCCTGTCCTCAGCCTGTTGTCCCCTGCTGGGTTTGCAGACACTCCTGATTCAAACCTTGGTGACAGAAAATGGTGGGCTGTGGCTCCTGTGCTGCTCTCAGGGGGCTGTGCTCCCCAGGCCTACAGACTGGGAGCCCCAAAGGCAGACAGGAATCCAGCCTTCCATTAGAAATGTGATATGAGCTAGGAGTACAGCTGAAATTAAATGGGAATTAAAATTCAGCTTAAAATGCTGGATGTCACGTAAAACTAAATAGTCATCAACTGGTGTGAGGTACAGGCTTGTGATGATGATGATAATTTCCCTGTCTTATCTAATTACATGTAATAGGATCAAAATATAACAATATCATTAAATTACAATAATTGCAGGAAAGTGTGAATCACAGCACAGCTCAAGCTCATGAAACTCGGTGTCAGGTTTCGTGCATTCATTGCTGGAAGTGGCTAAAGCAGCAGCTGTGGTGAAACGCTGCTGACAGGGTGGGTGACTTACCTGGGGCTGGATTTGTGGCGTTGGTTATGCACCAGAAAACAAGGAGCTGCCTTCCTCAGGAGGATCTCCAGACTGACTTTTCCCTTCCACTTGTTCTCCTTCTGGTTGGGCATAGCTGGGAGCATCTGTCACCAACCTTCAGGCTCTGTTGGTCCCAAGTCCACACCTTCCCCTACTTGGTGGAGACCAAACAGGTAAATAAATATGCAGGATGGAGCTCCCCTGAGCTCAAACTCCAGGGTTTTCCTGGAGGGTTTCCACAGGGTATGCCAGAGAGTGAGGATCCTCACTTTCCTCTTCCCATTTCCTTGGAGGGGGAGGGGGTCCTGCTGTTCCCTGCTGGAATGCTGAGGGTGCTGTGTGGAAGTGCTGTTGTGAACAGGACATGTCAGGGCTGATGGTACAGGCATTTCCCAGCCCTGGATGGGTGAGGCAGATGCTGGCTAGAGGAGCTCTGTGTGGAAGTCACTAAAGCAAAATTTGGGTGGTGACTACTCTCAGCTCAAGTTTGGTCACCTTCTGACCAAACACCAAGTGATAGGGCAGAAAGGTCAGGACATTATCTTGTAATTCCCACAATTGGTAGCAAAGTGTCCAGCTTGGTACCAAGATTTCCAAAGGTGAGAACATTTAGAAACTTTTTGGTGAATATTTCTGTTTTGGCTTGCTTGGTGGATGTGTTTGTTCAGTTCCTTCCTGCTGTCTGTGGTCCTAAAGTCTTGTAGGGCCTGGCTAAGGAGGAATGAAACAGATTTGTGGGTGCTGGGACATTTTCATGGCATGGTGTGCTTGTGGAGCAAAAACTTTGGACAGAGTGGATGTCAGCATTTGGCCTTCACAATTACATGCCTGTGTGTGAAAAATGCAGCATTCTTAGGGAAAGAGTAGTGAGAGAACCAGGAGCTGTTAAGGAGAACCACAAAGCCAGCAACCAGCACGATGAGATCATTGTGTCTGAGGGTAATGTGGTTCCTGGGAAAGGTTTTAGTGACTGATTAATTTTCTGCCTATGCAGAGACAGTTTTCTGGGTCCTGCCAGTGGTCAATAAAAGCCCAACCATTGCTTCATGAAGCTGAAGCTTACCAAGTGCCTGAGTGGGACTCTGTTGGTCTGATGTGTGTGGGTATGTGGGGCTTGGTCCATGTGTGTTCTGATGCAGAGACCCTAAATTTCGTGCACTCAGGCTGCCTGACTTCCTCAAAGACACTGAAGCTGTTTGCTCTTCCTCAGAAGGACACGCTCACAGCGGGTAAGGAGGCAGCTCTGAGAATTGGTGACTGAATTACTCAATGCTTCTGAAGTGTTTGTGGGAAGAGGGAAGGATGGAAAAGCAGGAGATAATGACTGAGCTGTCTTGGCAAGAGCAGGGAAGGCACAAGGATGCAGAGGAAGATTCACTTGTCTCTAGGATACATTAAGGCACTACATCCTGACCTGGAAAATGTTTGAGCTTCAACAACACAGAAATTAGAGGGCTGGTGTCCCTAACAGCAGCCCCTGGCATGCTTTCATTTCATTATGACCATTAAAACGTGCCATGTCAAGGAAGCTGTCCCTCTCCACCTGCTGTGCACAGATGTCCAGCTGGACACCACAATTATTGATGAGCAAAGGCAATAAATGCCTGCAGGGGGATGTGTGTGGCTTCCTGTGTATTAGCAAATACTCTGCTGTTGTCTTACAGAAAATTGATGAAATCTGAGCAGTGGGAAATCAGTGCTGGGTTTTGGCTGGCAAGCAGCAGTGTGTCGATTTTCCTCTCCTCCCCCCACCCTCTGCAAATTATGAGGTGCCTGGATTAGTGACATAAGAATGAGTAAGGTTTTTCTGAGTTTGCTTACATAAAATCTAGTCCAAGTACATTTACTGAGGGGATACAGTTTTTCCTAGCATTAAATCACAGCCTGCTCTGGCAGTGATTCCCAAGCCTTTCCAGTAGGCAAAGCTCCCTTTCCCACCTACCACCAAGAAGGGCAGACTCAGCCCCATCCACCCCCAGCCCTCTTAATGAGTCCCAGGGGAGAAACATATGTATTTTATGGATGATTAGTAAATTCTGTGGAGACACAATCCTAATATTTCTCCAGGCAGTTCTTATGAAAGCACTGCTGCAAATAAATACAGATGCCCTTTATATTCTTTGTCTTAATGTAAGAACTGTTCATCTGTGAGGTGTGAACAGGCCCCATCACCACCCAAAAAGGGACATGGGCCTGCTCCCCAGACTGTGCTAGTCCAATAGCTGCATCAGAACAGCCTCTTTTAAAATAGTTTTACAATTTGACCTCCTTAGGTCCAAACAGACACTGTTATCTCAGATGCCATCTGCATAAAGGATCCTCATGTGTTTCATGCCAGTGAAGCTGTCAGCCAGATCTCTGAGCCATCTGAGACCCCCTCTGGGGCAAGGCACAAAAAATCTGAAGGAAGGTTTTCCTCTCAAAACACAAAGGAAAGTTACTGCTTGTGGTCATCTAGATGAATAGGAAATAGCTAAGGAAAGGGACTGGAATTTGGGGATAAACATAGCAGCACCCTAGAGAAACATTGCTGTAGACACTGGGGGGGACTGTAGCAGCATCTTGGCCATGTGCTGTATGTCCTGTAACATGGAAAAATGCACTTCTGTTCTGGTGTCTGCACAGCAGTGCCCTGTCCCAGAGCAGCCAGAGAAAATGGCAGGAGGGCTTGGGGTGCTGCCTCCATCCCCAGCGAGGGAGATTACAGAAGGGGCACAGCTGCCCACCAAACAAGAAAAGAGGTATTAATTAACACAGGAGGTTAATTTAATTAGGGCATGGGAGCCCCCTCTCTCATGCTGGCCTCGAGCTCTGTGATGAGACAGCTGCTCCCTCCCAGGGCTGGAGAGGGGGAAGGACAGGAGCTGTGTGCTGCAGGGGAGGACACAGGTAATTCCCAGCGCTTGAGCCTAACTGAACCTGCCAGGGATGTCACAGCGATGTGCAGGGACACATCCCCGGGAACATTCAGCTGGCAGCTTTGGGTCTGACTTGTGGAGGCACCTCTGAGTGCCAGGTTCAGGTAGTTCAGCGTTTCCCACTCGTTTTGGAGAGGAGCTGGAGGATGTGCATGTCCCTGGCACCACAGCCTTCCCTGCCTGTTTGCAAACTGGGTGCTCTGTGATTTTGTGTACACTAATGCCTGGCAGCTTACATAAACAGGATTGCTGCTGCTGCACGAGCAGCAGTGGGCTCCAGCTCTCCTGACTGGGACTGCTCTGCTCACAGAAATAAATAGAAGGTGTTTTTTGAGTCCTTCTGACTTTGAGCACTGCACTGTGAGCCAATCTTTTCTATTAAAAATAACACTTCCTTACAGTCTGTTTTGGAGTGCCTGTGTGTCTCTGCTTTCCTTCCCTCTTCTGTGCTTAAATAAAGGCTGATTAATTAATCAGGCTTTTCTCTGCATAAATGATGAGGATCTCTGTCAAGCAATATGATGCTGCTGTCTTCATGCTGTCCACTGAAATCTAGGGACAGCAAACTACTTGCAAATCACTGTCAGTGGTGCAAGGCAGTGCTACAGGTTTTGAGTAGGGGAAATCATGCATAAAATGTAAGATAAGGGCTTTATTTGAATTAATCTAATTCTTAAGGACTGGATAATTATGTGTTTGCTTCACCTAACACAACTTTACTCCTTTTTACACCTGTGCACTGTGTAAGGCCAGCACAAAGTATTAAACATGACTAAAGCAATATCGAAATTTTCAACTGCAAAACTGAATTTTTCATTTTTACAAGGACTGTGCACCACTTCATTTTTGTTTATGACTTGTGCAGGGTCCCTTTTTCTTGGTTCATTTTGCTTGGTTGTGGGGATTTTAACCTCCATATCAATTGGAATTTGTGCCGGAAGCTTTGGGAGCTCATTCCTGCAGAAAGCTCTGCCTAGGAAGATAAAGAGGAAGGATTGTTTGATACATCAGTAATAAATTACATCCTCTTATCAGTGTGACTTATCTAATAAGAGCCCAGTTTGGTGTCAGGAAGTGTGTGCTATATTCTCATTTCTGTTCTGACGTAGTAGCCAGCCTTGCTAATCATTTTGTCTCCTCCTGCCTCTTCTTTCTCACTTGTAAATTGAAGCTGATGATGCTTTCCTGCCTTCATAACGTGCTTTAAAACCCACAGAAGGAGATTGCTGTGAATGATCAAAGGGAAGCCTGATTGCACTGTTCAGTACATCAAAAATGGGGTTTATTACAAGAGTTCTACTACTGGAAAGCTTGAATTTACATTTACAGTGGTATGAGTCTGACTGAAAGCTCACTGACGTCAATGCAGGGCTTTGCACTGGTTTCAAAGGACATTAAATGAAGCTTTATATAAAAATGCATGCTTCATCCTTTTTGCTGACTGTCGTATTTTCCACGTGTGAAACGGCACTTAATTCACTTGAACTATCAGAGGATACACAACGCAGATTTTGCAGCTGGAACAGGGAGAAGGACCCCACAAAAATTTGGAGCAGAGTTCTGTTTGTGGTGATCTTAGAAAATCATATAGCTCTAACTCGTCTCTGAAAATAGCAAAAGCACCGCTATAAAATGGGGATTGGAATCCTGATCTTCTCCCTCTTCAGGCTACAGAAATGTGTGCTGGGTCTAGCCTGGCAAATCCCTCCCAGTGGCTGAATGGCAGGCATTCAACCTGCTAAAAGAAGAAACAACATATGTGGGCACAGAAAATAGATAGAGGCACTTCATTAACAAAAACCAACATAATGTGTGCGCTTGAATTAATAGTGCAAGAAGAGATCTGTGATTACATACCCACTGTCCCTTCCCCTTTGTTTGCAGTGTCCAAGGAGACTTTTGTGCAGTAGGCTGAGTGTGCACATGAAATCCCTGCCCTTGACATTCACGCTGCCCATACCTGACCCATGGGAGCAGGGAGTTGTACAGATCAGTGAACACACCCCTGTTAAACTGGCAGCCTTTAAAGACCCTGCTCCCCCTGCCACACATGCAAATAGAGCAGCTAGAGCCTTCTTTTCTAGATTATTCCTCCTGCCAGCCAAGCCTTGATTTTTAAGATTGCCAATTATCCCTTTAGAAGCAAGTAATAATCCTGAACGTTTTTATTCTTTCTACTGATTACAATGATACTGAAGCTTTAGCCTCTTCTTGGTTGCAGCAACCCAAAGGCAAATGCTCAGCTGAATTATTTCAGCAGAGAATCAGACCCAAAGAGAGGTAAATTGTGGCTGGGATTTGGATTCTATCCTTGCCAGGGATAGAGGTGCGGGCAAATCCATAACTGTGAAACAACCCTGTCTTGTGGCACTTCTGGAGACAGATGCTCACCTACTTGGGGTTCTTTTGCTGTGTTTTCTGCTTCTTGACTCCAACCTGAATCTAGTCTCTGCCTGTCTGGAATTGCAAAATGATCCTCATTTCCCTGTACCTTTCTCAGAGCCAGCCCAGCTGCAGCAGGCTCCTGGTGAGCCCTTTTCCTCCTGAAAGGCAGTTTATCCACCCATTCCTCAGAATCACCACACTTATGGACAGTGGCAATTATGCAAAGGTTTGATAAGCATGTGCAGTGTTTTCTCAAGCTCTAAAACCAAATTGCTCTTTTCATCATCTCAATGAGGAATTTCATAGGATAGAGACAGGTAAATACACAGCCTGGCTTTCAGGTGTATGCCTTCTGCTTCCAAGAAACAACTTTCAGCAATCAACATAACAGATGTAGAAACATATCCATATGGAGCCACTGTGAGGCCATGGGATAACACAGAAGCCTTAAAATGAATGAAAAGTATGTATTTGGGGCAACAATACCAATTTCCATTTTAAGAGTTTAGGTTCACAAGCAGAACTGTTTGGAGAAAAACAGATTTATAAGTAGTGATTAGCTCTGGTGTTGCAAATGTCAGGAGAATTCTCCAGATTTAACTATAACACAAGTTCTGCTTCAGAACATAGCTTTCAGATAATGAGGTTTTTTTCTCAGCTGAAGATACATCACAAGGTGTGGGATACATAATCCTAATGATCAGTTATTCCACTCTTGCTATGTGTTTTATTTCTAGGATGAATTGGCCTAGATTCATCTTCCATCAGTCCATTCCCACTATATTTTTGTTTGCTGAATGTAAGAGCCATTAGTTATGGCAGTTGTGGAAATTGCTGATTAAACTGCAAAGAAAACATTTGTAATGTTTTTTTCCATAAATGCTCCAGACCAAGTTGTGTGCACCCCTCCATCTCTAGCTGTTTTCATTATCCACTGAACCCATCACAGTTTCCTGACTGCTTTCTAGGCATGTGGGTACCAGAATGCAGCACAGCAGTAGCTGCAACAGAGCCAAGTGAGAGGTTATTTGGCTTCTTGCTATTCCCCTGTTTGCATGCTTTGATTATGCTGATCTCACTAGGTCACAGTGGATTGATAAAAGCCATCAAGATAAGCCTTTTTTAATAGCTGCTGGTTGCCTGTGAGCATGGCCTGGGTGCCTCCCTCAGGGGGACAGAGCCATTCAGTGACACTCAGTCACCTCTCCCAGAGCAGGAGATTGTTTTTGGCTCGCCAACAATTCAGGCCAGCAGCCATCACTGCCTGTCCTCCTTCCTTCCTGGTCCTCAGACCTCTCTGTCCTTTGTAACCCTGGATTGAGAGTGATTCTGTTCGTGCTGCAGCTGGCAAAAAGTGATAAACAACACTGTGTGAGGAGCATTTGTTCAGAATGCCACAAAGACCCACCTGTGTTTAGAAGTGATCCTTTATTGCCTGCTGGAGGTCTGATGTCTGCCCAGGTTCAGAGCCACTTGGTGAGTGCCACCTGGATCAGTATTGCCGTCATTCCTTGGTCCAGGAGGGAAGTGATGGCAGAAGGGTAAAAACTGTGACCTCTGTTCCAGTCCCACACCAGCCATCCTCTTGGTCAAAACTGTGCCTTTCTGGTACAATATTCCAGTTCTTGCCCTCTCCTGGAGCTTCAAAGGTTTCAAGATTCAGTGATCTAAACAACTCTTTGGGCAACTATTTTTAAATCTTGAATCCACACTAGCTTTCGTTAACCTTAGCCTGTTATTTTTATAACACAGGGTATTTCATCACCATAAGATCCCATATTTCATCACCATATGATAGGAGCTGGTGCTCTCTTACCTATTTCTGTAGCAGAGAAACATCTATCAACTACTACTGTATTTTCTTAATTTTAAAGATAGCTCAATTCTTTCAGTATTTTTTTCTTATCATCCTCAGAAAAACCCAACCTCCTTTATTTAGTATTAAATTTAATTTCTTTTTATCATCTGTTGTTTCCAGTTTAAATTTGTATTATTAGCTAACAACTTCTGCACTTGGCTGTGTGTTACAGCTTGGAGTTTTAATGTTGTTTCAAAGGTACAGTTGCTCACTTCTCTTGAAGCCAAGGGCTTTGAAAATTATTTAATTTTAATTTTTTTTTAATGTGGACTCTTCATTACTGGGTCACTTAGTAAAATGCTGTTAAATAATGACAGTTCATAATGTTATGTGTCTTTTTTTTTCATGTCACTGTCAAATATTTTTAGCTGTGTGAAATGGCAGGAAGCAGATTTAGATCAGCAGTTTGGGCTGTCCATTTGTGGCGTTCAAAACGAAGAGTCAGAGCACTCACACGGACCAAAGTGTCACCGCTTGGTTTCCGGTCTGATTCTCTTTCTCCTTGCCATGGGCTAGATTGAGCCAAGATACAGCCCCCTCGAGCCAGGAAATGGTTGAAACTGCTGCTGATAATGTAAAAAATACGGGCATATTGCAGTTGTGGCAGTTTGACACCTCTGAAACAAGATCCTGGTGCTGAAATGTTGGTCGTGATGCTGAAGGAGGAAGCTGTGCTAGCTCTTGGAGCCTCCCTCTCTCATCCTCTCTGATCACTTGCGTGATTTTGGAGGTCTGTAGGAGATAATGAAACAGTGATCTGCCCTGCATTTTTTTTCAGAGCATTGACTCATGCATTTGTGTTTGTTGGTGGGATGTCAGTGACAACACAGCGCTGTGTTTGACAGGAAAAGCTATTTCTTCCAATCAAAACCTCTCTGTATACACAGTTGTAGCCAAGAACAGATTTTGCTGGTTTCCCCCTGGAGTCTCAATTTTTTTTTCCACCTTTCTTTATTCCTTGCTTTCTCTCAAATAACCTGTTTCTGTCTTGTGGTATTTACATGCTGCTCCTGATAACATCTATAATTTATGAGTCTTACTTTTGGTGCACTGAAAGATCAAAACAATGTCCAAAGACCATGACGCAGTCGTCTCGGCTTTGATATTACTTTATTTTTAGTTGTTCTCCCTACACAGAGCAGCATGACATTTTCTGTCAGCTCCTGCTACAACTTTTCTAGACTGCATTGCCTGAGGCCAGAATGATTATAAATTTGTATTTTTGAGGTGGACTGTTTTAGGTTTCACTGAGATGTTAGCAGCAATCACTCCTGAAACAGCCAGGGTTTTTTCCCATGAAATATTTTAGCTGCAGATTAAGGCAACAATTTTGCTTCAGCCTTTTTGCATCTTTTTCAAGATGTGTCAGGTGAGGTTGCCTTAAAAGCAACTGGGCAAGATAGTAATGAAAGAAATATCTCCTCCTTCTTTCCTTCTTTCTTTCCACACTGGCTCTTGTTGCATGCTGCTATCTGCACTCAAGGGTTTTCCAGAGAGAAGGGAAATCTCATCAGTGGGGAAAGCAAGTCACAACTTTAGACAGGAGTGGCAGAACTGGAAACAGGGTCAAGTTTTCAAATCCCAGTGTCTAAAATACTGCTTGATTGAGCAGGTTAAAAGATATTTTTTTAAACCTAATATGTGCCCCATGGTTTTAGTATCTTCAGCTCCTCATTATGCTCTCCAGTGAGCTACAAGGAGGGAAGGGTTCACTGGGGAATCTGCTTGGCTGCTTCCAGGCAGTGTTACCAGCTGTGGGGAAAGCTAGGGTGCCAAACTCCACCTGCCCCATCGTAACCTTTCCAAAATTTGCTTTGTGTTGTATTTCCATAGTCCCCAGCCCCAGTTTGCTCTGGGGAGGAGCTGAATGAGAAGCTCAGGCTGCTGGAGGGCAGCATTTATCACAGGACACTGCAGGTGCCATTTCCATGGGAAGGGCTGGGGCTTGCTTGTGTATTTCTATACTTACATTCTGTGTGAAACTGAATCTGAAGCACTTTAGTAACAGCTGGATCTGCCAGAAGATTTCTTTGAAAACTTTCATGCAATCGGGTCTTTTTAATAGATAAAACACCTCGTGACTCCATTGGAAATGAGAAGTCCTAACGATTGTGCCATGCATTCTGGATTCCCAGGAGGAAGTATTTTTAGAGCTGCCATTAGCACCACCAGCTCTAGCCTGCCAGCTCTCCAGCAGGCATTTAAGCTTTTCTGGAAGCCAGTTGTGTGTTGGCTCCACAAGCCCAGAAATGGACTCGGCATGGTGTGCCCAGCTCCCCAAGCATTCCCACTGCACAGCTCCTTTGGGCACCCTCACTGCATCCAGTGCCAAGCTGTGCTCCTCCTCCTCAGCACAGCCTGCCAGACACTGCCTGGGTTAACTGGCAACTCAAAATGCTCAATAAAAATGTTATGGCCTTCAGTAAGCAAGGGCAGGTGGGTTGGAGTGGACAGGAGAAGAGAAGGCTCTGGGGAGACCTTACAGCACCTTCCAGAACCTGAAAGGGTCTGCAAGAGAGCTGGAGAGAGACCTTTTACAGGGAAAAGTACTGACAGGACAAGGGGGAGTGCCTTTAAACTGAAGGAGAGTAGGTTTGGATATTAGGGAGGAATTCTGAATGGTGAGGGTGGTGAGCACAGGCTGCCCAGAGAAGCTGTGGATGTCCATCCCTGGAAGTGTTCAAGGTCACACTGGTCTGGTGGAAGGTGTCCCTGCCCATGGCAGTGGGCTGGAACTGGATGATCTTTACAGTCCCTTTCAGTCCAGACCACTTTGATTCCATGTCTGGCAGGGGCTGTGGGAAGCTGAAAGGTGTAGATCCATTGAGAGGAAAAACATTTCAGGAGGAAGGAGGAAAAGAGAGAGAAAGAGTGAGGATCATGTGTTTGCTCCTGAATTTGAAGTAGAAAGAGAAATATGATAGGGTAGTGCTGGGAGGATCCAGAGGATGTTAAAAGGATTAACTGTGAGCAAGGAGGGTTATGGAGAAGAAGAGATTTTACACTGAAATAGAGCTAAAAGGCAAAAAAAACCAAAAAAAAAACAAAAACCCAAGCCAACAAAAAGCACAATAAACCAACCACAAACCCCCAGAAAAGCCGGGGTTTGGGGAGGGAGCTGTGAAAAGGAAAAGAAGCTCAATGTCTCTGTTAGCCTGGGGATGCAAGACTGATTTATTTCTTAACCTCTTTAATATTTAACTAGATGTGAAACCAATAATGTTTTATTTGTTTTAACGATACTGTCCATTGTAGGGCACTTCCTGCTAAAGGAGGGACTCTCACTCAAGAATTTGGGGTGATAGAAGGAAGGTACGAGGCTGCATGTGCTGGGTAGAAGACCCATGATTCCATAAAATGTTGTGCAAATATTTAGGGGGTAAGAAGGTCCTGAAAAAGGTTGTTTGTGAGCCAGTAAGGCCCATAATCATAGAGAAGCTCAAGTACCCTTATCCTCCATTTCCAGGGCTGGTATCCATGGCTCATGGGAAATATCTGTGCAACCCAGCTATCTATAGTTCCTACGTAATATGTAAAATTTAAATGCCTAAGGAGGACTTTCTTAGAAACCAGAGTATGCTTGTCATGCTATTTAGACAACCAGTATTTCAGGGTAAGAATATAGAGATGTGGACCACAGCCAGGAGGATAAATATGTATGGCCACAGCACAATGTGACTGAATCCCATCTGAGAGTTCCCAGAGCTGTGTCAGTACAAGTGTCTGCTTCCCTCAGTCAGAGCTGGCTTCGAGGGATGTGTCCCATGAAGGGAAAATGCTGCTGCAAACTCTTGGAGCTAGGAAGGTGTTAAAACCTCAGCTAAAATATGAAGCTGTATTACATAAGGTTTGGAAAAGTCCAGATTGTCTCTCCTCGGCTAATCTGCCATAGCCATCTGCTGGCTTGCTGCTGTCTCACAGCAAATACAAGCTGGTTTAAGTTAGTTTAGCAGGGGCTTGGGTTGTGGTTGGGTTTTTTTGAGCTAGTTCAGTCACTGTGTGCTGTTTCAGGTGAGAACAGGCCCAAGGAAAGTTAGTGTGGCAGCCAGTGTCACAGTGTTGGAGCTCACAAGCTGCTGGGAGCAGCTCATCAGGCATAAAATAATCCTTATTTTGGCGGATTATCATGGTATTTAAAACCACTTTCTGTTCTTGTTATTCTGTCAAAAAAACCCCAACAACCCAACTAATGCAGTGGGTGCAGGTGCTGCCCAGTGTCTAATGACTCTTCCTGTGCAAACAAATCAAAGGATAAGAGTGTTTTCCTGTCCAACACACCCCTCCAGGCCCCGAGGATGGGTTTGCTGTGCCAGCCCAGCCATCACACAGAGGGTGACAAATGTGCTTCTCCCAGGAATGTCTCAAGTGAGATCCTGAGCTGTGGCTCAGAGCAGTGATTCAGGGGACCTGCGCCCTGAGTACACAGCGTGGGTTTTTATGGTGTAAACGCAGTTAAAACTACGGGGAAATCACTTCCCCTCACCCTTTTTAAATTAAATTGCTTATGAGAAGGCATCAGAACTGTTTGCACAGGCAGAAGAGATGAGGATTGGGTTGAGCAAACAGATCAAACGCTTTAATTTTCTGTCCACGTTGCTCTCGGATCTGTTTCACTGCATGGCTTTTGTGGATGAGCAGAACAGGTTTTGGCATTGCATACAGGTGTGCTGGGAATGTAACACTCCCTGAAAGTGGACTATCTTACATAAAATAACTTTCCTCTTCTGCATGCCTTCGATTGGGTTTGCACATGTTCCAGCAAGCCTCCTTGACGGGATGTGCCTGTTGCTGTCCCGCTTTCCGCGCCGGCGCTCGGAGGGAAGCTGCTGCTGCCCACTCTGCAGAGCCAGTTATTTCCAGCCCTCGAACCAGCTGCAGCCAGAAACTTGGTAAATGTCATTAATTTGGAGCCCTGCTCTGCAGCTACAAGTCACTCCAGCTATGTAGGTCCTGCACCTATTTATAACCTAGCAATCTGTCTCTGGGGGCTTTGTGCACTTCTTTGCTCCGTGCCACGTGGGTGGTAATGTAATAGCTGGGTATATTATAAGATTTCCTCTAGAAGCAGCAGGTGCAGTGTCAGCAGACTGCTCTGGTAATAAAGTGCAGGTGAGGTGGGAGCTGCTTTGTGGAATGTTTCTCCTGTCTCTGCTGCACCATCTGATATTTAGATGGTGGTTTTTTTCCTGCTCCTCGGTGTCAGTGAGCTCCCGGCTGGAACAGACCACAAAAGATGAGATACAGTGATGGAGAGGTGTCACTTTTGCAGCAGTGAGCAGCTACAATGCTCCCTGAGAGTTTTTCCATGCAAAACCTGGGGGGAAGATGCAGTATCACTGTCTGCTTCCTAACCAGAACATGGCAGTTCTGGGTGCAGTGTGGGCGAGCACCCATCTCCAAGAAACTCCACAGTCTGAAACAAAATGGTTCAAGATATGCAGGAGACCACAAAGAAATGGCAAAATGACAGTCAGCACCACAGACAGAGGCTGTGGGGCAATCAGCAACCTCCAAGCCATCAGGTTGTCTGTGGGTAAATTGACAGGAGAGCACTGCAATGGAAACTCTTTGTGGATGCTTATAGGAGTTCCTCAAAAAGAAAAAAGTTTTTCTTAAGACAGTCTAACCTATAGAGAGTACACTAGGGGCTTTGGGAGTTAATCCCCCAAATAAAATCAGTCTTGAGAAAACAAAAAACAAAGATGGACTATTTGTTTATGGATGTTCTTGCTTGTATGTTTTATGTAGAACCAGGTGGGACTGGAGCATTCAGAACTGAGATCTTTTATCTCTGGCTGCACAGGGAAACCAAGTGGAGGGAGAGAGGGAAGGATGAGATCTGGCCACTTAAGGGAAATTCTCTGTTTTCTGCAGTGATATGCTCCTTCTGCTTCTTAAGTGCTTCTTTCCTCTCGTGCCTGTGGATCTGAAGCTGAGCAAACACCTGATGTACGGGCTTGCTTAGTTCAGCCAGACGCTTCACAGCTGCTTTGTGGCTCCTGAAATGCTTGAAATGGTTAATTGGAAAGGCAATATGTCTCATGTTTCTTGGGTGAGATATGCCATACAGACAGGTTAGAAAACACTCAGGTTTTGTGTGTGGGGACAGGTTCCAAACTCTCAGCATTTTCCCAGCAGCACATACCTCGTATGGGTTGGGGTATGGGGTGCAGGGCACCTGCTCTGGGTGATAGTTTTTGTGCTCTGGGTGATGGTGGTTGTGCTCTGGGAGCCCCTCTGGTCTGGGAACAGCTGAACTTGGATCCACCTCTCCTATTGTGGTACAGCCCTGGGAAAGGGAATACATTGCACCTATTATTGGCAGTGACTTGAAGGGGAGCCAGGCTATCCCACATGTGAACCTTTGAGGATAAAGGGAAGGCTATCTCATGCAGTGCTGGCTGAGGGACAGCTGCAGCTGCCTGTGCCTGCTACATTACCTAAGAAAAGCTTCTCAAAAAAAAAAAAAGCACCCCAAACCAACCCTTCTTGATAAGCCAAAAGTTTCAGGATATGTGTCAGCTCAAGAGAAGGCAAAAGAATGGTTGAGGTAGTTTGGGACAAGGACCTGGTGGGGAAAGCACTGAGACAGAGGTGCTGTGGGGGAAGGAGGACAACGGCCCAGGAATGGTGAACTTAGAGAAAACGGAGGAGGGAGCCAAGTGCATTGGGGGGAAACTGAGACTGGAAAAAGAGCCAACATAAGCGAGGGACAGAGAGTAATGAAACCTGCTCTAGGATGGGTCTAAGAAAGAACAGGGCAGAAGGACCTGGGCACAAAAGCACATCCTGAGCAGGGTCTAAAATAGGGCTGAGCCTTCATCCTCCACTGCCAGAAAGCAGCTGCAGAGTGAGGACCTGGGCCTCAGCATCCTCTGCTTGTTTAATGGCACAGCACAACCCACTGAGCCCCTTGGCAGCTGAAGGGCAGAGATCTCCTTTTTGGGTCCCTGCCTCCTGCCAAATCTCACTGAAGGCACCTGGTGCAGGGCTCACAGGCAAACAGTCACAGCATTTGGGACATCCAGTGTGTGGGAGAAAAGGAAGGTTTGCCTCAAAATCTCCTTACTGTAAAAAACAGAGGCTTGGGAGAAAAAAAATAGTCTGGCGCCTTGTAATTAAAGAATTCTTGTGGTAGACAAGATCACCTCAATTTCTTCCTCTTACCAGCTTTTTGAGTGCTTGACTTTTTAGCTTCAATGCCTTTTGGTGGATATTTGGGGATGCAATGTAGCTATGGAATTCCGTGCAACAGAAGAGGACAAAAACTTTTCCCCACCTCGTAAAGTGTTCATGGGATTCACAAAAGGATCTCCAGTTGGTAACCCTGTGTCATGGCCTTTGGATCCCCTGGTGATTATTTTCTAGCATGATGTAATTCCATTTCAAAAAGGGAAAACCAGGCTTTGAACCAGGAAGACAGATTTTGCCTTTCTCTACCATGATGTCTTTTCCAGATGAATATTCTTACAGGGTTTGGCCTCTAAAATTAGACAAAGGAATCACTGAAAATGTAATGCTTCTCAGGGGTGTGATGTCATTCACACTGCGTCATAACATGTCACAAAAGGGCAGTAACTCATGGGGCCCTGCCTAGTGCTGCAGTGATGTGAGCTCCTCTTGCCTGCAAAACGTGTCTGGGGATGATGAAGCTGTTGCAGGCTGGATGCTGCGGGAAGGGAGCACAGGCAAAATTTTTGATGAGCTTTAATACAGTCCTTATGCTCAGCTCTGGCATTCTCATTGCTTTTCCTGGTCTGCTGGCACCTGAACATTTTGTCTTTTAGAAAATGGCCACAAGCTGTTCCTGGGGCTGAACACCCAGGAATGTCTAGGCAGGACATGGATTGCTGTGTACAGGGTCATGCCAGTAAATTTCAGGGGAATAGATTTTGATGAAGAACTGGCTGACTGGAGCAGAGGAGAGGTGGTTTTACCCAGCACATGTGCCTGCTGTATTTAATCAGCATTACAGAGAGATTGAACCAAGATCCCCATAGGATGCTGCTCAGCCAGGCTTTCACACACGGGGGGATGTCCATGGTGAGCTAACGAGGCAGGCAGGAGCAGTGGAAACAATGCCCTGTAATCCCACTTCTGCCCACACCTCCACCCACAAGCCTGGCACAAGAAACCCTCCCAGCCATCCAAACACTGCCATCTCTGAAATGGGCTGCATTGTTTCCAAAAACTGACTGAGACACCCTTATTTTTGCACGGGATGATTTACATGAAGATCATGGTGTAATCCTGGAGTTGTTAAATTTCCTACCAGGACAGCAGCAACCCACACTGAGTCTCAGGCTACAGGGTCCTACATGTGGTAGTTTCCATAACCCATCATCCAGAGGGGAAGTAAGAGTTCAACAAGCGGGAAAAGGGCTAAGGCCTTAGAGGAAGATTTTAAGCCTTCCTCCAACCAGATCCACCAGCCAGCAGCAGCACCAGGCTCATGGTACAGTGATATGCTGTGGGTTGGAGTTATGCTTTCTGGTATTAAATCAGCACGTTTTACAGAACTTATTCTGAAATCCTGGGCAATGCAATAAAACTGGGCTTTCACAGGCAGTTCCTGGTGTCCTTTCTGTACTGATTCCTAAGCCTACTTCTTGGAATTGAAATTATCAGCACGGTTAAAGATCCTATGGATTTACTGCTGCCCTATAATTTCTGAAAACAGAAATGTGGGGGGTACCAAATACAACTAGATAGGTGTTTGGTGTGACCCAGAATGAGTGCTTTTACAATGATTATCTGTCTCCTCCCTTGGGAAATGGGGCTGTGTTTGCTCTGCAGCTGAGGATGTGGCTCAAGCCATCCCACGTCACAGGAGGCTTCTGGGACTGGGTAACCCATGCCTGCACTCCCTGTCCCAGGTCCAGGCTTTTCCCAGGACCTGCTTACTCTCCTAAATAACCTGTTGGCCTATTTCTAGCCTTATAGACCAATCTCAAGAAAAAATATGAAGGAGGGAGTAGTACAGATCCTCTCCAAATCATAAAAATAATAATGGATAGCCCCATTGCACCAGCCTTACCTGAAAAAAAGTGTGATGAGTGACCCCCTCTGCCTCTTGGGAGACTTTTGTGAAGGACTACACTTTCTACAGAAGTGAAAATGTTGTACTTAAAGCTGACAATTTTTGTGTAACCTTCCCATAGGCTTGCTCTTTGGGTTCTGGGCTTTTAAAAATATGCTTTTAGTTACAAATTAAAAACTTTGTCTGATCATTCCTCATCAGCTGTTCAAAGGCCATCCAAGGTGACTTCTAGTTCTCCTCACCATCCTGCTCTAGCCCTTCCCTCCACATTTCACTGCTTCAAAGAGAGCACTTGGTCTTTTCCTTCACCTGTCCTGGCACTGGGAGAGTGGCAAAGTAGGTGACCCCTTTCCTGGCCAGTGCACCTGGAGCTGGCTGTTCAGAGCCTGCATTAGAAGACTGCCTGTCCAAATGCTACCAAAGACATGACCTCCAACACAGCATCAAACTTCAGCTGAAATGCAGGTCTGACAACGTGTGAAAGTACAGTAACATAAATAAGATGTTGGCTGTGGGTCTCCTGATGACAGATGTAAATGTAAGCATGGAGCGTGCCTTCTAAAAATAGCCCACATGGAGAAGGTGCTGGAAGTGCTGGCTATTGGAGAGGCTTAAAAATAGGTCAGAGATGACCAAAAGAGTAAAATAGCAACATCAGCAACATTCATTGTGCAAGTCCAACATTTCAGGGCACCTGGACACTTGGGATTAGCTGGGGATGAAGTGGCACCTGTGTGTGATAGATCTTTCTGCAAAGGCAAGATATGGGATGGAGAGCCAAACTGGGTTTACATCTGAAATGCACATCACTTGTCCATTTATTGAAGGGAATAATGTTTTTCCCCCTTTAATTCCACATAAAAGAGGAAGAGTTTCCCCAAGATTTCCCACTTTCTTTTCTGCTCTTCTCTTTTGAGACAGTCCCTCATTTGCTGCCAGTCTGCTCCTGCTCTGGGTAGCGCTGTAGATGTGTTTGCCCAGTGATTACTCTGGGAGAAGATGTGACAAGCTATTTCTCTCCTATTTACAGCTAAATCCTGCCCTTTGCAGCTCCAGCCAGGGCGATCCTGTAGGTTTTGGTGGCAGGGCTGGCAGAGCACAGGCTGAGCAGAAGGGATGAGACCCTGTGTCAGGGGGTGCTGTGTCACCTCTGCCCTCACTGCAGAGGTCTTGACAGGGCAAAGGCACCCAAGAAAGACTGCATGAGTGTGCCTGGAGTAGCCTGAGAGTTTGAAGGACCTGGGCTTGCACAAACCTTGCAGTTAAAAGCTGCACAGAGTGAAAATAAAAGCTGAGGCAAACTAAGAACTGAACAGAACCTGGCAGTATTTGATATGTAATTTTACCTGACAGTGGAAGATGTGAGAGGTAGGAGCTCAACCTTCAAAATGAACCCCAATAACCCCTTCATGCTCCCCGGTGATCTTTACATAATGAATACTTGAAAAACAGACCTGACCGTGTTCTGGACCTTGCACTTCTCTGTGGTACTGACTGAATTGATGTGTAACACACAGACTGGAATGAGTGAGCATATTCCACTGCTGTCCTCTGGTATTTCAGCTATAAGAAATCTGATTTTTACACAATTTTCCATTGCCCATTTTACTTTGCACCTGTATTGAGACATGGTGTGTAGGCAGAGTCTCATGCCTCCAGTGAGATCTTCAGTCCATGAGAAACTCCAACCAAACCATTTTCTACCTGCTCATATTGCTTGCTTCATTGCAGCATTTCCCTCAGCAAGAAAGTACCAAACTATTTATTAAACTAGGAAATCCTTCATTATTTAAAATCATAGAAGGAGAAAATAGGAGCTACCTTTTTGGACCTGATCTGCTCTAAGATCATTCTTCTAATATGGGTGTGGTATGCAAAGAAAGCATGAATGGAAGTTTCTTTGGTGGCCTTTTAGGAATTTCTAGATCTTGGCAAGTAGACAAATAGGTTTTCTTTTTTGTTATCACCAGGTCTTAAAACACTGTGATCAACAGCCCTACAGTCACTGAGGGCTGAGTAAGAATAGACATTGGGTTGCTTTTTTTAGGGCACAGCAGCACTCCAGTTAACTCTTTCAGCACCATTCTGTCACATATTAGCTCAAAGTAAATGACTGCGATGGAGCAAAGAATTTCCTGGCTGGCACATGGTGATTGTGTGCTGGCTGGAGATCACAGACTGTCAGGTGTTTGCTCCCAGTCCTCCACATCTCAGTCTCAGGGCAGAAAGTGTGGGTCCCTCTACAGAGGCTCAGCGACTCTGCAGTGGCTGTGCTTGTGTTTACAAAGGTGATGAGCTTGGGAGTGTTCACTTCTCAAATGATAAATCCTGCCTGGCTCCGGGGTTCTTCCTGTGTATGAGAGAATACAGCTGTGTTGAGTATATCTGTGTAGGTGTTTGTCTGTCTGCATAAATTATTCATGTAAAATTGGAGTATTTTGATTTTCCTCTATGAAACAGCCAAACTGCTGTAAAACAAGTCTTGCCTTCTCTACAACACTTTTTTCTATCTTCTGCAGCCTTAAATAATGTTCCAGGGCATGACTCTGCTGCCTTGGTAGAAATGCACTGTTGGGTTTACTGGGAAAAAATAATATAAGGAAGTGTAAGTAACAGCTGAACTGAGAGAAAATTTTGTGACTGTTTTTCACTAACATATTTAGGGCAGTGTTGTTAGGGAAGATCCTGCCAGTGGAAGGGTTTTCCTGTTTGCAGTTGTGAGACATCAAATTCATTCATAGTCCCTTTAACCACTAGTGTAGTAAGTCTTGAAACAAAGAAGAAATGCTGCTTAGTGATTCAGCTGTGGGTAATGGTGGTTTCCATACACAGAATTTCCCTAGGTGGGTCTTTAAACCCATCTCAGAGTGCTGCTGCACTACACTGCAACTTCTGGAGAGGTGTGAAAGGCTGCAGAGAGAATTCTTTGTGCCAGGCACTAAATGTTCAGTGGTGATTTTGCAGCTAAGATGGAAAACAAGAAATCTGAGTTTTCTCGAGCTAGCTCAGCTGTGTGTTTAGCTAGCAAAGCAGGTAGTGATGTCTGCTGTATGACTCTCCAGTGTAAGAAATCAGGGCAGAAGAGGAGGGGCCCCTGGGATGGAAGGCAGTGTCCCATAGTTTGAATAGCACTGGCCAAATCCAGGGACTCTTGCTTCTCCTTCAGCAGGTGTTGGAGCACTGGGCCACATGGCTGCTCTGTGTGGGTGCAGAGCTACAGCTAAACTTCCCTTCCTGCACAGTTTGGATGTAGTGAAACAAGGGGAAGGGAAGTATTTCTTCATGCGACAGTGGCACGAACCTATCAGATTCCTGCATTAGTAGATTGGCTGAGTCTTCCTGAGGCTCACCATCAATAAATGCCCATCAGCTCCTAGTTTCAAGGAGAAGGAACAACAAAAAAAACCTGCACAGTTTAGTACTAACCCCTGTTTCAGACTTTTCTAATTTTTTGTCTGTTTTAATTTAAGGGGACAGAGGAGGGAGGACTGGGAGAGGAAGTTGAGATGAAGAATCCTCCTTCAGGCTCTTGGAGACCTGCAACATTTGCATCTCTTTTTTGAGGTCAAAAACTTGTCCATCATTGGTGTTAGAGAGAGACCAAGCTGCAAACACACCTGGGAGTGCCTCTGCTGCAGGGTTTTGCAGTCCAAAGGAACAACCATCCCTACATTTGTCTAGCACTCAGCTTTCAGGAGATTGCTTTAAACAGTTTTGAAATATCAGATGGTGCATCAGAAGCTGATGCTTTGATCTGCAGGGAAGTGATGCTGAGCCATCACTGGAGTATTTTTTCTCTGGGAAAACTCCAGTTTAGGAAAATGTCTTAGCAGGCTATCAGTTCTGGCATGAAACTGCTAGCAGGTGGATATCGTGATGGGAAGTGTGAAGTGGGTTTTGCTGGCTCACTGGCTTGTTCTCTCACTTACATAAAAGAGAAGTGGGACCTGCCCTCAGGCTGGAGTGAGAATTTGGCTTTGGCTGAGGTGGAGAACATGTAAGAGAGACTACAAAGCCTCAAGTGCTGCCTTAGGCTGAGGTTTTATCCAGTGTGTTGAGACAAGTTCAGGAAATGTTATTTTAGCTTTCCAGGCTTGATCCTTAGCCTGTGTGACTGACTTCAGTGCAGCTCTCACAGAAAGTGTAACAAGGGAGGTGGAAGGAACTCCAAAATGTCACATGCTGCCACAGCCTGGAGCTGGCTTTGTAAGACCATCTTTGAATAACTGTTCTCTTATCTGCCTTTGAATTCTGATGCAGCCAGCTGCTGCCATCCTTGGAATGTTGCACTGGGCTTGGCTTTAGAGGTCTTTTTTTCTTTCCTGCAGTTCTTGGCCTGACCTGTTCTGGGGAAATGCATTTCCTCTCCCCTTTGCAGCGATTCTTTGCATTCAAATGGCTTTCATCCTGAATTCTCCAATTTTTCTTGGCAGGAGAAGGGTTAGTGTGGAGTTTTGAGGGGGTTTTTTTGCTTTCCCCAACCAAGTCAATACTCCCACATATGTGGTATTAAGACAGACATATGTGGAATTAAGGGAGTTTGTGTGCAGAGTGTAGCTGCCATTTACTGAAGTTTTTTGCAAAAGTGGCAAGATTTGTGATGGGGAAAAAATGAACAACAGCTTTGGCTTGGGAAGAAAAGCAATATAGCTTTGGATGTATCCTGGAGAGAAACTCTTGGCTATGCAGCACTAGAAAGTCCAGAGTAGGAAGATTCCAGTATTTCTGCTCAGAGTAAAGCAGATAAAACAACGCTCAGAGCCATAGATTTTATCTAAACCAGGCCTCTACTACAAGCAAACAAAAAGGAAATGTTAGACTATTGTGTTTAATTTGATATGAGTGCTTTACTGTTTATCTATTTCTGTTTCCTCCATTCCTCTGGGCACCCTTGTAAATTAAAACACAGGGATTTCCCCACAGCTATAATTTAATTTGACCTTCTTGTGAAGGAATTTTAAAGTGACATTGCACATTGGGAGTGCTCTCAAATCCTGGCTGCCCAACCTGTACCAGCCATGTGTGCCTGTCCTGTCCCTAATCCTTTGGAGTGACCACTGCTCTGCCTTCCTCCCTGCTGTTTCCATCCTCACTGTTTTCCACTGCAGCTTTAGTGAAGCACTGGCGGGGCTTTTGCTGTGGATGTGGATAGGGGAGTACAAAAGCTGAGCCAGCTGTGGTGGGGGCTCCTGACTACTTCCAGAGACTTTGGGCACTCCTTTGGACTGTTCCATAAACACTTGATCGTTTCAGACATGAGGACCAAGTGCTTTTGGCGATACATTAAAATGATCATGCCTAATCTTGGGCCTGACACGTTCATGGCTCTTCACACATTTGAAAGCAAGGCTATTAATTAGTTCTCACAGCTCTGGCTGTGAAAGATGATCACTTTGCTGCTGAAAGGAGCATGCTGAATTAAATACAACAGCAGACAAAGCAAGGGCACTTTTCCTACAGCCTTTTGAAAACATAAATAAGTTCTGACATTTCTGTTTTATGGGGGAACTTGAGGTCCAGAGAGGTCAAAAAAGCCTGTAGGTACTGAAGTCCCATTCACCTTCTGTTGTAGGTACCAATCCACACTGGAAATCTCTGCAAAACTGTGCACTGCCGGAAAACAATCTTGCTTTCATAGCAGTTTATGTTTGAAAATATCTCTAGCAGAATAATCTGGTGTGCAGCTAGATGACAAAGCCAGTTCATAATAAAAATTAGTCTTGAGTCTTTGGGCACTGTATACATAATTCCCTGTTTGGGATTGTTTTTTCCAGTTTGCTTCCTTTTTTCTTTTTATCACAATCCAGAGAGGGAAAAGCAAGAATGAAGTTGCTAGTCCTAAAACAAGGTATTAGGTAAGGCTGAACACAGGAAGCAAGTTGTAGGGACAGAGTGCAGCTCGTCCTTCCTGAAGGAATGAAAGGATGGTTGAGGAAGGCATGACAGTCATCCACTGCCTTGTCCCTCTGTGTTTGTCGATGTTCCAGCCTCTGGAGCTCTCTGCCTGTGCAGGCTCTCAGCAACAGCTTTGAATTCACTGTGTTCACAGGGAGAATGGTGTCTTACACCCCTGGCAAGTGAAATGGCATGAGTGAGGAAAGGGAGACCTGCCACTGTAATTTTGAGGTTCTGGCCTGTGTTTCCATAGCAGGCATGAAAGCATGGGATGAAGCTCAGGCCACACTCAGGATGGTAATTCCAGCCCACTGGAAAAATCCTGTACCCAGGCAGAGCAGCTGATGCCCCTTGGTCACTCACTGTAGCTTTAGCACTGTGAATTCATTGAGCCCATTTGATTTAATCTTGGTTTATGCCAGGGCCCTGGGAGAGAGGCACACACAGGCTAAATTCTGGTCTGCTCTTGAGTGCTGAGGGGCTGTCACTCACAGCATTTAGATGCAAAACAAGAACAGAGGTGCTGGCAGGTTTCCCTCAGGCTGTGGACAGTGGTGGTGGCCACTGAGCTGCAGTGAGCAATTGCATTGGAAAGGGGAGTTCAGATGGGATAACTCACACAAGTTTTGTTCAGCAAGTGGAGGTTATGTCAGACCTATGTATTCCACAACTTCCCAGAACTGTGAATACCCCAAGGACACAGAACCTCAGCTAGGTCCCTCTGCTCCAGCTGGAGAGGTGTCACAGTGTCCTGCTGGCAGGTTCCTGACACCTGGCTCCCACCACCAGCAGCATGGCAGGGCTTGACAAGATGGTAGTAGCAGCATAAGCAAAGGAAAACTGTGTCACATTTTTGTTCAAATGAATACAATGTGATTGGTGTGTTTGGCTTAGCAGTTGTTTATATCTCACAGGACAGATTTGAAAAACAAGTTGTATTTTCTCTCCATTAAGGCAATAGACAGTATTTATTCTGCTTAATCAAGTGGCAGAAGGAGAACATAAGCTTGTTCCATTCACTCACCTTTAAAAATATGCGAATGATGCATGGCTGAAGAGATGGGTGATGTGTCTTGCCCAGTCTGTGCTGCATTAACTCACTTGTTTATGGTTTTTGGCTGGAGCTGGCCTGGCCAAACTGGGTGAACCAGGAGAGATGACAGGGAGAGCCCTCTCAACATATTTTCCTCTCTTACAGAACTGTGACCTCACTGCAAAGCAGACTTCAGTGTCAATACAGCTCTTTTCCCCAGCACTTCCATGAGTGTGGGTTGACAGGTTAATCCTTTTGTGTTCACACACAGGTCGTGCAGCTAAGGAGTGGGAGTAAGCAGAGGATTGCCTCCAGGTTAGAGCAGAACAATTCCCTGCCTTTCTGGAGCTGTGATTATGCTAAAAATGTACTGATTGGAAAATGGAGGTTAACATTTTGAAGATGGTGGCTTCCACATCCTATAGAAACAAGATTTGCATTGGAGGGACATGTGCTCAAACTTATTTTGCTACTTCCCCATTTAAAACAAGTATTTTCTAATAGCCTATACTCTGAATAAGTCAGATGCCCAGAGCAATGAAATTCCTTTAAAACTTATATCTTTGGACTTAATTACAATTTTCTCCTTGAGAAGCACATGGCTGGCACAGCACATTTCCCAACCAAGTGGCTCCAATTGCTGCTTGAAAAAGCCACAATGCCAAAATGACCAAAGCATTCACTGTTTGGAACAAATTAGCAAAAATCTCTGTCTCTCTCTCAGTTGCCTGTTGCCATTCCACATAGGAAGGTGACTCTCCACAACCCTTTTCCCAAGTATTATAATGGAGCAGGAAAAGACAGAAGTGTTTTGTGCCAGGGGGATGTTTTTGAGCCATCTTTGGGCCTCAGTGAGCTCCCTGTTCCCAGAACTGCTGGCACTGCACCTCCCACTTGGGAGCCAGTGCTCCATCCTCATCTGCTGTCAGCGAGCCTCCAACGTGCCCGTGACCCAGAAAGATAAAAATGCCCTGATAGCAATAACAGAGCTTTTGTGAGACAGCAGGCTGTGCCACTAGCAAGGGACAGTGTTGGTGGGGACCTGGATGAGGAGCCTTGTGGGGTCTGAACTCTGAAATCAGAGTTATGGGGTGGTTCTACACCCAGAATTGTTCTGTGAATCCACCCAATCTCTTCTCTTTGCCTGGGGTCCTGCTCACTCGCCTCTCCCAAAATTGTTCTAAGTATCAAGGTAAAAAGAGTGGTTGTGCAAGATCTAGCCAAGACCTCTTTGTGAAGGTCCCTGTCCACTACTAAGAAATGTCCTCTAAAATGTCACAGTAATCCAAATGGAGATCTTCTCACCTGGCTCAAGTTACTAATTGTCTAGAAAAAGTTGGAAGGAGATAATGCTGAGCCCAGAAAAGCAAATCTGATTTCTCATCAATCAATCAATCAATCAATCAATCAATCAATCAATCAATCAGTATCTATCAAGAGGAGGATGGTCATTGCCTACAGCCCAGCCCTACAAGGCATTTTGCTCTCAGGAGGTTGCTTTAAGGGGTCTTATTGCATCCAAGACTTACTTTTACAATTAAAATGGTATCTCTGCTGCTTTCAGTAAAGAAGAAAATGGTGCCACCTTCTTCAGATACATTCAGAAATCTCATAGGAAAGAAATCTTCTACATGGGTACAACACTGATGTTCCTAAAGTGTTTTTTAGGGACTGCATGGAGGTACAATCCAAGCAGAGAATCAGTTCTCTGTCAATGCACTCTGATAAGATACAAGCACAGGGGAGGGAACATCTACACTGAAGAGAGGATCTTTGACCTTTAGAACGGGTCTTCATATTTGTGTATAAAAAGCTAAGCAAAAAACAAACAAAAAAGCCCCCAACTTTTAAGATCCAGAGCAACTTAACCTCATAATGTACAACAGGAGCAGGAAATGATTCTCATATGCAAAGAACAAACAAGTCCTCTCTCTGAAAGGTAAGGATGAACACCAAGTCAGGGGATGACCAAAGCAAGTTTTCATTCTCCCAAGGCTGTGGTCAGCTTGGATTTGGATCAGGTAGAGAAACTGCAAGAGGGTTTCATCTGTTGTACACATCAGCTTCTGGAAAAGTTGTTTTCTAACCATCTTCCCTTGCAAAACCTGGAATTGATATCTTCCTCTGTGTAAAGCCATCACCAATAAACTAACTTTTCCCAGGGGATCTCCTCTCCCTGAGGAGGGGAAAAGTCACCATTCTTCATTCCACCCTTCTCACCACTCTTTTTTGATCTGGTTTTTCTTTTGCTCCTTTCACCCTCAAATTCACTTGTCATTACTTTTCCATGGGCTTTTAAAATAATATGTTGGTATAGGAAATGAGGCTTGAGAGTGCTGCTGGCCAGTTCTTTTCCTTGCCTTTTCACTGTCACTTCTGAAGCTATGCTCATTATCAATTACATTTGATAGAAAAGATAGCTGTCACAAATGTTATTCCCTAAATAAATTAAGTTTTATGAGAAATGGGATCTGGGGAAATACTAATGAAGAGAAAGTAGCTCTTGGATGTTTTGTCATTTTGTTTGCAGAAGAAAGCTGGCCAGTCAACATTTAAAATGTAAATTTTTGAAGCCATGGCCTGTATTGTGTTTCTTTACTAAGGAACAAGGAATACACATCTTTTGTTTCTTCCCCCAGGGAGAGCTGTGTGACAAAGGACAAACAATAGGGAACAGGACTTTTGCACTAGCCCCTCTTCTTTTTATTTTGTTCTCTTTGACTTCTCAAAATGTAGTTTTCATATGCTTTGAGCTCTCTTTTTCCAGAAAGGGTACCAGAAACTTTGGTAGTGATGGAGGTGATGACTCTAGAAGAACCAATTGGAATTTGACTGAGAGCCGTCCATTCTTTTCTCTTGGAAATTTGGATCTAAACTGTTCATTGGTAGTGTTAGGAGGGCAAAGACTGGCGAATCCTTATTCAATGTATTTTGGAAAGGTCATATGTCCTTTACAGCTCTTCTAAAAATATCTTTTCTTGTTTCAACTAAAAGGAAAGGGATCTTTTGAAAAAAATGTAAAAGGGATCTTTTGAAAAAAATGTATCTGAGATTAAAAATTCAGAATGTTTTGCTAAAGAAAGCTGCGTGTTTCATGGGAAACATGTGATTATATTTTCCAGTCAATAATTCAGTAAGATGAATTCAAGTTGATGCAGAATTGCTAAACTTGCTCCCATATTCATGAAAGGAAAAATTTCCTCAAAGCTCTTACCACAAAAAATGTCTTTGGTTATGTATGAACCCAATGTTCATTTCCTTAATGGTGTTCATGTTTGCTAGATGGTGAATGAATCCTCAGACAGCAGCCAAGAGCTCACAAGTCTGTTTCTGACCTTAATCTTTGTGGGGAGCAAGGTTGGCAACTTGCATGGTCACAATCCCACTGAGGGTGTGTCCAGATTTAATCACCAAGATAAAGATGTCCATTGGTGAGAATGGGACTTATGTTTGTGCTCTTAGATTGTGATTTTAGCTGATTTTGAATAACACCTGTGAACTTTTAGAAGTATTGCTCTTGCCATCAGGAGATTTTGGGCTTTGGTACTGCCTGGGGATACACTCTATTTCCCACTCTGCCCAGGCATCCTCTCCAGTTTTAGCAGGGTACTCAGACTTTGGGTAGTTCAGGTACAGCACACATACTTCTTTGCATTTAGTCCTTTGAGGACTAAAGCATTTCTTGTACAGTGGTGGTAGCACACCACCAGTTTTCCATGCTGTTGTCTGAGTTCCAAAGATGTGTTTGAGCTGTGCCAAGAAGCTGGTAGCACCAGAGCTTTTGTTTGTACAAACTGTGGAGCTGTGATTCCCAATTCCTCATCAAACAGAGACTGAGTGGTGCAGGTGGCTCCTTCTGCTCTTCCAGTCTCAGCTTTTGGCCTGGCCAGCCAGGAGAGGAGAGCACACCTGAAGCAGAGGTCTGCAAGTGGGAGACTGAGGCTCCTAGTTCCAAGATGTGTTGGAAGCAGCACAGCACAAGGTCAGAACAAAGAGTGTATTCACAGCTGGTGAGGCTTGCTGAAGTACAGCATGAGATCAGTGATTTCATCCTTTTTTAGGACAGACTTTCTGCAGTCATTCCCAAACCAGTCAGCTGTGTGAGTCCTGAACTCAGTCCTGAACTCAATCCTGAACTCGGTCTCACCGTGGCTTTGAAACCAGACCATGCGATCCAGATTTGTATCAGATGTTGTTGAGAGGGCTGGGTCATACACAACTCACAGTCTGAGCATTTTTCATCAGAACTTGTCAATGAAATGTTGCAACCAACGAAAGAAGAATTTTCTGTAAAGCGGAGACAGGGAATACGCAATTTTCCATGTGTAGCTGGTTGGAAATGGGGGTATTGAAAGGATCAGCAGAGCTCTTTGGCTCAGTAAATGAAAAAATGTCTATTCACAAGCAGCTGTGGAGGGCCAGGGACCTTGTTACCTTGTCCATGTAAGAAGACATGCAGGAAACCTTCCCTAAAAGCTTTGAGAGACACACGTATCAAAAGAGGTGAGATCAAGTCACAGCTGGAAACGCTGCGCAGTCAAGGTGTCTGTACTTAATTGGAGGGATTTCAGAAAGACCTGTAAAACAGTGTAAAGCTCTAGGGATGTTTCTAGGGATGTTCCTTACAGCAAGGAAGCAGAGTTTTCACTCTACTAGACTTCTGTAAGAAAAGAGTGAAGGGCAAGTTGTTAGTGGTCTTTTTTTTTTCCCCCCTAGACAACACCTTATATAATTTAATGGGAAAAAGAAAATAAAATTTAAAAAAAGGAAGCCATCCATCCAGTCAGGGAATATTGAAATTAAAAGCAAACAAGAAGAGAAATCCAGCCTTTAATGCCAGAAAGGTCTGGAATACTTTCTGAAGAAAAATCAGCTGGATGGATACTCTTGGATGGGAAACTCAAGTCCTGAAAGACAAATGTCTCTTAATGGGCTTAATGTTGTTCATTCATGTAGTTAGGAAGGAGGATAGTTGTGTGGTGAAGTCATATGGCCTGCTAAAAGAATCAGAGTGGATAGCTTCAGCCATATTTCTCAATACTCTTCACCAGTGTATTAAATTCCTGTGACTGAACTCTCCACAGCTCTGCAGGCACGTCGCTGTTGTTTGTATTGATCTGTGGTGCTCAGCAGGAGTTTATTTCAGGAGTTATTTCTCTTGCACAGTTGAGAAGCGTTGATTCATCTTTTTGCTGCAAAAATGACTAACAACAAATGCTTTCCAGGAACCAGGCCCAGTAAATCAGCCACAGACGTGTAGCTGAGATTCAATTAAATTGATAGGGCACACAGTTCAGCTCCAATTTAATTATTTCTCATTTTATGTAAATGAGATTTCTTATTGCAGTGAAACAAATTATTATTTTCTCATGACAGTGCATCATTTGCATGCCTTAATCCTTATTCAGCCCTTAGTTTAACCTGAAAACAAAACAAAAGGTTCCTCAAAATTCAGAGGCTGAATTGAAGAGCTAATCTTTCATTAGCATTCTGGAGACAGTAATTCCTTTGTGATCTGGTTGTGCTTAGCCTTGCTGTAACACTGCCTGATTAAAACTGTGTGTTTGACAAAACAGATTAAGCGTGACATCTGCCAGGTATATAACCCCAGAGGTAAACACCCCAACCTTTGGGAATTTTCATCCAAAAATCTGCATTTGGCCAAATTTGCAGTTAAATTAGGGTCCTGCTGCTTAAACAAAATATGATTTATTTTTCATGGATGAAAACATATTTTTTCAATCTACTGACTACTACGTTCTACTATGAGTGTCTTGGGTTGCGATGCAGCATATAACCAAAAGTCTGTATTCTATCACCATCTGTTAAACCAGGTGGGGCAGTGATCCTTATCCTTTCCACAACCCATCCTTCCTCCAGGGAGATATCTTCTGCTAATGGGCCATTAAGTCCCACTGTGTGACTGATAAAATTACTGCATCCCATTGGGAGATGCTCCACCCCAGGGGAGGAGCCAGACATTTCCTACCTAGATAAAATCTGAGATTTGGAACATCAGAACAGCCTTTTTTCACTGGATTCCAGGGGAAAACCAGACCCTTCTACATCATCATGGAATCTTTGGAGGAAAATTACACCCTCCTACAGGAGCGCTGCTTCACCAAAACCACATCTGTCACTGCAGGAGGATGCAGCCACCATTTAATGGGACTGCTACCAACACCCTGCCTGATGGGGTGTCAGGTTGTACTCTGACTCTGTCAGTGTTTTGGGTTTTTTTGTGTTACTGCATTTTTAAAAAATTTTCCTAGTATAGAACTGTTATTCCTCGTCCCATATCTTTGCCTGAGAGCTCCTTAATTTCAAAGTCATCATAATTTGGAAGGAGGGGTTTACATTCTCCATTTCAAGAGAGGCTCCTGCCTTTCTCAGCAGACACCTGTCTTTCAAACCAAGACACACAAATAATGCTCACCTCATTTGGGAGTAAGCAAAACAAAGTGGAAGCTCTAGAAATTTTTCATGCCACTGTTTTTCTCTGGAATTCAATCCCAATGAATTTGTCTCTGCAGAACCCCTGTGGCTGATATCAGGGCAGCTTCCTACAGACAGGGAGCTGAAGCACACCAAGAGTAAAGGAATTGTGCAGCAAGGCACAGGCAATGCCAATGGACAGGAATGAAATTCAACCCTCTTGCATCTTAACCCAGGGCCTAAGCCACAAATCTGGTCCGTTCTTCATGTAGATTATATTTCTTTAGTATGCAAAGCTGTTTCCTTGCTATCTCCTGTGCTGATTTTTTTATCAGGGATAATGTTTTTTTTTTTTTTACCAACCATGTACATGAATTCCTGTGAGTTGCGCACAGCCTGTTTTATTTGAGAAGAAGATAATGGAAAGAACTGTGTGCAGCCAGTGGAAAAGATCCTGTCCCTCCCACATACCTAAGCAAGATTTCCACTGGGGAAGAAAAAACTCATCTGGGGTTATCTGCCTATCCAGCCCTTGTAATATATAGTTTTTACTGATGTTAAATTCAGCAAAATAGTCAAGATGCCATATTTACCATCAGTAACACCCTTCTTCTTCTCCTGTTGGGGAGCAGAGACACATAAATTGTCAGGTGTCTCTTCAGGCCACACTGACCGCCGTAATAGCTATGAAAAATAGAATGCTTCTAAAATACCCAAATGGAGTGTGTGCTTTCACACAGAAAGAATAAATCAGCCTTTCTTTTCCTGGGCTTTCATTCTGCAGTAATTTTTCACACTTCCTCACACTAAGCCATGACTGCTAAAGTTCATCCTGGAGTAGTTTTACAACCAATGGGAACAGCTTAACGAGGCACTATCAGTCTAAACACCTCTCCCCACGGCTTAGGTTTGTTGTTGGATTCCTTGCTGGTTTAGCAGCTTGGACACAAGTGTTCAGGGGAGCTGATGCTGCCAGTGTCTTGGAGGCTGCTGGGAGGAAAAAAATTAATTTTGTTCAGGCAGTCCCAGCATTTCAGGCAATCTAACTTTGCTGTGGCAGCATACACGTACGCTCAGAGATGCAAACAGCTCAGTGTGAAGTGCAGGGTCTGTGCTGGTCCCTGTTGGAGCCTGACAGCTCCAGCCAGGTGTGGGCCCAGCTCTGCCTGAGCCAGCAGGGATGGGGCAGGGGTGCCAGCTGGAGGCTGGAGCAGAGGATGGCCGTGCCTCTTCGTCTCTGATGTTTTTTAGGGGCCATTCACTTGAGTATCTGCCCACTTCTTACTCAAAGGCAACAGCCACCTCTCGTAGAGGTTTCATAGAGTTTGTGCCATTGCCTCAGTTAGGATTGGTTGGTTTTCTTCTGTGGCTTGAAGGAAGAAGGAGCTGGGTTAGATCCAGTTTCTCTGTTTTGCAGCCAATGGCATGAGGGCTTTCAGTCCAGCAGGTCTGCTGGACTGGGGTCAGCTCATGGAAAGAAGGTGCTGTAAAGGCTCTTCAGGCTGGGCTGTGACTCCATTCACCTGTGCTCCTCTGAGAGGCTGCTCCTTGTGAGAAATGCCTCCCCCTTTCCCAGCCATGCCTCTGCAGCAGGCTCTGACCCCCCGGGGTCAGTGGGCACACTGACCCCAAAAGCAAGAGCTCTTCTCATGGATTATTAAACCAAACGACAATCCTCTCTTGGTCTGTTTATAAGAATGGATGTCACTCTGTGCAGGAAAGGTGCTCAGTAGCCAGCAACAGAAAACACCTGTGTGAGATGGGTGTGTGTGAGGGGACGAGAGGTGGGTGCCCGTGGGGACAGCTGCTTGCCAGAGGTCCCTGCCCTTGCCATGGCAGCAGTGAGTGGGAGCACGAGGCTTGGAGGAGGATATGGGAGATGGCAGTGCTGGTGTCTCCTCATGTCTCTGTCTTCTGTGGGAACTGTGTGAGAAAGTGGGGAGCCCTGCAGACTGTGAGCAGAGCAAAGACAAGACTTTGGTCTGATGGAAGGAAAAGGGAAATGTGGAGCTGCATTTGCACCAGCTGCTAATCTTGCTGTTGGATGCTTATATGTATATTTTTTTTAAAGATGCTTGATGAAAATGCTTCTGCGTAATTTACATTTGTATCCTTTGTGTTCTATAATAAGTAACTCATCTGCATGTAGAGAAGAGAATTCTTACACACAATTGTCTGCTTGGCATATGATCTGCAAAGTGAATGTAATGGTTTTCTGCTTCTGTGAGCTTCTATTAACAAATACAGGAAGAAGAGCAGAAAAAAAGAAATTTGGGGAAAATTGCATGGCTATTATGAATATTACGTTTCTGGTTGTTGTTGGGATTGGGACATAGCTCAGGCCAAAGCTTACTGTTTCAAAAGCTGTAACAATAGTGACTACTCTTGTTTCCAGCAGTTTGAGTTTATTATCTTTCATTATTTTTTTGGAAGCAAATTTAAACAGTTTATTTTTGCTTCCACAGAACCACGATTTTGGCAAAGTGTAGACAACTTGCTATCTAAACTTTGTTCAAATAAGCACTGTCATTTTTTTTTACCTCTTAAAACTCACTTGCTGATATGCTCCAGAAAAATTTCGTAAGCTCCAAATGACAAAAAGAGGAAAGTGATGTACATATTTCTTCAATTGTATCCTAGTGCTGTCTTTATCTGTAGGATTTGCAAGCAAATTGACTTTCAGTCCTATCCTTTTCTGGTATCTTCTCTGCAGCTGACGAGAGATTTGCAAGCAAATAGACCTTTTTGAAAATTTAAAGCAGATTTGCTGTTTCACAGTTTGTATCTCTTTTGCATAAATACATTTTTTTCCAGAAGGCTTATAGGAAATATTTTCTGACAACCTCACTGGCCAACTTCCTAAAGATTTTGTTTGTTTCCTAGTGATTTAAAGGCATCTGTAGTCTTCCCACCCTGCCTCACCATCCTCCCCAGAAGCCTCATTTGTCTCACTTCACGTGTTTATGACGTCTCTGTCATGTAAACAGTGTTTAAAGGGGAGTGAAGTGTATTTAAGTCAAGTTGTTTTTCCCATGGGACTCATGCACTATTATCATTAGGGCTATTGTCACAGCTAAATTTACCAGATACTTTGCAGTGGGAAAACCAAATTCAGTTACTTACAGTCCGCCAGGCTTCAGCAGTTTGGGATAAACTCTTCCCTACCAGGAATCTGTGTTTTAACTCCATGTCACTCCTTTGTTACATCCAGTATGTTCAAGGAAGAAGATGCAAGTTCTTTGCAAAGTCTAGGATGTAATTAAAGACTTTATAATAATGAATGTGCAAAAAGGAGCAAAATAAAGTTTTAAATGGGCCATTTAATGCCAGCATCTTCTAGAATTGGAAAATTTGCCTTTGAAAGTGGGCATCAGTCTCCTCTCCCAGGTAACAAGTGACAGGATGAAAGGAAATGGCCATTAATTGTGTCAGGGAAGGTTTAGGTTGGATGTTAGGTTGGTTTTTTTTCCCAGATGGGGTCATCAAGTATTGGAACAAGCTGCTCAGGGAAGTGGTGAAGTCACCATGCCTGGGAATGGTCAAAAACCAGATGGATATGGTACTTGAGGACATGGTTTAGTGGTGAACATGTTAGTGGTAATAGGTTGACAGCTGGATTTGATGTTCTTGGAAGTCTTTTCCATCCTCAGCAATTCTATGGTTGTGTTAGATTGACTTAAGACAAATTGTAAGGAAATGGAAATTTTCCAAGGTTGTTTTTATTAGCTAGGCCCAGATCTTGAGCTTATCATATACCTAACACTGAACAACTGTGCTTGCAGGCAACTCTTGTAGGTAAGGGGAGAAGTCTTCTTGTTGTCTACAATCCCCAGCAGTGAAATTTGCAGAGAGGTAACCTAAGCCCTACAGAATAAACTCATCTGGAGACAAGGTGTAAAGTGTATTGCTCCTGCCAGGGGGCATCTCACTTCTTGGTTGCCTTGGAGAGCCCCAGTTCTCCTCGCCCTGACAATTCCATCCATCCTAGGGCAGGTCCTTATCGGGAGATGTGCAGCAGCACAGAGCGCGGATCGCTCACACGCCGAGTCTCCGTGGGGAGATCGGTCTCGCACCACTCACCACAGAGCTGCCAGGGCCCATCAAGGGGAAATTGAGAGATTCATGAGCCAATAGGAGTGCACCAGCACGCTGAGGTTGTGCAGCTGGAGCTGGAGTAGGAAGCATTCCCAATGGAAAGCTTCAAAGGCGCTAAGGAAGGCTAGGGAAAATATTGCTGTTTGAAAGTTTTCATGGTGGGTCTCGTTTTGGGACAAAACACAGTTCCTTCTTTCTTACGTCTTCATGTTTTTGGAAAGCTCCTGTCTGTGCCTCAGTGCTGTAGCCCCACACTGGACAGCTTTGGGGTTTTTTTTCCTCATAGAAGAGTAGACAGAGGTCTCCAGACAGGCTGGATTTTCCATGTTGTGTGCAGGTGGATCTTGCCTGCCCCTGCCCTGGTAGTGTCTCACTATTCCAGCACAGTACTTGAAGATCCCCACTGCTGCTCAGTCTTGCATTCCCATCTCAGGCAGCTTGGAGGAAATGATCACAGCTTCTCAGAGAAGCAGAGAAATGAAAGATGAATGAAAAAACTGGTTTTGTGTAAAGTTCATTGATTGCTGCAATAGTTCTGCCTGGGAAAAATATCAGAAACTCATACCAGATTAGTTTTGAGAATTGGAACTGAAATATATGAAGTGAGAGAAATGAGTCTGACCTGACACCCTGACCTGAGCACAGAGCAAGCCTTCTGGGTTGTTTTTCTGGACTACAGCAGCAGATATAGAAAGCTGACACTGCAAGCCCACTGCATTTATTGATAACCTTCAAAAAATCTTTTTGAGCAACAAAGTCACCATGCAAGTAGCAGCCATGGGCAATTGATACACAAATCTACCTGCTGGCTTGATTTTAGCCGGGCCAAACCTGACAGCTTTCTTTCCCCAGCTTGTAAAATTAAACTTCAGAGCTACAGAGACGTGTTTAGGGAGTATCATCCATTGTCTTAGACACTGAGCAATCTTTTTGTTTTGAAGTGTTTTCCAGCTGAACACTAGGAAAAAACTGGAGGAATTACTGCTCTTTTTTCCTGCATTGTTGTTGCTTGCTGCTAATATGGCTTTCTCTAGGCAAGTGGAACCTGTTTCCCAATGTGTTGGGCACTGAACTTCCCCACCATCAGCACAGGTTGGGGCTGCTTAAAGCGGTGCAGTGTCTCCGGTGTAGCATGGGGCTCATCCTTTGTCTGATGGAAGGATCCTCCTTGGGATGTGCCAAACTCAGCCCAGCAGGAGCTTGCAAAAACTCTGAAGAAGAAATACCTTGGAAGGCTCTGTGCTAATTCCAGCTGTGATTATAAATGGGGGAGTAAATTGCGTATTGGGTCGATGTTTGTAATGAAATGGGTGTGAGTGGCAAATTAGCACAACCTCTCCTGATGAGGAATGAGCCTTTCAGGGTAATCCAACAAATGTAGTAGGAATAACAGATTACAGAAGGATGAAAGATAGCTCTGGAGCCCTCTTCCTTTAGTTTCTGTGTCCCTCCGATCTGCAGAACAGCTATAATGGAAACAACAGCCATGTATGTCAGGGCTGACTTTGTCCCCAGGGTAAGTCAGGTAAGTGATAGGGAGGGTTATGTGTTCAGGAAGGTGCCATACTTCTCTCCACACTGGCAACACATGACTGGCAGTGCCCATATCAGCAAGAGAATTCTGCTAGAGGAGGGAGGAAATTGGTTTAAAATAATTAGTTGGAAGAGAGATATTTACTGTGCTGCTCACTTTATTCACTTCCTCCTCTGCAAGAGCTGTCAGACAAGGCTTTCCACCAGCGTGGTTTGGTAGGTTTTCAAAAAGTGTCTCATTCTTTGAGAAAGCACATCTGAGGCTGGTGAGAAACAGCTGCAATTGGGAAGTGTTGTAATTGCTGAGAGATGAAACATGTGAAAGGATGGCTTTGTGCTGAATACATGATTTGCTGAAAATAGTCAAGTCTGTTCTGGTTGCCAGCACATCATCCTCTCTAGGTCACTGTATCTGCACAGAGTACCTTTGGGGGCCCAGAACTGAAACAGAGTCTAAGGGCTGGTCTGTGCTGGACCTTTGCAAGAGGATGAAACCAGGAATACTTTGAACTGTGCCAGTAACCACATGCTGTTATGTGACCCACAAGCTGTCCTCCTCAGTCCTGCCAAGATAAAGTCTTGTCCCTTTAACAGCCCATTTTGGAAAAAATCATCCTATGACAATAATCATGTTTCTGCATGGAGATCATCTAAATACAAATATTTTTGCTTTCCAAGTGCTCTGTTTAACTGTAGTGCCTCCTCGACACTGCAGAGCTCTGCAAAGTCAGTTTTTTTACTGCTTTCTTAAGACAATTGCTGTCAACATGGGAATGGCCACTGCCATCACTCACTGGTGACAAAAGACAGAATGCATCTAACACAAATTCACACAACACCTAAGGGGACTGCTTAATATTTCAGAGACCAGCATACGTAGCTTTTAGGGACAGATGCAGCTGGAGAGCAAAAACAAGCGTATAAGAAAATGTTCTGATTTTACCCTTACAAGGGGTGAGCAGAGCAGATGTTTACATCTGGAGGTCAAGCTACAAGTACAGCAATTCTCCAGCTGAGAAATATCCATCATTCTTACAGAGAACAGGAGGATGGCTTATAAATTGTGTCTTTAGTGTGACTTCACTCATCAACACAGAGCAGAAATGCAAAGGCTGACATAAGTGAACATTCAAAACATGCCATTTTTCTTGGGGATGCTCTTCTGAGTGAGATGCACTAATATGGCCAACTGAGCAACCCAGCTAAATTAGGCAATTTCCCTTCTATTCAGTGAGAGGAAGAAGTAATAAGCCACCACATTTTGAATGTAAACAACATTCAAAATGAATGTTACAGGTTTTATTATTATTTTAAGTGCCTAATTCCTTCCCTTTGTGAACAAATGCAAAGAGAATACTTATCATAGGCAGAATTCCCTTTCCCTGCCTTTCACTTTCTGCACATAAAAGGAAACCAGTTCTAAGAAATAGTTATATTTTTGACATTTGACTAAGCACCCAGAGATGCTAAGAAAAATACATTCAGGATTTTATGGCCAGCCTTTCCATAATGCAGTGTGTGAGAAACAAGCAATGCAGCAAGCCAGCAAGCAAGCAAAGAAAAAAAAGGTCTGAACTTGCTTGCTGCTGTGAACACACAGCACAGTACTTGCACCTGCCTGGCCCACATCCCCAGCCTCTGCTGCCTGACCCTGAGCACAGGAAGTAAAAAAAAGGGGCTTGTCCATGATTGTGTGGTGCCTTGGTTCTGGCCCCTGGTGTTCCATTGCTGTTCTCTGGCTCTGGAGTGTTGGTGGAGCTCCTGTCCATCCCTGGGTAGCGCTGGGAGGTGATGCTGTGGCTCTGAGGCCATTTCATTAGGATGCTGTGCATCCTAATATGCTTCAGCTCCTCAGCAGCACCTTCCCAGCTCTGCAAAGTGAGGCAGAGCAGCCCCTGGGTTCACTCACAGGCAGGCATTTGGCAAATATAAAGAATCTCATTGGTCCTCTTTGTCACAACAACTGAACTCCTTTCTTGTTGATAAAATGCTTTCCCATGAACTTTCCATCAAGTATAGAGGGAGTTCCCTCTAAAGTTATTGAAAAAAGGACAGAAAGTGTTTCTTGTATGCAAAATTGAGCAAGGAAATTTACTAGGATAAAAAAAAGATTCCTCTTTGCTGTTTGTGTGAGTTATAAAGTCTCTTTTCTGGCTTTTGCTAATCCATTTTCTTTTCACTGATGTTTTTCATGTGGACTTAGAGAAATATTACAGTTATCTATGCATCCCACAAAGTCAGTTTATATTTATTCACTTTGCCTCCTTCCACATCCTTTCTAGCAGAAACAGCACAGTAGCCACAGGGGAGAAAATTACCCAGGCAGATTCTCCATCTGTCTCTTTTCCTATTTCCCAGGGTTATTTGACTGTGCATATTTTTGTGAGCCTTGGTGGGTGGATCATTTTTGAATGATGCAATTTAAAACAAAAGAACCCAAACTCAAATTCTCATTTAGACAACTAACCAGATGGTCTTAACAAGGCTAACCTTGACTCTGGCTCTGTTGGGTTGCGTGCCACGGTTTGCTTTGTCGGAGGGAACACACCTCAGGCTCTGACATTTTTTCCTCATGGTGTTTGAATCCCTGAGTCTGCCCCTTTGAGGTAGAATGGTAGAGTAATCTGAGCTGAAAAGGACCCACAGGGATCAAAGCTGGCTCTGCACAGGACAAGCCCAAACCCCACACCTTGTGCCTGAAAGCAATGTCCTAACACTTCTTGAACTCTGGCAGATTTAATGCTGTGACCAGAGCCTCCAGGTGATCATGTCACAGAAAAAATAGCATTGTGAGGAGCCTGAGTAGACACTGGCTGCAGAAATAAAGCAGGAAAATGCTAAGATCATCTAGATAGAGGCAGGCAGATATCGGTGATGCAAAAGCCAGAGAGTTTGCAGAAATTTGGAACAGAAAAATCCAGGTCAGGAAGATGCTATGTGAGGAGAAGGCAGAGGTCTGAGAGACCGTGAGTGTGGAGACAACAAGGGACAGCAGTGAAAAGAAAATCCCAAGTTGCAGGGTCTGTTTGGCTGCAGGACCCTTGCTTTTGGTGGCATTTTTTCTGGGATGACTCTTACTTGCTTCATTATGAATTAGATTGATGAATGTTCTCTCTACAAATACTCCTGTGAAGTTTTTACTTGGAAACAGTTTGCACAAAGTTCCACTCATGGTGCGACAAGGGCTCTGGTCGGGCTGCTATTTCCCTCTCCCAGTTCATCAATTTTACCTCTTCTCCTTGACTCTCATTGCCAAGGTCACAGCAAGTTTGCCAAGCCCAAGTCCAAACGTCCATTATCTTTTCCAACTCGAAGCTCTTAGCTCCTCTGAGTCAGTGTGCTCCTGTCAAGAACAACCTGAAAGAGATATGGAAGCACCAAAGTCACTGCCATAAATCATGGGCGTCCTAATGCCATTTTCATCTCTCAGAGTGGTCTGCCCTTTGCATCATGTCCTGCCAGCATTCCCAAGTGCTGGCCATTTGCTTGCGAAGAACACGCTCTGGAGAGCCCACCCAGCACCAGCGGTATTGTGTGTTCGTTCTGACAGCCTGGGGTAGCTCATCTCCATCATTCCTTCCCTGGCAAAGAAAATGAGCCTGAAACTGAATTAAAGGGGTTGCAGTTTGCTGCTGGGGAACGCCGCTTGAAATTTTACTCATGCTTGATGCTAGATACTTTTCTCTGGTCGCAGTTGCAGCATATTGCAGAGCTGATTAATTTGGCCCCTGTGAGTGATACTCATAAATTTAGCCTGTTTTTCTCTGGTTGAGCTGTGCATGAAATGATCTGGGTTTCTTCAAGCGTATTTGTTATTCATAAGGATTCTCAGAATAGTTTGGACCAACACTTTTCAGCTTGCAACACACTCAGGCTGATGATTTGCAATCCACTTTCCACTTTCCATGGTTTGTGATTTGTCTTCCAAGTCAAACGCCATTACCTCTGTTTGCCAGGGAGTGACAGAAGCTTTATAATTAGAATAGTAATAAGTATTGAATAATGATTTTGTTTTGTATGAGTTTTTGGCACAACTCCATATAGATCTGGGCATTCTAGAATACTTTTATTAATATCTTATTTTCCTCATAGTACCGAGACAAGTTCTGGTGTAAATTTGCAAAGCCAGCTGTCTTCAATCCACTTGTCCCTGGAGAATATCTTAATAGCAATGTACTGAATTATGACAAGTTGCCTTGGCCTGTGCCAGCTGCACGTTAATCACTGTTAATGTTTTATGTTCCAAAAGCTGAAAATATGTCAAAGGACAGAGCAAACTAAGACTTTCTGTATAGTTTGCCAACTTGAGACATCAATTTTGCTTCCTTTCAATCTGATAGGAAAGTTCCCAAGTCATCCCAAGGCGGGGTTCTTAGCTGACTCTTGTCTGGAAGGTGTTGTGACACCTCAGGACTTGAAAGGTTGTTTTTCAGCTTTAAAAGGTTAGCAAAGTAAATTTCCAATGCCATAACCCAGGCCAAATCCAGGCCGTGCTTGGGGCTGCTACACCATTCCTTTCTCCTGACCTGCAGCAGCGTGTTTGAGTCATTTCACCCCAGCCTCACTCCATCCTCGTGACTCTGCAGGCACAAAGAATATATACATTTAAAAATATCTCAAAGCTGACGTGAGTGACTTTATTTAGATTGATATTGGGGTTTGCCATTGGATTCCCTGGACTTCTCCCACAGACATCTTAATTCTGTTCCCACTGACTGAAGGACGTGACACATTTCTACATTTGCAGTTCCCGCGTTCCTGGGAAAGTCCAGAAAGAGATGACCCCTGTTAAGAGTTTGAAAAAGAAAAAAGGGAAAACAAAAGAGGAATATGGCTCATTTTCCATAACCATGGCTTTCCCTAGTTCATTTCTTCATGCACTTTCCATATGGAGCCAGTAGCAGAAGTCCTTAGTCAGAAACAATGTTTTCTCTGGTGTGGCTCTTATTCTGCTTATTAAGTTGATAGTGACATACAGCAAAAACAATGGGAGAAATCTGTGCAGGGGTAACCAGAGCTCTATCTACACTTCAGATGTTGAAGGAATTAATTGCTTGGGTTGAAAGATACTCTGTCTTTTGTTACTATTTTAATGGCATGGTGTAGCCATATAAATTGGCTGTAATGATGTGGCAAGCCCCTTTTCCCAAAACTCAGCTTTACAGGGTTCAGTAAAATTATGTCCTTCTGACAGAGGAACTGGCAACACCCTTCCTTTTGCAAGACCTCCTCTTTGTTTCAGCTGCCATGCTGTGAGAATTATTTGCATTCCTGTAGTATTTAAAGACCCCAGGTTTCTGTGTGGGTGCCCCAGGCAAGGCATGTTGCTCACACAGTGCCACAGCTGAAATGGTGAAGGGCATGAACTGGTACCTCTGGAAAGTGTTGTCCTCCCTCAGAGGATAGAACCAGCTTGGGTCTGGTCTAATCTGGGGTTCTCACCATCCTAATTCTCTGTGGGACATCAGTATTCCTTCAGCATTACAAGGAATTTATGGATAGCGTGGAACAGATGCGGAACAAATGCTTAAGCAAATAATTTCCTTGTGCTCCTTTCCTTAAAATGGAGGCTGAGATAACACTGTCCTTTTGTGGAGTACCTGGAGATCTGCTGGTGCTTGCTATGCATGCAAGGTCCCTCACTGCACCTCTGTGTCTGTTCTGCTGGAGAAATGCACAGTTTTGAGACAGCTCTCAGGTCAAAGTTTGCTGGTTAGGTTGCCTTACCCAGTCACTAAAGGCATTGACTCCAACTTTTTGAAGTCCTGTGAAATCACCACAGCTTTTTCTTTGAACCTGCTGCAGTCAGAGAATAGGACTCCTTTTCACCAAGAGCCTTTGGAGCTCAAAGTACTACCAGCACCCCCACAATTCATTACTTTTTAAAAAATAAACTAGTTTCATTTTTCTGTTTGAAATTATTTTAGAGAAACCATCTGCAAGATAAAATACAGGCATTTCATTGTTCAGATTCTGCAGTAACGATGAATTATAATTAACAATAGACAGGCAAGTACTGCAATATTTCACAATGTAGATTCACAAGACTTTTTCATATATTTTGGAACAACCACTTTCTCTCCATAATTCAAGAATCAGTTATCTAAGAATATAATTGTGTTGTATCAGAGTTTATGTCAGGTATTTGGGTGAGTAACGTGTTCATTCTGGAGTTTGCTCCTTCTATAGCTAAGGCAGGCTGTTGCTGTGTTGGTACAATACCATGTGGTAAGACAGGAAAGATGGCAACTCCACTGTAAAGGAGTGAAGGAACTTGGATAAAGCAGGAGACAGCTCACTTGGGGCTTTCATTCAACCTCAGCATTTTTCAAGGCTTAGATCATCATGTAGTTTCTATTTCATGTTTGCATCAAAGACATAGAGTCAAACAAATCATAGTTATAACCACTGCTTTCTACCTGGAGTCAGTCTGAAAATACAAGTTTTAGATTATTTGGAATAAAGTGTCCCCCAAGCTTTCTCTGACATCCTGTATCCAACCACTCCTGGGCTGGGACAAAGCTTAGAGTCGCATCCAGTTTTACTGATCAAAGGTCTTTCATTTGCCTTGACAAATTACTGTTTTCCATGAATAAGGGTGTATCTTCCTTTGCACAGAAACACCCAAAATTCAGAAATCTTGCATAGCAGAGGATTTTCAAAACATTTTGATTTTTTACTGAAACCTAACATGTACATGGTGAGTGACGTGTGACCTGCTCTTCCATGTATGCTGCTACTTCCTTACAAAATTTCCTTCCACTTCTAAGAATGAGCTCAGAGGGAGAGAGAGAGAGAGAGAGAGCAAACATGGCATGTGCCTTTAAATGCAAAGCAAGATACTCTCCAGTGTATTTTCACCTGAGCAGAGGTGATAAGACCTTTGTACTTTGCAAGGAAAACTTCACAGGGAGAAGAAGGATGAGTGAGGTAAAGAGAAACTTCCTCACCAGGAGCTTTAGTTTCGATTAACCCATTGCTAGAAGTGGGAATGAGTGTCAATTTGTCAAGGTGGCTAGCCTGGATGGAAAGCCTGGGTTTGGACATGCTGAGCTGATTATTTCAGCTCTGGTCTGCTGTGCATGGCAAATGGTCTTCACCCTGCACTCAAACATGTTTTCCAAGGCAATCTGCTTGCTGGCACTCAGCCTCACAGAACCATCGCAAATGGCTCCGAGTTGTCATTGTGAATCAGGATTAAAGTGATCCACCTCCTGCACAAAAAATGGAGATGTGCATTTTGTCCTGATGCATGTGTTAAGCTTTTCTTGGGCTCAGGCTCACAGTAGCTTTTATCCTTCAAAGTGTTCATTATCAGTGCACGGCAGCAAACCGAATGGGCAGGGATTATGCAACCACCGCTGCCCATTATCTTTTCCCATCTTATTCTATCCCTTCAGAAGCAGTAGTGCAGAATTAATTATCATTCCTTTGAAAAGATATCTGAGAACATCATGTGGAACCTCCTTCTGCACAGCTTGCTTTCTAGTCAAAAGTGATTATGTAAAAACATAATTCCATTGTTTCAACTTTGATTGATTCAGACACACTAGGCTTACAGCAATTAAGCTAATATAATGAACAAATCATCAGCAGTTATATGGCAAGTTAACAGGCTACAGCCAAATTGTTGAACTGCAAATGCATAATGCTGAACTTTTTGCTTTTTGAGGACCTCCTAGTTTAAAATCATGACCAAAACCAGATCACTTGTGCCCTTGCAACTGATTCAATTCACGTCTCTTCATTCTGACACTATCCTGCCCCTCAGCTTTGAACACCAAGACAGGAAATCAGCCTGACTGTGGATGCCTTTCCACCAGGCTTAGTCAGGGAGAATGTGTGCTCCTGGTACCCCCTCCTGATGGGGAGTGCTCAGGCTGCAAACTGATCTCCTGCCTTTCCATCCTCGTCACTGCCACATCTGGAACAGAAACTAAAACTCAGCCAAAGCACCCACAGGAGCACAATTCCATGGGAACACTTGGGAACAGCTGAGCCTGAGGCTATGCTGGAGGAATAGGCATGAAGTGGTAAGCCTAAAAATTCTGGCCTTTTGTCTTCACACCACCAGGCAGGGCAGTCAAGCACAGACACATTTGTACGTAACAAAACCAGGTAGAAAGGCAGGTTCCTAAATTATAGCCTTAATTTTCCCAGCAACTACCTGGAGATACTTCCTAAATATATACTGTAGTGATGTAACTTTAGATGCTGGCAGACAGAGTTGTTAACACTGGATGCATCCATGGGAAGCTCTCTCTCCTCACCTGCTAACAAAGGTGTTTTGTTACACCCACACGTACATCAGCCGATCTTGACAAATGGATGACCTCAACAAAGAGAGCTACTGCCAAACTCGGTCTCTTAATTTTGTATTTCATACTTGTAGGACATTAGAAAAGTACAGATGACAGCTGTAGATCAGGGCTTTTTAGTTACCTTCTCAGGCTTCTTCTCTAGCAACTATTGCTCTTTCAGGATCTACTTCATTACTCACCAAGTGTCTCTAGGTCCCCTTTGGATTTTTGCTCAGAATTTATCAACTCAGCTGTGCCCTTCCACCAGCTTCTTTTTGTTTCTTGATAGTTCATGCCATTTTACAGATGGGGTGAGAGTTATTTTGAGGGTCCAGGAAGAACTTCTGCTTTCAACTCCTCGCTTCCAGAGGCACACTAGGGATACTCGGAGACAAAATGTGTGTGCTTCAGTCCATCTCCTTCCCAGAAAAGGCTATGCATTATTTTCAGAAATTTGATAAAACTGGCTTCTGTCCCCAAAAACTTTAATGTAGTTAGGGTAAAATAAAACAACAGTGGCAGGTCATTTAAATAAAACATTTGAAAAGAAAAAAAAAGGAGTCCTTACTGTCAAAAGCACTTTGGCAAAGTTAGACATTTCCCTGGTTGCACTGGGTTTGACCACAGTTTGTCTTGCAAGCAGAATCTGGAGGTGTAATGGGGTTCCCATCCTGTCCCATCTCAGCTCCCAGCTCAGCTGGTGCCATGCCATATATCTGGCTGTACTTGGAAATCAGTGGATTTGTCCTAAAAGATGCAGAGGATTATGAAAGTGGTTGAATAATACTTTCATGTCTAATCAGTTTTCTTTTTTCTTTTTTTTTTAAATGAAGTATAACATTTGGTGAACAATGAAATTATTGTCGGCAATTACTGTGGACTGCACACAAGAATCATTGTGAACTTCTTTCCCTGTCCCATTACTCACTTTTGGGGAAAAACTGTGAGTCTGACAAACAGCAGTGACACTTCTGGGGTCAAGGCTTTGTGTCACTGCTCTGGATTCACGGGGCCACTGCACAAGGAGGTTTAATGATGGCATCAATTCCAGGTGCTGTCTCACCCCTGCTACAGAACCCATCAGATGAATTTATCTCAATGCTCTACTCCCTCCACAGGCATGCTGCAGGCTTTTCCCCCCCTCTCTTTTACTGCTTTGTTTAAATCCCTGCTCACACCCACAGCTGAGAAAGGGAGGTCTCCCTTTCTGCTGGGCACCAGAGTTTACTCTTCCTGGGACAGTGTTGTGGCACTCAACTGGTCTGGTGGAGGCACTCGATGCCAAGCTGCAGCAAGACTGCCTGGGCCCTGATGAGCAGGTCTGTGATGTCCTTCCTTTCTCTCCTTGCCTGGCTGCCACCATTTCAACAGGCTGCTTAAAAAGCATCAGCTGAGGAGGTGAGCGCCTGCTTAGTCACTTTAGATGGAAAACACCCTAAAGCCCCATTTAAACAAAACCCAGTGAGCAAATTGACCTATTTCATAGTCAGTGTGAGCAGCACCCATGCTGCTCATCAGGTAGCAATTCCCACCATACAGACATGTTTTCCCCAAACCTTCCTTGATTCTGCCACACCTGACTGACCACTCTTTCCCTGGGCTGAGCCTCAACCCTACTGCCCAGCATAGCAGGAGACTCCCTGTTTCAGCACTTTGATAGAAATCAGAGATGCACTACACTTGCCTTAGGTTGCAAGACAAGACCTGACACCCAGGAAAACATCAGGGGTTTGTCTGGCCTTACCTATTGCAAAAACAAAGCACTTTACTGGCCCACTCTGCTCCTTGTCCTGCCATCAGTGGCCAGTGCCTGGGGAGAGCAACACCCTGCTGGACATGCCCACCTGAGAAGGGCCCCTCTGAGCCTCCATTGGGATGTGCAGATGGATAAAACAGGGGAAAACAGCATCTAACACTGCATTTCAGCCCCCAGTGTGCAAGGAGGCACTGAAGAGCCCTGGCTGTAGTTGGAAGGGCAGCCTACCCTCGCCTTCCATGGCCAGAGGACAGGTTTGCTTTAGAAAGAGAACACTGCCTGCAAGCTCAGCAGCAGGAACTGAGTCACTGCAAAGCATCAGAAAGGAAAGGGAAGAGACAAGGGCTGAAACCCAGGGGGATAAACAGCAAAAGGTACTTGGGGAGGGTGAACAGGTTCAGCAAGCAGAATTCCTCCTTCCCAAGGTCAGGATGTCCTGGAGCATGACAGGAGGGAGTTGGTGACATCAGAACAAGGTCTGATCAGCTCTACCTGTCATGACTATTGCTCTCAGCCCTCATGGCCTTGAAGTAGTGGGGATGTGTGGTCCCTCCTCTGCTCTGGGGTCACAGCTCTCATAAAAATCAGAATTGCCAGTAGTTTGTTTTTAGGAACATCCAGGACTGTGTTGTTTGGGAACATGGAACTGGGCAGTACAACACCACCTCTTTCTCTTCAGGAGAGGGACTTACAAGAAAAAAAATCCTGAAATGGCACCTGAATGCCTGTGCTGGAGGAGAACTGCAGGGAACAGAGACAAAAGTCACAGAAACAGGGAGAGCAGATGAGAATTTGATGGACAAACCCTGTTTCTAGGACAGAAACAATGCATCAAAACTGACCATCTGTGCAGGAGTTTCTAACATTTGGTTTGCTGTGCAAGAAGGCAAAGTGACTGCCACCTTTAAAAAATAATAAAAAATCCCACTGTGCCTCTTTCATTGCAAACATTTTAAATAGCTTTTACATAACCTCCAGATTTGGCCCATTCAAGCAGACTTGGTTTCAGTGAGGGGAGGTACTCAGGCACAAACTGTGCTCACTGAGTTGATGAACTGTGCAAAAGACTCCTGAGACATTTTCACTCCTAATTGATTGCAGAAAGCTTCTGTGGCACATGTCACCATCCACCTTGAGGAGAGCTTGACCCAAGGGGAATGAGAAACAGCAAACTGTGTAGCTCCTTGAAAAATCAGTTTGCCTGGGAATGGCACAAAATGCTCAGCACTTCCCTCATGCTGCTCTCCCTCCTCACCTTTCTGCCTCCCAAGTGCTTTGTAAGAGGAGACTGGAAGAGGAGCACAGCATCCCAAGAGAGCTGAATTATTCACAGGTTATGGAGCAAAAGTTTTCAAGCTATATAAACACCCTAGAGGACTTTCACCAAATTCTTCCTGGTTGTTACAGGGTAGCTGCTCTGATCTCAGCATGCAGCTGCCACTTGAGCATCCCTCTTGGTTTGAATGGATTTGGGGCATTCTTAGAGAAATACAGGGATACAGCCTTCATCAACAGTGCCTGGGAATTCCTCTGTGCCTGACCTGTGTTCTTTTTCATCCCGATTTTTTCAGATTTTTTTTATTATTTCAGCTGGATAATTTTCCCATTGATTTACTATGATGTGAAAGGGGGCATCAGCATTTTCCCATTGGTACTGGTAAAAGTCATGGTCATTCTATGAAGTCCTCACCAGCTGGGACACTGCTGAGGAGCAGCAAGGGAAGAAGTAGATTTTCTATTTTTTCTCCTCTCATTCTGGTTTTCTCTCCTCCCTGGCTTTGGATGGTACTGAAGGCACCCCACTGCTCACTGCCTCTGTGCACAAGAGCAGCTGCAGGTGCCAGACCTGCCTATTGCCATCTCAAAGAGAGAGTGGCAGGAGTGAGAAGAGGTGGAGTGAGAGAATGTTTGCTCATTGTGCTCAGTCTCACAGGGCTTCAGAGGCAGGCACATTTTTCTTTTTGAGTGCTGAGATCAGTCTTGAGAGAAAACATCTGAAATAAAAACAGAAAAGCAGCAAATCTGGGCTCTGTATTGCACTTGGCAAAGGCTTTGAAACGAAAGGGGACATACAGAAAATCATGGAGAAGGATTTTTCTTTTCTGTCTTGTTCTTTAATCTCTCCCTGTTTTACTTTTATTTTGATTTTGTCCCTGTTTGCTATATCAGTTATTGTTATCATGCCCACAGAAACCCTTCACAGCTCCTGCTTCATGTCAAGCTGTCAGCATAAAATGTGGCCAAAGCCAGCCAGCTTACCAAGGCATGGTGACAGCCCCATGTGTCTAATGCACTAAGGTCGTGATGGACTCCATCAGGGAGTTTCTGATGGATCATGGCCCCATTCAGGCACAGGAATAAGTTAGCTGCAGTAATCCCAAACATTGGCACTCATTGGCAGAGCTTCGGAGTCCCAGAATTGTGATATCCAGGACCACTTTGCCATCAGCCAGTCGGTTCAGGAGTCAGAAAACCCTCTCTGCTTGCAGGTCCACAAACTGTTCCATCCTCCCATTCCTCTCAACACACCATGGAACACAGACCCTGTGCTAAACAGGGTGAGAGGCTGTGCCACACTCCCACATCTCAGAAGGTACTTGGGGAATGAGGGGTGACTTCTGCTCGCCTTGATGTTAAAGGAAAATAATCTACATACTGATGTTTTCCCTAGTGTTGTAACCAAGTGACATAGGAACGGACCAGTTCTGCTAGATAAACTAAATTCCTTTTTAATATTTTCTGATCCTCTGGTGGTCAGGGAGACCAATGCAGCCTCAGCAATGCTCTGATATTATGATGTTGGCTACAGCCTACTCCAGTGATAGGTGTTTTCCTTTTTCAGTGACATAGTTTACCATCCTCAGCTTCCAAAGATTTGCTTTGTTCTCCTTGCTGGCTTCCCACCAGGCAGCTGTCCTCAAAATTATTTCCAAAGTGCCAGTTCTTGGAGCTGTCTCCCAGAAGAGGATCAGACTGTGGAAACAAGCATTTGCCAGGCAGTGAATATTGTGAATAAGTGTGGAGAGCAGACCTCTCTAGAACTGATGTCCTGTCACTCCTAAGGGCAGGTGGCCTTTTTAATGCTGTACCAGCTCTGAAATCCTGTCTTTTGTTGCTGCTGGGTTGGAGCAGGATTTTAAAGCTTGGTTGCAGGCATCAATGGGCCAGACCTCACCTTTCACTGTAATGTAATCAAATACATGGTATTTTACATACAGCTGTTGTCTGCTTGTGCTCGATGGGCTGCCTCTAGAAGACCATGTTTGAGGTAAATTCTGCCTCTCTGATAGAACACTGAGGTGCTCTGCCCCAGCTGTGGTACTCAAGCTAACTCAGCCTAGCACAAATGGGAGATGACTTCAAATGTTATCTCAGTAGCCAGTCAAGATGCACATGAAAATATTTCTTGGAACCCTGTTCCAACATGAAAATACATACCCACTCTGAAATAACTTTGTTTTCCTTATGATCTGCTCCCCTGTTCCCAAATGCTTGTAGCAGTTCATATATCCTTAAAGCCAGAAGCCGATAGAGCTTTCAAGTAATTACTAGTGACAAGTATAAATAGATAAAATAGAATTTGGTTTCCAATACTCAAAGCTTGCTTTCAAGTGGATTGCTAAGCAGCTCCTCTGTAGCTTTCTCATCTGACTGTAGAAAACCTTTTACTTTAAAGCTGATTATTCAGTTGGAAAGCAAGCCCCAGTTAGTGGGTAGCTAATGTTTAACTCAAGATGTGCTTTATATTCAAAGGTATTAGCCTGGGAGGGATGTAGTGCCTGAGGAAAGCAGAGTGATGTAACCACTGATGGATGCATGGGGGAGAAAGTCGATGAGCAGCACAAAGGAATGAATCACAAACATGCCTCATTGTTCCAGACTGCTCATTTCTCCAGCTATTGTAGTAGTGGAACTGCAAGTGAGTGTTGTAAGAGGGCAGGTACGGCACTGGGGAACTGGAGCGTGATTCAGGGATGGAAGGGAATGCTAGCTCCTGCTGAAGGATCTCTCAGTAATGTACTGCTGGTAATTCAGGAAATGCCTTCCTTAGAAATGTCCTTGTTGTAAACTCTGAGCTTCAGACTTGGGCAGCTTTGTTAATTTGTGTCTTTTACATGAAAAAGCTTTTCATTCCTTTTCCTTGTGGGGATAAAAAAAAGCACCATTTAGCAAACAACATGTACCACATATTCTAGCTGAGCTTAACAGCTGTATATGAGGGGGAAGGGTTTTGGTAGGAAATTGTGAAGTTTAATTGTGCAGTCTGGATTACGCTTTTGCTGCGAATTCTTTGGAACTCCTTTATATGATTTCTGGGACAAGTCAGTACACCTCAGACTGAATCAGCGCTGGGAACTGCTGTGGGATCTGGAGGGGAACAGTTTTTGACAGAGAGTTCAGCTGGGACCTGTGATACCATGAAACTCCCCTCAGCTGAACAAGCCTGTTCATGAGGTATCCCCTTCCAGCTCATCATCATTTTCCCTCCAGCTTTCTCTTCATGACACTGCAGCTTGTTTGCAGCACTGTGTGTGTTAGTATGACACATAGAGCCACAAAACAGCTGTAAAAGTTCACAGAGGGAAGAAAAGAAGGAGGAGTGCAAGGTCTTGTCTTCTTTCTTGGGGGAATCTCTTTGCAGAGGAGAAACAGAGAGGATCTAGCAAAACAACAATACAAGGCAGAGAAATCAGACTTTCTGACTGAATTGTTGGCATGGGACCTGAGTTTTATAAAGCTTTCTCTGTCCATGGTATGTCCTGCCAGGATGTTGTGAGACAGATAGGACCTACAAAATGTTTTATGTGTCTGTCTCAGGAGGCAGCACTAAACTGTTTCCCAACAGATGGTGATGGTTTCATGGATGTGACTTATCAAGTGGACTAGAGCATCAAATGAGAGGAAAGTGAGAAGAGAGGTCTAGCTAACTTCTGCCTCTCCTGACCGTGTGCATGAATTAAACATGGGGTACAAAATGCCCTTAGGCATCCTAGCAGTGCTATGGGACATGTGCTGACACAGGAAGCACCAATGCTCCTCAGGAGACTAATTGCACTCCTCATCTGCCCTTGTGTAAAATTGAAATTGGGATTTCTGCAATGTAAATAGGTCCAAGCAAGAAACAGAGAGAATGTCTTTTCCTCACACTCATCAAACTTTCAAGATATATTGAAATACAAAACAACAAACTCCAAGAATCCTGGGCAGAGAACCTGCATGTGTGTTAATAAAGTAATGAAGTGAACCTGTAAATTTTGTTGCATTTGTAGCTTTGAGAATCCACTCTGGTTTATGTTCAGTATATGGGGAAGAAAGGAGAAAATAGACAGCTTTATTTTTTTATCAATAAATGAAGTGGTTTTGGGTGGGACTTATTAGTGCTCAGACTAGAGTAAGGAGGGAATATCTTTCATCTTATAGACGTGAAGGAGTAAAATCTTCTATTGATGCTCTTATAGTATGCTGCAGAGACTTGCTGGAAGCAACCCAAATCAAATAGGCTTCTTTAATATGTCTGTTTTACTGTTTGCTCCAATCCATCACTCCAATTAGCACCAGTGTAGTGAGGGTTTGTGTAAACTTTTTAATCTCTAAATTCTGCAAGAAAACAAATGCTTTCCTGACTATTGTACTTCAGCTAGGAAAATGTGAATAAGCCAGTTTGATTTCTCTCATTCCTCTCTCCTCCTTTCTCTGGTTCCCATGCTGGGGCATGTGCATTTCTATACATGCAGTGTGTTTCATGAATTTTTGTCCAAAGGAAGGTGCTCCATGGTCCCCTCAGGTAATCTTTGAAAGAAGCCCAGGAGATACCCTTGGGATAAGTGGTCATGAAGTTCATGGGTCATGAAGTTCCTGGACCACTGGGGACCTGCACCCTTCTCTTGCTGGAGAGCAGGACTTGGGGACAGCCCAGACACTGGTGCTGGCCATGGTGAGATTTTCCAAGGGGTGCCACAGTGACTGGTTGCCTGGTGCTAGAAGCAAAGCCTGGAGGAAATACGAGGAGCTCTGCAAAACCTTCACCTGTCAGTCCTCAGGCATGGCCCAGTCCTCTTCTGGCTCTCCTGAGGTGTTCCTCAGCTTCTCTCTTCTCTTTCTGATTTCTTCTAAACTTTCTTTTCCTTGCATGGTTTGTTTGAATCCCACTTGGAGGGAATACTGGGGGAGGGGGAATATATTGAAAATTAATATCTGGTGGCCGAGACTTCCTATTGTCTTGGAATTTTTAACATTCTCTCATTCAAATCCTGAAGGACTGCTCCACCTCTAGATAAGACAATTTAGTGCATGTATCACCAGGCTCTTTGTCTTTCTGCTAAAGAATAAACTTCATTCTGTCCAATGATTAGTTGTTATATGAGGGTGGAGGAATGGAAGGATGCACAGCAAACTTACACAAATAGTCCAGAATCTTCTCAGGTTCTCTGTGCAGTGAGCAAGGAGCTCCATGATGTCAGGATTTTCTCCTTTCCTCTCACAACACCCTGGCCATTTCACTCTGAGCAGTGAGGCAAGAGAGGGAAGGAGTGAGAAACTGCTTAGTTTAACTGTACCCGATGGGATCTCTTCCATGGTTAATTTCTTTAAGATGCAAAAGCTTCCAGAGGGCATTAGGATGATGTACACACTTCCATCTGTGCGTACTCAGCTTGAGATATCCTACAGAAGTCAGTTTATTAAAGCTTTCCAACCTCTTCCATCCTGCCAGGTGATCTCCATAAGGATGTCTCTACGTGCACCCCAAAGTCACTGTGGGGAGCACAGACTACCACTGTACATTCCACAGCCTTTCCCTTCATACACCTCCCCAGCAGCATCAAGAACTTGGGTGTTTTTGTTTTGTAATCCAAGAGGCTCCAGTCTGAAGTTTAACACAGATGTGTTAAAATCTTGTGGAAACTGCCTGGGAGTTATTGTTTCTTTTTATTAAAAAAGGTAAACAAACCCTGAGAAATATGAGGTAGCACCGTGCATGACTGTTTAATAACAGGGTTTGTGAGGCTGTAATTCCCATGGTACCACCCAGCTTCTGCCTGCTATTGGTGGTTAATTATAGCATCCACAGGACTCCCAGCAGTGGAGCAGAGGGACACAGCATGGCCTCCTTCTCTTAGACTTTTCCCCTGCCTCAGCCTCTGCTTCCCCTCCTGCCTAGAAGATAAAGAAGCAAATCCCAATTTAGTCATCAAGGTCTGAGACATGCAGTGAATAATTCAATTCCTCATCTTCACACATGGACTCAGCTGTATAAACAAACTCAGCTGTTTCTGCAAAGTGGACAAATGTATTTCCCAGTGTTTTTTGGGAATGGGATATATTGCTGTAGTTGAAAGGTCTAAGTGAGCCCAGGCAGTGGGCACCAGGAGACACCCCACCTATCGATCAGGTAACCATGCAGCAGGAGCTCTGAGCTCTTTGGGACCAAGGGAAATGCTGACATTTGCTCCCCACAGTTCTTCCTGACACTCTGATCAACGTGTCTGCTTTGTAAAAGCCACCAGACCCCAAAAGGAATGAAATTAGTCAGGTTTGTGGAAGGAAGGTAGAGCTCTAAGAGCCCCATGGCCACAACAGACATGCAGAGGTTTCAGTACGTGTGAGTGTTGCCAGACCCCTGAGTCAGCACAGCTGCAAAGTGTGCAAAGAAGGATCTTTGTTTCCAGTAAAGGAGATGAGACTCTGTGCAGAGGCTGGCTGATCAGCAGGGGCAGTCACAGGGCAACTCACAGGCTGTGGGCTTACTCAGCTGTGACAGGGGGAGAGTGCAGAAATGCCTTGGCACTGCCCTGTGCCTCAGGAAGGGGGTCTTTGGGTGCTCACCTTGGGGTGAGGGTGCTCTGTTTGTGGAGTTAACTCATTCTGTCTGCAGTATTGCCTGGGATGTGTGCACACTCACAAATCTGGCTCTAACATGGCCTCTGATGAACCTTTTCTCTGTTACTGCCATTCATCTGTTGCACACTAGCATGTGTGTCTTGGTGCTGCTTACATTTATCATATACTAAGTACTGTGAATCATCTTCTGCCTCCTGAAAGGAAAACTGCAATATTAATGGAGGGCAGCATCCCATGTGAAATCATAAGTGAGCTGGAAGGAATGGCTATCCCATAGGTATCAGTCAAACAGTGGAATTAAAATTTACACAGGCTAAGTACACATCTCCAGGCTCTGCTGGGGTTGACCTGCCAGCTCTTGTGGATTTTACATTTAATCTTTATTCTGGATACTATGAGATTTCTTCTTGGCTTGAATTCTGGAGAGCAATGTAGCCAGCAAGATGAGCCAAGGTTTTGATACAAAAGGGAGATGCTGTCTCCCTCTTCTTATTTCGTTTTAAGAAGTAGGACTTGGTTCTTAATATCAACCCACCCTGTGGGTCTTGCTGCAAGGGTTTGAAAATAAAATAATTATGCTCTGAATGCAAAATCAAAATTGGGAACAGTGTGAGTTTCAGGCTGGGTAGGTTGCCACCTTTCCTGGCTTGGGTTTCCTTGTGCTGCCTTTTATTGAATTTTGCAAAACATTGTCAACTCATTGCCTGGCACACACCAGAGATGAGCTGTGCCAAAGCATCAGCCTACAAGGTCAGGAAGCTTCAATTAAAGGAGTTTATTTGCAGTGTGCAAACATGCAAGAACCAATCCCTAAGCAGAGATAAATTAAAGGGACAATCAGTCATGCATCTCACACTCCTTGCCTGCCTGTGCATCTTCCACAGGGACTGGGAAAATCCAAAACGTGCAGTCAGGCTGCAGCCAGCATCTTAAGACCCTTGTCACCAGTCCCACAGGGACCACCTGTGAGTGTCTCAGGGTGTCTCCTGTATTTTCCACAGTATTTCCCTGCTCACTGCACTTCTGTGGGGAATTCTTCGTGTCTGCCTGAAAAGCACTCAGAGGACAAGTCCTCAGAAGGTGCAAAATTGGAGTTATCAGTTGCTGATAATGTCCTGGTGAATGTCCCAGGGGGTGAAGGTTTGGGATGGATAGCACTTGAAATCTCCTGCACTCGGTTAAATTGCTCTGAGCTTTGGGGGCTGAGAAACTGGGTTGGCTGTCCCCTGGGAAGTGTTTCACATTAGTGTCCTGTAATTGCTCTGGAAATAAAACTGGGTGTTTGCACAAGGCTAAGGCCGGGGGGCACGAATGGGTTAACCCACAGCAGCTCAAAGTCGTTCCAGTTTCCAAAAAGCCGTGAATACACAATTCAATTTCCAGGAGCCATTAAGCCCACCCAGCAACAACAGATTTACTCCTGGCTTCTTGTGGGCTGTTCTCTCACATGATGAAACACCTTCCCTTTTGATACACAGCCTGCTCCTTTCTCACACCTCTCAGTGAAGGCTCCACTTATTGGGCTGCTCCTGCTGCCCTGCACTTTGCTCCAAGGTTTTACCTCGAGCTCAGTGTCTCCCTGTGTGTGGCAAAAACCTTTGCTGTGTATGGTGCACATGAAGGGAAAAGCCACCCACCCAGCTGAAAGGCAAATGTCATCTGGTGTTACGTGTTCATTGCACAAAGTAAGACAGAGTCCTGATGCCTGGCGTCTCCCAAGCAAAATAAATACCTCTTTCTTCTCCTCCCACCTTGAATTCAAGGATGTATGGTTTGCTCTTTGCCTGGATAGGGAAAGACAGTAGATGGAAGAGGGCTCTAGTATCAGTGCTGGGTCATGCTTGGGCAAGGTTTTCCTTCTCCTTATGGACTGGGAGAGCAGAGAAATAGAGAAACCTGACAGTCATCCACTTACTCTTGGCTCCCCTTCATGTTCTGTGGGCCAAATTTGTCCCTTCTTGCCCCAATTTCCCCACTCCTCAGGGGCATTGCTGCCAGCATGGGAAGGGAGGGCTAAGCCACTGCTGGGTACCCTGCATGCCGGTGGCAGCCTCTCCCACACCACCTGGCACATGACCCCACTGCTGGAGGGAATTAAGGAGACAAAAAAGCCATTCAAATCAGGTGGGACACTCGCCCTGTAGAGCTCAATTGAACCAGGGAGCTGCAGTATCATCCCACTCATGTGGCTCCTGATGATGCTCAGCTGTGGCTCAGCTGGAGCTGGCAGATGCAGCCATTGCCTTCCCCACTTCTTCCTCTGCCCACCCCTCCAAGGAAAGAGCTGCTGCTTCTTCATCCCTGGAGCCAGCCCTGAAGTGGATGGATGGAGGTTGCCCAGAGGGAGAGGTGAGTGGGCTGTGAGCCCTTCCTGCAGTGTGGGCTGGCTGGAGCAGTGCCCTGTTGGGTGGCTCCGAGGGCGAGCTGGCTGTGGCAGGCAGGGGAGCGACCTTTTCCCACACAGGGTGCTGCCCTGCATTTTTTTCTCCTTCCCTCATCCCAGCTGTCATCACCTTCCTCTGCAAAAAGGAACATCTTGTTGTAAGCAGGATTTTCCCCCCTCCCCCACTAGCAGGCAGGATTGCTGGGTCTTTTCCAAAGGATCTTGTGCCACACCTGCTCCCTTGGAGGATATTCACCCTTATATCAGAGTCCTTCTCCTACCACATCATCCGTGAAAGTCTGGGGTTCCTGATCTCTTCAGGAGGCTGAAAGTTCCTTTCTGAAGGGCCATAATCTCCGTGTTTGGGTAGCCCAGAGATGTTCCTGCCTGCCTAAGCCCATTTGTATGAATAATTATTTTTGTGGAAGCATGAACACTGTCAAGAGACTGATCTCCAGAACCAGAGGAGGAGTGCCTGACTAGGTCAGAGAACCCAAGATGAGCTCACAGACTCATTTGAATGGCAAATTTTTAGTGTGAGAAGGATGTAAGTTCATGTCTCCCTCCCAGCTGATGAGCTCAAAGAGAACAGGGATAGTGGTGTTCAAGGGGGCATCTCAGAGAACTATGACCAGCCCTCACCACAAGTGGTCTATCCCAGGGCTTTCCTAGCCCCATATGCCATGGGTACATGGGAATCCTTGCCATGGCCTTCTGATCTGAGAGGAATTTAAACAGCCTACTCAAGGCAGAGCTGCTTCTATGGGAGAAAACTCTTTTGAACTGTTTCCTCGTTTCTGATGACCACACCCTCATTTTTGGGCATGATGCTGCATTCAGGCTTTGTTCCCCATCCCATCATAAGGAAAAAAACCTTTTGTTTCAGGGAGGAAAAGAGAAACATATGGAGTCCTAGCAACCCAGAGGAAAAAGTCTGCCAATACCGAGTGGAGGTGTGTTCGTAAGGACAAGGCAGAGCATGTACAGAGAGAGACCACACAATGCCTTCCACACAAATCCCACAGCTTAAATGTTACATGCACACAGGAGTGTGGGGGAAATGTGGTTTTTCCAAATATTTTTAGGGAGAGGGTCATAAGAGGTCATTTTGTTGCTAAGAAAGTCACACAACACCTGCAGTGCTATCAGGGAGGTGCCATGAGGACATGCTTCTCATGGAGAGGGAAGAAGACCCATTCCATAGGTACAGCCAGGGAAAAGCTCAAGGTAGGGAAGTACAGCTGTTTGGAGAGGGCAGCCAGCTGGATGTTATCATATGGGTTACAAGACAGAGGTAGGTGTGTCCTAAAAAAAACCCCTGGGAGAAGATGGGTGCTACAGGAGGATGGCTGGTTGCTGCTGGTTTGTTCATTGGCTGTTCAGGAGGTTTTTTCAGGCTCCTGAGATTCAAAGAGTTGGTCTCTTGTGTCTTCCATTAGAGAAGGAGTTCTGTTTTCCAGTTTTGGCTTTTAGTGGAGAAGTTGTACTTTAGGGTGGAGTACAATGTAATAATCTGCCTTATTTTATAGAGTATGATTAGGATGTCATCTCTTTTTTCCTGCTATCATAAAGGGAAATTATTAAGTTGTTTCCAATCTAAAAAAGTGTTAAGTTGACTTTTATACCTAAAAGGTGGTGGCAGGAAGGGAATAGTTGCTATCAAATCAAGCTGTTCAGGGTAACTTTGGGATCTGTGTATGGGCTAGAAGACCACCCTTGTGGCTCCTTCTGGCTAGCTAACAGTAACCAGAGCTGAGTCAGAGTCTTAGACAAGTTAAAAGTGGGAACTTTTTAACTTGTGTTATGCAGGGCATCAGGGAAAGCTGTGACAGTTCATACTAATGCTCATCTCTAGTCTTGAAATACAGTCTCAAAGTTGTTAATGACAAGATGATCTTGGTAAAAAACTAAAAAAGGCTGTGTTGTTTTAAAGCTCTCCAAGAATGTGAGTAAAGAAATAGAACTTACAAAAATTTAAGCAAAACTATTGAGATAACACCACTAATGTGCTTGTACTCTCCATTTATTGATGTGGACAAATATAAGAAACACATTCTGAAAACACAGAAATATATACTAGCATTAGTCTTCTCTGGGATTTTTTTTTTCAAGCATACCAGATTCCTAGAAAGGAGGTAGAAAACATCCAAGGAAACTGTTTTGACTGCCACTAATGATAATGATAGTAAACAAAATCATCAAAATCCATAGTTATTGCCAAGACAGGTAAAAGAGTTAAAACATAATATGTAGTGTGCAAAACATGGCCAGTTTGGGGATTCTGGAGCACTAATACTCATCAATTGTCCTTCAGTGGACCATAATATGGTCCAATATTTTATATATATTATATATTATAATATGGGTCCTTGGTTTGTTCTGTCCAATGCAGTAATACTTTTCTGAGGAGTGAGACAGGTTTGTGACCTCCACTTCTTTAAAACTTGCAGGTGGGACCCATCCAGGAGAGAAGAAAGTGATCTTCAGCAGGGGATCCTTATCAGCTTGAGGAGTCCCTAAACCCTTGGAGACGAGGTAAGAACTGGTGTTTGGGCTGGTTCCTGGTTGTTTGGTGTTTCAGGTGGTGACTTGTGCCAGAGCAAAACCTGCAAATCAGCAAATCCCCATGAGGATGCTGCTACTGCTGCTGCACTGAGCAGTGCTGCATGAGCAATGTCCTTGCTCTAATTACAGTCTGGGGACCAGAAAGAGATATTCCCATGTGTATTCACACAGTCCTTGCTCCCTTGTCTAGCACAGCAGCTCTTCAGGGAAGATGGTTTAGTGGTTGTTTTATACCAGCTCGGAAGTTCTTGAGTTATTGAACAGTAAATAATTTCAATGAATAATGACACAAATAAGAGAAATGTAAAGACAAGAAAAGAAAAAAGCTGTGAATTTGTACCATCTGTCCCTGGAAATGGAGAATGGTAGGGACAGACATCTCTCTATAGAGATTCTAATTTGCTCCAAGTAAAATTTTGTATCTTTTGTGGTCTTAAGAATGTACGAAAAACAAGATAAAAATGAGTTTTGCTTTGGTGCACAGCATTTTGTGCTGAGTTCAGAGTCAGGTTCTTCAAAAAGGGCGCAGAAAACTGACCAAACTGACATAATTATTTCTCAATACCTTTTGATTTTTCCCTTTCATAATGCTCTTTTCAAATACTGGGATCGTTGGGTCCCGCTCAGGTGCGAATCGCGGCTGTGCAGGGGCTGTAGTGACAAATTTTGACAAACACTGTCACCTTCTGGGCACGCCGCAGCAATGCAGCTTCCAACCAGCTACTCCTGCAAGTGAGGCTGTTTCTCCCTGCCCGAAAGAGCCGCTGGTTCTCCGGGCTTGGAAACTTTTCTGATATTCTCCCAAGCCTAGATTCATTGGCTTGATCACTCTAGAAAAACAGAGCTTTGTGTCATCGAACTTAGAATGGAGGGACTTTGATTTCTGTTTGTTAGCAATTTCATGCTTAGAAACCCTGTAAAAGTGGGATTTGCACAAAATTGGTTTTTTTCTTTTTTTTTTTTTTTTCCCCCCCCACTTCGGAGATGCTCGGGGTGCAGTGGGAGGGTGACCTTCTGCTGTGGGATGACACCTCCCACCAGTTCAGCCACTGGTCAGAGCTGGTTTAAAAAACCCAACAGAATTCAGTTTTCATTCTTCTCCCTCACCTAGGCTAGAATGTGGAGGTTTAGCAGAGACTGAGCATTCATTTTTAAGTCTCTTGAAGGCTTTCAGTCCTCTGGTTTCTCAGTGGCTGGTTGGTGAACAACCAGGATATCAGCGCTCTGAGCATTCCCTCTATGGAGCAGAGCTCCTTGGTATCTTTGATCTGCAACCATTACCAGTTTATAAACAATTCTTTATATTGTGGGTGATTTCTCCAGCTCTGTGTTGTCTAAAGCCAAGCCAAATGGGCAGTGGGAGGAACAGCTCTCCTCCTCCTTGGGCTAAAGGGAGTTGCTGAATGCTCTTTCGTTCAGTAATATTCACAATAATAGAGTTTGGTGCTCAAAAGATGGACCTTCAAGACCTGGCTGACCAGGAAAAGTTTTGTTGGGACTCCTGGGGTGAGTGAATGGCAGGACACTCTCTGTGATATCTATTTTGAGGGAATAGCAGCAGCAGCCACAATTAAGAGAGGGTAAGGAGAGAAAATGTTGTGGCAATGTGTGTGGGGTTTGCCTTTCATTCTTTTGATTCTCGGTTTGTCAAATATCAGACCTTCGTACTTGAATGAAATAGTGTCTTGTGAAGGCACAGCATTTACAAATCTGATTTTACCCTCCTGATTAGAAGAGCCCCCCCCCTCAGTGTTTTGAGTTTAGGCTTACTGCTGATTCCAGCAGGGATAGGAGAGGGCAGCAAGAAACTGGTCAGGAAAACTGGTCTTGCCTCTGTGCTGCTGCAGGTACTCAGTTTGTGTCTTTCCTCAGCGTGCTTTTCCTCGTGCAGGCACCTTTGGCCTGTGTTCCTGTGGGGGCTGGTGTTTATGACCAGCTACACTGCAGTGGTACAGGGGGAAAGGTCTGGATCTTCTGTATGAGCACCTATTTCATGGAACAGTGCCTCTGGCAAGAATGTTGAGCCTATTTCAGCAACATTATGTTTTTCCCCCCTCTCTTCCCAACAATGCTTTTTTTAAATCATGGCTACTTCTGAAAGATATGTAGAAGACATTCCTGGTTTTATAAGGATTCTAGCTGAAATCCAGTTTAGGGCACTTAAGAGCCTCATTTTCCACAACTGTATGAAGCCTCACAGGATTACTCAAATTCATGGGCTCCTCCTATTTAGAAACACTAGAAACAGCTCCTGGCTCAAAGCAGTGCTCACAGAGCACTTGCATGTATTTTTTTTCCCTCCTTATCCCCACAAAGATTGTTTTACCTGACCTGAGAGCCCAGATCAAGCAGCCACCCCTCTGTGTGGGGCTACCTCCCCGTGTGACCACCCAGCACCAGGCTGATTATGTTTGGCAACTTATATGGCCATTAACTCCCTCCAGGAGTTGAAGAGGTGTGCTGGGCAGAAAAACTGCCAGATTTGGGGGCTGACATCTGGGAACCTTGAGGAGCTATTTTATGGATTCAGTTTGGATCTGAGTAAGTGAATTTTGGTCATCTCCGTTGGACTGGGGACACTGCAATGGAACCAGGTGGTGTGACCCCATGCCTGCCTGTCTCTCCCCTGCCCAGCAGTGGTCCTCCACCCTTGTCCTTTGCCAGTCTGGAACAATCCCTCCTGGTCCTGTGGAGCAATCCTGCTGTCCAGTGCTCTCTCTGTGACCAAATTTTTCCACCTCTAGAGGACACTGTGTCCTTCCATATGCTCACTCCTCTGCTGTGCTCTGGAGGCATCAGCCCTGATCAGTGGCTGCCTGCCAGGGGTTGCACAAGTTTGTGATGGGCTGGGACCACCGTACCCAGGTTGGGAAGGGTGGTCATGAAGTTTGAGTGGCTCTGTCACCAGCTGCTGTGTGTCAGGGTTGCTTGTCCCTCTTCACCTGCTCTGTCCATAGCTCTACAAACCCAGGAGCCCCTGCTGGCTTCTGGGCTTGGACAGGGTGAGGCAGGCACTCAGAAGGGCTTTGTAGGTGTGGGAAAACATTATCTTGCTCTCAGCACACATCTGTCCGGAGGTCACCTGGATTTCACCTTTTCAGTACGCTGTGGAGGCTTCCTTCCTTATGGGACTGCCTTCATTATGGGTCTGTGATTTTGATCCCACTGCTGTTCCCCACACCCATGATAGCTGGCAAATGGGGAGCTACCAGGCTGAACACAAGCCTAGGGATGTCATCTCTTACTGGAAGACTGCACAAGTTTTCATCTGCTTTCTTGTCTGTTCATAAGTTTTGCTGGCTTAGACTTGACTTTTTTTTTTTTTTTCCATTATGCACTCATTCTCGTATTTTGCATTACAGTAGGGAAATTTCACCATAAAGTCACCTTGTGCCATTCAAAAAACTTACAAAGTACATTAGCAGAATGACTTTTAAAATGTATTGGTGGTTGATCAGCAGGTGGTAGTTTACTTGGAAGCAGCCAGTGAGTGTGTGATCATTCAGCTGCAGTGCTGAATCCAGCTTCAAGTTTTTGATGCCATAGATCTCATGGAGTCACATTGCTCCTGCTTGGAAGTCCCCTCTCCACAGCAGTTTTGGACATAGCAGTGGTCCCCTCTCAGCAGTGTGTAAGCAACATTAGATGCCCAGATGCAGGCTTCATATTTTTAAGTCTCGTGCTGCTTCTTGCAGCCAGGCACATCCTGGCTTTGAATCTGGTGACTGGCAAAGTTGACAGTAGAACAAGGTTGTTTTGTTTTAATTGAACCAGAAAAGAGGCTGTTTTGGAGAAGGAGGATTTCTCTTCCAGTCTGGAGTTTGATCATGGTTTGTGTATTCATGGATAAAAAAGGGTTGGGTTCTTCCCACCAACTGTCCTTCCCATGAAGTTCATTTCCAGCTTTAGGGCAAGTCTAAATTATTTCAGGTCTTCCAGAAATCCATTGAAACCTGCCACTGAAAAGGGAAGTCAGACAAGATTTAAAGCTTGAATCCTGATAGGCTCCCAGCTTGCTGCTGAATTTTGTGTTTGGTGTGTTGCTGGTCAGTCCATGGGTTGCAGAGCAGGAAAGATGGAGGTTGGGGGTGGGAGGTCATACAAAGGGAATGATTTTTTAATATGCAAGGGAGGGTGAAAATTTTCCTCAAATCATCCAGTTTTTCTTTCTTGGGAGAAAATGGAAAGAGGGGAATGTGGAAAGCAATGGATTGCTGCACAAAACAGCTTTTTGTAGTTAGCAAAGTTGGGCAAATTTTTATTTTCCAAGCATTTTATGAGGAGCAGGAGTGTAAAAACTGTGCAAGTGGCAAACCTGTGCAAGACAGCCGTGGGGAAGGCAGAAACCGATTGTATTGCTCCAGCTTTGGAATCACAAGAGCCATCTGCAGTAGTCCTTATGGGGCAGGAGATGGGGGTCACTATTTCCTACTAAATGCAGACACTCAGATGTACTAGTGTGTTGTTGCAGACATACGCAGTTTTCCAGGGCCAGTTTGCTCCCCTGGTCCCGGGGAGTGGACGTGGGGTGGAGGCAGCAGCCTCGGTGTGTAATGCAGGCACTGACCTTTCCCACAAACACTTTTCTCCGCAGCCCTCGGGACATCTGCTGGCCCTGGAGAGCTTAGAAACAATGCGGGTTTCCTGGCCCTCTGTGTGGTTTTTCCTCTTATAGGAAAATTTATGCTAGAATATTTGTTTTCCAGTGGTTTTTTTCCCCCCAGTGCTAGCCATGTGTGCGTTGTCTGCAAGGGTGCCTGCGAGGCTGGAAAGTCGTGGTGAAAATAAGACCATTCAGACAGGGATTTGTAGGGACAGGTATCTTGTTTCAAGGGCAGTGCCCTGCATGGAGGGAGTCCCTGCACAGCAGGATTTTGCCCAGCTGTGCTTCTCACAAGACTTGGGCAGGTTTCTCTCACCAGTGGGATTCCTCAGGGTGTTTTTTTTTCTTTCTCTTGCTGTTCTCTGCACTTGTACCATACCCCATCCAACACCACTCATAGTCTGACTTACTGCAGACCCATTGCCTTCCATCCACATCTTTCCCTGAGCTCGAGAACTTATTTGGTGAAACCATATCTCCGAGACAGACATCTGTTTTGAAAACGATACCAGCAGAACTATTGCTTTGCTTGTTAGCCTGTGCCCATCAGGGTATACCCTGAGTCAGCCTGACTCAAGTGTCATGGGTAATTTTTTACTGCTGTTCATCACATTTTTTAGACCACTTTCCTCCTGTGAAGACATACATATTCTGTGATCTTGTTGCTTCTTACTGAACTAAGCAAATAAAACGCTTTAAATTCTACTATGAGGCAGCTGCTGAATCACATTTGTGGGTTGTGGGTTTTTTTTACACCCTCTCAATTTTTTTTCAATAGCTTTTTTTTTTTACAAGTATAAACTAGAGCTGGACAAAATGTTTCAGTATTTTGGCTTGCCAAAAATGTATACAGAGTAAAACAAATGATAGGAGGTTTTTTAATTTTTTTTTAACACTCACGGCTTATGAATAGTAACACTTATTAGTATGGTTCCTTCTCCTAACTCAAATATACTGACTAAATCATTTCTCCTAAAATATTGTTGTCCAAGGTTTGATTAAAGCTGTGAGGAATGTGTGTGAAAGTGCTTCTGGTAAGTCGCTGTTCATGGGAGCTGGGAATCATCACTGTTTACATTTTTTAAAATTTTCCCCAAAGATCTGGGGTGCAGTATGGAGAACTTTAGTTTCTACAGGAGCCAGCTGAGTCAAGCAGCTGTGGGGAGGAGAGACAGCATGGAGTTTTGGAGCAGTGCTCTCTAAAACTGCAAGAGGCAATATTTTTAAACGCAGACACTTGACCGAGCAGCGATGCTCCCTGGTACAAGTAACGGAGGTTAAACCCAGCCGCGCTGTTTCTTTGCCTCTTCTGCCTCATGGGGCATCCTCTGGCTGGCTGCTGATTGACTGGGAGGAAGCAGGATTTCGTGTCCACTACTACAAGCCCATTCATTTGGTAACACTATCTGGGATCCTCTTTGAAATCCCCCAAGCAACTGTTAATAGCTGGGTCCCAGGAAAAGCGATCCGGCAGGACTGGCCCGTGGGGAGCCCAGTTGCCTAGCACTGGGCTGGCTGTTGGGAAACAGTTGGCCGAGCCATCAGACTGGCTCAGCTAAATGAATTAAGTAATTGCACAGCCCTGCAGAGAATATTAGTGAGGAATTTCCATATTGCAGCTCTTGATATTCCCGCCTCACAGCCCTGTTACCGCAAATACAAGGCCTTGGCTGAGCAGGCAGTAATTTGATATTAAATGAGGTTCTTATTAAGCAGATGCAATGAAATAGGGCAGAGTTTTATGTTGCGTTAGTCATCTAAATGCTTTTTATTAGCATTCATTAGGATGAGGCATAACTGAGTGCAGGGTGCTCTTTAGCCAAAGCCTGACCCTTTGGAAGGAGGGTAATTAAGGAGCTAAGAGCTCCTTAATAGGAATAGGGAATAGGAGCTAGGCCACACACACAAGTGTACATCTGCTCACTCTCTCCATCTTCTGGGAAACGCCTCTGCAAAAGGGCTCATGAGGAAACTTGGGGGATGGCCACTCTGCCTGGGATGAAACTCCTCCTCATCTCATTCTCCAGGTGTTAATTTGACAAATCACAAAGCCCTCTTGGAAAGCAAACCATCTGCACAGGCACACGCTGCTCTTTCCTTTGGACTGAGTGTGTCAGGCCGTGGGAGCAATGTTGAGGATTTTGTTGGTTTATTTTTTTAGAGGATCATGGAGCCTCATAAGAAAGGTGGTATAAAAGAAGGTAAAAGCTCTGACTCTTAATTCTGACCAGTTAACAAATGTGTACAAACAGATGTGATTGTCCAAGTTGGCTCCACCACTGTGGCAGTAGCCATGGTGGTGGCTTCCCTACAGGGATTCCTCTGCTCCATTAGGGAAATGGATCCTAGGACTGGTGGAAAAGCCACCCAGCAGTCAGAAGGTGCCTCTCTGACAGCACAGGCTCATTTTTTAACAGTAAACTGTGGGCTCTGATATCCAGCTTGCTTTTGTCCTGTTTAGGTTTCTCTGTTTTAGGCTTTGTCTCCATTTCTCCTGAGCCTGTGCACTGTGATCAATGGATTGTTCTGCCTCCTCTCTGCACAGTTTAGTCCTCTCTCAGGATTAAATGCCCTAGGCTCTTTACTCATGAGATGCTCCTTCAAGCTGCACTTTTTCCTCTTGGTTTTCTATTATCTGGCAGGATTCAACAAAAAGTAAAGTGATAATTTTATTAGAATTCCCAGTGCTTGGTGTACATGTGAGTTTGTGGTGGGTGGCTTCTGTCTGGTTTGCAGTGAACTGAGCACTTGTGCCCTCTGTCCTAAATATGCTCTGGTCCTCTTGGGTTTGAAAACATCCCCAAAGCCTAATTGGTTTGGATGGGATAGAATTTGGCCAGTGCTGAGGCCTTGGCAAAGCTCCCCTCCTAAATAAATGTGGTGATAAGGGAGCACTGCAAGCTCTTGTGAGTCATCATGAAGACTCAGGGGTACTCTCTTGTCTGGACCACTCCCAGCTCTGTGAAGCCAGTCCACAAGCACACATTGGGGTCCTCTGTCTCTCCAAAACTGAAGTGTGGGTGTCGCCAAGTGAAGGGAGACTATGGATCTGGGTGTATTTCCTTTTTTTTTTTGAAAAAAAAGAGAGAGAAATGACTGCACTAACAAGCTCTCAGGTCTGCCTGTAACATTGGTTCTTGCAGCAGCATCCACAAGGCAGCTGTCACTTTGGGGGAGGAAAGGAATGAGAGGGAAGAAATCATTCAGTGGGAGGTCCCATTTTGGTTGGAGTAGAAGCAGCCTGTTCTTTTCCCAAACTGTGGGAAAGGAAATGTCTTGAATTTTGAAGATGAAAAAAGGCTGTACCTGCAGTGGAGATGTGACAGGAGTTGAGTGGGGTCAAAATGAAACGACCCCTCCAGCAACCGTGGCACATGGAAATGTCCCTGGGCTTTATTTTGCACTTCTGCTGCTCATAAACCACTTGCAATTGCTGGGACCTGGCAGTGGTGGCTGCCTGCATCCCAGCAGCTGGCATGTGAGGAGATCTGGCTTTCTCACAGCCCTAGTGCTGCTTGGCCTTCCAGCAGTGTGTATAGGGCTGTCTGGCACTGAATGTACAGGCACTGGTCTGGGAACACAGATATTCAAGTCTATTTCCTTGAGGGAAAGGGTTTCTTTATTTTTTCTGCTTTAATACACTAATGAAAATCAAACATGACTGTACTTAGAGGAGCAGCTTGGAGCGTGCACACAGATCTGAAGGTAGGTGTGAGAGGGGCAATGAACCAAATCCAAGCATGGAAAACGAAGTCTTCAGGGGTAAATTACTAAAACCATACAGTATGCTGGCTGCAAGAGTTTTCTTGGATTGCAGTAGTCTTAGTACTGGCAGATGCAAGGAGCAGTTCAAGTATTTCCTTTTTATTGCTCTTCAGCAATTATTCTTCAAGCCCTGACTTTATCAAGTCTCCTAGTACCACTGTTGTCTTTGCATAAAATAAACAAGTTTTATCCAGTGCAAGGTGTTTGCTATTAGATATTTATGTTTGAGCCATGTTGGTTGACTCATTGTTGGTGACATGGTCAGTTGTCTTCATTTTGGATCATATAACCCATAATCAATATAATTCTCACAACCAAGAGGTACTTGAAGCCATTGAGTCTTTCCAAAGGGAAAGGAGCACACAAGTAGCAGATGAAACTGGAAATCAAATAGGGGAAAGTATTCTTAAGCCATGGAGTTTTTGTAGGTGATGAGCATTCTTAGGAAACTTGGGCATAGGTTTACTGTCTTATAGTTAAATAAGTGAGGAACATTTCAATTTGATGTTCAATTGTGTGCAACTCTCTGTGAAGCTTTAGACAGATTTCTTAATTCTACCTGCCTGAGGCCTCTGACTCCCCATCATCCTTGTTTTCATTGCTTAAAAACTGTATTGATCCCAAAGCAGCCAAAAACAGTTTCAAGTTATCACAGCAAATAGCACAGAGCAGAAACATATTTGGGAAACCCCATGGGTATGGTTCTCACTACAAACTTAGACAACATGTTTCATTTGATCCAGAGCTAAAAGACTCCTTATCAAACTTTAAAATAAATAAAATTTAAAATACCGTCTTTCTGGCATCAATGCTCCAGAGCGAGAGGTTAAAGTTTATTTTCCCCAGTTATGTGTGCCAACGAATATTTGACTTCTGAAAGTTCACAGAGAGGGAAAACCAAAGGGTCAGAATCACATCTGAACTGAATTCTGTCTTAAAGGTGGATGGTTATCCATGGAAATAAGTTTGTGGTATTTTCCTAGCTCCTAGAATAATAATAAAAAAATCTTTAATTCATCATCAATTTGCTTTTTAATATTTCTCTTTCTGCATGTGATTTTTCTACTGCCTTTTTCCTTGGTACCACTCCTAAAGCTTTATCCTCATCTGTGACAGTGGTGCTAAAATACTGAGGTGACAAAACTGGACAGCCTTTGGTTTTCCACTTCCAAGTGCTCTTTGTGGGTAGTGCAGCCTGTGGCATTCCCTGTTTGGATAGCTGTTAGATCACATTACCTGTCTATCCCCTGGCATCGTAGCAGTAACCTGGCACGGCAGCTATTTCAGTGCTATTTCCCTTCGCTACCTGGCACCAGCCATACAGCATTTTTATATACTGAATTATTTATGGACTCATAATTATTTAGCATCAATATGTCAATGTTACAATGCCCCTGTTGGCCATAAAGGAGCAAAATCTTTCTTTAATTAAAATTACATGGTCTGTGTCAACTTTCCTTGGACCTAACCTTTTAAAACTGAGTTGGGAGTTTGAATTCCATCCTACCAAATACCTGTGTTTTAAGCAAAGACTAAATACAGAGCTTTCATTCAGTGAGACTGGTCTTGGAAGCCAATAATTTTATGTGTTTTAGGGAGGTTTATGTTATACTGGGGAGTTTACAATGGACTTCATTGAACTGTAGACCACAGTGGCAGTATTTTTTTTATAAGTAACTTCTAATAAGGAGGAAGCAGTGTATAATTCAGACTGTCAGTGCTCCTGTCTAAAGACAAAAGCTTAAGATGCCTCAACGATGGTTTGAAAATCTGCTGAATATTGAGGGCAAGCTGGTAACGAAGATAATCAGTTGGTTTGTTTTAAATAATGCACAGCTGTCCTTTTTGAAAAAGTATTGCATCATTTGGGGTTGTAGAAATACACTGAACCACCACATAATTTAATTACACGACCACCCTAGAAGTTCCATGAGCCATACTCAGTCCTGGCATAAGCGGGTGCAAATCCCTCTGGGAATTGCACCCGCTTATGCCAAAGCTAAATATGATCCAGTGTTGTTTTCCCTTCTCCCTGAGAGCTGGAAGGTATGGAGATCCACTTCATACTGTGCTGTTCATGGAGGTATTAGCTTTTTTTCCACACACAGAGCAATTCTATACTTGATGTTGACCTGACTTTTGCTGTGATTTTCAGGAGAAAAACAAAAAAGGCTCCTGAACACAGTATACAAAGGCAGTTGTTAAGTATTTAAGGTTATCATAACCAGAAAGCAAACTCCATCCTTTTCTAAGTCACCTCTGCCATGGAAACGGCACTGGCCCTTTGTAGAGGGACCAGAATAGAACAACCATGACATGTTCATCAAGGCTGCTCCCTTGATGACATGCCTGTGATACACAGCTTTCATTTGAGGCTTAAAGAAGTAATTAATTCTGTATTTGACCAGGATCTTTGCTTTATTCAAGGTGTGAGGCTGCCACTCTCACTTCAAGCCAGCTTTTACCTCTTGAGTGGCCTCTTTTGACAGGGGTAAAAAGTCTTTGGTAAGAAACTTTCTGCATGCTGCATGCTTGTGGCACACAGCTCCCCCAGTAACTTTTTCTTCCTACCTTGTAATACCTGCAGGTTAATTAACACTTTTAGATTTATCTTCAAGTCCAGAGGCCTTCTTTCCAGATGGAGAAAAAAGACATCTCAGAATGGATAAGAATCTTTGGGAGATGGCTCTTCTGAGGGGGAATACTTTATTTTAAAATAAAACCCTCTACCTGCTCCAGGTTAACTGCTTGCTGTACATGTGTGATGTGTGCAGGGCACAGAGCAGCATAGAAGATACAGGGAAGATGACTCAAAGTTTTCAGTCTTGCAGGACATCTTGAATAGCTTTGGCTCACTCTGATCAGTCACAGAGAGCCAACATGTGCATGCCAGGCAGAGGAAGATAGCCCTGGACCTCTTCATTTCTAGAACTTGATTTTAAACATTTGACTGAGATGGAAATCAAGCAAGAATTACATATGATGTATTCTGTGAGGAACAGCTAGTGTCAAGAGGAGCCTTGTTCTTTCCAAACACTGAGAAACAAGAATCTCTATTGAGCACAGAGACAATGAAAGGCAAAAAACACATCAAACAAGTACCCAAAGTTTATAAAATAGGCACGTAGTCATGACCTTCCTCCAGTTACACAGACATGTGCACGCACACATCAGCCTTTAACTTCAACAGGAGTTGCTCACATGTGTCTTTGGACAGATCTTGTCCCTAAACGGATTTATGGCCAAAGGAAACTTGGGCTCTGATTCAGGTTCAAATCAGGTTCAGCATGGAAAATCTTGAACTCAGAGTCAGACCCTAAAGCAGCCCTTTAGAGAGTCAAACAAACAGACCAGACCAACTTTTCTCCCTAGCTGGAGCTCTCTAGCCTTGTGCTTGGGTCTAGCACGCCCTTCTGCCTCCCTCCTCACTGAAACACAATTATTTTTAAAGGGATCTTTATTCCACCCAGGAGAATACAGCACAGGCAATTGGCTAGCAGTGGTGCCTTGGAGCTCAGCCACCTGGGGCAAGTGTGAGACTGCACATGGAGGGAAAAGGAGAGAGCAGCAAGTGACAGAGAGACCCTTTGGCTGCAAGAGCCTGGGAGATTCAACCCAGAGACTCCCAGAGGCTCAGATCTCATCTGCTTAAAGGGGCCAATACCATGATGTTTAAACTAAACAGGCTGCCGTCACTGTTTAATTTGGGGTTTTTTTGTTTATTTTGTTTTGCTATTTTTAACACAAGTAGATGTCATCATGCACTTATTTCTGTATTGTCTCTTGCTGACAGTGAGGAATGGATTTCTGTGGTGATTGTGCATGACTGGGCAAGGATTGGACTTTGACCTTTTATTCCCAAACAATGGTGACCTGTCCTTTTCCTGACAAAACAGGGAAGGTACTTAAATTAGATTTATCTGCTTCTCTTCCTAGAGCATGTTGCTCGCTCTTGGTGAAAGCTTCTAAGTAACCAAATTAAAATGCAGTATGCTGTTACAACAAAGTTAAAATTCACTCTACAGTAAACCCCAGCCCAATCAGTTTAGGGGTGAACCAAGCAAATAAGTGTAAGCAGTTCATCCCACTGCCTGTCATTGAGAAGTAGTGGGCATCCCAAACCTGGGTTCACAGAGTTTCCACTTGTGTTTCAGAGCCCACCCTGCTCCAGCACAGCCACCAGGCTGACATGCCCACCAGGATATTGGTAAACACAATCTCATTTTGGATAATATATTCTCATATTTATTGAGCAAAATCTTGTAAGGCTTCTATTTAACTGTTTGTTAGGGCTTTGTTTTGTTTTGATTTGGGTTTTTTGGTGGTTTTTTTTTTTTACTTCTCCTTATAAGTGCTGTGCAAGATGAAAAAAAAACTTTTGGGAACTCAACCAAAAAGTCCTTTATTTTCAACAGATTTGGATTCCCACCAAATACAGATGTGTATCACATTTTGGAGCACATCCCTCCTGTGCCTCTCAATGCAGGTAGAATCAGTCTATCTCTTGATTTCCAAACACTTGCACCCCTCAAAACTGACCTGTTTTCAAAGAGGACAACCACCTGTAATAGATAGTTGACAACAGGTCTTGAAGGGATTTCTTATGGCCACGCTGCTTTTCCCAGCCTTTACCAATGCCATGGAGCCAAATAATTGTTAAAGATTACTCTTTCTAACATAGTCGTATTTTTTAAAAGGATCTCAGTCTATCTGTGAAAAGCATACGAGCAGCTTGACTGAATATTACGTCCAAATTTTCCATGTTCCTGTCATGTCACAGAGGCATTTCACATAAACTCCTTTGCTGGATTTCCGTGTCTCTAGACCTTTATTTTAGCTAAAATCTGATCACCACCTATTATGCAGGAATGTATTCAGGCGTCTCCTAAATAGGAAGAATTTTATTCTTGCACATCTTACTCTACACTTTCCCAATTTCAAGGGGTAGATTATCATTAAATTTTTGAAGTGAGTTTACTTTTGCTTCCTGTTCTTTCAGGAAGTTGCTCTTTTTTTTTGTTTTTGTCTTTCTCTTATATCCTCTCTGCTCACTCTGCAAATAAAGCCCAGAAGTTTAATGAGGAAAATCAAGCACGTAAGTCTGTGCAACAGATAGCACCACTGTAATCTGTCCCAAGAAAGAGTTACCTATTGCTGTGTTTCTGCAGCCCTGCTCTGCTCATTTTCCTTTGCCAGGAGCTAATATAGCTGTTCCTCTTGCTGTGTCCTGGCTCGGACCAGAGTTGTAGCCTTTTTGCAACTTCTCTTGAGCAAATTGCTTTCAGTTTTGACTCTCTATATCAACCCTGAATACTTGCTGTCATGAAGAAAGTTGAAGATATGAGATCAGGTGAGAAAGGTGAATCCAAGTTAATATGAAAAACTTCCCATGAACACGTGATGGTTTGAAAATGTGCTTGTTTCTTGTTGATTTTCTGCCTGGCCTCATTATCCCTACCATATTCCCTTTCTCTGTTTCTTGTTTTGAGCCTTGCTTGTTGCATCCTTTTGTGTCAACACCACAGGTTTTTGATGAACAAGGTGGTGAGTTAAGACAGCACTTTTTATAGCATTCAGAGAAATATCAGGCATCATAATTTCCAAATGAAATTTTTAGACTTGCAGGCCAACTGATTTTACTGCAGTATCTGTGAGCTTCAGTGTCTAGAGGTGGCAGAGTCAGAGGAAAGCTTGTTATCCCCCTGACTCAGGCATGGACCTTTCTTCAGGGAGACACTGCCAGAAAGGTGCTAGTGAGAGCCAATTGTATGGGATTCAGTTGTGATGCTGGCATCCACCCATCAGGAATGATGACAGATCCATCAGCGTGTTTTATTTTAGACATTAACAGGAAGAGCGCCTTCTTTAAATAGCCTTATAGTAGCAATTAAAACTGTTGCCTAAATCCAAAGCAATTGCCCAAGTGTTTATTTATACAGCTGGAATACTTAGTGCTGCATAGCTGTGCAAGTAGCAAACTTTATCTTTAATTGACAGGTTAGCGGGGATGACTTGGTGAAAATAGCATGGAAAATTCAAGTTGCAGAGTAGCACAAGATCATTAATTTTGTCAGGTCAAGCAGTCAGTGTCTTCAGCTGAAACTCTGTTTTAACTTCACTGGTTTTAGTTCTTGGTGTCTTCAGCTGAAAACTCTTTGTGTACTGTAATGATCACGTTCATTATCCTGGTGCCTTGTCTATGGGACTGCTGTGGCTGGATTCACCTAAAAGCAGAGTTCTGCCAAGGCTGATGTTGTCCAAAAATGTAAGGAGGTGTTACCTTAAGCCAAAGCACTTGCAGTCCAAATATTTGGCATGGAAATGAGAGGTAAAGAGTCCTTCTGCAGGTAATACCCAGCTTAAAATAGAGCTGGGGTGAAAGCTGTAACCTCTGACTCCCAGTCCTGTGTCCTGTCTGCTTGCACAGTCAGCTTCTAAGGCAGTGTGCTGACTTTTTCTTGAGAACTACTGCAAGGAAGGCCAAGTGTTCAAATAAAAATGTCTCATTGCCATTTAAGAGCTGGGGGAAGAGAAGAAAAGAAGCACTGAGCATTTTCAGCCAACCCATGGGAAGTTCTGGGCAACATGGAGAAAAGGGATCTTGGAGCTAGTTCTAGACCTTATTGCAAGATATCCTCTCAGAGAGGACGTGCTGAAGTCTTCTGGTAGCTGCCCACACATGGTGCAAAGCTGTCTCAGCCTGACAGCACGCCCAGAAAAGTGTGTGGATGCAGACACAGGAGCTCCTGGCACCGCTTTGAGTCTTAAATATTTAAGCAGGGCGCCACTCTGCCTGAGCAGCGTAAAGGGGCTGCACCTGTGAACTGGTTCATAAAGGAGAAGAGGTTTTCAAAAGCACTAAGGGGCATTTAAGCTGTTACCTTTCAGTAACACCTTTGAAAAATCTCTCTTAACTAAACCCTGACTTCACAAAAGCACAAGGCGATTTTCAGTTTGGAATCTGCCCCCCGTTCAGCAGCAAAGGGTGTTTGCTAAAAAGCCACCCACCATTCCAGGCATGATGCTGCAACCTCTCAGCTCAATGAATAATGTTTAACAGTGTGAATTTTATTATTTTGGCTTTGAGAGCCCCACAAGGCTCCAAGTTCATAGACAAAACCTCCCAAAATACCCAGTGAAAGTGCAAAACCAGAATTATCTTTGCATTCAGTGCACCCCTGAAATTTACTGGCAGTTTATATTGCTAGCTGCTACTGCTGGGAGAAGTCCTATAAATATCCTTGACAATGTGTGGGTTTTGGGAAGAAAAGCATTGTGTAGATAATGAGCAGCCTAGAGGTTATGTGAGATCTCTGCTTGCTATTTCTTCCTGTGTTTATCCAGGAGAAACTGCCTCCGAGAGCTGGGTAAAAGAAGGTGGGGTACGTTCTTGCTAATATTGAGGTGAAGTATGATCAGATTTTTTCTTATATAGGCAAGGGCTGAATGTGAATACATAATGAATGTAAATAAATCATCCTAGCCAGCAAACTGGCCAGTCCTAAAACCCTGGAAGATTATTAGGGCCATTTTGGAGGAATACAGCAGAGAGACACCAATTTGTCCATATACAGTAGATCCTTCACTCCAGCAGCTCACATACTTCCCTGAAATAGTCTCATGTGGTTTTAATTATACTTGTGTTACTTCTGGTTAAAGACTCACTTGTCAACATGACCAGGCCACCTCAGACAAATCTTATTGTATTTTTTTTCTGGTATGAGAGGCAACCAAGGGAGAAAAAAGATGATATAGAGGAATATTATGGGATTTTTGAGGCTTTTTTTGCTGCACCTTTGAGAAGAGAGACCAGAGTAAGGAAAACAACTTGAAGTTAAAAAAAATACAGATGGAAAATTAAAGGATTCCCTACTGAATTCACCTATTTTTAACTGCTTTAAAAAAAAAAACCAAAAAAACAAAACATGAAGTCCATGCTCTTGTTTGTTCCCTTGGTTCAATATTCAGTCTTTTTTTAGTGGAACTTCATTCATCTCAGTTTCTTAAACCACAATTATTTTTGTACTTCTGATGTCTCAGGATCTACAAGCATGATCTTAGTGGACACTGAAGAGGGATGAGTGACCTGAAGGTGCAACCATGCAATGAGCACCTGCCCATACTGCCACAATAGCTCTTCTGGGGTTTAGTTGTTTCACTCTGCAGTGAGGCTTAGTTGCAGACATTTCCAGCTGTTTCCCAGGGTTATTCTCCATTAATGAGTTATTTTTATGTAGAAAAGTTGCTTGGAAACATTTTTTTTCCAATAAAACAGCTTTCTCTAACCACAAGCATGTAATATGATGGTTTACAAGAGATGAGCCAAACAGTGTGTTTATCCCTTTTCTTTCACGTGCTTCCAGTGATCTCCTGCCTCATTCCAGATTCTTGTTTGTTTATGGGAATGGACTCAAGGAATCTGACTTGCCTAGAAGACTGTCATGACTACAGTCATAGGCCATCTTTTGATTTTTCAGATGCAGTACCAACCAGCTTTTCACCCCTTGAAATACTGGGACAGAGACAACTTGCTCACCAAATCCTGCCAAGTGCTAACAGGAGAGCTGGCTCCACCACAGTGTGTGGAGCACCTGCAAGGCTGCCTGCTAAGTTCTGGCTGTGTATGCTCCCTTTTGTGCAGTTGGGCAGTGCTCAGCAGATCTTTGTTGGAAACTGCCCTGATGCTGTGGGTAGTCACTGAACAGCACAAAATGAGAAGCTGACTGGCCATGGGTGCTCTGTATCACATGCACACGATGGAACTGGAGGGTCCCAAAATGTAGGGGATGCTCTGCCTTTAAATGTTGAGCAACCACTGACAAGTCATGACACGCTGGCCTGTCTTGTTTCTTCCTGCTGCTGAAATAGGAGTGATTATTACAGTCCAGGCTCTGGATCCACACAGAGCCTGGGAAGCTGGATGTTGAACGCCTTTGCAGCCCAACTCCTATTTTAAGTTACTTCCTTTTTATAGCATTATTTGCAGGTGGGGGTTGTGTTTCTGTGCATTGAGTCTCCTGTTTTTCTTCCTTGATAGGAGTTTTAAATAGCATGCAAGAATTGTCAGGGGGTAGATCTTTAAACTATTTAGAAGTTATTTTTTACGAAACTTGCAGAATTTGTGACCTTGGTGCACCTGGTGGGACTATGGGCTGAGCTGGGGAGTGACTCTTGGCCACAGCCCCATAATGGCCCCCCAGTCCCTTGCTGTCACTTTTGTTCTAATGCCATGTCCCCATGCTTTCCCAAGCTGGAGGGAGTTACCTTCAAGGGTGGTCTCATTTGTACAATCAAGCAAACCTGAGCAGCAGGCCCTGCACCTCCCTGTGAGGATAATAGTTATCTCTACCCTGTCTCTTGTTTTCAAAACATTAAAAAGGACTGGGAGTTTAGGAGAGCTGTGCTAAGGCAAAATAAAATCTGTATGGTTGGATTAAATCTTCTCTTTCCTCCCTCTTGAAAGGAAAATTTGCAGTGTGTTATTTCAGCCTAGATTTCAATATTGTCAGGTCCTTACTAAGAAGTAAAGCTGCAATGGAAAATAGGCTGGGGTCTGATTTTGGCCTGATACAGTCCATGTCATCTCTCTCAGGCTGTTGAGACGATGTGTCCTTTGACTTGGATATCTGCTGTGTCTCACTGTTGCCTCCATCAGTCCATCCATCTCTTAATCATCACCACCTTTTCTGTCTTGGAATGATTTTTACCTAATGACATTGTCAGCCAAAGCTCATCCCTTCTTCTGCCATGTCCACCCAGAGGCCTGGCACAAACAGGCAAACAATGTCTTTTTCCTTTCTCTCTGTTTTTACTCTTCCCCAAATCTGCCTTTTCTTCTTTCCGTTTCACTGCAGATGCATAGATAAGCAGCAGAGTTGCTTTAGAAGGTCTTTGCTCTGCTCTAATTATTGGTGACTTTGGACAGTGTCCTTATTATTTAGTCTCTTTTTCAAGATACATTCCACACTGCATCCCAGTCCAATGGTTGATTTAATTGTTGAGGGTTTTTTAATTTTTTTACTGTTTTTTGGTGTGGTTTTTTTTTTTTGACCAACATTTCCTTTTCCAGCTTTCAACGAAGATGTCGTAGGTATTTAATTGAATCATGGAGCCATCTAATGTTTTGGGTAGGAAGTGACCTTAAAGATCATCTAATTCCAACCTCTGCCATGGGCAGAGGTTTCTGTGTATCTCTGTGTTTTCAGCTGTGTGTTGGTTACCCATTTGACTGGCTATACTTCAATCCAGAAGTTACAACTTTTACACAAACTTTGCTTGTGAAGTCAGCATGGAAAGCAGCCTTGAACTTGGTCTTTGTTGCAGAACAGATTCTCATGGTTGCCTTTTCTTTTTTTGCCAAAGACAACCACAAGATCTGTGCCTGCAGTGGGTTCCCCCCTCTCCCCTCTCTTTTCAGCTCCACAGTGAGACTTTTGTAAGCCAAAACCTTGTGGTAAGAGTAGCTCAGCTGAACATTTTAATGAGAAATGTCATTTCCCCTGACAAGTACTAATGAAGCAGATTAAGCATGATCAGTTGCCAGAAAAGCACTGGAGATAGTGGTGGTTCTTTGCACAGGTGGCACACCAGAAGATTCCTCTGCCAAGCACAGTAGGTTACACACTGCTGCAGACCTGCAGAGCTGGAGCTGGCTCTTGATGGGGCATTATGGAGCTCAAGTTGCATGTCATTTATTTGGGATGTGGTCTTGAGTAATTTTGTTTTGGTAGAGCAGAGAAGTTGATTACATGCTTTGCACTTGGTATGGGGGCTATGTGCTTATTGTGCACGCGTGAATTGTGGCAAACAGGGAGACTGGGTATCTCTGCATTAGTTGTGTTGCTATTTGTCCTTGAACTACAGTTCATAAACTGGCACAGAAAAAGTCCTAGTATGTGTTGGTGTCTGGGAGGCATAAAGCAGCTTTTCTGTTCTTGAATGCACCCTCTTCTTAGCATCTTTTTGCAATGTGCTGAGGAAATACTCTACACTGTCTTCTAATGTGCTTGTTGATACTACCAGTCGGGATGGGGGAAGAGAAATTAGCTGCAAGCCCAAGAGCCGTTTGTTTGAAGCCCTTTCATTTTGCATCTTCTGACCCACCAGCTGACCTTACATGCCCTGGAAAGTTGGTCTTCAATGAGACCCAAGTGACAATCATGATCAGCTGAAAAGGACAGAGAAAGGGCGATTCAGGCCTTGAAGTAGGACCTAAATGGGACAAGGACACAGAATTATCCCTCTAGAGAGCTGAGCCAAGCTCACCGTGTACCTGTGAGGTTCCCTCTCTTCCTCTCTAGACTGTGAAGAAGAGGGTGATGGCAACTTTGGGAGTTTTCATCCCTTGGCCACTCATAGAAGCCAGACTTGCTTGTGAGCAAGGCCATGAGGAAGACTTCTGTGTCCTGCTTTTTGTGAGATGTGGGGGGTGGGAGCTCTCAGTGCCTGCTTTGCATCTACAGGGCTTCTCCGTCCTGTTGGATACATAACGATGCCAGAGTTTTGCATGGGAAGGGAAATTGCTCCTTGCAGTTGCTGCCTTGCCCAGGTGAAGGGTGTGGCTGCAGAGAAGATGCTTTTTCCCTCTGGGTAGCTCTGTGTGGTTCCACAGGGTGAGGGACACTATGCCCAGGATTCTGTGAGTGCTTTGATAAGACCCCAGGCGGTGGGGGGATGGTGGGAAGGTCTCCTGGCAGGATCCACGAGGACATTGCTGGCTTTGTTTTAACATCAGGTGAGGATGGGTCAGGTCCTGGGTGCCACTGTGATCTGTGATGTTGGCATGGGTTGTGTCTTGCAGCAGAGACACTTCATGTGATTTTATTCAGACTCTACTCTCAGGGTCTCCGTGCTGTGTGTAGAAACTCTCTTCTTTCCTTTGCAGCTATGAAAACAGCTGCAGGAATCAAATACTAGCAACCAAATTTCTTGGTTTGAAATACCTTTAATCCAGGACACTGTATAAAAAAAATACATATTCTTGTTTTAGACTATTTCTCTTGGGAAGGGAAAGATGAAGGTTTTATTGTGGGTTTTCCATTTTTATGTATGAGGAATTAAAATAATATTATAGAAAGAATAGGAAAAAAGATTGAGACTGGAAAATACCAATTGCTGAACCAGGACGGGATATGGGAGGAAAAATTGCAAATATAGTAGTCTGACTATTTCTTTGAAGTCTGACACGTATCTGTGACAAAGAATGATCACAGGAAAATATTTCAGTTGTATAAAAGTAGCCATGCAAGAAAAGAAATGCAGCAGACAAGACTTATTGCTTGGAATATGGAAGAAACTGCCAAAGTCATAAAGCCAAGAAAGGTGCATTAACTCTGCAGGGGCTGAAAAATTCTTTTTATGGTAGCATTAGTTAAGCTCTAGGTAGGGTCATATTTTCTGAGTGTGGCTGTGCAGGTTCAGTAGGTGATGTGGTTTTTTCCTCTGAGCTGGGCAAAGAGGAGTTTTCTTGTCCTGCAAAACTTTGTGATTTCAGATCATGTTCATTTCTATCCAGGGAAGAAAGCTGTAACCTTTCCACATGCTTTGTTGGGAGTAGTAACAATAAAAGAGAGCTGCAGGTAGAGAGAAAAGAGATAAATGCTCTCAGATTTCAAGTCTTCCCCACTAACCCTTGCTAAGAACTGCCAACAGTACCACAAAAGCACCTTATACTTGCAGGGTCTCAAGCCTTCCCTGTCTTCTTCCACTATTCATGGGAATACCTCAAAATGCTGCTTGATTCTTCAACAGCAAGTCTTTCATTTAAATGGATCTTAAAGGGAGACCTTTCTGTCCCTGGTTAGTGCCCAAAACCTTAGTTCTCTTCTTTTGACTTACTGTTTTGCTCCTGGAAATAAGACATTTTTTGCTGCCAAAATTGATTGGAAACTGCTACTCAGATGCAAAAATGTTAAGGTTTCACTCATTTGCCTTTTTTCTTCAAAAAAATATTTAAAAATCACCTTTTAAAATAAATATCTGGACCTCTTTCGATTTTTTCTCTTTTCTGATGTTTCCCCCTGTACCTCTTCTTGAGTGACCTATATGAAGAGATTCCAAATGTGTGTGGTCCACTTTGATCAAGAGTAGTTTTTTAGTTGAAAGAGTCACAGACAGGTCATAAATTAATTCTTACCATGTAGATGGGATTTATACATTTTATACCTCTTGAGCCAAGCTGGCTTTTGTGTTGTGTAGCAATACACAACAAAACAACCAATTTCCTTCCTCTGTTTTGAGTGCTAAATCTCCCTCTCTGGTGGCCAAGTGCAGAAACCAGTCTATGTCATTGGGAAGACCTGTGGGATGTACTTTTATAGATCAAGAGCCACCAGTCTGGTGTTGCATTGCTTCTGGTGATATCTTGTCATCCTCTGGTTTCTTCCAAGTTTTTGCTATGATCTTGCTGCTGTGTCCTTATTTCTCAGAGCTGTGGGCTTTTTACAGTCACAGAGGATCTCCTGTGCAGGTGGATGGGTGTATGATCACAGGCTGGCCACCAGAGCCCCACCCAGGGAGCACCTCTATATGACTTTTTGCCTAGGATCCCAAGGGGTTTTTGTGTCACTGTCTGCTCACCTCTTTGAGTTCTCTTTCTCTGTGTACGGTTTTGGGGTTGTGGGTTTTTTTGGTTTGTTTTTTTTTTTTTTTTGCTATGGGAAATACTGGAGGTAGTAAAGATCCACAATTTTGTTACCAGCCACTTGAATTTCACTTCAGGCTAGTATGCAGCTAAGTTTTAAAGAGGCACTGATTCCCACAGCCTTGCAACCTGCTTATCCCACTTTATATCCTGTTACATGACCTTGATTCATATTCTTCCCCCATCTTCTTTTTTATCCAAGGACTTTCTGAAATTACTCTAATCAGAGATGACTGTAGAAGAAGGGAAAGATCATCTGCCTGAAATGCAGCCCAGGTGGTGGTGCTGGGGTGTGCACAAGAGTGATGGGATCAGTAGGAAACTGCTGTAATTGTATGCCAGGGTTTGAAGCGTGTCTTACAAGTGATTCCTGCTGGTCAGGAGGAGGGAGGACCACAGAAGGAATGATTAGTTAGGGGGGACAGGGTGTTTGAGGGCAGGCTTTGAAGACTGGTCTTAATGGATGGTTTAAGTGGTTTTAATGGATGTTGAGGATTTGCTTCAGAGGAGAAGGATTACAAGTGACATTAGCTCTGAGTCCAACCGTGTGTTTGGTATGGCTCATTCTGGGGAGTCATTGAGGAGTTTTATTTAAGTATGTAAATACAGGGAAGTGTCAAGAAGGGAGACATTTGCCATAGGTCCTTCATATAAATATTTGCACTGAGAGGATGAACTTCACTAGCTGCTGTGTAAATGATGACATTCACTGCTGCAAGAGCACTCTGATAACTGATTTTGGCACTGGGCTTGGGCTGTGAACACTGTTTTCTCTGTTTCACACTGACTTGGTAGCAAAGACCTGGGACATAGGCTCAAGGCCTGGGAATGTTGGACAGAGTGCCAAAGCAGGCTGGGCTGTGAGAGCACATGAAACCAAGGGGAGTTTTCACTGATGATGCTTGGGCCATGTGCTGCTTGGTGCTGGTGACTGCACATGGCTTAAGTGCCATCAGCCCACTGCCAAACCCAAGTGTCACTGCAGGCACCCAGGGAAGCCAGGCAGTGAGGAGACATGGGGGACCTTGCAAACTAAACAGCTGGGGCTGCTGGGAAGCAGTGGCTGCTGCTGTCATTCCTCTGCAGAATATGAAAGTTGAATTGTGGTCCTTGTGTGACAAATGACCATGAAGACTCTGGCTGTCGCAACACTTGTAGTGCAGGTAGGGGGAATAGTCACACAGTAAATTCCTTGAATTTGCTCGTACTCTTTTTTAGTAGCTATTCCATAAATAGATTTAGGTTAAGACTTTCATTTTTATTTAGCTTTAAATTTGTAGTTTTCTTTTAAATACTGTTTCATGTTATCATTTGAGTAAATTAAGGGTTACTTTTGGAAACACCTGAATTTCCACTGTGAAGAGTCATAACCCGCAGGAGGACAATCTGATTTTCTCTGAATGCTGGCCAGACACACAGTGGCTTACCTGGTTTTGTCAGCACATGGCCACAAGATGAGATGATCTGTGTGCACAGGAAATTTTAGCCTCCTCTGGGCATAAATTGCCAAACTACTGACCAAAAGTCAAAATGTCCTTTTGGTGATAAATGAATTGTCTTGAAGCTGGACACACTAAGTCTAAATGCTGCCACAAGCCTTCTTCCAGCTTCCCCAGGAAGCTCCCTGGTAGGCTGAGGAGGCAAATAAGGTGAATTAACACTGTAGTTGCCATAGCTTTTCAAGCAGAACTGGGAAAGACTGTTTATTCATCACATTTAATTCCCCAAAAATGTGCTGGCCTCTGAAATTAAAGCAACAGTGTCCATGACATTGAATTATTCTTCCACTAATTTGTACCTTTACCTACCCCAAGAGAGAAAAATTTAAGTCACGGCATGCTTGGTTTTTTTTTTTTTTCTTTTCTTCTTCTGCAAATATTGCATGAGTAATTAATTACTCAGAGTACGTAATGAAAATAATATCACTAATCATCTGACATTGAATATTTTTTTCCTAAAGACTTGGCTAGTCTGTGCTTAAGAATATCCTATGGATCATTTCTGACTCAGTCCATGCATGTTTTCCGTTGTGGTGCTGTAAACGCAAGCAGAACGCCGATGAGCAAATCGGCAGGAAAAAGCCAGACTGTCTGAAAGGAAGCAGAATTGAGGAGTGCAAGCATTAAGCTTTCAAAAAGACTGTCAGGCACGTGCAGTATGACTTGTTCCAAATGCATTTCATAACAATTTCATTACTAATCTGATTCAGGAGACATGTGAGTGACTCTTGCTAAGCTATAAAATCACCACTCTTTTTTTTCCCCTGTTACCTGCAAGAGAAAACCTGTGTATTATTAATGTGATAAATCAAAGATACTTCCATCATACTTCTAAATATTTATCCTTTTTAAATGTATTTTTTTAGGAACATATATTGATCTGATGCTGTGTAACAAATTACTATTTTCTGAGCAAGCTAGTTAAGGGTATAAGCCTGAAAAGAGGACACAGTATAGAATATAAAGTGAGGGAATAGTTTGTCTTTGCCATATTTAATGCTGAACTTAGATGTCTGTGTGCAAGGTTCCTGCATAGCCTTAGAGAAAGGTAGATATTTGCTGAAGTGGGAAAAAGAAACCATCATGGATGAACTTAGGTATCCAGAAACCACATTTTTTATCCTTCTGCTCTGTAAATGGAAGATCTTTCCTCTGCTTTTGCCTCATGTAGGTAAATAGAGCAGGCTTTTCTGAGCTGGGTCATCCTTTGACAAGGTGTCTGCATCTGTTCATGCTGTTTCTATACCTCACAGTGCTGCTTAGAGTCTGACCAACATGTTCTGTATTCCTTCAGTGGATGATGTCGTATTTCTGAACAGAACAGCCAGTCCCATCCTGAGCACGTGCAGAGCAGCCACAGGGCCAGCAATTACTTTGTTTTCCTGCTCCAGCAACCTCTGACTGTATTGCTTTTACAAAGGGCCAGCTGTGAAAATGATATTTTTTGATAAATGATGCTATTCGTGGTTTTTTTTTTTTTTTTCCTCAGCAACTGGTTAACTGGGTGTCTTTTTTTCCCCTAAACTTTTCCACTGAAGAAGCTTTTGCCAGGGCACAGGAAGGTGCTTTTGGCTTAGTGTCAGAAGTGTGAGCAAACTTCCCTGCAGATTTTTTCTTCTCGCTGAGCTGCTTAGTATTTAGATGCATCACTCTTTCATTCATCCTCTGCTTTGTGGCAAAGTCTGGAAATGCATTAAAGCAACGGAATAATTTCTGGGAAATTATTAATTCTGGAATGAGTGTGACAGATTTCATCATGTGTTTGGCTGAACTCTGCCTGAGTGACTAACAGTTCTGGAAGAATTTTCCAATTGTCCCGCGTGCAAGTCAACCTCTTTGAATTAATTCAGCATCCTCTATTTTGATTAAGTATGTGTCAGCTCATTGTTAGTGTCAGAGATATGGGGCTGCTTGTTTTCCTTTTATTATTATACAAACTAATTATGAGTCACACACAATACGTGCCCTCAGGGCATGATAAGGGACGTGAATGATAAAGCATTAACTGCTCTGTGCAGGTTTCTCTTATGAGTTAAACAAGCAGGGATTGAGTAAACAAAATACACTTTCTTCCTCTAACAGCTTAACGATTCCTCCTTTCCAAGGAAAATGTGGTCTTTCAAACCTTTTGTTATACTGAAATAGGAGGAGGTGGAAGAGAAAGATGAGTCCTCTTTGCAGTAGGCATCACAAACCCAGTCTGTTATCTCATCCTGACTCTGATGTCTTCTTACAGACTCCCTGTTTTCAATTTATTTGCAGTGTGGTTCCTTCCTGTCCTCAGTACTAAGATTTATTTGACAGCATTTGGAACAAATGTGTATTCATGCTATCCTACCACCCTGAAACATGCTGCCATGGCTCTTTCTAATGGACCAGAAGTTGAGCCTTTCCTGCTGTACCCTTGTAAAAGAGAAAACTTCAAGACACGCGATACGTAGAAGATCTTGGGAGCCCCAAAAGCATGTGTTTTCTCTTCTGGAAAAAGTGTTGTTACTTGGTGCTAATTTCTCTGCTTTTTCCTGCATCTGTTGGACAAACACTTTGTCCATGGCAATCCGTATAAGATAACAAACTCACTGCAGGGTGTCTGAGTATATGGAAGAAAAATAACACAGGAACTTGCAGAAAGAGCAACCAGGTGCAGATGGAGCTGAAGCAGAAATATTGGTGACAGATGTTCTTCCTGACCTGCTGGAGGAGTATGCACCAGACAGCATCTTCATCATACTGTGTGACATCTCCTGCCTTGGAGAAGTGAGACGTTACATGATGACTTTTACAACTGCCTGACGCTGCCAGAGGAGGCGAAGTGCTGCAGCACCTCTGCCTGTAAACACCTTCTCCTGAGCCACTCAGTGGCAGAGGGACCATAAAGAGAGGGAAGGCCCTTTGGAGAAAACATGCACCAACAGATTACGCTGTTGACTTGTGAAGCTTGGCAACACCCTCCTCACAAACACCTTCTCCACTGGGCAGGACACTTAAATAATGCAGGAACACATGAATAGAAGATGAGACAGATCTCACCTGCACCTGCAGAAAAAAAGCTCTTCTATTTCACATGAGGTTGTGCAAGGTAGGCTATACCTTCCTAGAGAGTCAGGACTTGGTGCATTTGTCTGCACCTTCATTGCTAAATAGTGTAAATGCCCTATGAAATGGGTAAAATGGGGAACATGCACCTTCCTAAACTCACAAACCTTTCTTCCTCACTTCCAAATCTCTCTGGAGGAGAAGCCAAGAGAAGGAAAGCCCTAGGCTGTAAGAAACTTTTACCCAAACTATTCTAGATTTTCCATTCCCTGTAAAGTTATTGCAAGAGATGTACAGAATCCTTTGGTGGGTGCTGAAGACTAAACAAAGATTTATTTTATTTTTTGGTATAAAAAAGAAGAGTCTGATTTTACAGATTGAAATATAGCATTTTGAGCATTTGTATCATATAACCTTCTGTTCTGCGAATCTCAATATTAGATGAAATCTTTTCAAAGGATGATTGTAAGTTAATATTTGCATTAGCAATCAAGAGGCAGAGCTCCATCCTATGTGCAGTTTCTCTACTTGCCTCAAAATTCCTCTCTTACTGTTGGAAAATCTCCTTTCATTGACTTTCTCCTCAGTTATTTTACAGGGAACTGACTGCAGAATGGGTGGACCCTCTATTAAAAAAAAAAAAAAACTCTAAAAAGTAAAAAATAAAAAAAAAAATCAAGGTTAAATTTACAAAAGTTAGCAAAGGAGAGGGCAACATGATTCAGGCTGCCTATGCTTGGAGCTGGAGCTGAGAACCAAACAAGAAGCTGATGCTTCCACCTCTTCCTATTGCTATTTCAGAACAGGAAAGCCTTTATCAGTGTGCAGCCCTTTGCAGAGCAGCCTCCACCACAAAGGCTGTTTGGAGTTTTCATTTTTCATTGGGATTTTCCCTTTTTAATGAATTTTCAAAATTTAAAAATAAGAAGAAAGCAAGCTTCTTGCGTCTAAAAATATGGCATAAAGTGCTGAGGAGCTTCTTACACTTCACATCAGTGTTATTTAAAAATCCAACTATAATATTTAAAAGGAAATGTTAACAGGATTGTGAGAAATTGACAAAACATTTAATAAATGTCAGAGTGAAACATGAAATTGCTTATCACTGGTTTTGGACAATTTTGCAAAATTGCTTCTTTAGACCAAGCAACCTCTGGTAAGATAAAAAGCTCCTTGGTTATTAACGAGTGAAAAACAATTTTCCTTGCTCCAAAACAAAACCATCATGATAATCAAAATGTTGCCATTTCACCTCACTGTTAAAAAGGTCACAGTTTTGGCTGGAGGCCATGCTGCAAAGCAGTCTGCTTTGTCACTTGAATAGGTTGGCTTGGACCATGAAAAATCCTAAACTGGGACAGTAAAAAGAAAAAGGGAAAGAGCATTACTGCCTGAGGAAGGAACAGAGGCTTAATAACACTCAGTACTGGTTTGTACAGCATTAAAGAAAGAAGGAGAAAACAAAGCCCCTTCCAGGATCCCCACAATAATTTGGAAGGCATTTTGAAAAGGCTGATTGTTCTTTTTCATCTCACCACTTGTGCCCAGCGTGAACAGTGTGGCAATGGCATCACCCTCATTTTCCAAGAATAATGGAAGGGATTTTAAAATTTCCACCAGGCTGGCAGAATTCATACTCAGCTGTTCTTTGGGGGCTGTCCATGCAGTTAAGTTACTCTCATTGTTTTACCAGAAAAACCCAAAAATATCTAAAACACAACCCAAACTTTGGCAGGGGAAGGGAGGTGACAGGAGAACAGTGCAAGAAATGTGTGTGTGGATATCGGAGTGTGAAGCAGAAGGGAATAGTCTCTGGTGTGCTTAGTGATATGTAGCTGCAGCTGAGGGAGGAGGAAAGTGTTATTTCTGAGTTGGAAACTGCTGGGATTTGCCTTGCAGATGACTTTACCTGCCACTGGTGGTGGTGACCTGCCAGGTCTGGGTGGTGACAGAGCCACATGGAGCTCAGCTCACCTCCACCTTTTTGGAAAAGAGAATGAGAGGCTGCTGCTCCTCTGACAAAGAGAGGCGTGCCAAAGGAGGGACAGTGACCCAGATGTCCTGCAGTGGGTGGGTGCCCAAGGTAGATGAGCAGGGTGTTCTGTCATCCAGATCATTTCTTCATACATGAACTCTAAGCTGGGGAACAACAAAAACAAATTATTGCAATTGTTCTGAGAGAAGTGCAGAGAAAAATTGGGCCTGCAAGGAAGAAGGATGATTTGCACTGTCATGGTTGTGCCAGGCTCTTGCTCTTCTGGTTCAATCAGCACCAGTTTTTTCTTCAGCCGCTCACTTCAGGCACTCACTGTCATGAGTAGGGAAACTTGTGCTTGAAAGGGGTCTCCAAAACACCAGAGCTGAAGGGACTGATCAGGGAATGTACAAGGACTGGGAAGAATGTGGCCCCCTCCAGCTGGGAGTTGTCAGGTGGGGGCAAGGGAAAAAGACCTGCACGTGAGGGGAAGAGAGAAAGAATAGACCAAGAGCTGGGGATTGCAGGTGGGAGAAGGAATTCTGATAGTGAGATTCAAAGGTGTAAGTAGTTCTCATGTCAACTGTTTTTTAAGGGCATTGCATTTTCTTGGACACATTTGCTTACATCCTTTCTTTTCATAAGGATCTCCTAGCTTCTCTATAGCCCAAGCAGATCTGGAAAGTTGGTGGGTTTTTTTCACCAGGTAAAGAGAGACCTTTCTTGGGTTTTACCTTTGTGTCGGTCTTCAGGGAAAATACAAGGGGTTTTTTTCCTTTGCATTCCTCCTCTGAAATGTACTAAGCTTCTCCTCCTGTTCTCTAAGCAGCTGCCCCTTGGGATTGGAAAAGGAAATTAAACAGCTAATGGTTATACTTTAATTAGCCTTTATTGGAGTTAATGCAGCTTATGCTCTGCATATGTGCTGCAGAGAGTTAGACACTTAAAAGATCCTGTCTTTGCTATTATGAGTTTATGAGAAAGGAAGCCCAAGGAAGATCAATACATCCTCTGTGTAGATTACAAATGGTTCATGACGTATGTTCACAGGAGCTGTTTTTAGTGAGGGTAGTCTAGTTATTATGGATTTGACATGAACTTGGCCTGGTGCCCTGAGGGAATGCAATGTAGGCATAATTTGGTCTTCCTGTAATTGTCTATTTAACTTGGCAATCCAGAGTAATTTTTTCCTGTGAAATGAGACCGAGACGTCACTAAAGCGGCGCTCAGATTAATTAATGAGACATAATAATGCTCCTAATAAAAGCTCATGAGCAGAGTCCTCTTCCCTCCCCTTTCCTGTCCTTCCCTGCTGTCCTCCCCCTGCTGAGAATGCAGCTTCCCAGGAATCCATGAGTCACACTTCGTAAAGGAGTTTCTTCTTTAGTTGACGCAAACAATACAGCGGAGAAAAATAATAAGTGCAGAACCATCTGTTTGATGAAGTCCTTGACATTTTATTTCATTTCCCCCTATTGCATATTAAAGGAAGTAAATAGAAAAACATTTGCTAATTATACCACTGTTTACTGATTGCTGGGGAGGCTTTTATCATATTTATCAGAAGTGCTAGCTTGTTGTGCAGTCGCGGCTTCAGCATTTTCCTTTCTGCCTTGAGCAAGAGGAGTGCAACAGGAGCCACGGGTACTTAGCCAGGTTTTTGAGCCCTTCACCTCTGAGCAGCTCCCAAAGGGGAGGAAATGTGCTGCTTCCCTGCAGGCTGGAAACCTGGGAAAGGTAGTGGGACCTCCTCCTCCAAAATTTGAGGTAATTTGCTGAGCTAATGAGAGAGTCTGAAGACAAAACTCTACCTCTGAGGTTGGATATTGGGAGGGAATGGCTGCCATTTCCTTTGGGCCCAGGATTTTGTGCTCAGCGCCTTGGCTTTGTGTTGGTTCTCAGTAAGCTTGCCAGGGAGGCCCTGGCAAATGGCAGCCCTTCACTGGGACTTTGGTAGGGTGAGCAGCAGCTGCTATCTGATACTATGAAGGAAATCTCCTGAACATGAACTCCCCCTATCTCCTTCCCAATGCGTTGGATCGTGCTCTTGTTGCCCCATCTGGGTCCCTCTGTAAGGTATAGTTTTATGGCTTAAGAGTGGTTCATACAAGGTTTGAACAATAAAATGCAGAGCCTCATCCTTCCCTCAGACTGGGATTTGGATAATAGTCAAAGCAAGCCAATGCTGTTTGAAAACAAACTGGTAGCCAAGGGCCAGTTATACTAGGCAGCTATTTCCTCTGCAAAATCTAAGCTATTAGCACTCATTAAAAGTGACAACAATGAATCAAATATCTGTGAACTAAAGCACTTTTTCTCCCACCATGCCATGTAAGGCCAGCATGAGAGCTGCTTGGCCTAGCTGCTTGTTAGGAAGGGAAAAATTGCAATGCCAAGGAGGACATGGTGACCTTATCTAGGGATGAGGACACCTGGAAATTCAAAACCATCACTTTGTCTTTGGATGAGAATTCAGAGATGATGAAAGAATCTATTTCTGGCTTTTTCCTTGGGTACAACAGACTTGATGAATTTTCCAGCCCACCATTTGGACAGATTTAAGGGATTTTACAACTTTTAATTCCATGAAGATTCTATCAGTAGTGCTGGTCATCCTGATGGGCTGGATGTTTTGACTCTCTTCTCTAACATCATCTCATTCAGACAGGTTTATATTCCCAGTGCTGTAAAACTCTCAGTTTAGAGCACAAACAGTGGAAGATATATTTCTCCATGGCTCCAACCCATGGTATATATGCTAACTTGGCTCCGAGGGGTGCGTGTTGCATGTTGGTGTGGCCTCTCAAATGTCATTATGAAAGGAGTTATTTTAAAGCTAGAGGAAGATGGCTGTCTGATTGTGAAGGAGATACCAGGATTCACAACTCTGCTTGAAGCAACCAGCATATGAAAATCGTTTGCTATAGGAGGCCCCAAGTAAGAGTCATCTTCCAATCTCCAGGGTGACAAATCTGGGGAAGTTCAAAACTGGCCCACTGGCTGGAATTCATTTGTTATATTGATAATATACAAAATAATGTATTTTATATGGATAACTTCATAAAGCATTTATATCTTCAGACAAGTAGAATTCTGCAGTGCTGTGGGGCCTCTGGTTCCCTGCTCATCTTATTTGCAGAAATCTTGGTGTTTGAAGTAATGACCTTAGCTGTTAGGCAAAAGTACTTCTGTGTTTCTTCACTTGTAGTATCACTCAGTCTGGTCATCTTTACACCCCTCTGTCTGCAAATCTGCCACAATAACCCCCTGCAGTGCTACAGGACTGGGACAGGGTGGCTGCAAAGCTACCTAGTGCAAGAGGATGTGGGGATGCTGGCTGACAGTGGCTGAACATGTGCCCAGGTGGCCAAGGAGACCACTGTGTGTCTAGAAGGACCAGGACAAAGATTTATGGCAGCAAGAGTGGATGAGACACGATCCCTTCTTTTTGTCATCTCTCCTGTTCTAGTTATGAAAGGGCTGTGTGTTTGTGGCTAACCATCAACTTAGTTAGGAGCAAGATTTTGCAGGGAGAAGCACAAGGCTGAGGTGCAGCCCTGGGTTTTGGTCCAGGCAGAGCTGAAGGGGCTGCAGGAGAAGCGAGGTAGGACACGCTGACAGCTTCCCCACCAGTTGATTAGTGGTGCTGGTGTGCCTTCAGAGGAGGTCAGCTCCTGTGCCCCGTGGAGGAGATCCACAGTTGCTCCCAGCTGAAGGAAGAGGAGGAAGGAAAGGGGCTTTATTCAGCCACAGTACCTCCTCAGGCGCTCTGCACACCAGCTGGATCCCACTCGCCGATGGAGAAGGGCTATATCATTCCTTCAAAAAATGCTTCACTTGCATGGGCTTGACTTGGATGCATTGGTGTAATTCCTGGGTTTGACATTCCTCTGTTTGGGAGCTAACATAAGCAAATACATTCTTTTGATCCTCCATGCAGCTTTGTGATACCATACATGCAGCTCCATGCTTTCTTTAACAGATGGCAGATTCAGCTGCCACATGGGATCTCCGGGAGAAACTGTATTGTGTGTTTTTAAAGGAAAATTACCCAATTATTTTGATGGAGTTAATGTGGAGATGGTGACCTTTACATTCAAAGCTGTTATGCTGCAAATGTTCCAAATACATTATGTGCTCTGCTAACACTGCTGACAGGTTCTGCATGATTAATAGTGTTTATAAAGCGTGTACAAGAGTTTGGGAAGCCTAGGATGGAAGACCTGGTATGGGATTTATTTTGCACTGAACATGATAAATATACAGTTGGCCTTGGAATATTTTTTTTTCTTTCTAGAAATTACTTAATGATGGAAGAGAAAATCACTAATTCATTACATGAACTGCTTAATTTTTCTTGTAAGAAAAATAAAAGCAAAACATTGGTAATAGCTGGTCCAATATGTACATTTAGATTGATCACTTTTAAAGGAAGACTGATGCTTTTAATACATGTTTTTTACTTCAGTACTGGCCTGGTTCCTGCTTCGCTGGAAGGAACGCTTCTGTCAACTGCACCATGTTGTGGTGTTGCCAGGGGCCACACACGGTTTGGAGGAAATTTCAGGGTGAGTCTGACATGTAGGTAATAGAGGCAGGTGTTTAAATAGTGGGAAAAGGTATAAAGTTTCCCATTTGTGCTACTGTGGGGATGTTATTCAACAAATAGACAAACAAGTTACTCTGTCTCAAGAGACAACTAGGAAATACTCACTCTCAGCTTGATTTTCTAGCAAAACATCATGGCTTGTTCTTTAGCTGCTTTCTATTCTCTCAACACATCCAAGTACAGGATTCTTCTTTTCCCACCTGATGCTTTGTCAGGGCTCCTTGCCCTCCCACACATGCCACACTGTTCTGCAGTCAGACGGCTGTGGAGTCAGCCAAGGACCCTTGGTAAAAACCACACAGGAGCTGTTGGGAGTAACTCAGAGCTGCTCATAATTATCTGACATGAGAAAGAAGTTGTTGGAGAGGATGGCCATGCAGATGGAGGACAGCACTTTTCTGGGACAAACATCCTTACTGTAGTCCCTGGAAATAAGCACAAGGGGGTGGCTTTGCTGTGGACGCACGAATTGAAGTTCTGTCTCAAACAGTTTTCCCCTGGGTATTTTGGGGAGTCTCCTGGACCAGTTTGTACACCTGGCTGGTATTGCCAGTTAACATCCAGCAAGTTGCATTCCCCCCAAAGGACAAGGGCACTTTCTTTGGAACTATTCCTAGCTCTGTTACGGAATCATTTGTTGGAGTCATCATCCTGCTTGGATTGCCTATAAAAGACCCCTATGATAACTCCAGAGCACAGAGTGTTTGTTTCATGTTGCTTGGGAATGTTGCTTCTTGTAATCATTCCGTATCCTGTTCACCTTCCTTTTCTGTGTCCTCTAAAGGAGTTTGCCCTCTGAAGTTGAGGCTTTACCAGGTGCAGGCATAGTCAGGATGTTCTCTTAAATTTAACCTCATTTCTTTTCCTTCTGAAACAAGAATTTCCCATGAAGCGCTCTGTTTATTGCCTTACTGGAATGGAATCTATAGTTTGAACATGCAGACACTATTGGTGATCTGGGCTCTCCTCTCTCAGTGAGCAGCAGCAAGTATCTCTTGGTGCAGGGATCCAGTGACTGCTAAGAAGATCAGGGAATAGAAGAAGTTTTCTCTCCTTGTCAGTGGAACTGGATGCTCAGGTCCTGTTAGAGGAAATGTTCCAAAAGGCTGTTTCTCAAAACAAGGATAGGACGATTTTGTTTCCAGTTCAAATATTCTTCAGGGGCATTGGGAGACAAGGGAATGGAGGCAAGGGGCTTGAAAGCCTTTGTGTCTGCTGGAGCTCCCTTTCAATGCATCTCTTTAGAACATGCCACAGTGGTTTGACTGGAGTTCCTGTGTTTCCTCTATGCTGGAGTGACCTTCCATGGTCATGGAAGTCACTGTTTTAAAAACCTGATGGCATGTACCCAAAACCCCAACATTATTTGCATTTCCACAGAGCAGAGAGAGGGACCTAGTGCTTGTGAAGGCCTTTTAATACCTTTGGTAGAGTCCTGCAGCAAAGCAGGAGCTCTGTTTTGTGTCTTTGGTGGCTGCAAGATTTCATAGGGAAAAGAAGAATTGTAGACAACAAATAGAGGAGCAGAGATGTAAAAATGGGAAGCATCAGAGGAAAAAAAATATTTGGAAAAGAACAGGAATTGGAGATCTGGCAACTAGCTATACTCTCACGAGATAAGACCCTGATAATATCTGTAAGGTCTCTAATATCATGAGATATTTGTGCTTTTAATTTGATTGTCTAGCTTTAGAACAAGCACTGCCAACCCAAGAATGGACCCAAACCTTCCTCTATGTGTTTAGCCTTACTTCTTTTCTACTTCACTATTGAGGGAGCCAAAAAGGGAGCTGTTAGGAAAAAGTGCAAATTTTCTTCACTCTCACTGTGTAGTTTGTTAGAGCTGTTGGAGTAGGATGAAGAGACTTTTATGTAAATGAGTAAGGCATGAGCATTAATCTTGTTCCTTTCATTTTACCACACACATTAAAAATAATAATAATCCACAAATGTTTTCTGCTTCAGCTTTTCACTGAGCCAGAACTTGCCAGAAGTACTCAATACTTTGACTGTTAGCTCTGCATTAGCTGCCATACTGATTTTAGAAGGCTCAGGGGAAAAACAAAAGCATCTATAAAGGCATTCTAATTTTTAACATAAGCTTGGGCTTTGATTGTAAAATGTATCTCATTTGGTCATCTTGTTTTTTAAACTCCATACCATTCCCTAAATTCATCACTTGCTGCAGCTGCTCAGCACTTAGCACCTGTACATTTACCCCTGAGAGACTCCAGACTGAACCAGAAGATTTTATTGGTGTTGAGGCTAATGGCTAAACTTTCAAGATTTGTTTTTCAAACAAATGCACTTTTTTCCACATTATACTTTCAGCAAGCTGAAATGGTTAAGAGGTTACTTATGAGAAACCCACCATAAGGCCCTTTAACGTAGGGATCTAAAGAGAACCAGATTGAATTCCCTTTACAGAGTGAGAGTTTTTAAAGAACAAACATTTAATGAGTATCTCATTTCTGCATTAAATACTGAGGGTCTTTTAAGCACAGCTTTTGACTGATCTTAATGAAGAAAGTGAGGGAGGGGTTTCCCTTTATTTTGTGCTGTACTGCAAAAAAAAAATGGGAATTGAATTTGCCTCTGTGGTTCTTTTTTATTTTTGAGGGTATTTGGAATTCATCTTTTTCCTGTCTGCATGCACTGTTTATAAAAACCTTTTTATCCTTAGAGTCTAGGAGTGTTTAGATCCTACTCTGCCACGAATACAGATATTCTGCTTACACTTGAATGTATGGTTATTGTTATTTATAAAGCAAAAGCCAGTAGGAACAGAGTGCCAATCTAAAACACTGCCTGCTCCAAATGTTAAGAGCATAGATCTGGAGCAGAAGCTCTGTGGAGCTGATATGGGTGAAGAGCTGGATCCCAAATGCCTGTATAGGATAAAACATGGCTGGATGCCTGGGCTCCAGGGCTGCTTTCATCCCTCTTGACTCTCTGCCTTGGCAGCTCACCAAAGAAGAAGGGGAAAAATATGGTGGAGCTTTCCCTGGCTCTCTAAACACAAGAAAGGGTGGCCTAAATGTCACAGTCAAATGACTGAAGTCTGGTAACATGGGACCTGCCACTCTTTCCATCTTCTTAGTGTTCAGCACCTGCCATCATCAAGCCAATTTTATGTTTCTTTGAGGTGGGACTCTGAACCGGAACTATAGATCCCAAACATTTTACAGATGGGACTTCTGCAAGGACAAGTTTACAGGGTAGATATTTTCCAGCAAACCAAAATCCTACTCACAGGAAAAATCACACATCAGGAACAAGCAAAATCAGAACTATTAGCTATTCAGGCTCTCGGGTAATATGCAGGTATGGCTTTAGAATCCATCCAGTTTTAAACAGCTGCACTTTGTCCAAAATGTAAGCAGTGGTAATAATTTTTCACCAATTATGTGACATTTGTATTTGCCCAGATCTGATCAAACCTGTCATTACCTGCTCAAATGGTAACAGCATTCAGTGAGTTTCCTGGACTTGTTTGACTAAAATCTGATACAAGATAAAGACTATATGCCTAAAGCTATATATATTACATTTCAGATGTTACTACATGCAGCTGTAATAAATAGTAATTTCTCCACAATACAGATTTTTTTTCTATGATGTTTTATTATTTACAGCCTTTCTCCTCTCTGGTTTCAATATTTTTCACCTATATATATTTTTCCTGCAGAGAACAGCACTTATGAAATATTGACATATTTATTATTTATGTTATTAGGTCCTTCTTGCATTTGAGCCAGAACAATAAACAGTACTAACATCTTTGACTATTATTTAGAGATTTTTGGATGACTTCATCATGTAGTATGAATTCATCATGAATCACTTCAACTGAAGGGAGCATGAGGGAAGAGGAAACTATTATTAGGCAATATATTATCAAAATGAACTGTAAAGATTTCCAAGATCTCTTCAGAGAATATTCTGCCTGAACAGTACTTTCCTCTCAAAGAATTATGATAACCTTTTTTTTGTGATCACACTGTAAACTATAAACCATTGTTGGAATATTTTATTGGAAGTACTATTAGTCTTTATTCCTGATATAGCTGAAAATCTGCTCCCTCAACTTTCCTTCCAGGTAGAAAGCATCTTTGATGTGACTGTGAGATGACCTATTCCAAATTCACCCCATTTCAGACTTCTGGACACTTGTATATATACTTGTGTATATATACTTGTTCAGTATACCTATATTTGAATTTCCTTCTCACCTTGCAGAATGCCTGCCATTCTCTGAGGGAAATACCTTAGCTGTCTTTCTCACAGAAAACCATACATGTTTTGGCTTCCTCTAGACACAGAAAGTGCTTAGCATACTTGTGGAAAGTAAGTGCAGGTTAGGGATGTGTGTGAAAGATTAGATAATAAGATTCACTGCCTCCCAGGGGAATTAATTGAAGAATGCTCCATAACAACTGCATTAGTCATCATTAGTCCCACCTCAATCCCAGCAGCAAGTACTGCTTTGTGTTTATCCAATTCATGTGAGCATGGAAAGGCCTTTGAATTCTGTGTGGGATGGTTAATTTACTGATGTTGTGTATCCTGTATCCAGGATCCTGTAATAGATTTTTCTCAACTGCTCTCCACAAGAGAGCTCATCTGGAAATATTTTTAACCCTTCCTTACTAGTGGACTATTCACTCGTGACAGCTTTAGGAAGATTTCTGTGAAGCAAGGAAAAGCACTTTTTCTAGGGCAAGGAAAAAAGATTGTGTAGTGGCTCAGAGAGAGGCAGTTTTTATAGGATATAAGGGCTTACTTGGAAGATGCCTTGGATTCTTACTCAAGTGATTGCCTCTTCTTGCATACTGAGAAACAAAAATCCTCAATCATTAGATCAGCTTACTTTTTGCAAAGATTTTGCAAGGCTGGTTTTTTTGGTGTGTTGTTTTGTTCTGTTTTTTTAGGTCAGTACAGATGAGGTCTCATGCCAGTGAATTCAACTGAATGTACCTCAGTGCAAAACTGGTGCAAATGGGAGTTCAACATTGTTTTACTCCTGAAGAATCCTTGTTCTCCATGGAATTAGCCAATACTTTTAGAAAGAAATCTGTTCTCAGTGTGAATGGGGAAAGAAGGCAGAAGACAGCTGCCAAAAGCTGTGAAATCCTATCCCACACTTCCCACTACCCTGCTTCTAAAACATCTCTTAAATACTCTGTTTTAGAAGAAAGAGCAAACCATCACTTTTTTTTCCTCTTTTTTTTTTCTGTCTGTAACAACAAACTTTTCCAGGGCAAGACCTGAATCCTCTTTGACCTCTCCCATCTTCAGATTCCACATTTCAGTGGTGTTTTGAATGGTTTTATTTTCCCTCCCTGGAATCCACTTTTTAATGATGACTTAGTGGTTTTGGTTTTTTTCCTTTTTCATCTTTAGTCAATAGAAATGAGAGTTTAAATCTTTATTTGGGGGGTTTGGCTGTTTTCTCTCCTCTCCCCTCTTTATTTTTTGGAGACACTTGCTTAAGCAAAGGATTCATGTGCAGCACATGAATAATACTCTGTGAATGGGGCAAGAGAAATTTCTCTTACGGGAAGACTTTGATTGCATTTGAATTAATGTCATGGTGCGAACTCTGAATGTGCACCTGCAGTGCTGGCAGGTTGTCAGGATCCTCTGTGCCACAGCCTGCTGTTAAACTATGGCTCTGCTATTGCCAGGCTAGCACCTTAATTCATCCTCTTACTGTCTTGATGCTGCAAATGTTACCCTGCCAGTGCTCTTCTGCTGGCATCCTCTAGGAACCAGCAGTAAATCTCCTTAGTCCTATTTGCTCCGTCACTTCTCTGTTTCAAAGTATTGCCCCACTGTCCCTTGACTTTCTGGGTGTCCTTTGGCAAAGGTGTTTTCCTCACTCTTTTCTCCTCACACCTGTTTCTGTCTTGGACTGGGAGCTTGGAGAGCTCTACTTGCACCTTCTCAAATCAAAACCAGGGCCAGTTAGGAACAACCCAGGCATTGAAACAGCCACCCTTGTTTCTGGGGCACTATTTTGACCACAGGCAAATATCTGAAGGAGATGTTTATGTTTCAGAAATCATGGCATTGCATTTTTCTTTGTCAACAAATTATGTTTGTGCCTTAAAAAACTTTGAACCACTCCATAAGTAGAAAAATCATAAGTTGTGTTTTGCAGGGATTTTAGTTTAATCAAAATTGCGGGTGGAATGAATGTTGTTTGCTTGCTACGTGTGGTTTTTGGGATGCGATTTTTCAGTGGTTTTACCATTGTAGGGCAGGCTGTATCATCTTCTCTTGGTGTCAGACTTCATCAGGATGAAATATCACCCTTCTCCATTTGGTTTTCACAGTAAATTCATTATTGGGCTACTTACAGTAAGAGAAGCTAAGGGAAGGGTCTGTCATATCTCTGTAAAATTAGTGCTGCCTATATTTTGCAGTCTTTGGCAATTTGACAAATTGAGGTTGATAATTACCTTTTCTTTATTTTTTTTATTTTTTTTTTTTAGTATTTCATATTCAGGTGATAAGCCCAAAGCTGAGGAAACTCAAATATTGCTATGGTACACAAACTCAGATATACCTCTTGTATGCAACAGGACTTTGTAGGTGCAATATGATTTCAGTGCTGTTTTCTGGAATAGGTAGATTAATATAGTTTTAGGTTGCAGTAAATGCTTGTGATTATCTAGTCTGATCCATTTTATTACAAAAGCCAGAGATTTCAAGCAGGGATTCTGGCCTTTAACCCAACAAACTGTTTTCAGTCAGAAATTTCAAACTGGAAATGCATTTGCTCTTCATTTAGAGACTCCAACAAACAGAGAATTTTCCACTGTGATATGTTCCAAGGAACTCATTCACATCATTAAAAGCTTACAGTTTACCTCCCACTGAAAGATTTGCCGACTCTCAAATTCCAGCCAGTGGATCTTCACTTTCAATTATTGAAGGAGGACTTGTAGTAGCTCTCTTTTCTTCAAAGAGGTCTTGGGTGCAAGGCAGACAGCAAAATATCTCTTAGCTTCTTCTTTCCTATACCCCATATATTGACTTCTTTGGACTTCTCATGGCCATGTCAGACTTCTAGGCTAGTGGTCTGGGCAGGGTGCAGCCCATGACATGCTGTGGTTGGGCCTGCAAAGCTGGGAAATGCAGCCTGGGCTGTATTTCAGTTGTGGCCTGGACTGAGTTTCATGGTTTCATGGTTTCATGCCTCCAGCGGTGGCCCAAGCTAAACCCAGCGGGTTTTCAAGAAATGCCGTTAATGAAAGTGGAGATGCAGCCTCATTCTTGTGACTCTTTCCACTTTGTATTGTCAAGAGGCTTCGTAAAGCATGAGCACCTCTGTTCTGCAGGCAGGCAGGAGTGAAGCTGGACTACAGCAATCCTCATCCTTCCCATTTTAGATGTGTACTTCTGTACCTCTGGAAATCAAAGGGGCCAGCACCACTGGGAAGGTGACCTCATTTGCTAAATGAAGGGGCTGAAGGGGACGGTGTCCCTGCAGCATTCCTTGGGGAGCAAGGAAAAAAGTATGGCCTTCATACATTGGAGTTGACATGGGGTGGGTGCTCTTTGAAACAGAGCTGTGATGAGGTACAGCACAGATCAGGGGAGAATCAGATTGGTGCGATGAAAAGGGAAGCAGGAAATCAAGCGGTTTGTGTGTTCCAGAGTGTGGGGCCGACAACAGGGTGGGAAACTGGGAAGGCAAGGGTTGTAGGTCTTGCAAAAAGGGAATACTAAGGGGGGAAAAGAAAGAGCGGAGGGAAAGAAGGGAAGGGAAAGTCTGCACAATTACTGAGACCACCATGAGGTTCAGCAGATGGTGCTGCTGGTGGGTCTCTGCCACGTCTTAACAGAATGGAGATTTTGTCCTCCCTGCTGTGTTTTCTTTTAATTGAAAGGCTACCTAACACCATGTCCTGCATAAACAATGGCATGTTACCAGGAAAATATCCTTTCATATGGCTTTTACCTCTCCCATCTAAGCTGCCATATGTGTTTGATGCACAAGTTAGCAGGTTTCTCCCCAGAAGTAGTTCCATTTTGGGGATGGGCAAAGTGATTTTGGTAAAGGGCTTCACTGTCCCTTTGCAGTGCTTTGGCAACCCTCGAGATAAAAGGCAGTGTGTATGAGTAAAATGAGTATGAAAGCTTGCTTTCTGCATGGGCTATTTGCTGGCTACAGCATGTGCAGAGGCATGCTCACCATTTCTCTTGCTGTCTCACTTACTTTGACATAAAGCACAGATAGACTCTGCTTTAAGGACTTATAGAGAGCTGTTAGGTGATCTGGCATTTTCAATTCCTCCTGAGTGCCAAGAACCCTGTTCCAAGTTGCTTAAGATAACCAGATGTTTAAGTGACCCAAACGCTTTTATAAGTGGTACTGTAGTTTGTTCAGAGCTGTGTGACGTTTTGGGTGTCCTTTATTCTGCTTTGGCTCATTTCCCTGGAGATTTCCCATGAACTTCAAAAAAAGATCTGGCCAATTGCTGTTTGAAAATTTAAGTTTTATTCTTTAACCTAATAAATGGAAGGCTGATTGACCAATATTATTGATGGTAATTTATTTTCCAGTCAGTGCTTCCCAGCTTTTTGTATGTGACTCAATGGCATGCTTTTCTTGATAAAATGTTTTGGGCAAAGATAAATAAGAAGGGGAAAGGAAGGAGGGAGGGAAGGTGCTTGCAAAGTGCTAGAAGATTTGGGAGAATTCCTCTGTGGGGAAAAACAACAAAGGAAGGTACCAGGAAACCAAGTATTAATTTCCCGCACCGCCATTAGCCTGACACCTGTTAGTCCTGACCATTACCCAGAGCTGAGGGGGAAAAGGCTAATCTCTACCACATTTATATCAACAAACTCAAACAAAAAGGCTGCCTAATTATCCCATTGAACCTGTGTCAGCTTTAAGGCCGGCTCGGTTTCCCAGGCTGGCTGCCTGCCAGGACCAGCAAGCTGGGGTTCATAAGCTGCATGCTAATGACAACGTCCTTTCATTCCAGCAGCAGCATAATTGCCAAAAGCAGTTTACAGGCTCATTATTTTTATGGTCATATTTCAGAAGATGAAGTCAAAGGTCAGCCCAGGGTTTACTTGGCAATGCATTGGAAATAGTTGGTTTAGCAGGGATTGCATCTCAGTGATAACAGTGGGACACTAAAATAGCTGCCAGTTATTTCCAAGCTGTTAAGGGGAGGATAATGGCAGGAGGAAGCAAAAATGTAAAAGATGAACAGAATATGGCTAAATATTTAGTGGCTCTGCTATGCTTATTTTGCTTCTGCTGCTGGTGGTGGTTGCTTCTCAGTAGTCAACCTCACTTGATGGTATGACATCCAAAGCCAAAGGATTCATTTGCTTATAGTGGAGATATGAGGTATCACAGTTGACCTGCAAGATGCCAAGTTAAATTCATAGATTTTGGTCCAAAGATTAATTTCCCCCAAGGATTTCAGCTAAAAGAAGTGAGGGAAATGGTTGTTGCATTGTTATATCTTCTTTTTTGCAGGAGCTTGATGTTTGGCTTTGAATTTGCCTGCACCCAAAACTTCTCTGAATTCTGAGTTCTTTGCTCCCATTTGGTCAGTGATAGAGCCAGTTTCAGTGGCAGGCACTGGGTTGGGACCAGAGCTTTCCAATGGCATTGACTGCTCAGGTCAACTGTCTTTGTTCAAAACAAAGTCAGCTCAGATTCCTCTGGCCAGGCATTGTACTGGCAATAAATGGCATCAAGTGCAATTAAAAAAAAAAAAGTCCCTCTTGTCTTTGTTAATTTATTTTTTTTTTAAATGAAAGTTTAGAAATGGGGTGAATTTCAAATCTTTATTTTTTTGACCAGTGATAAAATTTGGCCAAGAAATATTTAGGGGAAATAGTGAGGAAAACAGGTAAGTCAACCCTCAACTTTTATCCAAATTCCTTTGGAGCAGTGCACAAGGAATTAAGGACTTGCTTAGGTTTCTGGCTGTTTGTTCCAGGATTTCCTTGCCAAATTGTGATTGTTTGAGTAAGAAACCCAAGCAGACTATCTCCCATGCTACAGAGGGCATGTCCTATGGCAGGATGAGGGGTGTGTGATGTCTGTGGTGCTCCTGGACTACCGGGAGCTGCTGTGAATTGCTGCTGGAGAACAGGGAGACCCAACACGTGATACTAAACATCAGTGAAACCTTTAAATGCTCACGTTGATACACCAGCCTGAATGAGTGTCTGGGTTTTATTGTAGTATTCCTTGGCTGCAGAGGCTGACTACTGAGATGTATATTCACATGTAAAGCAGTAAGAATACAATTAACAATGACACATGGAGAAAATCACTGTCAGTTGGCATTAGTTTGATGATTAATGTGATTTTTTTTTTTTTTTATTAACATGCCTTCTCCCCATCCATGCTGGAGCTGTGTCATCCTAGCCTCTGAGAGTAGGAAAGTAAGATCTACATATTTTTCTGTTTCTGTGGTTTCTATGGCTGTTAGTCTGGCACCAGTACATAATTCTCAGGGAACATCACACTGCTGCTCTCTGGGTGGGTGGAAAGGAAAGAAAGCAAGCACAGAGGGAAAGAGCTAAGCTGAGTGTACAAATATAACACTATAAGGAAAATGAGGTATCCCTTGCAGCTCATCCTTCTGTCTCTAAGTATGCTGATTTCCAGATGGACCACATGACTATTACCCAGCAATATATACCTCTCATACAGAAAGTTCAGAATGAGAATTGGGCAAAATACCCTGTATTTCAAATGCAGAAACCATTATATCTGTCTGAAAGTGGAATCCAAATGTTGTGGAATCCAAATGTTGTGGAATCCAAATGTTGTCACTCTTCTCTGTATCAAATCTTGTACTTGGCAAAAACCACTGAAGACAACTTCATATTTCAAGGAAAGCACAAACAAAATGCAAAATAGTCAAAAACAGAAACCACATATTCAAATACAAAGTTAAGTGAAAAGTAAATGAAAGGCACAGAAGTGTTACAAAAGCACTTCTCCCAGCTTTATTGTGTGTATTAAAAAAAGCAAATGAAAACGCCATCTCTCTTTAAACTACAGTTGAATTGTATTTACTATAGTAAAACTACAGCAACTTGGTGCATTATGTAATAAAAAAGCCAGTTTATTAAGTCAAATAGTAAAACTATAGTCAGTCTTTGCTCTAACACAGTAATGTGGCAAATCATGCTGACTGCAGCTTTATAGTTTCTTTAGCATCTGCAGTTAGTTACAGCAGTTTTACTATCAGCATTTCAATATACTCTTCTGATTAAAACTCCTCATAGTTTTTTTATTAGGTTTTCGGTCTACATATGTTTGATTTACCATGACATTGTGAAATAGAGAACGTTGCTTTGAAAGTTCCCTTGATGTTTTGAATTGTGGGTAAAATACAGAAATAGGAATAGGACAACGTGAGGAAGTGAAAATCCTCTTGAACCTCCACTGTAGCATATCAATCCATGGGGGTGACTTATGGTAGATACCACGGCTATGGTAGAAACCAGTTTTCCTCCCAGGCAGCTGGGTCTGGTCACTGTGAGACAAAGAAGCCAGATGAGGCTTGGCAGGAGCCAGCTGGCTAATTCTTGTACCTTGGTGTTGCAACTTGCATAGTCCTGTGAGTGTTGTAAGAAGATATGGAGCAATTCCGTTAGGATTAATGGCTAGAAAATTCTACTGATTTCTCTGTCAAGACAGTTGACTTATGTTTGAGCTGAACATGGAATTCTGGCTCAAAAAACTAGAGGCATGGGTTAGCCTGGGAGATAAGGGACCAAAAACATCTAGACATTTTAGATCCCTTGGCCACAGCATTGGAGATTGCAGTGAGGATCACTCATCTCTTCCAAAGTCAATACAGGGATGTCAGTGCTGCACTGTCTATACTTCAGGTAAGGCCTTGAGAAGGGGGGAGCCAGAGGACATTAGGAACCTATTACTGTGCTTATTAAATTCCAATTTCCTGCCTTTCATCAAGTTTTCCCTTCTCTTGGTTGCTGGCTGGCTGTCCTCCTACATACCATATTTAATGTTCCTGTTAAAGTGTCCCCCACTAAAAAAGGCTTCAGAAAAGTAAATGGGAAAATATCCTGTATGTGTGGCATGGGGAGAGAAATGGGCCAAATATCAGCTTGTAAAGATGTTGCCTGTGAAGCAGCCCTGACAGTGAAGCTGCCTGGGGTTCAGGAGATTGCCATGGCTGGAGGACACAGAAGGGACTGCCCAACAGCAGTGTCATATTTTGGGAGCAGGGATCATCGTGCAGTGATGCCATCCCAGCCTTCGTGTGAATTCACCTCCCACAGGACAGCACAAAAGCCCAGAAGCAGAGACCAGTCATGTCTGCTTCCAGAGACCCTTCAGGACTGTGTGTAGCATGCCAGGCTCACAGCCTTCTGCTTGATCCACCTGAACTGCACCCATTCCTCACTGCCCAGCAGGGAACAGCAATTATGGGGCCCTCCTCTGTTTTATATTTCTATCTTTGTCATCGATGCTCCCCCAGGGTGGCTGAAAGGTGATGAGACACCTTCAGTGCCTGTCAGCCCTCTGCTAATTGACCCCACAAAGGATATAGGAAGCTCTTTGGAGGAGCAGGATATGGACAATACATTTCAGCAGACACAAGAACTTGAATGCCATCCACCTGGAGGAGGGGAAAACAACCAAACTGGAAACTTTCAGGATGCCCTGTCTCTAAGAGGCTATCAATCCAGAATTAGAGGAAACACCAGTTGAGCAGTTTAGATACTCACTTGTTTCAAATCAGAAAACCATTCCAGGGACCCCTGCACCTTTCTTTGTTGCCTTTTCTCTGGGGACCTTCTGGTTTTGGCAAAAATAATAAACAAAGGGGTTTATGGGTCATGCTGTAGCTTTAGGAAAGGCAAGATGTGTTTTCTAGCACTGATGTGTGACAATTGGGAGCGATCTAAGTATTTTTCCTTTGTTCTGTGTCAGAAGAACATAGACAAAGGAGAAGATCTCATTTATATTCTTCCTTTCTACCTCACTGCAAAGCTTCTGACCCTTAGTGAGTCGTCCCCTCTGCATTGCTACATTAGCCTTGAAAAAAAGTGTGTGGTGCTTTTGGTCTCCTTCTAACCAATACAGAGAATGACAGTGGAGGTCCTGTCACAAGTTTTCTGCAGAAAACCATATTAGCACAATGTAGGATCCCTTTCTTTGCCTGTAGTACATGCTCTAATAAAGTATTTTAAGTGATCTTTCCTATCCTTTAAATAAAACATTAATTCATTTTAGAAATTGACTGGTTTTGGGGTTTTTTAAGCATCTGTTTTTTTCATTCTCATCTGAAAGATCATTAATCATGCAGCTGTATTCAGGTCAAACTTTTTCTAGTTTTGGACCCATTTTTGTGTTATTGCAGTCGAGCTTTTAGCTGTGCTGTATGTCAGGCTTTAAGGCAAGTAATGAAGAATTATTACAAGAATTATAAATACGGTACTTCTAAGTTAAAGATACTGTCCCCATCCTAAACCAACTCAGAGTGAATGCTAACCCCACACACTGGCATAGAAACAAAAACCAGTCTAGTTGCTCTTAGTCAACAAGTGAATTTTTGGATGCATTTCAGGGTTTACTTATTTCTTTTTTTTCAAGGACAAGAGTGTTTTTTCCTGATCCTTGGGTAATTTCACAGACAGGTGAACTAACACTGGAGATCTTCTCTGGATCTCCTATTAAAATTTCACTAAACTCTTGCAAAATATCTTATAGGTTGGCAATGTCCCAAGAGTTGCTTTTCAGGTTAGAGTGGTGTTTTTTAAAATTGCAACAAAGACCTTAAATTAAACATTTGAGGGGCAAAGGATCCAATTTACTAAATGGGGAGATAAAACAGGCTAAGGTGGAGCTAAAATTCATTTTGATTCTTCAAATAATGACAATATAAGGAAACCTGGCTGCAGGTTTTATATGAAATGAATGTGCTACACGTCCCTCTTCCTCTCCATCTTTAAGGAATGTTTACAAGTGTCTCATGTAAAAGTCAAGTCCCAAAGCTTATCTGCAACTGAATCTTTTGTTTGCAACTGCTTTAAAATGGAGGGGGAGTACTGTGCATTGACACCAGTAAAACCATTAGATAAACAAACCTTTATTTCCTACATTTCCTTAAGACTTCAGATCCTGCCTTATTTTTTCTTTCTCCTAATGCTCCACTCATTAACAGGTTCATTTGATTCTTTCCTTGGGAATTCACCAGAGTTTGCCCTCAATCTCAGGGCAAATAGTTTATAAGTGACCTGCCGGATGGTGTTCGTTAACTGCCTCAGTCCCAATGGAACACTGATATTCCCTTAATTAGGATGTGGAGGGAAAAAACCTCCAAGTGCTCTGAGATGATTTGGGAAAGTTAGCTGAGAAAGCCTAGCTGTTCATCTTCCAAGGTTCAAGGCAAAAGTGGAAAGGGAAGAGGAAAAAAATCCCACATCAGGAGTGAAAAGGAAAAACAGAAACATCAGGATAACAGCTATGCATTCTGCCATGTTTTTTTCTATTGCTCATGGGGGTGTCTTGTGTGTCCTGTAATATAAATGATGAGTTGAACTCTCCTAAGAATTGTATTGGGGTACAGCATGAAAGCACTTTCACATCTTTTCCATTCTCCCTCTGGTGCAGAAACCTGACAGAGGTGCTCAGCAGAGCTGCAATGCTGCTTGCCTTGTACAAAGTACTTGTTTATTCAGACTGGTCCTCTTGAAAGAAAAAAGCCATGAGGGGCTGTACAAGGTCAATAGGGCACCAGTCTACTGAACCAGCTGCAGTTTGGTGAGGCACAGGAGATCAAGCCCTAGCACCCTTTCCCTGTGGAAGGCTGGAGAATTGGGGTGGGAGAATTTGACTTTGAAGCCACAGCTTAAGAAAACGAGTTCGTTCAGCACCTCCACTGGGAATGTGCTTACCTTTAAGCATCTTTAACAAGTCCTGCATCCCCACAGAAGCACTTTCCTGAGCTGTGTTTGTTGCCCAGCCATGGGTGATATTACATGTGTCTCTTGCACTCGGTACATTTGGTTTGAGATTTAACACACTAGTGTATATTAATAATCTTGTAATGTTATAACATCAAGGTTATTCTCCATAACACAGAACAGATGGAGACACCTTGGAAAATAGTGCTTTGTCGTGCAGTTCTGTGAAGGATTGATTTTTGATCTTATTTATCCTTGTTGAGAAAATTTCTTCTCCTTTCAGTGCATTCTAAAGACTGTGATGTGATTGATTAATGTCCTGTTTATGCATTTCCCATTTGTCATCCCTCCATGAAAGGAGAGGTGTGTGGGGATCTTCTCTTTCTCCCACTCTGTAGTACCAGGCTGCTGAACCATGGTCCTTCCTGGCCCTGCCTGAGAAATTGCAGAACACCCCATTCAGAGGTTCCAGCCAACAGCAATATGATGCAAGGGCACTGCTCTTCTCAGCCTGATGAGATGGAGTTTGTACAGGAGCTGAATTGAACTGGCAAATATCTGTGCATGGGACTATGACTTGGCAAAGGTGCCCATGAAATGGGGTGGACTACAGCTTCAAGGATATCTCTTCAAGGTTTCTTTAGCTCCTCATTGTTTATTGTGGAGTGGGCCCCCTGCCAGCAGTGCATGAGCAGCTCAGGAAGCAGAGTAGTGTTGTGAGCTGGGGACTCTGCAGGGTGTGTTACTTGCTGGCTTTGTTTTCATTCTGCATAAAACTTTGCTTCATTCTTCCCACCTGAAGTATCTCTGGGTCTCTAGCCCACACAGACTGGCTTTAGCCCACCCTTAAGCATTCTGCCCAAGCCCCGCTGAAATGGCTCTGAAATCCTGCAGACCTGAGCCAAGCAGATCTCAACCCCCAGGGTCTGCTGAGCAGGGAGAATGAGTGTGCTTTAGCTTCACCTGCTCAGCTCTCACCAGCACTAAGCTTTGCATATGTAATCTTTAAATATCAACCCTGGGCTCTTGGAGATAATCTAAGACTCTTCATGTGTTTCTTAAATACTGATTTAGCTTCCTGTCTACCTGTACCCAGCATGTTTCTAAGGGCTTGTCCCAAATGCTTGTATTCTTTACAAGCATATTGCAGACCTGACTGGGTGCTGTGTGTTCGTTTTGAGGACAATTTGGCATATATTAGATCTGCTTGCTCTCTATTTTCACTATCACAAGTTTCCCAGAGAGGGAAAAGTAGCCCACCCTATAACCTCTGCACCTTCAACCTCTCCAGCTATTACTAATGGTCCTCCTTCTCCTTCCTCTGCTTGAGCCTGGTCTTCCTGGATGGGAATGACCTCCCCTCCACCCCCACCTCTTTTATTATTTCCAAGACACGCTATGCATGAAACTGCAAACACCTGGCAGACATTCCAGGGAGCGATCTGTAGTGCGTCTCCTGTGCTGCACAGGCATCTGAGCTGAACCTCGTTTTAGGGATCCCAGAGGTCCTCTCAATCAATAATCCATGTATTTTTATGAGAGCTAGATTATGGGGATTTGCAAAGGGGTTGATTAAGTAATGCTTCAAAGAGCAGTTACTACTAACACCTGCAGCATTAATAGGGATCTATTAATAGAAAGTGCACGATTTAGCAATAATCCCTTATTCATACAAATGCCCCTTGATTTATGCCTGTCAAAATAGACAATACTTTCCATATATCCAGCTGGATTTAGATAGATGTGACTTCAACATCTGGCTAAGTGATGACATTTCAACTATGCAGACGTCATGCAGGGGGCCCAGAACAGTTAGCTAGAAAAGGGATAATAATCATGCTCCCTACATTGCTCACCACCTGCATGTTCACACTGTGTGGAAATGGTTTCCTGTGCTGATCTATCTCAGGTGGTTATCTGCAGGTGCCCCAGTGAGACAGTCTGAGCATTGTCAATCATTGTGCAGGCACCAGGAAAACCAGGGCTTATTCTTTTGTTGGTTGGATGAGGTTGGACACAGTCTCAGTGTCTGAGGTACGGCCTATTGTACCTGCAGTCCTGGAAATGTAGAGCTGATGGGTTTCCTCCACAAAAACCAGACTTGTGACTTAATATAGGATGTGCATAGAACATAGAACATCTTGTTTCAGAACAAGAAAAGAGCTTCACACAACTGACTGCAAACTCTGAAAGGCAGCTCTCTCAAGCTAGCTCTAACATCTTGCACTTAACCAGTAACCTAAATCTGTACTGCCATTTGAAGCATGAAGGGCCATCAGGGGGTGGAATTCACCCACTGCACTTGTGTTATACTGATTTTTGTCTCTGTTGCTTGTCTTCTTCATACTAGTCAATTGGAAATTGTGTAAGGCTCTTCCTCACAATAATTTTGCTCTTTGTTAAGGTGACTGTTCTCTGCTGGATTGCTCTCTGTTGCACAAATGAAACAGGACCAGAAAACAGATTTGTATGTAAGTGTCTTGCAACTTTTCCAAAGGCAAATTGTTAGTGCTTCAAGCAAATAAATGGGATAGATACAGTCCAGATCATAGAATCACAGAATAACTATGTTTCAGGAGACCTCCAAGTCCAACCCATGCCCTAACACTTCCACTAGACCATGGCACCAAGTGCCACACCCAGTCTTTTTTGAAATACATTCAGGGATGGTGACTCCATCACCTCCCCAGGCAAAGCATTCCAATACTTTATTATTCTTTCCATGAAAAACCTTCTCCTAATATCCAACCTGTATCTCCCCTGGCACAGCTTGAGACTGTGTCCTCTGGTTCTGTCAGTGCCTGGAGAAAGACCCCACCTGACCACAGCCACCTTTCAGGGAGTTTTAGAGAGTGATAAGGTCCCCTCTGAGTCTTCTTTTCTCCAGGCTGAACAGCCCCAGCTCCCTCAGCCATTCCTCACAGGGTTTGTGTTCCCAGCCCCTCCCCAGCCTCGTTGCCTCCTCTGGACGTGCTCAAGTGTCTCCACATCCTCCCTGAACTGAGGGGCCAGAACTGGACACAGCACTCGAGGTGTGACCTCACCAGTGCTGAGTAGAGGGGAAGAATGACCTCCCTGCTCCTGCTGGCCACACTATTCCTGACACAGGCCAGGATGCCATTGGCCTTCTTGGCCACCAGGGCACACTGCTGGCTCATGTCCATCCTGCTGTTGACCAGCACCCCCAGGTCCCTTTCTGCCTGGGCACTGTCCAACCACACCGTCCCCAGTCTATAACACTGCAGGGGGGTATTGTGGCCAAAATGCAGGACTTGGCACTTGGACTTACTAAAACTCATCCCACTGGAGTCTGTCCATCCATCCAACTGTTCCAAGTCCCTCTTCAGACCCTTCCTACCTTCCAAAAGATTGACACATACTGCCAGCTTAGTGTCATCTGCAGATGAGTCTGTCACCCTCCGTGAACAAGGTTCTCTGGTTTCCAATGGATTTTGGCATGGTGACTTTCTCCTAGTTCTAGAAATAATCTCTCCTACTCCCATTAGGACTTGCACTTTTCACTTCTCTAGGCTTGCTCTGGATTTATGCCATCATCCCTAAGAGCAGACTGGATACTCGGCAGCTCCTGGACAGCTTAATTAAGGGCTGATCTCAGCATAAATCCATGCAAAACTCTTTATTGTTTGCTTTTGTTTTGCTTTCAAGGCAGAGATCATGACGACAGGTCACTCCTGGATACTCTATAAATTATCTGGGGGGGGAAAAGTAATTTTTCAATGACATGTAGCTGTTACTCCAAAACAAACTCTGATATACTTCTGGGTAAAGTCTGTGGGGAATGTCCAGGCATTTCAAAATCCTGTCGTTTTTCTTGTCTGAGTGAGAAGCAGCTTTGTTTTGTTTTGTGACGTTCCCCATTCCAGCACACAGCACAATTCCTGCCTCCAAAGGCACCAGGCCAGTGCTGCCTTTCTCCAGCTTCAGTGTTCTCAGAAATGCTGAATGTCACCTGGCTGTGGCTAAGTGCAGCCAGTGGTGGGTGAAGGTTCACACTGATTCATGCTGGACTCAGAACAGTTCATCTGTCACTGTCTATAAGCTCTGCTTTTTCCCCATGCATCAGAGCAATCGTCATGAGTTGTTCTGCTCACCAGAGACCCTGTGCATGTTCAAAGGCAGAGCTTTGCTTGGGGCCTATGACCCAGTGCCCAGATTTCAGCCATCAAAAAAGGGGAAATTATGTTAGTGTGAAAATGAAGGCATAATTCAGGGGCTGAAATGAAAATAGCTTAGCCTGGATTTAACTGTCCTGCTCTCCAGGTGAAGGAGACTTTTTAAGGTGATGCTGTCGAGTTTAAACATAGGTAAAATGAGCTTACTTGTTTCTCATCACCCACTTTGGGCAACAAAGGGAGGAAGTTTATCCACTTCTTCCTCCCACATGCCTTGCAGCACAACACATTTAACATTAACATCTAACATTATCAGTGGAAGGCGTACTCTACCACATATTCCACTGTGATTAGTTGTGTTGAATAGGAGAGACAACAAAAATATACTGTTTATTAGGAAGAACTCACTGACAAATATCTTAGTACCTGAAATAATAATGTGAGAGGCTCTTGGAAAAGATCTGGTCCTTCTCCTGAGCACACCTAAGCTACTTCTGTCCTTTACTGCATCACATCCTGAGCAGGGTGTATCCCGGACTCCATAGAGGGGCCATAAGGAGACAGAATGGATCAAGTTAGCATGGAATGTATGTACCCATGAGATCAGGATCCTGTAACAATGCAACAAATAGGCAAACAAGTAACACAGAAGAAAGACACTCCTACCCTTTTATACACATCCTGATTTATTTTCCAAACAGGGAAGAAATTAATGAGTAAGGAAAAGCTATCCTTACCCTTTGGAATGCATAACGTAGGCTAAGAGTTTATAGCCTCATCAAGCAGAATTTGCTGGTGGCTGCCAAGATGGCTTTTTTGATGAGGTTTCTTAATTATGGGTTGTCTTTCTGTTCCTGCTGGACTGTGCTCTTAGCAAGTGACTTGTTGGTAGTTTAAGGATTTCTGTTACGGGGCAACTGAGCCACAGAAGTTCTAGTTATACAAATCAGGTAAATCATAAGGGGCTTTTGGGGTGGGTTTTTTTTTGGTTTGTGGGTTTTTGCAATCCTTTAATGGTTCTTTTTTTTTTTTTTTTTTTTTTTTTAATGATTTATATCCAGACTGCATTCCTTCAGGTCATGAGACATGCAGTGTGTTCAGCAGTGATGCCTGCTGGAGGAGTTTCTGTCTGCTGCTTGTCACTCTAAGTGATGTGCTGCTAAGCAAAGAGCTACAATTAGTCTGGATGGTGTTTGTCACTGACTTCGAGAGGAAATCTCTTATCTGCAAGCTGGGGGAGAGCTTTCCAAATTCACTGGCTTATGCAAGCTAGAGCTTATCACTCCCCATGTGTCCTGCTCTGTCTGTGGAACCCATCCATTTAGGCTCTGAGCTCTTCTTTCATGCAAATAATTTTAAAAATTCTCTTTTCTACCAAAAAACCCCAGCCAAAATAAACAAGCAAACAAACAAGCAAGCAAACAAAAAACCTGAGGGTTTTGGGTTTTGTTCTTTATTGCATCCTGAGCAGGATATATCCCAAACTCCATAGAAGGGCTGTAATGTGCAAGGAGACAGAATGGATGAAGTTAGCATGGCACATACATAATTACAAGATTAAGATCTTTTAATATGTAAGAAATGTGCAAACAAGTGACACAGAAGAAAGATGCTCGTGAAAATCTGAGGGGTTTTTTGGTGTGGGAAAGAGAGACTTACCTTTTGCATTCTGCTGTTTAGCAGACCTATCAGATTTCAAAAGACAGAAAAATTACTATTAGAAAAACCGTAAAATAAATAGAATGGTAACTTCCCCTGCAAACTCCTATCCTCTCTTCAGGGAGGGCATAAAAATGCCCAGGAGGGATGACTTTGGGTGTAGGGATTTTAACCAGTCTGTTTTTAAACACTTTCCACTCTGGAAGGTGGCAGTGTACAGTGACATGGGTACAGCTGGCATCACACAGGTGGGAGGGAGATCTGCAGCCAGGCAAACATCCCTTGGACATCCATGCCCTGAAGGTGGTAGGTAGGAGAAAAGCAAAGGCAGCAATCTTGGGCCTGCATGAGGAAAAGCTTCTCTGTCCTGCACTTGAGTAATCGATTCTCCTTACCTGAGCCCAGTGCCCACCCCCTTGAAAAACATAAATAAATGGAGAGGAAACCGGATCCAGCCCTCCCCAGGGCCAGCAAGCATCCTTGTAAAACAGGGCCTTTATGGGATGAAGGAAAGCAAGTTGTAGGGGCTCCATCTGTGCAATAAAATATTTAAATATGCTCTGGGACCAAATCAATAACTCTTCATTTAAGCCAGGCTCGCTGCTGTTTCCGTTTTTATTAATATTGTCCAGTATTATGAAGAGCAAAAGTTAGTAATCCAGCCAGCTTCTCTGGCTTTCTACCCACTGAGCATCAATGCAATCAACTCTAAACCTCCTACCTGCACCAGTTTTTGCCCCAGTTTTCCTGTCCACACCCAGGACAGAGCCCTTTCTGACTAAACAGTGACTGTTGCAAAAATGCTCTGGATAGCCGGATATCATGCATTGGAAGGACACTGGAAGAGGACTGTAACATTGAGTCCACAGAAGTATGGTGATTAAGGCAAACTGAAAATCTGCTCTTTAGCATTTTAAGATCAAGTACATTACATCCATTTAGACAGGATTTTAAACTTTGCTGTCATTGATAGACATAAAGATGCTATAAAGATGCACAGCAATGTCGGTTTTTTTTTTCTATCAATTGAGAATGCTTCCAGAGTAAATGAGAGCAAGGTTTGTGTCTTGTGTTGTAGGATGAAGACAAAAAGTGTCTTACAAGTTATAGGATTGCTCCAAGGGAAATGTGTCCATTTCAGGAAGCCTTCTGTTGGCTTAGAAACCACCATTGCTCTCTGGGAACATGTTTTCAGGAAAATATGTTATTATATCAGTTTATGTCTTGAGGACTCCTGAGTGTACCTGATTTTTTTCATTTTTCTCAAAGGGCAAGTACAACCTTTTCAATTGCATCAGTCTTTTTTTTTTTTTTTTTTTGCTTTTATCTGCTTTGTTTTAAAACCTGACTTTCCTGAGAGAACACATAGAAGGTCAAATAGCATGGCAATTCCTATGATTCAAAGCTTGAAATATTCTGTGGCAGTTATTGCAGGAGAACAAGCCTTCATGGCTCAAGTCACATGCTTTTAAGAGAAGTGTTATGCTCACTGCTCTGCTCCTTTGTGGATGATTGTGACCTCTCAAAAATTTAGTTTTAGCCTCTGACTAAGGTTACAAGGACAGAATCCCATGGGAGGTTCCTTTTTATGATCCTTGCACAACAAGAAGCTGCTGAAGAGCTCAAACCAAGAGAAACATCCAAACTGCAACATTCCATTTTGAATTTCAAATATCCTGAAGCTTGAAGGGGATTTATTCATCTCCCTGTCTATTTAGAGCTACTAACAAAATTTAGGGTTTTTTTTTTTCTATTGTTGTAGGCTTTACCATCAAGAACTCCAGGGACTGAGTTTCCTCTGCACACAGAGTTTCCTATAGCATAACATGAGCAAGTCTTTCTGTTAAAGAAGCACAGGTTGCCTGACCTGAAGGTACTCTGACAGCTGTTTTGGGTGTGTAGTGTGCACAAAAAGAGGATTCTCAGCAGTGAGCTGAGGTAAACACTGCTGCCAGCATCTCCCCTTCCTGCTCACCCCATTCCTTTGATTAAACCAAGCCTTCCAAGCCCTGTGCTTTTTAATGCATTTTTACATATCCCTCTATTTGCAATCCCATCTGGAATACGTTAGTCCTGGAGTTGTTGCTCCAGACACGGGTGAGATGAACGCAGCCATCGGGAAGTTGTGCCAGATCTCTGCCACTCTCACAGCACAGGTGAGCACGTGAATGGCTCAGTCAGGCCCTGGAGCATGAAAAGTTTACTGGTTTAAGTCTCTCCTTTTATCTGAAGGAGCATTTTCTAAATTAAATTATTTATATTACTAAGCTCTTTAGAGTGTAAAATAGACTTGGCCAACAGAGCCTAGTAATGCTGCGTATTTATAAATTTACTCAGCCGTGTACTGAGCCATGGCCTTTCCAAATTAAAAAACAATGCTAGGCAGTTGCTTACTAACCCCTAATGCATTTTAATATTAGGGAACCCAACCTATTTCTTTGGCTGCTGCTGTATAAAATGAGATCACTGCTGGCTGCAGATGCACAGTAGAGCAGGACTGTTGAAGAGTGTCTGCTGATAATAAGCATATCTATTCACAGCTGATAATACCAGTTAGCGCTTCTGTAGCACTTTGGTGAACACTCTCAAAGCACTTCACATTTCAGTAATATTCTACAATCCCTCACCACACCAGGAGAACTGAAAGAAAGCTTGTTTGAGTCACACATATAATAAGCCACATAGTGGAGAAAATTCCCTGACATTGATTGTACTGTACTATTAATTTTAAGCTTTTATTGCAGTCCTTCCAAACGCTCTCCAACATTTTCATGGTATCGCGTTTTACAATGTTTTGCACAGATCTGCCTGCTAGAATAGAAAATACTTTCAGAGATTCAGTTCAGTGGAAAGTTATGTTCCACCTCCAGGACATTAATCAGCATGTTTATTTAAGCCTAAATGCTTGAGATGTGCTTGCCTTATCAAAAGTGTGCTGACTACACTAACAAATGCCTTCTTCTGGAAATGCAACTCTGCATGACCTGCCAGCACTGTCCATTCTTTGTACTAATTACAGGTTCCTCCCTAGGGGTTGGAAGTTGCTTTTGGTCTGCTTCAGGGTCCAGTGTTTCAGATGTTAAATCACACCACCTGTTGCCTGCAAAATGGATAGAGATCTCAGGCAAACTGATCATCTTTCATGATCTTTCCATTCCTTCCGCTTTGGACAGAAATACAAAGCCATTATCCTTTCTTGTGCTGTCGTGATGCCTCTGGCCCTGGAAGGACAGAGGCATTTAAGCCTTGAAGGATGAACTGAGAGAAAATTCAATTGAAAACCTGTTTTCTTTTTGACTTATTTAAATAATTGTTTAGGCTCTGGCAAAATTGTGCAGAATTATTTTATTTTGTTGAACCCACTCCCCTAAGCCTGTCACATGTGGATAAGGACTGCTCCCTTTGCAGCTGATAGAAAGAACCCAATGCTGTGCTAATTACAGGATTTCTGTGGTTATGCTGTCAGAAAGGTATGTCTGATTGTGATTTTTTGTGATTGCCTTTTTTTTCTTTTTTTTTGGAAAATGGTGAATTGCCTAAAGAGGAATTTTGCAGGAATACACTGATCTTGGCAGACGTGTGTCATTGGAAAGGCTTCTTAGGAACATGTTGGAATTTTTATCTGGAGCTATTGACAGAGCAATGAACATCCTTATACTTCCCATATACTCTGAGGGTGCTCTGAGAAATTAGCCTTTAACATCTCTGTGCAAGTGACTTATAACACACCTCATCTTCTGCTTCTCATGCAGCTATTTGATTGCTTTTGCTTCCTATTCCACAGTAGAAAGCACTTGCAACCTAATTCTAACTTCTAGCCAGCCAGAGACCTCAAATCCCTGCTCTTTTAGGGCATACCAAGCGTGCCTATGGGGTACAGTAATCTTGGCTTACAGCTTCACCGTGCTTGCTTCACCACCGTGTCAGTGCCTTTCCACTCCAAGCTTCATGGAGCCTTCTCTTCATGCTCCCACTATGCTGTTGCAGCAAAAAATAGGAATTCTGGCCACAGCCAATATTTTCCTCATGTAAAGTGTTAAGGGATAATTAGGGTCCATCCAGACCAGACAAAACTCTCATTTTTAAAGCTTCATCTGAAACACCCACCCACTGTGAAGTGAATGGGGCTGAATTTATCTTGAGGAAGATAAAGGCTGAGTCAGCCCAGCTGGGACTTGGACCTGTGGTTAGAGAAAAGTTAGGCACACCACATTTGAAGGTTAAACCACTAAGACATCCCCATGAGCTAAGGTAAACATACCATCATTTACCCTTCCTATCTTTTGCTGGCCGAGCTATGCATTATGTGCATAGCAAAATATGCGTATAACTCAACTGCTCGGACAAACATGGGAGATTTGAACAAAGCTCAAGCACACTCTGGCTGGTTACATGTACAGAAGTGCACCACTGTTCTCATTAAAGGCACAGAAATTCTTTTCTAGAGGGGTCCTCCACCACAGATTGAGTCTGAGGCTCTGCCCCAAACCTGCTCTAGGGGCAGAGCAGATTCCTTTCCCCTTGGCAATGCCACAGCATAGTGCAAGCTGCTTCTTTGTCTGAACCCACTGTTGGGGAAGACAAATCAGGGCTGGGAAGATTGTTCTGAAGGGAATACAAGTCAGCTACACTTAAGACTGCCGAAGAGAAGCTGTTCAGGCTTAGTGCCTAACATAACAGGAGGAGAAACCGGGTCAGGAGCCATTGCCCTCCAGAAGCTCAATCCTCCTACTGAAGTCAAGAGGGAAATTATCATTGACTGCAGTGGGACAGGAGCTAAGCCCTGGAGAGTGAAAAGGAGAAGTGCTGCTAGTGGGGCTGGCCTATAAAAGCCTTCACCTCCTGCTTTCTCCATGTTGTTTCTCCAAGCAGCGCTCCCCGCCAGCAGCTGTGTTTGCTCTGTCGAGACTCAACCCATCCAGAGTAATTCACCTTGATCTCCTCACTGAGGAACTGATGGGAAAAAGAGGTCAGGCAGTGAGAACCATGAAAAGAAACAGTATCCGCAGATGGGACTGCATTCCCGTTTTTTCCATCTGCCTTCTGGTACCTGGGTCTTTAGGTTTTCATTCAGGAGCCAGCTCTGGTGATGTTCTGGCACAGCACACTTTGTGTGCTCACCTTTACCCCCTGCCCCCTCCATCCACTGCACCATGCTGCCTTCTGTAATTTATTGTCTGTGCATCAGATTCAAAGCACTTCAGCTGAGGAGTATCAAACATGTGCTGGATAATTTAATTCTGCTTAACACTAAAAACAAAATGTTCTTTATTTTTAGGCAAATTATTAAGTTCCAGGCTTTGTTTTGTTTTTGCAAGACATTAATATCCATTAAAACTCAGTATGCTTTCCAGGTGCATAGTTTCCTTTCCGAAAATGATTTCTTCTTTGAGTGTGTGTTTAAGAAAAGTCTGTAGCTCCAGCTCTGCTCACAGGATCCTTTCTCTTTAAATGTACATGAATATGTTTGCCTTGGCTGTAGAGACCAGGCAGTACACAAAATATATTCTGTACCCTGTGCTTTGCCAGGTGAACTTCAGCAAGTTCATCCCTTACCCCAAGCTTCATTTTTCTGAATGTAAAATGGGGATAATGTGGAAAAAAACTATTCAAGCTCATGTGAAAGCGCTGGGTGAGGGTGTTAGAGTGCACAATGTCCCCAGTCCTCCACCGTGTGAGCAGCTGCAATTAACACACAGGAGAGGTTGCCTGTTTGTTCAAGGTATACATGTTTACTTCAGGTCTGATGTAGCCTCTCCCTACAAGCCCCACATTTTGTCTACCTTCACATGCTGGCATGAAGCAGGAGATCATAGAGAGGACAAAATTCATTTCTAGTTAAAGAGAAAGCCCATTTCAAAAAGCCATAACCCCCTGTTCCCTTTCCTGAGCATGCAGACTGTGTTGCACAGGAATGCCAGATCCTCATGACAGGTAGACAAGGATGATCCCTTGGGACAAGGTAGGCACTGCGCTCATAAATACAAAGATGGATAGGTTGCCCAATTCCTTATCATTTTTTCTTATTCTGCAGGCTTGTTTGGAGGAGGGCTGTGGCACACAGGTTGCTCCATGTCCCTCCCCCCATTTCCCTGCAGTGATGTCTCTGTGTTTGGGTCCTGCCACTAGCCACCCTCTGGGTATGAAAGCCGAGAACTTCACTCACCCACTCGGTGCTAAGTTGTTGATGTGCAGCAGAGAGCTGTTAGCAGAGCAAAGGCCATCCTGGGCAGCCCCTGAGGAGCAAATGTGCTGCCCAGCCAGCAGCTGCCGGAGGTCAGGTTTCAAAATCACCTGTTCTGGCTGAAAATACAGGAACTTGCCTGTCAACCACTGTCTGGTAATTACTCCAGATTCATCTGCACTTTCCTTGACTGCATCCTAATTGAGGTTTAACAGGTTTTGTCCTGGGTGTTTGAAAAACAGTCTCCCGTCAGTTAAGAATCAAGCCAATTAACAAAACACCCGGGCTGATTAATAATAGCAAATGCTTTACACTCAGCTGTAAAGTCACACGTACAGCACAAACTGCTGCAGGAGCTTGACACCACCTTGCTCCACTGGCAGTGGAGTTGCAAAGGGCAGTTCTCACCCAGGGCATTAAAGGTAGCTGTGAGATCAAACAGCATTCCTTGTGCAGTTCTCAGGTGCAGCCTCCAATACCTCCAGCACACGGCAAACCCAAATGGAGCAAATGCAGCATCAGCCCTTCTTTAACTATATTTCTCTTTTAAAAGCCCATGATAAACGTTCAGAACAAAATGGGAGAGGGATACTCTCCTCATTGCTTGCTACTAATAAGAAAAAGATTTCCTAAGTATGAAAAGCATTAGTCTCAGCATAATGTTTCTTTTATGCAAGCATCTGTGATTGCCATGGAACTATGGAGTAATGCTAACACAGAAGCAATGACCAGAACAAACTTTCAGAATAATGGCTCCAAAGACTTTTCATGGCTTGCTGTAAAGTATTTATTAATTTGGTTAAGAGATGGCCTTGTGCCATATCCTGAATCTGACTGTGTCAAAGAATTTCTGTGGATACTCCCTGGAAAGATTTACCATTCCCATTAAATGATAATGGGAAAATTCAAAAAGCAGATCAAAAGATGGGCATTTTCAGAGGAGAAAATGCTATCTGAGACTGCTGTCTTCCTTCCTTAGTTATGGTCACGTACAGCAGACTTAACTCTGGCCTTCATGTTGCAGTTGAGACTTTGTTTTTTCTGGAGTCATCTGCAATCTGAAAAGACATCCAATTTGCTAAGCAGAGGCTGTTTGTAACTGTGGGAAGCAAGGCTCATTTCTCCACTGAGGCCAATTTTTTTGTGCCTTCACTCTAACCACTTCTTGGTTTGCTGCTATTTTTAATTGTAATGTAGCTAAAATAAATAAAATGCTTGCCTACAACAGGAAAAGGAACAGCTTCAGCTTCCAAAACGTAGGTGGGTAATGTCATTGTCATTTGCCTATCTGTGGGAGGCTGAGATGACAATTGCTTATCCTCCTAGCTTCCTTGGACCAGAAGATGTTCCCCTTTATGCCCACCTATGCCTACTCATAATCAGACACTTCAAATACAAGCACACCAGAAAGAGCTGACTTAAATGCAGCACTTCCAGCACTTCTGTGAACAAATTTACAGCATCAGACCTCTTGGACAACTTGGACCAGGCCCATCAATCTCTGAACTATCATCCTCCCTAAAGAGACCGCACAGAAAACATTAAGTATTCAGCAATACATCAGCAAGGCTAGAACAGCTTCAGTGTAATAACATGAATCACTGTTTGGCCATATGCTCCAGTGTCTGATACTTTCCTAAGGAGCCTGTTGGAATATCATGGTACCTACAGCACTGGGACATAGAGCTAGGTCTGTGCCATGACTATTAGATGATAAATTATTAGTTATAAGCTTGCTGAGCTGTGCACCCCAGCAATACTACACATTGACTTCTATGTTGGCGATTTTTCCATTCAGCTGCCAAAGCCCCAGTGAAATCCTGTAATACCAGGTACCAGAGAGCCTGAATGTTAGTAAGCATCAGTGCTCCTGCAAAGAAACTCTTTTTCCTCTCCTAAATCTATTTTCTACATGTTGTTTTGCTCTAAATCAAAGCTGTACCAACAAGGTCTGGCAGGCTGATGGGTTATTTTTCATACTCCTGCTATCCAATGAATATTTATTTGTTATCTGTTTTGTTTCTGGTTTGTTGCATTTTTAGCTAACCTCTAGCACTTGTGTTGGGAAGGTGGAAGAATCTCCCAGTTAGGCTTTGCTGAGCTGATCCTAGCCTGCATCTGAAGTTAGCAAGCCATGATCTTGGCCACTTTTTTATTAGTCTTGTTTTTGTCATTACCGATAGCACTGCTGAAAAACAAGGCAGAGTTAAATGACAACTTAGGAATGTTTTCTTCTTCCTAATATAACACCATTCTACAGGGACTTGGGAAAAGATTTAGATGAGTCGTGTCCAGTAACACTGAGCACCTTCCAAACACAGTATTTTGGTGAAAGTTGTTAGTTACTTGTTTAATAAAGATCATGTGTCCTGTTATAAGCATCAGAATGGCAGTCCATTAATCTTGGGAGAAATTTTCCCTCCAATTCAGATCTTGACTTGAAGTGGAGGGAAGGGGGGCAGGGAATAGCCATTGAGGGTTTTTTCCACTTTCAGGAGAATGGCATGTTCCTCAGGGAGACAGTAAATTGAAATTAAGGCTGTTTCAGTTGGCCTACAGGATATGCCTGCAAATGTAGACATATCGAAATGGTGAAAAAGTCTGTCTGTGCCCATTCATATAAAGTGAATGGGTTGTAATGTTCTCCAGCCCTTGGGAACGGTGGCTAGATTGAGGAAAGAAGGCAGGAAGAATGAGATGGATTTGACATAAGTATATTTAAGTGCACTGAAGGCTTTCTCTCCTCCCTGTGGTTTAATGGTATATTCCACTGGGGTCTACAAGGAAGAAAGAGAGTGAATCCCTACAGCTTTTCTTTTTAAGGATAACAAATCTTAAAACAGGTGTGAGCACAGAAAGATCCTCTTACTTGTTGTTTTTAAGTCCTTCTCAGCCAGCCGGCACTCTGTGTGTATTATTATCATTCCACAGAGTGAGCGCTGGGGAGAGGGGACTGAGAGTGGAAGAGGAGCTGGAAAAAATAAATGACTGCAAATGAATAATATGAACTAAGTATGCTGGTCATGCTCTATGAAATTTATTATACTGTGGTTACCAAGAAGACATATTAGCCAGACTAGAAAGAACAGAAAATAAAAGGTTGCAGTGTAGGGAAATACCTTCTTGCCTCTTGGCAACGTGTGAAACAAGGGAATAAGCGCGACGGGAGCTCGGGCTGCTGAGCAACTTCCCTGGATGAGGAGGCAGGCTTAGGCTGTCTGAGCACAGAAGGGTGGGCTCTGAATTTGCTTTCAGCAAAATATCAAGCTTGTGGATATGGGCAGAGAGGGGTCTGTTAGATGCTTTGTCTGTGGCCAGTTAAGAGGCAGCTTTTCCTGGTGAGCGCTGATCCTGGCACTGCCACCTCCCTGTGGGACACACAAGAGGCAGCAGCACTACCTCAGCTGGCATTTTTAGAAACCACTAAATGAAGTCCTTATGTTGCTCCATCCAGGAAGATCCAAAATGGCACATTCACTGGCCAGAACCCTCTTTGCAGGACTCACGCTTGCTATGTACCCTGGGGATTTCAAAATGTGTTCTGGGGATTTCAAAATAGGTGCCTCAATGTGGACCCACTGATATCTCTGCCTCTTCTTTCCCTGCCCATCCCCTCTGGGGAAGACTTGGGCAAAGAGAGCCAGCTCCAGTTGTCCATTTGAGGGTCCTAACAAGGCTTACGAGTCTTTCCCACCTGTGGGAGGAATGTTATCTGAAGTTAGGGCAAAAACCTTAAGGAGTGTTAAAAGCATAGTAGATCTTACTGACTTTCTGTTTGAAACTGTCTCCTGGGTGATTTTGCCGTGATTCTCATTATCCTGGTGAGGATTAAACAGTCAGTGACTTTCAGGAGAGTGATCAGCTTCAGGAGTTCACAGCATGGTAACTCTTAATAAACAGGAAATAAAATTAACTTCCTTGCTCCCATTCCAAAATGTTTACTAAAATGAAGAGAATAAATCTCTAACTCCAGAACAGGCTGCCCCTAGTGGTTGGACCTTTGAAACTTGGAAGGGAACTTTACAACCTCTGCCCATATGTTTCTGCCCCCCCTCAAAAGTCTGGCAAGTTTGCAGAGGTTTCCCCTTATAGTTGTGAATTTCACATGGAAATGTAATGGTTTCATCAGGAGTCTTGTATTTCAGCTGTAATAAAAGAAGAGATAGGAATCAAAGACAGTTGTTCCAAGGGAATGGAGTCTGTAGTGTATAATTACAAGTCCCTCAGCCAAGGGCAGATGCTTGAACTATTTCAATTCTTTTATTACTCTCCTGAACGCAGCCAGTGAAATGTTGCTAACATACAAGGCTGCAATTGCCTCTCTTGTTTTCTTTCTCTTTTTTTCCTTTTGTTTGTCCTTTGGACAGGCAGGGAGAAAGCAATACTCTTGCCCTGGATAAAGCCCAGCAACACTATTCTTCAGAGAAAGGAATTTCCACTTCTAGAAAGTTAACACCATTTTAATTCCAGGTAAGATTTCATGCTTTTGCCATGAGCTACCTGAGAAGTTTTTTTGGCTATGAACAAGGGGGACCACCATGATTACCTTCAGTCAGGCTTGAGTGCAAACCCTAGAAAGTATGGAACAGAAGTTAAAAACATCAGGGTTTGGATGTGACACTGTTTTATTGCACATAATCTCTGCTTAATTAGTTGGTCTCTGTGCTACCATTGACACAAATGTAAAACAGTCCACCCGTTTAAATTTCATTGTTGTTGACACAAGTGGGAAGGGTATCCTGAGTCCGTGTTTCTAATGAGGATTTGTCTTAGGCCAGCTAAAGTGGACCTGGATTTCCTTTCTCTGGTTTGTATCAGCAGTTGTCTCCATTACATGCTATAACTCCTGCGTGTAGCTTTTTCAGCCTGGCATAAGGACAATAGGTAATTCAAATATCTATATTGTCCCTGCACCCTATAGTGGTATTACAATGACAATTTTATTACTCTCATAAAATTTTTGCAACTTCCCCACAGCACATTGTAATTTCACCAATGGTTGTAAAAGCTCTTAAATTATATTTGTAGAAAATTGAGATGAATGGGTTTTAGTATTAATGCATTTCTCATTGTGTAATAAGAATTTTTGTCCCTTTCCTTTTGCCAAGTGCAGAGAAAAAGCAACTCAGTTCAAATATTTGTCAACTCCCATTAGAAACATTTAATACTAATAAAATTTATGGATTTAGTTTCCAAAGGATACTGCCAGCGAAGTTCATGATTACTAAATCAGTACTTAAATGCAACTTAAATACAATTGTTCACCTTATAAATTTATATATGTTGTTTGACGTATATAAAGTGCAGTTTTGGAGGCTGAGTCACCAGTGGAGGAGCTATTTGCTTAATTCAAGCTTATAAATGAAAGGAAAATTTATTGCTAATAAAGCAGCAGCATTTGCGTAAGATGTTCCATAAATGTTTCCTAGGCATGGTGGGCAAAATACATCCAGAACCAAAGAGCAGGTGGAGCTTCCAAATTAAGCCTCAGGTACTGAGAGCAAGCAGGGCTTCACAGAATTTGCTGTGCTGCCTCTTCCTCATGTGAATGTGAGAGAAATCGGCCTATGTAAGGACAAGGCAGTGAGGTGTGAGGTGTGGGCAGCCTGGGGTGTGCAGTTACCAGGCTGAAGTTTCAGCCTGTCTGCTCAGTCATCTACGTTAAAAAGTCTTGTCAAATCGAACGTGCAGCAGAGTCCGAAGCAGTGAAGTGCGAAGGTACAGTTTGAGTTGGCTGCAGTCCATGCAGCTGTGATGAAACAGGAGGGGAAAAAAAAGATGGCATCAAGGGAAGGGTAAATTCTGCTCTTGACATCTTCAGCACTGAAAAAATATTGCAGAGGGAGCAAGGAAGAAAGATGAACATCTTGATTTTTATTACACATAAACGCAGCACCATTTCCGAAGCAACAGAATGAAAACAAGTTTCTATTCATGCTCTATTTTTGCTTGTCATTTTAGTCCTTTCTGAAGTTTTCAAATTCAGGCAAATCCACCTGCAAGACACTAATGAATTTATCATTTGAAATAGAGTCAAAGAAAAGTTACTCAAGTAGACAGACTTGGGAGAAAAAGAGTTGGCTCAGGCAGGACAGGACACTGCTAAAAATACAAAGAGGAGAGCCCATTTTATTTGCAAAAGAATCTTCTGCAGACTTTATGTTTTCAATTTTAACTACATTTATTCAGCTGGCTGCAGCTTTTGATTTCTGGATGTTTTGATACTCTTTTATTATTATTTTGGATAATAATTCCAACTTCTCTGGCTAGAACACTCAGGGTTTTTTTCTTTATTTTGTTCCACATATGGGGAGAAAAATAATTGATGCTGTAACTCCCTGAGGCTCACTGAGTGCCTGGGAGTAAAACGGCAACTGCATTTCATCTGAAAAAATGTTGCTTGAACGAAAAACAAAAAGCTGAAGCCACATGTTTGGAGCAAATGTGCTTTAACTAATGGATCCCAGTGTATTATTAACTCACAGTAATTCATAAATATGACAAGTGTTTTTTTCTTTTTACACCAGCGCCCAATTAGGGCCAAACGAAACCGCGTCATTTGTGGCCGAGCGGGTGTCCCTGAAGGGTACTTATCTCCTGAAGGATTGTCTGCAGGCGTGAAGCTGGCTGGGGAGGTGAGCAGGGAAGAAGGTGGCAGGAGCAAGCTGTGAACACGAGGAGACATTACAGCAACGCTGCGGCGCACGAGGTGAGGAGCGGAGCGCCGTCCATCACCGCGCCTGGAGCTGGGACCCGCGGCCATCAAGCTGACAGCAAGGAGGAGAAAATGAGGCTTGCAGGGCTGCAGTGGGAGCAGGGAGGGGTGGGAGAGGAAGGGCTGAAGAGGGAATTATGGAAGGAAAATTTCCTGACAAATTACTTTGTGTTTTCTGGTTTCGTTTCTGACATGCGGAAGGAAATGCTCTGTGTTTTCTTAAGGAAGTGCAAATTTCTCCACTTCATCCATTTTAAATCCTCGCCCTTAGGCCTTTTGTACTGAAGCATAAAGTTTGGAGGCCTTAAATGGTCATAACGTTTCCCTGTAGAATTTAGCCTCAGAAACCTACTAACAATTCTGGAGGGCTCAAAAGGAAAACCATTTTACAGCAATTTGGCAACATCCATTTATAGGGGGGGGTTCATATGGAGCATCAATTTATTCTCATGGTTTCTTTACCATATTTGATGAAATATAAGATGCAATTGGAACAAGCGGCTAACGAAAAAAGGCCATAAACTTTGAAATGGTGTTGTAAAACACACAGTGTGTTAACGTGAAATAAGTTACAGACTTAAAAGAATTTACAATGGCTTGCTCATATAATAGTAGTACAATAGACTTGCAAGTTGCAGATGTTTTCTGGTAGATCTGGTATTTTAATACACGTTCTCCTTCAGTGAAACTGTGAGATTTGGGTCTGGATAATAATAACATAGTGACACTGGAAAACAGAATTGAAGGAAAACTGGTAAGTGGAGGAGGGGGAGAAACCAAACAAAAATAGAAACCTCAATGATTGTTCACTTTAGCCATACTCTATTTCTGTGTGGAAAAAGTGTTAAGTTTGCAAGTCAGTCGAACAATCAAGTTTCTTCTGCTTTCCCAGATCATTCAGTGGCCCTCATCCTGCAAGTGGGATGTGTTTCCCAGGATTCTTCACTTTTAGGATGGGACTAGAGCAGGAGAGAGAGAGAGAAGCTAGGAGAGGAAAAAACCCCTATGCTAACATATATTCCTCTCCTGCACAGGTCCTACAGCAACCAAAGCCTGTTGCAAACTTCCAGGGACCACTTTCATCTCAAGGGGCATTTTCCAAGCCCACAGGACTCTTTTTGATGAAACCATTGCAAATTCTATTTATATTTGGGGTCCTCAATGAAAGCATGGCCTTTTAGTAAATCACTGTGCAACAACAAAGATTTAAGTTTAAATCTGCAGAGCAGTGGCATGGAGGAAAACCAGCAGCATCTCACCATCAGCTTTCCTGTGTCAGCCACACAGACCAGTTCCTGGCCCTAATGCTCCCACCTCTCTGTGGAGTACCTAGGACCTTTGCAACCTCATGCCTAGAGGAATCAACCCCAGCTCTAAGTGCTGGATATAATTTGCTCCTGACAGTGGGCACATCCAATTGGAAAGGATTGCAGGAGGGCTTATGTGCCCTGTGACTGACAGCATCTTTTCCCAGCAATGCTGGTTCAGAGCAGGAAGGGAATATTTAGTTGTTAGCTTCCCTAGGAAAAAGGGCTTAACCAGGGTTTGTGTACAACAATTTGGAAGGGAGAAAGATGTGCAGCATGGTCCCTCAGTGGCCACCAAATTCTCTCTGAGGGCTGTATCAGTGTAGGTCCTGCACAAAGGGGCTTGAGCTCTTCTACTTCTGGGCATATTTATACTATTCACTAACAAAATAGGAATGTACTGCTTAAAAAAAACCACCCAAACCCAAAAAAATGAAGAAAAGATTTGTGCTTCGTGCTTTGCTGACATTTCAAAATTTGTCATCAGTTCTTCCCTCTCACTTAGTCTGGGTGCAGTGCAGATGTAGGACACATTGTGCAATGTGGATGCTTCAAAAGGAGAGAAAACAAGGGAGAGGAAGGGGAAGCAGGCAGACTTCTACTCTAGCTCTAGTGGTTGTAAAACACCTTGCCCAAATGTTCTGTACCATCAGTGAAAGCACAGTAAAATCCAGTTCTCTACTTTGGCCACAGCTTGAGATTTCTAATGTGATGGGGACAGGTCTAATCCAACAGCAGGAGTTCTGCTCCAAGGCCTAGCTCCTATCACATAAGACCAAGAGAAGCATCTGGAAGCAAATTCAGGGCAGCTCCCTGTCTCATTCCTTGAAGACAAAGCAGTCTTTTGATGGAGAGAAGGAAATGAGTGCAGTTGTCTCAGCTCCACCCTAGATACTAACCTAGGTTGTCAGGCTTCTGCTGATGACTGCAGTCTGGACTTTGAGGCATAGTGAGTGACTAAATCCTGCAAAGAAGACAGTGCAAGGATCCTTGGTACACAATTTTGCTTAATAGCTCTATTGAGTAAATGTTCTTATACAAGGAAACCCTTACATAGCAGAGAAAAACTACTTTTTTAAGTAGGAAGAAAATAGCGGAAGCTGCTGAAATTAAACTGTGCAGAAAAACATTCCCCATTATTTTCTTCAACCACATTGTTTTGCTTCTTAATAGACATTTGGAAATGTTCTGTTTCTAGAGAGAACATTCATGTGAATCTGCTACCGGAAGCAAATGTCACAGAAAATCTACCACAGGATTAGAGAAGTCAGGAAAAGGGAAATCAGTCAAGTCAATATTGATAGGCACAAATCTCTGTTTAGTTTAGTTTTATGTCCCACAAAGAAGGGGAAGGGAGGAGGGCGTGCCAGGGAGCCTTTCTGCATGCAGTGTTTGCTTTTATTGGTAAGGATTTCCAGGATTTAAGTTCCCATCCTGATTCCTGAAAGAGGGAGAAGTTAAAAAAAAAAAAAAATAAAGTTCAAAAATACTTCTTGTCACAAACACTCTGAAAGTGTCTGTGCCCCAACCAATCATTGGACTCATGTGTTGGGAGTGTTTGGACAGATTAATCAATTTCAGCCACCTAATTGTCCTGCAAATACCCTTTTATTGTGAGCTTAGGGAGAGGAATACCAGGAGGAACCTCATACACCAGAGCAGAACAGGCTTTAACACTGCATAGCTACTCCTGATTTGCATCCTGGGATGAGAACTGGGCATTACATTTAAGCCCACAACATCAGTAATAAATGTATCGTGTGTGTGTGCTCTGCTTTTCACACTCCCTCTACAAGCTGATTCAAGCACATGTGTGCTCTATTCAACAGAGACCTATTTTTTTCCCTTGTATAGTTCAGGCCTGAGGTCACCTACAATATGAGACAATGCCAGTACAATATTTCTTTGTATCAGACCTGCCAAAACACCACAACTCTCCACTGTGTTTAAAAAGAGGGAAAAAAAAGAGAAAGAAACCACAAAGAATTTTTATTTTCTACAACTCCAATCAGGAGGCAGAAGAAGCTGCCAAATTATATGATAGAAACTCCTACGCACAGAACCCAGTAGAGTTGTAAACTGAACTTCTGTAGCTTTTCAATTGTAAATCCAGATGCTTTTATCCACAATTCTTTTCAATGACCTTTCACTTGAAAGTCAATTTGTCAGTCTACTTACAGTGTCTGAAGAAATCATCAAAGCCACAACCCTCAGTCGTTCTGAAGATGATGTTCCCTGCACAACTGCAAAGTTGCTACACTTGTTTCCTGAGCTGGGGTGTTCACATCTTGCTTCTGCCTGTAGGATTTGTACACACTCCTCACTTCAACCAACAGCAGCAGCACAAATCCTTACCCCTCATCATCTAAAGAGAGGAAGATGAAGGGAAAGAAAATTATCCAGAAGAACAAAATCAAAGCCATTTCTAGTCACTACCCTGACCTCCATCAAGGGAACACCCTTAGTTAAATCTGTGTCCTATATGAAGTTGGACAACTTGGGTGACTTTGAAGGCAAACACAGTTTGGATGCAATGGAAATCATTAAATAGCTTTAATGTATCTCCAACAGAGATGAACTTGACCTCTGGCTGCAGGGATGGGTGCACAGCGTAGTTCTGGGCTTGGTACCCCCAGCTGAGCACTGACACTGAATTCCCCAGCCAGGTGGAGAGAGCAGCACCAGGGATACTGATGTCAGCATCCAGTCCCAGTCACTGCAGCATTCCCTGGCAGAAAAACCACAGAAACATCCATTTGGAAGAAGAATCCAAAGCTCAGAAATGTTTCCTCCTTCCTCTCTTGGGATCGAAAAACAGTTTTCAGAATTTCCAAAGTTCAGGCTCAGTTGTGTTTCTGTGGTTTTCTAGGTCGGGATGAGCCAGAAATATGTGAAAGCAATATTTGGTGAGGGTGGGATACTCTTACTTTGTTTTTGTGGTCTATACAGGACCTTCCACACTGTGAGGATATAAAAAAGAACAAGGACAGTTGCTTGCTGTGGGAGAGTATTTTAATGTGTGGTTTCTAACACGGAGGAAGTTTACTTGTAAGTTTTGAGAATAAGTTTCTGGCTGGTTCTAATTATCACCTACCAGTTGATTCCATCAATTCTAAGGGTGGTTACACTCCCGAGCGTTGATTAATTTTACTGTTATTAATTCCTGTTTATTTTAAGTGCTGACAATGTAATCAGTCTGATGAAGAAAACAGAACTAAAACTCCTGCACTGCTGAGGTCACAGGCTACAGGATAGGAATCAGCAAACATGATATGAGTGGGTTTGAAGAAAGTGCTGATATTTTCAGAAGATATGTCCCTCTTCCCCTTTTAGCTAGCTATGGTAAGGGAAAACACATGTAACTGGTGGAGGCTTCTGTTCTTAAGCCATGAGGAAAGAGGACTCAGGAGCACAGAAAAAAAGAGCAAAAGAAACAAAAAGCAAAAAAAACTGGCTGGCAGTCTCCAAATGAGGAAGATTAAGAGGGAAAGAATGAAAAACTTACGGAGCATGAGGTGATGCAGAGCTGCCCAGGATGAGGACCATCAGAGCCATGCATTTCTGGTAGGGAAGAGAGCAAGAACTGATGTTTGGGAAACAAAATCTCTGTCTTAATTCTCCAGCTATTAATGAAAATATTTAACACAGGATGAGAAGAAGGCCAGCAAACATGACAGTTATTCCCAGAGATGAGAAAATCAGTCAGGATAGACGGACTTGCCCTCAGCTAACATCAAAACCTTATATGGAAGAGAATGAAAAATGTCTCAGGTTTGGAAAAGAAAAAGAACCTGGGTGAGTTTGGAAGTAGAAGTACAGGAGTATAATGAAGAAATCTGTTCTTCTATTACTGGCTCAGGCAAAAACAAGCGGTATTGGAAAGCTGACGAGAGAGTCTGTGTTTGTGTGATTCCAGTCTGATTTCTACAAGAAAAAGGGGTCAAAAGTTTATCCAAAGTTTAACCAGTATCTGAACTTTCCAGAGCTGAGCTGAACTGAGCCTCTAACCCAAATCACTCCTCCAAATGTGATGCTATTTAGACCCACTTTTTCAGTTAACCCACTTCATGCTCAGTTTTTAGACTGCCTTCACCCTGTCTGTTCTTGCTTACTAACGTGCATCTTTGGAGTTAATATTCCTACTGTGGGGATGCAGAAACTGAGGCCAAAGTCATCATGAAAGGCATTGAAACCACTCTCCTCCCACTTGCTTTCCTTGTACTCTTTCCACTCAGTGCTTTGACGTGCACATGAAACTGTTTTGTCTGTCCTTTGCAATCAGGTATGTGGTTCAGCAGTGTGGATGTGGGCTGGACAGCTGTGCTCTCCCAGGCTGCTGTGGCTGCTTCTTTCCCCTCCATACCTTTGATCTCAGTGCTATGTGGTGCTTTCTTGCTTTGCTGGTGGGTCTCACCCTGTGCCTTTTAACTGCCCAGCCTCGGGGGTAGAGGCAGGATGGTTTCTGTGTGTCTCTCCACTTCAAGGAAAGTCCAGCATGAGAAAGCCTTGGCTGGAAAAGCACACAGGCACGGTGCCTAGTGAACTGAGGAGGAAGTGTGGGCACCAAGGGGCAGACTGAGATGGGGAGATTACTGCTTTTACTCCAGAGTGCCTCCACTGGCATCCACAGGTTCTGGCAGGGCTGCTCTGCAGCAGCTGTACATCACCAATGTAAGAAGAGCTGTAAATTCCATCTCTTGCATGTCTCAGTGCAAGGTGCAGTTTGAAAAAGCAGAACTGTGTTTCAAACCAGCCAGGCCAGCCTAAGAAGCAAAATAAGTTCTTCTTGTGAAGCAGTCCTCAGGTGGTTTAGCAGTTTTATCTGCTTCTTCCCAGCCATGAGCCACATACTCTGCAGCAAAAATCTCATGGGCTTCCACATAGCCATGAGATTAAAAGCAAATCCTCAAAATTATTTAAGCTCTCAGAGAGCAAAACCTGAAAAGTCAACTGCAAAGCTATATAAATTTAGGACCCCAAACTCAGCTCAGAATTTAATCCTTAGACTTAATCTGTAGATTGATAAATGTATTAAAAGCAGGGAGGCTCTGAAGTTTATTCCAACAGATACTGGAAATGTATCCCCAAAAAAATTGCTCAGATTCCCTCAGGCAGTTGTATTTTTCTAGCTGACTTTCCTGTTTCAATAGCAAGAAGAGATGCAACTTATAAAAAGATACCACTTCTCTTCTGTCAAATACTGCACATTCCAGAGTGCTTGCTCATGCTACATCCTTCCCTATGGAGCTGCTGCCTAACTTTCCCAAAGCTGATATTAATATCACAGACCATTATAATACAGTTATTTTCATGGAAGCCTGGGAGGAAGTCACGTGGCATTAATAGGTCCCTGGTGCCCATAAGGTCTCCATTTAGTTTGTTGTTTTTACTTGCATAAGCAGCAATGAAGTGAAAAGCTGAGGAAGTAACAGTGATTGTCTTAAATGAGTAATTTTTTAGTACCTGATTTCTTGATTAATAATTGTTTCTCTTGATTGGATGAATGCATTTATTAGGCAGTTTGAGTGGACACATACACCCATTCTCCACCAGCCAAACTGTAGTTTCACAGCTTCTCTGCACCTGTAAGGGCTGGACTTCCTTGGGTGCTGGTGGCAGTGTCCTCTGCCTGATGCCCTTGGGCCAGGCATTATCCCAGCTCCCTGTCAGGGAGCAGCAGGGTGTGGTGGCTGTGCAGGCATCTTCCTCTGTGTGCTTTGCTGGGAAACTGAACACAGTATTAAAACACACCCACACAAGACCACCACAAGGGGCCTTTCTTGCCAAATACTTGTGCTCCTGTCACCTGCCAGTTCAAAGCAAGTACCACTCTTCCACTGGTGCTGCTGCCTATTAACCATATGTGCCCGATTTTGAGACAGCCAGAGCCAAGAGTGTCAAACTGGTCTGGCTAAAAACTTGGCAGCATGTGTGCCTGTGTGTGCTCTGGGAAACAGAGTCAGCCCTGTGTCTGACTGAGCAGCACCAGTGCAGCAGAGAGGTGGGGAAGGGCACAATCCTGCAGGCAAAGGGCCTTCCAACTATTTGCAGAACTGGTTAAAAAGGGTCATTCCTCTCAAACATTTTTTTGATAGCAGATTTTATGTTAAACATACTTTTTTTTTCTTTTGTCACAATTCATACTTTCTGCTAGAAGTTTTAACTTTTCCTAAAAGCTCACAGGAACAGTAGTTGTCTCAATCTTCTCAAGGATATAGAAGCCCCAGCTAAACACTTCCTCCAATATCATCCTCAGGGAGGACTGCCATGGTGCACCATGACATCCTTCCTTTGAGACAGGGAGTGCTTGCAGGTTAGAAGGAATGCACAGTGTCAGTCAGTTGGGAATGTGCTCATCCATTCACATGAATCAATACCTGGGGCAAAATGTCATAGCAGCATTTCCTAATTGAAACTTTCTTCTTTCCAATGCCCCCAACCCCTGAAGTTCTTAAAATAGGCGTTATTTTGGATAAAACCCTGGTTTTCAACTATCTATGGAAAAATAGTGTTTTGCCACTTTTTAATGGAAAGATGGTGCTTGTATATCTTTGTGCCAACATTTCTCAATTGATTCTCAATTGTCTACAATTGGTGTATAAGAAAACCTCAGGTGGAGTCAATAAAAGGCTGCATCCCTCTAATCCACTGAATTCTGAAACTGTCCTGCTGTTTTTGAGCACTGACACTGTGAGAAATTCAGTGCTGGACATTTTAGCAATAGCACTCAACTTTTTCCATGTTCACTTCAGCTGCTCCTAGAGCTCCCCTGTTGCCAAAATCCCGTTTCTCCCTATCAGAAAAGGGTTCCTGACTCATCCTCTACAAAGCTTGCATACTACAATCATGCCTAAGTAACACAAAAAATCTTACTAGTATCAAGAACCAAATATTAATGCTGATGGAAATGTTTTCAGCAGGTTGACACTTCACCAAGCAATGCTCCTGGGCTCCAGGTTATCCATGTACAGATTATCCATGCCCTGGCTCTTCCAGCCTTCTTCGAAGGTCCTGCCCCTTAAAATAATGGAATTGTTCAGATTGGAAAATACCTTTGGGATCATTGAATCCAACCATTAATCCAGAAGTGCCGAGGCCACCACCACTAAACCATGTCTGTTAGCACCACATCTACACATCCTTGAAATAACTCCAGGGACAGTGAATCCACCACTTCCCTGGGCAGTCTGTTCCAGTGCTTTGCAACCCTTTCAGTGAAGAATTTTTACTAATATCCAATTAAACTTCCCTTACTGTAATTTGAGACCATTTCCTCCTGTCCTCCTTTGGGCGACCAAAGAACCCATTAGAAGCAAAAAGTCCTTACAAGAGACAAGGCTGGGTTTTTTATCTGAAATCAACCATTTCAGTACAATTCCATTCTGGAAAGATCTGAAAGGCCTTTTTGTTTTTATTCCAAAGCTGAATGAAAACAATTTTTGAACTTCAACAGTTGTTGCAAAATGGAATTGTCATCTTGTGGACAGCACCCCTGAGCATATGGTGTTACTGTCAAATAAATCTCGTTTAATATCAAAATGAATAACATTGCACTGATTGCATTCCACAGTATATTTTTAACTCACTCAAGCCCTATCTTTTCTCATCTAAATAGACCTTTCAGAGAATCTCAGAGATTTCCTGCAGAACTGAGTCTATTTTGCTGTGCAATGTATTTTGCTATGCAAGCTATCATCTTTGTTACAGCATTTGCATTGCTTTGCAAAGGACAACCACAACAGGAAACAGTCTGTTTTCTTCCTCTTCCTGGGAGCATTGGACATCTTGCAAGAAAGTTTGCCCACCAAACTTGACAATTTATAGTTCAGTTTTGCTATTCCAAGTAATTTGGATTATCTGGACAAATATTCTTATTTTTTTCCCTTAAGTGTTCCGTCACATCAAAGCACCCCTGCTTTGTTAATGTACATTTAAATATTTGCTTAGAAAAGATCCTTAGATATCCAACCATGGCTGGCTAACTGGAAAATTGTACCTTCACTCCTACAAATTTCTTATCAATGCAAAATTCCTTGTAGGTTTCAAATCTAAGGTTAAAAAAATCCATTTTAACATATTCGACCTTGCTATGACTGTGAGGTACAGCAGTGTAACTATGTCCATTACACCTGAGCAGAGCTGAGGTTCAGGGTGCCCAAAACTCTCATCCTTGAATATTTTGGTGCTTTTAATTTCCAACCCTGTTCTCAGAGCTGAACAAATATAGGCCTTGAAAGTTATGCAGAAAATCAGGTGCAAAATTATGAGATGTCTCAGCATTCAGCTCAAGCGAGGCAAACACCTGCATCATCTGTACCTTCTTCATCCTAAGAATGTCTAGCTGTCCAACAACCTCTGAAGCTAAAGCACTACATTCCACCCTGCATTTCTTTATTTTTAAAGGAGATATAGAATACTTTTTCTGCAGTTTGTTTGCATTCAGTTTTATTTTCAAACTACTGTGTTCTTCCTGAAATAGGAACTGCTTGCATACCGACTGAGCTGAACAAGTCATTTCAGCTTCCTCTGTCTCAATTTCTCTTTCTGGGCAGTGAGAACAATGAATCTTCTGTAAAAGTACTGATTACCTACATAAAAAGAGTGGTTCAGTCAAATTTTACCTGACACATCCCAGTATAGATCCCATGTTTTTTCTCTGTACCTCTGTTTGTGTCAAGAGTCACAGGAAAATTTGTATTCACAAACTTTGCATCATGATTTAAGGAACTACCTCTTTTTCTAGTATTAACAGGCATAGCTCCATCCACAAAGCTTTAACAACAAGGAGACCTATGGCTGTGGAAAGCAGGAAAGGCATGCACAGCACTTCCCAGGATTCTCTTCTGACTCGAGCTTCTTTTGTCCAACACTTAACAGGAGGCCCAAGCTAAATAGGACACCAGAGGGCAAAGGGCAAACAACCTCATAAAACTATTCTTGTAGGCCCTTTAAAAAGTTCTAACTGTCTGCCAGGTGGATGAGGTCACCATGAGCAGTCAGCAAGTCTTGTTCAAGGTCTGTTCAAATTTTACTTAAATCAGTAGAGGGGTAGATTTCAATAGAGGGATCACATTCTGGCACTGCACACCTATTTCCTAATCAGGCAGTCATCACAAGTGGACTAATTTGTGCTTCAGTCTTAACTTAATGGTGTCCATAGGTTAAGAAAATACACGTGATCTAAAGGTTGTTTCCATAGGATGCTGATTCCCAGTTCAGCAAATCACTTCAGGATGTGAAAGTGTCATAGGTTTAGTTTGTCATTACCTGCTGCCTTCCCACAGAAAGGACCTGCCTCACACACAGGGAAAGAGCCTTTTGTACTACTGTGGGTCAGGGTGCCCTCAGTCTTTTCTTTTCTTCACATGAGCTATTTCATGAAGTAAATAAAAAGGATTGCTGAAGAGCTCCACCTGCTCTTCTCTTTTCAGTGCGGAAGGAAAAATTGCTTTCCTCTCCACAGCTTTTTGAATCTCATAATTGCATCATTTGCATACCAGATTACTGTTCCATTCCAGATCATAATTTGTTCAAGTATATCTTACATTTCCATTTTTGTAGTTTGTCATAACTTCCTCATTCCACATTTATCAAATAAAGCTTAACCAACAGCTTGGTTTTTTGTCTGTTTGGTGTGATGTGGTTTTTTGTTGGGTTTTTTTTGGTTGTTCTTTTTTTTTTTTTGCAACCACAAAGATTGTTTGTTTATTTATTTATTTATTTGGCAAATAATAACATTTTTTCCCACATAATTTTCATTGTTCTCTTTTACAGTTCTCTTTCACTCTTGCTAAATGCATCAGTCCATTAAGCAACGAGCCTGTTACTTCTCCATAGCCCCTGCTACAAGGATCTCTTCATCTGTCATAGAGTTTCAACAGTGAAGCAGTTAGCATTTAATACTGTAACTTTTTTACAGGAATAATGAGGATAGTTCTATGAGGTTGTTTGTGAATTATTATCTGTAATTTTGCCTTTGTTGTCTGCTCACTCTGTCTGAGAACCTTGGCAAGATCTGAAGCAAATGAGTGCGACTGAATATAAAACCTTGGGAAATGCTGTGCCTGATTTTGTTCTGCTCAACAGCTGGAAGAAAAGGGAGCAGCTTCAATGCTGGTGCTAAGCTTGTGAATGCCAGGTGAGGGTTAAGTAATTCAGCCAGATGAGATAATTAGTGTACATGTGCTCTGATGCAAGTAGAGAAAACCAGGCTTACCAAGCTCTTCTGAAACTGGCCTGGTTAAACAGGGTTGTTCCGAGATTTGAAGTTTTGATGTGGCAAACCTGCTTAGTTGAGAGAGTGGCTCAGAGAGGTCCAGAATTGATGGAGTCAAGTCCAAGGGGTCCTTGTCAGTGCAAATTTTTTGAATGCTACAACGACTCAGTTCATTAGCTTTTCCTCAATAAGAATACTAGCATGGAATTTTCTCCCTTTAGACCTTCTGTCCTTTCCAGTTTCTATTGAGTTGAACTGCCAGATTCAGAAGTAATTGATGGGAAGGACAAGAAAATTACTCGTGCACTGACACCCACAAACACACACAGAGAACACAATTGCATAAACTCCATTTCCTTAGGAAGTAAGACTAAAACTGAAGTGTTTACATGAAGCAGCAAAGGAGAGCAGCCAGGCTTTGGAAGGCTTTCAGCCAGATCCCTGTCTTCTGTAGATCAGTGAGGAGGGCAATAGAGCAGTACCAATTTGCACCAATTTGGGTCACCTAGCTCTAGTCTTGACTAGTCCATTGTATATCCAGTCTTCACAAAATGAAAATGTCAGGATTTTGAGACCAGGATCAAAGATGTGTTGGAAAGAAGGTTTTCTAGGGAATTGAAAACGCACAAGGGATAGAGCATGAAGGCTAAATAATATTATTTTAAAGTAATGGCTACAACATTTTCAGGAAGTTTGCTTTCCCTGGATACATCCCATTTTAAGGCATCACTGTTCAGTCTCATAAAGAGCACTATTGCTGACAAAATAACCTCCAGTTCCTTTTTTGCTGTTTCGATTACTGCATTGATCAATCTGAAATGTCTGTTTGCTTGACATGACTGAAAGCATAAATTATCTGAAATGTGATACAGCATTGCAAGATGATTTGAACCACTCTTTACCTCTTTTTTCCTTTCTTCAGAAGGAATTATGTTGAGCTAAAAAAGAAAGTTAAACATGATTTAGGGAAGCACCTACAACTATTATGGCCTGCCTTGATTCAGTGTACTGAATAAATCTACTATGTTGTGTCCATTTAATAACGAAACAAAAAAAATTAAAAAAAAAAAAAAGGAAAAATAAAGGAACTAACAAGTAAGTTCCTCTGAATGCAGTTTATTAGGCTGCCTTTGTCTCCAAGTGATTTATCTTTGAGGCCTTTGCTGCTGAATCTCTGTATATATAATTGTGTTTGTATTTTGGAGCAAACCATTGTCAGGCAGGAGGCTGAGACGATGGTACAAGTTATATTTATTTCTACATGTCATATCCTTCCAGGTAATTGGAAATTTTAGCTAAGGTCTTTGTAAAGAGACAAAAAATGAGTCCCAAAGTGAATCATGATTCATTCCATGACATAAAAACTAGCTCTTAAGAAAAGAATGTCATCTAAAATGGCAAATAAATGTGTTTGTAGCATGTTGAGTGTAGCAAGTCAGTAATGTAGATATTGTGCAGGTTGTCTGAGCATTTATTAATTGACTTTACTGTGTGGGTGACCGAGCACTGGAACAGGTTGCCCAGAAAGAGTGAGGGGTCTCACTGGGGATATTCACGAACCATCTGGACACAATCCTGTGCCTTGTGCTCTGGAATAACCCTGCTTGAGCAGGGAGGTTGGACCAGACAACCCACTGTGGTCCTTTCCAACCTGACACACTCTGTGATTATGTGATTCCATGTTCTGCACAGGTCAAATATATCTCCTGTAATGCCAAAAACTCCCATCTCAAGTTTTTCATTAACTAAAAGTCCGTAGGCTTTTCTCAATTTGTTCCTTCTTGCCTCATGATTGCAAGAACCACACTAGAGAAATGAAGATTGTACCTACCTGGCCAGATTTTGGTCCAATTAATCATACTTCCATGTATGTGAATCTTGGTGATGTGAACCATTTGGTCACTGGTTATGACAAAAGTACAAATTGTTGTATTCATTGCCCCACACCCAGATCAAATTCAGGGTACTTCATGTCACGTCTCTGCACTCTGTTGTTTCTTCTACTGACAGGGTGTGTGAGTAGAGCCTGTCTTTCCAAGAACTGTTGGAATATGGTCTTCTAAAGAGACATTTCATACTCTGCAAAATAGTTTTCCTTTAGGAAAATTTGTAAAATAGAGCTGACTTAAACTCAAAATCCAGGATCAATGCACCCTTAGACTCTTGTAGATGTTCAGGCACATTTTCAAGACTTGGCCACTGTCTCTGCTTGATAAGAGTAAGTTCATGCTGAAAGTACCTCTGAGGAGCTTTATGAAGTGGCTAACGGGCATCATTTCAACTGTTCCTCCTCCTGCCAACAATGCCAGCACCCTGATGCAGCGTGAATCAGCCCTGTGTTGTTCAACTCTCTCTTCACTGCTGCTTCCTCATGAATCCAAGTACCCTTCCAGCATTTCCCACAAGGACACCTTGTTAGCCACAGCAATTTGAATATACGTAAGTATGGCTGATACTGAGGAACTCCTTGTGCAGACTGTCTCCTGCCTCTCAGAACATTTCCAAAATATCTGTCCCGGTTGTTAAAGAAAATGAAGCTGTGTGGATAGGAAAATTGTCTGCAAAGATGCAATGTTTGGCTTCTTTCCTCAGATCCAGAATGTACTATGTGTTCCTTGGATAATGGACAACGTGTTGGGTAGTTCCAGATAAGGTATCCAATAACTCTATTTTGTGTCCCCACTTTTTTTGCCCTTGTTCCAGAGAAAATTGGACAAGTGCCTGAGAAATAATTTTATTGTGTGGAGAGTTACTATGAAAACGTGCTCTGCTATTTTTCATTGACCTCTAAAATGAACTCCCTAATTAAGTGCAAATGGGAAACTGACTTGGAGCAGGTTGTCTCTAATCTTGGACAAGACAGACACAGTAAAGTTTATGAACTTGATAGACTGAAGCTGCCAAAAGTCAATTTTGCTTTTCTTCCATTCACTGCACATAGAATATCTATAACATGTTGCTGAAAAAATATAAAAAAGGGGATTCCTTAGACATCTGTTTGCACTGAAAGTATTAAAAAAAAATGGAAAGGCAGATGATATTCCAGATGATAAACATTTGTGCAAATTAATCTTTTATGCAGTAGCTTTTATCTTCTTCTTAAAGAATCTTCTTACTGAGTTGCACCATTATGTAAGAAATTGCACTCATATAAAAAGAAAAGTTCCTATGTGCTGTGGAACTTACTCCTCCTGAACTTACATTCAGGGGAACAGTTAATAGAGAAAAAGGAGAGTAAAATAGACTGCAATATGCAAATTTCAGTTCTTGCCAAAAAAGTGAACCTAAGTTTATTGCGAAGTTATAGGAAAATATGAGTTCATTACAAATGCTGTGTGTATGTATGTAGGTGGAGCTACCAAAGATTTGCCACTTCAAAAATGATGAACAAAATGTTATGGCACTGCCTCACATGAATATGCCAGGCAAAGAGGGAAGTGATGTAGGAACAAAGAACCCTCCACATGGCTGCTCTCCTTCATGCTGTCTGAATGATTCCAGTCCAGTATTGGAGAACCACTTGGAGTCAAAGACTGGAAGCTAAGCCTGAGAATGCCCTAAGAGGTAGGGTAGGTAATCCTAAAGGGTACTGTGCTTCCAGGAGGTCCCTGTGGGTGCCCTACATTCATGCAAGACACCAATGCAGTGAACAGATGCTGGAGCTCCTTCAGCTCAGCCTCAGTCACTGTTCTCTTTGCCCAGCCTTGCTTCTCCTCTGTTTATAAACTGGCTGCAGTTTTGTGCCTCACCCTTGTTTCATAGCTCTGATCTCAAGGCTAAATCAATCTTGTCATCCCCACAACATTCTTTCAGCTCATGTGCTTCACAAGGGAGAGGGCACTGCCAAGGCAGATCTGACATCAGGCCAGGGGACACAGAGGGTTTCTCTTACTGCTAAACTGTAGGGCATTAAGAGTAATGGAAAGCAAGAGGAATCCAAATAGAACTGTGAAATCTAAGATAACTGAAATGTGGGCCAGAGAATTAATTTAGCTTCTGTCTGAAAATTTTCAGGGGTTTTTTTTCCAGACCTCTGGCTACAACTGTGTGGCTGTGTTTCTGGCAAAAAACAGAAGTAGCTCTGCTGATATCAGTGTGAATCTGATGGAAGATCAGGCTCAGACTCAAGAGATTTATCCATCTGTTTTATCCAAAAAGATGTAGTCATTATAATCTAAAATGTACTTTTTACCTATTCATGTACATTAAAATGCTGTTAAGTAAGAGAGATATGAAGTCTTTTCACCAACCCTCATAGCACATCTGCTGGAAAGATCACCTTTCATCAGAAAGGAACGCTTTCTTTATGAGTGACAAAACTGCTCTGAAATCCTTATTTCCCAGGGATGTATTTTTCCCTAGGAAAAAAAAATTACTTTTACCCCACGGGTCTTTCCTATAAGACCTTCCTTTGGCTCCTTGACTTTACCCTTCATTAGTGACTTGTCAGGCTTTTGGGAGTAATAATAAAGGGGTTTTTTCTTCTTTTAAATTAGTAAGCAGAGACTATCTAGAAAGTGGAGTTGCAAATGCATGAGGAAACTGATGCTTCTCTCACTGCAACAGACTTTGTGGTAAATGACAAATTTACACCAATGCAAGGAATATCTGCAGTGCTTTAGGATGAAGAAATAGGGCAAGAAATGTCAAGTGACATGAGAAGGGTCATTAAGGCAGATTCTGGGGCAGGAATTTACTCACACTTCTGCACTGCAGTGGATATAAATATTTACCTCATCTTGCTTTGCATTCAAGTGTTAAGTATCCAAACGTGAGTGCATACTGCATGTAGCATAACCAAGGGCTGATTTCTGAGTTTTCTGAATACAAGGAGAGCAGGGCTTCTTCTCTAACATAGATTTACTATCTGACATTTGGCAAAAACCTAACTTTCCACTTTTAGCACTCCCTCTCACAAAATGCTGAATGGCCTCAATTCTCCTGGTGCCTAGAACCTTGTACCACACAGCCCTAAACCACAGTAACACGATGTGCACAACCAAAGTGGTACCTCACAAAAACACTCACAAGAACCTCTTGCACTGCAGGTCACACATAGGCAGGAATGAAAGATACTGCTGTAGACTGCATGTAAAAACCATATCTGAATTTTACTCTGCTACAAAGCTGCTCCATAAAACTACTTTCAATAACAAATGTCACCACTTGGTCTAGCAGATCAAAACATGACATGCAAGTCCATCTGTGCCATTCAAAGCCCTTATGCTGCTCAACTTCTTAAATGTGCTCTAATTTGGCTTATGTGTAGTTATTAGTACTTGGGGTTACACCACTTAAAACTTTCTTAGTACATTTCCCCTGTAAGTCAACCTTGGCTTTATTTGTCCTGACTTTGTCTTGATTTTGGCTCTATTGTGATCTTTCCCTCCAAATTTAATATAAAGGAGTTCCTCACATATATGGAACAAACACCTGCTGAAGTCCCTTGGGCCTCTTGAGTCCAAGAAGAACAATAAAAAAGGCTTATCTTGAATGTAAGATTTGGTAAACTGATTTCTGGTAATAGGCAGGAGTGCATCATGATTCCAAATTGAGGTTTTCCCCAGAGTCAGCCTGAATGTGAGGTGCCATGAGAGCGTGAGAACACTTACCTAATAAACAGAGATCCCTGTGACAGTTTCTCCACTGATTTTTTTCACCTCATAAATATGTCACTTTAACTCCATACTTATTTTTTAAGAATTTTTCCACCAACTCTGATGAGATGGAACTATCCTGGAAGTATTTAAAGACTGAACAAGTCTTCCATTTGTGCTTTTGTTTGAGATACAAAATATTAATTAAAAAATCAGGTGCCATTTTAGGCTCAGATATATTGGACCATCATGTCCCATCTTCATTTTGTCCTGAAGAGACTGGTTCTATGGTCAAGTACTGCCATGTGAGAGAGAGAGCTCTGTTGGAGTTTGTCTCTGGGCTTTCAGACCTGCAAATGCTTTGGAGAAACAGCAAGGAATGAACTGAAAAGACTGGAAATCTATTTCAGATTCTATTGCATATTTCCTCTGTTGCTAAATGCAAACATTTAGGTCCAGGTTTTTAAAAGTCATCAATTAGGTATTTAACAAATTGATTCTGAAAGAGTGATGGTTTGTACAGCATCCAACTGCTAATGTTGCACTCCCTTAGTTCACGGCTCCTACGGGATTCTACAGCATGACCTGTAAATACAGACTTTCTATACCAAATTAATATATTTTTAATATTGTTTTAAAATAAATGTTATCTTTTCTTCACATCACAATAAATTTAAACTTGATGCTGACCATGCATACATTATTCAAAGAGGACAGTGATTACTGGAAGACTTCCAAATAGGAAGGGCTGAAAAGGTTGGAACTGTTCATTTTAGAGGAGAAAGGCTAATAGAAGAAATACAAAGAAGAAATAATAATTTAAAAACTGATAGAAAGAATAAAGAATATTGATGCTTTGCATTTCTTTATTCTTCAAAAGGGCCAATTGATCATCTTCTAGCAACTGGCGAGATTGACTACCAGACTAAATGAACTTCTTGAATCCCACGAGGTAATTCCTAGAGCAGACACGAAAATGTGATGTGTGATGCAGGCCAAACTAAGGTCCTACAAATGTGTTCTCAGTCATTACTCATTTTAAGGGAGTGGAATGCACTCTTAAAGATTTGTAAAGTGCTTGAGATTCTCTTATACGGAGTGTGAAAAATCTTAAGTGTGTGCAAGAGCACGTGTGTCTGCACATGCTTCTTTTAGAGGGTTTTAATTTATGGACAGAGACTTTTGCACACAAATAAACACAGCCATACATAGTTTCACGTCCTCCTGAATTAATCCATCTGTCCAGATCTCAGTGTCATGGACTGGATGCATTCAGATAACAAAAGAGGAAAACAAAAGGATCAGTAAAGCAAAATGGAAAGTACAAGTTCACATAGGAAAGCTGAAGGTGTCTGGAGCCAGTCAATAGAATGTATATTTTAGAGTGTCAGATTTTGTCCCAGTTGAAAAATTTTGTCTCATCTGCCTAGAAGAACTCCTGAGAGATCAGAGCAGTATCTGTGGGCTCTGTACCACATGATGGGGAAGCTTGAACACAATAACAAATAGTCCCCAGGCACCTATCTTCTGTCTTCTTTGCCTTGTTTTCAGTACTATCACCACAGCAGCAGTTATGATTATGTGTCATGTGGAATAACAGCTTGATCATGTCAAATTTTGTCATGCCTTGACATTGGCTTCAAAAGCAGTGATCTATGCTAAATTTAAGTTCTAAAACTAGGTCCTTCCCATGGGAATAAGTGTGATAAATAGTGGATATTGATTTGAAAAAATGGGGGAAGGTAAAGTTCCTTAAATATTGGTAGCTTGGGAGTTCAGTCATAATAGTTAAAGACCACTTGACAAAAGTGTTTTTATGGTTAAAACAAGCTTTTAGCAAATGAGGCAATATTTCATGAGGGTTTATTTATCATCATATTCACTATGATCAAGTTTAGTAAAGGAGATAAATACAGAGCCTAATTGTTCAAATATCAACCAGCTGGTACACAGGCAGCCTTTTCATTGCTCTTAAATAGCAAAACTGTGACTCCTTTTACTCACAGAAAGTTGCTCACAGAAATGACTGGTCACAAAAGCCATCTTGCTCACTGCTTGCCAAGGGAACTCATCCCAATTGCCAGGAGTTTTTAGTGCCTGTGCTGTCACTGCCAGCGAGCTGTAGAAAAGCATCAAAAGGAAGATGTGTGACTAGAAATTGAGAATGGACTTTATACCCCTCAAAAAGCAGCTGCTGAAGACCAAACCTGCCATCAGATGGTTGCAGATGTGAAAGCTGTCTCACCCTATTTTTCACTCAAATCTTTTCTGTTACATGAAATAAATGCATAGATTCAGCAATGCAGAACTGCAAAATGAGGGCTTTACCTTACGCAGAAACTCATTATAATTTCTTCCATGTCCTTCCCCTTACCTTTCCCTCAGATTTGATAAAGTCTCTGTCTTCTGAGCACAGTGAAATTTGACTTTGCTGATAGTAATCTTAATGTCTCCATCTTCATCCCCCTCAGTTAGGTTCCTGCTAACTTCAGGAGCACAGAATCAGGACTTCAGTGATGCCTTAAAAGCGATTAAATGTCAAGACAAGACTTTTTAAAGAACCATGGTATTCTTGATTTCACTTTCTGGTACATAAAACACTTGGGAGTGTGGGATTGTTTTCCAGGTACACAAACCACCTGCCAAGGTCTGAGTGGACTTTATTGGGAGGATGGCTCAGTTTTCTGCTCGTGCCTGACTAGTCCAAAGGGCTTTTCTCTAGCCCAGATCAGGATCTGCAATCACTTACAGAACTGTTCAGGAAATTAAATTTCTTTTTCTCTGGAAAAATACATACTTTTTTTATTTCAGCAAAATCAGCCACGAAGACCTGAAAAAGCAACCTACCAAACTCTGCTATTTCCATTATTGAAAACAAAACAAAACAAAAAAAAGCCCTCCAAAAAACCAAAACCATATTCAATTTGCTAGCAACCTCAAGTACTTTTCCTAAGACTGAGATTGTTTGTTGTAAAGTTCTTCATTACTAAAAATTTTCTACTAGATTTTAATAAAAACAACCTGCTGTTGTTGAAGGCAACAGATCTGGCACAGGATCAGTCCTTAAGTGATCGAAATGTGGATTTCCCCAGACAATCTCTTGTGTAGGAATAATTTACACAAAGTTCCAAAAAAAAAAATATAATAAAAGGGAGAGAACATAAAAAAGGCAGCAGATTTTCTCAGCATAGACATCTGTAAATTAACAAAGTTCTGGTTTAAACAAAGCTTGTCAGAAGGAGTCTCTCCCATTACATACTCTTCTTGGCTTCAAACAGTACAGATAAAGATGCAATACCTGTTTCTTTCCATGGCACCCAGGACAAACAGTGCTGACCTTCCTCAGCATTTTCATGCATCAGTATTGACCTGTTCCTCTGAAACCACTAATCCTTGACTACTTCTGAATGACATAGAATATTAAAAGAGATTCCCTCCTGAGCCCAGTAAAGAGCTTGAAATCCTTCCAACTCTGCCAGCCTGCTAATCCTTAAATTATATATGTTTTTTTAATCTGGTCTAAGTGAGTGTCTCTGCTTTTAGTTCACTGACAGACATGCTTTCATTTTGGTCACTGTTATCCTGGAATTTCTTCAGCTGTGCAGTGGATGGTAAGATACATCTCTACACTCATCCTGTGGCTATCGTAAAAAAAAGTAGACTGACTGATTTTTTTTTTTAATGGGTGCCTAGAAACAGTCCTGGGGCTGTGCAAAAAGACCTCCCAGAGATTTAGGCTTCAAATAACAATTCTTTGAGTCTTCTAGAGCATATCGGTCCTGGAACTTTATTTAGGTTCAAATTTAGTGCCTGAATTTCAATATCTTAGTGATCTACCTGTGGCTCGCAGGGCCAATACTGGGACACAGGAGGCATTCAGTCCACTGGAAAATTGTGCCAGTTATCTAAATCCAGCCTGCAGAAATCTGATCTTAGCCAGAAGTTTGGACCATTTGTCAGCACACAACCCTTCCTTCTCTTCTCAGAAGTTTTCCAGATTGCATGTATCACATTTCATTTTTAGGGACTCCTCTCATTTTTTGAGTAGCCATTTTTTGTTGTTGTTGATATTATTGTTTTTGGTTGGTTTTGGTTTTGGCCAGCTCTGTCAGGGGATTTCATAAGGTAACTTCATTAAACTTAAGGAAGTTACCACACTGACAGTTTGCAGCGTGTTGTGAAAAGTGTAGTGACTTGGAAAGTCTGACTTGTTGTCAAAATGAAATGTGCTAGTGCTGTGTGTAAAAACCCACTGGCCTCGCAGGGAAAACAATGAAAATATTCAGCAAAGACACAAGCCTGCCTTTGTATTGTGTGTTTTCTGTTTCTCCTCTCCTATCTTTTTGCTGTGGAGGCCCTCTGACAGAAAATTAAAGTTTTAGTTTCTTGGTAAAGCAGAGCACAGAACTTGTCTCAATAGCAAAACAGCTGAACATGGGAGCATAACTGCTCAAAGTATTCTGTCTGAAGGAGTTGTGCTGCATGGCAGCCTCCTTTGCAGAGTGCAAATGCTGGTCCATGCACTGACTCACACCAGGGCCTCATGTGCTCCTGGGCATTCACAAGATGTCCGGAACTAAAGAAATCTGTGCTAGAGATCCTCCAGGACCTAGGTCTGTCAAAATGTTCCCTGACAATATACCTGTTGTAAAGGGTTTCTTACTTCAGATGTTTAACCTAAAAGTGTTTGTACTGGTTCCTACAACTAAAAAAAAAAAAGTATGTTGCACAGGAATGAAAATCATCTTTTATAAACCAGAGAAACTACCAGGGAAAAGAGGTGGTGGAATCATCTTGCTTTCCCTGTGTCCATTATTCATCAGTGTGGAACAGGAGCAGCTGCTGGTGAGCTGTTAGCCCTTTCATGCTCCTGAAACCAAGATAAAAGCCATTTTTCTTTAAGGGCTTGCCTTTTTCTGTGTGCGATTCCCAAATCTGAACAATGCACATTGCATGAGACTTTGCTCTTTGCATAACACTGAGCTCTACCTGAGTGTGCCTACAAGGTATAAACCACACCAAGCTCCAGAGTTCCTAAAGAAGGCCATTACTCTCCCCTCCAGTTTCATGGTCAATTTGCCCATGAGAAATCCCTGGTCTTTGTGGGAAGTGCTGTAGGAGGGCCCATACCTGGTTCTTCAGAGCACAACACTTTACCTTAAACCTTTGAGAACAAGCTGGGAGATCCTGCAGCCAAAGAAAGGAGACAGTGCTGCAAAATCAGCAGCTTAGTTCTCCTTTCTTTCAGTCACATTGCCATCTTGCAAGAAGACTGATTAATGCCTTCAAAGACCTCAGTGAAGCTAATGATAAAGCATTCTCTTGTTTTTAACAAAACCAAGGTGTCTCTGTGTCTACATGTACAAGGTGCATTTTGAGGGGAGAAGAAACCTTCCTCACCGCAGCAGCTGATCAGGTTAGACCCTGGCAAAGAGGAGCTTGCTCATTTGAGTTTTCTTCCTGAAAAGTTGCCATTATTTTCCCTAACCCATATTAGAGAGTTCTTCAAGATTGTTTAGGCCCAGTCTCAGCTACTCTTGTGACAGCTCTCTGGAGGTGGGGATGGTGCTGGTTGTACCCTGGGTGAACTGGTGGACCTTGCATTTTAGCCCAAATGTGCTCTGAGGGATGAACCACTATTAAAAAATGAGTCCTTGCTGACACCTGAAAGGAAGATTAACAGGTAGAAGTTCAGGATGACTGTGTCTGGCAACGCTTTCCCTGCCCTGCCATTACCAGACAAATAGCAGCACAAACTCTTCAGTGATAAGGCAGTGTGTTCTATGAAGCAGGAAGCATAAATTACACAAACATAACAGAGGACTTTAAAACGCCAGTATTGTGAAAGACATTTGCTGACTTCAAAACGCATTCTCCTTTGAATTTTTTCTCATCTCTTCAATTTTTACTCATTGTTCTTAAGAAATCCAAAGAAGCAATACCAATGAAGTTGCATCAAATGACTTTAAAGACAGTAGGAAGTCAAAGCCAAATAAGCCTGTTAGAAATGATTTTTTTTTCTTTTTCGTTGAGAAGCCAGTTATCCTCTATTGATAATGCAAGAGGGAAGAAGAAAAAAGAGAAGACAGTGGTTTCCTTTCTGTTGCTACCCTGCTGCAGCTCTGACTTTAAACACAGCAGGTGAACCTGTCAGCGTGGTGTCCTCCCTTTACCCCGAAGGAAACCGTGAAGGAAATGCAGGTGGGGGTGGATGATACAGCTGTCTGACAATTGCTGCTAATCCACTAGAGGCCATCGTGACACAGAGTAAAGGGTGCCTGGCAGAGCATTGCACTCCAGTGCTGCTCGGGCTGTCCTCTTTGCTCAGCTCAGTGATGACTCCAGTTTGTTTAGCAGCTATTCAAGGAGCACCTGAGGGGAGAAGTGATTCCTCTGGATGTTGGGGAAATTTCCTATGTACTACTGGGCAGGAGCATTGACTTGTGCATGTAATTCATGTTCCAGCAACATGGAGTGTATCTTGCTGTGGCATTTTGAACACAACATGGAGTACTGGACAGTTATTTGAAATCTAGAAATGCTCCTGACAATTTATTTTTTTATTTACAGTGCTTTAAAAAAAGTGGCTGCCTAAGAATAGTTGAGAAAATAGTGTGATGGCAGCTAGAAGTCAACTAGTTTGCACTGTCTCACTCGTCTGTGAAAACTGGTGAAAAAAAAAGGTTTTTTTTTTTTTTTTTGAAGCAATATATTTCTGCTGGGATTTAAATTTAAATTTGCTAGTGATGCAAAGAGAATCCTGGCAACTGGAGAAGGGGAGGGGAGAAAAGGAGTAAAATCAGAACAAGTACAGCTGTCAGAAAGATAAGACAATAGTCAGAAAGGAAGAAAAGGGCATATCCAAGGGGACAAGGCTTCTGGCCATATAAGCTGTACATGAGAGGGCAGACAAGTGATGATCTCCAACAACTCCTAGGCCATCTGTCAGAAGAAAGGCTTGATGTATTTTGTCATTTCCATTTATCCCTGCAGCTACCTGAAGACACAGCAACAGCATTGAAATGTTTTAAGTCAGTCAACCAGCTCTGGTTTTCCATTGAAGAGGAACAGTGCCAGATTGCCTAATTAACATTAGCATGATGATTCTTCAACTCTTTTCTGCTATCTACTATACACTACAAAACACACACAAGACTTTTTTCAAAAATAAATACGCATATGCAGATATTGCTTTAGAAATCAGTATAGAAAGGTTTAACAGCATAGAAAGAAATACTGGGAGGAGAGAGACAGTGCAGTGTCATTGTGGCAAACAGATAGTTTCTGATGGTTTCAATATCATAATACTTCTGGTGCTGGGATTTAGGGAACAGCAAACCTAATGAGCCTTTCTCTGATCTTCCTGAGAGTGGCACAACTCAGGAAGAATTCCACTGTAGTCAACAAACCTGATAATCATGTAAGTTGATGTATGTGCATGTAGGCTCAGGTTCCCGGTCTCAGGGGAAAAATGGAGATTGCCTTTCTTACCTCTGTTACTTGAGGCACCTGGAAACACATTCCTGTGTGGAAAATACAGGATAGCCACTTGGATGTCTGAAGGGACTGATCCCACTTGTTTTTAAGGCAATGACTGCTCACTGTGTGAGGGTGTTGGGAAACCTGGTCAGTGAGTGGCTGTCAACATCCAATCAAAAATTAAGGAAAGCACAGAAAACTGATTTATTACTCAAAAATTAAATTTTATATTTATAAAAGTTTACACATGTGTGTTTTCAGACAAGAATATTCCAAGGCATATGAGGGAGAAAGAGAGAGCAAAAAAGGAATGCTTGCTAGATAGGCAGGATTTTTTGAAAATAGAAATACATTAATTTAACGAATAAAGCATTGAGTGTGCACCATAAGCCCTGTGTTTTTAAAGATTTAGAAAGCTAATATAATATGAATCCAACCATATAAGCCTGTGTTCAAAAAATGTGAAATAATAATAACAATGTAACCTCATCCTCTGTATTTCCTCATTTCCTTAGGGCCACAGTTTCAAAAGGACTTAAAAAACATAGCAACAACACATTCCAACACTTCCCTCTGATTATGGGAAAGCACCCTGCCCTCCAAGCCTAGGTAAGTGTTGACATGCTCGATACCTCCAGCCTTTTCCTCCACAAGCTGTCAGAGGAATGGGTCACATGTGTGTGTCACAGGGGTCAGGTCTTTATTTCAGCTCTTGGGCCTGCTCCAGCAAGCCCAAAATTGAGAATTAGGCTTGGGCTTTGTTACCTGAAGAGGTTTCCACTGAAACGCTGTGTGGTACTTAGCACTGCTGCCAATAGGGTTTGAGGAATTGAGCTCCTCTGCAAATTTGGATATTAACCTGCCTACACAAGAGTGCATTTCCTTTTAGACTCAAAGCACACCCCCCTGTTGGTCTTTTAAATGACCTGTGAGACCCCCATGCTGTGATAACACCACCCTACCTTCCCAGGCAGATTCCTGTATCTGCATGGCAGCCTTGGGCTCTTTCTGGGCTTATGGACGACCTCAGGGATCTGTCAGCATGGAGCTTGCTGGAAGATTGATGGCTCAGAGAAAAGCAAGGGAAGAGTCAGACTTTGCTGGAAGTGTTCAGCAGCTTCTCTTGGGAAAGCTAGAAAAAGCCTGAATGACTGACAGGAGGAGGAGCAGGCATGGTCAGGCCCCTAATGCAAACTCTGGCTAAACTGGAAGAGTCCTGTGGACCTCAGTAAATCATAACCAAAATGCTGTCTTTCAGTAATGATCATGAGCATCTCTGCTTGTGCTGATTATTTTAGTCATGATTCTTGGATATATTTATGGGTTATTTGGGGGATTATTTTGTGGCCTTGAGTAAACTGAGGCATTAGGGAACATTTGGCAGCTGATTTTGTGCAAATCTGGATATATAACAATCCTGATCGCTAGACACCTGCTTCACAAGTACATTCAGAGCAAAAAGAAAAGAGAAGTCTTTATTTAAGCAATATAAACAAAACCATGCTTATTGTTTTGGTGGTTTGCTTTATTTGAAGATATTTGTATCTGCTTTTCTCCTGTCTTTGAATCTTCTAGGGCAGAATGAACTCCTTTCCAATGCCACCTTGTTCTTGAAGACGTCTGGAAATTAATTTAATTGGATGTATTCCTTGATTTTCAAAATTGGGCGATGCGAAATTATTTTGAACTGTTGTTTCATTAACTAATTTCCCTAATCCTCTGAGGGATTTAGCTGTGCTCATGATTTTGTAATAAATGTTTAAAATACTACTCTCAGTCTCCCCCCAGCTAGGACAAAGCCACACCATCACCACCACCACATTCTGGTGACTTCAGCAGCACATGTTATGACAGAAATGCTTCAGTCTTGAGAGTAGCCACTTCCCTATTTTTTTTAATTGTCTCTTTGTGCCAAGAATGTTTGCCTTTCTTCTTCTTTTATACACATGAAACAAAGTTCTCCATTAAATTGTGATTCAAATCTGCATTTTCCAGTGCCTGGAAAAGACTTCTTCTCAGCCCACACTGTAACCTTCTGGAGTAAAGCTTTTTGTGTGCAGTGAGGAGTCCATCATGCTTTGACCATAACTGGAATGTGCACAACTTGGTTTCTCAGAATGACTCAAGGAGTGGAAGCAAATAAAAAACCACAGAGATATTTGTATCTTCAATGTGCTTCAAGTAACTGCATTATTACCACAGCACCTCTGAGGCTTCCCATTTTTGCAGATTGCACATTGTCACCACTTCCTAAATAGATGTGTTTATTTATTGAAACTCAAGAGTTTTATTTAACAGCTCATGTAAAAAACACTTCTCCTTATCCATGTCATTTAGGCCAACATCTCCAAATTTTGGTGCCCATAGCAACCCACCATAATCCTTATTAGACATGCATCATTTTTAAAGGGAACCAGCTGAGGCATTTGTGAAAATCACACTTTTAATTTCTTTGGTTGCCTGGCTTTGAAATTAGGACCTAATGAGCGCAGTTAAAATGTCAGGTGATATGAGACTCTCAGGCTGAGGCAGGGACTGCACTCAGAACTTTCACATAATTATAAATACAGCATAAGCTTGAGTGAAGTGCTGGATTTGAGCTTTTGTTGCCTACAGCTGACAGAATTGAGGTGAGATTGCTGTAGGAATGCAAATGATGTGGTCATGTCTCACTGGAGGGGGGAGTTGAGGGCATAATTCCCATCAACCTCTCCCAGGATCCCAGCACTGGCACTTGGGTTTGGAAATGCTATTGTGGACATTGTCATGTGTGCTCAGTCATTTAATCCTAGAGTCAGTGAAGGGAAATGCTTCAGGAGAAGCTGGGAGCTATTTGGGATTTTGACATGAGAAACACCAGAGATGTCCTCCCTTACAAAAGGAGATGTGTTGAAATTATTTTTTGTCTATGACAGAGCACACACTTGCTGCCATCATCTTGAATGCCATGTAACTGGTAAGGCTGGGTCTGGAGGACAGCAGCTGAAAATCTGACTGAGGTGGCTGACAGCTGCTGCATCAGAGAACCACAACACTCCTGGTATGAGCAATGAACAGCAGTGAGTTGAGGAAGTGGCACATTGTAGGTTCTAATTTTGCAGGTTGAAGCCGCTGCCAAGGCTACAGTGCCAGCCAAAACCACAGAATTTCAAAATGTGTCTTAAAAGCAAATCAAAAGATCAATATGCCTTTCTCATTTTCCTGGAGCATGACAGAAAACCCAGTTAATCAACAGGTGTCTTTCTGTCCATTTTAGGGAGCACTGTATAAGATCCTGATGGGCAAAAATAAACAGAGGGAAAATGAGGAATCTACTCTCATGCCGAAGGCACTTCTCTGATAGAGATCTGTGTCCTGTAAATAGATAAAGCACTGCAGACTTGCATTTCAGGCTCAGGCAGAAATGGACATTAGGGACTACCTACTTGAGTTCATTGCTGCATGGGAGATGAACTGTAAACCTCTGTCTCTTTATAAAAGTAGGTAAAAGCATGGTAAATTGTAAGAGTGTAAATTATTTACACAATTTTATTCAGCTACCTGTAATGGTGGTTCATAATGAAAACAGGAGGCCAAATTTGAACTCTATATGAGCGCAGCTCCATGGACCTGGCTTAGGAGTTACACATAATTTATCTGAAGATAAATTATAGTGATTAAATTATTTGTTGTTTGCATGGGTTAATGTTAATTCACATACACACAGTTTCTTGCACTTTTCACACATTCAACAATGGAAGTTATGCAGACAAAACCAAAAATACTGTCTCTGAGTCAGGCTGCTTCTACCACTGTGTTACTGAAATTTCTAATCATCATCTCATGACAATAGTTTCAAGGGATTTATGAAAAAGTAGCAGAGAATACACTTTTCTGTAATTTACTATTTCCTGTAATTCATCATACCATTTTTTCCCCAAATTGCTTTGACTTTTTTTCAGGGGTATCATATATCACAGTCCAACTACTTGGTGACCCTTTTCCAGCTGATATTTTTCTGCCTTTGTGCATTGCTTATTACTGTTTCACTGCAAAGACAATTAGAAAAGGTAAAGGAAGAGACAACATGGCTGGGTAGGAGAGTTGACTAGAAGGCTCCCTCTGTGGGGCTTTGTTTGGTTTACCAAAAATCTCAAAGATTTAATTAAGAACTTTGGGTATCATGGAACTGGTAAGTGAAATTCTATTAGTACAGGCTGCACAGAAAAATCAGACTAGCTACTATGCTCATCCTTTTTACTTTTATGACGCCTCAAATCTCTTTCAAATCTATTGAGACCACTGGCAAAAGTTAAGCACAGCGCCACCAAGTAATTTCATGATTATAAGCCGCACCATTTTGACTAAAATTTTGGTGCGAACCCAAAGTGCGGCTTATAATCAGGTGCGGCTTATATATGGACAAAGAACGAAAAGTTACTGTTTTAGTTTGGAGGACAGGTGTCTGCTGAGAAAGGCAGGAGCTTCTCTTTGAAATGGAGAATGTAAACCCTCTCCCTCCAAATTATTATAATTTTGAAATCAAGGGGCTTTCAGGCAAAGATATGGGAATTAGGAATGACAGTTCTTTACTAGGGAAATTAAAATAGAAATACAGTACTACAAAGAAACAAACTCCAAACCCTGACAAAGTCAGAGTACAACCTGACACCCCGTCAGGCAGGGTGCTGGTAGCAGTCCCATTAAATGGTGGCTGCATCCTCCTGCAGTGACAGATGTGGTTCAGTTGGAGCAGTGCTCCTGTACAAGGTGCAGTTTCCCTCTGGAGGTCCAGTGGTGATGTGGAGAAATCCAGTTTTCCTCTGGAGTCCAGTGGAGAAAGGGGCTCCCTTAGTGTCCCAAAACCTCTGTTTTTATCTTGGTAAGAAATGTTGGGCTCTTCCCCCTGGCTGGAGCAACTTCCAATGGGATGCAGTAATTTTATCAGTCCCACAGTGGGACTCAATGGCCATTAGCAGAAAATGACTGATGGAGGAAGGATGGGTTGTGAAAAGATAAAGAACAATGCCCCGCCTGGTTTCAATGGATGGCCCATTAGCAGAATATCTCCCGTGGAGATAAGGATCACTGCCCCCACCCTCAACAGATCGTGATAGAACAGATACCTTTTATCACACTCTGTATTGTAACCCAAGACAGTTGCCAACACCCAGACATGCATCTTATAATCAGGTGTGACTTATAATCTTGAAATTACTGTACTTTTGGAATGGATTAACCTTCAAAAAAGCATAGGCAACGATGTTAATGCAAAGCAAATATAAAGGTGGCAACATCGAGAAGTAAATGCAAAATAACAAGTAATATGAAGGCTGGCTAAAGTAGGAGTCTGCATTAACTGCTTCACCTTCAAAGCTGATGAGTGCCACAAGCTCTCACTTTTTTGAGTGGTTTGTTTAGTAGAAATAAGAGGATATTTTCAGGGGGAGGGGGTGTTGCTACACATAAATAAAAAACAAGGCACAGTTTTATAAGGACAGAAATTGCCATGTACAGAGGACAATATGAACATATTGAAGGCAGTGTTCCAGAGTTTTTGGATTCCCACCCATGGGTTTTGATACGCAATGTTAGTACCATTACAACTGGGCCACTTGAACACATAGATGAGGAAATACAGATTAGGGTGCAATGTTGATCACGTTTTTTTCAAATCTACTCTTTCCCTACATATTTATGTACACTTGGAATCATTCAGCATTCCCAGCAGTTATGTGAGGAATGACTGCACTCTGAGTAATCTTCCTATTGTGGCAGCAGATGATAAAATAATTAATGAGCTAGCTGGGAGCTGGAAATTTCACATTCAGTTTCCAGCACTGACACAATCTTCCTGTATGACCCTGGGTAAGTCACGCAATCTTTCTGTCACCCAGTTCCTCATCTGTGCTTTGGCTATGTAAAAAAAAATTCTGTTTATTGCTCTGAAAAAGCATCTCTGCTGTCACACCTGTGAAGTGCATCCCGACCCACAGCACATTTATTAATGTTCTTCTGTGAGTTGCACAGCAAAAGTCACTCTAAGTGACCAGAATTCACCCAACCAAAGTTTTGTAGCAACTTGCAAGTAGGACAAGGAGCTGGTATGGTTCTGAGCTACCACTCTGTGAGCTCATGGCCCCCCTTGTGGGTGGTAACAGTTTGATGAAAGTTTACTAAGTGTATTCCTAGTTTTGTGAAAAGAGATTTACTCTAAACTGGAGCAGTTCTAGGAAATGGGAAGTGTTGTCAGTCCTGTAGTAAGACACTGCTTTTCTGAGATAAGTGCAGGGGACCAATCGTGCAGTGCACTGCACTCTGCTGGGTGGAGCCAACGTGTTGGAGCTGTGCCACAAAAGGTCTTCTCTTTCAAAAGGTCTTCTCTTTGCCCATATTAAAATGTAGATAATAAACCCAACAGCTGGAGGAGCAATTCTAGCCATCCTCGGGGTAACACCTTTCTACCAATCATTCTGAGGAACAGCTGGAATAGAAATAAAAATACAGAAGGCCTCAAGTGAAGAGGCTGCCTGGGGGTACTAACATGATGTCTGAGAAAGGGAGGCTCTCCTTTATTCTCACACTTTTATGTGTTTCAGCAATGGTAGAGCAACAGTAGACACACGGACCATCCCATGAAAACCATGAAATAGGAATCAACAACACACCACTGCATTTTAAGGTTGCTCAAACCTTTTTTCTGTTTTGAAAGGAAAGAACTGATTTTTCTCTATTTTCACCCCTTCCCAAATATCCAAGTTCTTTCCAGGATTATGTGATCCATGTACAGTGAGCATTTTTTCTTTAGTTTTTGTCTAATTTGTGGGATTGCCTGAAGGGTGTTCCCGGCTCCAACACAATTCTTTTGTGTTTTGTTTGTTCTCTGAATTGACTGGAAATGTCCACAATTTTTCCTGCAGTGCTGAGTGTGACAAGTCATGGATGTCACTTGGAGGAAGTGAAGAGCTGATCCTGCAAGGCAAAGTCACTGGGACTTGAGGGTGTGTTGGAGCTATTTTTCCTTCACTGATATGACTTCCCAAAGGTATGGGATGACTGGCTCTGTGTTATTAATCTGGTTGCTTAGTCTTTATCTTCACCCCATGACCTAAGCCTGGTGATGTACACAGCCATCTCAGAAGACCAGTCATATCTGCTTAAATGTTTAAATTAATTTAACATCTGAATCTATATTTATTTTTAACATATGTCTTTTTTTTAAAGAACCTATGATAATATAATTGTCCTTATCTTTCTTTTCATTGCCTTATCTCTTTGTTACTATCATTAATAACTTCTTGTCATTGATAATGAGAACATTGATAACTACACTCTGTTAGTATAGTCCCCCTTTTTCCAGAGATGCCCACAACAGTTGTGTTTTGCTTTTGCTTTTAAGTTTTCCCTGTCCATAAGGGAGCCTTATCCACCTCTTGGGGCAATGGGATATGTTTGCAGCACATCTTTAAATCCAAGAATCCATTCTATGTCTAGCCAAAACCTTAGGAGAGTCTCTAGCATAGATGAACTCCTGGGAGCAATATTTTCTTTACAGAAGAGATGTCATACCTAGAGAGATGAATCTGACTTATTGCACTGGAAGATGATTGTCTGCACCCCTGAATAGCCTGTGAAGGCCTTGAAGAGGCATCTTGCTAACTCATGAAGGGCACTAGTTATTCTGTCAGCTTGTGAGAGCTCCAAAATAAAAATACCAGACATATGCTTTTTCAATGTCCTCGGAACTTCAAGGGGAAAACGCATTCATTTCCGCTCATTTTGCATCCATCTGATTGCTTTTAAGCATAGTAAGGATCAAATCTTTCCAACACTGATACCCATGGCAAGCCTCCCTCTGACTTCCATGAGACGGGAATTTGGCTCTCCAGAATGAGTGTCTGGGGAGGATGCATTGAAATAGATGGTAATTGTCAGAGCACGTTGGAATTTAGAGCACATTTGTTGCAAAGATAGAAGCTCGCTGGGGTATCTGATTGTCAGAGTCAATTTTATTTTCCTTACTGCACACATGCACATATTTGAACCTTGTCATGCTGCAAAGGGAAATACCTCATTAGATTTCACTAGGGTTTCTTCAGAGTTGTTTATAACTACAGTCAATAAAGATATTTTTGTTTAATAAATGAAATACTGGAAAGGCCTGTTCTATCAGGAAATCTAAGGAAGTGCATTTATCCCTGGTAAAGATGAAGCTCTATTTTATAGGGTGCAGAAAGCCTGCAATGTGCATTATTTTTCAAATAGTTGAAAGATTTATAGTAGTAAATGGTTTCTTAAATGGTTTCTTTTTCAGACTCTTGATCACATTAAGTGCAACAAAGCAAATGTTACAAACAAAAACAAGAGTAAACCTAGAGCATTTCTACATTCTGTATTTTCAATTATGATTTTAGGAGAAATGAATCTTTGTCCTTTTTTTATTTGGAAACAGTTTTACTTCCCTTTTCCCCAGTGGACATATAATTTTGATTTATAAACACAGCAATCTGGAGCAAAGGGAAGTTTTAAGCACTGTACATATTCCTGCTGAGGCCTAGAATTATTTTGCTTAGAATTTTTATCTTCCTTCTTTATATTTTCAGGTCAATTTTAGCTTTCCACTATAGAGATGAAAAACATGGTTGCAGATGACATTGTTTGCCCATTTCAAATTCACACAGGCCTAAGGTTACATCTTGCATGCAAGGCCCCATTTTATAAACATGGTGACGGGTTCTTCCAGTCAAAATGTGCTTTTAACTGGGATAAACCTGTCTCCCCATGTTAAGACTTATAAATCTTCTCCACAGGGCTATTTACAATCCAGCTACTGCATGCTTACTTTATTGACTCTGAATGAATAAATCAGTTTTCCACATCACCCCATTCTCTTTGCTGATGTTTTGATTTGGTGTCTGTCCAAAAGTCTCTGATCATAGACACATGATTATAAAACCATCTCTCGCACTGAAAACTATTTAAGGAACAAGCAATGGAATTAACTTCTTTTAGATATTGTTTTACACTGCACATTTGAACTTGGGGATATACATTTTTCACAGGGCTCATTTCTGCTGGGCAGAACACTCTGATAAGACTGCAGAAGCCAAGAAATTAAATGAGGGGGTTTTTTTCATCATTCACTGCTTGGCTTGAGCTTCCACAACACACAATCTGTGTCTTTAACTCAGCTGGGCTCTTTGAGTGGATGCAGGTGTCTCTCCCCTTTAAAGATTTTTAAACCTTTAAAAGAGTTTCATTGGCTCATTTTAATAAAATTGAGGGTTTTTTTCTGCTGCACCACTCAGGTGGAATTTTGCTGAACTATGGGAGAAAAAAAGGATTTGCCATCAGAGATTTACCGTAACGTTTTCTTTCCCTCTAGGTAACCTAGAAAAGTATTTCTATTCACAACTTAGGCTTGAAATTTGGAAACCCTTTGTATAAAGGCTGTGGGAGATCCCTAGGAAAACATTTCATATACTAAGATCAGAGACCTAGGAAAACGTTTCATATACTAAGATCAGAGACTGGCTTGTGTCTCAGCAATAGCATCTGTCATTTTCTTCTCATAATTCTAGGAAGAAAGGGATTGACACGAGCATTTCTAGATTTCCACTAGAATCTAATCCTTTTTTTGAACCCTGGGTGGAATTAAATAGTAGAGAGAGCCTGGAGAGCACAAGCAGCATCTAGTGATGGAAATAACATGAAGACCAGCCTGGCAAGGCATTTGATTTCACAGGAAAAGAGCCCCTGAGACTGGAGCATGGAGGAGTTCTAACTCTTTCCTGAATTGCCTCAGTGAGGAGAACAGATGCACTACAGTCTCACAATGTAATTTGGTGGTGGTTTATTCAAAAGAGAAGTGAGGACAAATTCACCCACTTAAGAACTCAGTTGTCCTCTTTTTCTCCCCACTGGCTTTATAAAACAATGACGAGGCACTTAGAGAGACAGTATAAATCAGATAAATCTGGGCCTCTCTTTTGCTTACAATATTTGCCTACAACAGCTGTTAACAAACATCACCAAGGCACCAATAATGCAGCTAAAAAAGCTAAAAAACAAGCCAGAGAAAGTCCAGCAATCTCCATTGTAGAGAAAAACAAGAAAATTCAGATTTTGAGGCACATTATCTCTCTGGGACTATTTCACATGAGAAAATTTGGTCTGGAACAAGATAATAGAACATTAAAACCTCAAAGAGCAGTAACAGACAAGAGATTAACTTAAACACCTCTTAAAAATAAAGAATTTTACTTTGTCCCGGAAAACACTGACACCAGCATATGACCTATCACAGAGACAGGGAGGTACAGTGCAGAAAGATAGTGGGGATACAGAAAGAATGATGATACCACAAGTAAAACAACAGCTACAAGGAAAGCTGAAGACAAATGGCAAGACAGCAACAGCAACAGATGTTTTCCCTTAAGGTCATAAATGAAAACAGAAATCCTTATGCACAGGAGCTTTTCCGGAGAAATACGTCTGTATGAGGGCATGAAACACCAGTGAAAGAAAAACAGAGCACAAAACACCAAGAATAAAAGCAAAGCAGTGTCCTATTTTTGCAAGGAGAATCAGTGCAGATGCCCAGGTAGTTGGTTATGAGTGTTGTTTGAGGAGCAAGGATCTCATCCCTTCCCACCAAGATGATAGGAATGGACCCACGGAGCTGGGTTCTGGTAATGTCTGGATGATTTGCTGCCCAGGGTACCTGGCACAAGATTTGGCCAGAGATTCTTGTGCCAGGGAGAGGAAGGACAGCACTGCTGATTTGCATGGGCTGAGGCAGAGAACAGGGGTGGTACAAGGGCAGAAAGCTGGCCCCCCTCACCAGGAGGCTGCCAGGTAAAACTGTCCTGGCCAAGTTCATGCTCTGCTGGTGGCATTCTTGGATGGCCTCTGGGCTGCAATCCAGGCTGTGAGGTGCCCTTTGAAAGTCATAACAAGTTGTGTATGAAGTGCCAGAGCACAGGCTGGGCTCAAGTGAATTCTCAAAGATGTTTTATCCCATTCTAGGAGGCATTCTAGCGGGCAGCTGTGGCCTGAGCACATCGACAACCCTGACTTTACACAAACATCTCTGCTCTGTTTTTTTTTCCCTACAACACCCACATTTGTTCTCAGCTCAAGAGGAATGCAGGGAAAAGTGCTTTCTCAGACCACCTCTCACTCAAGACATTATCAGTTTGGAATATTCACAGGGCTATTGGGTGTCCAGGAGAGGTAATGGCTGAGATCTGAGTGTACCATTCAAGCCTAAAGCAAACACCTCCCCAGATTTTGCTCAGACTATCAGGAAAGGTAATTTAGCACCTGGGAAGATAGGGTTTGGAGCTTGTACTTGGCACCCCAGCCAGCCATCTCAGAATGGACCTACCAGATGAGATACTGTGTCACCAAAAAAAGTTTGCGGAGGTGTTAAGTGCAAAAGCATTCCTGAACCAATAGAATGTAAAAAACACAAAAAAAACCTCCAACACTTTTGCCAGGAAAGAATAGTTTCTGTGTGTTTTTCAAAATGCTGTTTGCACAAATAGTCAGGAAATAAGGAAACAGGAATAACAAGAACTACCAGTGTGATTTTTACAGTTCTGACAAACTTGGTGCGCATGCAGAAGAGCTCTGGAAACCATCTGGTTCTACAGCCAGTGCAGGGTGTGCTCTGCTGGCTCATGGGCACACCTGCCAGCAGCTGAGCTACCAAAGCTTTCTGCTACACAGCCTGACTGACTGTCAATGGAAAAAAGGAGTATTTGCACCTGTGTATGTGAGTTTGGATCACTGAATGAGGTGGTGGATGCAATTTCAATGAACCTGAAGGACTTATGAGCACGTGCCCCATTTTTATAAGCGACTCCTTGTTGCGGATTCAACACAACGCCACGGCAACACCATAAAGAAGTTGCCATTCCTCAGCCAAAGCTCTGTAACCACCTTGGAATGCTTGAGCTGAGAATTCATCCTACTTGTGTGGTGTAACTAGCCTCAGGATGGCCCCATCACAGTCACAGAGCACAGGCAGCTTGTCAAGGGGTGGGTGGTAAGTTGTTTTGTTGCCATAACTCATCTTTTATGCCAGGACATAGTGTCCTGCTCTGGTTCTACACGCATTTTTTGAGAGGATTCCTAAATTACTTAAATGAGTTCTGGATTCTTGGAAGAAAAAAAAAAGGATATAAAAAAGCTAAATGCTCACAGTTTGAATCAACAGGAGAGCTGACCATGAGCAGATTTGTGAAACATTATAGCCCTGTTATTGTGGGTTTCCAATTGCAGAACCAGGAATAAAACTGACACAAGATATAATCAAAGAAGAAGTAAAAGCCTGGAAAAGAAATAATGTTAGCCAACATTGTTTTATGAACATCAGTCTCCTTGGACAGATCTGATTACATCCTCTGGTGAGATTATAACTCGCTTGATAAAAATGACTACATAAATATAAGAGACATTTTAAGGCTTTTGACTACTACTGCATGACATTTAGGCTTTCAAAAATTACACAATATAATAGAGCATGTGATGTACTGAATGCTGCAAGGAGCCAAATAAACATCAGGGCCCTAAAAACAGTCACCATCAAGGGCATGGGCAAGGAGGTGGGGTGCTCTAAACTCCTCCTTTGATTGGTCAGGGGAAGTGGCTGACTGCTGAAATCTTTGTATTTCAGGAAAGAAAAACTAGCCAGGTGTTTATACAGTCTATTAAATATCTGCAAAAAATATCACCCACCCAGCCCCAAACTCATTAACCTACAATGGCAATTAAACGATGCCTTGGATATTTCTAAATTAACAGTTTTGAGGAGACATTGAAGAGATGGTGGGATTCGGTTTCTCAAATAAAAAAAAAAGGAAAGACCTGCTAGTTTGAGGAATAAATGTTAATGAATGCAAATTCGTTTGTGTTTGGTTCCTAGAGCCATTCTTTAGATCTGAATATCTGGAATTCAAATGTCAAATTCAAATTTGAAAACCGTTTTGCAAAAGTATGTCTTCCTTGCTTTTATAATACTGTTGTACTGATGCTCCCTAGGTTTTTTTTCAGTGTTTCACAGTTAGCAGCCTTCTCAGTTTAATATGCTTCTTTCATGAAACGTGAAGAAGATTTCTGTAAAAGAGTTTTGCCTAACCTGTGAACCATGAGGTTCTTTCATAATGTTTATTGCTGCTTACAATGCCAACAAAATGAGAAGGGTTTTTTGTGAAGAAGGGCATGAAGCATCTTGTGTTTTAATTTTAAAATAGCAAAAGGTCCCTCCCATAGGAGAGGGTAAGTCACAGTACCATTATGAAAATTCTGACAGTGAGTATAAACAAAAATGAAAAAGAGCGGAGTACTTCTAGCAGACATTATTGTAGCAAAAATTTTCTAAAAGTGAAAAAAAAAATCCTGGGAAAGTTGTTCAGTTTTTTTCTGAAGCTATTTTTACTCATCATTTCTGTAGCAGAAATACTGGTTTTGTAATGTGTTGTGCTAATGTAGTATAGATGACATGTAATTAATTGCTTAATATTTTTCCTTGTTATGTGTTTCAGTGCATCTTTAACCAGATTTTATGAGAAGTTTAAACCAGGAAATCTGTGTAACAGAGACAAAATAAAAAGTAGCTGTATAAAAATCTTTCTTTGTAGCCCAAGTCTTATACACAGTGCACATTTTATACAAATTTTTATACCAACAAGTCCTGGTTGCTGTATAACGTGGCACAGTTTGTTCAATTCTCACCAGGGAGATTTCACTTGCTCACTCAGAGCATGGAAAGCCAGTGGCTGGATAGTAGAGGACTGAGCAGCAGTCCAAGGTGCTAATGGAGTGATTATCCACTTGACTGATACAAGGGCCTGGGGGTTATAATAACAGGGTAACTTTTAAATTCAGGTTTGCATTCCTGAGGAGACAGGAGGACACCGAAATGAGCACTGCTGTTGCATTTCCAAAAGCATCGCTTTCCCTTAAGCACCTGAATAACATCACCATTTGTCAACAACCTTGCTGTCTCTTACACTGAGCATTTCTTTCAAAAAACCTCTCGTTCTCAGTCCTTCTTTACAGCACGGACATCCTCAGGTGCTGTGTGAGCCCCAGCAGGTGATACCTCAAAAGAGAATTCAGCAAACCCACTTGGATCAGCAGAGAAACTTCACATTCCTTCGCTGATGCCCATGGCGCGGACACAGCACCCTCACACTAACTAATATTCAATGTGAGAGCCAAATCTTCCTCTGTGCTACTGCTGCTGGAGTTCTAAAGTGTTTCTGCTTTCCCTCTCACATCCCTATGAGCTAACCACATACCCTTGCTACTGTTGTCCTGTAACTGCCTTGAAAAAGAAAACAAAACAAAAAAGAAAAAAAAAAGTATCAGAAATCCCCTAACTAATTTTAACAGCTAGGGAGCTGGCAAGCAGAAGTGTATGTGCTGTAGAACTGAAACAGGTGTGGTTTGAGCATTTTCCACATTTGGTTTTGGCAAAAACATGAACAGAGGGTATTAATTCCTCCACGCTGATAATGGGGTCTTGGAATCCGTTATCTGAAATAAAAATTCTTGGCAGAATTCCTCATGTACTCAAAACATGCAAGAAAAACTGAAAATTATTGTTTTCTTCCTTTTTTTTCTTTTTTTTTTTTTTTTTCATTAGGAACCAGTTATAAATGCATACATTTTTATTTTGTGTGAATTTTACTGAAGCGTTTTTTACTTACAGTGAGTTATCTGTGAAGACATCCCCACGCCTCTCCCAAAAGAGTGAGCTGGATCCTCCTCTCAAACAAATGCCCCCCTGGTGGATTTGCATCTCTGTGCATATGTACATGTGCATGCATACCTGCCCATAATCTGTGGGGCTACACCAGGTTTGCTGCACTTGCACAATAAAAATATTTGTCACCAGCATCTCTCTGCAAATATAAGAGTAAGGTGTCAGGTGTCCCTAATTTTGGGAGAGAATGCAGCTGGCAGGGCACAAGATGTAACACATGAAGTGAATGAATGGCTTGTTTGGTGTTATACTTGACAAACTCTGCCTTTCTCTTATTCTCCATTCCCTGCGTTCTGCACGAGCCTTCTAATCCTGGGGAGACACAAAATCTTTGTCAAGGAAATTCTGTGGCATCTCTGCCACCTGGGGATGGTACAGATGATGTACTAAATACTGTGATGATGGTATCCCACAGATTTCTGCTCTGTGGAGAGCACAATTTTCAGCTTCTCTCAAAACTCTTCCAAAGAGCCTTTCAGTACTCATTGCTTCCAAAATGCAGAGAGTGATTTGGCTACTAATAATAGATGGATGGTGCTCACAAGCCTGCCTGTAGCTCTGCAGTGTGAGGGAAGCCTGCACTGGATAAGCTGCAGCCAGCTCACAGAATGGGCATTAGATTTTCCCCTTATGTGTCTTTGCTCTTTGGCCCTTAATCAGCCTAACTGTTGAACTCCCCCACTCTCACAACAAACCTCAGCATGTCTGTGGAATTTGGTTTACAGAAGGCACAGGTTTGTGTTTTACCCAGGTGAGGAAGGCACTGTCAGAGATCCCCCAGCCTGAGTGCTCTGAACACCAGGACTTGCTTTGGCTGTTCTAAAAGCAGAAAAATTGCTCCATTTCTCCTAGGAAAAAGACAAGGTTTGTGGCTGGGTCTCAGACACCGAGTCTCAGATGGACAGACAGCCTCTGTGCCAGGCCAAGGCAAGGTTTCTCTGCAGGGTCTGTGATCTGTGTGTGGCCTTTCATCAAAGCTGGGGCTTTAGGGCTCACAGAAACCAGTCAAAGCAGCCGGATGTTCATAGATTTACAGATACTCAAGAAACATGGTTCTTCAGACCTAAACTATGTTTCAGTGGTTTCTTCCTGTTAGATTTTTCTGTAAGGAGAAATAATACAACAGTAGTAAATTATCTCTGGGGTTTGGGGTTTAGGGTTTTTTCTATTTCACCAGTCATTCCTTGGTAAAAAGGATCATGTAGTTTCAATAGTCAAATTGAAGTTTATACTCAATATTATGTTTATCCCAACCTGAAGGCTGAATATTTGAGGCATGGATTTTGTATCCCAATACATGTCATGACTCTAAGTGCTCTATAAACATTTCTTTCCCATTTTGTTTGAGACCAAACTTCTCAGCTCATTTTTGGAGTTCTTGAAACCCTCACATTGCAGCTCTCATTTTTCAGCAGGATCATTCATTGTTTTCCTAGCTCCTTTCAAGTCTTCAGCTTCCTAGCATCTTTTGCACAGTTTGGTTAATTAAATGCTCTTTAGTTTTGCCTTGGGTTTTCCGTTGATTTTGCTGTGCTGGCTTTGGTTGCTCCGGTGGCAGCATTCTCCTCACTGGCTGAATCCACCTCTGTCAACACAACAATCCCTGTCAATCACCTACACCCAAACTCGACTTCTTGGTAGCAAATCCCGTAGGAAAAGCCAACGGCAAACGAGGGGAATTCTCAATGAAAAGCTAGACCACATTTATTTCTGCACGTACAGGCTTCAGCAACCTTTTCAATTCAGCAGCCAAGCAGAATGCCCTGGAAAGCCCGTTATCCAGAGATGGCCAAAGGATACAGGCTCATTCAAAGGCAGTGCTCAGGAAGGGTGGGGTAATGCCAAAGGCCCAACGCAGTGCTTTGCAGCTCTGAAATCCCAGCAGTTTTTGCCAGCTGCAGCGGGACTGGGCTGTGTGGGCGCCAAGCCGCGGGGCCACACACAGCTCCATGGCTCAGCACCCACACAGCCAGCGCTGTCCTAAAAACAGGGCACAAAAAATCTCAAGTGCTGAATCAGACTCCCAGAGCCTAACCGAAAAACAGGCACATAAACTACAATTTTTATTACAGAAACTCTGGTTGGGAGCAGAGATGTTGTAGAAAAGCTGGAGAAGAGGGGAAATATTCCTAGTGTTAAAAGCAAGCTGGAGTTCACAGCGTTTGACCACAATAGTTTTCTTGGCTGCTATGGTTCCATGACTGATTTAAGAGGGTTTAAGGTTAATAAACCATAGTTGCATATTATTATCTATGCTGCTCTTGCGCTCTTGCTAGTAATGCCATTTATTCATAGATTTATGATGATCACCATAATACTGTAGAGATTATGTGTTTTTTAGGAATATGTGCTGGTGGAGGGAAAAAATTAGATGGGAGAGAAAGAGGGACTTGATCTTCCAATCTTTAGTGCTGCTACATCCAGGCTGTAAAAGTCATTGGTCCATAACTTGGCCTCAAACCCAGAATGCAACCAAAAAAAAAAAAAAAAATCAAATCTGCTTCTCACCTAACCTGCATAAACATAAATTTAAATGTGTCAAAAATCATTGCTGGTCTCAACACAACTGACTGATGGCGGGGGGGAGGTCACAAAAAAAACAGGGAAGAAGAAGAAAAAGCAACATCAAAATGCCCCTTGAAAAAAGAGGTAGTCTTTGACTTTAATATATTTCACAAACTGATTTCTTTTAAGAGGAAAAAATAAGGGGTTTTTTTTCTTTTCCTTTTCATCTTTCATTGCTTCAATACTTTAAAACCATACTGTAAAAGCTGAAGGATATTAATCTGTCATAAAAAGCTTAACGCACAATGATATAAATGGCAGCAAAATGATATACAACATTGTTAAACCACAGAGTAATTATTAATTATTAAAGCCTGAGTTCCAAAATATTCTAAAGGAGTTTTCCTGCTTTCTGTTAGTTCAGGAAGAGAAAAAGTCAGAAAAAAAAGAAAGAAAAGCCTATAGTCCGTTTCCAGTCTCTCCTGCTTTCTGAGCTGAACTCTGCATACAAATCTATATTTGTAAGACACCCTCATCTACCAGTTAATCAAAGCCCTGGAAATTCAAGGAAACCTGTGTTTATGGAAATCTGGCATTTCTGTAAAGTTTTGAATGAGAGCTAAATAGAGCAGTTCATCTCATTGAAACTAATGGCTTCTGCCAAGTGGTTTTGCAGCACTGGGTCTTCTGGCACAGTCAGCATTTAGGAATTCATTTATGAGCTGGGTTAGCTGGAGACTCTGGAATTCAAATTTATGTCTAAGACTTAGTGGTTTATTCCTGATAGGTCTCTGTAAAGAAATTGTAATCAATTTACCAAACTCAAACTTTGTAATATGCAGAATCAAAAGCTGGACTCTTTTTCATGATTTAGGGCTTGGGATTTTTTTTCCCCTTTCCCCAGAGGACAATTGTAAACTGTACACATGTATATTGTGTCACTGAAGGGGGCTTTTTAATCACCCATTCATACTTGCTTTTGAAAAATCTTTGTCCCTGTGCTTTTGACTTCCTACGGGCCTGATCCTGCTCCCGCTGAATTTTCCTGCAGGGGAAAAGAATCCTGCTTCAGATGAAGTCACATTTGCACATAAAAAGCAGAGAAATGTGTGGCTTGTCACACGAGTTGATTTTATTTCAATCAGCATTTGCATGAACATGCAGTCAGGCTCTATTAAGCACTTGTTTGATTTGCTTTAAAAAAATATATGTCTCCAGGAGCTGGCCAGCATATTTGAATATTGGCTTTTTTTCTGAGTCATAAAAACCTAGACATTTTTAGCAAGCAATGAACAAGAATTGCTCTGCGCTTTCAATGCAACTATAAATTTGCTCCTTTTTTCCCCTTTTAGAACTCCTTTGAAGAACTCATTGAATAAATTAACAACTTGGAAAGCTGCCTGCTGTTTCTGTTGGCTTTGGGTTTCAGGGAGTTGCTTGGTAAACAAAAGTCAATGGATTCAAGCAGTAACAAAGTAATTTAAATGATTAATCAAGTGTTAAAACTAGCTTAACCTCTCCTGTTTTACAAACTCTCTATCACCCTCACTAAACTAATAGAGGAGTAAGACACCCATCTGGAAATCTCATCTGAAATATTAGATTGAGAATCAAAAATTCAGCCAAGCAGTGTGGTTTGTAGGGATATCCTGGCGGATAATAAATTGCATTAATCTTACTTAAATTTTCCATCTAAATCATGTCTTGAGACCATATTGCACTGAGGGGAATGTGCCTAGCTTTGAATGCATTGTGCTACTGAAAAGGTTATTAAAAGGGGAAAAAAACAGATAATGACTTTCCTTGTTTTTCTTCTGACTACTTTTTTCCATATTGAGGAACCTATGTTAAATATTCTGGCACTAATGAAGAAAGTCTGCTTTCTCCTGCCAGTGCTAATGTTTTCTAACAGAAGATAAGAAATTCACATATTCAGAACACTTGAAGCAATTTTTTTTTCCGACCAGAAATTATATGCGTGGATAAAAATAACCCCAGAATTTTCCCAGCATCGTCACAGCTAAGTATTTTCCTCATCCCGCTCATTCAGAAGAATTTCACTTTCCAGTTACACAGAGTATGAAAACAATATTGGAAAAACTCCCCCAGGATTTTCTTCAACTTGCAAATCTACAGAAGTCCAAAGGTTATGAAGTTCTACCCATCTCTTCTGCTCCTGCCCACACCAGTGTCATTTTCTAAGTCTTAAATTAAATAAAATAAGTTACAATGAAAAGAAGAGTTGTTTAAAACCACAACCTCTTGGAAACTGGGAGCAGTGCTGTCAGCCATGCCAGTGGATGGGAAGCAGAGCTCAAGAGGCAGAAGTATCACTCCAGTTGGTGGATTTGTCCTCAAAAGAGAAGGAGGGGACCACACTGATGTCCTGGGTGTGCAGGAATGATCCCAGGGCTCCTGCTCAACTCCGGCAAGGGTGAGGGATGATGCCAGCGTGTCATTGAGGAGACCAAATGGGCTGGTGTCCAGGGAAGGCTGCTTCCACCAGGCTCTGACATCTGCCTGAGGTCCTTACTCTGCTGCAGGATGAGGGAATGCACCCTGAGGAGGAAACTGCTGCCAGCTGGCAGCAGAAAAGCTGTAGATGTGCTGTAGGTGTGGGACACAGTCAAGGTCGTGTCTCTGTCTGGGGAGGCAGGAAGGGAAAGAGAGATGACGGAAGCCATAAGTCCACAGATATCAGCAGGACGGGGTTAACATGCTGGCTAGAAGAGGCAGCAGTGTGGCTGCTGTCAGAACTGTCCACAGAGAGATGTGACTCTCACCAAACACATCAGGAACCACATAATTCAGGCCCAAGAGGAGGCTTCATTCCAAAGAGTGTTACACAACGCTATGTAGTGTCATTATGATGCACAGCTTCGTTCTCTTCCTGTGAAAATTTGACCTGGAAGCCTTGAAATTTTTCAGCCATTTGTGTCAGCATCTCAACCCAAATGTTGGATAAGGTGCATGCCAGGGTGTTCTGAAATGAGAGAGGGCAATTGTTCCTCTGGTTTTCTCAGGACTCTCCTGGCTGGACGTTCAATGTGCACGGTCAAGCCGGGGCTGAGGTGGATGGAAACACATTTGTTCCCTCCCCACCCATGCCCAAGCTCAACTCCTTCCTGACACGTGCCTGCAGCCCTGGGCTGACCAGCTGTGCAAGAAAGGAAGGGACAGGGATAGTTCCTCCTGAAAACGTGACTCCTGCTGTTTGTCCCACCATGGGAACCGAGGCACTTGCCCGCTTTTGCAAATGCCAACTCTGCAAATGCTGCAGTCATCACAGTAAGGGCCTGCTGGTTCTTTGAAGCCCCACAAGAATCCCCAAAAAAATGTTTTGCCCTCTTTCTGCAGCATCAAAAGCCCAAGTAAGTCAAATCTATTTTCCACGCAAATTGTTTTTGCACAACTAGGAAAATACTGAACCAGCAAATTCTTCTTGGGAAACAAATTCCCATTAAAATCAATGAGACAAGCTTCCCACTTGTTTCTACAGTGTTTTGTTATATATTAAACGGCCTTATGAAATGAAAATATTCCAGTTGCATTTAGAAGTATCACCACTTTAATATGCTGCTGCTAAACCACAAATCAAGCATAAAAATGAGTCATCTGAGCTCAAAGTTTGTGCATTTCCTTACACAGTTGTTGCGATCAGCTCTGCCCTGACTTTTTAAACTCTGGTAAATCAAAATTAAAGTTATGTGTCAGAGGTAGTAAATAGTTTCAAGGCACCTGAAGAGCCTTAATTCTTTCCTGAAGTCCAGGCACACGGAAAGGGAAAAGGACATTTTTAGAAAGCAATGAGGCTTTTAATATCAATTCATTCTCATTTAAGGTCATAAACTCTGAAATAGCAATCTGACTTGATTTCAGAGAGGATTAATGTTGCCTGGGTGGTTTTGCCCTTCTCTTTTTTTCCTTCATGCATTTGGATTTGCTGTGAGTGTAGTCTTGAGTGGCGTTTACAATGCTTGAGTTAAGGTATGACCACACCGGGCTTTTATCCTTTGAATAAGGATTCATGTTCTCAGTCTTGGCTTCATTTTAATGTAAGGTTTTGTTCTTCTTCCTGGAGTGTATTATAGATACATCCTTGAAAGGTTAGGCTAAGTCTGAGGTTTTCAAAAAAATTCAGCAAATTCCAATTGTGAATTTGAATTTATCCCATTGTGGATAATGCTGTGGATTTGGCCCCATAGTCACACCATCTCCAAGCTTGTATCTGGCACTGGGAATTACCTTTGTGTCAATAAGTCCAGGAAGAGCAACAGGAACACTTTCTATACCTGAATCTGCTGCATCTTGAGCGTAGGGGTGTAGGGCTGATGTGCAAACAAGACCTATTCCCAGCATGGGGAGTTCCTGCTCCTTTCCATCCCCTGGGAATGACATATGAATGGGGTAAAACTGGGGTGCATACCAGGAGCTCAGATCCATCTCCCACAGCACAGGACTGCATCTTGTGGTGTGGATAACAAAGCTCCCATTGATCACTGGGCCCCAGGATCAGCTTCATCCAGGCCTAAATTGCTCATCTGTTTTTAATGCCAAAAGCAATTTGTTTTCTTTATGGACAGTGTGGTTGCAAAGCCATGTTTTTTAAGATTAAACTTCTTTCATCTGGACAATGGCAGCAAGAACAACAACAGAGAAAAAAATATTTTCAAAATAATGAAAAATTCAAGATACTCTTTTTTTTTAATAGAAGAAAGTAATTACATCCAGGCATCCAGGCTGACTGCAAATGCCAAGTTTGTGCTTGACGCTGTTTTAACTGGTTGAAATATTATTTCTAAACAAACAGAGTTTAAAATGGAAATTCTGACGGAGCTTTGACTGTATTGCTGTAACTATCACGTTAAATCATTGCTATCATCCTAGTGGTGTCAGTGCATAGCTACAATTGCTTGCAGAATAATGAAAGCTCAAACCCAAAAAGCTCAGCCTCTCATATAAACTTCAGTGTATCCAACTAGAGAAGAATTACACCCCGCCAACATTTTAACACAAAGTCATACCAGATTTGTTATAATAAACTAGTTAATAAATGTAGCCACTCTCCTAAATCATTTTCATGTTGTACAGCTATTTGAGGAACTCTGGCTTATTTTTAGTACCCACACCTTATCTAGGGTGTTCATCACAACAGCAATACTTGCTGCAGTGATTTAATGGTCTGCTGTCCACACTGACCTTAATTCCTTGTTTTGGTGGAATTTTTTATTGGAACCCTTCAACTGGTTGGTTGGTTTTGCTATTTTATTTTTTTTTTCAGTTGTCAGCTTTTTCACAAAGGCTTCAGCAAATAATAAGTGGTTAGATATGGTTTAGATCATTTATTTGGCTTTTAACACATTTGTAAACCATGGAATTAACTCAGTGAAAGGGTGGTTATGGCAATAAAACTGCACCATGCAGAGCTGGACTTTCTTAACTGAAAAGATATTTTCTTTCTCATGTAGACTTGCAGAAATTTTCTTAATTTTAAGAAAATTAAGTTCCCATTCTTCTCATGTACTCACAAATACATATGATGGTGTTGTCCAGCTCCTGCATATTGTATTCACACAAGCAATTGGTAGGAATGATCTCTGGTTTCTCCTGGGAGACCATTAAACTGGACCTAGTATTTGAGAAGGACTCCACACCAAAGGACAAAAAGCAAAGTTTCAGCTCTGAAGCACTCCCAGTGATGCCTGTTGGCAGCCCAGAGCCCCACTGCCCTGGGCAAGGAAACTGGGATGCACCTCTGGCACACAAACCCACCACTCCTACAGAGACCACCTTCAGCATCCTCTTCTGCCACCTCAACCATGAAATTTTTTTTTTTTTTGCATATGCATGAGAAACAAATTAATGTTATATACTCAAAATTCTATGCGAGCTGCAAATATTAGAACTGTCTGTAGATTTAGGCATTTCTTTACCTATAACAGCCAAATCACACTGTACCTAGGTCCTCCCTGGCACCTTTTAAAATCCATCAGGACTAGAGGATGCCTCCTGGCATGGCTGCTCTGGGAAAAGCCAAATGAGGAGAAACACACCAGCCTTAAAGTGAATTCCTGCTGTAATCCATCCTGCTCTGAGTGCTGCTGCAGGCATGTGCAGCTACCCATCCTTCTCTGCACAGTGGAGAGCTTAGGTGCTTCTGGTGCAAACCCATCATTTGAAGTGGAATGCTGGCAGGGAATTGTTTATGGGAAGCTGTGGCTGAGGAATATGTGCATGTAGTGCAGCACACTAAAGGACACACACCCCACACTCAGAGTGCAAAATCATCCAACAGGCTCCTTGCAATGCCGGTTTTTTGTCTTGGAAGAGCAACAGCTTGAAAGATACTTGGCAGTAGCTTGAAAGTTGACTTTGCCATCTGATCACTGGTGGAAGTGACCGTGGTGTCCAGGTGTTCTGGCTGGACCGTTTGTCTTGCTCTGTGCATTGCTACTTCCTTCCTGAGATCGTAACGAAAACACATCGGCTTTCTGCAGTGACCACTAGGAGGAATTTTAGTTCTCCTTCTCTTGTCACTCAGTTATTATTTTCTGCCAGGTCTGTCCCTGTGTACTTTTAGCCTGCTACATCCCTTCTCTGGTGCAAAATAAATGGTCTGTGGGAGGGTGAGAGAAAGAGTCCAGCCTGGACCCCACTGCATAAGAATTACAGTTCAAGACAGAGCACAGATGGACAGCACTGCTTGGTGTCTTCATTTTTAAAAGAAACAGGCAGACAGGCTTGGAAAAGACAAGAACAAAGAAGCTGGAGAAACTAAAACTACCCCCAGCCCTACATTATCCAGTATTCTTGTACTCTGCCCTTGGAAATCATGCAGTACCAGTCAGAGCTCTGCAGGCAGCAGCCCCTGAGGACTCCAAATTTAGCACATTCCTTGGCCAGGAGCACCCACACTTCCTGGAGGTTTCCCTACACCAGGCTGCAGCTCTGGGAAGCACTGGACTAGCTGGGCTGCCTAAAGTACCACAACTGTGACAGCAGGCAGAGAGGGTTGGCCCTCACCTCTGTCGTTCCACAAAACACCAAGCACAGTTACCTGAGGTATAAATCTCCTTGGGTCTGGACAAGGTGCAAGCTCCAGGATAGGCTGGGCTTTTAGACCCCGTGCACACCATAACATTGTTCTAGCAAGCTGTCAGTCTGTGGATTGGCTTGTCTAAAATCCCTAAAATTTCTATCTAGCTGAGGTGGACAGGTTAAAAAAGTGCTTGCTGGCACCTGGAGTTTTCTTAGAAAATGAGAAATGAGAAATAAGGCGTTTACCCCTAACTGAATGTTTTCTTCCTTCATCATTTCAGTTCTTTAGCATTCACTCCTCTAATTTTATCAGATAAAAAGTTGGTGCTCTGCACAAGGCAGAGACAGAAAACAAAACAAACAAACAAAGAAGATAACAGCTCAATTTCAGATTATTGTAGTGAAATAAGCCAAAAGTTGTGTTTCCCTTTATGTCTGAAAAAACTGGCCTGAGTTCTCATTGGCATGGTGCTATTCATGAAGCCTCCAGTTTTTACTGAGTTTGCAGGAGCCTAAGGATGGAGTGCCAAACTGAATGAAAGCTCATTGTGCTGAGCAACAAACCAAGTAGGGCTAGGTGTGCTGCAGCTCAAGCTCCACCTCAAGAGTTGCACTGTTGCAAAGAGGTTGCCCCTTCTCCCACAGCAACAAAATTCTGAACCAAATTCTTCTTCTCTGAACTTCCTACTTTTTGAGTAACTCAGACTCAGTTTTAATCCTGGCTGTGACATTACTGGACTGAACTAAAACATGGAGCTGAAACACTTCTGAATTCAGTCTTACTGCAAATCTGGATGTAGATTTAAAGTTAGGGCATGTCTGTGGCCCCCATCATCTGAATACAATGTAATTAATGATAGGGGACAGGGTGCTCCCCTCTAGGTCCTATAGCACTTTATAAGAAGGGACATTCCTGTTCCTCCTATTCTGCAAATGAGGAAACTGAGGCATAAGATGACTTATTTCAAGCCACTTGTAGTCTGTAGCTCAACAGTCATTTTGGTAGCTCACCCTCAGCACACATAGGAGTGATGTGCAGGCAACAAAGCTGCAAATTCTTTATTTGAATTAGTACCACAATGGCAGCCTGATTTACAGACTCTTCTGCTGCTGGGGTCAAAAATTAGGTCACTTTTCAGCGTGGGGGCAGACCTGCCAACTGTAATTAAAAATGTTCCTTTGAAATATGTGTCAGACTCTACACATGGTGAGAAGTGCTTCTTACAATATGAGCTTTCAGGCTGCTGCACTGCACAACATCCATGCGGCTAACCACTTCTCTGCTGGGTCCCAGCAGCATCTGTTCCCTTGCCAACATTTTACTGGCATTCCACAGGAATCAGTGCAGCGTGCAGCTCTGCCAGGTAGGGCCAGAAGCAGTTAAGAGGTTAATAGACTCAATCTGACTTCAAACAGCACACGAACCTCAGAGGTGAGCCCAACAGACGGCTGTCGAATGAGGAAACCAGATAGACTCTGTGATGATTTGACTAATTGCAGGAGAGGTTGTCTTGTGCAGATGGTGCTCTTCCCACCCTTTCTCCAAGACATATGCTGGCTGGGAGTCACTGATCACAGCTTGTGTGAGAGTCTTAAAACCCTTAATGCAGGGAACAATCAAAGGTAACTACGTCCCGAAGTCATCTAGGCCCTGTTGAAAACCCTTGCATCAGCTCCTGGTCTGGAAAGACCTACCTTCAAAATTTCAGCTCCTGCTGGGAAAGTATAATACCATCCTGGCTGTCCCCCAGCAGCTTGCTCTGCCTTCAGCAGGGGCTTTTCCTGCAGCGAACGTCTCGCCCGCCACTTTCCAGGTGGATTAAGCTGTGTGCAGAGAATCTCATAGAAGGTTTTTTTGTGAGGTTTCCAGAGCGCCTCATCTCCAGCCAATTCAGAAATACTGCTAGCACAGCCACCTTGTGGCATTGCAGTATCTGCACTTTCAGTCCCAGGAGACAGCAGGAAGCGTAGAGTCAATCCAGAATGTAAAATAAATACATAAAAGTTAAGCAAATATTTTTCAACCTCTCAAACAGGTTTGGGTTTTGTTTGATTCAAAGTAATAATAATACTTAGCACTTACAGTGTACTTTATAGCTTGAAAGCACTATGCAGACTTTAACTATTTAGGTTTTGGGCAATGGTCTGGACCTGCTTGTATGATCTGAATTGCTTCTTTCATGCCTGGAAAGTATATTTGAGAAGACAGAAAAGAGAAGCAGAAGTGTCCTTTGTGTCTTTTGGGATCTTCTTTCAATTTTTGCCACTGAGCCTATTTGCAGGAAATCATTCAACTTCTTTTTACCTCACTTTACCCAAAGACAACATGTTTCTCAGCCTCATTTGCACAGGTGAGGTTTAATTTTAATGTTGCATCTAAGGTCCCCTTACAGTTACTACACAGATGCAGATGTTTCTCATTCTTCCTCACTTGCCTGGTGAAAATTAAAGCTTAAATTGTGAATGAAATATATACTGGCAGCTAAACAGTTCAAACCATCCACAGTTACCTATATTGTTCTAGTAGTAATCTCATCCACTGCCCGAGGCACGAGGGTTTTGAAAAGGTTACAGTAAAATATGTAAATAGATGAACCATATGCACGAAGAAAATTCTCTCGGGTCCCAGTGTGTGTCTATTGTGGCTTGAGTTCTCCTTCCAAGTCTTGTTTTTCCAAGAGTCAGCTTTAAAGCTCACATAAGCTACTGGACCAGTTTATGATCTAAAGACATATTTACAAGTTCAAACCACTTCAGGAGCTAATTATATTCTGGACACACTACAATATTTGGATGCCAAAATGTCCATATTCTTTGAAATGAATGTTTAGTAGCTTTCTCAAGAAGACCTCATTTCACAAACTCTGGTTACAACAAATGAACACATGTTCCTCTTTTTGTTTCCTCATTTTTTGCTGAATTTGAGACCAAAAAAAAAGAGTAATCATACCGCACTGGAGAACACTTCATTTTCTCATTAAAAAGTACATTTCAACAGCTTTTCATCACACTGGCCCTGCCACCCTCAGCTTTCTGTGAAAGGAACTTCTGTGAAGGACACAGTCTTCTAGCAGCTAGAGCAGCATGGAGAAGGGACACAAATGGTCATGGAAAAGCAAGAGGAGCCTTTCTGCAAAGAATCTAGTGGGTGCTAAAGGAGGCACACTTTAAGAAGTGCATTATTATTGCAGTCATTAACCAAGGCTTTCCTCAGGCAGGTTGTTTATTCCCTGACCTTGACAATCCTCATGGAGCCAGGAATTGGACAGTAGAGGCAAGCAGGGCTGTTCTCTGGGGTCCTTGCCACATACATTATACAGGGCCAAGCCCACCACTGCTGCCTTGATTCCCAGTTTTGTTCCAGCAGTCAGGCATCTAGTGAGCGTGCTGATCTCCATGGATGTGGAAGTTGCTGTATGCTTTGCTGGACATCCTCAGGCCACAGCAGAACCAGCCAAAGCCATCAGAGAAAGGAACTGAGGGCCAGAGAAAATTCCTCACTGACTTCAGCACATCCTTGGTGAAGTTCAAAAAGTGAGTGTAGAAGACAGGGCAGCAGAAAAAAACGGGAGCTCTAGGAAGAGACCATAGAGGTGGCCATGCTCCCAGGACAGAAGGTTAAAGCTGGTGGTGAGACAAAGTCCAGCCTTGGCATGGGAGAATGCATCATGTCTCTGCATGGTGCAATTCCAGCTGCAGGCAGCAGCTGGTGAAAAGGCAGGAAGCTGCTGGTGGGGGTAAGCTGGAGGCTGAGCTGCTTTGCATTCCCAGGACATAGTGCAGCGAGCCTTAATAAAGAGAGGCTGCAAGCAGTGGGCAATATGCCACCCCCATGTGCACATGTCAGAGCCACATCTTAGTGCAACCTATTTGTGCCATGTCTAGAATCAAGTTTTTCAAGTTTTCCTTCTCACAACTGATCATTTACCATTCCTATGATTTTTCTTGCTGCTTATTCTCCACAGACATTGCCACTTCTTTGATCTCTACATAAATACATGCAGCTCTCAAGCACACTGTTTACATAGATTAAAAGGTATCCTAAACCTTACATGTACACACTGATAACCCCAAATCTGATTTGTGATTGAGTACCTGAAAATGGCTTTTACTCTCTGGAATTTTAAGGTTTACAACAACAAGCCAGATGTCTTCGACGGCTCGGGCTTTCCCCTTTGAAAATAGCAAACACCAGCTTCCACAGTAAGGTCGGATCTCCAACAGAGGTGCCTCTGAATACCAGAATGGCATTTGAGCCTGTGAATTTCACTGTGATCCACAGAGCCAGTTTTATCTTCTATGAGAAGGATCAGTTTATGCATCATCCTGACAGCGCAAGTATCTCGAGAGAGGTATGTTGTGATCCTAAATTCATCTCTGAACCAGAGAAACCAGACCTTAAAACTTAATGTGATATGGAGCATGGAGTAACTTATATGCTATTAAGCCACAGCTGAATTTGTACAATTTCTCTATATGTTTAAAACATTATTAACTGTATTGCTTATGGTTCTTTTCAGTAGGATTGCCTCATTTGTGCAAAAGGAAGGCATGAGAAATCTTAGTGCTAAATCAAGATTGTGAAACTAGAGAATTAACAAATTCTTAAGGCCAGGAACTTTCATGACTTCTTAAATTCTGTGATTCATTGTACCTTCATAAATACCATCACTGACTCTCAGCACTTTAATTGTAATTTAAAATTTGCATTCTAGGCAGTGTTCTTGCCAGTAGACCTACACACCAATATAGACTACAGTAAAATGATGGAACAGCTTGCGTGTCTACACCAATACCAAAACCATTCCAACTTCCTAGACTTTAGTTAGACTTTAGAGAGCAACTACCTAGCAGTGCCATACTGATCCAGGGTTACAGGAGTCTTTGATGTGCAGGGCATGGAGACTTTTAGGTGAAGAGGAAATTGTTACCTTATTGATGAGGTTAATACGATATGACCACATCTGTACTCGACACTATACTGCTAAGTTCAGCTCATCTAAAGCAGCATCAGTTTCAGGTAGTCTGTGGTTGCTTTTGAAAGGAGGCTTCCTTCTACTCATTTGTTTTTGCAAGCCTCTAGACAGGTAGAGAAATCATGGCAGTGCAGGTACAGGAAAGATGTTATCTGCTACACAATTATTTTTAGGAATAAGATGCCACAAAGTACTGGTTTAAATGATGCAGAGCACGTGTGTTGATGGAGTGTGTTGAGTGGAATGAGGTCACATGGAATTGCATAAAATCCTGAAGCAGACATACACTGAATAAAGACAGGCTATTTATGGCTAGAATCAGCACATGAAATTACCCTACAGTAAGACACAAATGCCTGGAAATTTACCTCACCAGAAGAGATACTGTGATAACATTTAACAGATTATTTTTTTTCCACCTGGCCCTTGGCACTTTAGTCCTTTTCAAGTGTCTGACCACCTCCTTGTGCTTCGGAAACCTCTTTGCCAATCCCAACAAGGCTTGAGAAGATCACAGGAGTTTTCACATACTTGGCTGCCTCAACTTATTAAACAGTCTCCTTATAGGATGTTTTTATTTTTCAGCCTATATCCCAAAAATCTGATGTTCTTGGACAAGGAAATGTGATTGCGGGTGGGCTCAAGGACTTTCTACCCTCTGTGCTTTCCTACCTGGTCTAAGGAAAGTTCTTTAGACTGGAAAGAGGCTTTTCCCAAAATTCTCTGGGAGGTGATTTCACAGCCCTAACTCATACTGATTGGCACATAACCATACATAGGGCCAGTCCTTCACTGATAAAAAAGGGTGGAGTGCCAGAGATTTGTCCCTTCCTACTGTGTAGGACAACCCATGTCGCCAAGGGCTGCAAAAGGAAGATGTCCTTTTTATAGCTGTAATGTACACATCACCCACTAAACTCTTCAAGTGAGACCTGTAGACCTTTAAAAGCATGCTTTTTAGTAAAAACACCTACATGGATCCAATGATGATTATGAAAAAAGAAATTCCCTCTGTCCCACAAAAACTCACACTCCACCTAGTTTTTAAGGGAAGCCAAGACAAAGAGACAGGCTTTGTAATGTGTTGAAGGTCAGAAAAGCCAGACATTCTATCCTGATAATGCCTTGCCTGAGAAGATACTTAGAAAAATCCATGCAGCCCTGCTGGTCTTGAATGCTGGTTTAGAAAGTCAGGGTAGGGTACTTCTGCCCTGAACTAGCCTTCTTGACTCCATAATACCAACTTAAGGGGGAAAAGGCTCTTCTAGAGCATGACTTAAATCTTTCCAAGACAGATTATGAAGTTGGCCAAATGAACCACGTCTTCACAGATCCTGTATCTCTCCAGGAAGAGATTAGACAGGTATAGGAAACTACTCTGTAGGCAGCTGCACTGGAGATGTTAAGGCAAGTGAATTTTACCAGAGGACACTTTCCTAAAGACCCCCAAGACCTCTGCTTTAAAGTAATTATAGTGCAGAAGTTCTGTGCAAGAGACATGGAGCTCCTGAAGCAGGCTCAGTGCAGGGTGACAGATGATCAAGGGACTGGAGCATCTCTCTTATGAGGAAAGCCTGAGGGAGCTGGGCCTGTTCAGCCTCCAGGAGAGATGACTGAGAGGGCACCTCATCAATTCATCAATGGGTCAAGAATGGATCCAAGCCCTTGTTGACAGTGCCACTCAATAGGACAGGAGGAGATGGGCAGAAACTAATGCACAGGAAGTTCCAGCAACATGCCCAGTCTGAAGAGCCTGTCATCCTAGGAATCACAGGTAGAATTCTCCTTAATTATACCTATTAGTTGAGCCAGACTGGAAGAGTCTGGTGGGCCTTTACAGAAAACCTTCAAGGCTGGTGAACACCCCTGTGTGACTTGATATTGTTTTTCCATTGTTTGTCCAGCAGACAAGAGAATTCTATAGAGTAAGAGATCCTGAAAGTACTGTGCACATCAGAGAGACAGTGCTGCCAGTTCTTCTCACTCATCTATATCAATCCTATTTGATAGCAGTGGATATATTCATGAGAATGCCTGACTGTCAGCAAAAAGGACAACTCTTCTTTCCACCATTTGTCTTCCTGTGAACATTAAGGACCTGGTCTCTAACTCTTTCTGTCATGAAGAGCTTGGCCCTTTAATGTGGGTCCAAAGGCACTGCAACTGAACATATGCTTCCCAGATGGACCTAATTACGACTATGTGGAGGCATTTGGGGGTGAATAAATAGAAAAAGAGGAAACTTGCTTAGTGGGAGGTCCATGGAAAGAGCTGCAGAGAACTGAGAACTGGGAGACCCTAAAGTGACCACCTGATATCTCTCACTGAGAGCCACAGAGTGGAGGGCTTGTGGGCTGAGTACTTCATGTTATGGAGTCAAGCTTGAGGGCCAAAGAACGTGGGGAGCAACAGAAACAGAGCGAAAGGTAAATCTCACGGTGTGTCTGGAGAAAAGCAACTCTGAGACATTGCAACTGAGACATTCCTGCAGGGAAGGACAAGAGAGCAGCTAAAGAGGCGGTCCATGAGAGCAGTTTATGAGCTATGGAAATTGCAGAAGAATTCATATTTGCCAGGTTTGTAATAGCTCTGCCCGTAATGGAGCTGATTCATTTTCAACCATTTGTATGACTGATTAATGCTATCTCTGTTTTATCTCCACAGAGATCCAAGTCTTCATAAAGGGAAATAAATTGTAAAATTCTCAAAGAACTTAGTAACCACTTTTTCCTTACCTGCTGCAAGAAGTTGCTCCATCTCTCTCCCCAAATAGGGCACCTGACAAGCTCTCATTCCTTTGGTGCAGTGGCACCTGGACCCACTTTTCAGCAAGAATTGAGGTTCTGCAATTTTGCAATCAATGGAAAGCACTGGCAAGTGTGAAGGAGAGTTAGGTTGACAATAAACAGTGTCATTTGAAATTGCCAATGTGATCATGAAGGACAGGAACAGCATCATGGTTGTAAATTCTTCAGACCAGTGATTGCTCAAAGCCATGGATAGAGCACCTGAAGGAATGGGACCACACTTGGAACTCCTGTCATGCCAACTCCATCATCTCTCAAACGAGGCCAGCAACTCAGCTCCTGCACACACATTTAGTTTGACTTACGGAACTTATTAATTCCAGTGGGAACAGTGACATCGTGGCTGTGAAACTAGGACTGGTTTCATACAAAAACTGGTTTTGTGCATCAGGATTTCTACGTGGTCTTGAGAGATCTCAAGACTTGTATGTTAGTGGTGCAGTTTCATTGCCATTGTTATTTTTTGGGGAAATGTTTTGTTAGAAGTCCTGTAACCTGCCACAGCAAATGGCGTTGACTCCCGTAGGAGCAATGACCAATTAATCTCTTTACATCTAGCCTGATTTAAGGAACGAAAACTGAAGGCCTCAGGTTAACCAAAGAGAAAGTGATTTGTGGTTTCAGCTTATCCTTCAAAAGGTCACAGAAGAAGGAGCAACACAGTGGTGTTGACAACCTTGTAAGGTGCACAAATAAATCTGAAGACCCTGGAAATTAGGTAGTTCTCCTTGGCTGAGGAATGAGTCTTCCAGAGGCTGTTCAGGCAATTTATTGGGTCTCTGAGCAGAAAGATGGGAGATGGGCAGGGCTTTGAGTGCCTCTACCGGGTCACAAATCGTTTCAGGGTAAAGTATTGAGAGAAAAAGACAAATGCAAACTCAGCTTTCACAAAACAACTACAGCACTTCAGGCAAAACAAACATTACATTGGGTTTGGGGGGAAGTTGGTTAATGTACCTTGTTCTTTCAGACAGGAGAAAGGCTTGATTCTAACTTTTATTGAGTGTTTTGCTTCCCATCAGATCCTCCCATTTACCAAATACCTACAGGCATTTTGCAAGACAGCCCTGCAGATTACAGGATTTTCTCTGCATAAGAGCTTTAACATGGTGTCCTTTCCATTTCTCTCCCTCTCCCAGAGTTCTCCTCCCCAGGTCTGAGTGCTTTCCAGAGTCTGACTCCAGTCCCCAGATCCAGGGATGGAATTTTTTTACTCAGGGAAGACTCCTGTGAGCAGCAACTGTTTCAGGAATATGGCTATGGGACAGCAAAGCCCCAGAAGAAATAAGAAGTTCATTTTTCAACTAAAATTATGATTCATGAGGAACAGCTGAACAGACTATGCAAGGTTTAATTTAAATAGATTTGAAGGCCACAATGATTTAGAACTGTATGTGCCTACTCATTTGTGAGACTTATACCTTGCATACGTAAGTGTCAGGCTCCTTTCCCTACTGTCCCTGTGTTTAGGCTTATGTGATAACCATGCACTTTCAGCACTTCACATACACTAATGGAGGGTTTTGTTAAAGAAACCCTTGAGAATTGAGGGATAGAGAGATTTACTGAATGTGTTAAGCAGGCCCAGGAAAGCTTGGGACCAGGCAGGCTGAGATGTCTCGGTTGCCCCCTTTCCTCCTGATTCCACTACTGCAGTGGCTGCTTTTCTTTAACCAGAGCCTCATCACACATTTCTGTGTTGTTGCCACAGGTGTCAGCTCATCTCCAGGAGTGTCTCAGATGCACCACAGGATGGTGAGGAGCGTGTTGGGGCCCTGGCCACCAGGAGCACTTCGATGTTACTGCTTTCACTGCAACTTAGACAAAGAACCCAGCTGAACTCCTGGCAGAGAAATGAGGATTAACACACTGAGAAGAGCTGATGTCCTTCAGAGAAACAGGTGGAAACATGATCTTGAAAAGTCTCACTAGAATCAATGAGTCTATTCAAGCATAACTCAAGCTCTGTCTATCTAATCTCCTGCCCTGCCATGGACAACCTCAGCCAGTCAAACACATTCTCTCCAAAAGGCAGGTGTGCACACTTGGATCTGGCCCCATTTCAGTAATTTCATATGGAGCCTTCCCTCCTATGCCAGGTCTGCCAGGGACAACTATTTAAAGTTTTAATTATGTGTTCAGCCCCTAGCTCTGGCTAAACCATGCAGAAAGGGGCTAACTTGGAATAATTTTCAAAACTGTGAGGTTTTTATTTGGGCTGATGTACTATATGTGAGGGTTTTAAGGATGTTTTCTCGGACTAAGTCTCCCATCACCATGGTTGAAACAGTTAGTCAGCTTTGGCGTATTTTCCTTGGCAAAATATCCTCAAAATTGGTAAGAACCCTATCTTCAGTTTCGAAGGTCAGGGAAATGCAGGGTCAAATTATGAATGTGTTTGACTACCTAAAGGTATCAGGAGGGATTTTTAAGAACACTAGTAGGTATCAAACTGGGCTATTAGAAATCAACTGTAACTTGAAGTTCCCAAATCTCTTTTAAAATCTGGCTTAAACCATGCTTGAGCATCCTCTTTGTCACTTAAACATGTGGATGAGAAAGTAGCTGAATACTGTTTTCTTATATCCAACAGAAGGGACTAAAAACCAGATGGATTTTCTACCATACAATTACAGAAGAAAGTTCTCTGTAAGTTGCACTTGGCAGCCACCAGCTTCACTGAGTGTAGTAGTAAACATGTGGCTGCTTTTGCACTCCTCATTTTCAAATGTATGTTGTTTATAGGGTTTTGTAGTGTAGAAGCCCAACAGATAAGAGAAAGTCTGTCTGATTGTTTTTTCTTGCACTTAACAGATAAATTGTCTGCTCTGGTAGAACACTGGTGAAGCTAAACATCGTTGTTTTTTAACAAAAAATCCACATAATGCAAAATTATAAGATAATATTAGGTAACATATAATACATTCCTAATTGTTGTATATTGAGATAACTAATGGCTAATATCCCTTGTTTAAAATGGTTTCACTCCTCTAGGGATGGCAGCATGAAGAAAGCAAGGTCAATGTCTCAACAGAAAATAGGGTTCAACATTACTTAGAATTGGTGTTGGCACCATCTCATGTAGGAGCCAACAGGAATTAGTAGAGCTTTAATGGCACTTTCACCCCAGATAAACTGTAGAGTAGGATCAGAATCCATTTCCTCCTGGTCCATCATCCATGTGACTTCTTCTGAAAGAGAGAAAATGAGACCTTTTCAGGGCATTGTTTGTGTTTTATTAGTGTTAGAGTCAGCTCCACATCCCAAGTATTTCAAGTACAGGAGCATTTGGAAGTAGAGCTGGTGTCATGTCAAAAAATGATACCACCTTAAAAAGCTGTGCTTATATACCAATCTCTTTTCCACTACATGCAGATTTGAGCTAAACCCAAGACTTCATAGATGTGTAGTTGTGGAAATCAGTGTTGCTAAGGAGTTCTACATCTAACCTGTAGGTAGAAAGTGGCTCAGCTCCTAAGGTCTAGAAAAAAGTCACAGTAAATCCCTATGATTTGAAAACGTGATGCATGTAGAGGTATACTTGCACACTGCAGAAATCCTGCTTCACACATGGTAAAATTAAAGCTGGGGGGAAGTCATATTGCTAAGGTGGGTTGCATACATGTTTTTGCAAGTGTATTTATGTAGAGTTTTAGATCCCAAAGCTAGAAGCCTTGCTTAGGCAAAAATCCAACTGGCTGAACCGAAAATGTTGCCTTATGCAGTCTGCAAAATTGGGCTGGGAGAGTATGTTTGTACGTTCTCTGAGCGTGGTAAAGGTCAAGGAAAAGGTTGCCAAGGCTTCTCAGTTGTGTCTCCCTCCTCAGTACACAGTCAAGATGCAGGTAAAGTTCCCATGACTTTCAAAAGGGCTGCAGAATTTGGCCCACTGGCTATCAAAAGGGCTCTGAAGAGTGGAGTGCAGCTAAATTATTCCAACAGCAGACAAATGGGTCTGCCTAACCTAAGCAATAACATTTGAATTATTAATGTTCTCTAATAAAGGGGATAAAGTGTCTGTAGAACAGAGTGTTTCAGAGCTCTGTTAAAGATCATGCCTATTTTAATTTAGAAGTTCAGCTTGAGGAGAGACAATGCTGGCATTGTCTTACAGAGATTTAAAACAAGTCTGTCTTGAGGATTTTCCTCTGTCCTTATCTGTAATAATAGAATTTTAAAAAGAGTCAGAGCAAGAGCAGCAGCACTGGAAAATATCTTTCTCAGAAACTATAGCAGACAGGTCACAGCATTTTTAAACAATGATAGTAACATTTATTCTATCAAAGCCATTTTATGTTTTATTTGGAACTCTGGCGCCTTTATTTTTTTAAGCTCTCATAACATGACACTAATTACAGACATCAAGATGCTCTATGGAAGATACCAGGCAAAATCCAGATGCTGCTTCTTTTCCTTTCTCTGCACTCCCACCCCAGCCCTTTTGTGTGCATTACATCATTGCATAGTTTATTTTAAAAGTGCCTCAAAAATGCAATGATAGTAATCGCAGACAGAAGGAAATTTATGGTGAGCACCTCTGGCCTGCAAATTCCTTTACAAAGCACTCCTGCTGCTCATCACAAGGCTTCTTGCTAGCAGAGGCTTGGAAATACAGAGGCTGGAAAATACAGTTTGGGTGATGTGCTAAAAATTTTGGACTGAAGTAATTTTCATCTTAGGACTGTAAGTACACACTTCTTCTTCCCTGTCTCTTGCACCAAATGGAAATGACTGCATCAGTCAGAGGGATGGGTAGAAGGGCTTGTGTTGTTCCCCCTGGGAGACCAAACTGCCCCACTGCAGGGGCCAGCTGGGAGCACTGCTTGGCTCTGGCATCCCAGGGAGCACCCACAGTGCGGGTTTGAAACCTCCTGAGAGACACACCCACATTCCAGGATGTCATCCAGTCTGGAGAAACACAGAGCAATGCGCAGGCCACGTCCCCTTTGTGTCACAGCTGGCTGCAGGAAGTCATTCCCATGTCATGGGGAGCTGGTGATCTCCACAAAACACCCACAGGTCAAACAACACTAGCGGTAGCACTGAAACTGAAGTATCCCATGATTTTTAGAAGCATTGATCAGCTGCCTGTAGCAGGTGGTAACATTACTGCCTAGCCCTCCAAATTTCTGTGCTTCCACTTGACTTGACCACATGAGCATCTGTCGGCTACGTGTGCCATTTTGGCTGGGGTATCATCGACCAGGAGAGCATGTGAGCCATGACCTGACCCTTTGCACACCCCCACTGCATCACAGGCATTCCCCACAGCTCACACCAGGTTCCCCAGGGCCTGGCTGGAACCAAAGTGTCCAGCTTTGATCAGGATAACGTGGGCTCAGCATTGCTGTGTGGCACCAACCCTTGGAGTTTTGTGGTAACACATATATGCACAGCCTTGCCATGCTGCAAGGCTGAGGGACAGCCTCCTCCCTCACATTTTCCCACAGACAGAGCTCACAGAATGAAATCCCAGCCCTGTTAAAAGTGTGATCAGGATTTCAGCCAAAATGTTGCAACAAACACGTTTGTCCTGCAGAGTAAGCAAATAAAGTGGCAACACTACACCAGTGGAGAACAGGAAGCTTTTGATGACATTGGCTCCAATTTTTTAACCTATTAAGATTTCCATTACCCTCAGGCTCATTATTCAGCAAAAAGTAAACACCAATAAATCTGAAATAACAAGTGAAACACATACACTTAAGCAAAAAAACAATCCTAGGAAATGTTCTTTCCTTTAGCACATTAGAAATAGTCAATGCAGCAATATCAGAGTGACTGTGCAGCTCCTAAACACATTCCATCCTCCAAAAGAAGACCCAAAACAAGGGTTTCACAAGCCTAAAGAGATGCAAGACTTAGGTCTTGGGAGGATCTTATAGGACCTTGGATGCCTCTTCCCTAGAGCTGTTCAAGACCAGGCTGGATAGGGCAAACTGGTCAAGTGAGAGGTGCCCCTGCCCATGCCAAGGGTTTGGAGCTGGATGATCTTTAAGGTCCCTTCCAACCCAAACCCTTCAAGAGTTCTATGATCCAAAGATCTCACAAAGAAAGAAGGGAGGATCCATGGTTGGAATTCTGTCGTTGATATCCTTCATGCCCATGTCTGAGAAGTTCCTTTCCAGCAGTAATGGCAAGGGCTAAAACAAATGTGCTGATCTTCCTTCCCCACTCCAGCACGCACCTCCATGTCTCCACTGTGCTGTCAAGTGCTTACACTCTACTTCATGCATATGAATATCCTGTGTCTTTAAGTACTAAAAAAGTCATTTTTCCAGTAGAAGAAAGATTATCCTTTTTGCCACTGTCTGTTAAAATACCTTGTGGACCTCTGAGCAGATCCAAATTCTTCCTTTTACATTAAGCTGTGGAAGGTTTATTCTACATTTCCATAAGTAGCCATTTTAACTTTTCCATTTTCCTTTTTTAAACAGGAAACCTCCCCACTGCTCCTCCACTTTCTCTAAGCTCTTTGTTTATGTTCTACTTCCATTACCAGAATTATTCTTACATTTTTCCATCCCCTATTCTGAACAAACATTTACACTGACTCTGAATGACTCGTATTATGTATAAAGGGAAACAACAAAGCAAGAGGGAACAAAAGTAACATCTCTGTGAGAGGATGAAATGTGGCTGCTGCCTCCGTGATGATAGCAGCCATGAAAGGAAACTGCTGGCATCGCTGGCCACAGGACCATGCCAAAAATGCAGAGATGCATCCAACACAAAGCACAGTGTGAATCACAGTCTTATGGACCAGGGCTCACTAAAGTAAATTATGTCTTCCAAGTCTCCAAATTCAGCAGAGCACATCATGACACATGGAAACAGCAGCAATGGACAGAAAGCAAAGGTTGACATTCTTCCCCCTCCTTGAAAGGAGGTCTTCCTTAAAAACCAACATCCTGCTGCACATTTACCAGGTAACCTGTCCTAATGCACTCCCTTCTGCTGCTGATCTTTTGTGAATTGTTCTCCAAATATTCCACCATCATCTCATTAGCTGGGATAAGATAATCTATAAAAAGAAGGGAAATTCCCATTTCTGTTCATATGTTCTTCATCTTTTTGTAAAATCCAAATACTCAGTTTGCAAAGTCAAGTACACATGTAGGGCCTTTTCCACAGGTGGTTTCTAGAAACTTTATTACTATCCATGAGAAGCAAGAAAAGAATCTGCTTGGAGGTCCCAAGATGGATTTGCAGGCCTGGTGTTTGAAAAAAATATTTTACTTGAAATCTGAATATATTTGTTCTATAAATCATTCCCTGACAAGAAACCCCCACTTTTCTCAGAGCTACTCTTTATTGTAAGCACTTTAAAACCTAATTTCCAGAGAGAAGATCTTTGAGTAAAAGATCATGTGCTAAAATTTCTTGACATAGTTTATGCTTTTATGTGTTATTTTCAGTTTTATCCCTAAGCAGTGTTAAAATTGTGATGGTTATGTATCTTATAGATCTGATTTTATTTGCATCTTCCGTGCTTTAGTGTTTGTAAAGTCTGCTTTACAAATGTCTAGATATTAATTCTACTGAAGTTGTCTTACATCACACCCTTTTAACTGAACAAAGTTAATCCCACCCACACATCCTAGTAAAGGAGCACAATGTTTTTAAAACTCTGGCTCAGCATCTCATCTCTTCTGTGGTGATGAAAATGAACATTGCATCTATGGTGAGGCACGTCAAGCTCTCTGTGGAATTTATTATGCTCTCTGCACCAAATGTTCTACCAGCAGGTCTGCCTCGTGCTATTCAGAACATGTATAATTAGAAAAGAATTTAGCCAACGCTGGAAAGAATGACTGTCCATAACTCATCAGGTTAGAAAGCTGGGAGGCCTAGAGCAGGAAAGAAATGAGTGCAATTTTCAGCTGAAGAGGAAAAACTCATTTTCTCTGCTTTCTTACCATGAATACCTAATTTATGTGAGGTTCATTATCTTCTCTTCGAATAGGCAAACACATTATGGATCCCAGCAGCCACAGGACAGTATCCCTTTTCCCATGTGACCCAGAGCACATCCTTTGGATAGCTGGAGGGGCAGCTCTTGTTTAGGAATGCACTGTCCTGCCCTGGGCTGGCTACAACTGTTATAACTCCATGGAGAAAGCTCTAGCTTGTGTGGCTCTCCTTGGTCTCTTGGGACTGATGCAGATGTGCAGAGTTTTTGGTTTGTCCCCTTCAACAGTGCCCCATACCACTGACAGCAGACAGCTTTAGTGGTGGCTTATACACAATAACTTCAGGAATACTCCCCTTTCCCACATTCTTACATGAGGGTGGAGTCAACAGAGACACCTCTGCTTGAGCTGTGAGGGAGCCCTTATTGTGACTAGGTGTTCAATACCAGGGTCCTTCTTCTGAGACAATTAATTCTTGTCCTTGTTCATGATTTCAGGATTCTGGATTCCACCTTTGCCATTTCACAATGTTTAATTTAGCTATTCTTCACATCTAAAAGGCTTCTAACAAGGAGGATTATATTTTTGCATTCTTCTTTTGTCCTCTTTGCAATGTCTGTTCTGAATATTCCAACCTCATCTAATTCCTTTCTCGTTATCAGAACCTAAGCACTGAGCTCTTCCTATTCTTAACTCTCCTGGATTCATCTTTCTATCTGCAAAACTGAGACCCATTCCTTTGGGAAGAGCTCTCCACAGACACAGCCTTCAGACAAAACTGACTCTTCATTTCCAAATTGGAAACATCTACATTAACATGGCTGACATGCAAGATAAGGCCTAGGGTTCATTTAAAAAATTATTTTGAGGATTTTCCCAAAGAATCTTTTTACTTCCCTTGTAAGTAAAAGTCTTGGTTGCTGGCTTAGACGTTGGAGATTTCCAGGGAAGAAGGGGTTAGCTCCTCTGTATTTTAAAAATTCGGCAGGGGCATTGAGATATCCTTTGTCACATTTGCTAAAATATTAATTATTGCATTTTGAGGGTAAGCCTATTTCTACCTGTCTCACTAGGGCCAAGTCCCTGTTTGCTTCATTTTCCTTAATATTTTTCCCATCAATAGTTTCACTGAAGGATGTTCTCATCATACAAGTCTATCCTCAAGGTTTTGAAGGCACGAGTTCCTTGTGAAGGGAAAGGATTTCTGTGGTAACGTCACTTACAGAAAGTGGTCAATATAGGACATGGGGCTCAGAATTTTTAGCTCATCGTGGTGAGTTAAATCTCTGTGTATGTGACTAAGTGTCCTACTTGTTACATGACCCAGGAACAGATGTTTAGGGAAAGCACAAGGCTAGGGCATATATCACAGGGTGATTCATCCCCATTAGACCGGGCTGGTTTCCGAGAAGCAATAGCTTGGGATTTCCTGAGGTAGCAGTCACACATGGGCAATCACTTTGAAGAGTCACTGGTTGACCTATTCTCAATTAATTTGTCTCATCCCTTGCAGAATTCATTAGTACTTTTGGTCTCTGTGAGGGCCAGCAGCCAGGAATCCCTCCCTTGCCTTTGGAACTGCTGCCTCACATTGTCACTGGTGCTTGTATGAGCACATTGCAGCTAATCATTCCTTCATGTTCTCTGCCAGCTTCAGCATTTCTCAGGGGTCTGGAAGATCCCAGCTCTGCCATTTCTTTTCTGAGCTGAAAAGAGAAACACCTTATAATCCCTCTCTGTAGAGAAGCCTCCAAATGTCTGCATTATCCTTCTCTCTACATTTACTTAATTACCCATAATCTTTTTAAGATGCAACAAAATTTTAGGTCCTGGATAAGCATCACTGTAGCCATAAAAGCAACAGCATACTCCCAGCACACTCCCTTATTGCACTCTCTAGGTCTTTCACTCCATCTTTCAGCTGATCACTTTCTCTTGATGGTTTTTTAGCCTTTCTTATTTTTCCCATTTTCATTTCCCGTGAAGACACATTTCCTGTATTTTTCTTTCCAATGGTTGTGTGATGGGAATGGGGGAGATGAAAGACACTGTCTGCTCTTCATGTCTGCAATTGAAACAATACCTTAGAATATAAGTAAAGGTATAACATAATAAAGGCATAGGATTAAAAGGTTCAGCTAACAGATGATCTAAATATATCTACACCTTCACAGTGGGTACTTATGATGTCCCTCTCATTCCTTGCACGGTGAATAAGATCACTTCTGTGTACTTAATCAGAACACATTTTAAATCACACTGTATAATATACTTTGTGGCAATGCACGATGGCCAAGATATATAAAAAATGATGAAGTTAAGAAGTTGCAGCTGAACTAACAATATATTCTTCTGGAAGGAGACATTGAATAAATTGGTTTTTGATAGCAAATTAAAGTTCTTCTAAGAGCTTTGCTGCATTCCTGTGCATTCTCCAGACATAACCTTTTAAACAACTATTTCCAATTGTAAATATTCCCCTAAACTTCCATGGTATTAGGAACATAATGTATATCTTAAATGATCAGTTAACATGATGAATACAAACTTTAGAGAGCCTTTAGCATCAGGAAGTAATAATTTTATATAGTTTTTTTTTGTGACAGTGGCAATTTCTGTTTTGGGAGCAGTCACACACATACGTTCACATATATATCTCCAAAGATTGACCTAGTTGATTTAGAGTCAGACACAGAATTTTTCCAATAGAAAGGACAGATTACAGATTTCTATAATGGGAAAGAAAGAAATAAACCTTTTCCCCTCAACTTTGTCATAGATGAAAATACAAGCTACAGACAAACCAGTTTCCAACTGCAATGATGTACCATGAACACTAATGAATGAAGGTAGAAGATATGACCTGGTGAACCATTCACAGAGAAGATTAAGCAGAAGTTTTGGCTTTTATTTTAGAGTTTGTCTTTGAGTCATTCAGAAATTGAGCTAACACTCTAGAATAGAAAGTACCAGATGGTTTCTCTCATGTCTCATTTATCTTTCTGTGTGCACCCTCAAAAAAGATCAAGATTTGATATTTAAAAAAAGTAAATTGTAGAGAAAAAATTGAGATGCTATTTGGGAGTTCGCCAACTCTTACCTGCAATCTTTAACTAGCCACTTTCTTTAGAAAAGCTTTCATTAGATCTAGAATTTTTGTCTTTCATTTCCCCTAGACAGGACTGTAAAACTGGCCAGCTTCACATCATATGCAAAGCTGATTTAGTACCTGGACAGCTTTTTGTGGTCCAGAGATGAAAAATACACAGCAATGTACCTTATCAAGTGCTTACAGCATTGGAATATAATTATTCAATCTTAAATTCAGCTATAAAGAAGCATGTTGAGAGAGGAAGAATAAACACACGTGCACGAAATCTGAACCCATCCAACTTTTTCAGTTCAGATTATATTAACCGCTTCCCTTTCCTGAGTCATCATCAGGCATCAGCCTCAAATTTGTTGTTCACTTGTGCCCATGCAAAGGGCTTCTCTAATGCTGCCTTGTTCAGACTGATCTCATTAGTTTTTCACTCTTTTTTGTTTGTGAAAAATATTTCCTCTTCCCTCTGGAAGCACCATGGGAGATACCAGTTAAAACTTGTTGCATCCATTTCTCTCTCCTGTTTATCCAATCAAATCCCATGTCTCATTGAAGAACCGTATTTGCAGTCTCTCATCACTGTGGAGATTAATTGCTGCAAGTATGACAAAGACTCACACAAAGCTTTAGCTGTATCCATAATAAATCCTACTTTTCATCAGCCCAGCTTCACCCACTCTCCTGCAGCTTTATTCACAAGCAATATTCTGTACAAGTGAGCAGTCTGCCTCCTGCCACAGTAATTTCACCTCTTCTGTGTTTGAGGAGGCTTTTCAGAGGCCCCTTTGCATTAAAAGCAGAAATATTGTACCTGAAGACAAAGCACTCTTCCTAGCCAACCACAGTCCTGGAAGACTCAGAGTTGAGCCTGTTATCAGTGTCTTTCCTTATGCAGACTTTAAAAAAAAAAAAAAAAGGCGATCAAAAAACCACACAACACCTAAAGAGAAGAAAGATCTAATCACTGGGACTGTGATCCAGATCAGACATCCAAGTCAGAGATCAATTACATACTATAGCTGGTAAATTTTTTTCTGTTTTATGCAAAAAGTAAATGGAAAATGACAACAGTCCTTTGATATCTATTATTTTTTTATACCTTTCCACTTGTCTTGTGGCTGGCTACATGGTGTGTGTGTGTACACACATCTCTTCATATACATGTATCTAAAACAACACTTTCAAACAAAATTAACAAAATTATTCTCTTTCTTTTTTTCTTTTTGGTCTAGACCCATGGAGATTGGCTAAGCTATCAATGGACAGCTCTTACTGCAACTCAAGAAGAGGAGGCTTCTGATGATGCCCCAGACAGCTGGGAGACAATTGAAGTTAAAAATAAAGGCTCCATGCCTTGTGAATGGGCTCCTGAGTCCAGGGGCTTATTTTGCTTCCCACATCCCAGGTCTCACAGGTTGAGTCCCTGGACCACCCTATGCATCAACTCACTCCTTCTGAGAGCAGCTGGTTTGTGGTCTCCACAATGTCCCCTGAGGCTCTGATCAGACCAACAACAGTGATTTCCAGCAGGCATCTGAGGAGATCACAGCTATACTTGCCCATGGAGGCAGTAAAAACCAGCACTGCAAGGATCCAGATTTGCCTCCTTCCTGCCCTGCTTGCAGAGATGTCTGGGGGATAATTTCACACCTGCACTTGTATTTTGGACTGTGATGTATCTCCAGATGTGCTGATTGCATTAAACACAGTCCTAATATATCACAATCAGCTGGTGCCAATGCAACAGCATCTGTCCAGCTGCCTGCACCTCCCTCAGCCACCATCAGCCTCTCTGCACTGCAAACCAGCCTCCTTCCAAACACAGCACAAGGAGGAGAAATGCAAATATTCCCCCTGTGGCACTGGAGAAGTTTGAGAGAATTGCCCTGGTTTAAGGCATGAAAGAACCCCCTGCCTTGTCCATTGGCATTTACCCACATTGACCCCTTCTATGTCACACCTTCCTGTGGTGGCCCTGGGGCTCTGCCTGCCTCCTTCATGGCCAGACACCTCCACAGCAGCCCCCTGACAGGTCAGAAAACCTGCTGGCCTCCCCTGGGATCCATCACCCCCCTCAGATCACCTTCTCCTGAGCCTCCACATGCTCCAGACACTACTTATGACACGAGCATTGAAAAGGCAAGAACAAGCATTTTCCACACCATAATTAAAAAGTGCAAAATCCTGGCTTAGAAATAGTGAAATTGTTATAAATGGAGATCTATTATAGGTGTTTTCATTTTCTCTCTGGGTTTCTAGCATTCCTGGTTGTCTTTCCAAGCTTTCTGTTTCAAGAACAAGGATTAGAAACCATTTGTATTCCTGGACAGCTGAGTTTGTCGTATAAATGTGGTTCCAGAAACTGGAGCCTTGGGAAAAAAATGGCAAGCATCCCCAGTAAAATTATGAATGTCAGCAACACTCTTTGCATTTATGAAAGTCTTAGCAAGGTCCAAGAATGAAAAAAGACCATAGAAATATATAATAGGATCATGGAATGTTTTGGATTGGAAGGGACTTTAAAGATCATTTACCAAACCCCAAACCCTGGGCAAAGCACACCTTCCACCAGCCCAGGCTGCTCAGGGCCCTATCCATTGTTATCCATTGATATCCACATACAAGATGGAGATAAGACTTCAGTGAGACCTAAGAAATCCAGACTTGACCCTTCCATTTGCCACAGGATTTCTGTATCTCTTCAGGTCAGTATCTCCCATTTAGTTTCACTGAAGATATCGAGTCCACTTAATTTGGGAAGACCAGGAAGAGCATCTTGCAGGACAGAATCCTCTGCATTTTTGTGTCCTATGTGTAAACCTTGGACAAAGCTACTCCTTCTCTCCTTCTGCTCTCCAATGAGCAGGATGTTCTCTGAAGCAGGGATTTTCCCCATGAATTTGACACAAGTTCAAAAAACACTCAGTAACTATCAACCCTAATTTACCCTCTACTTTAATTTCTGCACTGTCATTACTATGAAGGGGTGAAGTTTTTGTATGCGGAAAAATCACACACAATTAAAAAGCACCAGATACTGACATTACTAGATAAGTCAGCCAATATATATTTCAGGCAACACTTGAGGACTATGTACCTGGAGGATCCCACACATAGCAAAGCAGACAGTGATATGAAGCTGAAAAAAAAAATTATTTGCTAATTTACAACTAATAATTAAAAGGGCCTGTCTAAGAGCCAAGCTTCCTCAGCATGTGTTTAACATTACTTCTGAGAAGGTCATTGCTGCCTTCTCCAGGAAGGGAGTTCCGGAGAGGGTACAGTAAGTGCACAGAGTTTAAATGAGCAGCCCCAGAGCAGACATTTCACAGTCTTCAGGGATGCACAAACAATTCTGCCTCAGCAGCACAGAAACAATGCCCTGTATTCACAAAGACTATAGGAATTTCAATATTGTGTGGAGGGGAGGTGGGAGGGGAGGGAAGTCTTGAAATACGGATAAATTGGTATTCACCAAGTGCCATTCCTTAATTTACAACAGTCTTTAACTTCGGAGGCAATTGCCAAGGTGCTCATAAAAAGAGAAATGATGAATATTCAGGATGTCTTCTGAATCCATTAGGCAACTGAGGATGAGGTCTCCATATGTACAACTTCAGCTGTTTTCACATGCTGGTAAAGAGAGTGCCAAGGTGGCGTCAGGAAGAAAAATGGCTCCTCAAGTTGCCAATGGGGGGAGAGGAAAGCAGGGAAAAAAGTGTATATCAAGTTCATGGAAATGAAAATTTGTTTAAGTGTAGTAATTCAACCTAAATGTGCTCTGCATGGCAAGGTGTGAACCCAGCTGTTGGAGCTATCTGGCAAGGCTAGCTCTATGGACAGGTGTGTGTAGGATCAATGTCAAGTTAAAAACTGTCACTGAAAGGTTTTCATTTTCCACACCATCCCCTCAAGGGTCTCAGGGAGTGTGAGGACAAGGAAAGGCTCAGGCTAGACCAGGAAGAGGAAAAACTTGACTTATAGAGGCTGAGAGAAGCCCTAAGTGTCATGCCTGAGTGAGGAGCAAGTCAGTGCTGGAGCAGGTTTTCTCCTTGATCCTCTCCCCCATCTCCCCATTTCCCTCTTTGACAGCCAACATCCCAGATAAGGTAGATGAGGCACTTACAATCACAGTCAGTAACTGATGAGGAAAACATGCTGTCCAACTCTTACATCCCAGAAAGTAATGTCTTCTGGATGCCATGAATCATGGAGGATCACAGGCCATTAATCACCAAAGAGTGGAAGGGACGAGTTTAAAGTCATGTGTAGCAAATAGCCATTTCTCTGGGGAATCTCAAACCTGTCATGATTCATTTTGCTTTCTCAGGGAGAAATCACAAGGGGTGGAAGAATAAATAATGCCACAGCCTCCTGAGTTCATCAGGTAGTGAGGCCAACATTCGCACCGAGGAGAGGATGCTTTCATCATGGGAGGTGTGTATTTCCAGAGCAGGTATTGGGGTGCTCCAGAGTTAGTTTCAGTCTCTCAGGTCTTCCCCTAAAGACTGTAGAGGGTCACTGGGATTTACAGGGAAAGCAGGAGGGTGACAGTCTTCATTGTCCATATCTCTTGACGTTGTCAGTGTCTGATTTGGCAATGACTCAGGTTCACAACTTGTTCCTGGAACCACTCCACGTACTTGTGTGATGGGGTATCCCAAATGCAGGTTTCTGGGAGGAAGAGGCTGTGTGGCCTATGCACAAGGGGCAGATGTTGGTTACTTGCCTTTCCAACCATGACTGTAAAATGTGGTGGACACAATGCAGACACACTGGGGGAGTACTTGGTAAATTTTAGTAGTCTTTGGTTTTGGTCTTTAAGCAATTTAAGAGCCAGCAACTGATGACCAGACAGTACCTGAGGCTATCACAGACCCATACATACAGGTGAGTGACCTTCAAGTGCATGATTTACATCTCCCTTGCTCCTAAGTATGGATTTGGGGAGGAGGATGTACCTCACATCTGAAATCAAGAACAACTAGGTTATACTCATGGCTAGTTTAATTGCTTTGTGTTGCTGTTGATATTGTTTCTTGGGTTTTCCACATAATTTTCCTATCCACCTCAAATAAAAATGCCAACCTTGAGCAGAACAAGCAGTTGACTTAGTGAAGACAAATGCAATTCAGACTCAGATAATCTAGTTGAAGACTTTGAATTCAGTTTAGTTCATAGTTGAGTTTTCCACTCTTTGCAATTATTTACAGAACATTTTGTGTTCTTGCTCAGCTCAGCTTTCTAGTGTTCCTTGTATTTTTTTTAAACTGTTTTTTTTCTGACCAATCACTCTTTATTTTGCATATGAGATTGGTCACCACTTCTGGTCAGACTGTTCTGTATCTGTGGTGAAGTGAGTAAAACAGGGCAGATGAGAGAGGATATTTCCATCACTAATCCCAGCATTTGTATTCTCACACGAATACTTTGCCCACATGCAAGCATGGGCATTTGCAGGAAGAATAATGAGAACTTGGCAACAGGCTGAGCAGCCCCCATCTAGGTGCTTTCAGGAAGCTGTCAAAAAGGAAGAAAGTGGTAGAAGCTTGCTGAGACCAGAGCATTTTGAAGAATTGTTCCAAGGACGTGTTCCACAGTTGTCTTTCCTCCCTGTGCTTTCAGCTGTAGCCACCAGGAGTGCACAGGGGCATGGGCAATACAGGCACACACTTTTCCAACTGTTTCCAAGGTTAATATGGATAAGGTTCCACAGTCTGTTATTGTGGAAATACCAGAGGCTATCCTTCAAAAGCAAGCCAAAGGATTACACCTACACGTTAATAGAAGGGAGTAAACAGAGCATTTCAAAGATGGCAGAATAACCCCACCAGAGCCACTAGTGAATATCAGAAATATCTCCAGAAGAGTTTTCCCTGATCCACTGTCAGCAATCATCCCTTATGCAGCGCTCCAAGGAGTTCAGCAACCTGGTGTGTTCCAGGCTTGCAGGCGTTCGGATCAGCCCGTGAGCTCCAGTCTGTCAGCGGTGTGATTAGCCATGGTCTGAGAAGGTAGCCAGCAGTGTCTGCATTCCAGACCACAACTAAGAGTCTCTTTCACAGTTCACCGCATTGCAATGAAAATTAATTTTCCTTCATCGTTTTATTCCTGTGAAATGAAAAAAAAAAATTTAAAAATAGGGGGAAGCAGGGGGAAAGGAGACACATAATAGGCAGCAAAACCCACAGGGCACTTAGCTGAAGGAGTTCTCTGAAAGAGGCTCTGAAGATGGAAGTCTTGTCTGTCATCTCAGCTGCTCAGTAATAGTAGTGGCGGGACTCCTGGAAAAATCAGGACAAATTGCACTGCACTCAGGACTACGGCAAAGATGTTTCTGTGTAGTTTTATGGTTGCGGTGAAGACCAGTGGGCGTTAAACTCGTCTTCAGGGGTATAATTTGGGTAAATCTCAACTTTCAAGTGTTCAGACCCTGAACTTAAAAGGCAGATTCCCCACTAACCACTGCCCTGCTTCCAGATCTTACACTTACAACATTGTGGACAGGTACTTTTGCCACCAAAAATCATGGCAGCTCTTCCGGAAATGTCTGTATCCAAAATGGTTGGGCGCATATTTTGGAAACTCTGATGACTTTCCCAGGCCTTTCTTCCCAAGGCAAAATGAAAAGCATCACTCAGAAGCAGAAAATCTGTATACTTTTCCCTTCTTAGGAATACAAGGTTAATCAATGTTTCTACTTTTGTACAAAAGAAAAGAAAAGTAGCATTTAACATGTTTTATGACGAATGTTGGGCATTGTCAGGTAAGACAAGATTATTATCCTATAACCTTTTTACTCTTTAATATTTCTTATCATAGTTCAGGACATTTTCAGCTCGATTCCTATGAAATCATTACTCATGGTTACCTACTAAAAAAAAATTTCGCAAATTATCAATGCTGGTGGCAACATCCATAATTTCAATTTCTCTGTTATGGGACATTCAGGCCTGGATATTTGTAGGAAGGTGAGTGCAGGACTCCAAGGGGAGAAGGACGAGAGGACTGCGGTTCTCTGCATCTCTGCTCATCACCAACTGCAGCAGTGGAGATTTCCCTCATTGTTGTATCCAGGAGCTTCAGCACTGAGCACATCTCAGGAGGGGCCAGCGGTTTATGGCTCATGATCCTCCACATCCATTCCTGTTTCCATGCCTCAGTTGTTTTCACTCTTAAATAGAGAAACATTATGGAGTCAAATCCAGAGAAGCATTTATTTGCAGGGATGAAGGGCTGACTGTGGAATTGCTGGTGTTTGAATTTCTGGTTTAGAACAAACCCAGTTTATTAAAAGACAAAGCAATCTATTCAAATGCAACAAGCTTAAACTTCTTCTTTCTTCAAACAGCATAATTTCATTCACTTCAATGGAATAGAATTTGGTTTACACAGGTGTGAGAGGGAAGTCAAGAAGCATATAGAAATGTTTTCTTTTGAAATATTTCTGGAGAAGAGGGGCAAAAAAGCTACTCCTAGACCAATGCAAACATTTGTATGGAAATTTTCCTTAGGGTTAAAATTTTCTGGACAAAAACTGGAAATCTTTTTTTTTCTCCCTGTAAAATAGTTTGATTTTCAATAATCCCACAAACATTTAAATGGAAATCTAAATATTTTCACAAAATCTTTAATTGTATTTTTAAAGCTTTTGATTTCTTTTTTTTTTTAATAAAAAACTGAAGTATTTTGTCAAATATACTTAGAAAAAGTAACTTATTTTTTTCAAAATTTCCCATAACAGGTTTCTAAAACAGCTTTAAAAGAAAGATTAAAAGGACTATAAATATGAAACCAATAAAAAACTGTCACGACTGATCTTGACAAACTAACTGTGGAGGTTAGCATGCATGGATGGGATGAACAAGAGTTGTTTAATCTATAGGTTTAAGATGTTTCTGCTAACATACTTCACCGAGGGGCAAGTGAAGGGCAAGGGGAAGATTTTCCCTAAATTTAGGTTTTATACAACTCATTTAAAACTAAGAAGGAAATGAAAGGAGCATGGAGGATTAAAGAGGATCGCAAGCCATAGCTATTTCTGTACATTTTGAGCCTCCTCAAGATATTGATGTCCCTGGTATGATGCACTCAAGAATAATCTGGTTCATGGGTTCCAAAGCTGGTAACCATACCCTGATGTGAATGAGATGGTGGGGACTGAGCCACAGACAGGCCATGTCCACACATGCAATTGTAAAATTCTATGTTCTGCAGATGAACAGCTCAATATTCGGATGTGTGGCTGCTCATAAGAAATTCCCAGGACTGCAGTGCTCACTTTGTCCAAAGCAGTTGGAAAACTCTTATCTATCTACTGAATATATTTAAGCACTGTAACAGAGATGCTCTGGAACAGAGTAAACAGAGCATTAATTAAGGCTAAGCCTCTTTCACATGTTTCACAGCAGCAAACAACCCAAATAGATGCCTTTGTTTAAACAGTGATTCAACACAGCAAAGTGTTGAAGTTTCATTCTCCTAACAGTAATATAATAGAGAAGAATAGAGTGACATTCAGGGGGAAAAAATAATAATTAAGCCCTGAACAGAGGCCTGGAGATATGGTTTTCAAAATCAACTCTTCCAAATAAGAGAAGGAAGCTGTGACTCTTTTGCTCACGTATCATTTCTCTAGAAAGACCAAATGAATTAAACATGATGAAACAAGGAATTAGAATTGCACAAGGTCATCAAAGGGCCCGGTTGGAAGAGGGTTTTAAGAATATGGCTCATGAGAAAAGAAAGAGTGCAGTCTCAATCCAAGACTGAATGGCTCCATTGCAATCCTACTCAAAGTTGCCATTGCAACCCAGCGTTGGCCAGGATTAGCCAGGTCGTGCTGGCTGGGGTGGGGACAAAGACACCCCAAACTTCCTGTACATACCTGATAGAAATTAGAGGTGACTGGATTTGTAACACAACCTCTCCCCTGGTCATGCCAGGCTGGGGGAAACCAGTACTTGAGTGATCTCACAAGCTATGGGCTGAATGAGAGGAAAAAGAGTGCGTAGAAATATTTGGACAAGAGTTAAAAGTAGAATGGAGAGTGTGTATTTGGAATGGAGAGTGTGTATTTGTTGGGTTGTAGAAACAACAAATAATTTTTAATAATAGAAGATTTATAACATGCTTTAATATTCCTGAAAGTTTCATAACATCATCCCAAGAGGCAGAATGTGATTATTTTTTTTTTACTTGCATTAAATTAGACCTAGCACAAAGCACAGAAATCATCCTTTCTCTTAAAAAAAAAAAAATGGGGTATGGAGAAGAAACTGAAAAGGGAAGAGAGGAAATGAGAGTCATCACACCATATCTGTCCCAGCAGAATGAAAATCCAGAAGCTCCTTTCTTTCAGGGAAAAGGACCAGGAAGGAAGTTTTCAGCAAAATAAGGAGAGCGTAAGGCAGGTCAGGCTTCCCCCTGAGCAGAGAGGGAGAATTTCTTTCATGGGTTTGCTGTCTGAGCCTGACAGGAAGAGACTTAAGAGGTTACATCTGCTAGGGTTCCCCAGGAGATCCCTAAGAGTTGACTGCCCCTCAGCCATGTACACAAGGAGGCAGATTTTCCCTGACAGACAGGAATATAGCAAGGTTTAGTGGGTACAAGATGAAACCAACAGAATTTAGGCACACTGGGTGTGACAGGGATTGTTTCCAGCAGCATCCCAAGACACATGACAGATTCTCCCACACTGTGAGGCCTCTGAATCAAGGGAACATATTGAGAAAGGTTGGTTTTAGGTAAATCTAGGGGCACATGCATTTTTATGCAGGGCTTATTAAATTAAAACTTTGTTTGACAGGAATTTAAATTAGATAACCAAAATATAACCTGTTTAAAAACTTAATATTACAGAGGAACAAAGTTTATGTTGCTGTGCATTTGCAAGTTTGTTGCAATAATCCTTCTTTCACAAGAAGACTTTGAAGCATTTTATGAAACATTAATAATCCCAGATAAGTATCTTTAAATCAGGCATTTGGGGAAAGTCCAGGTATGTGAAAGCAAGGACTTTTCCTAGGAACTATTGATGCAATTGAAGAGTACTTACTCTGCAAGAGCACAAATACATATTTTAACATATGAGGAATAGCCACCAAAGTTTTCTGTTTTATTACAGCCTCCTGAAGTGAGTAGAAAAGAGACAAAAACACTCAAAATCTATAGGAGAAATAATCAGGAATAAGTAAAAAAAAATTTAAAATTCAGCCTCTTGGCAGAAAGGATATGGTTAACAGCTGAGTTCTATTTTGTAATCCAAGAATCCAAAGGCTTGCAGACAGCAAATTCAAAATTAATCAAGGAAAATGTTATTTCTCTGCAAAGTCCATTGCCAGTCCATAGCTGGTGGGTTCTCAGGGTTCTGTGGCAGAATCAGTTAACATCTAATTCTCCTCCAAGGCCTGTGTGAAGTCTCCATGTGGTGCATTCCCACCCTGGTCACACAAGTCCATAACCCTGGAGGTGTCAATAGAGGGGGGAGCAAGGTGTGCACATTCCATGTGTTTGTGCCCTCCTTGGGCACACAGAAATCCTGGCAGCCCTGCTTGTCTTGGCCTCTCTTCTACAGGCCAAACCAGCTCCATGTCAGTAACCTGTTTCACTGATCCATTCACAAAGCTTTAAACTCAACCAAAAAAAATGTACTTTTTGTGCTTTAGGTCATAAAATTTTGCTTAGATTCAGACTGATCACTGCCTCAGCCATCTCACCCATGCCAAGGGCCAGCTCCTTCAAAGCCAGGTGCCATCAGTTTCAAAGAGAAACATTGCTGGTCTGAGCACTCCCAGAGGGCTGTGGGAACTGTGAAACAGACTTCAAACAGCAAAGCAAAGGTCTGCAAAGTATAACCAAAAATCCTTGAAGAGTAAGGAACATATGGCTGAGCCAGGATGCAAAGGCACTCCTAACCTTGCAGGCACTGCCTGCAGCTTCCTGTGTTTCTGGGCATCAACTATGCACTGACTGAAGGGCACTGGGAGCAGTGCTCCTATTTAGCAGCATTTCCATAATTACTTAATACTAATTCCTTTGCACCTTTTTTCTAGACCTTCTGGTCTAGGCTTCAGCCACTGCCATGGCACATGTAATGCAATGACCTGATTTTCCCATTTATTTCTCCTGCTCTTTGTCTCTTTAGCTTTGAGCTTGGAGAGGGACTGTGTCTGCCTGGGTGTTTGCAAAGGGACAGCTGGGTGCAGATGCTACTTCAAGTGTCATTGTTGTTTTTTTCAACTGTAGTCATTATTCTGTGCTCAGATGTGCTCAGATTATTCTTGCTTTCCATGCAAGAAAATGAGGTATAACTGCAGAGATAGCTGGCAGAGAGCCTAAAAGATTATGGATCATACAGTGTCATAGGCACAAGCAGTACTCATCTGAAGTAATATTTTAATACCTTTAAAAGCTGTGATAAATTATAAAGAAAGGTAATATAAAATGTATGATCAAGTGTGGGCTCATTTTACTTCAGGCATTCTCTCTCATGGCGACCAAAGGAGACAGAGAGAGGGGATGGATGGTGGTTTTTATTGCTTGGCTGCAACGTCAGAATTGGGTTGGTTTAAAATATTTATGACATGAGAGAAAGAAAATCTGTGAATTACTCAGAACTTAATGTACATACTCTTAATGTGTTTCACATTTTCTGTAGTTGGGGACAGCAGAGTGGGGAATTGAGGATAACTTGTTTACTGCCAAACAGGTCTCCGTAGTACCTAGTTTTCCTATGCATTAAAAATCGTGCCTGGGGCCAAGAATGCTGGGGCTGGAATTAAAGGCAAGAACACACAATAACTGTAAGTAATGGCAGAGAGATTTAAATAGCACACATCAGCAGAAAAGAATGGGGAAACCTACAGTACACTGACTTCATTGATACCCCATTTATCAGCAATTACTGACTCCATTAAAGGCAGAGTTTACAGCAGACAGAGAAACAGAGCCTAAAATATGTCCCAACAGATGGACAGAGAGTGTCAGTGATGCCGTATTTCAAAGGCATCTGCAACTTTGTTATCATTGTACATGGAGTCAGAAAGACAGTGAAAAACACTGGAGTAAGGGCCAGCAAATGATTTACTTGACCCTGCATGGGCAGAACTGACAGCAAAAACCTCATTAATTCCTCAGGTCATTCTGGAAGACATTAATTTGGTTTGGACTCGGGACGAGAGGAGATTTTCCAGACGTACACCAGGAATTATGAAATCTCTATAGCCAGAGGAAAGTATGTCCAAATCACTTTCTGCATAAATCAAGCTGACTTTCTGAAGAAGGATAATATGCCTAATCAGGGAGTTATGGAACTTCTTGTACTTATTAGACAGAAAATTAAACAGTATTTTATTTGATAATCAGCTTGGGGGAGGGTTTTTTTTCGCCCCTCTTTCTTTTACTGCTGTCTTCTCTTGCCAAAGATGAGTTGGGAAAAAAGGACTCTTATGAGTAATTGTGAGTGCTATTATTTGTTTGTTCCTGTGGGTATGCACATAAAGACATTCATATATATATATATGGGTAATATATGTGCATAGCTTTAGTCAGCTCACTGTGTTCATGCACCTCTTGGCCTTTTAACTCTGTGTTGCAGAATGCCAAGTGCCATCACATTCCCACCCTAGGTCTGCTTAACTCCCACCCTCAGCTGGGAGCATCTGGGTAAACAGGAGGGCAAGAAGAGCAGAGCCTCTTTTTGGGGAGGCAGCTCTCGTGCCACTCTTCTGTTCCCGCATTGAGGAGACCTTTGCCTCAACAAGGACTGGTTAAAAATGGGGAGTCCAGCCTGCAGGACTCGATGCAGAAACCATCAGGAGTCCCCCTGAGCAGGGGAACTGGGAAGGACAAGCTCCAGTCTGGCCCTAAATTCCTTTGCCAAAAAAGGTCCCTGGACAGAAAAGCCCTTGTGGGGTGTCCCCAGCTCAGTGACGAGGAGCTCCAGACCCAGCTGGGGTGAGCAGGACCATCCCCTTCTGCCTGGCTGAGCCCCATGGCAAGGCTGGTTTGTCTCCAACAGCAGCCCCCAAAGCCCCCAGACTCTCTGGAAATTGCCAGGAGCTCCACAGAACTGCTCCAACCCCCCCGCAGGACGTGCTTTCCAGTGCTTATACATAAGTCCTTGCCACACAGGGTATCTTCCTCTGTAAAAGATGCATTCATCATGTTTAGAGAAGGGTTATCTCTCCCTGGAAAGAACATGCATTAGTACTTTTTACTCATTCAACACTGGACACTCCCTATCAACAACAGCCTGCCGAAGGGGAGAAAGAGGTGAATTAATCACGGGAAGAGACAATTTAAAGGAGTTTGGCTATAAAATAGAGTTCATTAGGAGGCCATAATGTGTTTGGGACTAACAAGCTGCAATTTGCCCACCTCTGCTGTCCCAGACAACAATAACCAGCACTAATTGCATTGACACCATGTTGCAGGATGGCCACAAACCCTCTCTTAACTCCTTCCATAGAAGAATCACCAAAAAAAGTGATTTCACCTATTATAAATGCAAGTTTTTCTTTCACGATGCTTAGCTCCTTATCTCCTTGGATTGAGAGAATACAGCATAAAGTGGTCTGCAGTTTTCACTCTGAAGCTAAGGTTGTAATAATAATGATGTTACTTGGCTCTAGGATTGCACTCAGAGAAGTCTCAAAGCACATTACAAATGTCCATGGTATAGACAGCATATCACTGCAGGCACAGGTCCAAGTGAACCCCAGTTGGGAATGCAGCACGAAGCACTTTTTCCCAGCCATACTCCAAGATGCAACAGGTTTTTTTCCATTTTTCCTACTTTTTCTGGTTTGATTTGTTGAAAAAAAAATTATGTTGGCTAATTCTTTTTTTTCTGGTCTTCAGATTTCTCTCAGTTTTTGTTTCATATTATTACCGTGCAGAGCAGTCTACACAGAGCACTGCCATAATCACTGGTGATGTAGGGCTGTGGGTCTAGGGCAAAAGGAGAGGTAAAACAGGGATTGAAATACTTGAGTGGCCCAAGTTTGTGCAGTGCTGCATGTCTGGACCTCTTTTGGTCGAGTCAGAACAGACCAATTTTTTCTAAACCTGAATTCCAGCTCAGTTCTTCATCGGGATGTTAGGTGATGACCTTAGCTCTGTACAGCACGCTAGAACCTAATACAAAGTAAATATTTCATTTGGGAAGCCTTTGCAGCCCATCAGCTGCAAAAGTACCACAGGAGGCACCTCAGCTGCAGGGAGCTGTGTGCTCTCCCATCACCAAAGCGCTTTCCCCAGAGAGGGTCGTGTTCTTTCCATTACAGGGGTGAGAGAAAGGCTTTGCCAGCCCAGCCTGCAGGTTCAGGAGGAGGTAACCCCGGTAAAGCAGATCAGCAGCTGAGAATCGTTTTGTTATGAGCAAGAGAAATGACAGGAACAATTTGCAGTGCACAAAAATTACTGCTTTATTCCATTGATACTCTCCATTTAAAGATATGTATGAAAATAATCTGTGGATTCATTTTTACATGTTCTCAGACTGCCTCTCTAGCAGCAAAATGGAGTTGAAAACAAAAACAAAATTATTTGTGTGCCCAATTTGCCTGGCTTTGCCTGGACTGATAGCAACTGATCTTAGCATAAATGAAAATCAGATAAAAGGAAAAATCCTGTTTGATCATGGTGAGTCGATGCCTGAAACCCAGAGAATATGTATTTTTCAAGAAAATTAGCCTGTTTCAGATAACAATTGAGGTTATTAAAGTATTAACAGATGTATTTTTTACTCCTTGCCCACTCTGCAGTATCTTTGCTTTTCCTTATTTTGTTTTTTCCCCCTATTCTCTCCTTTTCTCTCTTTTCCCTCTGTTTTCACAGTTCTGAAGGCATAAAGATTGAACCATAGGTAGCTACTTCCAGTTTGGTTTCCAGTCAATTCCTGCTGAATTTTACTTTCAGATTGTCATGCCCAACAGAACGATGGAAAATCCAAGTTGAAAATACAGTAATAACATGTTTGCTTGTTGGTTTTGTTTTTAAACATTTCCCTGGGGATTTGTAATAAATGACAGAAATGTTTTCTACTGGTCTTAAATACTGTGAAATGTTATTTAATAATCAAAACTTAAATATTAAGCCAAATTTTATTGCACAATGTGTTCCTTTAATGGAAAGAGCTAATGAAAAACACACTAGGCCAAATTCATTCTGTTTTCTTCACCAAGTAGAAATTCCTCTTTATTGCTAAGGATCTTTGTTTGCTTCATTTTTCTGGGAACAGCGTTCAAATTTGTATAATCAGACCATGTTCTGCACATATTTTTCATGGCTATTCTGAAACTCATCTCTATCCCTGTAATGGGTTTGTTTTTGTTGGTTTTTTTTTTTTTTTGAAATGTGAATCTTGGCTGGATGACTCACTGGGACACTATCTTCATCTGTTTTACAGTAATTGGACTGAAGCAATTTTTGTGGCTGTATCTGAGGTTGTTTCCTGCTTTGAACTCAGCACTCACACAGTCGTGTTAATTTTAGTGATTACACAAACTAGACTCTGGCCAATAAAGTTACTGTAGTCAAAACCATGGCCCTGATCCAAGTAACTCAGACTCTATCTGCGGCAGAGCAACTGCTGCTTCACACTATGAATGGAATAAAATCAAATTAAAATGTTGACCACAATAACTTGCCAGTAGGAGAATCAATTCTTTTGCCATGCATTTGGGAATCTTCTACAGGTCTGTTCCGTTTGAAAGTCTCCTATCTCAGTTATAAAAGGACATTTATTCTCTAAAAACTGAGGGGGGAAAAGGTTCAATGTTTTAGATTTCATTCAGGTAAAATCCCAGTTCAGAAAGGGCATAAAAGCATGAGCTGGAAATGAAGTGTGTGCTCAAGTCCCATTGAAGCCAGGTAGATTGTAAGCATCTGCTGAAATGCTTATTTAAATTGGGCCCTTAATTATTAAGTGCTATGAGATTGAACTACGTTTCATATTATTTTCATACATCTATATTTATATACGTGTGGGTGGGTGGGTGTGCAAGGATATATGTAAGCTGTTCACTAAGGAACATTAAAAATGAAAAAAAGGATCCCCCACACCCTTCTCGCTTAAGTGTCAGATTATTTGATGGTTTTGGCAAGCATTTTTTTAATGTTTGGCTGAAATGGCCATTTTGTCTATGAAAATCAAAAAATAATTTGAAACCTTTTTTTATTGATCTTCCTGGTATTGCCCTTCAGGTATGCTGTGTGTGCACACAGGGCTGCAGGGTCCTCAGCCCATCCTTGCAGATCTTTGCAGAGCGCACCCCTACTTGCATCTGGGGTTTGTGTTTTAATTAATCAGCTATCACCTTAACTGTGCTCTAATTCTGGTGATTTTTTCTATCATTTATACACACCCAGAATAATGTTATATGTACCTGCTGTTAATCTGACTGTGCATTTCCTCCATGGTAGATCCCTGTCCTGTTGGTTTATTGCAGGAATAGCTTCACAGAGCTTTATCTGGTGTCACTGGCCTGTGTCCTATCAAGACAAGCTGGTGCTCCTGATACCATGCAAATGCAGAAAGCCAATCAAATGGTTAAATGGATGTGTGTGTATAAAAGGTCTTAAATACACAGATTTAAAATGCACCCCCAAATGTAAGCTGAGGAGAAAATGGAGGGTTTGAGGAAGGACTTGGTTTAGAGGTGCAAGGTGTTTGGCTCCAAGAAGAAGGAAGGAGCAGGCACAAGTGAAACAGCATGGACTATCCCTAGAAAGGCGGAAAAATGTGGTCCAGGAGGAGAGTAGTTCACTGGTAGGAAATGAGGGGAGGTAAAGTACAGTCCTCGGGCAGGAAAGTGGTTTGGAATTCAATTCAGCAGTGGATAAGAAGGTGACAGGAGATGTGAGCAGTATGATCTTATTTCTTAGAACGAGAAAAAATACAGCCATGAAAATCTGTATCCACTAACGTTATGAGAGAAGGAATTTTTTTGATCTTTTTTTAAGTAAAAAGAGGATTTGTAATGGCTGAGGTGTAATGTCAGGGCTAGGTTTGGAGAAATTGCTGTATTGCTTGTAAGAGAGTGTCAGACCTGTCAGCAAGGAGATGCAGCCAGGCCAGGAGAGCTTGGACTCCTTAAGAACTTATCTTCAGAGACCATCAAATGCAGTAGGACACCATGCAGCCCTCAGGGGATTCAGCCCACTGCCTCACATCCAGAGACAGAGCAGAGCAGGGAAGGAGGGGTAAGAGAGGCACAGAAATCGTAAGAAATGTTGCAAAATCATTTAACAGCAGAGCTCAAGCAACGCCCCCATCTCAGGCTCTTGTTCAGCACATACCCCACCAAGGCAGGCAAGAAGGTGACTCTGAGTCCTCCTGGTGCACTCAGGCTCCCATCTCCCTGCAGGCTGAAACATTGTGCTGTCCTTCTCACTTCTGGTTGCACTTTGAAGGTCTGCCATATCCATCCTGTGGGCAGAGACAACAGCAAGGGCAGAAAATTTATGTCCTGAAGCAGAAAGAAAGGACATAAATGCCCAGAGAAATACACTATGTGCCACACACTAGCAGATAAGCCACTAACAAAGAGCAAGGCAGAAAAGAGGCTTTTCCTGCTTGCCTAAAGAGAGACCTGGAGCAAAGGCTAGGCTGCCTGTGACTGCTGGGCTCTGCCACTACCCTCAGCAGATTTCCAGCTAACTTTGTCCCAATTCAGCATTAGCAGCTGCTGCCAGCTCCCAAGGATGTATCTCCCATATGAGACAGCACTCAAAGCCCAGCCTCAGCCCTATTACCCAGTAAGCAAAAAAATATGTGCTGTCACAGCTTAGCTTTATGACAGCCAGGCTTAACCAGGATGCTCAGCAAAACCCCCCAAGCCAGTCAGTGCAAGGCTGTCTCTCTTAGCACGCAGGATGCAAACAGCTGCAGGAATGTTTTATGTTTCTGTTCCATCCCTGAAGTTTCCTGTTGTGTAGAAACCTCCTGGATACAAGGGAGATGAATTATTGATATGCCAGCCTTGGGAAGGAAAAGCAAGGCAAGATTAGAAAAAGGGAAGGGACCTTTGTCTGAAGTAAATTGTATAAAAATCAGGACATTTGGTTCCCAAGGAGCTGCACGCAATGAAGAGGAATCAGGCTGCTTGTGGCCTGTGCAGGTTATAAAACACTAATCATGGGTGATTCAGGGAATACCTCTGATTTCACTGCCTGGCAGGGGCACACATCACCCCCAAGCACAGATCCCCTGGGGTCAGGTTGATCCCCAGGATCTGGGTGTAGGTGGATCACACAGCTGTGGCAGTGCTCTGTGTGACCACCCAGACCAAGGCACCACAGACATGCTTGGAGGCAGTGTGGGAGCAGGCAGGGACCAGACACACTGAATTTCTGTGCTGATCCCAGTGTTTGACCTGCAGAGATCTCCACAGGGGTGTTGTGAGCTCCACAGAGTCTCCAAAGCATCTGTATCCATTAGTGGGGATAACACCTCTCCAGTCATCTGCCAAGCCTTTAGAGACTGCTCACGTCCCAGTCCCTTCAGAGAGGGCTGAGAAGAACAGGATCTTTATGTCAAGCTCATGAGGAACACAGCTGCCCAACAATGCAAAAAAGCCCCACATCTGGTTCAGAGCTGGTCTGGAAAACTTTGAAGTACCCTCCAACAGGTGCATTCCTCAAAACAACACCATTGTGCCCTCACCAGGAGCTCTGGGCTTAGACCAGTGGAGCAGAGGAATTAACTGTGCCTTGTTAACACCCTGTCCTGCAAGGATTCTCATTTATGGTTCGATGAGCCCCATTAACTAGAAGAGAGAACTTCTGCGTGATTAACAGGTGCTGCATCACACCACTGGTATCTCCCTACTTCCCTAAAGATCCCACATACAGCTCACCAGTGGCCACTTCCCCTCAGCTGTGCTCGCTGAATGCAGGCAGGGAAGTTGCAAAAGCACTTGCTCACTCTTCCATGTAATCATGTGCACACTGTTCTTAGAAAGTAGAGAGTTGTGTGCTCTAAAACTCTGCAGCACGCAAAGAGTTCTGCCAGCAGCCCTCGCTGCCCCCATCACGCCACGGAGAGCAGTCAGGGCACGGCACAGGAAGAATTGGGAGCAGAAGAAGGACCCAGTGCAGGTGCCAGCTGCAGAGGGGTCACCCTGCCCTGCCTTGGTGCCAGAAATACAAACATTAGCTGGGCTGAGCTGTTTGTGGCCGATGGGTGTAGCTGGAAAATAACTGAACGGCCAGTTTGCCCAGAGAGAGAAGCAAAAACTCATCTTTCAGCTCACTGGCAAAACCAAATATCAAGAAGGAGCACAGGGTACTTGAAGTGGACCTGAAATAGCTATTGGTTTGGGGTTGGGCTTTTTTTTCACAAAACTGAAAGTTTGGAGGAAAAATTCTTGAGTTGGAGGATGTATTTTAGTTCCTTCATGAGCTTTTAGTGTAATTCTCAAGCAGTTTCAAAAAAACTGAAGTAAATCTGAAACAAACATTGGCTTTGAATAATGCTATTGAAGGGCTGTCTTTAAAATGTCAGCATTCAATGTTAAAATGTTTTCAGATTTGTTTCAACTATAACTATTTCTCTTTATGGCAATTTTGTATTTATCCTAAATACATGTTCACCAGCGGGAAAAAAAATGTGGCTGAAAATTGTTACCCTGCATTATAGTACAAATTTTCACATTAAAAAATATCTTATCAAAAATAAATGTCATCCAGTAAATAATTGATGTGATTGGATGCTGCTTATAAGGATGGACAGGAGACAGAAAGTACCACAACATCCCTAAGTTCAACAGTTGGCGAGAATGAATGGAAATCTCCTCTTAAATTAGGAGAAAAGATGTTTCAGATTTTCTTTGGCCTGCAACTCTATGAGTAAGATAAGGAGCCCCCCTGACAACACAAAACCAGGACAGTCAGCAGAGCCAGTTAAAAAATAGCAATTGCTGGTCAAGAGGTTTCAACATTTTTGTTTGAATTTTCCGGTAACCAGTTATTCCTCTTCTCAACAGCAAACAAGGAGGAGCAAGGGGGATAATGAATTTTGCCTTTTTCTGAGTGTTCTGAGTGTTTGGCTTCATAACTCCAAGAACTGCCTCTGAGTACATTTGTTTACACGACACAAGTACCTTCATGCACAGTCAAAGAGCCACGAATCAAACAGTTTGTTTCCAGTTTGGTTTGTGCTGGAGTGCTGAGATGTCCCTTGCCATCCAGCGCGGACTCAGGGCACCACCCTTGTCCCCAGTGAGAGGAAACATCCTCCTCTGGGCTGGAGCCAGCAGTGCCAGCAGCCAGCTCAACATCCAAACCACCCTCTGGCCACTTCATCTGCCAGCCTCCAAGGAGCTTTGGCCACAGGGACAAGTATCCATGATGGAGCAGGATGGAGCAGGATGGAGCAGAATGGAGCAGGATGGAGCAGGATGGAGCAGGGATGGGGCAGAATGGAGTAGAATCGAGCAGGATGGAGCAGGATGGAGCAGCAGTGCCTCTCTGCTGTGCTGTCTGAGGCCTTGCACACTCACCACCCCCAGCCCCTGCTGACCCTGTGTGTCCCCTCCCCAGCCCTGGCTGCTCCTGGAGAGGCCTCCCACGGTGCTGGGTGTCCATCTGCAGCCTGGGAAGGACGGGCTGGGCTGACTAAGATGGATGGGGCTATGCAGACCAGCAGTGTCTGGGGTGTCCATCACGTACCACTGGATGGGCTGTACGAGCTCTGCAGGAGTTGTGCTGCTTCATTTGTTGGACTGCTGGGGCTTGGAGGCCACAGAGGAGGCAGCAGGAGCAGGGCAGAGCATACCTAGCAAATCTGTGGAGATAGCGGCCGCTAATTAACCCCGAGTGTTTATTTGGAAGGAGAGCCATGCAGGGAAAGGGGTTTAGCCCTTTGTGATCCCATGCCTGCAGTTTCCCACCTCATCCTCACAAAGCAACTTTGCAGACACATTTCTAGAACAGCTGTCACCTTTCCTGCATTCCCATTTAAATCCTGGCCCTGGCCCTTTTGGCAAGCAGCTGATCTCCGACTCGTTCTCCCTCTCAGAGGTTGCCATACACTCAGAGGAGATTTCCAGCCTGATCCTGCAGCACAGCAGCCTGGGCAGCACAGCAGTCCCGAGACACTTTCTGAAGCAGCTCCTGGTAGCAGCAGTAAACCACAAACTATCTCAAACATCCCCAGAGCAGAGCAGCACACTGTGGGGAGACGCTGAGAATTAGACCCAAGAGGAATTCCAGCACACAGATACAGGGTGAATCTGTCCCACCACATCTGGCATGTGGACAGCACAGGCGAGCTTATCTCTTGCATTTTATAATGAGAAAGTGGTGGGCCAGATCTCCAAAGGCATTTAGGTGCTTCGACATTTAACCTCCCACAAGGAAATTAAGTGTGTAATTATGCTTGGAGGTCTGGCTGAGGCCTGTTTCTGATCACATCATTGGTCCATACAGTTGGATGCTTTCCTGCATCCTGCAGTGGCCAAGAAGTGTTCATGTCCAAAAAAAAAAAAAAAAAAAAAAAAAAAAAAAGAAATTACAAAGAACATAAGAGAATAAATTTACTCCTTGTGAAATAGAGGTCAGTACAGTTACACCAGGGAGGAATTTGGACCAAGATACCCAACTTTGATACAACCTTTTAAATAGTAAAAATATTTTCAGTGGACAGGGAACTGTAAGAGGTTTATAAATGCAAAGGAGAAGAAAAAAAATGGTGCTGCTCCCCCGCAGTCTCCTAAAAATAGCAAATTACACACCTAATAAATGTATCAGCAGCCCATGAAATTGACAGCCTGAAATTGAAGAACAGACCCGTTTTGTTTGGAGAAATAGTCCTTAAGAGTGTGGAGGTGAATTAGAAAAATAGCAACTGACATTAAGGGTGCAAGATTAATTCGCCCGAGCTTTAATTGAGACAGCCTGAATGAGCCAGAAAAAGAGAAAAAAGGGAGAGGATCCCAGCTCTGTCTGGCTCCAGAGAAGCTCCACCTACCATTTCTTTTCAGCTGGAGCTCAAGTTACAGCATTACATCACCCCAAAAACGTCCCTCTGGCTGATAATTCCCTGGGAGCTGGGCATGGATGCTGGGCTCAGGGTTACGGATGCACCCACTGGGCACAGATCCCCCATTTGGGTTCATCAGAGTGGGGACAGACCAAGGGCCACCCTTGCACAGCCTTCCAAACCCTCCCTTTCTGCAGGAAGGGGAACACTGGGACCACCATCTCTTGAGGCAATATCCCTGCTGCCCCATTCCTGACTGCAACTTTTCCTTGTGGCCAGAGGAGATGGATCTGGCTGGTAGAGGAGATGTTATTTGTATTTCAGAAGAGAACTGCGTGTTCGACAAACCCTGAAATCCCCAAGCCTGTAAAAGCATTAAGCAGGCCATCCTGACCGTGAGCCTTGCTCGGGTTTCCTGGCTTAAACAAGAAAGTCCTTCTCCTGAGCAAGGAATAAGCTCTTGCACAGACAATATTTCAAAAGCCTCGCTGCTACTGAGTAAATAAATGTGCGTAGCAGATACAATAAACATTTTCTTCTGTTCTGAAATCAGATCTGCAGATCCCAAATCCCCCTGTGCTGTGCAGACTGTAATTACAGGATATGTTAAATTTTCTTTATAGCCAGTCCTGATGGTTGTTAAGTGACCGCACCGCCCAGTACAGCACCCCTCTCTGCTCTGCTACCATTTGTAATGAAAACCAGATGTTTGTTTAAAGTTAATAATCAATACAGCACTCATCCTGAGTCAAGTAGGGCTAAACATTTGCTTAGAGAAGCCATGTCAGAGCCGTGATAAGCAGGGGCTCGGAGCAGCACGCTGCCTCAGACCCTGCTGGGGCGTGAGATAAACCATCCAAATTCCAGAGAGTGAGCGCTGGGGCCGAGGGTCTGAGCTGAGCTCACGAGGAACCCAAGCAACTCAAATAAATGCAGCCCCAGCTTCATCCAGAGCAGCCCAGATCCCTGACAGGCACTGGAGCCCTGCTCCCAGCCCACTCTGGGCAAGACCAGACTCCTGCTTTGTGCTGGCCTCTCCCCTGTATCCAAACTGAGGAAGAGCATGTGCAGGGGGCAGAGCAGGATGCAGCCGAAAGCCACAGCACTGAAAGGTGGTCAGTGCTTCCAAACTGCTGCAAAGGTAGCAGAGCTGGCAGAGGAGAGGCTGCCCAGTATCTCACCACAGCCAACTGAGGTCAAGGCTGGAGCTTGCTGATCTTTTTCAGTCCCGAACCCAAAGTGCGGCTTATAATCAGGTGCGGCTTATATATGGACAAAGAATGAAAAGTTGCTGTTTTAGTTTGGAGGACAGGTGTCTGCTGAGAAAGACAGGAACTTCTCTTTGAAATGGAGAATGTAAATTTCCTCCCTCCAAATTATTATAATTTTGAAATCAAGGGGCTTTCAGGCGAAGATATGGGAATTAGGAATAACAGTTCTTTTCTAGGGAAATTAAAATAGAAATACAGTACTACAAAGAAACAAACTCCAAACCCTGACAAAGTCAGAGTACAACCTGACACCCCGTCAGGCAGGGTGTTGGTAGCAGTCCCATTCCATGGTGGCTGCATCCTCCTGCAGTGACAGATGTGATTCAGTTGGAGCAGTGCTCCTGCAGAAGGTGCAGTTTCCCTCCGGAGGTCCAGTGGTGATGTGGAGAAATCCGGTTTTCCTCTGGAGTCCAGTGGAGAAAGGGGCTCCCTTAGTGTCCCAAAACCTCTGTTTTTATCTTGGTAAGAAATGTTGCGCTCTTCCCCCTGGCTGGAGCAACTTTCCAATGGGATGCAGTAATTTTATCAGTCCCACAGTGGGACTCAATGGGCCATGAGCAGAAAATGACTGGCTGGAGGAAGGATGGGTTGTGAAAAGATAAAGAACAATGCCCTGCCTGGTTTCAATGGATGACCCATTAGCAGAATATCTCCTGTTGAGATAAGGATCACTGCCCCCACCCTCAACAGATGATGATAGAATAGACACCTTTTATCACACTCTGTATTGTAACGTGCAGCTTATAATCAGGTGCGGCTTATGTATGGACAAAGAATGAAAAGTTGCTGGCACCCGGAAGTGCGGCTTATACTCAGTGCGGCTTATAATCGTGAAATTACTGTAATTGAACTGGGATGGAGGAACTGTTATGCAAACCTTCCATGTGGCCACAGACCTTCTCACAGATGGCAATATTCGAGCCTTCATCTCAGTAAACAGATGAGGAGGAGGAGCATTGGGAATGCTGGTGGGAACTGAAGTTTGGAAGGAACTCCAGCTGATTTGCTTTGCCCAAATCTTTCCTAACTTGGTCAGGGCTGTTTCCTTGTCAAATGAGCTCTACATCCAGCCCAAGAGCTGAGCCTACACCCTTCCCTTTCCCACCTCACCTCCCAGCCTGAGAACAGAGAGTCAAGGGGCCACCTTGTAAGCTTTCCTGAACACTCGCCACACCTTACTTTTGAATGGCTCTACCATGGTGAGCACCAAGTGAATTGCAGAGAATCCTGATCCTAGCATTTTGCCTGGTAGTGGAAAAAGAAAACTCTCTGGACTGAGCCTGCTCCTTTCTGACACCATTTAGCAACAGAAACTGAACGCTTGCCCACAGCCTAACCCAATGATGGAAGTCACTGTTCAAATATTCTGCTGTAAAAGAAACTGAAGTTTGAATTTCTAGGCCTTCCCTAGGAAAACTAGCAAATCAAATGACAAGAAGAAATTATGTGGAAATGTGTATGACTCACAGAATCATAGAAATTTTGGTTAGAAGGGACCTCTAGAGGTCATCCAGTCCGACATCCCACTTGAAGCAGGACTATCACCAGCAGTGCTTCACTGGGGCTTTATTTCACACTATATGGTCTGTGTGTTTGCTTAGCCTTGTTTTCTCTCTTCTTTTTATTCTCTCTGAAACCTTTAGCTGCATGTAATATCTTTCTCTTTATTCAACTCACATGATCAGGCCAAACATTTTCCATGCAACATTTTTGCATAAAGTGGCCAATCCCTAAACTCTTTGAAGCTTTTCTGCCCTACATGGAAGGCTTTTTCTGCCTTAAGCAGGGCATCTACTAAAGTGAGGTGCCAACCCCGCTGGCTCTGGCAATACAGTCTTGCAGCATCAGAGCTGAAACTGGAAGAAGGACTAGAGCACCACAATTCATAAAGTGCAGGGCAACTACTCCGGCTTCACTTTTTGTTGTGCTTTTAGGGAAAGGGAGACCCACGACATGAGAAACACTTACATGCCAGTTCTTCTGTGCTGTGCTGAGTTGTTAACTTCCCTGCTTCCTCAGCACAGAAATCCCCATGTTAAAGTACTCATTTAGAGTTACCCAGAAAAGCTGAAGATAGATTTGGATCCTGTTGAAAGCCACTGTTTTGTAACAAGCCAGAACCAACCCTCTTGGCTTCAAAAAAAACCACCCTCCTTTCCACTTAAAACAGGTTCAGTAAATGATCTGTGACCAAAAACAAAACCAAGTACTAAAATCTGGATAAAACTGCCTACCTCACCTCCAAATTAAATGAATCTGACCTGCACACCATGCACAACAAAGCATTCCTAGAGCTCCACGGCTCATGAACGTATCAAAAAAAAAAAAAAGGCATTTATTAAAAAACAGTCCATTGGAAATCACTCTAATGGTGATTTGGATTCATCTTCATTCTCAGGTCAAGCCACACTTGTAGAACTACAGCATCTTCCTAATCCACTGTGTTGTCTCTTCCCAGTGCAGCCAGACTGCTGCAAGAAAAACACTTCACCCCACAGCTCTGGGGCGTGCTAAAAGCAAAGCAACTGCCCCAGAAGCAGCAGGTCTGCCTGCTCAGGACTGGTCTGTGTGGCAGAATCCCCACAGTCATCTCCTGGGGTGACTCAGGGGTCCCTCACTGGGGTGGTTGGTCCAGGGAGGGCAGAGCTGTCCCTCCCTGCCCTTCCCCGTGAGCCAAGCTCGGTGGCCCAGCTGCTGCAAGGCCCTGCTCCCAACACATGTTGTCTACAGATGCCTAAAAGAAAGCTGGGCTTTGCTGTGCCTAATTCCCAGGCCTTGCCTCCAGCAGCCAAGGCAGCCACACCATAACACTTTCAAAATAGCAGTCCAGTGTCAGTCTTTGTGCCGAAAAAACACCTTTGCCTGGGACAACAATCCTACAGTCTGGGTGTTCCTGGGACCTGGTGGGGCATGGTGCTTCCAGCATTCTCAGGAGAAGCCACAGGATTTGGCTGGTGCAACTGGATCCAGCAGTGTCTTCTCATCTAAAATCTTCTTTTCCTGGAAGAGATACTGCCTTTTTAAATTCTTTTTTCCTTCCCCCGGTTTTGTAAGTAATCCTGTTCTTCACTCTCCGCTATCTTGGCACCTTCCAAGCAAAATCTGACACTGAGGAACAGATCTTTTTTTTTTTTTCAAATAACAAATGGAAATACATTTTTGCTGCAGCCTTCCAATCCGCACAGGCGACACTGTCAAAATGCTCTGAACTTTTTTTGGAAGCAGCAGATGACTACAGCTGGTTAGCACAATTATAGCCGTTGTGTAATGCTTGGATCCTCTGTCGTTTCATTCATTCTATTCATCAAACTCTGCATTAGGCTGTGGGGGAAGATCTGCCTGATGGTAAATTTACATTTTTTCCTATGTTGCTGGTATTTCTCATAGTTAAAGGGACACTGGCGAGTGACACATCACTTTTTAAATGTCCTTTCAGGAGTTGTTTACCCTGTAATCTACAGTATCCTCTTAGAAGCCAAAAGAATGGAGAGTTTGAGCAATTTGGCATTTCCTCACTCTTGTATGTTGATTTTTTAATATTTTTTTTGCTGTGGGCTGGAGGAAGCTCAGACACTTTCTACTTACAGTGGTTCACAGTGGATTTAAGGACAGAGGCCACCAATTTTCACAGCACTCCCAGAGGTAGGTAAGTATTATCTGAAAACTATCCCAGTTCCACAGGCAGGATTCCTCCAGCAGTCCTGGCAGAGATGGGGTGGGAGCTGTGCCAAGTTTTGTATAGAAGCACCTCTGTCCCAAGCAGGGAGCTTGGAGAGGAAAGAAGAACCTTCCCTAAAAAACACACCTTCCAAAATGACTGTCCACCCTGGAGGATGAGCAAGCCCCTCCTCATCCTGCCCTCACAGTCACAGCTGCCATGGTCCTGCAAGGGAACCACCAGGAATGGCCCCTGTCCCTGCAGGGTGTCCAAGCCCCACCAAAAATGGGAAAAAGAAGTACAAAGCTGACCTCTCTCCCTCATTTTATCCATGATTGTAGCAGGCCAAGATGCTGAATTTTAGTACATTTTTTTTTTAATAGCTTGCAGTATCATCCTCATTATGTCAACATGGGATCAAAGTAATAAAATGGGTACTGGTGTTGATATCGATTTTTTATTCTGTAAAACCTCCATTGTGTTTGAACTTTCTTGATTATTCTTCAAGATAGAAAACCAAACTCCGTTGAAAACCTTTTGTTTGCCATTCTCAAGATGGAGGGTTTGGGGAAATTTTGCAGACTTTTTTGTCTCTCAAGACTTTCACAGAAAAAGTGGAGAATTATATTTAAAAAAGGCATATTTCTAAAAGGATTTTGATACTATTTTAACAAATGAAGTAAAAAAAAACAATAATGGGAAGGCATTGAAGGAAGAAAAAGAGAAGGAATACAGTTTACAGATGCTGTTCCCTACATTTCTTCCTCTTTTTGGTCTTCCTATATTAAAAATAAACAAGTAACCAAAAATAAAATAAAAATGTTTGAGCTTTTGTAGCTCCCCTCTGAGTGATTTTCATTTATTGTTCCTTTTCTTCCCCTCCATTGTTCAATCCTTAGGGCTGTATACTTAAAATTCATTTGGGCAATTAAATCAGTGAGAACAGCAGAGTTCCGTTAGGCTGGATCAGAAAATGAATGTCAGGGTTTTCACACATCCCAGGAAGGGACAGAAGAATGGTGTCACCCAGCACCAGCCCCTGAGAGACCCAGGAGCCTGAGATGCCCCTGCAGACCCAAGATTCACCTTGTGCCACTCACATGAAGCAGCCATCCCAAGACAGGACAAGTTGTCACCAGCAGTGTCCCTGGGTTCCACTGCAATAAAGATTATTTATGCTCTATGGCTGCTAAGTGCTACTAAACACAAAAACAAATGACACTATAGTCTCAGACCACTAAATTTGTCTCTCTGCTCTACATATCCCTTGCTTTCCCTTTGGCTGCCTTCTTTCTAGCTGTAAATTGCATAATTCATTCTCTCCGTTGTTTTATAGTTTTGTGGTGAAATTCAGATTTATCATCATTAAATATTGTTATCACTGTTTACACAATGACGCAAACTGTCTGAAATGTGTCTCAGACTCAAGGCTGACATCTAACCTCAGGAGAAGATGGGACTCTCCAGACCAATGCAGACCCAGCCTACAAGCCAAGTAATTGGGATGAAATTGGAGAAAGCTATTGTAATCCAGGACATTGGGAGTGAGGGTCATTACATGTTTAATTCTGCTTCTCAAAAGTGCAATGCTTGCCAAGAAACTAGCCACTCAGGGCTTTTAATATTAGTTAGCAAGGATTTTTTTTTTGCCCATGAAACACATGCATGTGTTTCCCCCTCTTCCCCGAAGATATTGTAGAAGATGGGACAGTGTCCAACAGGGGGACAGAAGACCCATTTCTCCTCTGCTTTCTATCCTCTTCTCAGACACTGGTAGGATTGCAAAGTAGAAGACTTTCCATTTTTCATGGTTATTTTACAGTCTGGGTGCTGGGACTGCTCTGTGCCCAGATTCAAAACCCAAGGAAGCCACTGGTATGTGGCCAACACAATGGTAACCCCCAGAACAAAGATATGTTGGGGTGGTGGGACACTGGTTTGTAGGGCAAGAAGAACACACTGTTCCCTCTGACATTCACTCCGTGTCTTGCCGGACTGGGGTGACCTGCAAGACATTGCATTTAGCCCCACTTAAGTCACAGCACAGATTAGCAGGTCTCCAGGAAAGCTGTGAAGTGCTGGGCCGTCAATCTCTCAGGCTGGCCCTTCCTTGGCTGGTTCATAATAATGTCATCATGAAAGATTAAGATGTTGCAGCTTGGCGAAAAGCAGCGATAGTGCAATAAATCCCTCCATTGGGGCATTTCCTCTGGTTGGTTGTCTGTGCAGCCATTTCAGGCTGCTCTGAAATTAATTTCAACATTCTTGTAGGCACTTATCTCACTGAAGTGAGATTTCCTGGGAATCATCAGGGAAGGAATGAAGACAGAAGAAATACGGCTAAACCCCGGCACTTAGGACCTGAGCCCTCTCTCGTTAATGCTCTTCGTGTAAATCAGGAGGAATTCCACTTTCATCGAGGGAATTATGCCAGAGATATACTGTTAGTGAGAAGAGACTCAGGTGTGAGTCCTTGTAGCTGGGCTTCCTTTATTCACTTTTACAAGGGAAGCCCCTGATCCTGTAGATGGCTGTGCTCAGCTTTTGGGTACCAGAAATCTCGGGGTGGAGACGTGGGACAAGAAGCACAATTGCTGCATCCTTAGACTTTATCCTCTATACAAAAGTTTCAGAATCAAACCTTAGTCAATTCAGAGGGAAATTACAGTCAGAGTCATAGGCAAGTACTAGCTCAAAAATGCTTTAAAACCACGTTTTGATGCAATTAACTGCAGATTCTCCTTTCTGTTGAGGGAAGTTATTTTTTCCTCTCTTTCTAACAATTAAAGTCGGGGCCTGAAGTCTAAAAAAAATATGATGAGATTGCTGTATCTAGCAAAAAAATAATTGATGGAGTTTTGAATTTGGAGGAGGGAATAATGCAGGGCAACAGACACGGAACAAAATGCCATGGTGGAGACAGAGATTCCGCAGGACAACAAATAGGGAACAAAATGCCATGGCAGAGAAAGCCATCCCACAGTGAATACAACCAGCTGGGTGTCTGGATGCTTTGTAAAATTTTATTGTGAAATGCACAGATGATGAGCACAGCTGCAAGACATCAGGAGTGTTTATCATGATCTCCCAGAGCGTTCTGGGTGTGTTCCCCTTTGACACTATTTATGTAGGCTTAACCTAAGCTGATTTCAATGGAGACATCAAAATTGTTTCAAGGTGCATCCTATTATACACAGGATAAGCTTGTGGCTTAAGGTTTCTCTCCCCTGTCTTATGTGGTGTTTATCAGCATGCAAAGGACAACTGAATGAAGAAGTAGCTGATAGCATCTGACTAACTGGCTGCTGTTGCTGAAGCAAATAAAAGACATTTCTGGCATTCACACAAGTATTAAAAAGGGGATTAAGCAGATTTTTGGGATGGAATTCAGGCTGGAAAAAAAAAAAAGAGCTGTAATCCATCCTTCTAAGCCTAAACATTACAACAGTGTAAAAGCAAAGGGCCTGACTCTTCCCAGCATTATTTGTTTTACCTGAATTTGTGTCCTTCCCAGTGACATGCTGCTGTGCTGTGAGAATAGCCCAGCCAAAAATCAGATTCCCCCTGTGATGTGCTTCATCTGCTTGGGTTCCCAAAGGTTTCTCATGATCACTTGCACCCCATAACATACAATAATCCTCTAATTTTCTCAGATAGTTCACAGGCACAAATGTTGTCACAACAGTGGCACAAACCTGTTATACTATAGAGGAGGAGGCTATGTAGGAGCCTGTTCCAAATTTCCTCAGATATCTTGCTGTTAAAAAAAACAAAAAACACCTTCTGTGTGGTTTATACTTCCTGATTTTTACAAGCAGTGAAAGCATCAAAACACTCCTAAGGAAGCTGATTTTGTAACTTCCAGCTCGTGAAAGGACAGAAAGGGGACAAGAATATTGAGTGAGGATAGGTACAGACCTGCCCAAAGAGAGCTTTTACACAACACTTCAAGGAGTAATTTAGGAAATGTTGTTGCTAGAAAATGAAATTACACAATTATTGACTTTGTTACACTTCAGTAAAATCTTTGGAAGGAAAATAAAAGTAATTAAACCACAGTATTAATCTTATCAGCAATCCCTCTTCTCCCACACTAAGACCTCATGACAGGTTTAGTCTTCATCAAGCATTTTCAAACAGTTCATTGCTAACAGTGTCTGCTGTAACTGTGAAATCCCTGTAGCACTCTCACAGTAGCAGTGCCAGATTTTAAGAGTGAAGGAATACTGGGACAGACACTGTCATCTCTAACACAGGTCTCAAAGCTCTTCAGATTGAGCTGTTTACATTGTACTGAGGCAGATTTTTTTTCCCCTCTGAGATTCACAAATTGCTTAACAGAAGTCAAAACACCTGGGGATTTTTTTAGGGGCTGGATTATACAGAGTACAAAAAGATTTACTAAAACCACTTTGTTAGAAAGCTGGGGTTAGAAATCAAAACTTCTAAAAGCAGTCTCCTACCTAATCAGCAGAGAAAATGGCTTCCTGGACCTAAAAAATGAAGCTTCTATCTCATTCTTCCAGGGTTGCCCAGAGAAGGAATTTCAGTTCTTCTGGTTCTGATAATGGTCTGCTCTGCAGAAAAAAAAGCCATATTCCCTTCGGGTAGTTGCCATGGGTATGACAGCACCTTTGCAAGGCAGGTGCTGGGCTTTGTGCAGATTCCACTGATGACAATGGACTTGGGATGAGAAAGATCTTTGCCTCTCCTTGCTGTCAGCTTGCAGTGGTACTTCTGATCACAGACCAGTAAAGAGCTAAAGGCAGTCCCTGGATTTGTGTCAAAGACTCTTATTAGCCAGTTGTAAAAGTTGCAGTGGAGGAGGCATATTTCTGTAGCCTCACTACTAATATTTTATCTTTCTTGTCTTTGCAAAGTTGTTTTTACAAAGCCAGGTATTGGCTGGACCCCAGCAGCTCTTATCACAAATCAAATTTTGCATTTATTTGCACTTTTGTCATTGGAAAGGAGGAGGTTTTATTAATAGCAGTGCTAATGTTCATATCTGAAATTCACTTCTGGATGAAGAAACTCCTGTGCCAGCGTTCAGCCATGAGTGAACTTTATGGTCGTGTTATCAGCTCTGAAAACAGGAGATTAAGGAACAGTTGCTGAAGTGGTAACAGATTTTTAACTCTATCAGAATCAGCTACCCACCCCTCTGTATTGTTTCCCTGTAGTATCCATCTCTCATACTTGAAGGTTTCCCCAATGAAAGAGAACCACCACGTAGCATTATTTGTAAAACAGCTCTGTCCTGAAACCTGATAGTGCATGAACCCAACCTGATAATTTATGAACTCACAGCTAAGCAAGAAACAGTTCCCCTGCAGCCCAGAGAAAATATACTGTAACATGCTAAATCTCTTTTTTAAATGTAAAATCAGATTGCCATTCAGGTTTGTGGCTTTTTTAAATGTGGTTGTGCTCAGAGAAGTGACTATAAAAACGGCACACTTTTAATCAATGGATGTGCTGTCTTCTGCAGGAAATTTGAGTCAGATATGTTTCATTTACTGACAAAAATAATACCTTGTTTTTGTATTTTCTACTCTGCTGGCAGCATAGAAACTATACAGCCCTGGGAAAAGTATCCAACTCTCCTCTGGTTCACGCACCATCAACAGCACAGGTAATTAATTTTAACCACTGGATTTTGATTGCCTGTGCATGGAGATTAAGTTGATTTTCATATCTGGGGCTGGATTTACTGAGCTACTGGCTAGAAATACTGGGCCACTTTTTCCAGTGGTGCTCAGGTCCCTCAGCTGGAAATCTGACCCTTCATTTTCTCAGCGCTTGCCCACTTTGAGCAGGGATCTCTGCTCAGTGGTGACCACGCCACACAACACACAGATTTGGCTGTACCAGCAATGTACCCACCCTGATCTTGCTGCCCTCCAGCTGGGTGAGAAAATGCCATGCTTGGGATCTCATGTACCCAACAGGGTAGGTACCCCTGGTTCACCTCAGCTGCAAAATAAAATATGTGCTGGTGTACCACCGAGACACGTGGCTGGTAGAACATCCAGGCAGCAAACACTGGGCTAAAATGAGTCTCCAGCCACCAGCAGCTACACAAAATGACCACTAGTCTAATGGATATGTAGCCAGTACCAAGCAGGGTGGGGAACCCTCTGAACCCATGCCATCCCTCCTGCTGACACAGCCTTGCCATCACGCCCTGGCTGTGAGCGCTCGCCCACATCTGTCACACATCTGCCTGTTTCCAGAAGGATTTAGCCAACAGGTGGACTGAACTGCCAGTATGTTTCATCTGGTCCTGGCTCGTTTTGTTTACAGTGCCAAAGCAATTCAAAATGAAATCATCCTTTCAAAACAGTTTCCAGATTAAACGATCTTCTAGCTGCAAATGAAAGCCACACTGTCACCCAACAAGCCAGTTGTTTGTTTGCAGCACTGGAAATAAGCGTGCTGGAAGCAGACAAAAAAGCTTTCAAGTCTGCATTGTTGACTGCAAGACATGATGAAGCTGCAGTTGCATCACATTTTCCAGCTAAACCAAAGCAGGAAGCTCCCATCCCGATGGCCTGAGTTACAGGAAGGGCAGTTCTGCATGAAAAATTCACATTTGCCACAAGCAAAGACACTCTACACATGGCATTTTGCATGGAGAACGTGGTGAGCTGGCTCTGCAAAGCTGAACATCAGCTCTCACCCATTTGGTGAGGCTGAGGAATGGAGTCAATGCTTGCCAAACACCTTTGCCAACTGGAAGAGTTTCTGAAATTTCTGTGTAAAGTAGATGTCTGTGTGGATTCACTCTCATGGACTGTGATTGATCACTAAATTAATATCCTCTACAAAAGATTAAACCTGTAACTGAACTCTCCCTTTCTGATTTCATGTAGAGTTTGACATTAAACACAACAATCTTAGGTAGCTAACTCCACTTGTCCCTGATATTTCATTATGACAAATGGGATGTATTTCCATCACTTATCATAAGATCAACAGTGCAGCCAACCAAGTGTTAGCTTATTTATTGTCACCCAGGGGATGGATGGTCTTAAGTGCCTCCTTAATCAAAGGGATGATTCCTTAACAAAGTCTCTTCTCACAGATGAAGTGTCCGTCTTCAGTCTTCGTCCGTCACTCTATCAAATTTTGTCAATCACACCGATTGTGGTCATGTGCAAAATGAGTTTGTTCTGGCTGATCCAAGTACACCAGTAAAACAATATCAATCTTTTGGTTTTTTCTCGCTTGAGAGCATTGTTGGTGTGATTTTCCTCCCTTGATCTGACAGGCGCAGAAGTGACGGGGTGCTCCTTCCTCCCTCTCACTGCCTGGCCCTTCCTCCTGGATCTGCTGTGTTTGCAGGGAGAAGATGGGCTCGGTGGAGCAATCCCACGTGGAAACCCTGCTCGGCCTTAACCACCAGGACCAGACTGGCAGAGCTGGGTCTGTGTGCTGGGTCCTCCCCCACCTCTCCTCCCCCTGCACCCTGCTATCCCAGAACTGCCTTTGCAGCAGCTGTGGAATTGCATCTTCACACTGCAGTGTTTTGGCCAGACTCGAGGAATATGCTTCTCTGGGAAAGACCTTTCCCAATATTTCCTGCAATAAGGAGCCCACAGGCTGCCACCAGCACCCCAGTAAGGCTCGATCTGGCGCTGTTTGTACCTCTTAGTCACCTTTATTTGTTTAACAGGCCAGACAAGGCAAACATTTGTGATGCCTTGTTTATTCTGTGGCTTTCCCTGGAGCATATTAAACTCATCATTACTTCATATAAGCCTGAGATAGGCATTTTTTTGCTGGCAAGTGTTGACAGTAAGTAACAGACACTCTGCCACAAGGTAACATATTTATATACTGGTGTGAATGCCTGGTGGATTTTACTCCTGTAAAACTATCACAGATAAAGAAGCTACTATCAGATAAGTGACTATAATAAATGGCCACAATTAGTGCTCTGCTGATGAGACTACTCGGTGGTCTCTGCTCTGCTTTAGACAAACCCCAGACCCAGCTTGCTTAGTATAAATGGAGACAAGAACAATGTAAAATAACATCACCTTCTCTTGATTTCTGGGGGTGTTTTACCAAAATACCACTGCTAACTCATTTGAAATCTCCTTGTGTTTATCTTCAGAGGACATAGAAATGGGAAAATCAAGTCAGAAATAAAGATGTGCATTTATGCACACACACACACACACAGTCACAGGTCCTTGCTGGTTTCCCTCCCTTTTAGGACTTTGGGTCACGCTGTGGGATTTGGTCCCAGCTGGCATTAGCTCTCACCAATCTCTCTGTTTGCTGTCACTGGAAATAACTTTAAGAGCCAGGGGACTTGGAGAGGCACCAGCCTGAAGCTGCCTGCACCCCACTGGAGGAGTGTGCACCCTGCTGCTGCTGCCACCCCAAGTGTGGAGTGAGAGATGCCCAGGACCATGCACCCAGCACCATGTCCTCCCAGGACATGGGAGACTCTTCCCTGCTCTCTCAGCCTCCTGGGAGCTTGCTGAACCAGCCCTGCAATGGAAGCAGTGCACGACAGTGCAAACCTGGCTGCTGCTTCCTCCACCCCAGCACCCCTGGGGACAGATGCTGTCTGCTCTCAGCCTTGTGTCAAGCCTTGGTAGCAGTCCAGAGAGCCTGATAAACCTCAAGAGGTCTGCTTGTGTCCTGTATATATTTGTATTCATAGAGCACTTACTGCCTCTCTAAGTCAGTGAAGTCCCACCATGAGGCATTTGTCCAGAAGAAATCCTTTCCATTGAACAGCCAAAGTCCTGCACAAAACACACACTGTCCCATGCAAGATGCCAATCCTCACTTTTGCAAATGAGAGAGTGCAAGAACTGTAATAAAAGAAGCAGTGCCACCCCTGAGCTGTACAGAGCCAAGCCCCAGCCACAGCCAAGCTCCACATCCTCCATTTTCACCTAACTGGTGAAAAACACTCACCACTCACTCCTGAGCCATTCTCAGGGGCTGTAGTAGTCATAAGGAGCTGTTGTACCATCTTCAGTCCAACCCCATTTCTCTTCCCTCACGTGTGGATTAAACTTATCCTGCTTCATGAAGTCTTTCTACAGTCAGTGCTCTAAACATCTCATTGCAGCCAATTGTCAAACATACAAGCTTATAATTTAGGCACTTAGGTCTTTAAGATGCATTTATACTCTTGCACAGTCCTGTCCTTTATAGAATTACTTGTATTTACAATGGACTGTTTCTACATATAGGCAGATATGCTTGTGTGCATGTACATGTGCACACTCCCACACACACACATGGGTATCTGTAAGAATGCATCAAAAGAGATTTCCAATGTACTTTTACTGTCATTAAAATAATGGTAATAGAAAAGCTCAAAGGGATTGCTTGTGAAACACAGCCTATAATCCTCTTGAGTTATTTTTCATCTGTAACTGCACATTTTGTTCATGCACTGTCATCATGGCACCATCCAGCACAGTCTCCTGAAGATGTCTCTGGATCTGTCTTCAGCCCCCTCCTGAAATGCAGTAACTTCTTCAGAACCAACTAGTAGGACAAGCTCTTCCATAAAATCATGCTCCTACTGGGCTTTATACTTCTACTGGATTTAATATTTCCTAATAAGAAAACATGGTAGAGGAACCCATACACACTGCATCCCAGGAATTAAGTGCTTGTGCACAGTAGGATTTATGGTGGTTCTTGTATTCCCATTGCCAGAATATCTCATAAACTCACAAAAGTTAAGCAGGCATCAGTATGTTTACCTTTTCACAAGCTTAAAGCTGATTTATTTGACCTCCGAAAAGCAGGATAATAATCCTTGTTGAAAACTACATGGAGTCCAAATTAAAGGAAGACTGTCAAGTAGTTTAAGCCCCAAATTTGAACTGCCTTTGACTATTCTAATTTGACTACTAAGTGTTCACTTAATTATTTTGAAACCAGTATATGGTTTGTGCCCATCTGCCCAATGTATCCATGTGTGTTCTGCATATTTTTGTGTGTGTAAAGCCCTGAGACTCCCCACTGAAGTGACTCAGGTGACACAGCACATCACAGTAAGTTGCTGCACAATAAGCACTGCTCTAAGGCACCACAAAAAATCCATGTGGAGCTTTGTACCCCAAAGGTAGTGATTACTATTACACTGATAAGAATTTCCTTAAAGAATGCAGGGTCTTCGAGCAGAGCAAATAATTTCTCTCAGTGATTTGTCATTATAGGTTGTTTTGCATTTGTGAGTGGGCTGTGTGCATGAGGCTGAAATCTTCCCTGCATTACCTGTTTATGGCAACTTACAGTCTTCACATCAAAAACAAACAGGAGAATCAATAGGAAAAACTAATTAATTTCCCCCCATCCTGGCCCAGGCCTGGATTGCATGCCAACAGACATGGGAAGTTAACAGACCCATTTATTTCCCGGTATCAATGTCACCAGTGACAAATGAGCCACAGTTACTTACATGCGACCCTAAATACATTCATCTGGAGCACCAAATCTCATTCAAAGTACCCAGACGTATTACCAGCCTCCAGGTGCTTAAACAGATCATCTCCAACCACCAATTCCATTGAAATGTACTTTTAAGGACCAAAGACTTGGATCCAGAAATGAGTGAGGTACTGAGGGAAGGGAAGTAGGGTCCCCTGATAATCAAAGACCCAGGTAGCCACCCATGCTCAGTGAGCACTTCACACAAAACACTTTGAGGCTGTCTTGGCTGCTCTGTGCCTGTGTGGAGCATTGTCAGGGTTAGGAGCTCACAACAGGAGTTCCATACACATGTGGCTCATGCCAAGCCCTCCTGTTCCCATGGAGAAAGAAGATGATTTCTGTAATCAGAAGAAGACCTCATTCTTCCATGGCATCAGGGCAGGAACTGAGGACCAGCTGTACTGTTTACACTCTGCAGATCTTCCCTCAGCTGCAAAAAGAAAATGGTTTTACTTAATCCTAGAAGAGTCTGGTATTTCCCACTCATTATTATGAGTCCCCATGATTATATAGAAGTCATCAGGTACACAAATCCTTTCAAAAACATCTGAAACTACTGGAAACTGAATCTTTTTATGGAATCAAGTAGAACAGACATGCAAGATGATGAGGGAGGAGGGGAACATATTTCCAAGTACAGTAATTTCACGAATACAAGCCGCACCAATTTGACCAAAATTTTGGTGGAAACCCGGAAGTGCGGCCAATATTCCGGGGCGGCTAATACATTAACAAAATTCTAAAAGCTGCCAACACGGAAGTGAGAGCCCACGGCAGCCCCAAGCCAAGCTGGAGCCCGGCCGGCCCCGGCAGAGGTGGGAAAGCCTGGCAGAGGCGGGGCCAGCAGTGTGGGGGGCGGGCGGCTGAGCCTGAGCCAGCAGGGCGGGGCAGGGGGGCGGCAGAGCCCGGGCCAGCAGGGCGGGGGAGCCTGGGAGAACTGGGGCTAGCAGTGCAGGGGAGCATGGCAGAAGCAGGAAGGCCGGCGGGTGGGGCTGCCTGGCAGCGGGGGAAGCCCAGCAGAATCGGGGCCAGCAGCGTGGGGGAGCCCGGCGGTGCGGGGGCCTGCAGTGCCGGCCAGGGCGAGGAAACGCGGCGGCGGTGCAGACGGGAGGGGGCGGCCGGCGAGCCCGGCGGCGGCAGCAGCGGCAGCCCTGCCGGCAGGGCTAGCGAACACGGCGCGGGGTGGCCGGTGAGCCCGGTGGCGGCGGCGGCGGCAGCCCGCCGGCCGGGCGAGCGAACGCGGCGCGGGGCGGTGCTGACGGGAGAGGGGGGCCAGCGAGCCCGGCGGCGGCAGCACCACCCGGCCAGCCCCGCCGAGCCGTGGCACTGAGCTGGGCCACCCAGCCCCGTCGGCAACCATGAGCGGGCCGAGCCTTCCTGGCCCCGCCCCGAGCCAGTAAAGCCCGCTATGCCGCGATCCTGTTACTAATTGGCCAATTTGTGAAAGCTGCGCACGGATTCTCGCTACGAACGAAAGTGCGGCTAATATTTGGGGTGCGGCTTATCTATTGACAAAGACAGCAACATTGTCGAGGCACCGGAAGTGCGGCTTATAATCCGTGCGGCTTGTATTCGTGAAACTACTGTAATAGAGAAAAAAAAACTTTACTTTTCACCCCTCCTCTTCCTGTTCTGGTCATTCTAGTTTTTAAATCTCGTATACGAGTATTTCTGAGTCAGCATTCTGCAAAGCCATGTTTCAGTAAATTAAACAGCTATTAAATATAGCTCCAGAAATTAAAATAGCTATTGAGTTCCTCAAAAAATGCCTCCTTAAATGACAGTTCAGGAAAACATCTTTCACCTTAATGGAGAACCACTGTAATGGAGCAAGAAGCAACTTGGAAGCAGAAGCAGCAAAGACGGGAAGACATGGTTCAAGTTCCCCCTCATATTTTCTTAGGAAGAAAAACTATCTTTTCATGAGTAGTTCACGCACAGTTCCTGCCAGGTCCACATAGATTCAGACAGGACTTGGTTCAACCTCTCCCCTCTTCCCTTGTTTTTATGTTCAAAAAAAGCCCTAGGAAAAAGTGAGTTTGGCAAATAATACATGTCTTAAGACACAGACAACTATTTTAATGCTGGTGACTGGGTTGATTTGTGCCTATAGGGGCTGGGAAAGGGTGCCTACACTTACATTTGTTTCCTGAGTCTTCACTGTAACCTACTGAAGGTTGCAGCCCTGTTTGAACCCAGAGCTAATTCACAATACACCACAAAATGTAATGATATATTCCATTGCACGGGTACAGTAAAAGGCACTGTTCAATACCCTGCCCTAATTTCAGGCTTTAAAAAATGATGGCCAGAGAGGTGAAAGAGAGGTGTCTTTTCATGCACAAGCCAGGTCAACCAGAGGAGGTGAAGTGCCTGCTTCTCAGCACCAGCCTGGGTTAATCTGTTCTGTTGGTTTTGATTCCTGGCCTGGATTTACACCAAGAAGTGTTTAAAGTCACTCAAATGTCCAAACATGGTGCAAATGTGACTGGTTTAAACAACACAAATGTGTCTACAATATTTGTTTGTGCCCCAGAAGCTCCACACATTAAGAAAAAAACCACAACCTTTTACTCTGGACCTAGGTGGGTGATTTATTAGCTTTCCTGTCTTCATCAACATGTTCAAGTTGCTAAAAACCTGTCCTGTTAAGCCTGATGTGTCTGGCATTCATCTTCACCTCAGTACCATCTGCAATAACAAGCAACAGATCCCTGATCTACAGCTGTAATGCCTCTCCAGGAGTATCTGCCAGTAAAAAAAAAAAAAAATAGAACAAAAAGAAAAGGAAAGGGTGAGCAGGATGAGCCTGCCTTCACCTTGGGACAATTCCTTTGTCCTATTTTCCTTGATAATCACAGTAAGCTGTTGCACTTTCATTTTCTAATGGGGAGGGTGAAGGGGTTTCTGTTTTAATGAGCTCATAACCTGGCAAATAACAGAGGCTTTTCCAGTTCCTGTGGGAAGTATCTGCTCTTTTTATTTCTGCAATAGTGAAATTAAGCTGTGAGCATTGGGTAAACAGAAAAGTGTCTTATGATCACTTGCGCCAGTGAAGTTCTTATACTCGGTGACATTTCCCTTCTATGGCTTCTTCTCCATTCCAGTCTTGGTGGAAGCACCACTTTGCTGGCAATAACAGGAGGAGAAATGACTACTTTTTTTTTTTTTATATGCCTGTGAATGAACAACTGAAGTACCAATCACCCCATAACATTCACACTCAAAAATTTTCTTGGACCTTTCTTAAGAGGACCAAAACCCTGACCCAGAGTCATGTCCTCCAGAGGGGCTGCTGCAGGCTGCCAGGGAAGGGGGTATAAAAGCAGGGTGAATTATTAAACAAGCTCTGCCTCACCCTGTCCTGCCTCTAATGACTGCTAAGTCTTCCCATGCCTGATGTGTTCACATCCTTGGTGTCCCTGTGTGAATTTCTGACGCAAATTTGCTGTTTCCCCTTGAGTTTTGTTACCTTCTAGCATCCACTAAAGCCTTGGAAAGGCTTCCCCTTTTGTTGGCCTTCGCCCTGGCTCCTGTTAGTTCCGTTTGAAGGGCCCTTGGTTGTGCACAGAAATGTGTGTCTATCTCGCAGGGTCCTTTCTCATTTCTGTACTTGAGTGGTACCACTAAAGTGCAGCTTTAGTGAGGCTCAGGTGATCTTCAAGCCTTCCCAGAGGTACAAAATGCCAAGGGAGGGGATGGCAGCTACACCGTGGGGGACAGGTGAGCCCTGTGTTTGTGCCTCACAAGCTGTGAGCTCACAGCTGGCTGAAGAACCACTTCCAAGTAAGAAAATTGAGGCATTTGGCCTCATGCACACTTATCCTGCAAACAGAAAAAGGAACTCTAATCTCTGAAAGTATTATGCTCTAAGTAGTTCTGCATGCAGGTCCATTAGCAACAAACATGTTGAAGGAAGTTATTATTGTGGTAATTTTATTGACAGAGCTGGAAAATCCCTTTGTATCACTTCTCTCATTCTCTTCACTTTTTGCTTTGTTCTGCATACACACAGTGCTACCTCTCCTAATTTGGGCTCTCCAGGCTAAGGCAAGCAATATAAAAACTGCAATGACTAAAATGGTGTGGAAGAGTTGACAACCAAAAAATCCCTCATGAGCAATTATTTTAATACCTTTACTTTAAAAAAAAGGCATTCTAGGAAGAAAAGGTGGGAAAAATATTTAACAGGCAACAGGAGAGCTTTATTTGTAGAACATCATGTCATTGGAGCTTGCTGATATCTTAAGGGACATTATTGCATGGGAGACAAATTTGAAAGGGAGCATCAGTACCATTTACTCTCATTTCTGACTTTATCAGCATGAAAGCTACCTGCTGAGATGTGGTTAGATTCCCTTTGAGACATTTGTAGTTAACATGAGTCTAAATACAAGTGGTTGGGATATTCAGTGCCTTGGCATATACCTGGCAGTGTGTGCTGCAGGAGAACTTTTGGCCACACAATAAAGCTGACAAAGTGCAGGACAAGAAAGTTACATTTAAGGTAGGGAGTTCCTTACTGCTCCTTTAAAAGTATAGGAGTAGGCTGGAATTAGATAGGTAGAAAACTGCTTCACAAAATCGAAGATACTGATTTGGAATAGAAGTGTCTCATACTGGAAGTGCCAGGGGCACAGCCTGAAACTGGATAGCTGAACTTGGACTGCAACACTTGGGGATAAAGTTTGTGACAATGAGTTTTTTAACGGGATTGAGAGCAATTCAGATTTCTGAGCTCTGTGAGATCTGATGGAAAGCACCAGGAGGGAGCCGAGTGAACAATAATTGTTATTATTAAAAGCAATATTACAATACTGATATTATGAACAAATCAGCAGATGGCAAATGCCTTTCAGTGAAGGCAAGGGCAAAATAATGTGTCTGGTAGCAAGGAGGGAAGCTAATGATTATGTGCTAAATGAAACAGCCATTCAGCATGCTGGTCAGGAAAAAACATTTGGGAGTCATTGTGGAAAAAACATGGAAACCATTAGCCCAGTTCAGAACAGCAGAAAAGGTAAAAGCAGGAGAGGCTGTGTTGTTCCTGCACAATGCTCTGGTTGGGTGCCCTATTTCTGAGCTCTCCTTGAGTTGTGGATGTGTTCACATTGACACAAAAGCAGGGGTCCCATGCAGCTGGGCAAGGTGTCCCCACACCCAAAAGGAGAGTCTCTGCTCCAAGGCATTTGGGGTAGAAATCTCAAAAATGCCAGAGGTACCCCACTGGGGGCTCAGGGCCCTCTTGGCCATCCAAAGCCAGAGGAAGGAAGCCCTTCTGTCTCCAGCATTCTGGGAAACACAAACCAGCCGAGGAGCCAGCGGGACCAGGCAGAGCTCACAGCTCAGCACCTCCAGGCTCCCTCTGCCCACAGGCTGAGTGGGCAGGGTGCTCACACCACCCCAGCCTGAAGGCTGAGGACATGACCTGAGCTCCCACTCTCCCAGAGCCACATGGAGCTGCTTTGCCCGGGATAGAAGCTTCATTTCTGAGCCAAGCCTGTTGAAAGGGGTGAGTGGGGCTGCTCTCCACATCCTCAGTGGAAAGCAGGACGCAGGGCTGAAGCAAGGAAGCAGGTAACAGCGAGGGAATCTAAAAGCTGATCTTAACTGTGTGATGAGGATTATCTGTATTCAAAGGGTACAAACCAGAGCTTCATTTGTTATAGTATGACACAACTGCTCCAGCTCCAGCTGCCCACAGCTTCCCCTGTTTCAGCAGCAATTTCTGTCAAGCCTTTCTGACTGCCAGGGCCAGACCCAAGCCATTAGCACAGAGGTGGATGGCTTTTGTTTGCTTTTCTCCTGATCCCTTTTTCTTTCTCCAAGTGGGCTCTACTGCTAAATTCTAAGAGTGCTTTGCTCATTTAAAAACAGAAAGGTCTGACTCCAGTCATCTTTTAGTGACTCTCTTGCAGCCAGTTTTCCCACAAAAATAAGCAAACTGGAGAAAGGAGTCAGAGCCTAAGCCCTTTATGGGAGATTGATTGTAAAACTGGTGGCGACATGACAAGCTGATTTGTGGTGGCTCCTCAGAGCTTGTTTGAACTGTAAACTTCAGTCACGTTTATTTATTGTATCAATACAGGTTTGTCACAACCAGCCAGAACATAAATGCTGCTATCTCGTGCCCTGACTACGGAATGCCAGGCACAGGGAGGGCACGGGTATGTGTCTGTGTGTGGGTATGTGTGCATTCAGATGCCTGAGACACACTGTGCATGCCCTCTTGCCCCCACTTATCCTCTCCTCTGCTCCAGTGCGTGCTGGATCAGGAGCTTGACTGCTGCCACATTTGGTGATGCCACAGCTTTCCATGATAGCACCAGCTTGAGGCTTCATGGCTCTTTCACAGAGACCTGGACTCCTTTGCAAGGCTCAGCTCCCTCCACTGTCATCTTTTCCAGTGATAGCTGCAGCAGCTGTTTCTTCTTCCTCCATAACATGTGGGTTGCCAGAAAGCCTGAGGGGCCCACCAGCCAATTTCCATACTTGGATCTAGGTCTAAATCTGCATCATATTTTCTTGAAACAGTAGTCACATAGTGGATCTCTACCTTCTACACAAACGTGATTTAATATCTTCCTCAGCAGCACTGAGCTCATCTGCTATAACATGAAATCGTAAGAAGGATTGGCTCTTCTCTCATTAATGTAATCACTTTAGAGTAGTTGATACGTCCTGTACACAGCTTATGGTGTAGAGTTTTATGGTGTATTCCTGCACCTCCATATAAGTCTAAACTGGTCATAAAAGATAATCACTTATTGAAGAAAAATACATTAACGTTGCTGAAACTAGGACACAAAGCGATTTTCATAGCAACGAATAAATAAATGCCTTGGCAGAAGTCCTGCTTTTTTTGCACAGAAAAATGCAGATAAAAGAGAAAATGCTCTGATCTCTTACTCTTTCCTTCCTTCTCTCCTCAGCTGTGATCAGAACCATAATATTGATAATGCTAAAAGCACTGCAAGCCTCTTGCTGGTACTGAGGACCCCTGGATTCACAGGCTAAACATTCTGTGACTCCAGTGGCAGTCTTGGTAATGATTTTGCCATTTTTTTCAGAAGCATCAGCCCACTAGGAAGATTAATAATGTTGAGGATCAGGATTGTGCTGTACCTATCTAAAGTATACCAGAAAGCAGCACTGAGGCAGACTATGGTGCTGAGTAAAGCCTGTCTAGACACAAAATTAGATAGGGTTAAGAAGACTACTGTATTTCTGCTCTTTTCTGTTTATATGGCTCATATCAACACAATATTTTAGTATGTGATGTCTATTTATATATTTAACAGTTGTTAAACTGCTGTGCAAATCACTGTCTGGATATTTTTATTTCAGTTTAAAAGTGAGTCAAAATACAGTTATATGTGCAGCATGATTTAAGACTACCAGGGCTTTCCAATGCAAGAGGCAAAACCCAAAACTACTTGTTGAGAAATTGTGGATGTCCTTCTGGAGGTGTTCAAGGCCAGATTAGATGAGGCTTTGGGCTACCAAATCTAGTGGGGGGTGCTCCTATTCATGGCAGGAAGGTCAGAACTAGGGAACCTCTCTCTGTAAGGGCCCTTCCAACCCAAACCATTTCATGGTACTTACAGAGACCCACCTTGCCCATAGCCACGAGGTCCTCCCTTCATCTAAATTATGCATCCCACAAGGAGTCCTTCACAGTAGGACAGGATTATAAACACTTGCAGGGTAATTTCCAGCAAGGCTACAGTAGAAACAAATTTGCCAGAGCTGGAAAAATGAATCTGTCATCACAAGATCAGTACTTGCAAGTAAAAGTGTTCAAGTTTAGCTTACGAAATTGTTTGCCTTGGCTTCAAGTCTGTCACTTTTAATGGATATTTTGTATTTAAGAAGCATAGTAGTGAAGGAGTGTCTACTTCCATCAATATTTCAACAACCTCTGGCTTTGGAAATGCCTCAAACAGCCCATCTCTCCAATATTTTTGCTGTGCATATGTAAAAAATAGCATGATCTCTGCTGTTTCAGCAGGTGGCTCCTCACTGTAATGTGCTCCATGTGCTGCACAGGTAGGTCTGGTTGTGCTCCTGCACTCAGGCACCTCCACAAGCAAGGCAAGCTCAGCTCTCACACAAGAATGTTGACAGTGCAATCCAAAAGTCAAAATGGTTTTTTGGAAAAACAGTGCCAAGGAAATGGATCCACACTGGAAACAAAAAACAAATACAGCAGCTGAAAGCTGGCTTTGTTTCACGTGCATGAGTAAGAACAAACTGAATCTGTCAGTCAGTAAAGGGCAGTTATGAGGAATTGTCTCTAGGAAACTCTGCACTCTGCCATGGATGAGAACATTTCACCTCAGTCAAGCAGGAGATACTTGTGCATTTTCATATATCATTCCCAGGTAGTAGGAGGAAATTAAATCAATCATAAGATTCATAATTATAAGTATACATCACTTGATCATCACTACCTCTCTCAGGTAACACTGTCTCACTGAGACATAATCACAGACAAACCTTCTGCAATATCCTCTTAGGCATTTCAGATGAATATCACTCTTCAAGGGACAAAACAAATCTGAAAGAAAGAAAATCTGTTCCCAGAAATGCTCTTTTGCAGAAGGCACCTCCTGCCTTTTAGCAATGCTGTTTTGAGGGGAGCAGTTCAGCCTCCTGTCAGAGGCAGTCTCCAATTCATTAACTCTGCCTTCACTGAATCCAAAAAAATAACTTTGGGCAGTAAGCACTTCTGAATCACTTCATGCTCACAGCTAATTAGTACCAAGGCAAAAGCCTTCACTGCACTAGAGATGAGCTTAGAAAGGCCAAAGCTGAAAATAATTCAACATTCCAATGCAACAGCAGATTAAATAATTGCTCAAGAAAATGCGTGCAAGGCCCATTATTGGTACACAGGAACATTTTAGGAATATTTTAGTCAACTGCCTTTAAAAAAAGACAACTATGGATGAAAAATACCCATTTAGTATTTCTTTCCTACAAGGAGCAGCCTAGGCTTTCATTTGACTCATTTTTCTGATTACTATTCCACACCACACTTTTTAAACTATGTCGTTCAAGGAATCTTACCTGCTGTGCTTTGTGTAAACTGCCTTTAAAATACTTTATTGTGCTGAAATTTCTTTTTGAAAGGTCAAAAAATTGATTAAACAAACTCAGGGTTTTTTTTTTTTCTCTACCAGGAGGCTTAGTGCAATTACTTTTTCTTTTTGCCCTGAATCTTTTTCTGCCTCATGGCTATAGAGATAGTAGAATTGGCAAAAATACAGGGACAAATTTAAGCCTAAGTAAACCTTGTTCATGATTCATCAGATCAGTGAAATTTAGGCCTGGGATTGAGACTTCCTCAGCAGAAAACCCCTAATTTTAATTACTGCCTTTCACAGGAGGGATCTTGGAGTAGGTTTCCATCACTGCCAGCTCCCGAGTTGCTAGCTTGGGTGAGCCTCACCACGAGGGCAGAGGTCCACACCAAGCACAGATCTCCACAGCAGGTTTGCCTGAACCTTTATAAAGGGAAGGAAAAGAGTTCTCAGTGTTTCTTAGGACCAGGTTTGATGTGCCCAGTTTGAACCATGGGGTCTTTGTGAGATTTCACTGCTGGCTGGGTCAGTTCCTGCTCAACCAGGTTGTGCTATCAACCACCACCAGTCTTGGACTCAAAAGAGTGGGGGCTGTACTGAAATTTGGCCCAGGAGGGACAGTGAGGGTTTAGTTTGAAGGGACACTGACCAAAGGAGAGCTAGACAGTGCTGCTCTTCAGCAGCCTATCAGCTCCTGGCATGGAGACCCTTCCACTCATACCCACCCCACCATTCTTGGGGATGGACAGCCACCATGCTGGGATCCATGCACTTCCAGGGACTCCTGGCCTGCCTCTGCACCAACATCAGCCAAGGGGAGCCCTAAAATAGCACCTTGCAAATTTGAGTGGGAAGAGGGAAAGGGAAGGTCTGATTCCCTTTGAGGCAAGTAGCCCTTTGATATCAAATTCCCAAGTTCAGGGCAGCAGCCTGCTGGTCTCTGGGGTTCAGTGTGCCCCAGAGTGGGTGGGGAGTGACCAGAAATGGTGCACAGTGACCCAGGAGAGCTGCCAGAGGGTGCTTGGGCTGGAGAACAGCTCCTTTCTAATGACCAGGCTGTGGGCCAGGCCTGGGGCTCCTCTGTGGAAGCGTGGAGTGCTCCAGTGACATGGGCCAGCTCAGGAGCTCACGCAGCTCAGAAACATGCTAAATAAATAAGCGGACCCAGGATCGGTAACCACTGCTCCTGTAGGAAATCTAAGCAATGAAAAAGTCATCAGCCCTGCCTTTTTTTATCCATTCCTCTCATTCCTCAACTTGAATTTCTTTCCATGCTGTGCTTTCCCACTCCTCAGCCCCCCACCTTCAAATGCCTGTTTCTTTCAGAGCTGCAATATTGGCCACCAGCAAGGAAGAAAAAGCTGATAAAAGATGATACACAACTCTCATTATTCCACAGTTTTCTCTAGGCAGATTTAGAAAGGTCCCGAATGCAAAGAGAAATTAAATCAGCAGGTAGGAAGACAGATGCAAAGTGAAATTCAAGATGCTGAAAAGCTGCTTTTCTCCAGAGGTCCTACTCTTCCCTCCGTCCGGAAGACAGGAAGGAGCAGACTGTTCATGACAGAGGAGAGAAAACTTCTGGGAGTCTTCAGGGGGAACTCAATCAAAGAAATTATTTTCCCACAGACCAAGCCTTAATGGCTTTTTCCTGATTGAAGAATAAACCGACTATTAATTTATGACTTGAAGTGTATATAACAACCTTCCAAATGTTTTCCAGTTCTGTGCTTACTGATGCCCATGTCTTTTCTGTCTGGGTTTGATTCTAGCCAGCTAATTTAGCTAATGGGATAAATATTCCTCATGAAGCTGCATCAAAAAAAAAAAAATTAAAAACAAGGGCCGGCGTAATATTAAATGTGTGTGCACATGTATTAAAGTGTAAGCACATGGTGGGGTGGAGGGAGGGGGTTTGCACAGGGAAGGCAAGGGCCCCTGTGCAGGTCGCTGTTGAGGGGACAATCCTGCTCCGTGAGCAGTGACAGTGCAGAGGGGCTGCTGGGTGACGAGCCCACACGACATCGCTGCCGGGACATCCTGCTCACCGGCCTTCTGCGGAACTGATAAACGCCTCTGGATCGCTTTGTTTGTTTAAACGAAAGCCGACGTTTTAACAGCAATAAAGGGCGGGCTGAATAATTCACTGGGCCGGCGAGTGTGACCCCTGAGATTGCGGGCTAGGTCTCAGAAACCGAGCCCCACGGCACCTTGGCTTGTGTACGCCCCCTGTTTGGGTAGACGGGACAAATTGTAAAATGAGACGGCAATATTAGCATCTTCCCTTGGCTTCCCCTCGCCGAAGGGAAACTGCAGAGGGAACATTGCTTAAGCATTTCCTTTATGCTCGTAAGTAAATCGTGAAACATCAGGGAATGAGACAGGTTTATGGCTTTCCAGTAAAATGCGATACAACTCGCAGACACTGAGTGATTTCACAGTTACCTTTCCAAGTGCGGCAAACAGAACAACAACGAGGGGGAAAAACCTCAACACCGTTTGCCTGTTGCTGTTGAAGTCTGGCAATGAGGTTGCGGGAGAAAATAACATTTGTGACTTCCGAGCCGACTGCCTGTGGACAGAAATACCAGCGGGAATGAAGCCACGGGACATTTTAAGCAATTTATTAGAGGATTTGGCTCAAAAGGCTGAGCGCCGCCGTCAAAAATTTAAAAAAAAAAAAATTATGCGACCACTGCAGTTTCAAAGTCGGGGCCGCGGGTGGGGTTTATATTTTCGGGATGCCTTTGGCAGCGCCCGCCCGCCCCGTGTGCTGATGCAGTGTGTTGTGGAAGAATTAAAACGCTTTCCCCGAAGCGTTCCGTGCCCTCGGCGGGGCGGGGAGGTGCAGAGCCCGGGCAGAGCGAAGCCACCACGGGTGGAGGTCTCTACCTTGTCCCGGTTGCCTGATGCCGGACCTCCCCCTCTTCCAGGCGGAGACTTGGACGCCCCTTACACCTCTGAGGCTGTAAAGAAGAAGGTCGGAATACAATAAAACACAAACATTCGCCTCTTTTCTCGCACCTCCCCCCCCCCGATCCCGTGAGAAGAGGGGGAAGATGGAGTAACCTTCCACGATCGTCCACTTTAAAATGCGAGGGGCTGCCCCACATCCTCCCCTCGGGGTACGCCCTGGCGATAGCTCTGCCGAGTCCCGCTCCAAACGCCGCCCTGAGGAGCCTTTCTCTCTTTCCCGGCTCAGCATCTCCCGGTTCCCAGGTTTGGGAGAGGTTCCCGCACCGACGCCTTCAGCAAGGGAGAAGACAGAGGGACTGAGGGGGAGCTCGGAGGGTCAGCGGGCATGGCCTGGGTTGGCCCGGCGGGATCCCCGAGTACGGCTCTTTTGGGCGAGCATCCCGCTTCTCATCTGCCTCCCGCTCGCTCCAACCTTTACGGCTAAACAAGTTCACATTTACACACAGCAAAAACGCCCATATTGCGCTTAATGGTTGCGGGGAAAAGGGTCTTCGCAGGGATCCTCATAAAAACCCTTTATTTAGTTTCGAGCATTTTCTCGTAATCAATAAAAGTTGTCTGTTATCTCCCGGCGCATTTAGCGGGGAAGTTTATTGCCTGCCGGGTGGATTAAGGGCGAGACAGGAGTGCACCATACATGGAAGGGACTCCCGAGTCCCTAGATCCGAGCCTCGGATTCATAAAATATAACCATCCATTACGTTGCCGATATCTGGAGCCAGCAAACATATACAGACCATAAATTGTCGCCGGCGGGGTGCGGGCCGGCCGCGGGCGCGGGGGCTCGGCCCGCCCGCATTCCTGCCCGCGCCGGGGGGCGCCGGGGGGGTCCCCGGCCCATCCATCACCGCCTTATGACTCTGCGATGCAGCAAATGGGTTGTGTAAAGAGGCAGCGTTTGACAAGGTGGCATGGTTATCCTGTCCAAATGATGCATAATATTAGTATTAGGGCTTAGATCATCGCATGCTTTTAAAATCATCACCGCTAACTAGGGTTTGGGCGGGGGGGGGCGGGGGGGTGGAGTCCTGGGGGCAAAAGTTTCCATGTAGATAATGATTATAGATGGTGGGATTTATGGGGAGGGGTGCACGCACAAATAAACACGTCTACTGTAGCCGGAGAGAGGAGCCCGATCCGGCCGGGGCCGCCCGCTCCGCCCCGGGTGGGTTGCGGGGGCGAGGGAGGCGGCGGTCGGAGCAGTCCACAGCTCCGAGGAGGGCATCAGGACCTTTCCCACCTCCACCCCAGCCGGGACAACATTCCCAAAGGCTTGAGGATAAAGTAGAGGATTCTTCCTCCTCTCCCACCGGCGGCAAACCCGCCACGGCTGCGGTCACAGACAGTGGTGGGTGCGGGCGAGAGGGGCACTCCGGGGATAGGGAAAGGGCCACTTGGGCCAGACGATCCACGTTAAGATTTGTCCTTGGAAATACCGTGCTGTGAGCGGTACTGGATGTATTAAGTTCTAGAGAAGTGAAGAACTACAGTAATAAGGGATGCCGTACAGAGCCAAGCCCGAGCCACAACCAAGCTCTACATCCTCCCTGTTGCACCACTGGTAAAAATACTCGCTCCCGAGCCGTGCTGAAAGGCTGTAGCCGTAAGAAGGGGCTGTTGTATCAGCTGCAGTCCAACTCTTTTTCTCCTCATCAGCAGCCCATGTCTGTAGTCCAAGCTCACGTTGCTTCATCAAGTCATCTTATACTCACTGTCCGGGGCATCTCTGTAAAGATCCAGACAGGTCTCGCTACACCCAGGGATTAAACATGCCTGTAATCTAGGCACTTTTGCCGAAAAGGTCTTCTAAAGGCATTGATACCCTCGCACAGTCTAGTCATTTACACACACAGGTAATTGCAATGGATTGCTTTTACGTATAAATATGCATGCATATATGAGCAATACATATGGACGGACATCTGTACGAATGCGCTGAAAAAGAGAATTCCGGCATACTTTTACTGTCGTTAAAGGAATGATGATAATAGAAAAGCTCACATAGATTGCTTGTAAAACACAGGCTGTGATTCCCTCGAGTTATTTTTCATCTGCAACTACATGTTTTGTTTATGTGGTGTCAAAGGACAATGAAAAGGCTTAGGGCCAGGTCTTGGGCTCGTCCATGGAAGCGTGGAGCGCTCTAGCGACGCGGGCCAGCTTGGGAGCTCAGCTCATGCATTTTAGAATTGTACTGGAATGTTTTCGGGAAGACAGACCGGCTCCATGCCCGATCCCATCCTGCTTCTTCTTGCTTTCCATGGCTACGTTCAGGCACGGGCTCGGGGGTCCGGTGGGGCTGGGGGGTCTGTCCCAGCCCCGCACAAAGGGTCAGAGCCCTTTGTAACCCGGCTTAAATGGGCCAAGGCCGGGCGGGCTCCGGGTTAGGGGGCGAGGGGAGGACCGGAGTGCATCTTCATTTCGTATCGGTTCTGACCCTTCGCCTCGGGGCCGGCAGCAGGGCACAGCCCGCGGAGTAGCTAAGCAAAGCCCGGTGACGACGGTGGCGTGAGGAGGATAAAATCCCCGCTCGGCGTGATTTATCAGCCGTGTCTGACCCCTGAATACTTGACTTACACGGCTGGTGACATATTACCCGGGACATGAGGCTGGCGTGATTTGTGTGTGTGTCTGTGAGAGTGTCTCTTCCCCACCGACCCCTCTGTTGGGCTGGCGGGCAAGAAACCCTCCAGCCTCTCTGTTCTCTCCAGCATCCCCATCCTTTCATCACCCCCATGCTGCCATGCAGGTGACCGACGAAGCGGACAGGGATGGTCCCGAGCAGCCTCCTCTTTTCGTGGCCAAGGAAAGGAACTGGTCATCGCGAGGAGACGGGAAGAGCAGGCGATGGCACCAAGGCCGGGAGAGATGGCCTGGGACCAGGCATAACTGGAGGGGTGTGATGGCTAGAAACCTTTGATTTGGGGTTTGCCCGGAGAACGGGGGTGGAGGAGGGTGGCCCGGGTTTTTTAAGGCAAGCAGAAATTTGATTATAGCGTACGGCAGAGCTCTGTGATTTGCGGTGAGCGGATTTCATTAGCTACGGCCATTTGAGTCTCGGAAAAGCTGCTCAGAGCCGCGGGGCAGGGAATGAAGCTGAACCCGAGGGCGGGTGGCGAAGGGGCTCGGCTGTGGCGCCGGGGAGAGCCGCGGCGGCTCCGGGCTGCTGCGGGAGCGGGGCGGGCACTGCCCCTGCCGCTCCCCTGTTCCCCGGCATCGGCCCTGTGCCCGCTTTTCCGGGCGGACAGGGACAGCCCCGGCATTCCGCAGGGAGAATGAGTGTCACAGGGCTCCTCCGGCCCCACCTGCACTCGTGTCACCTGCCGCAGCCGTCACCGACGCGAGAGGAGAGGGTTTGGCTCCGCTCGCCGCGGGGTTCACCTGCGGCGTTTCCACTTTTGCTGGCGATGTCGATGGTGGGTGGTGATGGTGGAGGCAGCAGCGGGCAGGAGGTGCCCGGAGTGGCCGCGCATCTCAGCCCAGCCCAGCCCAGCCCGGCCCGGCCCGTCGGGGTGCCTGGCGAGCGGCTCTGATCGCCGTCAACGAATGTCACCCGCACAAGGAAAAACAAAAGCTGCCTCCAAAAATCGCGGAGCAGAATTTGGCAAGGCTCCTAAAGACACCAATTAGCAAAGGCTAAACCCATTAATGAAGTGGCGGCTCTCTGGTTTCAGCCAGGTGGTGCAGATCAGAGCGCCTGTATCTGCAGCAGAGCCCCGCTTCCCTCCAGCCGGGACCTCACAGCAAACCTCCACATTAATAATGCGCTTAATGGATCTCATTAGGGCTAGGGTCGCGAGTCCCGGTCTGGGAGCGGGGCTGAGGGGAGCAGGAGGGCACGGACGCGATTCCCTCGAGGGGCGATGGGCGCGGGGCCGCCGCTGCCCGGCTGAGCTCGGGGGTCTGCACCAAGCGCGTTTGCAGGCGGCTCTTTCCGAGACAAGCGAGACCTTGGCATCGCCTCACTGTGCTCGCCAATCCACTAGCCACACACCTCCGAGCCCCGAGCATCCGCGGGGTGCGGAGGGCGGCGGTGATCCCGCAGCGCGCACCCGAGCTGGGGCTGGGAAAGAGGAGGGGAAGGGGCTTCTGCAAACTGATTTCAAAAGAAAAGCGTCCGGACCACACCTCTGTAAGAAGGGACTGGGGAAAAGGGAGGAAATATTTCCGCTTCAGCTGGGGAAAAACATAAAAAATGAGGGGGAAAAAAAGAAAAACTGAAGTAGTATAAACCTGGCCGAGGTGAGCTAGCATATTTAGCTAATGGAGGTGGACTATGAAAAGAGACCTCATATTTCTCTCCGAGGAGTCTCTCCAGGTCCGCAGCCGAGAATACACACAGCAAACGTTGTGCTTGAATTATAGTTGAGGCTTTGCTTTATTTGAATTCACTGGTGTTTATTTAAGAAAGTGAATAAAGGTTTTGTGTAAACAGCCATTATTTCTGATGAGCGCTCAACAGCAATAAGAAGGGGGTGGTTTTTTCAGTCGAGATTGTGGCAAAAGTTGACATTTTGGAGATTGCAGTTTGTCTTGCCGACGCCAGGCAGTCCCGAGGCATGAACTGCAGGGAAAGCTGTGTGTGCCTGCGAGTGTGAAACGGCGATGCCGAGCGAACTGGGGTCTGAAAACAATTATTTTTTAAGACATCAGCTTAAGCCCGACATTAAAATAAAATAAAAATATTTTCCTAAGGAGCGGGGTCGGTCTTGCTCTGCTAACGAGGGAGGCGAACTCAGGTTTCGCTCCGCGCCCAGGGGCTCTGGGGGGAACAGCCCCGAGGCAGGGGGACCCCGCGGACACCCTGTCCTCTCAGGGCAGGACACAGGCGGACCCCGATGCCAGCTCCCCCACCTCCGGCCCTTTTGCACCGTGTATCGCTTGATTAAAATATTGCTTCTGTTTTGTTGTATTATTGTTTTGGTTTATTTTTTTTTTCTTCTAACGTGGCTGTTATTTCTGAGATTGAGACGGGTCTCTGGAGATGGGAGGTCTCTGGTAAGAAATAGAGCGAAAAGAAAAGTATCTCGTTGGACTTCCTAACACAGCGCCCAGGAAAGGTCGGGTTATTGTTAAACTGCTCCCCGGGAAGAAGGCCGGCTGGACCTGGCTCTGATCAACCCGGCTGCGCATCTCTGCGAGCCCAGACAGGGCTGGGACATCGGCGAAGCCTCCCGCTTCTGTATTAATCCGATTTCCCATACGTGCCAGGCAGGAGGAGGCAGGAAAACCTCTGTCCTCCGTGCGGCAGCCTGTATCGCTCCCGCTTCTTGATCTCTTGGACGACTTTTCATCTGAAATCAGCGAGAAAAATCTCTGCCGGGCGTCCGGGTGGGGAAGCGGAGCAAGGAAGCGAGTTTGTGCGGAGAGGCTGCCCTAGCCGGGTGCGTGGAGACCGGGGCAGCGCCGGGGAGGTTCCTGCCGGCCCCTCCGCGGGGACCCCGGCCCCGCCGCGACACCCCGCGACACCCCGCGACACCCCGCTGTCACCCCGCTGTCACCCCTGCGGCGGGCGGGGACAGCCCGAGGGGGCTGCGGTGCCCGGCTCAGATCTGCAAAGAGTCACAGCGGATTTAGGGGAGGTGAAGAGACCGCCCGGAAAGCCGCTGCCCCCGACTGAAACACCGTCGAGGGTTGTCGGGTCGGCAGTCAAACGGCGGGCTCGGGCGTCTCTGGCTCAGAGACAGCCAGCATCAAAAGCCTTTCGTGTTACCAGGCCATAACAAACTAACAAAATAGAGGCTCCCTCAAGCTTTCTTTGACCTGTTCTGGGAGCGGGGCTGTTGCATTGCACTGCGGACATGTCGCCTTTGCGACATGTCGCTTGAGGTCACGATATCGTCCCGATTTTTTCCCGCAGAAATTGAGCAGCAACTACAGCCTCACGGGACGGGGAAAAATTCCCTTCCCTGTAGAGACGGGTACAAATCCCTGCAGGGGCTCATCCTTCCCCATACTCGTTTTCGTGGCTTTGCTCTACCTGCAGTGCACAGCAGGAGCAAACTGGAGAAAGATAGAATTAATTTTCCCTGTAGCCGGGGGAGAGGACGAAACCCATCCTCCCGCTCGGCCCCTTGGCCCGAACAGCACCCGAGGTGTACGGAGTACAAAAAGCGGGCGCAGGACGGAGGAATTTTGTACCATCTCTTCCATTCCGACCAGAGCATCTTTACCCACAGCTCTAGTTCTAACAGCATTATTTCCCCTTTTTTTGCCGTGTTATCTTAAAATGATGTCATAAAGGCATTGCCTCGCTCTCTCCCCGACCCCAAGTCCAGGCGGGCATTGCTCCCGTTATTTGGGGAGGTTGAGGTGGAGAGAGCCTGGCCCCGCGCAGCCAGCCCTGCGATGGAGGAGACGCAGAATTCCTTTAACCCAAGGGAAGAGAAAATCTTCCCCGACGCGCTTTTCCTTTCTCATCTGAAAAGAGCCGCTCCAAACCCCTCTCTCCTGCATACTCCTCAGGAAGCAAACTCAAGAGGCAAACAGATTCCTGCGGCTCCGTGAGCCGCACCACGGTGGTTTATCGGAGGAGAAACAGTCGTGTTTCACTGGGCATCTGTCCTGCGGCTTCTCTTGCATTTAGGAGAGCTCCAAAATTATGGCAAATCCCGCTCTGATGGGCGCAGCCGCTTTCTGGGGCTGAAAGCGAGCTGCGGTGCCCACACAGTGCCCCGGCAAGCCGTGACACCCCCTCATTTCCTCCCTGGCAAGGTTTTAAAGGCAGAGCATTAATTTGCAAGGCCCTTCCAGATAATTTCTTCCCCGGTCCCAGCTCTCTGTCCCCGGAGGTCGGACAGGGACGGCACCCCGGAGCATATTAAGGAATGCATCAGAACTTTGTGCGCGCCCCCCTTGGAGGTCACCCTGCCCACCGTGGCTCTGACGGAGCCTCTGCCCCCTCTGTTACACATTTTTTACCCATTCACCCGTCTCTTTTTCGTCCGGCAAGACATCTCCTGGCCTGCTGTGTGCCCCAGCTCCTTCTACCCAGAGCTTCTGGTGGGGGAATTCTGTGGGTTTTCTTTCCCTTTCCTCGGGGCTTTGCCCTCGTTAGTAAGGCTGGCCCCAAGGAGAGTGTCTTCCCCGGAAAACCCCCCAGGCCGCGGAGCATTTCTCGCCTGAGCTTTCAGAGAAGCAACAGGCGAAGGCCAGACGTGCACCCGCCTCCACATCGCTGGAGGACACCGGCATTTTCCCGTTTTTTCGCTTTATTCCTCTGTTTCCCCTTCCTTTCTAGCGATGTTCCAGGCTCAGTGCCCATCAGACGAGCTTGTGGGGCAGAGGGAGGGCAGCTCGGCTCCTCCTGTCCTTGCCCTGCCTCCGTGAGCAGGATCCCGGCCCCCGCGGGTTTCTGTGCCGAGGCAAAAAACTCACTCCCCAAATTGGGGAAGCACAGGGGCTGCTCAATCCGTGCTGCTTGGCAAGGGAGGAGGGGGAAGCAGGCTGCCTCCGAAGCGGAGCGGAGCCCGGATTAGCGCGGCGCTTTGTGTTTTTCCGAGGACGAAGCTATCCACGAACCCGAGGGGAGCCGTCGGATCCCGGCCTGGAGCCCCGGGGAATCCCGGTGGAGCAGCCAGGCCGCCCCAGCAGCGCCAGGATGGGGGAAGAACCCGTCCCGTATGCCCCCTGCCCGGTGCTCACCCTGCCCCACCCCGCCCTCGGCCTCTCCGCCGCGCACAGCGCCTGCATGACGTCACAACCGCGCTGTGACGTCACGGGGGCTCGCGGAGAGGTGCGCGGCGAACTGGAGCGACAGCAAAGCGCAGCAAAGCGAAACAAAACAAAGCACACACGCCGTGTCCCCCCCGCGCCCCAAAAGTGCCCCGCCGGCTCTTGGCAGCGGGCGGTCAGACAGCCCAGCCCGGCCCGGCATCCGAAGTCACCTCACACGGCACAGGCACATGCGGGGCTGCGAGTGGCGCTGGTTACTTTGGCATCGGGGGCACACCTCTGCGTCATCAGATCCAGTCCTTGTCACTGCCTCCATTGGGGGAAAAAAAAAAAAAAAAAAAAAGGAAATAAAAAAAAAAGACAAGGCTGCCTGGGGAGGCTCCGAGGCGAGGAGAGGCAGCTGCTGCCTTCGGCGGGGTGAAGGAAGATGGGGCAGCCACGCCAGCCCTCGCCCCTGGTCAACAGACTGACGTGGCTACAAACCATAGCAAACATTTTATTTACAGGAGTTATATATATATATATTTATATATTTTGTCAGTGCAGTATTTCTTGGCCGGATTATTCGAAGCAACAAGTTGCAACCAATGAGGACGTTGGCAAAATACTTCACATTGTAAATTGGTTGGGTGGGGGCGGGGAAAGGTGGGGATTTCGGAGAGCATTCTCGCAGTCCCTTGCTCGGAATTTCCTTGGAGAGAACGAGGGGCGGGAAACGGAGAATTAAAATAAAAAATAAAATTAAAAACGAAAAAGAAAAAAGAGATCCCCCGGTCTCCTGCGAGCAGCTCCGAGGGAAAGGCGGCCGCTCTGCCGCCCGGGCCGGGGCTCCCCGCTCCGCCTGCGTCCTCGGCCCCTCGCCCCGGGCCGGGCCGGGCGCTGGCCACAGGCGGGAGCGGGCCGGGGCCAGGGCCGGCGCTGGGCCGGCCTCGCCGCGCTCCCGGGGCGGGGGAAGGCAGATAAATTAGCGCACAGGTCCCGGGCCGCCCCGACTATAGGCCGCTCCGCGGCTCGGGGCTGGCGGCGGCGGGCGGCGGCGGCGAGGGCAGGCCGGTGCTGCCGGAGGACTTGTCCAGCCCCGCCGCGGGCAGGCTCCGCTCGGCGCCCTCAGTCCGTTCCGTGTCGCTGGGGGCCATGTCGAGGGACTCGGCGTCGCTGCTGTCGCTGTCGCCGTCGGAGCCGCTGGGGCTGCGCTGGGGCTCCCCGGGGGCGGCGGGCGGTGCGCCGGCTCGCTGGGCCGCCGGCTCCGGCTCCGGCGGCGGCTCCTTGTCCTTCTGGGCCTGCGCTTCCTTGGAGTGCCGCCACTTCATCCGCCGGTTCTGGAACCACACCTTCACCTGCGGCCGCGCCGCCCTTAGCCGGGCGGTACGGCCCCACCGCGCCCCGCTCCGCGCCCCGCTCCGCGCCCGGCCCTGCCCCTTCCACCGGCACCGGCAACGCGGGCAGGGAAGAAGGCGCCGTCCTCCCCTCCCGCTGCCCACATCTCACGCCACTGAAGGGCTTTCTTTTGTTTTTTCCTCCTTCTACTCTGTGTATTTAAATACCGCACACTCCCCAGCCCGTGTTTGTTTATTTGTTTGTTTGGATGGGTTTTTTCCTCTCTCCTTCTACTTCTTCTTCCAGGAAACCAAATCTTGCTCAAGAAACCACAGCGTTATACAATTCTGTGCGCTGCGGGCCCTCGATAGTGGAATCATTACAGAGTGGCGTTTAATGATTCCGTTTGAAGAAGTGTTTTCACTTCCTCAGAACGAAGGATTTCACAACGAGAGGAAAGATTTAGAACAAAAAAAATTAAAAACAAAAAGGAAAAAAAAAAAAAAAGGGGACATTAAGAATACTGTTTTCGCTTCTACTTCCTTTGCCCTAAACTGCCTCCTACAGCAAATTGCACTCCAGTAAAGCGCACACTGATGGTCTGCCCTGGCCCTGCTCATCTCTCCACCCGGCCTGCTCCTCAGTGCCCAAAATAAAGGCGAAAACTCCGCACCGGGCCGCGGTGTGCCGAGGAACCTGGGCGCAAGAGATGCTCGGGGGGAGGTGCAGCTCCTCAGACAGCCCCACTTAGGATAAAGGAAGGGAAAACACTTTGAAACCTCATTGCCCTCTGGTATCCATCTAAAGTGGATGTAAGGTTTGAAATAAAACCGAAGCCGTTCTTACTTGAGCATCTGTCAGCCCCAGCATCGCCGCCAATTGCTTCCTGTCCGGTTTGGTGACATACTTCTGGATTTCGAACCGTTTCTCTAAACCTTTCCTCTGCAGGTTGGAAAAGACAGCCCTGGACCAGGAGCGTTTCCTCTTGTACGTCTGGGGCAGCGTGTCCTTGGTTAGAACGGCGTACGGACCTGGGCAGGGGAAGAGAAAAGCGGGGGAAGAGAGGGGGAGACGGCATTTTTAATATCGCAGCCTGAAAGGGAGCCTGAAATCGATCCGAATGAGAGTTGGAGTGCGATGTGCAGGGAGGGCCCGGGACAGCATGGCCCTGCCTTCCCGATGGGTACGTGTCCTGTGCTGCCTCGGGCGCGGGTGGAGCTGTCTGGAACTCGAGATTCTTCCTCTCCCCCCTCCCCGCTTCTCTCTCGGCCCAGGTTATTGCTCCTGTACTCGATGGGACGCTCCTCTAGATCAGGCCCTAGCTCTTCCTCCCCCCCACGCAGCCCGGCTTTCGCCCAAAATCTGAACCTCGCTATACACACCCCGGCCTTGCAAAATTGCCTGGCGAGTTCCTCCGGGGGAGAAGGGGGCTGCTCCAGGGCGGAGGGCCCTGAGCCACGGGAAGGTCTAGGAAGGACGAGATGTACCTGGAAAAGTGTCTTGAAACTGGTGCTGCACTGAACTCCTTGGGTTTGTGTTTAAGGGACCCAGGATAGCAGAGGCCTCGTTAATGGGGTCTAGAGACGCGAAGAACTGGCCGGTGGAAGGCTGCAAGTTGGGGAGATGAACCCCAGTTTGGCGGCTCGTAGTTAATAAGGAGGTCAGATCTGCGAGCACAGGAACAAGGAGAGCTCTGTTACACCGCGGTCGAGACCGACAACCCGGCATGATTCGGAGCGGGTGCCCGGTCGGAGGGGCTCGGGGGGCCACCAAGCAGCCGTGTCCCGCCCCCGGGGCTCTCGGGGTGGCCGTGCCCCGGCACTCAGACTTCGACATATTTACTCCCTTGGTCAGGATGTTTACAGGCCGCGAGAGGAGAAGGATTGCAGCGAAAACCCTTAAAACGGGCTGTGCCCTGGGAGGCAGAAATCCCCGGCCGCTCCGGGAAGTGCGGAGCGCTCCGCTCGCTATTTTCACGCTATCGCTATTTTCCCAGGGGCGCAAGCCCTGCGCCCCGGCTGTGCAGTGCGGAGGCCGGGGCGGGGAGGGGGAGGATGGCTCAGTGAAAGCTGTTAGAGACTCCGATTTATAACCCTTTTTTTTTTTTTTTTCCTTAAATAATTATTTTCTCGGCTAGACTGAGAAGTTTTCAAATCGCGGGTGTAGTCGCTTATCACAGCACAAGTAACAGAGCACCGAGAGCGCTAGCAGCGAAAGCGGACAAGCCAATTTCTCTACCTCTCAGCGTGTTGCCTTCCTTGACTTTGGGGTCAAACTCCGCCGATAAAATGCGATCGATGCCGAATTTCAGGTCCTTGCTGGCGGGCGCCGGCGCCGAGCCGTGCGTGTGGCCGCCGGGCAGGCGGGCGGGGGCCGGGGCTGCTCCGCCGCCCGCCGCCGCCGCGGGGGAGCGGTGCTGCGGGGCACGGTGGTGGTGCGAGTGGTAGGCGGCGGAGAGCGGCGAGAGGCGCGGCGGGAAGGCGGCGGCGGGGGCGTCGGGGGCCACGACGGGCGTGGGCCGGAGCGGAGAGGCCGTGGCGTGGAAGGGAGCGCCGTGGTGCACGGCTCCCAGCGCGGCCGGCATCCCGCTGCCGGGCCCTCCGGGCAGGCTGTCGGCAGCTCCTGCCGCCGCCTCGCCGCCGGCGTGGAGGATGTCGGCGATGCAGAAGGACGGCTTCTTGGCCGCCGCGGCGTCCAGAGGGAAGCAGCCGCCGGCTGCCGGCCCCGATGCAGAGCAATACGCCGCTGACCACAAGCTGAAGTTGGAGGCGTAGAAAGGAGCCAGCCCGGCCGTGTACATCCTGCCCGAGGAGGGGACGCGCCGCTCCGCTGCTCAGCTCCCGGGTGCGCGCCGCGGAGCTTCCTGCGGCCCCGGGCGCATGGGGAGGGATGGCGGGGAGAGAGGCGGCTGGTGGAGCACTTCCCGGAGGGGCAAGGAGGGAGAGCCAACCACCAAAAAATGACGAAAAATAAAGGAGAAAAAAATAGCCCCGAAAATTAAAGAGTCCCCAGAACCCTCGGCCAGACGAAGAAAGCGAGCGGGCGAGGAGCGGAGCGGCGCAAACAAAACAAACCCAAACCAAACCCCCTTTCCTCGCACTGGGGGAAGAAAAAAATACCCACCCCTCCCCAAAACTTTCTCTGTCAGCGAGCAGCCCTCGCTCCCTCCCCACGCCCAATCCGCGATCCGCGGGGCCGGGAGCACCGCCCGCCGACACGCCCACGCAGGGCCGGGGCTGGGGACGGCCACCGCGCCCCGAGCCAGCTGCGCGGCCCCGGAGCGCGATTTGGAGCGGTTTGCCCCGCAAAGAACACCCCAACACACACCTATCCCCCACTTAAACTGCGCCCTCGACTTCGAACAACCACTTTCCCATCTCCCCACCGCTCCACACACACACAAACACACAAAAATAAAGCGCAAGGTCGCCGCCCTTGCTGCCGCCGCGATTTCCAAACGTTTGAAAGAAACGCGCAGGGAAATTCTTGGCCATTGGAAGCAGGTCTGTCCTCTTGGAAACGATTCTTAAGGAAATGTATTTCCTTCCCGGATAAATGAGCCTGAGATAGTCTGGAAGAGGAGTCCATGGTGATGCACGCAAATACCCACATGTATTTTTGAGAGCTCCCAGATATTCTGGGCCCAGGACGCGTTGGATCCCGCATTAGCAGCGATTAATTACCTAGTGTTATTTTGACGACAGTGTAATTTTACGATAGATTTTTGTCAGGTTCTCCATCCCTGTAGCTGCATCTGCTTGCGCACCAAATGCACCTTAAAAACCACTTTATAATTTCTCAAACCTTTGACGACAGAACTATCCTCATGTTTTCCAGTACACCAGAATGATATGCTACTTTCACCGCAATGATTTAGGGACAAATTTATGAAAGTGTCTTTGGCGCTTTTCCCCCCCTCTACTCTAACATCACATTTGTCCTGACCTGACTCTGAAAATCAACTATTTCTTTATTTTTAGTTTTCGTAAAAGAAAAGCAGTCGCTGTCGTTTTGAGCAGACTGCCGGGTCGGACGATTGCAAGTTTGCTTTGATTTTGTTTCAAAAAGATCATATTATATTTTCCCAAAGCGTTTCCCAAATTCTGACGGTTTTCGGGGAACCGCCAGAAAGGCGAACTATTTTTCTTTCGCCAGGTATGAAGATGTAGCTTCTGTGGGAATATTGAAACCACCTGCGAGCGATAGCGAACGCGTTCCTTAGCCATAACCGTGTGCTTAGCCATAACGGGTGAAGGTGAGTCTGGTTCCCCGGGAAAAGCCAGGCACCCCTTTGCTTTGGTTTGGTTCTTATTAACGAGGCAAAACCAAAAAATGAAGACGGGCTGGCTTGCCAAGATGTCTCCGAAAGCCGAAGGCGGCGAAGAAATGGTTGATGATGTCTCAACTTTCCCTAGTCAACATCGGAAAGCCCCTTTTCCTTGCATCTCTCCCCCATTCTCCCTCATGCCGGCTGCCCCCATCGCCGTCCTCTTGCTCTCAAACCGGATCGAACGACTCCGGTTCCACTCGCGTTCGCACCGCCGGGCAGAGCCGCCCCGCCAGCCCGCCCGAGGGACGGGCAACGAAGCGTGTGCTGGGCGCTGCATGCCGGCCGCAAACCGCCTCGTTAAATTATTGCTGCAATTACCACTGCCACCCGGAGCGCTGGGCCAGCCCGGGGCTGCCCACCAGGCACAAAAACTAAACAAACAAACAAACAAAACCAAACGCGGGGGTTGTTTTGTGTTTTTTGTGTCGTTGTGTTTTTTGGTTGTTTTTATTTTGTTATTTTGGTTTTTTGGTGGTTTTTTTTTTGTTTTCTTGTTTTTTCTTTTTTTATTCTTTTGGGAGCTGGTTTCAGAACTCCTGTGGCCTCGCTGCCGCGCAGGGCCCGAGGATGAGCAGCCCCGGAGGGTCGGACCCGTTTGCGGCCACGCCGGGCGGACCCAACCGGACCTTGGCCGGGACCCCGCTGTCATCCCGCGGGCACCAAAATAACGCAAAAGGAAAAGCAGAACGCCTCGCACTAAAGCCCTTCAGCCCCGGGCTGGGCCGAGGGAGGCCGAGGGAGCCGGGGAGTGCGGGCAGCGAGGGCAGGTGCCTTCCCGGGGCTCGGCTGCGCTGCGCCCCGCGCATCCTCTGCTGCCGAAACCAGGAGCACCTGCCTCACCCCCCGGCATCTTCCTCTTTTTGGGGACAAGGGTGTCCTTTCTCCTCAAGGGCCTCCGAAGGCCTCCCTGCCTGCCCGGGGACGCGCAGGGCTGCGCGGCCGCGCTGCCGGGGGAGGCGGCGGCCCCTCCTCCCCGCGCAGGGAAGGAGAAGGCTGCAGGAAACCCGGGGCTCGCTGCAGTCCAGGTCATCTCCTGTTTTTTGAGAGGTTCCAACTCGGACTAAATGAGCGGATGTGCCTGCGAGATTTGTCCCAAAATAGAAGCGGCTTTAGTATTTTAGGATACAGCAGAAATCCTTATTTCTTCCGGAGAAAAACTTCATAATGAGCGCGAGCACTTCCCTTTTCAATATTTGTGCAACTTTATCTCGACCAGCAAGTTGCTTTGGTGACGCAAATCCGCCCTTGTGTATTGCAACTACAAAAATAAATGCAAGGAAATCAATTCCCTTCTAGCAATGAAAACATAAATATACAGCTGCGACTTTCCCCTTTAATCTTGCTTTCCGAGGGACTCGTGAAGGAGGCGAATGAACTGTGCGGCAGAAGCGATGCTGCTGCTTCTGCTTTTTTTTTTTTTTTTTTTTTTTTTTTTTTTTTTTTAGGAATGGAGTGGAGTCTCGAAGGACTTTTTTTTTTTTTTTTTTTCCTTCCTCGAGGCCAGCAAAGGAGGTGGAAAAAAAATTATTCGAGTTCTTACGAAGGGAAAATAGAAGGACTAAGCCAGAGGCTCTGCAGCTCCCCCGTCCCTCCTCGAGGGCACGGGACCGGGAGCATCCCGGAAAGGACGGACAGCCCTCTCTGCCGAATGCCTGCCCCGTCCGGCTCCCCGGCGAGCTGCGGGCGGGTCGATCCCTCGGATCCCACCGGGATGCTGGCAGCCCGAGCTCCCGGACACCTCTCCCGAGCCCCGAGCGGTGCCCGAGCCCGACGCAGCCTGTTCACACCGCTGGGGCTGGGGGCTCCCCGTCACCGCCGCCAGCGCTGGGCGGGGATGGCGAGCCAGGTTTGCCTCTCCGAGCTGGCCCAGGATGCCCAGCTTTTCTTCTCCGTCGCCCACCTGCGCCTTGCCTGTTGGATTTTACGCTTCTGTATGCGCTCTGATTATTCCTGTATTTTTATCTAGAAATGTGTATGTGCGAGATATACAACAATCTTGTAAAAGTTAAATTACTATTACATCTCTCTGAAAGCATACTTGTAAAAATAAATATTTAATCCTCACGGGAAGCCCTCCAGGAAGAAGGTTCGCCCGGGTGGCGTTAGCGGGACCTGTGCAGCCCTGGCCGGGCGTCCCGCGGAGCCGCCCCCGCCCCGCCCGCGCTGCGCGGGCACCCCCCGAAGCCCGTGCTCTGTCGCCACCTGCCGAGTCCCTGCGACGGGCCTTCCCCACCCTCCCAAAACCTCCCACTTCCAAAAAACCCACTCCGGGCCGCGAGAGCAGCGGCGAGCACGTTTGGGGAGCCCCTCCCGCCCCGAGATCCCGGCCGGGATCCACCGCTGGATACGCCACAGCCCGGGGCTGGAGGGGCTTCCCCCAGCTGAGCACAGCTCGTTATCTGAAAGGCTCAACAGCAGCGCAGGCAGGAACCAGAACTGCCCAGAACCGCAAGTGAGCCCGGTGACTGAGCTGGTAGAGCCCTTGGCGTTTCCTTCCCATTGTTTCACGCGTTATTTAGTAGAATACCTGTGTCAGTAAGTCACGACTAATGTTATGTCATCTGCTGAGCAGCCGTGGAAGGCGTCGGAAAGCAGGCGGGATCTGGGTTTCCGTGCAGTAGGGCAGGATTTCAAGCCTCCTGCGGTTGTATTTTAACTGCTGTTTGAATTCGGGTCGGAGTGTGGTTTTGGAGGGAAGCGCCTGATCCTCCTCACCTGCAGCTTTCTAACAAGGAGAGGTGTTGGGGTGCACACCCAGGAATCCTAGATGGGAATTGAGTCCACAGGGCATGCTAAAATTGCTCTGGAACAAAATTCCTCTGAAATGTCTGTATTATAGCTGTCTGAAAACTCCATGGGCATGTGAGCACGAGAATTGTCCATATGTTCCAGCAGAGTAGGTCCCATTGAACGGGTCCATATGTGAGAGTGGATCAAAGCCTGAAGCTCCCAGCTCCAGGGACGGCACACCAGCCACTGAGCTGGAGACTTGTTCTCACACTTGCACATTTGCATGCTTTCTTTCAACGTGGCTTTCTTTCAATTGCTGAAGCTGCTGTTTTCCGAGGAAACACATGAGAGCTTGGGAAACTGAGGGATTTCACAGGGAGAGACTTTTCATAGTCTCCCAAATACTGTGTAGTCCCTCAAGTCCCTTCAGACAGAGAGGGGACCTGAAAACGCTGATTCACCTCTGCTCTCGAGTGCCTGGCTCAGAGATCAGAGATCTGGGATGGGGGAGGGCACTGCATCTTTCCACAGCCGTGCATAGAAAAGAAAGAAATTATATTTCCTTTCTTTTTCTTCCTTCTCTGTGTGTATGTGTGTGTGAAAAGCTGCAGATTCATAAATCTTAGAGAAGGGCCAGGGTGAGAAATACCAGCTAGAGAGAAGTGCCTCTTCATAGCCCTCAGGGAATAAGGCTGCATTCTGAGGACTAGCAGGATCAGAACATCCCTTCCCTGGGTTTTCCTATGGGTTGGAGCAGGTAGGTTCTTCCCACTGTGCTGGCTTTTGTGAATCCCATTTTTAGGCACCTGACGCTGAGCTGGGAGATGGGCACTGCGAGCCTGCAATGCCGTGATGGTTTAAGCTGCTTGAAGTTACAAAAGTGCCAGTCTGCCTTTCTCCCTGCATTCTAGCCTGCCTGTTATTATCCCTGGGGATGTCAAATTAACTCTGCCAGTAAGAAAAGTTTTGTACTGCCGTAGTACCCCAAACTAGCTCTATCACGTGGCAGCCAGGGTGAGGGTGCTGGGGGAAACACACATTTGGGGGACAGGCTGGCAGGAGTACTGTGACTGTCTTCTAGTCAGGTCTAATGTCTCATCAGGTCACCCATTCATTTAAACACTGCTTTCTGCCATCTAAAATGGGTCCTTCACACGTGGAGAGCGCCTGAGTTTGTTTCCCTTTCCATCAGCATCGTATCATACGCACCATCCCATCATCCTGATTTCATAGCTTACTCCACCTTCACGCTGAAGTCAGATCATAATCTGCTTGCAGGGGAACTTATCACGGGCTAGTTGCGATTTTCCAGGCCTCACCAACAGAGAGATTTGCAGAGAGCTGGTGTGCAATTAACCCTCTGGTGGCTGATTAAGGGCGACAGGACGTGCAGAAGTGCTGACCCCCTGCTCTCATGTGCAACCGCCAACCAGGGAAGCATTTGCTTGCACATGCTGGATTTAGTTGGCACAGCGCACAGCAACTGAAAAAAAAGCACCACTGCATAAAATGAAGGTGATTTGACTTTCATTGAGAAAAGAGCATCCACAGGTATTTCCTAAATCTGACAGGAGAGTGTAACTACACCTGTTTTCAGCTGAGACCCCAATGGGCAGCTCCTTAACTGAAGCAAACTGCTTCTCTTGAGGACAGGCTCAGGGTACCTCAGTTCAAGCTGGATATTTAGATGCAAGTACAGAAAAAAAACAATTTTTTTTTTTTTTTTAATTCCCATAGAGGATCATCGTCTCTGTGATTTTGCCAGAACAATCCCCGTCTATTTCCACAAAACCTGGCTGATTCCTTCAGCCCTTTGCTTCTCCAGCAGCAGTACATTAAAGTTACTGCGCAGAAAAGCTGTTCAATATTGAAGAAGGAAATACTAATAACTGCCTAATAAAAGTCTTAGTAAGAAACAGTTTCCTCCTTCTTGCCAACAGCGGTCAAAAATGTGGGGAAGCTGGAAATAAAGATATCAGAATGCAGACGCATAAAAGAGAAAATCAACCCCATAAGGAAGTCGAGTTTCTAGAAGAAAATTACTCTGTAAAACTCATATGGATTTGAGAATAGTTATTGTTTTTCTTCTAGCCCTTCTTTCATGTTCAAAGTGGATTTAAAGGCAGTAGGTACATATCAGCCCAACTCTAAAATCAGCTCTTTCCTTGCTACTAGCATATGTAAAACACCAGGAAAATAATGTCATCAAGGCCCTTACAAAAACCCATTTTAACCTTTTTTTGCCCAAGGGAGATGCCTCCTGGTGGATGCCAAGTGGGAGTGCCAGCCAGAGGAGTTTTATGGGACCATAAACAAGCGTGCCAGACTATACAGCATGAATATAGCACCCTCCAGAGCTGCTTCCCTCACTGGAACCAAAACTGCTCTAAATAAAGTCCAGCCATTACTTGGACAGCTCACAGATTCCCTGTGCCAGGCTCCACCAGGTCTTGGAAGACCCAGGTCAGCTCCCTGTGAGACACCCAGGAGGGTGGGCAGATGCTCTGGGAGCCGAGCAGGGTGGTGTAAGGTATCCCCTTCCCAGCTGCGGGTCTGGGATGCTGCCTACAGCAATAGCCATTCCTCCACGCCTTCGGCAAATGGAAACAAAAACAGAGGAGGCACAGTCAACACAGCAATGCAGCACACAGGGGAAGCAATTTCCTACTGATACCTCTAACACATCATTTTATATCTCACTGCCTGGGATCTGGTTACTTTTATCTTAGCCAAAATACTGTAGCGGTCATAAAAGGTATTTTGCTTTTATTTCTTGTAAAAAATTTTATCATGAGATTTTGATTATCTATCCTGTAGCAGTGAATTCCAAAGTCTTTTTATCTCCCATGTCTGCCTTCACTGTCCTGTCCTTAACTTTTTTTCCTGATTTCTCAGCTCCTTGAGGCATCCATTCATCTCGGAATTGTGAAACGGAGAGAAAAAAGGCAAGGCTGACCAATTTTTCCTTTCATTTGTCACAGTGTCTAACCCAAATGTTTACCCTTGACCCCCAGATGTATAAACTCCTTTGCAAGCCAAGACATTCTCATTTTCCCAGCTAGGCAATTCATTTCATTTTGAGGCCATGCTGAATGGTAATACGAATCTCAACACGTTTCAGGTCTCAGCCTAACTTTGCAAGGGATAAAGACATCTGAGACAGTCCCATTACTGCGATCTTTCCCAAACCCTAACGAAGCAGCACCCTCTAGTGCAAGCTGACAATAAAATCCTCAACCACAACAACCCTCCTGGGCCACATTCAATCTGGGTGCATGGCCACTGGAACTGCTGGGAGTGAGCTCAGCCACAAGGCTTTACTCTTCTGCCTGAAACTTCCTCAGATTTGCTCCCTAGGGCCCCCATGGATGCTCGGGGCACTCACTGGATGTTGAAGGTCCCCTAGGGCTCTGGCAGATCCAGGCACAGCATTGCCTGCAGCCAGGAGGCAGGGATGGTTATTGTGCCAAGCTGCTTTCATTCCTGTGGGATACTGCTACCCACCAAAGTGTGGAAGTAGAGAAATATTACTTGTGAGGAGTCTGTGTCCCACGCTGGGTGTTTTGAGACATGTAAGAGGTGTCGTACCTGGTTTGAAAGGACCAGAGGCCAAAGGGAAGGTGAAGAGGGGTCGGCTGATGCAGGGAGGGGGCTGAGCTGAGGGCTGGGCTGCAGGAAGCAGGACTGGCTGTGGAAGGGCGACTGGGAATTTCACATGGAGAAAGGCACTGGTTTCTGGGAGCTCTGGGGACTAACCAGGTGTGAAAGCTGAAGCTGAGGGCAACATGGTGTTGTATTACTTCTGGTGCAATTTGCTTTCATTACTAGCAATTTCCATACGTTTCATCAGTTTTATTGTTGTTAGGAGGAAGGAGAACAAGAAAACGACACAATTTTGGCAGACCCGGAGCAGGGGGTGACCTGTGGGGTGAGCAAGGGGGAGCGGGGTCATTCCTGCATGCCATGGGCCACAACACAGAGCTCAGTTAACCGTGTCGTGTCCCGCACAAAATCCCACTGCCCCAGCGCGCGCCTGGGGGCTTTAGGAAAACACAGACCTCCCCTCTCATGCTCTAAAAATAACACCGAGGAAATGGCTACTTGGGATTTTGTGAAAATCAAAAGAAACCATACCTGCTTAACCAGAGGTGGGAATTTTGTCCAGCATTTCAAGGCTACACTTTCCTTTCATTAGGAGCTAGAAGGAAGCTGCAGTGCTTAAGGCAGGGAAGGAGAGTAAATCCCTCAGAGTCAAAGCAAGGCGATGCTGAGGCTTGGGAGCCACTGTGTGCCTGCACAGCACGAGGACTGGAATTCACCCCGGGCACACACAGTCCCTGCAGAGCAAATGCCAGGGGAAAGAAGGCGAGGCACCAGAGCTAATGACTTGTGTGGTGGTTTCACCCAGTCCTAATGCTTCTGCTTTTTTAATGTACCAGGCACACTGGTGAGACCAGCTGTGGCTTCAGTGTTAAAGGGAAATGTAGGAACTGCTGCTCTTTTCTCAAGACATGAGAAATAATGCCCGGAGTGCTGATTTGGTTTTGGAGAGGAGGAGTTCCACAGGGTGAAGTTGAACCATGTGGGTAAGGGGGTGGAGGTGGCCTGAAGCCATCTCAGCTCTCCAAATGTGAGGCTGCCCTGGGGAGGAAGGAGGGGTGGAGGGAAAGAGGGAAGCAGGGGTGGAGGGAGGGAGGCTGGACCCCTTCTCTCACCCAGCCTGGGTGGGGGCCTGAGGGGAAAAGGACAGCAGCGCTTTGACACTGGGCCATAGCACTGCTCCAATTTTCTGGAGCAGCTCTTCCCCTCATCACCATTCCCTTCCACCTCTGGGGGCTTCTGCACAGAGCCTGGATACAACTCTGCTAGGTTGGGAAGGGAATATCTTACAGCAGACGCAAAAACCCATCACACTGGAGGGAAGAAACGCTTCTCTCCCTTCTCTGTCTCCACACTGTATTTTACTATTCTCTCCAAATGAAGCAAACATCATTATTTCCCATTAGGTGTTCCTGGTGCAAGAGTATTTCATTGAAAAATGGTTCTTTAATGCTAATGGGAATTATACTCCTAGCGTGATTTATATTAATAAGGCATGTGCAGTTCCTTAGTACATTCAGACCCAGATGGGAAATGGATTTTTTTTTTCATCATTCCACACAACATCTGATGAAGTGCTCCAAGCATACAATTTAACAAGCTATTCTCCTCTGGCCTTACAGATGAAAAATAGTCCGTTGTGTCAACTCCTCAGATGCCTATTTTTACACCTTCTGTTTGTTCTTAGTTTGACGTTGTTAATCACGATCCCACCAAAGCCCCATTGTTCAGCTCTTCAAGAAGAATGTTGTTATATTGACTGTTTGTGCGTCAGCCCAGCTCTCTCTGGAGCTGCACTTGGATGAAATTAGATAATTTCCATTAGGAGAACAGGCATTATTAGTCCCCAATGCCAAATTGAAAAGAGAGCCAAGATTACTATTTCTGGCCGTGTTCACCTCAGGAAGGAACCTTCTCAGCTTTAATGGGATTTTGCTATTGTTGGTTGCCTTCTGTTTGACACTGGGCCAGCAGGGTTGAAAATTGTTTAGAAAGCTGCATGAAATATAATAGAGCCCAAGCCATTTGCTGCAGCACATTCCAGCATGATGTTTATTTTGAAAAAGAAAAAAAAAAAAAAAAGAGGAAAAAAATTATTGTCCTTGGCAGTGAAAAAAAAAATACCACTAACTTGACTTGCAGAACATACGCTTCTCACTGCTGTTGTGCTTGCACAACGTGCTGCCAGGACTGGCACGTTACACAGAGAAGTGATAAATTTAATTTTATTTGTAATGATCTCCAGGACCTGTAGGAGTGGATCACAGGCACAAGCAGCAACTTTATGACAAGAAAACAAGGTGAGGGATGATACCAGGTCAAGCCCAAAGGAAGGAGTCAAGTCCCACGTTAGGCAAGAAAATGTGCATCCTTGTGTTCTGCTGTTTGGTTTTCCCATCTGTAAAGTGGAGTCAGCATCTCTCCCACATGAAGAAGTTAGGAGGACATGTGCTCCCTGAATGTGGCCTTTGTGGTTGCTGGGGGTCACCTGAGCCAGGCTCAGCCCCTCCCCAGCCCCAGGGGCACAGCTCCTCCGCCCATCCCACTGCCTGCCTCTCCCCGGCAGTGGCTGGGCTCTGCTGTTGCTGCTATTGCTTGCAGAGAGGCTCTTTTTTCCCTCCTGTGTCACACCCCTCACCATCACCTCATGCAAACACCTCCCCTGCGTCTCAGGATGCTGCTCCTTGACATCCAGCATGACAGTGGGGATGGGGGCTGAACTCTTGCTCAGCCCTGAATTCCTCACGGGCTTCTTTCTGCTCCACATAGTACTGTTCTGTTCTCTCAGTGCTGTCTTAAAATAATTATTAATGAAAGCAGAGTTGACTTTGGAGCGAAGGTTTCCGGTTCTTTGGCATTTCCAGTGTGCAAGCTATCTAAAGGTATTGAAATGCAAGACATTTTTGGGATGAGATCAGAATCCAAAAACACATTTTCCTGCCGGGCCCCTTCAGAGCCAGACCCACCTTTGCTGCACTTTACCTCTTGTCTATTCAAGCCCTTAAGAAGCTGAGCAAATAGAACAAAGTTATCCATCTTTAGAAAAATAAATAGAGCAAGCAATCTTCAAAGCCTTCAGATGAGGATCCACGCAACAATGCCGGCGTTATCCCTGGGCAGTAAACCAGAGCACTCCTTTGTTTATATAACCTAGTGTTTACTTCTATTTTAACCAACAAACATTGATTGCATAGTCTTGGCTCAAAGAAGCATCTGACAAATAATTAAAAATACAATTAGGCTAAAAGAAAAAAAAAAAACAAAAAACAAAAAAAGGCAGATGCCAGCCAACGTTTCCTCCACACAGAGTTGCCATCTGCCTGCATGGAGCTGCTTGGATTCAGCCAGAGCACAGCAGTGATTTTCCCCAGCAGAGCCAACTCCCAGGTCCCTGCCTTGAGCCAGGGAACAAACTGGTCCCAGTGTGACCTGTTGTGGAAAGCCACCTCTCCCTGCCAGATCCCTTCCTAAGTGCCACCCCTGGCAACTACGGGCAGTGAGATCCTTGGAATTTGGGCACATGAGTGTGAAGTTTATGGGTTCCAAATGGAAGTGTGCAGACATTGCCCAGGTTCCCATTTTCGCCCCTCAATTGACTCTGGAACTGACTAAATGAGTAAAATGTCCGGAAACTGTAGGTTAGACAGAAAATAATCTGTGTTTACAAGGCTGGGAGATCTCATCTTCACCCTGGCTATCTTTTCACTTAGTGCATTTGTCTTCTCACCAACCTTTTTATTTTTTTTTTCTCTTCATGCTGTGAAATGTTCATTGTCTCCTGCTAAGAAGAGTTTGATAAGGATCTTGCTGAGAGTGGCTTTTAGGAAAACCCATTGCTCCAAAAAGGAACCAACCATTGTAGAAGCCAGCACTTCAAAGTTATAGCAGTATCTTGTTTTTTTGTACCAAATAAATAAATAAAATGAAGATGAACAATGTGTTTCCATTTAAGGAGGAGTGTGGGAAAATCCAGGTCTCATCAGACTGGGAAGCAGAGTGGTATATGCTGACTAAGAGACTGGAAATAGCACGGCTGTCAATTGAAGGAATTCAGCTTGAATAATCACATCAGGCAGGCAACGTCAGATGGGAACTGTGGCCCAAAACCTGTCCATTTGAACTCCTTGGCACTCACATGAGGAATCACACATTGGCTCCACATGTTGCTTGTGCTTCCCGGGGAAGCTCAGAGCTGGCAGGAGCATGGATCCACCCAGACACCCACCACAGATCTACAATTCCAGTACGGGAGAGCACGCAGATCACGTGTGCCACAGTGTGTTGTAACCAAAGCTGGTGCCAGCCCTTCCAAAACCTCTTTCCTTGTCTTCAGAGAGCTTTGAGTGGGAGCTCACTGCCTTGTTGTTCAACCTAATCAGGTGCCCAGCACTTTTGTTTTTATTTGGGACCCAGACCCTGGGTGACAGAGGGACTGTAGGTCACTACCTTCATTTTCACATTTTCTGCTCTTCATCTGGCACTGGCTGATGCATGCCCAGCCTCAGCTGGATGCCTCAGGTCTAAGAAAAGTGCAGGTTTTTTCCAGCATGATCCATTTTTCAGGATGGCAGCTGTTTCCTCTTCTCTTGTTTGCACCCCAGGGTGCTGCAACCTGTGCCATGCCTCCACCCTGCACTACCAGTGCCCCCAGCTCAGCCCAGCCATCAAGGATGGTCCAAGTGTCCCTCAGTATTTTCTTTTATGTCTAATTAACCTTTTTTATTTTCTTATTAGCTGTTGAGGAAGGGAGAAAAGAGCAAGAGATATCCCATCCTTTGGTGCTGTGGGACTTGGGGCTGTTTTAATAACAACAAAATATTGGAAACGAAAAAAAATTTGAAGTATATCAGCATGTTTTTAAGGTTGGTGGGAAAAAAAAGACCTCTAGTCCCAGCGGTATCAGTGGAGAAAATGTCCATTGGATTCTAGTTCTTAAAAAAAATATCTGAGTCATGCAGAAAACGCTGGGCTTGGGTAATGTGTGGTTACTGGAGTGCTCAGTGAGGGGGAAGGGAAACACAGGGCAGCCCAGAGCCTCATCACAGCCTCATGAAAATTAACGTGTCTGTGATCTCTAAGGAGGAGGGTGCTGCATGCCCAGGGGGAAAGGAGAAAAGAGGGGGAGGAGAAGAACTTCCCTTCCATCTCACTCCAAGCTCGCTAAATTCAGCCTTTCATTTGCTGGAAAGAACTAGAAATCCCACTCCACCTGGCAGGACAATTTTCCCCCTAGTCATCAAAGTCTGGAAAATGGGTGTCTGCACTGCAGGAATTTTTATGAATAGTGAATGACACTTAAAACCTTATCCCCTTTCCCACTATTTTATGGACACTTACATGAGTCCTACAATCTGTACCCACAAGGAAAACAGTTTTCCAAAGGTAGGATCAGGCAGAGACTCTCCATAGCTGCAGGGAGAGGTTGCTAAGTACATATACATGCACATACTTAAGCATGAGCAAAAGGCAGCACCACAACAGAGAGCTCAGAGCACCATGGAATCACTTTGCTCGGAGGATGGAACCAGAAGCATGGGAGAGGAGGAATGGATTCATACACTTCACTTTTTTCTGGAAAGAGGCTTCTTTGAAGGTAGGAAAACCACAGAATCACAACCCACAGCTCCAGTCCTGGAGAGCCAAGGGAAAGCAGCCTGAGCTCAGGGCAGCCTGTTGGTCCTTCCAGATTTTCCAGATGGCATTTGGCTCTTCCTATGGTTTAGGGTCCACCACAGTGTAGCTTTTGGTTTGAAGGTTACATTAAAATATGAATTTCCCCAAAGCTGCATGATTTAGGAGCTCATTCCTCAGGTTCAGACTTACTTCTGAACTCCCAGCTACAAGTGAGCTCCTTTACCAAAACTGTCCAATTCTCAGGTTTAAAAAAAAAAAAGCCTTTGTTAAATATTGTTGAAAGGAAAACCTTTTATTTTTATCCACAGTTCCCAAGGACATGCATTTTCTCAACAGCTTCATGGACAGGATATGCCAGTGGGAAAGATATGGGTTTTAATCACTGTCCCTCAGCAAGGTGGAAGGAAGATGTGCTTTCTGTGGCTTAAAAAAAGTCTTATTTCCAAAAGGAGCTGGTGATAGTGGTTGCTTAGCCGGAGGTAACCTAAAGGGATCCATCATCAAGGGATTGGGTCCTCCAACTTTCTGAAACATCAGAGCTTTAGGGCATGACAAAAATAACAACTCCAAAATGAACCACACAGAATCACGATCCCCTTTAAAAAAAGCCAACCAAAACCAAATAAATGGGTGAGTTTTTGCCTGTCATCCACATGCAGGCTGAGGAAGGAGTCCCTTGAGACTCAGATCCAGCTTTACTACTCCCAGAAAGAACACAACTGGAATATCATGCTAGGAGCATCTCTCTAAACACAAATCCCTTCACAAAGAGAAACACTTCATAATCCTTCTATTCATGACTGTCCCTCCAAATTTAAACATGCATTTAAAAAATAAATAGGGCAGGGGTGATGTGCAGGAAGAGCTTGCTGCTTTGCTTTTTTTTTTTTTAATCAATAAAACAGCCTTAAAGAGGCCCCTTTGAAAGAGTTCAGTTCATTTATTTTTCTTGGAAACATCCAGTCTCCTTAACTCCTTTTAGACACATAAGAGGTGAATGATTAAGTTGAAACTATTATCTTTGCAAAGAACATCTCTGCTGGCTGCTGGCCAAGAGGAGAGGAAAAGTGAAATGAAATAAACAGGCTGGAGCTATTGTGCCCCTGACTGGTCCCTGTGGCGAGGTGCTGGGAAGCTTGGAGAAGTTGAAAGGAGGTCCCTGGGTGGGGACTGCTAATGAGGCAGGACATACTTTGGAAGAAAGTTTTCTGTGGCCAGAAGTATTAATAACTTCATGAGACAGAGTCAGCCCTCACATTAACAGGTGCCACTTGGAGTTGCAGCCTTCTGGTGGCCACTCCTGCCAACTTCTATTCCTCAGCCACCCCTCCAGCACATGAAAGCAAAACCTTTTCCAGTGAAGGGTATGGGGTAAATTCAGCTTTACAGTGCCCTACTCCATGAGCAGGGATAATGTCCACCACTTCTTGTGCTGTCTCTGCAGGGCTGCAGCACTCGGGGCTGTGGGCAGGGAGATGAGCCCCTGCAGTGCTGGGCAGCAGCAAGGTGAGCAGCAGGCATGTCCTCTGCCCCCAGATGTGTACCAGATGTGTGCCTGGCTCTGCCACCAGTCAGTAGCAGCTTGTGTGTCCAGTTTCCAGCTGACACATTAGCTTTGGGCAGACAATGCCAGGCGAGTTTGTGAAGAACTAAAGTCCTGTGTATAAAGAGATGAGCAACCTCAGGGTCTGACTCCCAGTGCTCCAGCAGTGACCACTCACTTTGGAACTCCAAGGCTGGCATGTAGCTCAGGGGCAGCACCAAGGCACTGCTGCACTGGCATCAAGGAAGCTCAAGGACACATCCAGCTTTTGGTGAAGGGAGACACAAGTTCTTGGGCTGCAGCTGTCTAGGGGACAACTCACAGCCCTGGGATGACTTGGACACCAGGCTGCTCAAGGAAGGGGCTGTGCCAAGGAATTAGTGGTTGGCCAGACTGCTGGCCTCAGCACAGACCCAGAGGGATATCAAACTTGATGGTCCACTGGGGTTATCCTCACAAAACACCCAGAGGAGTGAGCATCTAGAAAGGCTACAAACACTTATTCTGTAACAGCACCATCTGATACAGCAGAAATTGCATGATGTCCTTAAAAATGAGGTGATTTAGAAGACCTAAATAGTTAAAACCAGCTTTATTTCCAGACTTCAGGCATGGATTTAAGTTGTCTCGAAAAGAAACATGAGCTGGAAAACACTTACAGATTTATTACTACAGAGGGATTACAAGCAACACTTCAGTACCTCGCTCACAACAGAGACATCAGTCAGTGGACAGAGCAGTGGGATTCATGCAGGCAATTACATAGGGATGCACATATTGAAGTGGCTCCAAAAATTCCTCTTACTTGCAAATTTTATTTTTAAAAATGGTTGGTAAGGTATTGCAAATTGTCCCTGGATCTGACTGAACCAAGGAAAAACTTGAAGTGACCACCACAGTACGCCATGTGTTTCACGTACCAGCTGACTTTGGAATCACCCTATTGGATTAATCAAAAAAAAAGGCACAAAAGGGCCAGAAGTAACATTTACGTCACAAGTCACATCTGCTCCTGTAATTACTTTCCTGTCGGCTGTTTTCAGTGGAGAAGGAAACCTGACTGAAAGGGTATCCAACAATGGATTACAATTCCCCTCCTTGAAATCTCCAAGTTTTCTTGGGGGAAACCACAGCGCACAGCTGACCCTCAGCGTGCTGCCGTGAGGACAACAGAGAAGTCAAACGCTGGGCTTTGACAGAGCGTTTACAGATCCCTCGGCAGGAAAGGAAAACGTAGAAAACCTCCCCTGCGAACTTCCTACGTGCGTACGTAGCCCCAGACGGCACAACAATGGCAAAGTCACCTGCCAGGCTGAGCTGCTGGAGGAGAGGAAAAGCCATGAGAAAGTAACGGGGCTCATTGACGCTCAACCTTCCAGCCGCATGCAATCAAAAGACAAACAGCCCGGCAGCAAAAGCGGTGATAGCACATGTGTGAGGAACAATGGCACAGCAGCCAGGACAAGCTGCTAGAGTGTGGGTCACTTAGAAAAGAGCAGAAAACCTGGCCCACTACAGAGAAAGGGAATAAAAGTTTGGCTCAGTGCAAGCCATTTCCAAAGAAAACATGAAATGTGCACAAATTGTCTCACAGGTGAGAAAGGGTGGGTACTCTGCAAGAACAAAATGGGGGGATGATGCAAAGACTCTTTTATGATAAAGCTTAGGTTAGATAAGCTAATAGATAACATCCTATGCCTCTTCCAAACCAGAAGGAACAAGAGGGAGCACCTGTTCAATGCTTCACCAGAGCCAGGATTTTCTTTGCTTGGATTTCAGAGCTTGATAGGTAAATCCTGAAGCATTTCAGCACTAAGGCACAGAAAATCCTAACTCCACTACTGCTGCTGCATATTCTAGCAGTGGTATAAACTTTCCAGACTGGATGCCTCCTGCTGCTGCAGAAGAATGTCTGGGTACCAGGTGCTCTGCAGAGATGTCCTGAGCAGTTCTGAGCTCACCCTGGATTTGCTCAGCTCCCTCACCTCACTGCCACCACAGCAGTGATGTACCTCTGCACACTGGAAAAAACCAGGTTTTTTCCTTCCCTGCACAGCGAGCACCACACAAGTATTTTATTTTTAATTTTTTTAATAGTATTTGGTCCTGATGGTGGTGGGCACCCACAGCCCTTGCTGGCTCACCCTGCCAGGAAGAAGCTTTGGCTGCATCTCTGTGTCAGCTGTTGGGAGAGAGAGGCTGTGACTTTCCCAAGCAGATGGAAGAATGAGCACTGGATGCAGACATTCAGCATGACTGTTAACACCAAATCTGCAGGGACTGATTTCTGTGCTGCGCCTGTCAAGCCCAGAGCATCCGTCCCATTTCCTTCATTTTCTTCCTTTTCTTAAAGAAAATCTAAAAATTATCCCAAAACTATTGTTTTAGCAGACATTCAATAAATCAGACATCGTATGGGGAGATGGCCACTGCTCCCTGAGCCAAACACATTCCCATATTTCCTGGCTGAGGATGGTGACCATCAGGACAAGCATTACATTTCAGCTTTGCTTGAGCCTGGAGTCAGTGAACAGCAAGAAGGTCTCCATCTGGAGTAATTTTATAGCACTAGAACAGTTCTCCAGCAGCAGCCACTGCCTGCTAATATAAAAATACTTGGGAGAAAAAGCAACACATTTTATTAGGTTGGTAGGAGGGGAAAAAAAGCTCTATTCAAGACTTCCATTAACTTTTATGAATATCTCTAAAGACATTTATTTTTACAACAACATTGAAGCAGAGGAATAAAACCCAAGTTTCTTGACAGCCACAATTTCTCACTAGAGGCAGGTCTAGAGTGTCTGTGTCCAAGCCCTGCTCACATGAGGAGAAGCTCTGAAAGCCCAAGCCTGTGAGAGGAAGGGTGGCCCTGTGGCAAATTCTGTGCTTATATTCTGGTGCTGCTGCAGGCTCCCTGAATGAGTTTCTCTGCATCACTGTTTTTTCTGGGGATGTTTGAGTCTGCTTCTGGAGTCCCACCAAGCACTGAAATTACCTGTCCCACTGCAGATCCTAGCTTGCAATAGACAGAGGTAATCTTTTTCCTGAAAGATTAGTATTTCTACCCAATTAACACCATGCACTCTCTCTTGACTTTGGTAACTCTCAGCATTCCTGCTACCCATCCAAATTTCAGCCCTTTCAAAACCCACCACATTGCTGGCCTTTGCTGTCTCCGGAGGCAATGACATCCTCAGCCTGGAACCACCTCATATAAAAAAACTTCCCCTGATCTGAATTTACCACCTTCTAATTTCATTGAATGCCCCTTTGTTCCAGTGTCCTAAGACACGGTCTCACTAATCTATTTTCTCTAGACTATTTATTATTTTCCGTCCCCTCTTAAAACCTAAAGTTACGTTACGGAAGGAGAAAAACAAAAAGGAAAGAAAAGAAAGAAAAAAGCTTCCCAGGAAATTGTTCTAAAAAAGAATGGCCATATCTTTTGGTGTGGCCTTGCTGCTCTCTACAGCTGTTGCAAACAAAGCCAGTGTGACGTTGAGCTGTCGGGACAGAGGCACAGGTGTGGTGCACTGGCATGGGAAGGGCAGGAGCCAGGGAGCAGAGGAATGGAGGTGCTGTGCTCATAGGCACCAGCACCAGCAGCATCCCCTGCCCCATCAGCATCACAGCTGGGAATTTGCTTGGATTTGAGGCTGTGATAGGCAAACCCCGAGGCATTTCACCATTGCAGCTCCCACCCAGACACTGCTCCCAGAGAGGGGGAGGTCTCTCACTGCCCAAGCATGTTCTGATTCTCACGAGTTGTGCTTTCATCAACCCAATGGGAAAGGACAAAAATATCCCTAGGATGACTAAAAGCCCCTCAGCAGGGAGCACTTTCCTAATGAGACTTCCAACACCAGCTGGGAAGCAGCCAGCTGGTCAGGGTGTCTGCAAGGCTGCTGTGGCAGGTGGCTCCTGCCCTGTGCAGCTCTGGGATGTGCTTTACAGTGCAGCCACTGCAAGATGGGAAGCAGAAGACCCTCAGCCCCCTCTGCAGACACAGTTTCATCCAGCATCCTTTATGCTTTCAGCTGAATTCTTAAAGCAGGGCTGGTTTGTCTGCTGATGCACTGCCCAGCAGCTCTGCAGGTTCTGCTGGGAAGGTCTGAGAAGGCCACAGAAGCTGAGTGACCTGGTGCAGGGGCACTGGGACCAGATTTAATGTTGGTGCAAGCAAGGTGGTCCCACTGGGCCCCTGCTGGGCTTTTACAGTCCAAGGGGATGAGTGACTATTACCTGCTCAGCCTTGGCAGCAGACATTTGCCCTTAGATTGCCTTTTGTCTTTTGCTTTCCTTTGAACCAGTTGGACAACAAAAGCTCCAGTTATGCCATGCAGCTTCTGGAGTAATTTCCCAAGAGACCCTTTCCAGCAATTCAAGCAGCTCCCATCACCCAGAGGCTCTCAAATACCTGAGCAAGAAGAAGACCTGGTACCACAAGGGCTTCCCTGTGGAACAGCCCAGCTCTTGTTCCCAGTCTAAGGCCACAAACTACTGGGACAATGCAATAATCACAGCCCCTCAGACTGCTTCACACAGCAAATCAGCAAACAGCTCTTGCAGAAGAAGTCTGGGGCACCAGGGCCAGAAGCAGCAACTTCTCACCCATCCCTGGCCAGAACAAGGAGCTTCTTCAGGGCTCAACCCAGAAACTTCAGCTCACCCTTGCCTCCCTGGCACAAGAGGAGTCCAGCTTTAGCTCCTTATCCCAGCTGGCATCATTTAGACCTTCCAAATGTTCTAAGCAGCTCTGAAGGATTCTGAGCAAATCATGCAGTGAACAAGGATGGTGCTTGCAAATCAGAAGCAAAAAGCCCCACAAATGCCTCAGGACATGGTTCCCTAAAGTGAGACAAAGCTCCTTTGGCTGGAATGGCAGGCACGTGTCTTTTCTAGAGAAAGAGGCTCTGCCTCCTTGCTTTGCTTCCAGTGATCAATGTCCCAGGGGCAGGACATGCTGTGCATGAGAACAGCACACACTGCTCAGTGCACTGGAACTGTCCCCCACTGCAGGGAGGAAAACAGCTCAAGGCAGCTCCATTTTAAACTCAGGAAGATTCCTATTTCAGCCAGGGTAGTTTTTTTCAACTGGCTGTTGCATGTCTCTGCAGCTCCTGCTCCCAGTGCAGAGAAGTTCCATGTACTGTCAGCAAATTGTCCTGCTCCAGAACAATATTTAGAGTCTGGGTACAATGAATCCATCTCTCTTTTTCCCCATCTCAGGGAAGTTTATCCCGTGTGCGGTACCCGACTGCCCTCTACCTGAAAGCGTGGGATGCACAGCGTGCAGCTCCTCAGCAGCCGGCCTCTTCCCACCCCGTGCAAAGCAATGCTGTCAGCTATAACAAATTAGAATAAATGCATCCAGGCCTCAGGACATACCCTCCTTAGTTTCTCAAGACTCATGCCACAATGCCCCGAGTAAGGAAAATGTGCCATTGCAAATGTTTATAACATCTGATTTAATGTTACGCAGTTTCTTCCAGCCATAAACCAGAACAAATACTCCCAAGATTTATTACATCCTTCCCTCTAGGGCCTTAAGCAATTGTACTTGATTAATTCAGCAGTTAAACATCACTGAGCAGAAGCATGATAATTTTGCATCCAGGATTCCTAAGACACATACTGTTTTCCACAAGGATTTAGGTTTAAAACCAGAGAGATGAATCTTTAAATATATACTTATCCATATGCACGGGATGATATGCAATAGATGTTTCCGTCTTGCAGAGATTCTGTGCTAAGTCTCCTCTTTCTCTCTGACATCAAGAATTCTTCATCACTTTTTGTATCAGTAAATACCTATTCCTCAGCTAAAAACGTGGATAGGACAGATATTTGCAAACTTGCCTTAGTGCAGTGTCATTTTGAGTGAAAGAAACATTTCTCCAGTATCACTTTAACAGGCAGGGAGATCTTCTGGTGCATTTCTCCTGTAAACACAAGCAGTGTGGAGGAATTTCCCTTTGCCTGAACCCACACACAACCCAATTTCATTCAATTCTGCTTCCTTGCAAATCTATGGAAGAATTTTGAAAGCTCACTATCTCCTTTCTCCACACAAAATCCTGACAGCAAAGTGTCCACAAGAGAAGATTCCATGATGTTGGTAGCACACTGGTGTCAGAGTACAGTGACAGGCAGTTCTCCTCCACAAAGGTGTTGGAAAAACCAAAGCCAGGAGTTTCTTACACATTCCCTTGGGACCTCCCAGGACAGGTAACAGCTCTTCAAACACCAGCTAGGAAATATGGAAGGGAGCTAGAAGGAAGCAGGGAGCCTTTCTGCTTTGCAGCTTCTTCTAGAGTCCCATTCTGCCCTGCCAGACCTGTGTGTCCAATAAAGGGTGTAAGTCAAGGAACAAAGCCAACCCTTTTGCTTACAGTTAATTAATTTATGGAAGCAAAACCACAACAGAGCTCTTGTGATCACTGAATTGGCCTCGAAGTTCTAGAGTAATTGAAAATAGCAAACCTACTTTATATCACCACTGCAGTGAGCAGTGGTACTGGATAGGGTGTACTTCAGTTAACTATAATGTACAGAATTTATTATAAATTAAACTCTTTACTGTACAAGGCAATTTGCAAGCACTATTAGGCTCACAATATTTTTTACAGCCGATTTTTAAAGTATTGAAAAAACATCAAAACAATATTAATTGAATGCTCCCTATGCCCTGCCATATCCTCAAAGACATGTACACATCTTCAAGTAATCAAGAAAAAACAGCCTAGATTGTTTGCATCTGATGGGCCATTACTGCTCTACAATACCCACTGGAAAACCATGTTAACAGTACTTTGACAATAATGTATTTGAAGCTACACAAAAAAAATCGTGGAGTGTATAGACTAATGCTTCAAATTCATTTGAAATATAGCCTAGCATTTGTCTTGGCTGCATTAACAAGGTCTGTTTTACCAATACATTTGTATTTATGATGACTAAGGGCAGATTATAGTTGTTAAAATTTGTCCTCCTGACATGAAAACACTACTTTGTCATTAATACATTTTGTAGCATAAACTATGATGTCAGGTCAATGTAAAGGGTAAAAACTTTCCTAAAGTATGCACACATCATTTTTTTAAAGCTATTGAGCCTAATGGAATAACAAAGGTCATAATAACAAACCATTACAGCTTTGGTCTTGGCAACTATGTCCACAGAAGAATCCTCCAAGAAACAATCATCATTTCTCCAATGTTATGGCATTAGGACGACAGGAATGGTTCACAAATGAGTCATGTGAGCCCAGAAACGCAGTAGCTATGTGAAAGCTGAGCAATCAATTATTCATTTGTTTACTAAGAGCTTTCTCAGCTGACATTATCCAGAACTTCTTAAAAAGAAGAACTTTACAGCTGTCCTTGGCTGTCCCACGAGGCTGCGCTCAGAGGTTGAAAAGATTGCTTAATTTCTTTGTAAGTAATCTGGTATTTTTATTGAAATAAACAACAACATACGGGTTAATTAACTGGGTTCAACCTGAGACCCAGCAGGTGTCAAAATATCAGAGACCCAGGGCTGGGTGGATGATAAGATGGAAGACCAGGGCAGGGAAAAGGATCTGCAAGCAACCAAAATTGAGCCCTTGTTCCAAATGTAGTACATGAAATCCCAAGTAAGCTTTCCTGTGCAAAGCACATTGAGGATACATATACACATCTTTGTGGCAATAATGCATGCAATTAATCTGCTCTGATTGAATTACATTTTCCTCATTTCTTAGTGATTGTTTATCCTAGACCCTAACAAATCTGCTAGACTGAAAAAAATTTCAACAACAAATGAGTATGATTTAAAGAGGTTTAAATGTCACACCTTCAACTCTCTTTAATCTATGTTCTTTTCACCTTTTTTGGTATGACCCATCCAAACCAGGGAAAACCGCCACACAAAAGGACTTGAGAAAATTTGGACATAAACACAGTGCAATGAAATTCAAAGCTAGCTCATAAAAAGAGCTAATCTGAGAGGAACTAAAAAGTTGTTTGGGTTTGTTAGTTGTTGGGGTTTTTTTACAGTTTCCTCTACATGCTAAAACAAATGAGGAACACTAAAGCTTAGGATAAATGCAGACTGCATTTCTGCAGACAGCAAAAAAATGCTCATACACGGGACTCCACCGAATTACATCTGAATTTTAGATTAAACCAAACTGATAATGACCTGAAATAGTAATATCTTTCATGCTGACATTCCTGTTGTGTTCAGGCTGAATTCTCAAGATGCTATCTGCGATATGAAAAAAGAGCAACTATGGAATTGGAATTTTGTTTTTTTTCAAAATTGGCAGTAAATCAAAAAATTCCTACTTTGACCTTTTGGTATTTACCTTGATCAGTCAACTTCTGTTTAATTCCATGTTCTTTCCCAGAGTAAATGCAAAAAATCTGTGCATATTTTAGGAGACATATCACCCTTTACATTGGCCTGCATCTACTTCTAGAAACAAGGGCAGTAAAAACAACACTGCTTTAACAGTGTGACTTATGGCTGGACTTGATGATCTTAAAGACCTTTTCCAACTTAAATGATTCCACGATTCTTTTAAAAGCCTGCAATATTTTTGGGGTTTGTAGAAACAATTCAAATTTTGGCATGAAGAGAGTCCATGGGGATTTAAGAGGTGGTATGGCACTGCTGTGAGATCTGCTTGCTGAAGAAAGAAGGGTCTCACTTTTCATGTTTTTTTAGCATTTCTAGAGATTTTACCTACTCATCCTATGCATTTTTCTTGAACCCACTATCCCTTCTCCATCGTTTATAAAAACAACTGAGTAAAACTAGCACTTACAGGAAAAACAGCTAGGATTGCTGGAGTGCCTCACCAGCCAGGAAAAGCTTGGAGGAGCCTCAGGATCCTGTTTTTGCTTCTTCCCCTGATCATGCCTAATGATGCTGACACTTCATATAGATAATTACTAAGCACAGCTCCATCTTCCTACTTTATGAGGAAAGCAAGTATCAGTCCACCCATGTCAGAGATAAAATATAGGAGGCTCAGAAAGGCTGCACGGGGTCACGTTAGGCAGAGCTAGGAACAGAATCCCTGTCTAAACAAAAGTCTCATCCATTTCACTCCACCACTCTCCTCTAAACGATTATGCCAGTCCTGTGAGCTATAGGTGCCTGCACATAAAATACTCCCTGTCTACTTTCACTAACAGATAAAGGAAGAGATAACCATTACCAAAACAAAAAGCAAATGAGAGAATTGGCTTTTCTGTGTTATACACTGTAGAGATGAAATTCAGGAGAATTTAGGGAAATTCTAATTCCCATCATGCAGCTACAGCAAGAAAATAGATGGATAAAATGTGCATCACCACCCTTCCAATACAATTACCTCTGTTATTATGGGCTTCTTCTCAAGATACTTAACCATCTAACACAAAAATCTGCATCGAAGGAATTTGGTAACTGTTGACTTTGATAGAAATACCTTCAATCACCTTTTCTTTTAACCCACCTTTAAGTGGGTTACTCTTGTCTCAGAATTGTGGTTTGCTTTGTTTGGTTTTTTTTGGTTTTTTTTTTTTTTTTTGTGGCTGCACACATGAATTGAGGGATGGAATTACATATAATCAAAATGAAAGCTCATTACCTTAAGTCATGTATAACTAGACACCGTTAAAAAAAATCTGATTTAAACAAACTTCTCTGCATTTCAGTTGGGTGAAGTTCTTATACATGAAATGCATTGTAAATACACACACTTAGTGGAAACATTATTCATTTGCACAAGGTTTGAGCTGTTTATTCAGATCAAAGAATGAAACTCTCATTAAAAATCTAAAAAGTGTAAAAAATGAGACTATAGAAAACGAGAATTTGAATATCTGAGTTACAGTCATATTTTCAAATAGTATACAATTTTATGAAGTTATTTGGAAAAGTGATCCCATATATTAATTATTTAATTTTCAACTATAAAAATGACGGGAAATTATTATTTTTATGCAACTCTAATAGGTCAAAAAAGCAAATAATGAGTGTTATTAGGAAAGAGAGCCAGGGCAAGGAACCACCTCACGAGCACTGCTGAGTAAAGACAAATTAAACTCACAAGGACAGATTAGCAAAGGGAGAGCAGGCAGGTGGTGAGGAAAGCAAATTAATAAAGACTAACACAATACAGATAATGGTGCTCATGACTAAGTGACTTGCAACAGCTGTTTTACAGCATTCCTACCGCTTGATAAAAGTTTTCCAGGTCACTGTCCAAGTTATAATTGCAGAGAAGAAAGTAAAACCATCCCTCTCATCTAACTTAAGTGAGTTCCAGTTACATTGGTCTGCTACAGAAAATACAGTAAACAAGAACTGCCTTCCCTGTCATATTCCTTCTGTTTCCTTACTCTGCCAACTAGATAAAACATACAGTCTAAAATATAATTCATATTAATTTCAGTACTGTTGTTCTATTAGACAGGGTAAGCATATGTAGTAAAGAAAACCTGAAGATCAAACATCACTATATCACTTGGTGGCATGAGAGGAAGGAATAAATAAAGTTTGGCCAGTCACAGGATCTGTGTATGAGTAATACTTTCCCAGAGGTCAATACAATGCAAAACACAACTCAGAAGGGATGTCTCAGAGAGAATCTTTCTCAAGATCCCAGACAAAAGAGTTGCATTTTCCAATATTACCAAACCACCTAAACAGCAAGGGGAGCAAAGTTCCTGAAACATTCAGCCAGGGGTGATCTGAGCTCCAGTAACAGCAACAGAGCCCTGACAGGTGAGCAACAGCAACTCTATTCAAATGTGGGTTTAAAGTGTATTTATACTTTATCTATGATTTAAGATCCTAACTTTTGTATTTATTTAAAAAGCAGCAGCACTGTCAAACAGCTGACAGTAAGAGTAAAATACAGCTTTACTTCTTGAACATCTGGAAAAGCATAGGAGTAGGAGAACAGTTTGCTGACAACTGTAGAGCTAGCACAGATTTAGGATACCGTGTTGCCAAATGCAAAGCTCCTTCAGGCATGAGTGAAGGATCCTCAGCTGGATCTGTCCTTTGGGATACAAAGGATGTCAGTCTCTCAAACTAATGATTCCCTTTCCTGGAAACCTACAGTTTGCTGTAACTATGGGAGCCTTAAGTTCATGCACAGTCCTAAGACAGGCTAGAGAGGTCATGCTGAATTCTTTTATCAGAAGTTTGTGAGTTTTGTAAGATGACCAAAAAGAGAGGTTTATTTGCATTGAAGCCTGTTATAGACAGAGTTCTCATTTAGCCTTACAGACATCCCAGTGAGCAGGTACATGGCAGCCGACCACATCAGGGCTCCTTGGATGTAGACTTCAGCTGGAATAGATCTACAGATCTCACAGCAGAAGTGCTGTTTCCAATGCTGCATTTTTGTATGTAAATAACATGGTAACACAAACAGGGATGCTCCTGTATGGCAAATTTGTTGGGCTCATCAGCTCAGAAAAAAAAAAAAAAAAACAAAACAAAACAAAGCAGAGCTCTGAAGGATGTAAGACATACCCTTGCAGTTCCACAAAAACACCTTGAAGAAAAGAAAAGACAACAATAATCTGCAGCACACTGAGATCTCAAGTCAAATCCTACTCACTCAGGTGAAATGATTTCTCAGTTTCAGCTCTCAGTCTTGGAGATGCTGGATATATGGATTTTTTGGGCTTACAAACCCTTAACTTTTACAGTTTAAAGGAAATAAGCAAAAAAAGGCCAGTGATTAAGGCTATATGTATTCAAACAAGAGCTTCTGAAATGTGGAACATGTCAGTAATGAAAAAAAAGGAACAAATAAGTCACCCTAAAAGCAATTTCCAGGGGAAATTGAGGGTAAAAATACACCATATTGTACTGTGAGCTTTGACAAGTATAAATAATACTTTAAATAAATAAATAACAACTAAAGAGAAGCCACACAGGTTTATTGCGCTCACTGGATATGTGAGGCCAAATCAGCTTGTCAATGTGCCCATAGATTGCATACAATCCAGATTTTGTTTACTTTGTTTTGTTTTTCCCAGAAGATGCGGGGAGGGTTCAAGAGCAATCTGAATCTCTTTTAGCCTGCCTATTCTTTCCATCCAAAGCTATCTATTGCACAATAGGAAGGAATTAGCATTTGTTGTTAATGCTTTAAAATGCCAGATCTATTATGCAAGTGCCTGAACCCATGGGCTAAAATGTTTTGAACACCTTTCTGCTCTTACACTTCTAGAAAGAATTTACAGAGTAAAGCAGCTATTAAAAAAAAACAAAACAAAAAAAAAAAACCCAAAAAATTACCACCACCCCCCCCCACCAACCAACAAAAACACCAAAGCAACACAAGGGGGTGGAAAAGACTGTGAGTAACCATTCAACTTTAATCCCTGCTCTAAGGCAGATTCCACTGCTATATTATACAAGGTTTGTCCAATTTGTCCTTACAAATCTCTGCCAGCAAAGCCTCTCCTGATACCCGCACAGCCTTGTCCCTTCTCCTTCTCTTGAAAAGGAGGCTCAGGGATGATCTTACCGCTGTCTACAACTCCCTGAAAGGAGGGTGTAGCCAAGTGGGGGCTGGTCTCTTCTCCCAGGTACCAAGTGACAAGACATGAGGAAATCACCTCAAGCTGTGCCAGGGGAGGTTCAGGGTGGACATTAGGAACGATTTCTTCACAGAAAGGGTTGTTAAACACGGCAATGGATCATCCAGGGAAGTAGTGGAGTCACTATCCCTGGAGACATTAAAGAAACAACTGGACACAGCACTCAATACCATGGTCTACTTGACAAGGTGGTGTTTGGTCACAGGTTGGACTCAATCACAGAGATTTTTTTCTAACATAAACGATTTTATCATTTCCCCTTGAATAAAACTCAGAAAGGTTTTCCTAATGCCTAACCTGGACGAGCCTGCTGCTCAGCTATACACAAACTGAGGGCTACCATACATTCATGTCTCAGATCCTATCTGTTTATGAGGGCAGACTGTTTGGGCTGCAGTAAAGTTAGGGAGACAGGTTTCCCTGTAGGGAAGTCATTCTGGTGTCTGTTCCAGCAGGCAACATTAAATCCTGAATGAGCCTTTTGCCCTTCCTCTCAAAGGAATGAAATGCACTTTTGCCACCACTGCAGCCATGGATCAACACTGACTACCTTTGGTGGCAACATGTGATTATCATCAGGCTTTGCTTCAGAAAGGGACACAACTGCAAGCTGTACTGCAAGGGAAGAGGAGTTAAAGGTCCTGTACCCAAAAAGCCAAGGACAGGACAAATAATCACCCCTGCAAGCACCAACCCAAACTCCTCACAGCACAGTGGAGCACCAAGCAGAGACAGCCCTCAAGAAGAATTCATGTGTTACCGCCATTCTGGATTCAACCTGGCAAACCCCTGGCTGGCTGGCTCAAAGTTCCTTGGCCTGCAGCACCATGGGATTCCAGACCCAGCTAATGTGCAGCCTGCCTGCTGGCATGCCAAGGGCTCCTGGATGCTACCAGCTCACTGCACATGCCCTGCACAGCACACACAGGCTCCTGCCTGTCTCTGAGAAATGCCTGGCAGCCCTCCAGGAGCCACCACTTTCTGATTGCAAAATGCTGGCAGGGTCTGACTGTCATTATCAAAGCATTTTACCTTTCACGTTTCACTCAGCTCTTCTCTGAGAAAGAGGGGATGATTCTCTATTCCCCTTGGGGTTTGTAAGGAACCAGGTGAATGAACACACCTGAGGTGCTGCAAGCCCTTCACAAAGTGACCAAAGAAGTATTTCACAAGTGACTCCTGGCTCTAATTCAGAAGTGGTTTCCTGCTCCTCCTGTTGGTTGCAGAGGCAGTATTCAACCATGTTTTCACAAGCTTGTGAAAGAGGGTTTGGAGATTCTCGGTGCCCTCCACCTCTCATGGGAGCCACCTCCTTTGCACAGAGCTGGTGCAGCACTGTTGAGCAGCAGTGTGAAGCAGGCTGGTGCCTGGGGCTGAACCACAGCAGCCCAGTGCTCAGAGGAGGGATTTCCCCAGTGCTCTTCCAAAATGTACTGGAAATGCACCTGGTTTTTTTGTAATACATGAAGAGTGTTTTCTTCCATTTGTTCTGATCCATCAAAAGGACAGTAAAAGAATATTGTTAAAAATACCCAATTTTGGCCAAAACGAAAGGGAAAATGGGGGAGTGAGAGAGAGCACTGTGTGGTTTGTGAGTACCGTTCTTAAACCACAATATCACCTCAAAAGCTTCTCAGAGATTTCTTTTCCAGGTGATAGTTTTCCCACTTGTTTAGTCCCTGCTGCAGAATTTGCCAGAGCATCTTAAAGTGGAAGAGAAGCTTAAAAGGTTTTGTTTAGCACAGTTATTCCTTCTCAGTGACTGACAGCATACATAATTTTCAAGAAGCTGATCTATGTCAAACCTTCATGTCACCCTTGTGTCCCTACCTGGCTTGAGCTTGTTCCATGCAATTTATGGAAGGCTTCCTGCTATTCAGCCATACCACTGACAGGGACTGGTTCCAGTCACATATGCAAATGAAGCAAACAAACAAAAAAGATGCACAAAACTTCACTTGGAACAGGTCTGAAGAATCTTGGTCAGTTATTTATTTCCATATTTTCCTTATGGGATGAAGACTGCAAGCAGGACTTCTGACACCAATGGGATTAAACATAAATAAATTCACTCTAACTGAATCAGCCTGGGACGTCCTATATCCCAAATTGATTTTGCATCTTCCTTTCTTTCTCAGTATATCATTTTCAAGAGGTAGAAATTTGGCATGCAGGTGATGCATTAATCAAAAGCTTCTGTGACAGTACAGGCACAAACAACATTGTAGGAAAGCCCTTCACACTGGAAAACCCCACAAGTCCCAGTACAGTGCAAAAGACAGCAAAAGATTTACTGGAATTTCAAAACCAAAATAAGTAACATTATTTTCCAGAGAAGGTCAGCAGCCAGTTCCCAGCAGAAGGGTCACAGCAAAAGCTAAAGCAGGCTGCAGGTGGTCAATGGCACACACAAGGCTGCTCTCCAGTTCCACTGGGTACCTCTGGGGATGCCACCTGGCACCATCCAGCACGTGGAGAACTCTTTTACCAGGCTGTAGAGATGTGCACACATTGGAGCAAGGGGAGGCTGCTGGGCCAGCTCGTCGTCTCTGTGCACAGTATCCCCAAAGTTTCACTGGGACACTTCACAGGGGCATAGCCCTTTGATACAGTACAGCCCACCAGGCACCAGGGGGTGGCATTTGCAAGAGGGGACCCCAGTTATGCACTCTCCAGAAACATGCCTGACATACTGAGGTAAAACAGAACCCCAGAAGGAACAGTGAGGGTTCTATGCTCTCAATAGAACCAGAAGAAACTCCTTTTTCATTGGGCTTTGGCAAACAAAAAACCCAAACTATTTTCCATTCTAATGAATTATGGTAGTTATTCTTCTCCCTTTCCTTTCCTTGACCTCACCATACATTAAGGTGAGCAGAGAGTCCCAATGTAAACACCCTCTTCCCATCTGGCTGCACTACGCCCTGAATGGCTACATGGCAAATGGACTAAGAGCCACTGTAGCTCTGGGAAAGATGTTCAGCCTGCAGGAAAGGAGACTGAGCACTCAAATGCACTATGGGATGCACCATCCGTATGACAGAGAGGGACTTAAAGTGCAACAGGAAGCACTGAGGTTGGACATTTAGAAGCAACATCCAGGTCATTTTCCAGTCATTAAACATAGATGAGGAAAGGAGTAAGAAAACTAAGCCAAGAAAAATAATGGAAAGAAAAAAGACCAAAAAAATCCCAAAATCCCAACAACAAATCAATCAACTTTTAAAGCTTCAAAAGCTAATTATCACAACTTCATCTCAAGCTGGGACACTGTGTACCTTCCTGCTTTATTTCACTGATGCCAGGAGACTTTTAGTCCAGAGGATGTACCAAAAGCAGTGCCTCCATTTTTTTCAGTGGAAACCTGCCAGGAAAGAAAACAGAAAAATCCATGCATGCATCTATAATAGGTTATGGTGAGCATGAAACAAGAATAGCAAGTCAAGAAACCTTCACATTTTGCAGGAATGGAGCTTCCACTCCCTTCCACAAGTTAAACATACTATCCCAAAAAGATTTTTCTCATGGGAAAAAGTAAGCAATCAGGAATGGAAACAAACTGGTTAGAACTGATTATGTTGCTACCTCTCAGATGCCTTCAGACATTTGTTTGGGACAATCTTTGGGAATCTGACAAAACAAAGTATTTGATTATAAATGCAAAGTACACAATTTTGAAATCAAGGTTGATTTCTTAGATGTCCAACACTAAATATATTTATTGGCATTTATAAATATATATATTTATATTATTATAAATAAACAAACATTGTTATAAATTATAATATTTAATATTTATAAATATATCTATGCTTGCATATATATATACATAGACACATACACAAACAGCTGACTATTTTACGGGTTTAAGATGGAAAGAAAAACATCCATATTGCAATACCCAATAAAAAAGAAAGTGAGATGACAGAAGGAATTGGATTGCTTTTCAAAACCACCTTTGTGTTGTATGATTTTTTGTGGTGAATTTCAAGATTTTGCAATTTTTGGGAGAACATGCAGACTAAACTTTGAATCTCCACAAATAAACCCAAAAGCATTATATGAAGTCTATTTTAAATAATGGACAACCAATTTTTATTTTTCAAAAAGGATAAATGAGGTTGGCTTAAGTGTGGTTGTTTTCAGACTCACCTGCAGGCATACACAATCAAATTTACAAATTTGAAATGGTCTTCAAATGCAGCTCCAAGTCCACTTTGACAGCTCCACCTTGATGAACAGATAAAATACACTTACCTCTCCTTTAATTAACAGAGGGTATGTTAAATAGCATCTGTGGGAGGGCCCTTCAGAACAGGCATACAAGACACACATGTGCTATCCAAACCTACTCCATTCAAAATGGGCAAACAATCCCAGGGAGACTGGAGAGGGCAAGAACTATCTGACTAATAGCTTTAAATACAGTTTATTTTCTTCAAATGTAGCTGGCTGCAAATGTCTTTCTGTACATGGAAAGTTCAGCAGGGTAGGAACAGCTATTTTAGGGTTGAAGGAAGGTCAACAGAACACAAGACAAACATTGGTGTTCCAAGGCTCCTGTAAGGATGCTAAACTTGACAGGGCTTTTTAGGAAAATGCATTTGTACTAAAGAGATGCTGGCAGAGGACTTCATAATGATTAAATGCATTAAGTGAAGGACTCACTTTTTAGTCAGCAATGTGTCCTTTCTAGTGCTTGGAGCTGTGCTATTGGGTATCTTTTTCATAGCAAGCAACAGAAAAAAGACAGAGGTTTTTAGTTTTAGGATTTGGAGATTCTTTTTAGGGGGTATTTTTGGGTTTGTTTTAAATTAAATGAAATAATATTATAACATATGTGTGCAAATAAGGTTATAGTTTTCTTCTGAAAAGGAGACCAAACAAGAGCTTTAAATACAGTGATTTTTTGTAGTCAAGCAAAGTAACTAAGGCTGCAGATACACTCTAAATTCCATAGGTGCAGGAGCTAATCTCTTCTGCTTCCCACACAAGGAGACTATCCACCCAAGCCACCCATAGCTCCAGTTTCTCTACAGTTGGTAAGTGCAGTATTTACTGTGAGGGTGGTGAAGCACTGGTGCAGATTGCCCAGAGAAGCTGTGGATGTCCCAACCCTGGAAGTATTCAAGGTCAGGCTGAATGTGGCTCTGAGTAAACTGATCTAGTGGAAGGTGTCCCTGCCCATGGCAGGGGCTTGGAACTAGATCACCTTTTAAGTTGCTTCCAACCCAAATCATTCTGTGTTCCAACCAAATAAAAAAAGGGAAAAGCACATAATTTTATTTGTTTTAAATTTTTAGCAGCTTTCCATAGTCTGTTGCACTGCCTGACTTCCCTCAGCTTCAGCTGCATGTTCAAACTACAGAAATGAGATGGATTTTGCTCTTGGCAATCTTAAAATAGGTATGTATGTCACTTAGCCCTTCATGGCTGCACACCACTGACCCCAGCACTGCTGCCACCGCTTTCCAAGAGAGATTGCACAAGGCCAACCTGAGCCCAGGTGATAAACTGAGCCAGGTTAGCAGCAGTGCCACAGAACTCCCAGCAAGCTGTTTAAACTTTATCTGCTCTCAGCATCCTCCCAGGGGCTGAAAAGGTCCAGCAGCTTCCTGGAGCACAGCTGCTCCCAGAATAGGTTCTCTGAGAGCCTACACTGCCACTCTCCTTAAAAAAAGAGTCTTGCTCTGATGGAGATCCCAGCTGACCACTTGGACAGATGCTTGAGTAGCACAGCTCAGTAGTTTCTCCAGCTAGAGAGCAGTAACACACAGGGTTCTCTGCAAGCAAGGTGCAGCACAGACCTTCTGCTCCATCAGACACGGTGCCCAAGAGCTGCTCTTGTTTGAATCAGCTTTTGAAGGACTCCAGTCTGTGTTTTTGCATGTCAAGTAAACTCAGCCTTTTATTAAAATCAATTCCAGGGCTGAGAAGATACTTTCAGAATTCCATGGAAACAATGAACTATTTTTCCAGACTTTTTACAACTAAGTTTAGAGCGATGGTTCCATTTGTCTTGCTAGTTCCCTTCAAGGGTTACACAATAACCTGCACCTCTAACTAGGATGTTTGTGACTCATTTCTCAGCACTTGAACGTGAACTGGAAGAGATTTGGTTCTGCTAAAAGTCACACAGCCCAGGATGTGAAAAACTATCATTGGACAGCTTTAGGTCTATTAAACAGAAATAAAGGACAACTGAGGGAAATTAAACTTCATGGTACTGTTCCTCGAGGTAACTGCAAGGACAATATTCTGCTTTACCTTGATAAATCCAAGGATTGGAGAGTGAACATGGACCCCCCTCAAACTGCACAACTGCAAACACAGTGGAGCATCATTTTTCAGTGAGTGAAGTCTTTACACTTGAAAGAATCTAGGACATTGCAGGTACTCTTGATCTCTACGATAATATTCTGGTAGTGCAATTATCACTGTGGTTTTTGATCTTTTTTCAAAAACCTAAACTTTTCAAAGGATGCAGTAAGTTGGCCCTGTGGTCCATGCTATGGGAAGAGATGAAGCAAGTATTTTCTGAGTCTGAACTAAATGTCTATTGCTTTGTTTTCTGCAGCCAAAGACTACATTCTTACCCATCTATTTTAATCCTACATGTCTATGTGTGAAATCTTGAAAAAATGAAGAGATTTAGTTGCCACTTTTAACTTATGCCAAAGGCATGGAGGTAGCTCTGCTAAAAATAACTGTCCATGACTTACTAAAAGTAATTGTGGCTGCTGACTGAGGAATTGTCATCCTACATAATCTTTCAAAGACAAACCTCAATTAACAGTGAATGAAGCTGGTTTTGGAACTCAACAGCAAAGAGGCTATGAGGGCTAGCACATCAGTGAAGCACAGTAATTGTTTCACTATGCTTATTATCTAGTGCCTAAAGAAAATAAGAACAGTCAGCTGTTAAACAAGCAGTGATAAGCTGTCAGAGCAATTTTATGCATTAGAGAAGATACAATTCTCTACAACACTGCTCCTGGAGGAAAGTGGAATTTCAGCCAACCTAGGTGTCTCATGCATAACAGTCCAAGGGCAAGGGGGAGGTGCTTTAGCTTTACATAGTGTCAGAAAAATGAGAGGTTCCCACCCAAACTCTTCAGTGTGAGGTACCACAGGCTGCTCCACATCCTTGTTCTGCACAGGTGGAAGATAGTCTCTACCTGATGTTCAGCTCAGTTACTTGTGGTTCGTTTACATCAGTGTCTGTAAGTACCCAAAAGTGGGTACCAAGAGGAAGGATCCAGGCTCTCCTTGGCGGTGCCAAACAATAGGACAAGAGGCAATGGGCAGCAACTGGTGCACAGAAGGTCCACATAAATATGAAGAACTTCTTCACCGTGCAGGAGACCATGCACTGGAACAGATTGCCCAGAAAGGTTGTGGAGTTTCCCTCACTGAGGATATTCAGGAACCATCTGGACACAATCCTGTACCATGTGCTCTGGGATGACCCTGCTTGAGCAGGAGGTTGGACCAGACAACCCAGTGTGGTCCCTTCCAGCCTGACCTACTCTGTGATTTCCTGAAGTCAATGTGCCGAGCCATGGCCCACTGGGGAGAGTGGCATTCCTCAAGCCAGGTTATTGTCGAATACTGGGAATTGATGCTATTTTACAAACAGGGCTCATTCTCAGCCCATCTGCACAGAAACACCTGGAGAACTTGGAACCACCCAGCACCTTGCCTTCATTGACAGTTGCATCTCATGCAGCTCCAGCCCTTAACACACACAAGCTCTACACACCCAAGCCTTGCTCATCTCCTTTCCCCATCCAACCATTCCTGTTCCCTGGTCATGATGAGTAAGATTTGTTACAGAAAAGGGCCAGTGAGTGAAACTCTTACTGAGTTTACCAATTTCTTCAGATAAAATGCAAAGAATTACTAGTAACAGTGATATTCTAAATTGAGATTGTTAACCTTAATGCAAGGAAGATTATGTAAAATATAAACATTTGAGGTATGAATACTGCCTCTCTTCCAGCTGAGGACTGATACACACATTGGCTTTATGCCTGCATCACTTTTTAGAATTTCAGTGCAAACAAAACAGACTTAGCGAGTGTAGTGCTCAGCCCTGAACATACCTAGCACAGGGAATTTCTTACAGATCTTGAATGACACAAAGGAAACGTAAGGTGCTAGGACGGACCAGAAATGAACACCCTGTGGTAGCCCTTTTTGAAACTTTTGCCATTTGTAGAGGCAAGATCCGTGAATCTCTTGTCTTCTTATACAGCAGCAGAGTGATGCCTTTGGAAGGCTGCTTTTCTCCCTAAGATGCAGAAGTAGATCTTTCTTGGGTTTTTTGAAGGGAGGGCAGACTTGGATGAAAATGTACCCATCACCAATCTTAAGCAACCCAGAAATTTCTGCTTTTAACAACGGTCATTCCTGTACACAGACTTCTGCCAGAACTATTGGTACAATAAATGCTGTAAGAAAAACCTTTGGTATTATACTCTGAGAGATGACATGGATTGACTTGAGTAAACTCTCATATTTTTAAACCCATTTCCCCCTATTTTCATACATGTCTGGTGAAAAAAAGTTAAGTCTGTAAACGTCTTTTTCATTATCTAGATCATAAGGTTGCAAAACTGAGTCTGATGACCACTTATAGTTGATGGTTCTGCTCTCTTACACATATCCTCTGGCTGACTGCAAATATTTCTGAACTCAGAGGTAGGATTACAAAATACAAATCATCAGTATTAACTATACAGAAGATCTCAGAAACAGTAGTCAAAATTAAATGCTTAAACAGAAAACATAAAAATTTACAAACATTACACCTTACGAAAGCTGTATTCATTAGAAGTTTATACTTTTGTTTGCTTCCTCCAGAGTTAAAAAAATCAACAATTGTTTAAGTACACAATTTTAAAAACAGTGGCTTATGATTGACACTTTTCAGTCAATTTTCTAAATTGCATAAACAAAATCAAACACAATTCCTACAGTTACAGCAAATCAACAGTCATAAGAAGATATTCACAGTGCAATGTTCTAACTCCTAACTTCACAAAATGACCACATAATTAAGTGTCATCTGTGAACCATGTTGTCCTCAGATGCACACCTGTCCTAGGATTCCAGCCATATCCTGCTAAGAGGTTTTACAGGAGTAAATCAGGGGTTTAGAGCTATGGCCTCTCCTAAACAGGGATGCAGATGGCAGTTTCTCCTTACAAAGACAGCCCCATTTCCAAATCAGCCCAATTGACAGCAGCCTAATGAGAGGCAATGGGATCTATACCACACAATTTGTGTTATGTAAATGCTGATGTGCTGCTAGAACAATGGAAAAAATAAATTTGGCCGGAAGCCAAAAAAATCAGCTCTTTTTCCTTCCGCTTCTTTGACTTAATGAAGAGACACACTCTTAACTGATTGCTTTGGCAGGCCAGCAGGCTGCCTGTGCTTAATGACACCATTAGGAATTCCACAAGCTTTCAGCTTCTAACACTAAGAACTTCCAACATGTTCTTTTTAAGAGTGAGCCTCAGAATTCTTTCTTTTCAAAAGATGCTTTTTCTCTCACTTCTTCCCACTAGTTGCTGCATCAGACATAACAATACACAAACATGCAACTTCAAACTGGGCACTTGTCCCAGGAAAACCTAATACTTACAAAGCACCCTGCTGGCAAAATAGCATTCAGAGCAACTCTGAGTTCACAAATAATATAAAACTACATCTTCCATCTGACTGCTTCAGGCTTGCCACCACCTGCACTTTCTCAAAGCTCAACGGCTCTTCATTTTTCAGGTCTGAGTTGTGAACATGCATCAAAATTCCCTTTTCATACTTACAATAGAAAATGAAGAATCTAAACATTAGATTGGATCATATGTGTCATTCTTCACAGCTAATTTGATTCCTCTTTTAGGTTAGGGCAACACTCTTTTCAAATTTAGTATCCATAAAAAGAAACAAGCAGACAAGCATTCAAAAGATGGCAGGCTTTTGTCCTGGAGGTCACTTAAAAAAAATCATGTAACATTTAAAGAAAAGATAACACTGCTGTGACTTAACTAGTCTTCTCCCTTATTTGTTTTATGCAGTAGGAAATATAATTATCAGTGTCCTACAAACGGCTGACATTTTGGTTAGACTGGAGCAGGACGGGGTCAAACCAGAGATTTAAATGCAGAACCAGTAAGGATGCTAACATGCTCTAACTGCAGCCTAACTTTCTACACAAAGGGATTCACTGAGCCAGAGAGGAGCTGTGCATGAGCCCTACAATAATGGCCTGGACAGCAGCTTGAACAGGGCAGGTTCAGTATCAGATCACTCCCTACGGCTTTTCTTCCCCTTCAATGTGCACGAAGTCTCTGACACAGTGAACATCCAGTTCTTTCAGTCAAACTGGAAATTCTACTGCTGTTAGCAAATGCATCACCACTCTACAGCCTCAGTGTTATGGTATTGTTCACAGGATAAAAAACTGACAGTTCAAACTGTCAAGCAGAGATCACAAACTAAACAAGCCCACAGCCTTACACAGCACTCCACGTCTAGACCTGACTATCATTTAGTCAGATCACAATCCTCCTTCTGATACTACTTCAATCTCAAGAGACAGTAGAAATCCTCAGGAAACAACTTCAAAAAAAAAGCAACACTGCTAAAAACTACCTCTGGACATAAACAGGGCAAGATGATTAGGACCAAAGAATCCAACAAGGATTAGGACCAAAGGAGGGAAGCAGAGCCCTGCCATCTGTATTCCATGATCACTTGTAAAGGCAGCTCTGTGCCTTTACATACTTTGCACTTGGCATAAATGTTTCTGTGGTTCTTTATAGGCACTAAATGTACCTAAGACATGATGCAAACCCTTGTACATGATTTTGGATTCCAATACTGCAGTTGACAGGAAATTTTAGGAGGTGTGATGCCCACAGTAGTGCTGTGAAGTCTGTCTGGGATCAGTTTCTTCTACAACAGCCTCCAGGAGAACTAAAGATGTGGTTACTACAGGTGAGCCAGTAGATTACATGATCTGAAAGGACTGGCACCTCGCACCCTCAAAGAACCTCCTGCACCTTAAAAAGCACAAAAAATATTGCAAGGAAGAAGAAAACGTTATGCTGGTGACTGTGTACATGGAAAAACAATCTGCATATCAAAGGAAAAAGCATCTTCTGATCAGTCTCCTTCATTCCCAGACCATCTTGTACACAGGGTCTCCAACTTGAATCGTTCCAGTTTTGTCAACAGCAAAGTATTTCCCAAAGAGAGGGCTAGTTTTGTAAATGTGTTTCTCAGACGGGTCACATAAGCGGTAGCTGCAGAGAGAAAGACCTTCTTTAGAATAAGTGGCAGCAAAACCTACACATCAAAATATCAGTGATGAAAGAGATGATATGCAAATAATGATGCCTTGCTTTGGTCATCATTCTAGGCTAAAAACTAAATAAATAGTGTAGTTAAGAGAACCAAGTATCTCAAAAGGAGGGAAAAATAGCCTGACCGCATTCACTCATTCATGTTTAATACATACAAAAATCTTTATAAAAATAAAAGTCAAAGAAGCAAAGTTAGACCTTTAGATACCTTAAATACCTGTTAGCCCAAGCTTTCAGTGCAGCAGATATGAAAGAGACAGGGAATATGAATATTGCAGGAAAGAAGAGAACTTCCTGAATTTTCTTACCACATAGAATTGCAAGAAGTAGACTGGAAGCCAATATACACAAACCTTCACACTGCATTATTATGTCCCATATAAACTTCAAACCACATTTAAAACACTAGTCTAACATCTGTTGGGGTCCAGTCTAAATCCTCTCCCACAGTCTAAGAAACAGTGGTATGTTTATAACCTTTTCAGTGTTTCCAAGGGCTCCTTCCTGTCGATGACCCCCGTGTCTGGATTAACGGTGGTTAAAATACACCTGCAATGACAAAAGTGCCAAATCAGTCGGGGCTTCTGAGCATGAACCTCTTTGTTCCTCTGTAAAATAAAGGTCTCCAAAGTTTACCTGCCACAACACACGGTCCCTTTCATCTCCACGTCACCAATAAGAATATCCTCCCAGGTGTCCTGAGGGAACATCAGGCACACATTAGACACAAGAACATGCAATTACTTTTCCAGATGTTGCACAGTCATTCACAAAAAAAGGTGCACCATTCCAGACGATCACCTTCACTAGCACCTTCAAAATAGGCATAGTTACACTACAGTACCATGATGAAAACCCTACTGTCACTGCATTTATCCAATCCAAGACACACTAATAATTCTATCTGAAAAGAGACACACAAGTAATGAATACTGTTCTGCAACACACAATTGTCTGAAGCACTGAATCTAAAGCAATTTATTCTCACTGTACAGGTGATAATCTGTGACCTCTGATAAACCTACAGTTTTGCAGAAAGGAAAGTTTTAGGGGAAGTAAGTTTTTGCTTCTCATCTACACAAGCTTCCTATTGCAAACCCTCCTGGGAGATAAAAGTGTATTTCTGCTTTAGGAACTTCTTCATTTTGAGAAATAATCATTCATTGACCTGTGTCCTCCATCAGTCTTCCACATGCACTGATGTAAGCTGAAGCTTTATCTCTCTGGAACTGAGTTGTGAAAATCACAGAATAGCAGCTTTCCTCACCCTTGTTGGCACCATCACACAAAGAAACACAACCAAGCCATCAAAAAGACATTTAAGACAGTTATTTTACCTCCTCAAAAGCATTGCAGTCTGTTACAAAAATATTTGGCCTGAAGTTCTGTATCTTAGCTTTCTTTTCCAGCCTGGTATTTAAGTCGTCCATTGAAGCTTCAGAGATGATCAGGACTGGGCTGCAGTCAGGATAGGCAACCTACAGAAACAAACACCACCAAATCCTAAGGCTGCTGCAAGAGCATGGGAGGAAAAGTCACTGCATGGCAAAAATTAGGCATTGGAACTAGTGGCCTTTTAGGCTACTCCGTTCAAGTTTTGATTTTCCTGAAAGTAGGTTAACAAGGAAAACAACACGCTCTTCCCTATTTCAGTCACCATGGCAATTTTTGTGTGCTCAAATTGCCTCATCACAACACCAGAGGGAGTTCCACATCCAGAACAGCCCATACTCAATTACTCAATTCCTCAGTCTGGGATGCCTGGGCAGTGGGAGGGCCATATTAGCAGGCCAATGAACAGTATTTAAAAACCTCTAGACCTCCAAGAGGTGGAGTTCCACAGAGGTGGGGAGGTGGGGAAAGAGAGACATTTTGGTAAGAATTTTAGCGTATAAGCCTTTCTCTTACATTATTCTTACTCCATTCTTGTACATGCCTTTCAACCACAAGATGGTGAGCATTGAAATTACTATCCAAAAAAATTCTGCCTTTTCTTTCTTGCTATGATTCCAGAATATCACCCCTCCTAATCTGATGTCCCTTTTGCTGAAACATTGTTTGCATTGACCTCAGTGCCCTTACATCACAAATTCATATCTATAAAAGTCTATAATTTAATATTCTTTCTCTTTGCACAACAACAAACAAGACACTGATACTCTATAGATAATAACATCACTAAAGCAAGGTATTCACAGTTTTAATTTGTTTGAAAACCTTACGTTTGATACAATTTAAAGCATCTTCACCTGAGAGAATTGTTCAGAAAACATGAAGGGCAGCAGAGGCTAAAATGATACAAGGATATCTGAGCACAGCATCTCCTTTGCTTACCTTTCCATGATATTTCTCTAATGTCATAACTTCAAGGCTCTCCCACAGAAAGAAATAAAACCTCAGAAACTTCCTTTGAATTTTAATTCCTAGCCTCACAACTATAACCAGCTTGTTTAAACATCATTCCTTTGAACAAAATACAAAATAACACAACCTGTACCAGTACACTCCCAGACCTAACAAGGGATAGGGAGTGAATCTTCCTGTGCAACAATTACACCATCAAAACATCATCAAAGGTATGACTCTTTCTATTCACTGAGACACAGAACAGTATAAAATAATTCCTCTTCAAGTATCAGTTTCAGACTCTTTAGCTGTGAATGGTCAATAGCTTAAAACTAATTTGAAGTAAAAATTAAGCAAGTCACCTCTTTACAGAAAAGAATACTCACATGGTTTTAGTACGCAACTACACACCTTGCTAAACTCATTTGGCTCATTCACCAAAGATGGGAGGGGCAGGTTCTGGTGGGTGGGTGGAAATGGTTAAAGGGACACACTTCTGAGCAAATGAGCATTCATTTACCTCATCTGTGTTTCGGAAAAGGGCGATTGTGTCCTTTGACTTTCTCGGTATCATGGAGGGCTCAAAGTGCACCAGTCGACAGGGCTCTGAGTTCAGGAAGGTGGTGATCCACTGAGCCACTTCATCACCACAGTCCCTGCCTTGGATATCCTGTCCAAACACCCTGCAGAGTCACAACACATCAGCAAGTTAGCTGGGAACATGAAGGAACAAGGAAGCTTCTTATTCTAAGGTAAAAAACATGTTTTAACAGTGGTAGCAGTACACAGAAAACTAATCATTCCCAAAGGGCAATGTCCTTGTGGCCACTGTGTTTTTAAAGCTAAGGAACATGGACTGACCAGATAACACCAGCTGGTGAAAGAATGAGCTCTGAGCTAGTGTTAATGTGCCCAGAGCTAACTGCCCCATCAGTGACAGTAACAAACCTACCTGCTTGCCCTACTTAGAGGAAAAAAGGGCCTGCTCTTGCATTTGCACAACTGCTACAACAAAGATTTCTACTGAGAAATCAACAGGAAGGTAACTCATTTCAACAAATGAATCATAGTTGGAAATGATGTGGTTAGTTACCATAACTGACACGTGCAAATGTTACTAACTGAAAGTGTCTCTAAGTGTTAAGGAAACTTTCTTCAGATTTTACTGTTGTCAAACTTTAGCCAGAGGTGAGTGAGACTCTTCAGCTAGGACTTCACATAAAAAATAGCTCAGTATCTTAAGAGAGGTTAAAGATTTGTGCTGGAAACAAAGTCCATGGGGTACAAAAAGCCACTGCCAGTAGAATACAAACAAGTTTATGCAAGGAACATTCTCCTGGCAAGAAAAGCTAAACTTTGACTCAACCCTTCAGTAGACTTTAACACCAGTCATGAGTGGTTTTGTTACACTTTTCAAAGTAGCCATTTTGACCCAAATGCACTGCAGTTTCATATCTGAAATCAAATCCTGGGCAGCTTGAAGCATCACCTAGAGTGAGCCCAGCTCCTAGAGCCCCTTTACTCATGTAGGGGAGTGATCATTAGGGTGCTGGCATCAATATCCCTGCTCCATTTGCTGGGAATCCTGTGTCTACCCTGTGACACAGGCTGGAATTAAATGTCATTGCTTCAGCCAGCATTTGACTGCCTTTCTCCTCCCTCCATCCCACAGTTCCTGCATGCCTTCTGGCAGGCAGGACAGCAGAGGCAAGGCTCTTACAGCTTCCAACACTACTGGTTTCCACTCAGGAAGTAGATCTATCCCAAGGGCAAAGAAAGGAAAAAAAAAAAACCTCACAAACCAGAAGAACACATCACTGAGCTCTGAAACTGGAAAATCAAAAAAATCCAAGCCAACTTTTCATTACTGCAATGTATTAGGCCATTTAAATATTCTTCCAGTGATACAACAAATTTTAGAAAAATGACATCTTGCAAACTGCGTGGTTTTGCAGTGTTTGTGTCATTGGCCAACACAGAGGCATTATGCACAGGTTTGTAAAAGTCTGCTCCATTCCTCCAGGAGAAATGCTGCCATTTGGAACTTGCACCTGTTTTATATAAACAGAGATAGCTGAGCTATTCTGATCAAGGGTTTCCACAGCAACAGACTTATGTTAAAAGCAAGCAAATGCAGCTCCTTGCCAGCACTCTTTTAGTTACAATTACAATTACAGCAGCTGGTGCATTAACCATCTCTGCTATCCAAAGAACAAACACTTACAGTATCTTTGTAGGGCCTTACAACACTTACAGTCTCTAAACACTTACACATTAATTGACATTTCAGCACAGAAAAAGGTTTTCCTCTTCCTGCTGGCAGATTTCCAGCATGGATTTCTATACATAGATAAAGTAACTAGGCCTGCAGTCGTACAGCAAAACTCTAAACTAAATCACTGTTTGTAACCCATCCACCTGAAACTCCTCTGAGGTAGCACCTGCAGGGAATGCCCTAAGTCCCTGGGATGCTGGTCTTTCCCTTGTGACCTCAGGGTGAGCCTTGGACTACCAAGTTTTTAACTGAGGCACCTCAGTTAAATGGCTAGAGACAGGGTTCAACTCTAGCACCTCACCAGCATGCATGCAAAAATGCTGATGCACACAGTAGTTGTGATCAAGAAATATCAAAGTGCCTGACCAAGGCTCCGAGATGCAGCTGCTCACCTAAGCAAGAACAAAAACACTAGAAATAAAAACAAATAAGCAAACACGACAGAAGATCACAGTTCACTTGGCAGATGTGTAACGCATGGTCTTTGATACCGTGTCATCTTTTCCTGAGGTTTGTTTTCACCAGTGTTTAGCAGATTGAAAGCAGAGCTTTTGTTATGACAACCATTCCTGGCCTCCTGTTTAACACATGGCAGAGGACTTCAGAGAATTACAGAATAGTCTGGATTAGAAGCAACCTTAAAGAACACCTAGGACAACTCCCCTAACATAAGCAGGGGCACCTTCCACTAGACCAAGGCGTTCAGAGCTCCATCCAACCTAACCTTGAACATCCTTGAACAGATGTGGATGGGGCATCCACATCTCCTCTGGGCAACCTGTGCCAGTGAAGAATTTCTCCCTAATGGTTTATCTAAACCTACTAACATCACTATGCCTTGTCTCGTCAGTACAGACTCTGGTTCAAACTCTATCTCCCTTAGGCAGACAGTGAGAAATACCAGCACAGAAAAGACACACAGGTACTGAACTTTTACACTCCACTTTCTGCATAAGAAAATGCGAAGCCTCACACAATCTTGAAAAGAAAAGCACGTGAGAAAGACAGTATTGCGAGAGAGTGAAGAGGAACAGAAAAAGCCTACTTCGGTACCTGCAGTTGCGGACTGGGTTCGTCTTGGGGAGCTTTACAGGCACGCTTATCCTCTCCATGTCCCCGGCCTCCAAGACCAGGTGCCCGTCATCACAGTCGGCAGAAATAAGGACGAGCCGCGGCTCCTGGCGAGCTGTCACCATGTGCCCATCCTCCCGGATCACGAGCCAGAACCTGCGGCCAGACCCAGCAGCGTTAATGCCGGGCCCCTCCGCAGGCCGGCCCTCAGGAAACCCAACACCCGACAGCCGCGGAGCACCGCGGACCCCCGGGCCCGGCCCGCCTACCTGTCCCGCAGCTCCCCGCTGCGCAGCCCCATCGGCGTCACCTGCGCCCGCCGCACCGACACCCCCCGGCACGACTTCACCGGGTACACGAAGAGCCTGAGCACCGTCCCGACCCGCTGCAGGCGGCGGCGGCGGCGCGGGCCGGCCCAGCGCCAGGCCCCGAGCAGGGCGCCCAGCGCCAGCAGCGCCGCCGCCCCCCAGAGCCAGCCCTGCCGCGCCGGGCCCGCCGCACCCCACGGGCCGCTCATGGCGCCTGGGCCCCGCTACGCGACCGGAGCGGCCTGGGCGGGGGCGGCCCCTCAGAGCCGTCACACCGCCTTCACACCGCCCGCCCCTCAGAGCCGTCACACCGCCCCTCACACTGCCCGCCCCTCACAGCCCTCACACCGCCCGCCCCTCACACCGCCCCTCACAGCCCTCACACCGCCCGCCCCTCACACCGCCCCTCACAGCCCTCACACCGCCCGCCCCTCACACCGCCCCTCACAGCCCTCACACCGCCCGCCCCTCACACCGCCCTGCCCTCAGCAGCTGCCCCGGCCGCGACCTCCGCGGCGATAAAGGGGGCGGCGCAGCGGGGAAAGCACAGCCCCGATGTCCGGCTTGGCAGAGCGGCGGCGGATGATGCGCTCCGTCCGATATCCGGGGTTTTAGCGAAAGCAGCGCTGCAGGAAGTGTGGGCTGGGTGGGAATACGCGAGTGCGTCAAATCCATGCGTTTGGTTTGGCTTGGAGGAAGGAGAACAGGTGGATGGAGGTGTGGAGGGCAGGCAGCAAACGGAGTGTTCAGTGCTGTTCGGCTGCCTTGGGACATCTGCACATCCCAGCTGACTGGTACCAAACTCCTGAGACTGCTTCCGAGAGTTTCCTGTTTGTTGGCAGGGTCTCAGGGAAGTCACTTTGTGGGATACCCAGCTGCAAGGCAAATACGAGGTCAAATACAGGCTGGAGTGGCAAATGCCACTGCCACAGGTCTGTCCTCACAGAGCAGAGCAAGAGCAAGAGCTTTGGGATCTGATGGCCAAACTCACAAACTGAAATTTTCACGATGAGTGTGCTGAGAGCAAAGTCCCAGAAGGTGAGAAGATGGGGTTGGGCATTTCTGGGAGATTCAGACACCCCAGCCACGATGGATTACTGGAAGTTCTCCATCATCAGCATCCTGGTGGAGAGAGGCATTAAAGATGAGGCTGTTGTGGACTTTTTGATAATGGATATGTGTGGGCAATCAAGCCAGGAGACTTCCTCATGTTGACCTCAAGAATCACTTGATCACAGACCAGGATCAGAAAATGTTCCTGTCAGTGGGAATTGCCACAGACTGTGAAAAGTGTGGTGGGGTTTGTGAAAATCTGCTGGTAGATGAAGACAACATGATGGATGTCAGAAGCAAAAGCAGTGACAGCAAATCTATCCCTACTGGCATGACCCCCAAACCCCTGATCTTCCTCATGGGCAAGAATGGAGTCCACAGAGGAGTCCTTAATTAAAAAGACCAGGATGACTGGGAGCATGAAAGCGTGACACAGAGAGTGCCAAAGAGACAGACAGCTACCTGAGCACAGAGAAGGGAAATAAACCTGGGAATTAAAGGAAATTAAACCTGGTTTTGTTGCAGATGTCTTTGCCTGCTTCTTTCAGATGAGGGGTGCTGGGCAGGCAGCAGTGCTGGGACACCAAAATTCCACCTGAGCAGGTGTGGTACAGAAGGGAGGAAGTAATGTGTACATTCCTCATCAGGATGCTCTGTATTACTCTTGTGGTCTCCCAGCCATTTTGGGTAGTTGCTCCTTGTTATTCACATTTTACTAATTGATATTGGGATAAAGGTCTCTGGTAACATAAACTTTGTGAAAAGGCGAGAGGGAGGGCAGTGCCTTTGCCCTCTTGTTCTCCACTTTGCTGTTTAAACCATGCCCTGATTCCTGTCCCATGACAGGTTCTGGGACCTTTCTCCTTCTACAAGTACACCACAACTTGAAAGATAAACAGAACTTGTGTTTATTTTGAATTTGCCCCCTGAACAAGCCCAGAACAGTTTTGGAGATTACCTATTGCTCAGCAGAACCTTGTGCTGCTGTTGGATTGTGCAGGGAATGTGCTCACCTTCCGACCACTTGAAACTCCTTCTTATGCCACTTTACTGGGACACCCTGTCCTCTGTATCCATGGGTTCCCCACATTGCTCCAGGTAAATCACAGGTGCTAAACTGCTTGGTCTGGTTTGACCAGACCTGCCCCACCACCTTCAAATCATTGACCCATTGAGTCAAAAATAATTACTTGTGATTGTTTTTATGACTCCTCCACAGACACAAGAGGGGAGCCAACCCTGCTGAGCAGACTGAGAGCCCTTGCACATTCTTTGGTAACCATTAATCTTCTAATTTAATATGGAGTCTATATTTTGTTGAATTTAATTGAATTCACACAGAGGTCTTTAATCTGCACCTGAACCCACAGCAGCAGAAAAATGCTGTAAGGGGAACCAGGTATCTTATGTGTTAACAAATGTTCAACAAGACTGCAGCAACTGTCTAATGTCTGATAAGCAGTGCTTGCAAGCAGGAATCAAAACATATTAACATGAGTACTAAAGAGATAAAAACAAAAGCACAAACTGGTTTTAAAATTTAGCAAGGAAAGTGATGTATCACATAAATGAAAAAAAAAAAAAACAAACTACTATTTATGCTGGCCATACCTGACAAACATTAATGCTTATTTTTGCAAGCTTAAGGCAAAAATGATTAGCCAGCTCCTGTGGTTTCTTGAGCACAGTATTCTCCACTGTTCAAACTGCAAAGTGCAAAATGATTTTGCCCTCCCAACTTCTGTCTATGAGGCATCAAAACAACAGCATTTGAGATAAGACAAAAAAAAATTGTGTGATTTAGTGCTTGCTAGCTTCTTCTGGGTGCAAGAGAAAATAGGTTTGGAGCACATACATACTTTATCAGCATGAGAATTTGGAGAAGTGGAGACTTTGATGGTTGTGAGAAGCTACAGTTCCTTCCTAGCTGTATAGGTGTACAGAACCAGATTCTTTTAGTTCAACAGACTTGTTAACTGAATTCAGAAATAATTCTTTGGCTAACAATTGGGTATTAATTTAGAGAAAAAAAAAATTCAAAATCCAAGAAGGACCTTAAACTTTCATTTCCTAGATCTACAACCTGAGGAGCCTAAGGAGATTTTATTCAGACCAGCCCTTCTGTTACATTCAGCCCTAACTCTTCTTGAAGAGTATGTTGAGAAGAAGCTTAAAGAAATAAGAGAAGGCAGCAGAGTCTGTATAATCTCTCCTCTCCTGAGGAACATAAAATCAGAAATAACTGCAGAGAGCACAGTTGTGGCTAAATGTTTCAGGTCTGAGTCTGCAGGCTTTGAGGAAAGCCCTCTTCACCCATACACCAGGTACCTCCCAAACAGCCTCCAGTAAACAGCCTGACCAGCAAGTTTGTTAAATCCTCCATCCCAGGCACACTGGAGCTTACCTATGAGCCACCAGCTCCCTGTACTGTTAAGCAATGTGAGTAGAGCCACTCAGACAAAACTGGTTTTGTTGCAATCCAAACACAGCCTCTCGTGTGACAGAACTGTGTTTGTTGTAGCCAGAGCAGGCACAGTACTCCTGCACTGCAAAGCAGATGACCATGCTTTCAATTGCTGATAACTTCACCAAAGTTCAGAACAGTTGTGCTGAAATTCTCTGCACCAGGGTCTTGTTTCAGGCTTCCTTAAAATGTCTGATCACATGAAAAACTCAGTGTCAATCTTGCAGCAAGCTAGGGCCGGGCTCCCTCAGTCATGGAAGTGGATGATGCTGACATATCTTTAAAAAGCATGGTGTTAACTCAGTAGCACAGGACAAATTTTCAGGTAGAAAAAGATTTTATGGAGATGAAAAAGGCATATCTGCCTTCAGATGTAGTGGACAATTTGAGATAATTCTAGAGGCAAACTTAGACCCTCTTGTAGCAGCAGCTCAATCAGAGGCCTAAGATGAATGATGAGGAAATAGTTGAACAATTTTACCTGTTTCCACTAGAAAAAAGACAAGCAGCTGGGGATCTTCAAAGTCTTCAATATGTACACAGTGCTGTACTTTGGAAAAGTATAAATTACCACATATGCACACAGTACTGTACTTTGGAAAGGTATAAATTATCACATTGAGGGGAGAGGTTTGGATGGACATTATGGAAAAACCAGTGAAAAAGACAGCAAAATGCTGACCTCAATTAGGTGTCAGTGTGTTAGGATGGAGCTAAATGTAGACTGGGCTTGTCTCAGTGAAGGAATTAAATGCACACACCAGGGATATGGCAATTATTTTTTCGGTGACTCTCTGATAACTCAGCAAAAGGCAAGGATGCAGGGAAAATGTGGCCATGTATGCTGATTTCAACAAGGTATGAAAAAAAAATCATATTATACTCACACACACACAAATTGTATCCTTCTTCCAAAATTAGAAGAAATGATAAATTCAAACAGTTCCTTCACAGAGAAGAGGGGAGGATAAAAGCATTGCTTTTCCTCTTAAAATCTTGAAGGAAATCAGAGTTCAGTGAGTCATGCACTAGAAATGAGCTCAGTGAAATTTCATGTGTGGAAAAATCTCAGGTGAGTAATTTGTGCTGATAGTTAAAAATAGAGTTATTAATGATAGATGGCTTTTAAATGAGCCACAGAAAAGAAATATAAGGATCTCTCTTTTTTTGGGGAGGCTTTTCCTATGAAGAGAATTATTTATACCTAAAACCTGGGCGGGTTGGTCAGCTACTTTAGTAGCTATCAGATGTCATTCCAGATATACAAAAAGATGAATTGAAAGATGAATTAGTTTTTTCTTCCAGTCAAAAGCTAAACTTCAGTCTTTCTACATGCACCAGGGCAACACAGAAATGGTTGCTCCAGACAAATGTTTGGCCCAGTATTAACTAAGAGAGGCTGTTGATATCAGTAGTTCTCCCAGTGTTCTGCAAATGCTATTTTCCATGTGAATATAACATCCATCGGCAGCTTCAGGAGTCTAAAGACTGGGAGAGCAGGTGAGGACCAAAGGAGAGGCTTTGTAGGGGAGCAGGGCATTCGTTCTGCAGCACAAACATTAACGCTTCTGCAGCTCCAGTTTATCAGCCATCGTGAGGCAGGATGGGATTCACCAAGGGCAGGAAAGTCCCCACCCTGATTCAGGCACAGCTGAAAAAACAATCTGATGCTAGTTCAGTGTCCCAGGAAAGGAAGGAGCAAGGTTTCCTTTCAGGCAGCAGAAACAGGGGAATACAGAAAGCAGGAGGAGGCAAGTTTGTGTGGTTTGCTGGGGCTGGGATCCAAGGCACTCCTGGGGGAATGTAATTCCAGTCTGCCAACCTCCAGTTCAAAATTACACAGATGTCATGTCTCCAACAAAGGGTGAGCTTTAGAAACGAGAAGTGGCCGTGGTTCATCCCCTCACCTCCAGTGAATCTTCCTCAAGGAGTGTTTTTGAGGCACAGCAAGAACTTCAGGGCAAAGTACAATGCATTTTTAGGTGTTGAAGGAAAAAAAAACCGACACAAGAACAATGTTCCTGTTGGACAGAGGAGGCTCAGCATTCCACTGAGGAAACACCAGTGTACAGAGATGCACATTACACTGCTGAGACCCCACATCCTGAGGATGGATCTGGAAAAACAGGGAGGCCAGCCTGGGGGGAAGGCAGGAAATCCCTGCAGGAGATGAGGCAGAACAACGGGGCAGGCTGACGAGGCTGGAAATCTGTGGGGTTTTTTCCCAGGAGATGGCAGTAAAGGACAGTCGCCTTTCAGGCAGCGGAGCGCAGGGAGGTGGAAGCAGTGGTGGGAGCCGAGCTGCTCTCGGGCAGCGCTGCCTCCCTCTCCAGTCGCTCCTTCTTACCAGGAGCAAAGCTTTATTCTTCGCGTCAGTGCTTCTAGCAAGGGTGAGGAGCTAAGTCTTCCACATTTCCATACAGGAGGTAAATTAAAAGCTTTCTGCTTACCGTGACAGGATGGCACTCACAGCCTCATCCAGACTGGAAGAAGCCCAGGAGGTCTCTCCTCCATCCAGCCTCCCGCTCACAATGGGATAAACGCTGCATTCACACTGAGCTGCTTCCCACTTTGTTGCTTTCCCACAGTCGTGCCTTGAGACACTCCACAGACAGATTTCAGCTCCCTGAAGTAGCCTCTTCTTATGCTTAATGATCATGTTACTGCTTTCCCTGACTTGTTTCTGGCTGAAAACTCCCCAGTTTGGACTTATGACCACAACCTCTTGCTGTCTGGCTGCAGTCTTCAGTAAAGAGTCTGGCTCCATCTGGTTGGAAACCCTTTCTTATGTATTGAAAGTCTCTTGTCAAATTTCTCCTAAGCCTTCCTTCCTCCAGCTGAACAAGTCCAGAGCCCTGCATCTCTCCTCATGTACATTGCAGGATTCAGGAAAGTGCACCACCCTCTCTGAGCTCAGTCTAGACTTCAACCCAAAACAGGCCTGGCACCCTAATACTACTTCCTGAAAGGAGAAAGAAGGGAAGGATTTTATTCCTTTACTTTCTCTTAATTTAGTTATCTCCATTAATCTACAAGTTCTTCAGGTTCTCTACTCTTCCTTGAAGGAAAAAAGGATTTCCAAATCACATTCTGTACAGGTAACTGAAGCAACTTTGTGCTTATTTTAGGATCAGCTTTGTCTCAGAAGAGGCCAGTGTTCAGCTAACAAGGACTCAGGATACAGAAAAAGAGACAACTGGTTTTATGCACCCCAACACAAAACCGCCCCCTTTCCCTGCTTTACAGACGGGCAGAGTTCAGAAAGGACATTCATCCCTGAAGTGTTCCGTGACCTGGGAGTGGCAAAGATCTGGAAGTGCCAAAGTGCTGTGGTGTGGTACAGCTCTCCTCAGTCACTGCACTTCCAGAGCAAGCTGTGCAAGAGTGCTTCCTTGCTGCTGATGTTGCAGGACAAAGGACAATGACTATGAGTCCTCTGCCATTTCCTCAGAGCCTACCATAAGCCAGAGGAGTAATTAAATACTCTGGCAAAACCAGCAGAAATATGCTTTATTCTGCTCTGTGACTCACTGAGCAGTCCCCAGGAATAGCCAGGAATTTAAAGTAAAAGTGACTTGCCAGGCTGTCTGGTCAGTGGAGTTTGTTGCTGAGAGAAACATGGACAAGTTGACTATCTACTTCTTGACACTCTTGCATGTACTCAGCTTCCCAAACCTATTTATCCTGCCATTTTTATAAAGCCCATGAAAGGTGCATGGAAATCTGAAGGGAAACAGATAGGACAGTAGCAGACCACTGAAGACAAAACCTGGCAAGTGAAGCAATGGGTAGAGGTCTCATGCAAGGGGCTGAAGGGAGGATCATATTTTGTCCAGCTCAAACATCAAGTCAAAGCTTCCCCACATACCCACCATGGTATCCACCTCATCCCACATTGTTTATGAGTGAGTCAAACATCTGTTTTGTTCCTCAGAGGCACCCGGAGTGCTGCAGACAAGCCTCTTTTAATAAAAGAGCCTGTGTGCACCTGTGGGTTGAGAGCTGTCCCTGCTGGGGTGGCTCCCCCAAGGACAACCTTGCCAAGAATACATAACTCCTGTGCAGAAGCCAAAATTCAGTCCCAGACTGCCCTCATGGCTTGGCACCTGCCAGGGATGGGAACCCAGGCTCCTCACTATTCCCAAGCTCCTCACCAGTCCCAGGCTCATCCCCACCACCACCGTCTTGCTCTCCCTCATCTCACGTGCAGACTTCCAGCACGGCAGTTCTGCTTCAGACAGAGGCTGCCCATTTTGCTGGATGAGCAGATGGCCTGCCAGCCATGCTGAGGTGGTCAAGGAACATTTCCTCATCTCATGTCAGCCTGAAAACATTTAGCAGCAGAGCTGCAGGACCTGCTCCATTCTACCTGTTGGCATCATAGCTAAGTCAGACCTGGCCCAACAGAGAGGCTGCCATGACTAACAGGAATTACAGCCCTCTGCCATCCACCCAGCTGAAAATTGAACCTCACCTTCTGGATTCAGATTTTCTACACTCTGCTTCCTGAGCTGGGCTAATGAAGGCTTGGCCTCACAAATTCTCTTCAGGAGCTGAGGAGTGAATCACTGCTCCGGGAGAACTGATAAGCAGCACTAATTGGTAACCTCAGTGAGAACCATTAGTTCATTTTGAGGGAGGAAAATGAATCATTAGCTGGTTTATTGCAACAGCTCAAGTTACTTTTCTCTCTCCTCTTTCTTTGTTTTTGCTCTATTTTAGAAACATTGGCCAGCCAAAACTGACTCACCAATATGCCTGAGGCTCTTCTTTTCTCAGGCTCACACAGAAGCACCATGGACACATCATTCAGGTTCTGTATGGATAGCAACCAGGTTATTCCCTTAAAGCTGCACCAGGTGAGCAGAGGCTGGATGTCAGCAGGCAAAAGTCCACTGTGCTGAGAAGTTCAGGAGCTAAGGTTCATGTTTACCTTTGTGGAAGGTCAGAATGGGCTGGACCCTGTGTGTTGCAATGAGGGAACAGCCTGACTAGTCAGAGGACACACAGACAAATAGATGGGACACTCACTCCACGCAGAAAGATGGAGACACCTCTCCATTTGGCTTTAGTAATGTGAAATTTGAAAAAAAAGTCTAATGCTTTATGCTGTAAGAGCACTGTGAAACATGGAGTGGTGTAACAAAATCTGAAGTTAATTCCAAACTCTGCAGGCTGGGGTGGCATGTGGGTGTTAGGACAGCCCTGTTCTTACTGCATTATCAACAGCCCTATGGCACGCTGGTGGGGCAGATGAGAAAGTCTGTCCCCACAAAAAAGACTCAAGAGAAACTACTGAAGGCATTAAATCAATGAGCAAAATCCCTTCGTGGCTATTCCTACCCCAGCTTTTGCAACCTTAGATCCTCTGCAGCCTCGTCTCCACACCTTGCCGTTCCTGAGCATTTCCACACATTGTAGCCTAGGCTACAATCACGACCTACCAGGGCACTGAGGCCACGGGCAAAACAACGTAGGGAAGTTTACACTGCAGCTTCCCCTGGCTGCCTGTGGGGTGCTGAGAAACTCCTCCTTTGTGTGCTTACTTACGTGTGTAGGTAAAAACAGACATGGATCTCGTGGCTTTTATTTACAGTCCAGTTAGAAAAGAGCACAACACCCCGCCCCACCCCCCCATTCATTTGCTACGTTTAAAAGAAATACAGTGTGGTTTGCCAAGACATACAAACTCCTTTGTTCAGAAAAGGCAAAGAAACCAAGGGAACAGCATTTTTTTCCAGTTAAGTCAACTCCTTGATTACAAAAACACCAAAACTAGAAGGATATATAATACAGAGAAAGTGCTAGCAGGGAAGTAAGTAATTTACGACTACCACAAAAGACTGACAGAAATAAACAAACAAACAAAGAAACCTCACAAAATTTTTAAGGCCCGCCTTGTTCCTGTGTCATCAATATGTGATTTATGTCCCTGGAGGTGTGACATGGGAGCTGCTGCATCTGCACCTCTGAGCTGAGCCATTTGACATTGACATCCACTGCTTACAGCTTCCAGGTGCAGAAATGAAGATGGAGCTGGCAGGTTGTTTGGCCCAGTTCTCATACATCACACTTGTACATTCTTATACCAAAAGCTGCATGTATTTTTTTTTTCTCAGATGCAGCAGGCCATCAGTTGTTTTTCCCCTGGTGAACACCACATAATTAGGCATAAAATGGCCCAGCTTCCAGAATCAGGTATATCCATTCTAAGTTAAAAAAAGTATACAGATTTCATAGTAGTAGAGGAAAAGTTTAAAATGTGAGTCTTCAATGCCCCAAAATCACAAATACATACCTCATTTTCTTTCTGGATTGTTACATCTTTCTCATGATTATTTAAAGGCTCGTTACATCCAGTGTTTGAAACAACCATGATGCAGCAAAGCTCTCCACGTCTCAGGCCACATTCCATTTATGTCCAAGTATATTTTTAAGTACACTCATAATCTTAACCCTCTCAGGTTAAAAAACACCACCAAGCTCAGAATCTCAGAAAACCAAAGACTATCTTTTCCAAATCCTCTCTTATCTGCTTCCTCCACTATTTTGAAAATTCCTCTCACTAGCCAAACTCATCTCCACCTCCCCAGCTGCTCTCCCATCCTCTGTTCATTTCTCTCTCCCTCATCTACTTGCTTTTTCCATCCATCCTTGGCTCCCTTCCACACAGCACAAAGCTCTGGAAAACCAACTCATGCCTGAAAACAAACTTCAATTAATCAAAGATTATTTTCTCATCCTTGTGCTTCTTTGACACAATCTGATTTTACAAAGCACTGGAATTTTTTTTTCAGAGAAGAGCACTCAGTCTTGGAAAGGGCCTGGCATGGGGGCTCAGGGCTGTTGGTCCAGGAGGTTTTTCAGATCCAGGTCTCAAATTTAATCCTGAGAAAGCAGCAATGGCCTCGTGTCCTGTCCCATGGGGCACAGGGAGCTGTGCTAGCGGACGAAGGATGCCACATGTGCTGACACTCCGAAGGGCGCAGAATAAGCTGCCGCTAATCCTTGCAGGCCGACCACCAGGTAGTGACAACCCTTCTGCAGAACCTTCCCGACATTCTGGGGAGAGAGAGATGACAAAAAGGGATTAAAAAAAAAAAAAGACAGGTGATAGAAATTCCTTCACATAAAATCATTCCGACAGCCGATGTCACGGCCCCAGAAAATTAAATTCTCCCACAGCTAACAAGGGCTGGAGGGTGGAAAAACATTTTACCATCTATTTTTATATAGGCACACACACACCCACAGGGTATAGTTAAACTGAACGGATGCAGCCTCCACAGGAAGCCAGGCTTTTATACGTAATTCTATTCAAGAATAAAATTAGTTTAAATTCACCCTAGTTTGTGGAAGTACATCATTCCCACATTACATGTTTTAACTATGTTAGTAATTCCTAGAAGTTCATAACGTGCTAAAACTGGAACTGAACAAGAAGGCAGTAATCACTGAGAATACTTTTATGGAAATTTAACTGCTTTTTGTTAAAATAAGACCTTTTTTTGGTCAAAATAAAAAAGTTTTGATCCACATCAGTACACACTCAGGAACTCATCTATGTACTGATTAGAGATAAGATTGCCATGAATTATTTAACTGAAAATCTTAATTTAATTTTAATTTCAATTTCATTTTTGATAGTTTTTACTCATATGGCTGCTCATGACTGGGGAATTAATGTGGCCAGATTTGGAGGAGTATCAGAATTAATTGTTAGTAACTCTTTTTGGTTGTGTGGGACTAGATTAAAATGACCTCTTGTAACATGGAAAACACTGAATCTGAGAAAATACTTTTAAATCAGGGAAATCCAGTCAATATCTATTATATTCTTATGAATTCTTAAAGCTGGATTACTTTACTTAAAGAGGTTCTGGCACATGAAAACCTTCACCTGTCATGATGCTACTACACAGTTGAACTTTGATGGTTTTACTCCTATGGGAACTTACTCAAAAGGAGTTAAGACCCCAAAATACAAAGGCAGCTGGAGCCTGGGGGCAGATCCCGGGGCTGGAGGAGAAGATGCAGGGCTTCCCTTCCCACATCTGCCCCTGCCCTCACTATGTCACACTGGAGTCTTCTTCCCCCCTTCCTGCCCTTCACTTACCTACCCACACCTCACCTGTTCTTTCATGAGCTGTTCTTTATGCCAGAGCCAAACTGGCAACCCTTCCCCATGGGAATGTCACCTGGCCAACACAGAAGGGAATACACAGCGCCCAAGAGCTGGCCCTGCGCTAAACACCACTAAAAGCATCTTTAGACCAACAGCACCACCAGCTAAGTGATGACCTGCTGCAACCATTCTCACAAAACTGCACCTTACAGATCAGGGCTGCAGGCTTGAGAGAGCTTCCTACAGCATGGGACCTGGAAAACAGTGCTGGAAACTCGAAGAATCAAATTCACCACGAAAGAATGAAATATTCTTGTCATTTCTTTATGAAACAGTAGGGTTTGAGAGGCAGCTCCTGACAGCGTTGACATCTGTAAACTCAATTTCAAAAGTAACTTTGCCAAGCTAATGGCATTTTCTGCATGTCAGACATAGCAAGCATATCTTTACCAAAATGATATTTTTTTTTAATGGAATGCAGTAGAAAGTCATGTCGCATGCTGACATCTGTAATCTCAGTAGCAGGAAAGGATTCCTGACAACAGACAGGTTTGTCCTGCTAACACAGAAACTGTTCTTTGCTACAAACATCCAAGAAATACCTGACACGTCCTTAAGCGACATTAACAAGAGAAAAACAATAGAATTCTTCCACATGGCAACTTTGTATTCAAAGGCACCCATCTTCCGGTGGGAGGAAAACCAAACCACCAGACTGTAGGACTTGTGACTTCCCTCACAGGAAAGCAAAAGAACAGTTTTGATCCAAAATTGTTGTTACGGGTGAAGAACAAGCTGCGTTTTTTTCCCTGTAACTCACAGCAGTGATTTGTAAGGGTCACCTTGGCCAAGGAATGTCCTGCAGGGCTGTTTACCGTTTCTTTCGGGCACTTCAGTGGAAAGGGAAAAAATGCAGGCCAATTAACTGGAAGTTTTAAGGAATAGTTCTAAAATTACGACGCCGAGGAAAACACAGAACCAAGCGAGGCAAAGCACCCGTCACATGGGTCAGCTTAGTGTCATTTTCACTCGGAACGGACAGATTTTGTACTCTTTGATCCAAACGAGGGTTGGTGTTCGCCCCTGCCCCAGCAGCACCGGCTCCTTCCCGGACAGGTCCAGAGCAAGCCCCGATCCCACCTCGGAGCCGGGCGCTGGTTCTGAAACGCCTGCGGGATAAGGGGAATTCCGGGAACTGTGGGAGCCGAGACCGCGCTGCCCTCCCGGCACTGCAGACCCCGTGCCGGGGGTCCCCATGCCGAGGTCCCCATGCCGAGTGTCCCCATGCCGAGTGTCCCCATGCCGAGTGTCCCCATGCCGAGAGTCCCCGTGCCGAGATCCCCATGCCGAGGTCCCCATGCCGAGTGTCCCCGTGCCGAGGTCCCCATGCCCAGAGTCCCCATGCCCAGGGTCCCCATGCCCAGGGTCCCCGCTCCGGCCGCCCCGGGCGCGCTGTGCCCTCACCTTTCCGTACTTCTTCAGGCGCTTGCCATAGGGCCGCTTGCCGGGGGCCCGCGGCGGGCGCAGCGGCTCGTAGGGGCCGGGCAGGACGGCGAAGCGAACCTTCCTGCCCCTGGCGCCCTCCTCCTCCTCCTCCTCCTCCTCCGGCAGCACCGCCGGCCGCGGGGCCCCCGCGCTGCTCCCGGGCCCCGCCGCCGCCTCCTCCTCCTCGCCGGGCAGGATGGACACCTGGTCATCGCCGTGGCCGCGGCGGGAGAACCTGCCCCTCACCTTGGCGCCCAGCCGCGCCCCCACCGCCATGGTGCCGCCGGGCGCCGACCCGACCGCGCCGACCTCGGGCGCTTCCTCCGCGCTGCGCCACAGGTGTGGCCGGAGGCGGCCGCTGCCCCCTCCCCGGGGCGGGACGGCTGCGGGAAGAGGCGCCCCGGCCCGGGGCTGGCGGTGTCCCCGGCTGCGATCCTGCGGGGAGCCTGGAGCCCGGGGCTGGAGCCCGTCAGCTCGGGCGGGACAGGTGAGCGCTGACGGGGAGGCACAGCCCCGCACCGCCCCCGCGCTGCTCCGGCCTCGGCGCCGCCACAGCCTCGCAAGATCCTTCCGTAGCACCGCTCCAGAGGTCACGCTCTTTCCCCGTCAGCGAAACAGGCCAAGCTCCTTGGACATCCCTCAGTTATCGGTGTTCCTACTAAAGCCACGGGTGAACAGCCTCTTCTGCGTCCTGGGCTGCGTTCGGCCGCCCCTGGCCAAGTGGGAAGTGGCGAAGAAGTTTCTCAGTTTTCTTTTTGGGGTGGGCTGTGATAGCCCCAGCTCCGCGGCTGGGGTACTGCAGTGCAACACTGCCTCTCCTAAGCCGTGTTCCTCAGCTAGGGTACAGCAAGAAAGGCAAAATTGTTCAGGGAGGATAGATACAATTTATTAAACCAGTTGGCGTATTTATCATTTGATAATGGATGTGAATGCTTTGCAGATGCAACACGGGGAACAAAGCTTTGAACCTGCATCTCCCCAAGATGTGTAACATCTGGAAAGTAAATCCTGGACGTCACATCCTTATCTGCCAAAGGACGCTGATTCACCTCCTTCACAGCTCCAGAAAGCTGTGTAAAGAACAGAGGGACCACGTCCCTGAAGGGTGGAAGGTGTGAGCTAAGTCTCAGCACTGTCACTACAGGAAAAGTGTGAGAAACTCTGAGGTAGGTAATGTTTCCCCATCTTCCCAAGAGAGGCAGGACTTTCCCCACGGACTTGGTTTGTACCTCACAAGTTTGCTTCCTTTTTCAGAATTTATCAAAACCTTCACAGAATACATCTCTCAGCTGAGATTTAGTGCCTCCACTTGCATGGTGGCTGGGGAATCACATGTTCTGAAACGAATAGGTCGAAGGTACCCTTAGGTGTATGACACTAGATACCAAAACCTCATGTCCAAACAGTTCCTGGAATTTTAGCATCATCTGTTACCATAAGGCACAATGACCCCACTTGGTTCCCCAGCAGTGTCGTTCATTCAGTGGACCAGCAATGACTGTTTATTGTATTTTCACTGATTCATATATATTTTAATGTTCTTAAACTAGACTGTGAAATGGGATGCACTAGTTTTGGAAATGTTGGTATACCTCAAAGAAAGAAATAATGCAGAAAACCCCCAAACCCAGATCAGCTGAACTATGCAGTAACCCCACTGCCCACCTCCACCCATCCCAAACAGCCCCAGCAATGCTGCCAACAAATTACAGTTGAATTCATGTGGCCCCTGAAGATTTGAGACATCCTTATCCCTGCCTGAAGCTGGGAAATATGACGTGGTATTTAAAACTCTGTATTTCCAAAGTTAAAGCTGTGCTGATAAAATGCCACACCAGTCCCTTCCCACGTGGAAACTGGAAACATTTGGATCTGAAATGCAGCTTATCCCACTCTTACCTAAGGAGTAACTGATATGTAACAGGTCCAGTACAAGGCAGCTCTTGAGGGTGCCCAGAACCTGGCACTGAGGTTGGGTAGGCACCATCCCACTGATCCCAGACTAAGACTGCCTGCCAATAAAACCAGAGCCCTTTTTCAGAACTGCTTTCTCTGACCTGCCTGTCTCTTACTGATGCTGGGACAGCAGATTGGGAAAGCCAAATGCCGCACTTGTGTGCCCCTACATCTTTTGCACTCAGACTCTGTCCTTGAGGAAGCTCTGGGTGTATTTGCTATGGAGAGCAAAAAGTGGGTCACAGCTCATCTTCCAGCAAGGCAAAAGGAGGAGGGCACATGGTTTAGAAATCAGGGCAGTTTCACACTGCTGGCAGCCACTGCACAGAACACCAGTTGCAAGCTGCCCTGATATATAAACATTAAACTGGCAATACCATGTTTCATGGGAAAAGTTGAACTAAAATTCATCAGCTCTGTCCTCTGGAAAAGCTAGGTGTGCTCCATAAAAGACTGCTACAGATCTGGTTACATGGAGTGGTGAAAACCAGCAGCAATCTAGGGCAAAGTTAGCCACGGAAAAACAGTGCTTGTAAAGCGGGAAGCTCTCCTAAGTACTTAATCTACTGTCTCACAGCATGACCTATATTTTTCCCACTGAACCTTCTGAAAAGGCAAGGATTTTGTTTCACGACCAAGTTCATACATGACCTTAGATTAGCATCACTGTTACATTCCAGTTGTGTATTTTTACAAATAATTGAGCATTTATGGACATTTATGGGTAAATTGAGCAGACACACAGCCCCCTCCTCCCCAGACTGATTTTTGGTGAATTCCTGTAAAGCTCCTGGACATCCATTTCTAAGCAATGCTAAACCACTGATACTTTCTGAACAGAGCAGGACTACTGAACCCATGCAGTGCAGATCCTGAATTCATACCATGCTGAAGATGGAGCCTGTGCACCTTTCAACTGTTTTGCTACCTGCAGTAATGACTGTGGTTTTATAAAGGGCAAACAACAAGTATTTTAGTATGAGAACTGTTCAAGTAAGTTTTAATAGAGTGCACCAGTGAATCAAGATGACTTGCATCAGATTTGGTTCAATGAACATCAGATAAAAAAAAAAAGAAAAGGGGCTACAGTTCTTTCTTTCCAAACACCACCCTTTTTCTAAGGCAACAATACACGTCCATTTCCGAACATAACTGTTACATAGGAAAGCTACATCACAGTACAGTATGTAAAGTCCATCTCGGTCAAGAAGCCATTAGAGAATGGCACATTTACTACACTTACAGCTTTCTAACTTAGGGTTACAGAGTTTACCACAGCTTTTTTTTTTAATTTTTATTTTTTAAAGTGACAATTTCTTAATGAACTTTCTATTCTTCACAAGAGTGTGCAGATGGGGCCCATATGTTGATATTACAGTAATTACGACATTAAATAACATTGCACAACCAACCTCTATGGTTAATTCAGTACAAAAGAACAAGTATTAAAATGTACCAGTACTAGTGGTTTTACATAGTTTATAGTCATTAATTATGAAGGAAAAAAAAAAGTGGGGCTGTTTTTTTTTTTTTCTTTTCTGTAGGCAAGTGCCTAATTACAAAGCTGCACATTACAGGCATAATGATGTGGAATAAATACAAGAAATCTGGTAAAATATTAAACACAAACAGGTTACATGGGAACAAACTGTACAACCACAAAAGCATAAATCAACAATTTATCATTATAAACAATGTATGTTTAGCTGTAAAATATTATGTGGAATTGCATGTACTCTTTGGGGGCACATGTTCCAAAAGCCAAGCTAATTCCTGAGGTGGTATTATTAACTTACACAATTGGTCAACACTTCAGATTATCTTGTGCTATTAAACAGTCCCAATGTTAATAGATTTCCATAAAATGGAATTTGTAGTATTCTGAAGGCAGCAAATAAGTGATATTTTACACCAAGATATTCAAATGAAATAATTCTGGTTCTCCATTTTGGTGCTACATTTGTTAATGTGCCATGGGAATAAGCACTGGAATTTGCAGACAGAAATCACTTATGCCTGGTTTCTGTTCCCCCACAGCTCTGAGCTGGCCAAAGGCAGAACAAAGTTTCTAAACTGTAAGTGCCAACACTGTAAACATATTTGTCTCTTTTTTTCAACTAAACACTGTCCAATAACAAGGATAAGAGCCAAAGATAAGCAGGAACAGTCTCATGTAGAACAAAAGCCAATTACTCATCGACTTTTGGTTCAACTCATGAACAATTTTTAAATAATTAAAAATGGTCATGCTATAGTTGTGAAAACTGGTTTGTGCATTTGACTCAGGACACAAGTTTTTTAAAAAACACATGGTAGAGGTAAGACTTATAAAACCCACCAAAAATGTAAATGATAGGGAAGAACTTCTCCAACTCAAAGCATCAAACATACATTTCTGTGCAGAAATCTAGACAACTATACAAGATCTGAATTTAAGCAGTCATCTTTTTATTATACAACTCTATGAACATAAAATGAACAGAATGCTCTATATACTTACCTGTACATGTGAACATAACTTCTTTAGCTACAGTTATTTAATATAGGTCATACTGGATTTAACTTTACAATTCTGAATAACTATGTATAACCTTATTGCAATAAGGGCAATTTCTACATGGGGAATTTCACAGGCCAATCACATTAGGCGAAACCAGTACATTCAAAGTGTAGATCATGTATGAATCTTCCCTGATCCCAAAGAATTTAGGTTCTCTTTACAGCTTAAGCTCATTTGCTATCTTGGATGCAATGTTCTTAAATGCAATAGAAGTCCCAGATATTCTCTTGAAGCGAACTCCGTTGAGCGACAATCGTGGCAGTTTGCAGACTTCCATCTCCCACTGAACAAGGCTGTCTTGTCGTGCATCACCGTGGACACAGAAGAGCAAAAACCTCTCTTTTTGTTCGTAATCACAGTTATTGGCATCTAACACTTTCCGAATCTCTCTCATCATATCGTTCGGGTCCATAGAACTCGTGGTCTTCATACTCCACGTGAACCGCAAGGAGCGTGGCTTTGAATCTTTGCTATCCTCCTTTTCTCTGTCTTTAGGCTCCCCAGAAACACTCCTGGAACAAGTGACACACAGCAAAGTCAAAACCAGAGCAGTGTAGCCGAGAGAGAGAAGAGAAGAGAAATACAGTTCTTGAACAGGGGTTTCTAAACTGCCATTGAGATGCCATGAGTCATGGGTAAGCTAATTCAGGGAGTGGGATGGACACTGCTGGAACAGCCCTGCCCCACGGGCTGCACACGTGTGCTCAGCACAGCACCGTGCCACAGTAATGGCACACAGCAAAGCAAGTTTGGAAACCCCTGCTCTACAATGTTCTGATGACAACATGTACAATGGGAACTGCAGCAGACACACGTTACTCCATACTGCTCCAAAGAAAGTGGAATCTATGTAAAAGCATGACAAGTTCTGCTGATTTCATGATCTGGAGCATGCCATATAGCAACAAAACTGAAGTTGAGGGACACAATCCTGAAGCAAAAATCATACTGTAAAAGCAGCAGAGGAAGAAATCCCACCCTGCAATTCACAACCCTTCAGTTAATTTCCTCCCCTCTTTTCTGCCTTCCCCCCACCTTTTGTATTTGTAGATTTTTGACCTCTCTCTGTGTCAAAAGACCTTATAATAATGTGTTTTATTATAACTGATGTGGCAGAATTTTGGATTGCAATTTGGTTGCAAACAGCCATTTGAGTACATGGCCAGTAGCTTTTACAAGTGTTTTACAAATACAGACACAAACTGTTTTATTTGATAAAGGACAAAATTGCAAGGGAGCAATTTCCAATTAATGCTATTAATCTGATGCTTTCTTATCAAATGGATTACTTGTTCCATTGCAGAAAACATTTTGAGAATCAGCACTAATTATTTTACAGTAACTCCACAGTCAGCTGTGTCTGTTCTTGCCTCAGGTACTCCTGATGCTGATGCCTCCCCATCCATCACTGAGGAAAGGTGCTGCTCTCATTTTGAGTCTATAAACCGTCATTATTATTCAGAGAGGAGTCAAAACAAGCACTTTTAATTCAACTTTGTGTGACCCCCAGAGAACCACATTGATATAAAGGGATAGGAGCAGGGGTAAGATCTCAAATGACTTTTTTAGCCCAAAACAGACGCTGTAGGATGACAAAAAGCAAAGAAAGCTAGAGAATGAAAGCAAAAGCTGAAAGCAACTTTACACTTCATTTGAACACTTAGTCTCTTTTCCCTTTCCACATCCAAGAATTTGACAGCTAAGAGACTCTGAATTGAAAAGGGCTAACTTGGATAAATGCATTGTGTATTATATACAGTGTGTCTGGGTAAGAATGTGGTGGTTTTTATTTATTATTTTTTTTAATAGAGGCATTCTGTTTTGAAAACTAAATCAATACTTTCTGTAAGTGACCATCCATTTAGAATGAATGTGAACTACAATGCCTGTTCATTAGAGAGCAGAAAAATAAAGAGGTATGCACTGTGCTTAAGCACACCAAAAGCTGAAACATGGCAAAAGAGCAGATATACTGGAAAATGAGCATATGAAGGAATGTTTTATTGCTAACAAAGCATCTGTAGATTTGCGAACAGTGATTGCCACAGAAATTCAATATTTGGCAGCCACAACCCCTTTTGTCTGAATGTCACTTGCTTTATTTCTCAGAGGAAGTGACATTCACTTCTCAGGGACTATAAGGTGTTTACTTATGGCAAGCAGCAGCTTTAGTAATGAGCACAGTATGTAACTATAGTAAAAATTTAATAGATATATCTATACACACAGACACACGAAGCATTTACAATGTCCACTGAAACCAAAAGTAAACACCATTAAATATTTGTAAATCAAAATTATTTTAAGTGCCTAAAGGATTGGTTAACTCCTACAGGGGGCTTTATTACTCAAAGGAATACGCTTACATAAAGTTTTGTATTAAATACTTCGCAAGAAAGCAGAAATGAGGGATATAAAGGACCTCGCCAAGACCCCCTCCCCCCAGTAGAAAACATTTTTAAAATACAGAATACTTAAGCACTATTCTCTTTTACATTCTGATTTAAAAGGCTTTAAGAAATCACTTGATTTGAAAGACCTGGGAGCGAAGTATTAATAGTGACTCCTCACCTTGAGGTGTCAGTTCTGCCACTGGCTTCGCCTTCACTTGGATCCCTCAAAACAAAGTTAAGGTTGAGATTCAATGATAAAGGTGAAAAATAAAAGTTAAGAAAACCTACACCTAGAACAATGTTAAATAGCTACTGACAAAAAAAAAATCAGTATAATAATGTCAAACCTAAGACTGTTTAATATAATTTTTTCACAGCTGTAATTTTAGTTTCCCTTTATGACACCTTAGTTGTATCCAGCTCTGACATGTAATTGTTTAATTTTTTTTTCCTCCAATTGATGGCAGAATTAACATGTTGTTCTGAACCTACTGCAGACAGAGCAATGGCCACATGTAATTCCAGCAAGCACAGAGGAGCAGTTGGTCACACAGTGGTCCAGGAAGGCTCCACTCTGCACCCTTGTGGGTCAGGCCTTTGTGTATCCCTGAAAGCACTTTGAGACAAGCCCATGCTTAAGCACACTCAAGCAATTAACAAGAAGATGTGCCTAAGAGTTTGTGAGACCAAATGTTTGAAGCCCAGTTCAGGAAAGTTACTTCAACATCTGCTTAGCTTTAAGCAAATCAGCTGTTACACTGACTTCAGTGAGATACCAGAGAACTCAAGGTTAAATGTATTTTTAACTTGTTGCATTAGAGCTGTGCTTTGCAAGGAACTGGTTTATATTATGTCTCTTTAGGATGAAGGAACTTGGAATATATCTCCAGGTTGTGTAAGCCACCTAGGTACATTCCTACCAATATTTAGCACCCAATTTGAATTACCTGATTAATGTAATACAACTAACATCAGGGAAGTATCATTTGACATAAGCCATTGATTCAAAATACTTCAATACCCTATTCACTAAGCATTTTCATTATGCATTTATTTTATATACTTACCAGAAAAGGCATTTACCCTTGTCAAAAGTTAGTATAAAAAGTCTTTCATGACACCTTCTAGTCAAAGTATGCTTTAAACCATTATTTCCTGAACAGTACAAAAATTGTAAGTTATGTGATCCAACTCAAAGAGCAGCAAAAAAAAAACAACTCCTGGACCTCCACCCATGTAATTCCAACCATTAAGTCTTAAATAAACCAAATTAAAAATAAAAACTAAAAACACAACAAAACACCCCACCATCACCAGTAACAGAACAAACACACACCTTACAGGGCTGTGACAAAATATACTTTCAACATTATAAAACACACTAGGAAATGCTATAAAATCTTCTATAATAAAGGTAAATTTAAAATACATAAATTTAGGATATCTTAATTATAAATACATAGTTTAAATTATTATTTTAATATTTTAAGATAATGAAAATACTATTTCTTTGATCTCTTAAAACAACATCAAGATATCATTCCTTTCCAAAAAATAAGGAACTGTTACACAAAAAAGCAGCCTGTACTCTTGAAATTGATTAGTTACTCAACAGAAAATACCTTTTTCCCATTTAGAAATCTACACTGACAACAGTTGATTAGCTTTGCTGTACTACTTTTCGTCTCTTTAAAATCAGAGAACAATTCTCTCCTTGCAACTATTTAATTGCTGGAGATACCAGTAATGGAGGATCACAGTTCCGTATGTTCAGATTTCTGAAAAAAGAAAATAATTCATAACCTTTTTTCTTTTTGGGTCTTCATATGAGGTATTACTTAGATGCACTACCAGCTCACCAGGTGAAATCAATTTTGTGAGGAACATCACTGCATTTCTTGCTTTCTCTTCTTGCTTTCTCTCTTCTCTTCACTTGTAGTACCATCTTATGCAATTCAGGATATTTTACTTACAAATTTGCAACTATGAGCTTAACCAAACTTTTGATTTATCTTTTTTCCCCCTGCACACAAATGGTAGAATTCAGCATGAATTCAGCCTGATTCAGCAAGGGAAAGAGAGAGTTCCAGGATGTGATTGTGTTGTAAAACTAAGAATAATGCATTATGGACACATCTAAAGGCTTGAGAATTAATAGACAAATCACTGGTAGAAAGAGGCAAACTAAAAATTAAGTCCCCTTTTGGGAAAACTCTTGTGACTGCTAAGTCAGTCACTTGATCTTGAGCAGTGTATTTGAAAAGCCTTTCTCAGCACCTCTCCTCACAGGATTATTACTGATAGCATCATCCCAAGAATGAATGCAGATCCAGGATGTGTGGGTTTTCTTCTTTCAGAAATCTGAACTTACACTTGAGGAAGCTGGTGACATAATAAAACAGGCTGTATCATACTGAAATACTATTTTTTCCACACTTCCAGACTTCTGCCTGCTTCTCACTTCTTCACAGATTTTGGAATTACCTGAAATAACTTGTGAATACCTACTCCTTTTAAGAACAGCAATAAAATGATTGCAAATATAGCCTTTGCAACAAACTGCATCCAATTTAAAAAGTGAAATACTGTTAACATTAAATAATGATTCATTTTGAAGTCACTCTTTCAGTATTTAAATTAATTTATTTTAATTTAATTGCATTACAGCTGTGATACAGGAGCAAAAGCCCCTTTTGAGCAATGCTCTCTTGCTCCTTTAAGATAAAGAAGCAGAACACCTGGTCAAGCAATGATTACAATATATACACAAAAGTGAAACAAGGCAGATTCTGGAAGGAACGCACAAACCAAGCGGTGCTCTAACTAAATTTATATTTAAACTAGAAAATTCAATTAAAGCCCTGGCTACAGGCTGGGCCTCTACAATTCTTTTTTCTCTTGAAACTCTCGGTACCAACCTGCGAACGAACTTGGAGGTGATCTTGCTGATGATGCCCGTGGACGTGCCCCTCCTGGCGTGCGCGAAGGCGCCGGTCTCGTGGGAAGGCGAGGCGGGCGGGCCGTTGTAGGTGGCGTTGCGCCGCTCCCGCAGCTGCTCCCCGTGGAACGTGCTGCGGCTGGAGCTGCCCCGGGGAAAGCGGGTCCGGTCTGGAGTGGCGGTGCTAATGCTATGAGCAGATGGGGAGGCAGCAGGCACTCTTTGAGTTGCACTGCTGGGAAAACAAAAGCGTAAATAACGAGAAAGACCAGGCTAAAAAGCCCTCCTACGTGACAACTGGTTCTCAAGGATGGGAAAGAAACCTCACTCTTGATTATTCCTAAAATCTGAATGTGCTACTGATTTGCTTTTAGGATTCATACTCAGTTTGATTTTGCAATGAAAATATCTCTTGATTATTTCTATCTCAAGTATTAGAGCTGTTAAAAAAAGTATACACAGACAATGGGACAAAAGGAAAAAGACAGAAAAGTCTATAGCACAATCTGAAAGTGTCCCTAGCTCTCTTCCAGAGAAATGTGTTCATTAATACCCTTAACACAAGCACTCCCAAAAAAACTTAATGGATATTTCTTAAGTCATAACAAAGCTATTCAGGCAGTTAATAGTAAGAACAACTATACCGTGGTGCTTTTAGACAGCAACAAGCTTAGTGACCTACAAATCGGAGAGGTTAGCATTCTGGTAGTTCATTTCAATTTATGGTGGCCTGTGTTGTACAGTCCCATCTAAAGTAGTCAAAGTTTTAACTACTTAAGTTTTACAGAAGTTTCCAGAGGGAGGCAGTCAAGGAACTTCTTTAACTGTATGCAAATGTGTGCCATGAACAAAATCCATAATAACCACAATACTTGAGCAAGCTCCTGTTTAAAACCAGAATGCAATGTGGCACTCTGAGGTCTGTCACAAACTGAACAAGAGCATTTCTGAAGTGCACAGCAATAAAGAATGTCCATCAATCTGTTACCTTGGTCGGTAAGCTTCAGTACCATCTTTGATGGTTGGCAGTGTGACTTTGATAGGGTGACCAGAGGCAGACATAGACTTCTGATGCCGAGGGCGGGTGGAGACAGAGGCCACTGCAGAGCCTGCAGAGGATGTGCTGCTTGCAGACATTTCTGTCAGGCTTTTGCAAGGCAGCAGGGATGGACAAATGACAAGGAAAAAGAAAGGTTAGTGTCAAACCCCTTATGAAAAGAGAAAATTAACTCATTTAGAACTCAGCAGCGCTGAGAAGACTGAGTGACCAAGCCACCTTAGTCAGCTAAAGTAAAGAATACAGAATTCTAAGAAAATTATGTTCATCCATAAATGAATTCTCCAAATATGTTAAGTTAGGCCTTTTCATTCCTCCCAAGATTAAAGCTTACACACACGTTATTCGAAGTAATGAAGAGAGACTACAATGAATACAAGGACAAAAAGTACTGCAAAAGAAATTCACAAATACTTAAATAGACTGATTAAATATACTCTCCTTTCGTGAATACCCTTATTTAAAGTTAAAACAAACATCTAAAATCTGAAACATTTGGAACTTCTGTCACATAATCCTTTGGAAGTGACTGATTTTTAAAGGACCAATTTGTCCTCCAGACACTGCTGGGCTGAGTCAACCCTTTCAAAGTACAGTTCCTTCTATCAGTACTTTCATTTCTCCTTCCTCAAGCAGCAAGAAAGGTGGAAGTAGTGGCAAAACTATTGTGCCATTAATTTTTAAAACAAAAGCCAAATTAAGGCAAAATACAGCTTTGCCTCTACAAGCATAAGTGAAATTGCATTAATAATATATTAGCAACTGGAGTCCCACAGCTAAATAATATCTGTAGCAAAGAGGTAAAGACTTCAGATGAATAATTCGATGACACAAGACATTCAGCTGCACCAAATCCAAATTCAATTGCAACACAACATCTTGAAGGAAAGGCAAATACTACAATGCAAAAGAAAATTATTTCTAATTTATCAGAATATGCTCAAAGAACTGAGCACAATTTTCACTGCATTCATGAAAGGAACAGGGACTAAGAATCTTTCAATACTATAGAAAAAAAATCAACTGCAAAAATAAAAAACATTGAACAGAACCCCTTCTCTTTACAGCGTTTTATGTATTAAATCTCCTGAAAGAAAATATCTTTGTCAGATCAGAAAAAATAGTGCAATATATAACCCTCTATTTAAAAACACCTGTTATCTGTTTTTTTTTCAAAAAAAGATTGTTAGACCTTTGTTCAAAAATTTGAAACTACATAAAAATTTGGGAGAACACTTTTGAAAGCACACATCCAATAATTTGAAATTAAAATGAAATTAAGGAACTACATTAAATAGCAGAAAACTAAAGTGTTCAATTAAATAGATGTCTTTTACATGTTCTGCAGCTCATCATTTTACTGTAAATGAACAACCCTGTACTTCTCTTATTTCTATTTTAATGATGCATACATTTTATGCATCATTAAAAGATTCAAACACTATAACAGAAAACAAAAGAAAACTAGTTTACTAGACTAGACCATGCTATTTTGTGCCACAATTTTTTTTTGTTCATTTTACAGTAACTGCTGTATTTGAATAGCTTGAAAAGTATCAGAGTAAGAACTGTTACTTGAATCTTACCAAAAAAAAAATCCAGTTTCTATTACTCTCCACTAAAGCCAGTATTTTTAGTCAAGTACAGGGGTTAAATAACACCAGGGATGAAGAAAAGATTTTTAAAAAGACTAACTGTCAGTGTTAAACACAATACTACATAACAAAACATACTAAACTGAGTTTCATTGTCATACCACAAATAGACACAAACTGCTTACCATCACTATGAAAATACTATTTCAGCCAAAAACTTATATTGAAAACAATCGACAAATTTTAACCATTTCTGCTTTTTTCATTTCCCCATAGCCACTCAAAAGGCTCCAGCTCCACTGTCAAGAGTAATCCACCTGGAGGTCTCCACAGTACAACTGCCCACTTAGTAATTAGGTATAAGCACAGTCACTTCATCCTTTGTTGGAAGACAACCCTCAGCAATCAATGTGATCCCATAAAAAGAAGCAAAGGCTGACTGACACATTTAGCTTAAAAAATCATCACAAAGAAGCAGCAGTGGAAGATGAAAACATACACCTGGACTTTATGCATTTCAAACTGTGATTTATAATGGTATTTTGCATAACCTGCTTCTTCTGTGCCTCAGTTCTTGTACCCAAACTAATAAACAAGGAAAGCTGAACCATACCTGTTGTCCTTCCCATTCTGTACTGCAGAATAGCGATCTGAAGAACGTTCACAAACGTAAGTGTTCCTCCTTGTCATTCCACTACCAGAAAACACATTATTCTAGAAGAGAATTAAAACTAAAGTTAAATGAAATGCTTTCTTACTGTACATCATATTGTACAAATAGCTAAGCATTGGAAGAAGCAAATCAAAACAGTGCTTCAGCCACTTATGTACACTGTTAATGTTTTCAAATGTACTAAGTCAATCTGTCAACACAAATCATTTATATCATCAGCTGTTTTTTCCAATAGCTCATTCACCATCTCATTACTGCACCATTGAGAATACACAGAAAGCACAAGGAAGTTTGATTTTGCTGACATGCTTTACTAAGTATTATTATACAATTCCCACATACTGTGTTCCTGTATTATTTGTCCCAGGGATCAAAGTGGGATGGGATCCCAGGGAACACACCTATGGTTGGCTGAAAGGCTTTCCTGCACAGCCATAATTTTCCAACATGGGCTCCAGTTTGCTGCCCCTGTCAAAAGAGCTTTCAAGAGGTAAATGGAAATACTATAAATCTGTGTCAGTCATCCCAGAAATTATGATGCAGATAACATGGCAAATGCATCTTGCTGCAAAAATTCTGATGGTATTTCTTTCTGTTACCAATTTCAGTTTGGATAGACTTAATGAAACAAGCACTAACATACTCTCCATCCCTACCAAGCACAGGTTAGCTGTTGAAGGCTTAGCTTTAGTACATGATGTACAATTCTCACTTTTTAATACACTACATACTGTGTTTGGGGTGGGAGAGGTTGCACTGTGCTAACATTACATTCTGATGCCTGGTAGCAAAGACTCAGGTACTGTAGGACATCGTGAACTCTGTAAGATTTACTATGTTTAGGTCTCCCTCACCTACAGTTTTTTAACATTAATATGACCCCACAGAGACCACTCAATAAACTGTTTTAAGGCCTAATTGTAAGGAAGATTAACAACTGCAATAATTGTTTCTGAAATGAAACTCTCCTGAGTTACACAAATATGACTGAAGGTAATAAATATGTTTTCAACAAATTCTGCCATTCTGAACATCATATTACTCCCAAAGTTGCACAAAAATATTTTAAAATTATCCACATTAAATTAGCTTTTTTCACTTTAAATGTTTGCAACAAAAATATTCACTCTCTGTGTAAGCTGCTCCACCTTTAACTACTATTGTAATATCAGACACTAATATTCCCTAATCATGCCCATAACAAAGCCTTTCAAAGTCCCTAAAATAGTTTCAGAGCTAAAAATGCACAAGTATTGTAGTTGCCATTAGCAAGTAAATCAATTACTCATTCTTCATAGCAAAGATACTCCATTTAATTAGTTCTCACAAAGCAGAGAGATCCTTGTGACATATCAGCTTGTACCACATGTGACTCTAATCACTTTGGGGCAATATAGTTTTGGGAAAGCTCAGATATGAAATCTAATCTTAGAAGACTCAAAGTTCCTACATGCAATCCATACAGCCATAATTTCAAAGACTTCTGCAGGGGTGGGGGAGACAACAACCCTATCTAAAATTAAAAACAATAAATTAGAACACATGCAGGTGTGTTGCAGACACAGACTGCAAAACACTAGGAGTCAGATGAACTACAGCATTTATTTTGCTGTCAGAAAATTCTAATAGAAATGCACATCGTCTTTCCAGAATATCCAAGAAGGGAGCACACAGAATCCCAAAGGACAATCAGAATTCCTGCTGCCAGTCTACTGTACTAAAAGATGGAAGAGTCTTTGTATTAAATCGACCATGTCTTCTAAATAGCACAAAGTATATTTGAATCTTAAATCATAATTCATGCATAATTTTTTTCTCCCCACATGAACTCTTGCTCCTAAGTAGCTGCTCAAACACCATGCAGTATTTTTTCACTGTGAATCCTAAATACCAATCTTACCGCAAAGGAACTACCAAAAGGCAAAGTAGATGCTTTCACATTAGAAGAGACATAAAAGGTGTTTGAGGCAGTAATATGATACCAGAACTGTGAATATCATAATGGAAGCATTAAGAAATTATTAATTTGCTAGTTCAGTTCCTTAATACAACAACCTGGTTGTAAATCATATCAGCAGACACAAGCACAAGGGAACAAGTGGGTTGCTTCCCCTCATCTCTTTCCATTTCTGAAGTCCAAAAATGAAGTGGTTTCAGAGAACCAAATAGTCAAATTTACAGAGAAAGTTTGTGAGAAATATTATGTAGGATTAATCAGATGAAATCTCTGAGTCAGAGGTCCCTTGACTTCCTTGTACATAGACAAGCATTAGAAGCCAGAAAAAGAGCACTCTATATTGGCTCCATTCTTACATTCTTGCTTCAATACATAGTACTTTTCTTGACAGAAACTGAAGTTTGCCCAAGTGCAAACATTCTCATGTTTACTGTTTTGTTAGTGTTAGAAAAAGTACAGTTGGGGGGGAAATGAAAGGTTTATTTTAAAAGGCATCTACTGTAGCCTATTTCTGTCTGCCAGTAAAAGTTACCAGAAATAGACTTAGTGGCTTATTCAGTACCCATTATGTCTATAGTAATCTTGTGCTGCACATTTGGTTTAAATAGAGAAAAATAAATATAACAAGCCACAAGCACACCCAACTCACACTGGTAACTGCACTTGACTTCTTTCTTTCTGGACCCACAAGAGGACTTGCAGCCATCTCTCCTTTGGATCCCACTGTAGTGCTGCCATGTTTACGTGACACATCCTTGTCCCAGTCTTCTTTCTGTTCATTTTCCACACTGTTTGCCTGAGACCTTTTTGTGTATGACACAGCAGGAGGAATTGAGGGGCCAACTGCCAAATAAAAATAGAATTAATAAATAACTAAAAATAATCACTGCATTTTTCTTGGCCAAAGTAGTCTAAATATAATTCCCCGAGTCCTAAAAAAGCATTTGAACAGCTCTGACGGCAAACTCAGTACACAGACCAACCTACTAAATCGAGCTGTGACAGCCTGTGTTCTTTTTACCCACTCCCTCTTCACTTCCAATTTGCAGTTCAGAATTACTTCCCATTTCCCATCAATATGTAAAACCTAGAAGAGCATTTTAATTCTCATTTTAAATTAATGCAATTTGTACAATATTATGAAAAAAGGAATTAAATTATATTTATAAAAAAATTTTAAGTACTTTTTGTTGCATACTTTTTCCTCTAAATACTATAAAAGATTGTTTTCCCCTGAAAACTTTGTTTACAAGCATGTTTATACTTGGAAAATATCACAATTCTTTTCCCCTCATCATTCTTTAAAATATTTTGGGAAAATTCCTCCATCAGTAGACTTTTACATCCCTTTGAAAAAAAACCAACAACAACAGCTGACAAAAACGCACAAAATGAAAATGTAAATTAGGCAGAGAAAAGGGCCAAAAATTTTAGAAATATTCATTACAATTTGACAGGTGAGGGAAAAAAATCATCTTTCATTTAATGTTTTAACTATTTATTCCTTTTTGATAGAAGCATTTTCACCTGCAAATATTTCCTGAATACTTGGTAAAATTGTTGTCTCTTGGAATCAAATGAGTTGACCCCACAGCCAAATGTAATGATAAAATAATTGGTTTGCTGCCCTCGGGGTTATCCAGAGCAATAGCTGCCATTATTTCCTAACAGAAAACGCCCTCAGTGTCTCATTCAGCGAGTCAACCAAGTAACAAGTCGGAAGAATTAAATCTGCAAGGTGCATGGATCCAGATTTACCATGGAAACCCCCATACAGAGACACATCACCACGAGCTACACACCGAACCCACAGAATGGGGGCCCTGCTGGGCTCACAGAACCCTGCCTATTCCCACCAAGCTGTGTCTGGAACTTGTTGGAATGTTGTGCCCACCGTGGTCGCTGAACCGCCGCTGTTTCTGGTTGGTGGAGATGCTCCGCTGGACCTTCAGGTGAGCGGGGGACTGCACCGAGCTGTTGTTGAGGTCGCTGCTGGGACGAGACCTTTGACCCAAGTTGCTGCTGGACAAGGAATCACCTACTTCAAACTACAAGGAAAACAGGTTTTCAAAGCATAAATGAAATTCAACATTACTGTTACTTTTACAGCATTATAAAGCAAAACGCTCTGATCAAAGGTGTTTTTTTAAAATTTAACATTGTATCCAGAGTTTAATATTCTTCAAGATTAATTTTATCACTTCATCTGTGTTTAACGTGCTTTAAGAACACATAGCTAAATCTATCTAGTTAATTAATGCTCAAAACAAAATTAGAAGAATCTTGACAGAAACCAAAACGGTGCTATTTTAAAACCAAAGCCCCAGAATGGCATTCCCTGTCTTTTTTATTTTAAAGCCTAAGAGAATTCACAGCTCCAGAACAATTTTAAAATGCATTGGACTGAGTCAGAAGGACTAAAAAAGCAAGTACTGACTAAAGGATTCTGTATGGCTTTCAAAACATCTTTATAAGGTCTGCAGCTCAGTCACTGATTTGTTCGTATCTAAGAAGTCTAAGTTCTGTGTAAGAGCAGAGGAAAAGACAAATATCATCTTCCAAGCAATTTGAGCCAAAATGATTTTAGACAGATTCCCTCCATGCTCTGCCATCACAAGGGAATTCTGGCTCAGAGATGTGAGAAAATGCACTCAAGGATGCACATATCAGATCTACACTTTCTTGGAATTGAAGGAAGGCCAATGAAGCAGCAGGGAAAAATTCCTTCAAAAAGAAAGTCTTGGTCTCTGATTTCTTGAAAAATCCATGTGGTCCCCAAAAGATACACAGATCCTTCTAGTTCCAAAACAATCACAGGATTTTCTGCCACGAATTTATTAATCACTACAATGCAATAACTTATTCAATAATTCAATATACTATAAAACAGTAAGAGTGAGAAAGGATGAGCACATTTCTGAGAAATACAGGATGCCACACCTGAGTAGCCAGAAAAATAATTGCTATTAACTATTTCAGATTTTAACTGAAAACACACATGACAAGAAGGAAACTCAGCACTTAGAAGTCATGGCATTTCAGATTAACAGCCAGCTTTTTAAAAGCAATTCAACACATTTACAAGCAAACATGAGCATACTGGACATTTAATTTAGTTCTTTGTATGGGAACTAACAAGATATCCAAGAAGATATGAAAAGGGAAAGACATTCATAAGTTATCCATCACAACTTAAAAAGTTACAAAGTAATTAATAAAAACATCATTCATCCAAGCAACATAAAAAGGCCAAAACAGAAAATGTAAACAGCACTTACTTCAGGTGGTTTTCTACCTAGAAGCAGGTAAGTAGCCATGACTTCATCGTACTTTTGGTTTACTAAAGATTCATGGATTTCTTCTCTTGAAAAGCCCATTGTGACCATAATGTCTAAAAGTAAAAAGAGACAGATATATCAGCAGAATAAATGTTTGGGTTTACTGACAACTTAAGAATGGTGAAAATAAAAAACCAGCCTTATCATTTACAAGTAACGAAGATTTAACTCAACCCACTGAGGTTTTTTTGCTGTACAAAAATAGAAAATGCTACCAACTCATCACTTTCATTGTTATTTTCATCTTGAAAACTCCCAAATATATTATACAACTCTTAACTAATTCACATAACATTCAGTGTATTCAACAACAAATAAAGCACTGGCAAATAGAAACCATGAACAGTTACTGGGCCAAAACAGTAACTTTCTCTAACCGCAGCAGGCAAGAAGTGTTGCCTTTATAACAAAATCAATCTCCTTCAGTCTGTTAAATTCTGTAGTCTTATTTGTCTTTTGCTGTGCTTGTAGACTGATGTCAGCTCAGTGAAGTCACAACAGTAGTTATAAGGAGGCCATTGTAATAGAATTTCTCATCTAAATAAAAAGAATGCATTTTACTTGTATGATGAGATTGTAGGTAAAATGTGTAGGAGTTTTAGTTTGCCTTCCAAGGTAAAACTGCCTGTGTTCACCAGATGCAACATCCTTCTCAAAGTCTCACCTATTCTTTTGGTGTCATTGAAATCTGGTTCAGGCTCAGTATATGGCTTTAGTTCTTCTTCTTCATGGCCAACATTCATCCACCGATCCTTCATGATTTGCTAAGAAAAGAAAAGAGCTTTAGGCCAACATGCCCTTTACCATCCCCCATTACACTTGTGCTAGCCTGTCTGCTGAAAAGCAGTAAAAGGTCCATAATAATCTGAATGCTGCTCTTTTGCTCATACCTTTTCTCCTTTTATCTTTCACATCCTTATGTTCCCGTAAGTTCATTCCCCCTATTTATCACTCCCTATACAATCATCATGCCTAAAATATCAGAAAAAAACGCTGAAAAACAAAAATCTTTCATTCTGTACCCATCACTTCCACTGGCTTGTTATCTTATTTTGCCCCGTGACTGACACTCGTGTGCTCCTCCTGGTTAACATCCTAAGCTGCCAATACAATACCAGCTCTAACATGATAAAGAGCTCCTTTAAATAATAGCAAAGGAAGTGTTTAGAAGCTAAGGAATAATTCAGGAATGTGCTGATGCTTCCTACAGTCATTAGTTGCAATGATGCCAACTGGTCATTTTTTCCTATGGATCTTCTCACTGCACTTGACCTAAATATGTTTCCAAGTTTGGCTGGAGGGAAAAATGCCTCTTAACTCTATCTATGCCATGCAGCTATTTACTTCAAAAATTTATCCTGCCTTCTTTAGAAAATTTCCTTCTGTTGTGGCCTGGATCTTTTTCTAGGCCTTCAAGACTGATTGCCTGGAATCCCTAACCATCACAATTTTTCCTTAAGGGCATATTCATCTTTAAACAGCCAAAATAACTTTCCCTCCCACAGCAACAGGCACACATGTCTCTTCAGGGACAGATGCTAGTACTGCTCACTACATGGACAGAAGAATGAAGCAAGTGCCAGCAAATCAAGTTTCCCACAGGCTCCAAATATGCCTTACAAACAATGAATTAAGTTATTTCTCACAAAGAGTCAAAGACTCAATTTTCCATTGATATAACCAAATTCTTTGACTGTAGTGGCTGCTGCCAAATCACAGACCCCAATAGCTGTACCCTTACAGGAACAATACAGAACTTCGTGCCAATTAACATTTGCTGACAATAACACTTAAAGATTTGTTCTGTCATGGAATTGATTTTTTTGGCTTTTGAGGGGATAAAGAAGGAGAGATTATGAACACATACTGCTATACTGCATTTCTGACACACAGAGCATGAGTCTATTTGGCAACAGACTTGGGTTAGGTATTTGTAGCCTTGCAGGAACAGGAGTCTCCCCAAAGAGTACTATGCAGTCTCTGCAATCATAATTTTTTAAAGACACTGTTAAAAAAATCTGAAGTTTAAGCACAATGAAGTAGATGACAAATCACTGCTCAAATTCTACCTCCCTTTATCCTTCTTGAATTAACTGGCAAGTCTGAAAATTCCCACTTACAGTTTTTCATGTCTCTTCAGTAGGTGGATCTAGAGGTCAATGTAATCCACTCTGTTTCCATCTACATTTCTGCTGGCTTCTGTCTTTTAAATACATGATCTCAGAGGCACACTGAGTTATTGTACAACTCTTAAACAGCCTCTTACAATTAAGCATTTTGAAGCAACACAAACAATCCAATTCCAGGATCAATACTACATTTGTGTAAGTTCTGCTGGGCTTTCAGTCAGCTGATTAAAGAGCAGCACAGCCTTGGTCAGAATATTTAGAAATCTGACCCAAACTGTACTACTTAAACATCAATTCAAATTAAATTTAAACCAACTAGATATTATTGATGAGTTTTCCCTCAATTTTGAGGAAAACTATCTAATAAAAATCTGGTCTGGCTCGAGTCCCATCCGTGTCAAAATTATTTTGATTTTTACACTCTGTAAGCATGAATCTGCTCTGAAGAAATTTCAGAGCAACACTATGCAAAAGAATTAAAGACTGAGAGAGAGGGAAAGAGGAATTTGTTGAAATCGTTACAGTTAAGAGATATTTTCTGACCACATTTTTCCCATCTCTTCCTGGGAAGATTTACTGGTTTATAGCAACATTCTCTTGTTTCTAAAATGTTTCTTCTTGGCTGCAACAATGAAAAAGTCTAGAGGAACCATTCTAATAAAGATTTGCCTGGTCCTTACCAGAGGACAGGTGCTAAACCTAACCCATATGGTGCTGGTCCCGTGTGGATCTCAGCTTTGATACTGTTGTCACTGACAAAAATCATTTTGTATGGTCTGCCAAAAACATGCATGGGAACTGAGGTGTATGGCTGGGACTGAGCAAATAATCAAAAGACAAAACACAAAAAAATCCCCCCCACCTAAGATGACATTGTCTTTCCACTTTCAGAAGCTTCCAACAAATTTACACTTTGATTCTAAACATGTATTTTTAGAAGTGTTCAGACAGAAATTTCTTTCCAAACCACATACCACACTTTCTAATTCCACAAATGTGATTTTAGGAATATTCCTTTAAATAAAAAAAAAAGTTGTGATGCCTCTCTCTCTCCCCCTCAGATTAGCATATTGATCAATGTCTTATCAGTATTTTGGAACTGGTTCAAGACCCTTGGTCACACATAACATTTCCCTGCTCTCTTCCACACAATGTGACTGTCTTGTCCTTTTGGTGAGGTTGCTATCTAACACCTCTCTCCAGGGACAGGAAGGAACTTTACAAGAACTGGATAACACTACAATACCTAGAATGAAAGTGAAATTAAATTTGAAGAGAAACTGCCTGAAAATCCAGAGGTAAATTCAGTAAAAGAAAAAACTACTAAAACTACCCTAAAACCTAAATATGACAGAGGTAAACAGTGATCTTTGAAGTGACTACATGCTTATCATTATGTCCTTTAGACAGCAACCACAGAACATAATGAGCACATATCAGTAAAGTAGAAGCCATCATTCACTATTCTCTTCAGCACAGACTTTACTCAACTTAAAACTGTTTATAAAAAGCCATAAACCAGCATCAGCTTGGAATGAGCTGCATGCAGACAGAGCTCAGTGAGTGCATGCTTTCTGCACAGGTAGTCTCCATGCCAGGAAGCATAAATCTTGCCACTACAAACAAAAAGCTGCTTAAATGGGATTTATTCTCTGGAACACATCCACTGCTGCACAAGTATGTGTAGAAAGATGAAACAAAAGTCACTAGTGATTAACTCATGCAAATACTATTTTAAAAGTATTCTATTTATCTTCTGCTCTACTTTCATCTCTATGGTAAGTAGATGTTAGTTAAAAAAATCCCTCCCTGTTAAAGAAGCCACACAATAGAACAAGCCAGCTTTTAGAGTGAACTCTACACCAATTATTTGTTAAATATCAGCTGTGCAGCAAGTACTATCCAATAAATCAAGATTGAACAAAATAGCCCCTTAAAAAACACTGAAACTTTTAGACACCTTACAAGTTGTACACAGATATTCTCTGCATCCCATGAAAAGAAAACCTAATTTACTAACAACAACAATCAACTCATTAGAAATCCCTAAACCAGATTTTACCTGAGGGACATGGCAGGAATATAAATAAATTTCCCAGCTACTCAGAAACAAAGCTACCAGAAGAGGGAGAAGAAAGGCTTGAACAGAACAGAAATAACTAGCCATTATTAGGTTATCATTCATAAAGTTCTTAGTGCTTACATGTATTATGGCACTAAAACAAACAAAAAACCCCACACTTTTCCATCAGCCAGTTATTCTTCTTGTAACTATCCTTTTTAAGAAGTCTTGAAAATGGTCAGTTGAAAAAGCTTACAATACTGCCTGCCTGCTGTTGGTCTGTTTTTTCTGAAAAACTCCAGGAAGATATTTACAATCTTGTCCCGCTTTCTACAGGTTTTGAACTAGTTCCATTATTTGACTGAAACAAGTGGGAACAGTTTGCACTTTGAAATGTTCTTAATTTAGTCGTTAGTCAGCTGCAATTAAGGTTAGATTTTCATTGATTAACACTTTCTATTTTCAAGCTGCACTGTTTCTGGGACATTTCCTCTTTTTTTTTTAATTTTTTTAAATAAGACTTTTGGGCCCTTGAGACGGGAAGAAAAAATCTATCCTGAAAAATTAAGAAATCTCAAGCAATGGTTGTATTTTATTATTAATTTGAATCCCCGTTTTCCAAGACAAAATGACTTACTTCCAAGCTGCCTCGTTTTATTGGATTCAGTACTAGTAGCTTCTTCAGTAGATTTTCACAGTCTGTGGACATGTAGAATGGAATGCGGTACTTCCCCCTCAGTACTCGCTCCCTCAGCTCCTGTAAAGCAAGAGTTTTAAAAGATGAGCTGCCAATGACACAGAAGATTGAAAACCAGCAGAAGCCAAGTTTCCATGTTGTAACTGTACCTTTAGATTCTGACCATCAAATGGCAGTGATCCGCTCACTAGTGTGTACAAAATCACCCCCAGGCTCCACACATCCACTTCAGGGCCATCGTATTTCTTTCCTTGGAAAAGCTCAGGAGCGGCGTAAGGCGGGCTGCCACAAAACGTGTCCAGTTTATTACCAACCGTGAACTCGTTACTAAACCCAAAGTCCGCGATTTTAATGTTCATATCTGAATCAAGTAGAAGGTTTTCTGCCTGAGAGGAAAATAAAAGAGGAAAAGGACAACTTTTGTATTAGGGTAAGTATATATATAGTACAAGGTATCATTTATCAATAAATAGAAAGATTTCTGCCTCTTTCTTGCAGAATAAAAGAAACTCATCCCCTCTCCTGGTACATTAAAATGACTGAAAATCAGCAATATTTACTCAAGACAATATAACTACTAAAAGGAGTTAAACAAAATTAGAAGTCAGCTAGTGAAACAACTATGAACATTTTCTGGAAGAAATAGCTTTAGAGTGAAGTATCTAGGCATCTCAGAATAGCAGTAGAAGCTTTTGACAGGTTCATGCCAATTTCTGATGCCAAGGATAGTAAATCTAATCCTAGACATCATCTATCATTATGGCAGAGTAAATGTTAGGAGGAATTTAAGACTTACGAAGATACCTTCTGCTTATAAGATGAAACACTTCAAGATATACTGCACCTTAGCATTCTCTACCAAAAAATCCTCCTGCTTTTATTATTAGTGTTTTCTTCAGCAACAGCAACACCAAGGTGTCAGCACTCAAGTATTTAATTATTTTCACAGAGAATGTATTCTATACATTTAAGATTAATGTCTGTGCAGCAATCATGTAAATGCAATACATCACATATACATAGATGCAAGTGTACAGGTACCTGGAGAGTCAGTAAACAGTATCTTGTATTTAGTATCACAGGTAGGTAAGAAGGTCAAAAGGGGAAGTTACAGAAATACTAATAAATTATTGGGGGAATAAAGTGATTTCTTAAAATGCAAGAATGCTGTGCAAGGAGTGCAGCAGAACTGGGTAATGTTTATTTATCTAAGTGGGTCTCAGCTCCTGATCTGCATGCCAGCAACACAAGACAGCACCAAGCAGTGCAGGAATCCTACTTTTTCAACAGGAGCCCAGATAATAACCAGAGCAGAGGGTTCACCTTACTGCCAAACAAGTTTTGCAGCAGAGACATCTCTCCTCAGATACTGTGCTCAGAATTCAGCCCAAAAAATATTAAAATGTTTCAGCTCACAATCACAGAAGCAGCCATCTAATTGTCAGCTGATCTGATTAAAAGGGTAAACATGATTTTGTCTGGATTTGAGTTTATTTTTAATAATCTCACTTACACTCAGTGAATGGAACAGGAGACAACTAACTACTAGTGTTATCAAGCCAATAGCTGCACAACAGAATTTAGCCTTTTTCAGGAGTAAAATACAGCCCATTTTTACAAATTTCATCCTGGAAAATATTTTATTTTTCCATTTCATGACCTGTAAATCCCAGCTGGTTCCAGCTGATGTGCCTGCAGACAGACTCACAGAGCTGTTTTCCAGATCTGACAGCCTTCTACACTACTTCACAAAGACTTCATTTTCCTTGTCATGAAAACAGTACTGTCAGTGCAGCTGCTCTGTGATTACAATAGTCCTACTAGTTCAACAGTACTCTGCTACCCAAGTGCTCCATGCTTTCAGGTTCCTTACTTCAAACAAAAACACCAGAAGACCTTTTTAATACGCCAAATAGATGATGCTCTTGTTGATTACATGTTCAGAGCAGAAAGTATGAACTGAAAAGATAAGTTCTGTACATCATAGGATGAGTAAAGGAATTGGCTAAACAATTCTTTCTAAACTAGTTGTTTATAATCAAAAGTAAAAAGGAGAATTCTTCTACCAGAATAACCTGGACAAACTTTCATATTTTCTTATACATGTCTCCAGTTTAGTCTGAAATAACTTGCAAATAATAAGAGTTTACCCTGCTACTAAAGCCAAAAAGTCACATCAAAAATATCCAAAGTGGTGCTAACCCTCTTCCTTGTTGTGCTGCAATATCAATTGCTCAACGTGTTGATACCATGGAGAGTCAACCGAAGCAGATGACAACGCAGACACCACTTTAAAGTCACTTTTTCCTTCTCTGCAGCTCCATGAGCAGAGATTTAAACAAAACAGAGATGTCATATCACTTAGGAAGAAGAGATGAAGCAAGAACACCTCCTCAAAGCCACACATTTAGCCTTTTTTTCTTTTGGAAAATGTATTTTTCATCAGCTAGGCTGACTGGTTCTCAATCACACTTTACTCTTTTCAAATGAGTCTAGCATAACTCCAGCCAAGAGAAGACAGAGAAAAAAAAAATCAAACAGAAGTTATTTTGGAGCCTGCCTGGCAGTCTGGCAAATAGGAAGGAGATCAGCAGCAGACTCCTTGTGGCAGGTAGTTCCCTGTGTGAATGCTGCAAAGCTGTTTTGCATAGGCTTGAGGGCATGGCCTGTGAGTTGAGTGTGTGCCATGGAACTAAGAAATGGAAGAAAGGTGGAGGAGGCTTTAAGGGGCTCTGGGAGAAGGAGCAAGATGCAGGATGCTGAGTAACTGCAGGGTTAATGCAGCAAGATTCAATCACATAGCTGGGCTGAAGGAGTCGGAGCTAGATAAGCAGGAAGAGGTGAATGGCTCCCTACTCCCAGCCAAGTGTGGGACCGAGAGAACCAGTGAAGGGCTTGTCCTGGCTGGCCAAGAGGCTCCTGGGTGCAGCCTTCTGCAGAACTCAACAGCAGTGGTTGCAGTAAGCTCCAGGGAGCTTTGACAAAACATTCACAGGCTCCAAACCATCAGGCAAGATATGGAGGCATTTTTTTTTCGATCAAGATTTCAGTGAGATCCAACCCTTTTCCGTCCTTGCATTCTGACTTCACAGTGTTGGGCAGGCACCTCCACCATCAGGTAACACTCCTGGGGCAGGGAAAACTCAGCAGAGAAGGATGTATTTATTATTCATCCTCAAGTGCACATGCAGGAGCTGGCAGACTAACAGGTATCAGGGAACAGATTTGTAAGAATGAGGTTGAAAGAATGCTGCAGTGCATTACAAGATAAGACAAAAGATACTGGTGAAAAGAAACCCCTTAGGAATTATCCAACCTCTGCTCTTCACAAGTATTCAGATACATTAGTAAGAATGAACCTACACCAGTGTTTTCTTTGTAAACGTTCAAAGCAACAGCACAAGACAGCTTTTAAGTGGGTGAGGATGATGTCCAAGTCCTGTGATACCTAAACTTGGCATGAAGACAACTTCAGGCAAAGCTTAGGTTGTACCTGCACTTGCTGAACTCTCAGTATGGTCTGGGGAATTATACAGATAAATCACTAAAAAGGATCAAAAATAAAATTTTTTAAAAAAGAAATTAAACTGATTTGTTTACTCTTATTTGGTTTTTCCTACCCAAATTAAACACCAGAATATAAACCAGAGACTCAAATGGATTAAAAACCTAACATTTCTTATAATCGCTAAGGAGAGACTGTTTTATATATCCTTGCAATATACTTTAACTGAAAATATTATAATTAAGTAGTGATGGCTGGTATAAATTGATCTTCTGCAGCTTCACTGTGTAGATACCAGCATGACAGCAGGTATAATTCTTTGGAGAGTATGTCTTTTTCTTAAAGCCAAAACTGGAGTGAAAGTAACACGTTCTATTCTTGTCTCTCCTCTCTTCCAAAAGGCAAGCTACATTACTTTTGAGCTTCAGGAAAATGAGAATAAAGTACAAGTGATAGTTCCTTCATTCACATGTTTGAGGTATTCACAGGCAGTAGCAAGGACTAATATATAGAATGAAATTAAGTCTGTATGATAGGCAGCAAAAAGTAAAATAAGTATGACCTACCTTAAGATCACGATGAACTATGCATTTTTGATGACAATACTGTACAGCAGATACAATCTGAAACACCAAGATGAAATATTTTATTTCAACTGCACAATAAGATTTTGCATACAATGTAGCAATTTTGTTTCCTGATATGTTTCACAGGAATGTAAGAAATTAATAAATAAAGCATTTATCTTAAAAATACTCATCTAAATATCTTTCATTATAGCTTAAATACTAAAACTAGAAAGTCCCTATAAGCAGCTCACTTTCCTACTAAAACAAAGTTTAATACATACCACTCAAGATAAATGGTGAAACATATTTTTAAATGCAAATCACCCAATAGCAATAACTACTGAAAGGAAATTAATCCACCCTTCAATCCAGATACATCATCTCAGATTTTATCTTCTAAAAGATCAACTGCATATCTTTGCGATTCATCCCTAGCAAAACAATTAATTCAACATTTTCATGTCTTTCACATATACAACAAAAACCAAGCCTGAAACAGAAGAGCAGTTTTTTTAAATGCTAATTATATAACTTAATTCTGAAAAACACCAAACTTGATACATTTATCTGATTAAAGCTTTTCCAAAACAATCACTAAAACCAGGTTAAGTAAAGGATTAATTTGAAAAAGTCTTAATAAGAATACAGAAGCCTATTACAGAATAGCCTTCATACAAAACATGTGTGTGACATGACATAGCAGTACCTGTCATCATATCATCATCTCTAGATAGAACAGCTACAAAATTCTAAAATATTCAGAACCTGTCATCATACCAACATCTCTAGATAGAAGAGCTGTGAAATTCTAAATTATTCAGAAAAAGATTTAAACCTCAAGTGAGTCACAATAAAAAAGTGACTCTTGGGAACATTGACTAAAAGAAAATGTAAAACAATTTTACTATTTTTAGACAGTATGTAGGAAGGAGATATTTTTCTCCTGTGGGATTCTTTTCCACTGCAGCTTTAGTAAACATTATAAAAACAATTTTTGTGTTAAGTAAAAGAAGCTTGCTCACATTCATGTCTATCTGAAAACAACATAAATAGGAATAGAAAAAAGAATGAACACACTAATTTCATACCTGCCTGAATTTTGAACGAGCCTCTTTCTCTTTCATTCTTCCATGTGCAACTAGGTAGTCAAACACTTCTCCTGATCATGACAATGACAAAACATCAGTATTAATTTTTTTTACTATCACACACAATCAAAACATGCTTGAAAACAACACACACCCCATGGTACTCCCCTTCTAGAAAAGAAAGGAAATAGAAGCAGCCAAGAAAAATTCCTTCTGACTTTTTGCATTGGCTTGCATTCAGACAAATAACTAAGAAGTAAAAATGGAACCATAAAAATGGAACCATACTAGGACTTCAATTTTTGAAATAAACTTAAACACTGTGAAACAAACAGAATCAATCACAAAAAATATTCATATAATATGTAAGCCATATTGGGAATCAGACAACTTATGCACCAGATTTGTTTTGCACATCTCTAGTGGCTTCACTTAACATTGTTTATATTATTTCTGTTTATTCTCTCTTGTTCTTTTCTTAATAAAGCTGCTCAAATGCCTTTCAGATCCTCATCTTTGCACTGTCTGACAGCAGCCTTTCCTAGCTTGGTCACTGCCACTGTGCTGGATTCTCTTCCCACATTCAAACATTTTCCATTCAGATGCTAAGCAGCTTCTCAAGCAGGCACTCACTATCCCTCTCACTATGAGCCTGCTGGTTCCCTTTCCTGTGTTACTGATTCCCATCCCCGGATCTGCCTCTTCAAGTGCTTTGGCACACATTTGCAAGATAAAATGAGGCACCAGTGCTCGCCTAAATATAGTGGATAAAGACTGAGTGGAGAGTTTTTGCCAGAATCTGTGCCAGATTATCTCCTGATACTGCAGCAGGAACCTCAGAATAGGGACTACCCTGGAGCACAAACCTAAGAGGTTGCTTAACAGAATCAAGAAATCCTGCCCTGGGAGATCTGCTGGGACTGCTCTGAAGGCCAGATTAGAATAACCAATTAAATCCTTAAAGCGTTTCTAGGCATGTAACTGGCATTTCAGTTTATCCTTAACGCACATTTCAGAATCCACTTACCCCCACTGGCATATTCCATTACCAAATACAACGTCTTTTCAGTCTCAATAACTTCAAATAATTTTACTGCAAGAAAAATGAATGAGAGATTGCAGCCAGGAGTAAAAGCACAGCACAAACAAACAATTATACTCATGGAATGAGTATAATTTATGGCCAGTGATAACATTAAATCATACAGAAACTTTATATCCTTTAGGTTAGCATTCTTTTGAGGGGGGAAAAAGACCAAAAATTAATTTCTAAATCACAGTTGATAATAAAGCAGATTAATTCACAATTTTCTCAGAAGTTTATGCACACTGTACAAACGAATTCATGCTGAAATTAGTGTTTAATTCGACACAGACTTAATTTAAGATCATACAAACCTCCCCTGTTCTGCTAGCAAACTGCTCACAGTCAGAAATCCGAGATTCTGACCAACTAAAAACCAAGTGGATACCAGAAATGTTAAGTCTGACTTTCCTCAGATTGTAATATAACCACTCATTTAAAACAAACACACCCCCACCACCGCCCCCAAGAGAACAAAAAACAGCAGAAGCTATGAATGCTGAAAAAGCAACAAACAATTTAAGGGATGAGAAGGGAGTGCCTAGCATGTAATAACTTGTACACCTCATCCATACCTTGTATGCAACAAGCCCTCTGGCCGATTCAGGACCATTAACTGTCTCTGGAACAAGACTGTCCAGCCCTCCTCAGCCAGAAGAATTGTCATCACAAAGTAGGGCCCTGAAGCTGTGGGGTAGGTGAAAGAACTAAAGCAGAAAGGGAAAATTACATACTTGGTAATTCTAATTTTCTGGAAATATCAGTCAGCAGGAGTCTTTCCTAGACTGAACTAATGGAGTTCTGCTACTCTCACCTACATGCTTTTGGGTCTCAAGAATAATTTCAATAGAAGAGGGGAGTTGGGGTACTTGATAGACTGGAGAGCTCACATCTCCTACTCTGTGTAAGGCTTTCCTGGACTGAGCAGTTTACCTCCTCTAAGCAAAATTCTTGATGCAAGCAGAGTCGATAAAGGAGGTGAGACAATGAAGCATTTACTGGATGCTTACTGTCCTATTAGCTCCAAAAAAAGTTACACAGCAGTACATTCAAATACAGCCAAGTAGAGTAAAATGTAAACAGTATAACAGAAATAAAGTCTGCAGAAATGCAGGGCTCCTACCAATATTGGGATGATTCAGAATCTTCATTATTCGTACTTCTCGAAACAACTGTCAAGGAAGCAGGACAATTTCCTTAGAATGTGGTTATTAGGGAAAAATTACACAAGATATGAGATTTTAAATGTCAAAAAGAAGACAGAAAAGGGCACAGAAAACAGCATTAGCATAAAATATAGATTAATATAGTGCAGTGAACTCCAGAAAACATAATCTACATCTTAGGCATTAAATAAATATAACCACTACAAATAACTACCCACCAAAACCAGACTAATTTTTAAGCTTTATGCAAACAGACACACTAAGTTGCACAGCCCCTTCTGGAGTTTCACACTGACCAACCCCCACAGATCATTCACACAGGTATTCACTCTCTTTCTGTGATTTTTTTAGTGACTGGCAAGGTCAGCAACTACCCTGAACACATTGAAACTGCAGGTGCAAGTACAAGGTGAAGCATTAGAGAAAAGCCACACACAGATGTTCAAATGCAATCAGATACCAGGGATTCTGACATTCTCCAGTCCTGCTGCTCCACAGAGGTGAAGCAGGGAAGTTTACTTTTCCTACAACTACCAAATTTTACATTGGTCACAAGCAGCAGGGATGCCCCCTCCCTCCCTCTGCAAGTCCTGAAGATTTATCATTGCTGTAAGTCTGCTCTATGACACTGAATCACAATTATAAACAACTGGACAAACTTAAAGCCCTTAGTATATATACTTCACACAGATGTACTTTTTAAAAACAGAAACAAGAGGTTATTGCTTTTAAATGTCTACCATTCATGGCTTTATTAATTAGAGGTGCATCAAGACTAACCTAGGGGATCAAAGGAAAGAAGGCAAATGAAAGAAATCAAAAATGCCTATGTAGTTTGGTGCTGTGCACTTCAGGCTGGCAATACTGATAGGCTTGCACTGTTCAGCTGAACAGCCCAGCTCCTGTTTACTGTGCTGCACTCTCTTTGGTCCCTTAATGGGCTAATGTAGGATGCTGAAATAAATTAAGAAATGCTCACTCTTCAGTGTAATGCTTAGACATTTCAGAAACATCTTAGCAGTACAATCCTCCTCAGAAAGAAACTGGGCTCAACACATTTTGTTGTTGTTCTTTTGTTTCTCTGATGTCTCAGAGACATCTCACTGTCCATTTTCAAAATCAGTCCCACTAGTTAAGATAGAACCCTTGCAAAAGGGTAAAGTGATGCAAGCCAGACCAAACAGCTCCCTAAATAGTAGCACTTCAGTGCATTTTATGTTCCTAAAATCCTGCATTTATTCTGCAAGTTAAAACTACAGAGCAACATCTTAGTGAAACTCAGTTTTTAATAAAGTACAATTACTATGGCTCAGGTAATAATATTACAGATTTATACCTGCAGTATTTAAGTATTTCACGATAGTTACTATGCACTTTCCTTGTAATTATCTTTAAAACAATTTCAGGGGGAAATGAAGACTACAAAAGCATTTATCTGAGCAAATACAAACAGATGCAGTTTGCTTACATCTAAAACACAAAATAAGGGTATGTAACATCATGCACTAAAATTAGTCAGCAAATATCTTTTCCTCATAAAATCAGTGATTGCTAAGGAAAAACATCACACCAGGACATTCTTTGTGAATTAAGTATTGCAATTTGTTGCACAAGAATAAATTTCTCAGCTAAATCTATATAAACTTATCAGAAGCTAACAAATCTAATCCAATGGACAGTATAGCATCAGAAGAGCTTCTAAGCAGGTATGTGGAAAAGATGTTCCTCCCCAAAGATTGGAAAGATTTCATAACTTAAGACTATTAATACTGGTGTAAGAGGTATTCACAGCAGTGAATCTTCATATCTTCCTAAGCAGGATTAAAATATGAGACTTCTATAGAAAACATTTTTAACCCTCACATTTTTATATTTAATGTACACTACATGGGATTAAAAAAACCCAACAAAATGTGCATTACTCTATTCAATATTCTCACAAGAATCAGAAGTTTACTAATTGGTTTAAGATTCAAATTGATTTTACAGTGACAAGAAATTTTGTCCCACAAGTATTTCTGAATAAAAGCTCTAACAGTATTTGAGGACATTATTTTATATTGCAACTCAGCATCCCATGAAGCACTACTTCAAGAAAATTCTCCTTCCCCATGCTTTTCCCCTGCAGAAGCACACTGGTCATTAACACCTGCAATGTGAACAACCATGTATTTACAAATATGAACACTTTAAAATGGTAGCCACTACACCCCTCAACAACACTCAGGATACACCTCTTTGCATATAGAGGTATTTAAGCAAAAAGACCACAGTTATTTCCTACACAACCAAGTTCGTTAAATTTATAAAAATCCAGACATAACAGCAATATTTGTTCTTCTCTGATGACAAGGCAACCTGATCTATTTTACTGACAAAAAATAGCATTTTCAGAATTTAGACACACCTGTATTTTCCTAAGCAGCAGTGTCCTTTCTCTCAGAACGTGGAAGTGCTCCCTGACTTATCTCTCCTAACCCCACCACATATTTACAGGACCACTCTTGATTCTTAAAATGCTACCATTCAGAAAAAGTTCCTGAACAAGCATCTCCTTTTTGGAAAGGTGCTATAGCCTCACAAGCTTCACTTATGGAAAGAGACAGCCAGCACTGTATTTGGTTCCTAGAATTTGTTAGGAAAAAGCAAGAAGATTTGAAAATTTGTTTCTTGTGCTTCCAGCTTAATTTTCCCAGGCACAAATTGCAGAAAGCAAAGATCTGCCACACCATTAATAACATTTCTACTTGCTATCAGGTTGACAACTACGTTTAATATTTACTATTTTGAGTTACTAATATCAAACTGAAAATATTCAGTTAACCAAGGCTTTGTCTTCTAAACTGTTACTGAGAAGGGATGTAGCAAAGAAGTACAGTTTTCAATAGGTAACATACTGAAATAATTCCAAATCTTCCACACCACTGTACTTTGTTCTGCTTTTCTCAACAACAGAAGGAAACTTAAGATAGAGGCTTCAAACATGTTTAAAGAATAAAAAGCTTGCTGACCTGCAAAAGGGGCACACCTGAAATACCATTTCCTAATTAAACCTATTAATGAAAAAACAGCACCTTCTGCTCCACTAGCAGTCTGCAGAAGAGCAACAGAATGCTGTTTCAGAAACATCTCTCACAAAGCCAGTAGAAGACAAAATTTTCAATGTAGCAGACATGCAAAAAATAGACCAGCTATTCTGACACAAATTTGTGTTATGACAAAACCCAAATACCTACATATGGGAACAAATTACAATAGTGACAATGGAAAAAGCTAAGTCAGTACAGTATGTTACTATCAAGACTGCAAGTCAACAATAAAGCCAGCTCTGTTCTAAACAGATGTTCACTGACTGCAATGGTAACCATATACTGAACCAACTGAAAACAAAATAGAAAGGCAGGACCCTTAATGCAACACTGGTCTTCTATTTAAAGGGGTAGAGGTCCTGGAGTGAGAAATAAAACTTAAGGCTATCACATTGCATGGACAAGAAAGCAAAATTAAAATTCCACAAGGTCAGTTTACTTAAGCCATCAAATGTTAGGGCAAGACACAAGCTAAAATAACTCTGTCTGAAGTATCCTATGCATATGACAGGGCATGAAAACCACTGGTGAGTAGCTGGGAAGAAATGAAACGCTCTTTACTTTTATACCCGTGACTAACTACAGACCCAGCTTGTACAACACTTCCAGCAAGTGAAGTATGTGCTCAAATATTTCTGTTTACAAAACAGAATGGTGCATGTGAAGCCATGATGACTCATTTCACTTAATTAGGTCAGTAGCAAGTACTGTAGCAAAACTGACTTGCACTCAGTATCCTTTGGTGAACGGAAAGGGGATGGTTTTGTGAATGACCCCACAGCCAAGAAAACCAGAAATTTGTCTTGTTTGATTAATAATAAGCAGTAGTGATTGAAAGTCTAAAAGTTTCGCTGAATTGCATACAATTTCAGCTTTGATGTTCTAGAGACTGTACTCTCAACCATGAGAATTTAGATAGGTTCAGACTCAGGAGTGGTATTTTTGTGCCAGTAACATACTCCAGTGTCCTCTATAAACCTTCATTAGGTAAGTGCATGCTCCTATCAATACAATACTACTATCACTGCTTCCCATTCCCAACACTGCCTCCCGAAGAAAAAACACCCAACTGCTTAACAGCCCTTTGTACAGTACAAGCCTAATGACAAAATTATAAAACTTCAGATGGCAGTGATACTAAATAGTACAAGGAGAAATCACAAACAAAATGTAACAGTTCAGTGCAAAAAGAAAAAAGCGTGACTGATTTCATAAAACAGAACAAGAATTTTTATTATTTTACTAACAATTCACAAATGACCCATTAAAATACTAACAGAAATTAACTTAAGCATGCTAATGAACCACCCTCTCACCCTTATTTGCTTTGCATTTACAGTTGCTTCAGTGACTGTGCAAAAATTGTGCTTATGTTTACTTAAGAGTTTTCAAGCAATCAATATTCATTCACTCACTCACAGTTGAAGACTTATAAAGCTTCAAAACAAAGATTATTTTTTCTGAAAACCATAATCAGTATTTTACAAGTGAAAACGTGATACCAACAAATGACCCCATTTTTCACTGTGAGCAGAAGATGCATGGGATCAATATGCTGAGAAGTTACTGAAGAAAGAAACCACAGTTAAATCACTAAATTTAAATGTCTAGCCTTAGTTCTACTATCAGCTGCTCCTAACAGTACCCAACATTGTTTCTCTTGTTGCCAGCTTCCCACTCAAAAAACCCAAATAACAGCAGCAATGTCCTATTGCATGAGTATTTTATGTACTAGTTGTGAAGTGACAGCATCTTTTCTATGCTATGAAACTTATTTATACTTGAAATGGTTTATTGAATTATCATCAAGTACTTTTGTATGAAATACAACTTAACATTAAAACTATTGTCCCAAAGCTGAGTTTTTCTTGCTTAGTTTTCCAGTAATTTTTCACATTTTTTAGCTTCTCATTGCTCAACAATGAGACAAACCCAGCTCTTCCAAGTGTGAACACCAAGCTAGGTAGGAAATAAGCCACACGAGCAGCACAGGATTTCCACAATATGCTCTGTCACACACTGCCTCTGTGGGTCCCCCTCCTCTAGCTCAAATATTAGCAAGGAGATTTGCTTAATATAGCATATAGGACTTAACAGCAAAGCTTCTGCATAGACTGCACAGTAGGCTGAATTAAAAAAAAAAAATCCAGTAAAACTCACACTCAAGTACAAAGGAGACATTAAAGCAAATAAAGTAAAAAAGAGATAAAAGAAAAAAAGAAATTAAAGTAAAGCTGTTTATACCTCTCCATAACCAAAATTACACAATAAAATAAATTGTAACAGTAGCCAGAGATAAAAGAACATCAATAAGCCCTGGTCTCCTTCTCTCATTTCTACATCTACAGACAGCAGCAGTCTAGTATTTGTAAACAAAAAAATACCCCAAATTTTCATAATGGGTATCCTCCAGTAGGACAATACAACATTTCCTCGCTTCAACCACCACAAAACATACTCAGAGTTAGATAGTAAAAATCCAAACCAAACAAAAATCCCCAGGGTCTTGATAAAACCCTTATTGCAATGACTATGAAAGACTTCTGGATTTCTATCTACAGGCATAAACAACACTGTTTTGATTATATTCACTCATTTTGTCAATTCTGTGCACAAAAAGTAATTGCCACAGGTCCCCTGAGTTCAGCAAATATTTTATTAAAGTTGAAAGAGCAGAAAGACAAATGTAGAAAAACTCATTAAAGCAACAGCAACTGGTACTCTAAGTCCACAAAAAACAATTACTACATTTAAGAAAAAAAATCCAAGAGAAATACCATCCTTTATAGCATTAAATCTTGGTTTAGCATGTAGACAAACTGTTTGCATACCTAATTGGTAAGAAATGTTACTGTTGGCAAAGAGGACAGCTAGAAGAGGAAGGAAGAGCAAAACAACAAAGCTAAGATAGGAGCCACATGGAGTCACTGCCCTCAGACAAATGTATGTGCACATTATAGCAGGGAGACCACACTCCCAAGGTCACACACAAAAATGTTGTTTAGCGAGATAAGGGGATCAAGTATTTTTGTCAGTAAATAAAGGATCACAGTTCAATTGTTTACAGAATTTCAGATGTTATGGTCTATTCTTACCTTTTGCAGGCTAGTAGGATTTAGCTGGGTTTTATCTATTATTTTCACAGCAACCTTGGGGAAAAAACAACTATGAATTACTAAACTCAGAAGAAGGTTTGAACAAAAATACATTGCAGCTCTGTGAGCAAGAGCATAGATGCATCTCTAAAACATGCATGTGTGTCTACTTCTATACATTTCATCACGCAAAATTCTCTAACCTATTAAGATTTACCAGCAGGAGCTTGGAACCTTGCCACCAAAGAATCAGTTTTATACTCCTGTCTGTGTTTGGACTAAACAATGTTATCTTGTCCAGGCCCTCCAAAGACAAGATTTATCTATTAACAGATTACCAATATGAGTGAAATCCCCCTATCAATACATTTCTCTTCAGTTTTAGAAATGCTTGGGGATGAACACACACCTTCCCAGCCCTAAAATACCATTTGACGCACAACAAACATTTTGTTCCCTTCACCAAGAAGCTACATTTTAAAAAAGGGGGCAAGGTGGGTGGTTAGGTGGAAACTCAGGCATGTCATGTAACTTCTACATCCTGAAACAGCCTCTAGAAGAAATACTTATTATAAAAGATAGCCAAAGAAAACAAATCAGACTGTCAGCCTTTTTTTTCAAGGCTTACCTCTCTTCCAGTAAGCACATGCCTTGCCAGCTTCACTTTGGCAAAATTTCCTTTTCCTATTGTTTTCAGTAAGCGATAATTTCCAATGTGAGGATGCTCTTCATTTGTGGATGTGATGGAGTTCCTACATCGGGGGATGTTTTGTCTGCTACTTGACTTGATAGGCTGGATGTGAGGTTCAGTGTATCCATCCACAGAGGTGTGCTGCAAGACAAAATAGTTGGGAATTGAGCTACTTGGATTTTAGACAACTGCAACAGAATAGACCACAAGCATAAAAAGATGTAAAGGGCAGTAATTTATTTAACCTTCACAATAAAACTGATAACTCTGGATGGGAGCTTAAGGAGAAAACGCTGCCTTTGGGCAGAGTTTGATATGTGTCTCATGAAAAAGTCTGCAGAAAGATTTTACCAGCTCCAAAAGCAAAACTAGATACCTAGGCAGTAATCTACAAACCATTTTTAAACATGCCAAGTCACACAGTATGGCACTATGTTGCAGATAAATTTGTCTAATTATAAGCAAAGTTAGTATTTTAAAAATACACTGTACAAAAGACACTTATACCTTATACTACCTATATTTGGAAACAAGGTTTCACTCTATTTTTTTGTTAACTTTCTTCAGTCAAATGACATTACCATTTTTTTCAAGTAAGCTTTGTTTCCCAAACATGTTTGTATCTTTTAAAGTTCTTTATTCAAGTAGCAAACTATCTACATCTTTATTTTGAAATAACTATTCTTTAAAACTCCGTGAGATTGCATAAAATATTTTAAATCTCAAAAGCCTGAAGAACTAAAAGGAAGTTATTTTTAATGCATGCCAACACATCATCCCACATTATATGTTAGTCACTGAAATCTGCAGTGCTTCTGTACTCTAACTTCCAAGTATATAAGGGGCAAGTTACAGATGGGGCTTGGAACCTCTCCAAGGAGAAACCAAATTAAAGAAAAATGTCAAAGGAGTGCTAAGTGTTTCAGTATTTCAAATACTTTCTAAGAGTGGCAGATGGGTACAAATGTTTAACAGGTAAAATTTAGCTTCTAATCTTTTAAGTTACAGACTTTGAAGGCTGGCAAATACTGGAAGTAGAAAGAGTGTCTTCCCAGAGCAGTTTTTAGATTTAGCAGAAAGGCATGCTTACTCCCAGCTAAGCATAAAGCACCAACACACACCTGAATATTTTCCCATTACTGACTGCCTCAATTAAAAAGTGGATATCTTTGTACAGAGCACTAACAAGCCTGTTCCTAGATCCTTGACCTTAAGCTGAAAGCAGAGTCTGAGGGCAGCTGAAGTTTCACTGCTTCTCCCAATGCCCAACCTAATGCTGGGGGGCTGTGCTGATCTCATCCATCATTCTTTATGGAATTATTTCCACATACAACCAGAATTTAAAGGAGTACTTCCAGCTTCAGTGTGTGTTTGCTGGAGACTGAAGTCAATCCCCTTCTGTGAACACTGAGGCTTGCAGGCAGTCCCACTGAACCAGGCAAGATTATTTCAGGACATAAGCAGTAGTGGAACTGGATAAAGTAGCAAACAGCTGCAACACGACCGGAAAAAACAACGAGTATACCACAACCAGAATGTTCTTCCCAAATGTAGCACAACCCTGCTTACATCACCTCCAGCATTATTAATTATTCACTATAGCCAAGAGAACGGCCCTAAATATAATTTTGTTTGTCTTCCCATTGCATGAGTCCTACTGCAAAATACTACTGTACTCCCACTGCTAAACTGTTTTCCAAATTACTGAAGAACCAAGCAAGCCAGGCACATTTAGATTCCGTATATCAGACAAACTTATTCAGCTGTAAAATAACACGCTAGTAATAGTATTTATTCTTTAGAAGCACATCATTAAAATCTTTTCTGTGGACTTTGTATGAGAAGATCAGAAGGGTAGCTCCAGGCAAAAAAGGCTTTGAAACATTCCTTCAGCATCGGACACCAGTCCTACACGTGATAAACCACAGCCCAAAGAAAAGTCTCCCCTAAAAAGACACCCTGCAAAATCAGTGTCTCTACAGTGCTAACAATGAATACTTCAGCTGTATTTAGAACCCCATCCAAGGCTACAGTACTGCACTACACAAGTTTTGGAAGTCTTTGAGCCTCTTTACTCACTGGATTAGATCTTCACTACAGGAAATAAATGCCCACCAGAAGCATTAGCAATCCTAGTATCAGTTGCCAATTCCATATGCTTCAGAGGATTAGCCTGCTCCTAGCAGATACCTGAAGGGATCTCTTCGAGAAACAGTTGGATAGACTCAACCAATGCCATGGGCAAAGACGAAGATGCCTTCACAGGATAGATCCTTTTAATGAAGTCTGAACAGGGAAGCATTATTTAATCAATATTACAATATAACAGTACCTAACCTGAAGAGGAAATAAAAAAAGTAACAAGGTTCATGGTCATGACGATTCTGGATTTTAGTCTTTTTGTGACAGAAAAACAAAGCCATTCTGGATGCTTCCTAATTATTCCTTCTCCAACAGATTCTCTTCAGAGTCAACCAACCATTCTCTCCAGCTATGCCCAAGGATGACAGAAATCATGCATAAAGGTCAAATTTCCTAGTTTATGAGCCACACAAATAAATACATACAATTTCTGAATTTGAACAGCACTGAATGAAATTCAAATTCTTGCAATAGGCCTCTTTTCTGCACATGAACAGTTTGCTATTGTTGGAAGGTAAAGAGGAATTTTAAAAGAAACTTAGCAAGTTCTAGAAATAAACATTCAGTGAAATTGAAACAAAATATTAAGAAGCTGAAAAAATAAAAATTAAGGTCAAATAACAGTATCTCAGAGATTATTTCCAAAGAATACTAAAGCTGAATTTCACAGATGTATGCAACATCCACACTATCTAGAAGGCCAGGCTACATAGTTTTCAGATCCTTCTGGTCCATTACAATACATTCATTCATTATGCATCAGCTACTATGTGGCTATTTAAAATGCCATTTCAGTAGAACAATGTCTAAATTCTGAGAAATTTTTCAGGGGGTTGGAAACAAGGGGGCTGTAAAAAAACACTCTCCTTGAAGTTCACTGTCATCTAAAAACAATTCCAGCCAACAAGATGCATTTCCCAACAGGATTTTAATTAGAGATTCTGTTATTTAACTAGATACCCTGATTATATATAATGTATGTATGCACAAAATGTAGTGGGAAACAATATATGAAATTTATGTCAGTGTAAAATAAAGTCTCTAGAAATAAATACATAAAATTAATGTTTCTTAAAATACAATGCAATTTGAAACAAAAATAGGATGAAGCAGTAACAAATTGAGCTGAAACAGTTTATTAGAGTATTTAGGTATTTTGCACATTAGTCAGGTATTTTAAGATAAGAAAATAACTCGTGCAAAACAAAATCCACCTTTTCAGGAATCTCAGAAGTATTTCTAGCATTCAATTTTAAATTGCAACAGAAGAGAGCTCATTTAACACTTACTGCTCCATACTAGGTCTGTTTCTGACACATTCCACCAGGGTTGTTACAGAAAGCCAAGGGCAGTAAGACCACAAGAGAGTTAACCTGACCCATTGCTTCTCAAAGCTATCATTTTCTTTGTTTACCCAAGGTAACTTTGCCAAAGCAAGATGACCCGATGGCCTCACATCATCTTTAAGAAAGCGCACAAGAACTGACCCCAACAAGTAGGTACAATGTGTGGGTTTCACTACTTTACATATTCAGGATCCTTTAGCCACTTACTAGCCACTGGAGTAGTACTCTCAGGGATTATACACTGTAGTCAAACTTACAACATCACCTGTATTAACTGCTGCTACAGCTTGGTCTTAAAAATTCCCCCAAACCCATCCAGTCACCAATCCACACAGCCTTTCTCAATCAAACAACACTGAAGGTCTCTACAGTCCTTCATAGTAAGAGGGTAATTTCCACACATGAATCTGCCTACAAACACACCTCACTTGATTAAACAAACCTCTCAGTCCTGAATTTTCCCCATCTTTATTTATCACAAGGCATAGATTCAGCCCATGGAAGCAAAGTCTGCACATGCAGTTCTAGAAAAGGCAAATTAGCACATTTTTCTCCCTCAGTATTTTCTATCTTGACCTGGACATAAGTATCTTTGCAGCCAATTTTTATATTCATAACTCCTATCATTTCCAAATCATGTGCCATATACACGTGCATTTGTAACAGCTGTCATATTTTGCAAATATTTTTCAAAATACTTAGCCCAGACAGAGGGAATCTGAAGGGTTGAGAAGACCATCTTTTAAATAGCTCTGATCTGCAACAGCTTTGCTCTTAATATACGTATAATGTAGTGGGAAATGTTCCTTTACTAGTACACCATAAACATGACTCCTGATACACTCAGTTCATATCAGTATAAAATAAAGTCTCTAGAAATAAATACATAAAATTATATGTTTCTTAAAATACAATATTAGGAAAGGAAAAGAAAGGGGACAGAGATAGAAAATACTGTCATGGACATCCAGGTGCTTTTGGTCACCATTCCTTAGGACCTAGGAGCTTCTAGCAAGCCACCTCCTGCAAGACTTTTTCTGAAGAAACAATCAAACTAAACTGAAAGAGTTAGATTATTTGAAAGCTTTTGGTAAATCTTGAAGTAGAAACCACCAGAGATGTTCAGAAGAGCTTGTTCTGCATCACATGTCAAGAGCATCCAGGTGGCACATGATGCAAACTGCCCACGATTATAGCACCTGATGCCCCAGTTAGGGGCAGAAGGAGATTCCCTCTTCTTCCAGGTAAGCCTCACATCTTCACAAAACCACACCTTACTCCCACCACACGTATCTATCACATCATACTACCATTCCTAAAGCATCTCTGCTCAAATAGAGCACTACCTAATTTTTCCTCTCAAACACGTGAAGAAGTGCTTTGGAATGTGCAATTTAAAAGACTCAATGCATGTACACATAAATTTTTTTTTCATATTTTCTTAACAGCAATTAAATGCTTGCTAGATTGTGAATGTGAATAGAAATTCTGCTATTAAAAAACCCACTAAAATACAAAGCAACCAACCTTCCCCACTGAAAGATGGGATAATTCACAGGACTAAGCTCAGAAAAACCAAAGCAACAACAACAGAGTGAGGAAAGAAGTAGTTACAGTTTTTAAATCAGATGCCAATAGCAGCACATGGCTGACAAAGAAAAGAATTAGACAAAACTGTGACAAAATATAGAATGTACCCATCACCTGTGCCTGCTCATATACACCTTCCAAAAGGGCAAGAAGAAAATAACTGAACATGTGCACATGCATCCTTCTCTTTAGATCAATTACATAATAAGTAAAAATGCCAGACATGATCTTTTAGAATAGCTTGAATCTATCAGCTGTAAGTTACAACAATTTGAACAAAGCCAGCCTGAGTCAAGCATACGCAAGCACTTAATTAACTGACACTGCAACTCTGAAAAGCACGTTATACAACTTCTTAAAAAACTGCAAACTATACAGCACCAAGAGAGATACTAAACAAAATGATTTCTTCATTTTCTTTTTACATCTCTTTCCTTTTCTTCCCAGTTGTAATATTACGTATCTCACAAAGACAACTTCAACGGTATCAGAAAAACATTTCTACTACAAGGTGAAATAAAATCCCCCAATGCCAACAGACAAATGGTGTTTCCTCTCTAAAAGTAGACATGTACACAGGTGACAGATAAACTTATGTTGAGCATTGAGTAAATCTTATCTGTGCTCTTTACTATGGCATCTGAGCCCCATGGAAGTTGTGATGGTTTTTTTTGTTTGAGGTTTTGTTGTTTAAGTGTTCAGCATATGCAGATCTATGTGAGACATACAGAAACAAGTTTGCCAACTTTGAGAAGAATTGTTTTTCTCATCTCAAGCTACACAAGATGCAATGTTCACAGCTCCATACTTGAAGCAATCTAGGAAAGAAAACATCCCAAGATCTGCCAGTTCAGAACTAGACACAGCTAATAAGAGTTTCAGAAGTTCATACTAAAGGATCTTCAGAATAATTCTAATTTTCATATGGTTACACCAACCTGTATTAATCCTGTGCATGATATAGTATGCTCATGCCCCTTTTTTTAATAACACCGCAGTAATGTCATATGGAAGGGTGGAGTTCATTATCACATAGAATTACAGATCCTTTTTATTTGATGGATTAAAAAAACCTTAAAAATGTGCTGCTCTACCCCCAAGATGACAGCCAAAACATTTCAGAAAACAAACATCACCATAGCATGAAATCAGGTCCTGTAACCTGAACTCAGCTAACATGTTTCTTCCTCTCCCTGGGCCTGAAGCCCTCAGCCTGGCCAGGCGTGCAGGTGCAGCAGAACAGGACCTTCCTGCCTTTGTTCTATTTCACTCAGAATTGGCACAGTTATTTCAACCTGGCACTTTCCTTCCTGACTCATCCCAAACACACAAACAAGATTTTCCAAGGCTAATTCAGGACAGCCAGCTCAAATCATCTCCATTAATTGCTAAGGCAAAACTGAACCCTCCCCATAAGCCCCATGAAAACTGAGACAAGTCAGCTAAAAGCTGCTGCAGTAAACCACAGGTAGAACCAACATGAGGGGAAAAAAAGGGAAAGTTTTTGTAAAATCCTCTTGTTTACTCATTTTTGTCATTTGGTACAGGACTAGAAACTATCATCAGCCCTATTAAGCAAAAGGGTAAAACATTTCCTATTTTGTCAAAATAAAATGTCAAATGTCCCTCACCCATGACACCTAACACAAAATATTTTTTTGAAGGAAAGCGCTTATGGAGAGTGAAGGAAGGAACCAGACTATTCCTGTAGCCTCCTGTACACATCTAAACACTTCTAGACAAGAGTTCTTCCAATATTTCTTGCCAGCCTTTGCTCTTTCCTCAGGAGGTGAACAGTTTAACCTCGCCAGTCTTTTTTGACTTACTTAATGAGATTTTCAGACCTGCCAGCACAGAGCTCCCAGTGAGCATTCCCATCTCTCCCAGGACATCCTCCCAGCACTTGGAGGCACAGGCAGCTGTAGGGCAATGCTGATTCTGAATGCCACAGCAACCACACTTTGCTAAAAAATCCCCTGTGAAACAAAAAGAAAACTAAATGCAAATATTGGTTGTTAGTTGAACCAACTCAACAAGAACAGGAACACACCCAGAGAGCAAAACTTCTGGCAAAGGAAACTGGCAGGAGTTTTTACTGCAGTCATAAATGATGCAGCCAGGTCATTTTTTAATCGGCCTGATGAAAGGCAAAAGAAGGGAGACATGAAATAACTTCCAGTTCAGGACATTGTCAAGCACATGGAGCTTCTCAAACATTCGCAGGGCTTAAGAAGTAGAAAATGCTTTAATATCAAACTTCAAAAGTGAGGGGAAAGGGCTGCTTCTATAATCTAGAGACTGCAATCCTGAAACCTGAGGCTTGTCTCCAGACAAGAAAACAGCAGCAGGAAGCAAGGTTTACTCACAAAAGAGCAACCAGATAAGAGTGTGAAGCATGTCTGACACTCAGGATCAAACAACCACTCTTCTGGGCCAGCTGAGGTTTTCCTACAGAAGGAAAGGATACAGCAACTAATTGGGACCAGGCTCTGAATTGCAACTCATTCTTCCTCTCAAAGTTTATGAAATGGGCATTTTCTTCCTTATCCACTGCATACCTACGACAACTCTGGATGAGTCCCCATGCGGCACGATGGCTGCTGAAGCTGATCCAGCAGCTGATGACTGCTGAAGCTGGCAATGCTCCCATACCCACATACACCCCTACAACCGCACTCCTGCTGGGGCAGCAGGACAGACACAGACAGGCAGCTGAGCCAGACAGACCCTTGCAACTCTGCTGCCAGTCACCTTCAGCTCCCTGAGCACATGCACCCCAACATCTCCCCAGCAGCAGCAGAGTCACAAGGACAAAAGGCAACACGCAGCACTGGAAAGACGGGATCACATCAGCTCTATGTTAAACTCTCGTGGAACTGCACTATCAGGACAGGAACAACATGGAAAAGAAAATTGATCGCACTACTTTTCTTGACAATCCAAAGGCAAATTGACACCAGTAGTGAAACTTTAGCTAGGAGATACTTATTCCTATTCCACCACAAGGTAAAAGCACACACGGACTCAGAAAAGAGCCAAAACCAACACAACAACAAAAATCCCCAAAAACACAAAAAGCCCCAAACTAACAAAAACAATCCCACAAACAAGTAAATAGGCTTGCTTACTCGTGTTGTTTAACCTCAGAAGAGCACACAATATGAGCTTAAGAAGTTTCTGTTCAGAGGTGACATGAGTGGGCAAGGCACTTCATCACTTTAAGAGAAAGTGCACGCAAAAGAGAAAGTTCCTCCTCCAGCAAGCTGGACAGTATTTCTAAAGTCTTTAGATCTCCATTACTAGATTCAACCAGTGGATCTAACAACAAATTCATCAAGACATATCACCATCTCATTCTGAAGACTATTTTACCTCAAGGCCTTACTAACTTTCTGAAGTAAAGCCAGCTTCTAAAAAGTGATGAGATGACCAATTAAAATATCCAACCTGATAGCAGTACATACTAATTGATGTACACATGTCCTAGAAAACAAATTGTCTTGGGCAATGTAGGACTCTGCAATGTTTAAGGACTACATCAAGCTCTGTTTCACATGCCATTACCCAATGTGCAGTATGATTTTCCCATATTCTTCTGATGTGCTCCTTTTAGGGATCTTGGAAGTCTAATCTGAAGAGTACAGAGACTCACCTTAACAATTTCCTTTGTACAATACAGTACATACAAAAATAAATGTAACTAGAAGTAATTTTTAAAATTTACTTGTCGCCTGGACGGAAGAGGGGAATAGAAAGCATGGATCTACAGCAGATTAACAAGGCCCACTTCAAGCCCTTCCACAGAGCCTTCAAGGGAGGGCAGGGAATCCTTTCTGACCTCAAGAGCTCTTCCACGGCCTCTTGCACTAGGGCATACCAGTTTAGTTTCTCCACCTTCAAGGCTTGATAACACGTGCTAGTCCACCGCTCTGCAGCCAAGGACTTCTGGTGTCAGTAACAAGTCTTGCCTCATAAGACTGAGCTGCAGAGGGTCTAATGGACCTCATCTGTCTAGGACATGTGGTTTTCATATTTAACCCAGAATCTCATCAGACCCAGCATGTTGCAGACTTTTCTTTTTCATAAGCATACGGTTCATTCATAAACATAAGGTTGACTCTGAGGAATAACACATACTTTCATACAGGACAACCAGAACACCTTCCTAAGAGAAGTAAGCACTTCAGCTGGCCTGACATTTCTAACAAGTTTGCACTGAAGCAGCATTCAGTTACAAGAGTTTTGTCTCCTGAGAACAGGTTAGCAGAGCATGACCTGATGGTGGAGATGCAGATAAAGTTAAAAGGACACCACAAAACTTAGTTTATGCTTTACAGCAGAGCAAGATTATGACAATGTATCCAAGTGAACTGGCTGGGACATGGTGAACTCAAACAGCAAAATGAAGAGAGTTTTCTGCTGAGTGCTCTCTACCTTGTTTTTCACATAAGTGTTAATTAACAGATCAAATGAAATGTCCTCAGTTGGGCGGTAGCAATTATTTACCTTTATCTGGATAATGCTATACCACATTTCAACTTAGCAAATACATTCCCAGCCTTGCAGATTTATGCTTAACTTTAAGCTGTCCAAACAGCATCTGGCCCTTGGACCAGCTCCTATCTTACGATCAAAGAGTGTGTTTTTCACAGAGCTCAGACTTCAATATCCAGAGTCCCTTGTTCCTAAACTCGCACAACCACCCTGTTTTAACCTTTGGGCTTCAATTATTCATGATCACAAACTACTGCAATGTAGTGTTCCAGAAATACATGCAACTAGGAAGCTAAATTGATACATGGAAAAAAGCAAACAGCAGCAATATTCCTCAAAAATTTTGCAAAGTATTGAATATAGCTAGGAAAAATAATACATTTCTTTAGCTGTTTTAAACTGGAAGATGCAGTGATACTGTAGATAATGAATACTGTCAACCACACATACACAGCACACAGATGTCAATATGCTGAATTCAAACCATGGACAGAAATCACATGTGAGTGTAACAGATGTAAAAGCCAAGCACAAGAAGAAGAATGAACAAAACAAATTTAACAGACCACATGACATAATTTGGCTAAGGACATAAAATTTAAAAAAAAAACCCCACAGGACGCAAAGAAAATACTAAAAATAAATATCAAAAATAAATACAGATACTGTATTTGCCCAGACCATTAAAATAACAAGTTAGGGAAATGTGGAACAAATAATGTTCACATATATAGGTAAATCTTAATAAGACAAGCCAGATAATCTGTGATTAGAGTTTGAACAAATCTAGTATGCATTCAAAATGAATACAGGCATTAAAATAAGCAGCCAATCCAACAGTAAGAAAGAAGATGTGTGACCTTCTCTAGAGTCCTTGACAATCTGTGGGTGAGGAATCCCAGATTCCCAGGTATAGGCTTTACACAGCAGCCCAGCTTGCAGGTTGTAAAAGCTGGGCATCTCAGACTTCTTTATCTAGATGGTGAGACACATCAAATAACCAGTAGCAGCAACAGCAGCCTCCAGCCCACCATTAGCTGGGGCAACTCTTGATTCTGTCCCAAACTGGACATCAAAACAGTCTGGATAATATTAGAGCAGCATGCCTGGAGATCCCCAGCTGAAGTACCTTAATGAATCAGATGCTATCTCATATTTAAAACAGGAATCAATTTGATTCAGTCTCAAGGAAGGAAAAGTCATAAAAGCAAAAGGGATTCACGAGGACCTGAGGGCAATGTCAGAGCTGACAGGGATTATACTAACCTCCCTACTGGAAACTGGGACTTTGTCCCCAAACCTTAAAGGAAAGTCATCCTTAAGAAGATTTCAAATGGACACAAGTGAATTTTTCCAAGGCTTAGGATGAGCTGCTGGCAATGTTTCGCTTCTTCTTCCACCACCAATGTGCCAAGGGTCCTGTCCCACCCACAGTGCTAAATGCTCCTTGCCTCTTAAAAGACAAGGAAAGCCACAGCATGGTAGAAGAGATGACCATATACCCCTTTATGCAGCATTGCAATCCCCAAATTATCACAGGCTCACTAGGATCTCTACTTTTTCCTTAATTTACCAAACCAACTAAAATGACCCCAACCTCTGGGGATGACAACTATTGTATTAAATATTTCTCTCTTTTCATCACACAGTTAAAGAATCTATTCATTTTCTCCTGCCTTCCTATGATCCAACAGGTGACCTGAAATCAATCAGGCATAGTTCTGGAGAAAGATGGCTTCCTACCCTAACTCCAATATATAACTGTTCTACCAAGCAATAAACTTGACAGTCTCCAGCCTGCTTTCTTCTTTTTCTCTGTCACTTGCAGAATTCAATCTTCAATTCAATCAAGACAATATTAGGAAAATGGCTGATGCACCATTAACACTTCACTTGATCATAACTCCAATCTAATACCCAAGTGCTGTACTTAATTCAGCTTCTTCAGGTTAGTAATTGTTTTGTGAAGGCAATGAAAACAAACAGATGGATAGAAGAGTCCACTTTGTCTCTTCTACACCACTCCAGAAGGCTTGACACCTCTCACTTGAAAATAATTCTATTGAAATGTAATGTTAGACACCACTAGGAAATTAATTTAATGAGTAAAGGGGAAAAAGCTTGTACACAATACCAAACTACAAAGTTTTACAAAAGGTCACACAAAAAATCTAGTAACAGCAGCAGCAGTAATATGTTATCTTGTAGTGTTTAGGAAACATCAAACTTGACTCTTATATGAGTGCTATACTTCTGCAATCACTGGATGAGCAAGAATAGCTTTCTTAAAAAGGACCTTTAAATGCAATTTTATCAGTCTACTTTGCACAGGCTGTGGGATTAGATTTCCCTTAGCCCAACTACAAACACTGCTGGAGGCATACATTCTCTGATAATAATTATGTCTTCCACAGACTAATTCCAGCATCTATATTAGTTCAACCCTCATTGCTCATACCAGGTTTGAGGATAAGATTTCACTGGAGTCTGCAGCAGATGGAGCAAGAGTTACACTGTGAAAGGCTTTCATAAATTTTCTTTGTTCATGTGTATCTTATGTCTATCACTGGAAGACAGAAGTCTAAAAAGCAGCCAGTCTTTTTCATTTAATATCAAATTAAGAAAAACAAATGTGAAAAGCTCTTATATATATAGGTATGCCTGCTAAAGATAATATTATTAATATTTTCTGTATCCATTTCATTGTATTGAATGATTAAAAATGCTAGTACTTTGGGAGTCTAATCTTAAGGAAAAAGTCTAATCTTGAGGAAATATATTATTTTAGCCCTCCAACAAGAAAAGACATATTTTTTTATTTTTTACCACCAGTAGACTGTCCTTACTATAATGGCAGGGGGAAGAAAATCAGATTACTGTTGGAAAAAAAATGACTAAATAAAACCCCAAATGCTTTAAAGAATTATATTACCTCGAATCAATAATATTATCTGGAACAAGATATGAGTAAATACATTACACATGTAATCCATTTGTGGAAAACAACCATATCCTCTGTAAGAGCTCAATGTAGCATTTCACAGACCAAGGTAATTTCCATGGCAAAAACAAGACTCCTCTCAACACAAGATTCCCTGAATTTCTGAGCTATGCCTCTCCTTACTTTAAGTGAAGACAAACATCTAAGAAGTAGAAAGATACTTACATGAGACTGAAGCCAAGCATGCACTCTCAAAAGGAATTTCAGATATTTACTGTTTAAGCACAAGTAATTTACACTGCTGCTACACAGCCTGCAGTACACCCTACCCTCCCCTTCTCCAGCTCTGCAACTCTCACCCATTAAATTCCTCACGTATCTGAGCGTATGGAGAAACTCCAAGAGAACATGATAAAATTGTATGTCCTGTCTAAGTAATCACTATGAAGCTTTGGTTACTCTCTGCTCTTATCTTGGAGAAGGAAGCCCAGTAACTTTACCAGGGTGGAGGGAAGAAAAGGTAGAATGAGGAAAATATGGTCTAACTGATGACTATTTCAAACAGTAATAATAATTTTTGCTAACATTTGAAAGAGCCTTCAACACAGAAACAGGTCTTCCCAGCCCACCCACAGCAAAGAATTTTTTCACTCCCCTTAGCTTTACAATTCAGATTATTCCCACATTAAAATGTTCCTTGGGATTCATACTGAAGGGTATTACTTGAAGGATAAACAGGAGCTACAACTACATGGTTTTTATAAAGCTTTGTATTGGGTTTGCTTATGTCATTAAATGAGCAAAACTGGAAAAGGTCCCAGAAAGAATGAGAAGCATAAGGAAGCTGGCAATGAGTATGCCAAGCTCAAGCACAAAAGCACATTAGTAAGCAAAATGGGGGAGAAAACAAAGGGGGTGGGGGGAGCCAGAATGGGAGATTATAGCAAATTGTAGGGGTTTAATGGCCAGCAAATTAATCAGCAGAGTCAACTGGAATTTTGGAAAGATAGATATTGGGTATGTAAGGATAAAGCTGATGTGATGGCAGGTTATAGACTAGTACCAGGTTTAAAATTAAATTGGTCATATTTTTGAGGGACTAAATAAGAGAAATTATCTATGTGAAAACATTAAGAGTATAAATAAATGGCCTTTTCCCTTCTGAAAAGAAAAAGGGCTGCTTGAAGACCAGTAAAAGATGTTTTACTTTATTTTTCTATTACTTTCTTCTTGAGCATTGGGTTAAGATGAAAAAGATAAAAACCAACAGTGAGGAAGGGAGGAATCCAGGAGGAAATCTTGCAGGAGAGCTTAAAATAGTAGTCTAGCCCAGTGACTAAGGCTGAGCCTCTGCTTACAAGGAGGTGTGTGTTTTACTGCACCATGAGTGAGGTGTGGGCCCTCCTGCAGAAGCACTACAGGTTTTACCACGAGTCTCACCCTAGGCAAGAGCCTTTTCAGCAAGCCCTGCTACTATCCAAATCTCATCTATTTTCTTCAACCACATTTGTCTAATGAAAGATATCACTTCTCTCTAACAACCTTGCCTAATTCTGTGTCTGCTTGAGATTTTAAAAGTTATCATGCACTACTTTACTTTATAATACAAAAGCAATTAGACTTTGTCACCAGTAGCATTATCATTATCTGCTCTTGCAAAAGACTGCCATGGGCTATCCAACAACTCTATATGTTCAGCTACAGACACCAATGCACTACACAAGTGCTTTCATCAGAGGTCAAGTAAAGTTCTGTCTTATTATTCAATATAACACAATCATGTACATTTAAAATATGGTTCTGCAATTCAGCTGGACAAAACTCCTTATGCTTGATCACTTGAAATACCTACTAGGTTTGGACATAATTCTCTGCTTTGATTAACATTCTGCTACTTTGTGAATTCTACAGGTGTTTAAACAAAAACAGGACAATTATTCTTCCCAGCACATCAGTAGGGTCACAGTGAACAAGGCAGAGGCTGGTCCAAAGTCACAAACCTGATTGATAAAAACTCCATTACATGTAACAACCCTTACCTCACAGTTGTGAATACACATATCAGTGTGTTGCCATTCAATGCTCTTTTAGATTGGGTATACATCTTGGAAATATAAACAAAGTTTATATTGGCTAAAGTTTATTGTAACCAAGAGTCATCTTTCTGAGATACTGTCAGGCTTTTGAAGAAGCCAAGTGTGAAGAAAAAGAACCCTTTTCTTCAACACACACTGTGTTGCTGTATTTTATATTTAGGTCTCTATAACAATCATACACTTTTATAAAACATTGCTAACTGAAATAGTTTGCACACTGAGGAACAGAAGTCATTGGTACTGAGCACTTAAATCTTGAACAGCCATGAAGGGTTCTTTACAAAAGTCGTCTTAATTGTAAGGTACATTAATGCCAACCAAACAAGTGGAATGTAGACCACTTCTCATTTTGACATCACAGCCCATACCTAAGGTGTCCCACAATCATAGGAACAGCAAGATACAAAAAAAAGGAAAATTACAGTAATTTCATGATTATAAGCCGCAACATTTTGACTAAAATTTTGGTCTGAACTCGGAAGTGCGGCTTATAATCAGGTGCGGCTTCTATATGGACAAAGAACAAAAAGCTGCTGTTTTAGTTTGGAGGACAGGTGTCTGCTGAGAAAGGCAGGAGCTTCTCTTTGAAATGGAGAATGCAAACCCCCTCCCTCCAAATTATAATAATTTTGAAATCAAGGGGTTTTCAGGTAAAAATATGGGAATTAAGAATAACAGTTCTTTTCTAGGGAAATTAGAATAGAAATACAGTACTACAAAGAAACAAACTCCAAACCCTGACAAAGTCAGAGTACAACCTGACACCCCGTCAGGCAGGGTGTTGGTAGCAGTCCCATTAAATGGTGGCTGCATCCTCCTGCAGTGACAGATGTGATTCAGTTGGAGCAGTGCTCCTGTACAAGGTGCAGTTTCCCTCCGGAGGTCCAGTGGTGATGTGGAGAAATCCAGTTTTCCTCTGGAGTCCAGTGGAGAAAGGGGCTCCCTTAGTGTCCCAAAACCTCTGTTTTTATCTTGGTAAGAAATGTTGGGCTCTTCCCCCTGGCTGGAGCAACTTCCAATGGGATGCAGTAATTTTATCAGTCCCACAGTGGGACTCAATGGCCATTAGCAGAAAATGATTCCCTGGAGGAAGGATGGGGTGTGAAAAGATAAAGAACAATGCCCCACCTGGTTTCAATGGATGGCCCATTAGCAGAATATCTGCCATTGAGATAAGGATCACTGCCCCCACCCTCAACAGATGGTGATAGAATAGATACCTTTTATCACACTCTGTAGTGTAACCCAAGACAGTTGCCGCGGACGTATATAATCAGGTGTGGCTTATAGTCAGGTGCGGCTTATAATTGTAAAATTACTGTACTTTCTCCTGAAACCATATACAAACAAACAGCAGAACCCACAAACACATTCATTCCAGCAAGACAGCATGTTTTCCACAAGGACTTAAGCAATAAAGTGATAGTTCAGCAGCTGATGTGTGTCCTGATAAGATGGAGAGCTTTAGAATAACAATGATTTTTCACTCTATACGGATGCCAAAGAAACCTGCGCATTTGGGTTTCACATAAATACAACTATTGATCAATCATTAGACACTAAGCTGTGGAAGTGTTCCATGGGCATGTCTGGTTCATTGCTTTTAAGGTTGATTGCAGCCCAGCTGAATTTAACTGTGCAAGTACCCTACTACAACTGTGAACATATGTCTCTCAGCAGAAGTTGCTGTTTCCTTTGAAAGTATACAAGAAGAAATACCTGAAAAAACGTTCATGTTAAAAAAAACAAAAACAAAGCCTCCCACCAAACCAACCAACCAACCTTTTTTTTCTAACTGCCATCTCAGGTCAAAAAGAAGCAGGATTACGACAAGCACAGAGTGTGGTTTCAAATGCTCTTGCCTTCAACTATTTTCCCACAATAGCTACAGCATGTTTGGTCACTTCTTCGGAAATAAAAGTTGAAACAGTCATAGGGAAACATACTTTAAAAACAAGAGCCATCTTAGCACCTTAGATTTTTTAACCTTAGATTCGCTAGGATGCTCACCAAAACAATCTAAGTTGAATCATCACATACAGCTATGAAGTCTCAAACTGACCTTGAGATCTCAACAAGCCTTTGATTTTGCTATTTTACCAAGTTATTCACAGAAAAAGATGATTCACTCTTACACGAAATACAAGTGGTCCAATTTAAAGCTCGGTTTAGCACAGCACAGAGAACGCACCAAAGAAAAGCTAATTGACAATGTGAAAGAAGTAGAGAAATGCTAACAATTAATCAGGCTTGGTAGCTGATGTGGAGAAAGAGCTACTTATTAAAACTCAGATTGAGTTGCATCATATTCATTACACTGAACAATGTGAATGTTTCGATGAAACTTTGCTGTTTTCATGGCTGTTTTCACAAACAGTCAACTGTGGAAAACATTTCTTCCTAATTTACACTATCTAGAGCAGAGTAAACATTCAAGAATCAAGACCCAGAAAAAAATTGTGAAATCCTAACAGAATTTTTTTGCCTATTCTGAAATTCCAGAAAGATTAAAAAAACACAACAACAAACCCAACCACAAAAAGCATGCATTGTGTTTCCAACAACAAGAAGAAGAAAATAGATGGTGTCATGACCACAACATAAATAAGCTAAACTTGAAACTTGTCACTGTCTGCAGCAGTTTACAAGTAGTATGTTTAACCTGTAGGGCAGCAGAGACTGTAAACATGCATTTTAAAATAAAGGACAGGCTGAAGTTACTAAAAGATAAAATCTAAAATGAAGTGATAAAATGCTTTCTCTCTGGTATTGCAACATATGAAAAGTTTGCTTAAGTTCTCAAGTTGTGAGTAGGGCAATCTGTAGGAAACCTGTCTTCAGGCTTCAGTTGCTCTGTAGTTTTCTAGTTCCACATTAATTGTAAAAACATCTTCTTTCAGGATAGCTTCTTAATGAATCTACTCTACCGGAGTACTGTTTAAAGTTCTCTCAAGCATCAGTAAGATATTATGGTCAGGTCTAGCTAAAGTCTGAGAACCAGAAGAAAAACTCCACAAGTGCAGCCACAAATCACCAATTGAGAATACAATTTTAGAGAAATTACAGTATCTGCACAGTATCTGACTACTTTTTCTGTGTTTAAACTATCGATATTAATTAGAAGCTGGGAGGATATTGTTCTGCTGAGCAACAGCAATTGTGATGGAAGAAACTTAACATATTTATAGTAGAAACATTAGTTTGCAAATGCAATCAGGTGTCATGGGGGAAAAAAAAATCCTGTCTTTACTGACGACTGAAACATTTAAAGTGCATAAATTTAAAAAATGGTTAAAAATCTCAATATAAACAGTAAGTCCATAGGATCAGAAATAAACAATAGTAAAGACTCCACTGGCCAGTTTTCCTAGAACATATTCTCCTTGTTCTAGTTCACTGTTTAAGTCCACTGACCATGCAAGTACAGTTTTTAGAACATCAACCACAAACAATCCAACTTTATGTTTACCTATGAACCTCAAAACCCCTGAAGTATGAAATGAAACACGTAGTACAAGCGAACTGCATTAACTCTTTCTGAACTTTTAACACTGTACATTCATTTGTGATGCCCAGAAAGAACACCTGAACCATCAACATTTTCCGTGCTTTGTACCAAAATATTCCTCTCTACATAAAGAAAATGAAACTAAAGATGTGTATCATCTGTCCCATTATTCCTTCTGATCCACATGGAAGGTTAACTTCAAAATGAACCTTGCTCTCTCCATGCATAGTGCTCTAGCTCAGCACATGTTTTCCCCCCACAACGTAAGAGCTCACTCCAGATGTGAAGCAAAACAACAACAACAAAAAGTCTTCAAAGAGGAAACACAAACCTTCAAAATAAGATCAGGAGCACATACCCTCTTCTTACCATTCAAACAAACATAGAACCTAATGGTGTATTTATGACCAAGCAAAATAAACTTGCAAGGAAAAACAGGCATTCTTCACCTTGCTCAAGCCCATCTCCTGTGGATAAGAAAGATACAGCTGTACTCTTGAACCCATAAGGTTTGGAAATTAGGCCATTCTTCTGCTTAAGGCACTGAAGGAAAGAATTCTTCTCAGATACTTTCTCCCACGCCCCCTCTGTCCAAATCAAAACCATGTGTTCTTATTGTGCAAAAGCAAATCCAGAAGGGAATAAAAAAAAGCAGAAAGAAATTAAACATGGTATAATCATTATCATCCCAACTTGACCACTTCATTCTATCCTCTTATTTCTCACCCTGTGCAACTTCTTTCCTCTTTAAAATGCAGCTGTCTCCTAGGCTGCCCTGTCAGAAAGGCATCCTTAACCACACCCACTGGAGTTGGCATCTGAGACGTCACTGTCCCACAGCTAACCCACAAACGGGTGTACATGTGTCAAAGTTTTACTTATTTGTATGATAATGAAGCAAATCACATGATCGTAGGTCACTGGTTCATTCTTCTTAAAACTTTCCCTGTCATGACACCACAACCATTCTCACATAGCACTGGCTAGGTAAGACAAGCCACAATTCCCGTATTTCTCCTTGATTTTGCCCAGAGTTATCATCCAGCACGCCTGCCTTGCTTGTTCCTTCTTCCACTGTAAACATGTCAGGTGGCTCCAGAAGAATTAAACAACTCTGAGGTATTTGAAAAGTACAAAACACAAGAATACCTTAAAACTTAGCTAGATAGGTGAGACCACAGCACAAGTAAACAGTAATACTGTCACAGATAATAGTAATACCTTCAAAAGATAAATTACACTTACTATAGAAGAAATAAAAATCATCTATTCTTGTGCCAGACTAAGAGGTCCTTATGCCAGAAAAAGCAAACTACTTTCAGTATTCTCATTCTTACTAACTTTACTAAAAGTACTACACAGCAAGCAGTATAGAGCCAACTGTTGAATCTCTGAGCCTTTTCTTACACCGAGTTCCCCAAAAATATCTAAGAGAATATATTACCTAGGTATTCCTTCTCTTTTGCCTTAATTCAGGAAAACCATTCCTCAATTTAATGGCACAATATAAGGCAATACATAATGAAGGGAAAAACATAAAAATCCCTCTTTCCTCAGTTGATAGCAACTCAATGAAAACAGAAGAGATACTCTCGCTCAAAGTTTTTGATTCCTGTCCTTCTCTTCTTCCAGCAACAGCAGAGATGGAAAGCTCAGTTCACCCAATCTAACCCCAAGTGCAATTGCCTGAATGTAGTGATACACTACCTGTCACAGCCTGTGAAAGATGTATCAAGAGGAGGCTGGAAATAGTTACATGTACAAAATCAAAACATGGGGAAATTATTATTTTGAATGCTGCTCTTGTTCCTCACTTGAAAAAATAAATCCAGTATTACACATGAAAATACAGTACTGCCTTCATCCTTTAATTTCCCCAAGATTCCCAATAAACAGTAAGAATAAGTGTTTGATAACCATAATCTACTTTGCCTCCTTAAAACACAGCTTTTGTGAACAAAAAATAACATTTCCAGTGAAAAGTATTTATGGACATATGCTGGGGAAGCTAAACATAGCACTGTGAGATGTCAGGAATAGCAAAAAGGCAAAGAAGAGAAAAGGAGTGTGAAGCTCCACAGGGCAGACCTATCAGTTACACACACACTGATGCTTCCCAGGCCCTGGCTCCCTCCACCTGTTGTCTGTCCCTTGCTGCCGGTTCCTGTTCTTTTCACTCCAGCTTTCTGATAAGATTTTATCAAGTAATATGCTGCCTGATCTTATCCCTTCTAAAGTATTTTCAAAGGGCACTGTGGGACAAAAGGCACAAGGCATTGTGGAAACAAGCAACTTTTTCACCCATCCCATCAGGAACTCCTGTAATTCCTCAAGAAATGTATATCTGTATGATAGGTGCTATATCCAGTATTATAATTTCTTTTTTCAAATGATAACACAAATGCTTGCACACTCACTGAGAAAAGTACACATTAAAATTTTATTTGTTTTCTATTTCAAAGTACTGAAATCAGCTGCCAAGAGACAGGGGGTGGTGGTGGCAGGGTAGCTCCCCATGATTTCATGCAGCAACCTCACCCCACGTGCAGAGCACAGCTGGACACACACGTAGGGGCTGTATCAGAAGCATCAGCCAGCTCTCTCCGGGATACACAGCTCCAGTTTGTCCCTTGGGAGTCACACAATGGAGCAAGTCTGCAAGATGGGAGATGGCCACTCCTGAAGATCACCATTAGCTGTTCAGGAAAGCTCTGCTAATATACATACTGGAGAACTGGAAAGACGCACTACAAAGAGGGACTTCTTTTCCCAGGCCAAAACCTGCTCCTTAATTCCTCACTCTTTCCAATTACTTCTCTCTTTAGTTACAACTTCTCACCACCTCAGTTACCCAGAGCTTACTAGATAGACTTTATCACGAGCCACAAGCATTAACAGTTCCCCAGTCCATTAATGTTTATTTAGCAGAAGGAAGCACATTAAAAGTAATTTAAGAGTCTCACCTCACCCTCACAGAATCCATTTTAAAATCAAGGAATGCTGCTGATCAGGAAGTCAGCAACCAGACCACCTACTCCTCCTCCATCCTACATTTGCCACTTTAGCCAAAGGTCTGACACAAGAGACACCACGGGTAGCAAGGATGGCTCCAGAGGCTGCCCAACAGGCAGAGCTCAAAGCCTCTGCCCCAAAATTCTGTGGAAACCCACTAATGACAGCACTGGAATAACTCTATGCAGATCGGGCAACTACACAGATCTTTGGTGCTTCTCTGGCTACAAGATTATACTCATTAGTTAATGTTTCAGACTTACACCAAGGTTTTCAGAAGCAAATGTAGAATTTTGAGTATTCTGATACCTTGTATAAACCTGGGTGTTTCAGATGCCCAGCGCACTCTCTGAAATTGCAGTAAAAAAACCCCACTTACTATTCCTTAGGTGTCAAAACTGAGCACTCATGAGTAGCATAATATTTTCTAAATTAACGACCAATACTTTGAAGTTTTCATTCCATAAAAGAGGATGATATTTGCAAGTTTATGGACTGTATGACCAGATATATACATAAATATTTCTTATCCTTTCCTGTCTCCTATCTCTCATCTACATTCCTATATACATTTGAAATAGAGACTCATCAGTAACATGAATCATGTAAACCTGGACTTTATCATTTAATTAAATCAAAATTTTCATCCTAAGGATTTGCTTTTATTCTTACAGTAACACAGAACTCATCAGTCCATGAAGTGTAAGGACAGACCAAACACATCTATTTGCATTAACTAGTAATAAGTCTGATACCGCTGTATCAATTAAACTTCCACTGAGTGACTGATACTAAAACCTCATAATAATTCACCACCCTAGGGTTTCACTTCTCTAGCTATATCACTTCTTTCTACTACCTTTGTCTTCCAAATCATCTTCTCACATCCACTTTTCATTTCATACCAGTCAGTAACCTATTCAGAAGGCACTACTGCTTGGGCATGTACAGTAACAACCTTAGGAGCTCCTGCTACTAGGGAGAACGTCTATGAAATAGATTGATACACACAAAACAAACACTTTCTTCAACACATTTCAGCCCACTAGGCCATCCTCCTTCGTTTCTTACCAATCACTTTCCACACAAATAGAAGGTGGGGATGACTGCATGTATTACATTTCCTATGACTCCTTTTCCCCCTCCTTCTGCCACCTTCCCAAAGGCAATTAAGGATACACATTGCAAACAATACTGCTTTTAACGCTGGTCCCCTCACTCAAGAGGAAAATTTCACACCTCCCACACCACCACCTATGTAAATAACCACCACTGATGGACAGGACCAGACATGGTCCAACATTCCTCAGGTACACCTATCTATCACAGCCAAGACTGGTTATTGTCTATGGAAGACCACCACAGCAGAGAACACCACCCCCTACTCTGTCGAGTCCGGGTGGAGCAGAGGACACCGCAAAGATATTTAAACAGAACACAAAGGAAGATACAATGAACTCGGCAAGAACCAAGGACACGACCACAGCCTCTCTCAGAGGCAACACAAAGCAAAGCAGAGGAAGGAATACAACAACACCAGGGACCGTGTTGGAAGTGCAAACCGAACAAAGAGCAAGTACCGCTGAACCTCCAAAGGTGAGGCAAGGCCAAGTGCCAGCCGCTCAGACAGCCCACAAGTGGGAATCCCAGGGCAGGCGCGGAGGTGCCGTGTGTGGGGGCCGCCCTAAGGCGGGGCACCCCGGCTGCCGCCCGCAGGGGCTGCAGGCCTCTCGCCGGCGGGGGCCGCAGCCAGCAGCCCGTGTGCGCCGACAGCCGAGGACATATAAGGGCAGCCCAGCCCGGCCCGGCCCGGCCCAAGAGCGCGGGAAGGGGCTGCGGGAGCGCTCCCCGCGGGAGGCCCGGGGCCGCGGGCGGGCAGGGGAGACGTGGAGCGCGGCGGGCCGGACCCGCCCCGGCAGCGCCGCATGGAGGAGCCTGGGGCGGGGGCACACGGCGGTGCCGGCCCGGCGCTCGGCACGGCCGCGGCCCGCCCGCCCCTGGGGCACTCGGCCTGGGCGGCACGACTGGCCGGGCCGCCACCGGCTACCGGGGAGAGGCGGAGGGAGGGAGACAGGGAGGGGGGTCCCGGCACAGCACTCACGTTCTCCGTGTCCCGCTCATTGACGGTGGGCAGCGGCGTGCGGGTGGACATGGTGCGGGCCGCGGCGGCGCCGCGCCCGGCGCTCCGAGAGGAGAGGCCGCTCCTAGGCCTCGGCGGAGCCCGCCGGCCGCCCCCGCCGGCAGCCGGGCGCACACGGCGGGACGCGGGGCCTCCTGCCCGCTACGCGCCCGACGCCATCGCCTCGCCCGAGCGCCTGGCTGCCCCTCCGCCCGCCTCGCCGCCGCCGGGCTCCGCGCAGCTCGGCCGCCGGCTCCTCCTCCTCCCCCGCCCTCCTGCCCGCTCAGGTGAGCGACCGGCAGCGCAGGGGGGCCGCGGCGCCTCCTCGCAGCATCCGGCGGCGGCACCAACTCCGCCTCGCTCCCCTCCCCGCTTCTCCCCTCCTCCGCCTCCTCCTCCTGCCCGCCCCCGCCCCGCCGCAGGAAGCGCCGGGCGGTGCGGGCGGGCGGGCGCTGCTGTGGCGCCAGCGCTGCTGTGGCCGCGGCTCCGTCACGGGCCCAGCCTGGGTGGGGGCCGGGCGGGAGCGCGTCCTGGGCCAGGGGTTGAAGTGATGTGGGACCTTACAGTCAATAAGTGACGCGGCTGATCTCGGCTCTGTGGTGACCAGTGACAGGACCCGAGAGAATGGCCTGGGGCTCAGTCAGGGGAGGTTTAGGTTGGATATCAGGTTGTGTTTGTCACCCAGAGGTGCTTGGGCACTGGAACAGGCTCCCCAGGGCAGTGGGCACAGCACCAGCCGGAGAGAGTTCAAAAAGCTTTAGGACAACGCTTTCAGGCACACGGTGTGGTTCTTAGGACTGTCCTGTGCAGGACAGGAGTGGACTCGATGGTCCTTGTGGGTCCCTTCCAGCTCGGAACAGCCTGTGCTCCTGCGGGACAGGTGTGATGTCCCCGAGGGCAGGGCGTGTCGCAGTGCCCGGGGTCAGGGCCCTCGGGGGACCGGGCGGGTCCCTCGGCCTGGCACGGCGGAGAGGCCTCGGAGGAAGCCAGCGGGGCTTGGGAAGCCCCAAGCTCCCTGCATGTGGGCTGTGGGACAGAGCTCTTGGGCTGCTGATGTTGGCTAGCGGGTTACACAGCTGTCCCTCCTTGGCTCTCCGTTGTCTCTGGTAACCAGGAGCCTGAAGATGGGTGGTGGGGCAGCCCTTCTGCTTCTTGCATAGCTTCAAGTCTGCAATTCATGGAGTCTCTGGAGATTTGTAAAACCCCGTGTCAGAGCATCAGAGCGTCTGTGTAAATCAAACCGTTTATTTGTGCACCTCAGCCAGCCAGCCTCCTTCACCCACTTGAAGCTGAAATGGGATCAGCAAGACTGTGCACCAGTCATGTCCGACCAGCTCACAGTCCTTGAACACTTAACCAGTGACCTCATGTGCTTAAAATTAGAGCCATACACACATTTTTGTCTTTGAGAAGTTACTAGTGTTTACACAACAGCAGCTTTTGCTGGAAAACCAGCCAAACTCTTCACCAAAAATAATCTGCAAAAAATGCAAGAAACCCCCCAACTTCCCCTGCACCAGAAGCGAAACAGTGGGTCTGAATTTCCATTGCAAAATTTTGACAGATTTGTGTATCTGAGATTGTAAACATCTTCATAAATTCTGTAAACACGATCCTTGTTCTGAAAAACCTTCCTTAGGAAAACACTTGGGAAGGCACTTCATGAGTTGTGTATCTTCAGGAAGCTCTTATGCGCCCATGAAAGAGCTCTGACTGTTATACATTACTAGTATTATTTATAACTTATAATAAGTATTATGTATTACTTGTGTTATTTATAATACATATATGCATCTGTATGTATAGGTAAACACACGAGTAGTGTATGTTTAATTCTGGCTATATTAATTCTGGTGTAGTTCAAGGGGTACCCCCAGCTCCTCAGCACTGGTCAGCCCACCGTGGAGTTTTCCACGTATTTGGGAAAACAGCTGGTGCAGGCACAGGCAGAGAACATCCCCATGTTGTAGAAGCAGTGTAACTGGGCTCTCTCTTTGCACATTTAGCATCCTGTTGCTCTGAGCGTGCATGATTTGTCAGTCTGGAAATGGTAGAGGTTCCCAGCTCGTCCTCAGAACAAAACCTCCCAAGCCTGGTAAGGGCTTCTGTGAATTCCTAGCTCTCTCCTTGCATAGCTGGAACTGAAAAGGAAATTTTAGGGTTCTTCATTTTACTGGGAACGAAATAATCCAAGATTGGGTTTATTCAAGGTAAGCAGCCATGGTCTAGCTGGCATGCCAAAACAAGTTTGTTGACAAACTGGATATTAACCCAGTTTAGTTGCTTAGCTCATCAAAATGCACTCACTTTTATCCCAAGTAAGAACAAGACTCTGTCTAGGGCTCTGTGTGGGGCCTAACTGCAATCCTTACTTGGTCAAAACTCCCACTGAGGCAAACCCATCCTGGTGTGGATTTGTGCACGCACCTGTGGTCAGAGAACAAAGAAGTGTAAGCTCCAACGTCTTCTAAATGTGTTTAATGGCACCACTAACTAAGGTAAAGCTTAGAGAGACTTGAATAAGCTTTGGTCAGTATTTAGTAGGAAAATTTAATCAGAAATTAAAAATGTAATAAGGTAATAATTCTTGTTATCTGAAGATCTGCTTTACAGTTGTTTTGGCCATGGTTGTTACTGTTACCATCTACTTTCATGTTACCAAAGTCAGTCATTAATAGCTCTGTTTAATTTTGTTGTGTTATTGCTACAGGCTTCATGTTTCCTGCAGGTGGGAAATGTGGGGACAATGACTGAAGAGCTGCTTGGAAGAGAAGGTGACCACAAAGATGGTCCTGTCACAACTCAGTCACTCTCCAAAGAGGAAAAGCAGAATAAAGGCAGTGGGTTGAGCACAAAAATGGCCTGGAAGGAGAAATCTTCAAACTGTCTGAGACCTGCAGCTAAAACATACCAAAAGTTATTGCTGCTTCAAGTAGCATTAAATCCTGCTTGGAGGCCAGCAGGAGCAGTGTGTGTTGAGTAAGTGGCTTCAACTTCAGCACTGAAAACCTGGATATTCCACCACCTTACCAGGACCAAATCCCATCCACTGCTGTAGTAGTGTTTTCAGACACTGGCTTGGATGAAACCTTTTCCCACAATTTTCAAAATCAGTTCTCAACAGCAAGAGGATGAGAATTTCAGAAATAACACGGGAACAGGTGGCCACTGAGATGTGAATACAACAGAGCAAAGTCATGCTCTTTATTGCCTTTCATTACACCAGGACATCTACTGTAGTGTGGAAAACTAAATGAAAGACTTGGAAAATATGAAAGAGTAAAATTCCTCCAGCTGCACGCAATAAGGCTTCAGTAGCATTAAGGAGTCCTGAGATCATTACAAACTACAGGTAGAGAGCTCCATGCGTTGTTTCCTTTCATGAGGGACACTGGAAAAAATGACATGTACTCTGAACAGATGTAGACTTTGTAAATATATTAATAGTTACAATCAAGATTCTGATTTTGCTATAAGAATCCTTAGGAAGTACAGTCTTAGTGGAAAGTTAAGTAATTTATAATTTGCCCTAATTCTTTAAACCTGCAAAAAAAATGAAGGGTTTTTTTTAATAGCAAGCCATACCTTTTGGGAATACTCTTATCACATATGTGCAAAAAGCCTCCCCAAAATGTTTAAATACATTTAATAGGCCAAAATTTGTCTCAAGGTCAGTTGTACTGAAATTTAGTAGTTAAGTTCCTGTCTTCACTTTTTCTGGGTAACTGAAGGTTTTCATGGTTTCAATGCTGTTACAAAGAACTGCCCCAAGAATATCCATGTAAGAACTTCATATGAAAATGATAAATAAAAGCAGCATTTGTCACTGATTAGCCTGGACATCTGGGAGAAAGATAATAAAATTACAATACGACTTTACAGTTGCAGCTATTTCTTGTACATCCCCAAGGCCTCTAAAATGGCATCAGAAAATCTACTCCAGAGAAGAGTGAATTAGCTCTTAAACATGTGGGTTGCCAGTGGTCTGAAGAAGCTTGTAAGGGCAGTTGCTCTGTCCCTGGGCATGTCACTGATGGTCTAAAAAGGCAGAAGGGCTCTGTAAACTGGTCCCACTATGTTAAAGATCTCTGCACTGTCTCAGTAATCATAGCTAAAAATAGCTAGTTTTGATTGTTTCCTTCAGCTTTGATATCTCATCTTTCTTTTGATGCCCCCAGTCTCTTCAGCCATACAGCCAACTTCTTCCCACATCTGAAGAGTTTCAAAAGGAAGCTAGCAAGCCACTGTAGCACTGAGGTAGAACCACAACGAAACCTGGGGCAATGGCAGCTCTGTGAATTTCACTCCTTGTTTTCTTTTACTGCAGCATTTTTTGACTGTTGCGGCTTTTAGTAATGGTTTCAAACTTACTTTTGAAAAATATTCATTTTCTTTCTTTCCTCTTTTTTTTTTGTAGCTTGAATTTAGCCTAGTATCTTGGCAGAGGAGGTAAGGCTTGAATCATTTTCACGGATCAGCACTACAATATCTTTTTTGCTATTCATTTTTTGGGAAACATTAACATTCTTAGAGAATACTATCAGAGGGTAATAATGAAAACAATGTAGTGTGTTGGAAGTATCTGTAATGAATATGCAATATCTTGGTATTCCTTTTATCTGAAAATATTTATTTGTTATGAAAGCATGTTAAAGAATAAAATAACTATTTAAATCTCCATGATTCCTATCGTAGTTGTATCTGAGCTATCACATAAAACATAGTACACCTCTGCATTTGAGCTGGGAAGCTTCCTGAGCTGTTGCTAAGCTGTAGATCTGAGGAGCAGAGGGTCTAAATGGTCTGTCCAGGAGCAGAGAGAAAGCCAGGGACAAAGGAGAACAGCAGACTCACTAGAAGTAGTCCTCAGGGACCCTCTGGATACAGTTTTAAAACCAGCTTTGGATAACCCCAGGAGATGGGGCAGGATGGCAGAAAGCCTGCAACAAGATGCCTGGTGATCTGCCATTGATCTTCAGAGGGCCACCAGAGACCAGAAGTGGGGGAAGAGTTGGGAAAGGCAATTAACCTAAGTGGTCACAGATGTTCTCACTCCACATCTGCCCTCTGCAGACTTCAGTGGTGTGGTTTCTGTGGAAACAGAAACTCTGTGCGAAATGCTCTGCTATCCTTGGCAGGATCTAATTTTTCCAAAGATGTTTTCTACAGTAGCGCAAAAAGCACTCCTCGATGCAGAAAGGTGCAGAGCTATCCTGCAGCAGTATTGCATATTCTGATCCAAGGAAGAACAGCTTTAGATCCAGGAACAATTACAGGATTTATTATGTGTCAATCCAATAAATGATTCTGTAAAAGGAGGTCTCTAACTGTGGCAAAGACTCTGTGTAATCCTCAGGGAGCATGGGGTCAGTTTGAAGTCTTTCCACATTTTAAGGTGACCAAGGAAAGAAAGATGTGAGCTAAACTCCTGACTGCAGCATTTAAGCATGACTGTGTATGACTCTCTGTGTTTTTTTACTTATTTAGGACTTATTTTTGCAATACCTTATTTGGTTAAAATACCTTGTTGAGTGTACTAGGTTTCATTTTTTATTGAGTCACTCTACCACTTTAGAGGCTTAAAATGACTTGGGTTGTGTGGTACTTTTTTTTCCATCTTTCCCCTAGCCCCTCCTCCACCATCCCCCCCACCCACCAAAAAAAAAGAAAAAAAAGCGAGCAGTCGCCTTGTTTTGTTTTCTGCTGACTGCACTGAACTGGCAGAATAGCCTTAATTGACAAAATGACAGGATAGAATAAAATGTTGGAAGGAAAGAACTGACACAGGCATTCCTGAACTTTTTAACAGTTCAACCACAATGGCCTGTTCAAATGAATTCATTACTTCCACAAGAGAAAGTAAATTTTATCCTTCCCAGAATTTGCATGTGGAACAAAATGGCCATCAGCGCTGACTGCCATGAGTCATCCTGACCATGTCTTACAGTGGACTGAAGGCTAAGCTGAAATCCATCCCACCTTCTCTGAGGTTATCAGGAGCAAAGGAAGGACCTCTGGGCCTCCTGTGACAGCTGCTGAGCCAGAGCTGGCAGTAACTTTGACTTCAATAGCTTCAGCCATGGATTTAAAAGAGGACAGATTCTAGAAGTCTCCTTTAAAGATCCCAAGAGGATGTAAAATAACCAGATGAGAATGATAGGTAGCAGGGTTCACTTTGAATTGACTAAAAACCAGCACCCCAAACTCAGGTGCAGGGAGAGGGAAGGGGACCTTACTCTGAATTACCTGGCCGCTCCTGAGATGGGATAACTGGCTGTACAAGGCCTTAGTCTGCCACCAGAACCATCCCCTTGCAAAACCACATCATCTTGCTTTCCCAGCTGGGAAAGGAGGGTACCTGGAAACAGACAGGAGAACACAGCAGACAAGAAAAGAAGCATGTTGTCAGATTCTACTTTTTAAGTTAGCCAGAGAAGTAAGAAACAATGTGAACCTGATTTCCAAAATGAGATAAAAATAAACCAAAGGGGTTATTTTTAGATGTACCAAGCTATCCAATAACAATTCGGCTTTACAGCATGTACAAATAGGATCCAGATTCTGATTTTGGTCATATTGCTGGATGTTTTCCATTGGCTTCAAAGATAATTAGTAGTTTCACCAAAGTAATTTGATCAGAACTTGGCCATAGATCTATTGTTCCTTGATGTGATGCACTTAATAAGTTTGGGGGGAAAAATAATGATTTAAAAAATAAAAAGAAGCAACACACTGCTCTACCTCACAGTTTTATTGTGGTTTAAATGATTGTATTTTGAGAATGAACAGTGCTCTATGTCTGCTAAGCATTATTATGCATTATATAAATGCATAGTATCAGGCGTGCTATTTTCATCTTTGCCCACAGCATGATAATGACGTCTCTGCTGTGGGATGAAATGCAAGACTATATTTAATAAAGGTTATGGATTTTGTTTCTATTTCATGTTGTTAGGTGCTGTACTGCTTCTGGTATCTAGGTCACTGTTCAAATCTGTCAGGGGTTAACCATGGCCCATCATTCCTGTCTGGCCCTCTGCTCCACAGGAAAAGTTCTTCCCCTCTGTAACTCATCAGCTTAGTTTAAAGTTAGCTAAAATGCTCTGTCGTGGTGCCAGCGCTTACAGAGATGGAAGAAAATGCCAGACTGTACTCTGGGATATTCATAACTCAGCTACACAGTGCTGTTGATAGTGATATAAAATGAATTAAGGACATTTAGCTGAAACACTGAAGTCCAGCATCTTTTAGGAGTACTAAAAATCTAAGTAAAATATCTGAGAACAAGTTTAGTAAGCTAATGGTTTGCTTAAGAGAACAGTTTCATTTTTTACATGGGTCTGATGTGGTTGCAATGAACTATAGGACAGCAGATCTCACTGGGGTCCCAGAACACTTTCCAGAATGGTTTGCAAGTCCATGTTTGACAACGACAAAGTTTATTTCCAAATATATATTTTTTTTTCTTTAGTTTAGATTTGTGTCTCAAGCCTTTCTTTTGGCACTGCTCCTGTATTGCCACTATTTACCCTGAAGAAGTGTATAGAAATCCACTGGAACAAATCCTAAGGTCTTATGGTCATTTTCTTATTGAGCTTTTGCTAGAAAAGAACTCACAGTAGTTCAAATCCTAATGGATGAAAAACAGCTGAGCCCACACCCTTCCCTCTGATTTCCATAGCAGTTGTTGCTGAGTAAGAACTGGATGCATCTCCTTCTCCTGCATCAGGACTGCTGACATGAACAAGTGGGAGGAAGATCAAGCTCCGGCAAGGACTGGCTTCAGGAGCTGCTTGGTTCTCCTTTCACACGGATGGGAGTGTCACAGCGCGCTTTCCTGTCTAATCAGTCTCAACACAGCCTTGCACAACTCAGCCTGCTTTAAGCTTTTAACCAGGGTGTAGGAGTTCAGAAAAAAAAACACCTCCCTTCCCCCAAGAAAAATGTAATTGCAAAGATTTGTTTTGATGTAGCATGTACAGTAAACTTGAATCGCTGAAAGGGAACCACACATTTCTGCAAGTATTTTTTCTTTCCCTCATTTTCATTCCTAGTTAGTTATTCATTTTATTTACCTTCTAGAGAAAATGCACTAGAGACTGGATCTGACTTCCAGTGAGGCTCGTGGTGGAGCTGCCAGGGCCGTAATCCCTGGCTCCTCTCTGGTGACCCTGCTGGGACTATCCTAGTATGTACCAGCAGACAAACTGGTCCCCATCATCATTAATGCAGACAGTGATTCATCTTGTAGGCTAAAGCAAATGTTAATGCTTAGTAATTATATCAAAATAGTGCATGGTGATAGATTCCACTCTCGTTGTGTTACTAATTACAAGAGCTGCTTACTCTTTGTAAGACTCATTTGTTTCAGTACTCTGAGAGAGATCATGAGGTTAGTGAATTTAAGGCTTCATACAAAAGCCTTAATGTTACGACATGATCTGCACTAAAAGCAGTACATATGTGTGCAATTTCAGTGTAAAGATCATGGTGCTTGTAAGCTTTGTAGAGCTCTGGTGAAGCCTACACAGAAGTTTCAAATTTATTCTTCTGTTAATAATCTCAGAATATGGATCTTGGTTATTATTATTACCAGTACATAGGATGCTGAGATGTGGAGGACAAATGGCAGAGCAGACTAAAATTCAAATTAAGCAATAAATGAGCATAGTAAATAGCAGGGTGAGAATGGAATATCAAGGGACAAAGCCAATGAACTATTCCTTTTAGGGAAGATGATCCAACAAAATTAACTAATATTTAACAATCTCATACTCACTGTAGAGTAATTTATTGTGACAGCAATAAGAAAACCACTAATGAATCACTATGGAGATGTACAGATTGGGAGACTTAATATAGATCTAAATCAATGCCATCAATGAAAATGGGAATTCCTTGACAAGACAATAAGGCTGGAAATTGAGGCTGTTCAGCCTAGAGAAGAGAAGGCTCTGAGGACACCTTAGAACAACTTTCAGTACCTAAAAGCGGCCTGCAAGAAAGTTGAAGAGGGACTTTTCACAAGGGTGTGTAGTGATAGGACGAGGTGGAATGGCTTCAAACTGACACAGAATATGTTTAGGTGAGATATTAGGAAGAAATTATTGACTGTGAGGGTCATGGGCCACTGGCAAAGTCAGGTTGGATGGGGATCTGAGCAACCTGGTCTAGTGGAAGGGGTCCCTGCCCACATTAGGTTGGTTGAAACGAGATGATCTTTAAAAATCCCTTCCAACCCAAAATATTCTATGATTCTGTAACATTTCTATCTCTGTTACTTATAAGATTTGGTTTACCATGGCACCTGAACACCTGTCTCATTACAGTCCTCATATCCTCTGCAATTGGGAAGCTTTGGAGCAGGTCCTCAGCAGCTGGCATGCCTGGGAGGTTGGCAGGCTTCCAGGGATTGCACAGCTATCATGGATTGTCCTAGCCTGAGTACCTGAGCCCTGCCTCCTGATGGCACAGCTGCTGGCACCACCACCTAGCAGTAGATCTCCAAGCCTTTCCTATCCCATCCTATCCCATCCCATCCCATCCCATCCCATCCCATCCCATCCCATCCCATCCCATCCCATCCCATCCCATCCCATCCCATCCCATCCCATCCCATCCCATCCCATCCCATCCCATCCCATCCCATCCCATCCCATTCTTCTCTTCACCCTTCCTTTTGGTTTCCCTGCAGCATGACTGTGCCATTATGTCAGACTTCCTTCCTTCTTTTCCCAGCAACCTGTGTGACACAGCAGAGAAGGCTGGGACTGCTGCTTCTCAGAGGAAAGGAGAGAGCTGTTGCTTTCGGGAGAAGAAAGAAAGTAAACTCCTTTTTTTCCTATTCTCATCTGTATTTTACACGTCTTACCAGTCTTCCTCCCCTCAGAGCTGCTCAGTGCAACTACAAAATCCACTTTTACCCATCTATCTTGGGATTCTTGGGGAATCCTATGCCATTCTTACTAATGGCAACAGAAGAATGGAAAGAATAATTTAGTCTATCTAGAAAGTCTGCAGTTGGAAGACACCCCCCAAAATTAGTCTTCTCACATGCAGTATTGTTACCCTGGCTAATTTCTTTATGTAGAACCACATGTTTGGCATGTTAATCCATGCTTCTCTCCTTTTTGTCATATTTTTGGGTCTTGAATTCAATAAATAGGCAGTTTTGCTACCTCTGACAATGTTGATGACAGAATTTCCCTCACAAGCATATCTAGGTGGCAAGAACGTTTTGCAAATGTGGAAGTGCTTGTGGAAGTGGTCGCCTAGTTCATAAACTGCATGAATTAACCATGCTGAAATCTTCCTGTGCATGGGAGAGCTGCGCAGTCAGGGATCAGAAACGCTGCCATCTAGCAAACCAGGCCAAGCTTTAGGCAGCTGGTCTAAGCAGTTGTCCTAATGCATAGTTCATGAACAAGCCATTGGCTGCAATATGTTGGTGTTGGTCATGTATCAAATAATAATGAGCACTGAAGAGCAGATTCTGCAAATGAACGAATGGGGCTGCCTCCCTCACCTTGGTAAGAGGAATGTGTCTTGAGGCCCATGTTTATGGAGCTACAAATTTGTTCTTTGATCTCTTCCCAATAATAAGGCTAAAGGAATGCAATTTTTGTTGTTAATATTTTGCTTAACGTTAGTTTAGGGAAATGTCGTTAATATTCTGTAGCTATCTCATCAGTCTCAAGGGACATGTCATATACATTAAAGGAGACATATCAATAATTAACACAAACCCCTTCTAATCCAAAAGTCAAATATTAACATCCTCCCTTACTTTTTTTCTTTTTTCTTCTCTCTTTTCTCCCCCTTTTTTTTTTTTTTTTTTGGCTTCTGGCAAATTCCTAAAGAACCCAAGGCTGAGAGTGGTAGAATTTTGACCAGAGATGATGAAAATAATGAGACAGCCGTGTGTCTGCCTGTCTGTGTCAGATTTCAGGCACATAAGTCTGCAGTAATCTCAAAAGTTAAAAATGCAAAGAAGTGCTTAATATTGTGTCATAATCTTGCAGTTATCTCTAATCAAGAGAAGCTTCAATACCTGTAAAACAATAAATTTGGGGACAAAAGGTGTTATTCTCTATATTGCATCTACTTCTTTCTAAAAGTCTATCAAAAACTAATTGGTATAAAATAATATTTTAAAATATGCATATTTAGTTATTTTCAAAATTAAATATAGTTAGATGTTTCTAAAACTGACTTGTGAACCTGTACATAAATCCTTGTATTAAAAGCTGCATTTTCATCCTGTAACATTAGCATTTTGAGCATTTTTAAAGGTGTAATAGTGCCACATGTTAAAAGCAATTCCGTATTCCAATTGAAGAGTAACATCATGTTAAACAGCTATAAAGTTAAACGTATGTGCATAATTTATTAAGTATAGGTATGAAGATATTTTTCAATATCCAAAAATGGTGTCTATCCCTACATATGTTTATACCTGTATGCATAATGAACTACAGACCCCTAGATTCATTAGGTAAAGGCATGTAGATAGTTCAGATACATTCCCAAGGTATCTTCAGTCACTGACTTTTTTGTCAGTGGGAAGGAACATGATCTTTCATAACAATGAAGTAATTGTTTGTTTTCTCCTTGCCATTTTCTTGCAAGAATTAGATATTTTGGGTTACTTATTACCATGAGATAATTCCTGCTGTTCTTCTGAAGGCTCAAGCAAGGCAAAGTGTTTCCTAATTCCCAGAAGGCATGTATTATCTCGTGGTAACACACACACACACATTGCAATGTGACATTTCTCATTGATACAGGTAAATGGACCATACTGCATCCAGGATACAGCTTTTTGCTTCCATTAAAATCTCACTTGTATTTTCCTGCTTGCAAAATACTTTGTCAAGCTGTATAATACAGAATATAAATTTCACTGAGCTTTTTTAGCACTGTGATTTTAATAAAATACTGAGACAGGCTAAACAGAAACGTCCAGCTGCTAAAAACTTACTGGACTGGCATTTAGGTGGAAGTTGTTGTCTCTGCTCTTGTACATGTGGGAAGGGATATTCATAATCTCATGCTCCTAACAGCCAACAGTGTGTGCACAGCTCTCTTAGAATATATTGTGAATATAATGGAGATGTTATTGTTCAGTGTTTTCAGGATGTTACTGTTGGGACCTGATTATGACAAGGTTTCCTAACTTCAGTCAGCAAACCAAGTGAGGAGCCTTCTGCAAATCTGCTTCCTGGCTGCCTGCATTTCTCAACATTCTCAGTCAGGAGTTCATCCAGGATGCATCCCAGATTTCAGACTGTTCCTTGTGCTGTCAGTTCTACAGTTAGTCACTTAGAAAGATGGAAAAGTCTGTGCAGTGGGTAGCCACCTTACGTCACCTCAACCACCCTCAGGGCCAGGTCTGGCTTATTTTTCCACACATCGGATGCTCTGAGACAGATACTCTCCATGCTGCTAATGTCTGCCCAGGGGAGACATCAAAACTCCCCTGTACAGGAGGCAGGGAAAGGAAACAGTGCAAGGCAAGCCCCCAAATCTGATATTAGTTTCCAATTGCAACATTTTTTTCTCCTTTCCCCATGGCAGAGTGCCATTGTGCTCAGCTCTTTGAGTTCGAAGTCCTCTGAGATCAATATCCAACAAATGTGGCCACGAGAGGACACATCCATGATAGGACAGGGAGAGGACAGTGAAAGCAGCCTATTAACTATTGCACTTGGGGATTTGCCTCCAAAAACTAACTTCTTTCCAGGTTCCCTCTAGAAAGGAATTTGCAAACACTGGGTACATACTCTTTCTGTCAATAATTCATTATTTATTGCCAATGAGGCAATGCAGCCCTTTCTTCATGTACCGTGAGCTGCTACCCTGGCAGATAAAGCCACACATGGCATATTGTTGTAAATATGATCTTTAAACCCCAACAGAGGATTCTTTCTTCTGTTGAATGGGGACCTGGATATGGGAAAATTTTCAATGGGGAACTCCCATATGCCATAAATAACTACCATGCGCCATAAAGTGATAATGAACCTGGTTATCTTCTAAATAGAGTCATAAATAATATTTTCTATTTTGCTAGTAATAATCCACCTGTTTGGTTTGGGACAGTAAGAGGCAAAATTTTAGCAATATCTTTTAATGTTTAAAATGCTTTCTTCAAGAGAAAGGGAGGAAAAATCCTGGACTGGAGAGGCACACTGATTGGAGCACAGCTGCAGTAGCTAGACCATTTTGAAAAACAGATTTTTTGGGGGTTTGGTTTTCTTTTTTCACAAAATTGTCTGTGGGACTAGCTCCCCTGCAGATGCATTTCTGAAGATGACAGCCTCTGCTTTGCATCTGTTACATACAGAGCTGAACATGGGCTCCGCAGCTTGAAACTGGATTTCCAGTTCATCAGAGTTCAGGGAACACTTGAGATTCTTTTGGCTTGGTTTCATAGCTCATTACACGGGGTAAAATCCTAGCTGTCTTAAAGTCAATGGCATAAATCCCACTGGTTTCAGTGGGGCACCCCTTGTATTTTAGGAGTCAACTACAGAAAAAACACCCCACAACATCTCTGATTCTGACCATGCAGTAATTTTATCATCTTTATTCATGCACGTGCTTGTCATGCTTTTAGTCTACTGGATCCATCCATTTCCTTCACTTCATATTTATAAATGTTTTCTGCCTGCCTTTCTGGAGTTTTGTGATCTAGCCAAGGGGTGTGATATTCAAATCTAAGAGACAGAAAGACCCCTAGGAAGTGCATAAGCATAAAATGCTGATAGCTTTCTGGCACTTAAATTCCCATTCCCAGTGGGGTCACAAAACAGATTCCATTTATTTTAATTGTCTCTACATCAGTTCTTTTTAGTGCCTGAGGAGTACTGGACACCATCAGATGAGACATGCCAAAAGTGTTTGTCAGAACAAATTGGCAATAATCTTCTGTTTAGCTATAATTTATTTTTTTTTTTATAATCAGGACATCTTCCTCAAATATTCCTAGCCGTATATGGTATGAATTTTTTGCCAGTATTCAGGAATTTCCTTTTCAATTTTTTTTCTCTCTCTCTCTTTTTTTTTTAATTTTTTTTTTAAGGCAGTCTATACCGGGAAAAATTTCTGGAGTGTGATCCAGTCTCTGGCATGCATCTGATAAGCTGATGGCTTTGTGAGCCTCAGGCAGTGAGAGAGCATCATCCCATTTGTAGGGTTTTAATGATAGCTCCTATAGTTACTCCAAACATAGTATGTTGCACGCATATTTTGCACCGAGTTGAGGGTTCTGCCAGGGCTCCTCGGTGTGCTTTCTCACAGCTGTGCTGCTGTCAGCCCGAAGACAATGCCTGCAGTGAGGAGCCCAGCATTCCCGCAGATGCTCAGCTGACTCGAGGCTGGACCTCAGCCAAAAGGCTCCTGAGCCGTGTCCATGGGCTATGTTCTAATGCATGCTGCCTGTGCATCCACACAGTTCTTTCTAATGGGAGGATGATTTGCAGGAGAGCTGCTGGGCTGGCTCACAGTCCCCTCTGGTAGCACTTAAGGCAGAGAGATCCCCTCTGGAGAACTAACACTGTGTTTTCTGTGACAGCTGTGAGTTCACACATAGATACTGCCTTTTGTTACTTTTTTTTTGCCAAAACATCATCAGACTATAAGGCATTTAAATACACCAAACCACATTGATTTATAGTAGCCTCCTTGTTAACCTTGTCTGATGGGATGGTGTGGTATTTTGGGAAGACAGCCCCCCTTGTGATGCTGTGCCCCTTCATTCTTCACCTGGTGGTTTCTCTGGCAGTACACTTTGGGATGGCCACCACAAAGTAAAGGGGGCTTGGAAATCAAGGTCCCTGCTTTTTCCTGGGGTGTTGATGATGATAAGGAAGCTGAGCAAGTACTTCAGCAGAACATTTATCTGTCACAGCTCTGCTCAGTGCAGCAGCACTTTGGGTGCAGCAGGGAACAGATGCCATCCTGGGGCCACCAACCTCTGTTGCCAGGGGTTCCACTCCTGTCTGCATCAGCAGCAGACTCACACACAGAGCTTCTCTCCAGACCCAGTTTTGCAATGGTTTTTCAGCTGTGGAGGATGCTGTGCCATGGTTGTGATTTTTGTGTTGCTGCTGTATCACTCGTATGACACAGCAATGCAAAGGGGTTTATTAGTTGCACTGCATTTCAAACCCTTTGGAAAGGGTCCCTTCTGACAAACAGGCTTTCTGTACCAGCTGATGCATTAATTCTTTTATTACTTATAATAACATGAAAAATAAGATGACCACAGAAAATTAAATCACATGCCTCAAGTCACAGGTTCCTGCTTTGGTGCAGAGGTAATTTATGCAAACCTAAATTCCTTTCATGCCCTTCATGCAAGGACATCACCAGTGAGAACAGTTACTCTGAGTGGATTTTGACATATGTCAGTTCAGTGCTTCATACCATTACAGAAAAAACACCTTGCCTGATGCTTCTCTGCTTTCTAAAACCTTTCATCATGTTGGTTGTGCAGAAGAAAGCAGTGGTCTGATTCTGAGCTATGGGTTTGCAGAGTGCTGTGAATATTCTCCAGAATAGCTGAACTCAGTAGCAATGCCTGTGTAAAAGCTCATGGTTCTTAGCATGGTGAGCTTTTCGTGCTAAGTCTGATGGCTTTTGCACATTTGTGAGTGTATGAGGAAGATGTTGAAGGACTCTGAGGATCAGGAGGTCAAGAGATCCTCTGGACATGTGTAAGCCAAAGAGGATACGCTGGCAGGCTGCCTCATGTGGTCAAGAAACAGGATCAGGGAGGCATTATGCTCCCTTTTAGAGACCAGAAAATAGTTGGAGGGAAGGAATGTCATGTAACCCAGAATATGAGTTTGCATTTACTCACACTTGGAGTTAACAGCATGGAAGGATAATATTCTTTCAATAGGTGGCATTTCAATGAAATTTGGCAGCTGAGTGGCATCAGAAAAAAGTTTATTTTGTGATAAGCAATAACAGAAAATAAATACAAAAACAGAGGTATCGCGTTGTTTCTTGAACAGCAAGCTCCTGGTGAACCAACCTTTCGGTAATGAGGTAGGTAAGTAACAAAGCAAGCAGACTGGAAGTTCATTGGATACAAATCAGGACCTCCCCTGGAAAAGTGACAGGGTTCTGCAAAGCACACAGCGCAGCTTAAGAATGAGCAGTGTAAGTAATGCCTTTTTTCCCATCCACCTTCTGGTGGTGGGATTGCATTCTGTGTGCCGTGGGGTGGCCCTGCAATCACCCCTGGCTGTGTATCCTCTCCAGAGTGCAGTGCTCTGGGGTGCAGTCATTACAGCCAATCACAGAGGAAGTTAATCCATGACATTCCTCCCTGCAATGCCTGTGTCAGGGCTCTTTTCAGGGCAATGAGCTCCATTTCAGTCCTCTGAGGATTCTCCAGGAAATGCTTTAGGACCTTCTCTTGGATTAGGTCCAGTAGTTGCTGGTAGATATCCCTTTGTTGCTCCGTTTTCTTTTTGAACTAGAAGTTGGTTGTTCTGTCTGTGTGCACTACTTACTGCTTCAGGGGAATTGTGAAACCAGAAAGCCAAAAACAGATTTTAGAAAAGAGGAAAGAGTTTAAAGTTACACTTTCTTAAAATTAATCCTCATGCTAAATGAAACAAAACTACTCCCTTAACACTGCCCCATTTCAGTTCATGCTCTGGAGTCAAGGCAAGGCAGCAGAGTGTAATCCAAATTGCTTTTGCTTGCTGTCAGTCTTTATGTTCCAATCATGAGATGTTCTGGAGCATAGCAAGAGAGGGGGAACTTAGCTGGAGGAGATGGGGGGCTGTGGTGGCACATATAGATAGAGCACATGCGTTAGGAGGCTGGCAACCCCACTGTACCCCTAGTTCTGTTTGCACAGGAGGGTGTTACAGCCTGGGGGATCAGAAAGAGCTTTGTAAGAGTCCTGTGCAAGATAAAAGACTTTGTCACAACAGTGGCCCAGTGGGTTCTTCAGTATTCCTCTCTGTGCTGGGTTCTTGTGTAATTTTCAGCCCTGCTGATTTGTGCAGCACTGGCTGCTCTCATAAAGCTCCTGACAGAATCCTAATTCATACACAAGATCAAAGGAGCTTGCAGAGGGGTTTATGCTGTTTGTTTGTGCTGCAGCCTTGGGCACTTTGCAAATACACAACCACCCTGGAACATTCAGAGCCTCTGCCTGCAATACCTGCAATAAGGTGGTCCAGCTGGTCCTTTGCTAATGAATTCACCTGGAGCTCTGCAGCTTTGCCTTGGTAGGGGGGGCCCAGCGTGGTGTGTTTGATATTCCCTATTTGTCTTGAAAGTGTTCTCTAAAGGTGTCTGCATTCTGGTGCTTCTTCTGGGAGAGACTGCAAAGGTCTGTATGAGTGCCAGTGAAACTTCCTCTCTCAGAGAAAGCACACAGCGCAGGTAGCTACTCTTATTTAAAATTTTGAGTAGCAGCAAGTTCACACATAATGTTCCAGTCTGGGGTCTTCACAGGCCCCAAAACTAGCCTCATATGAAGTGCTGACCCCAAACCTTCTGGCTCCTAATCTAAGCCTAGCTGGGAGATTTGGCAAATCCCAGCACTAAGCTCAGCTTGCCACCACTTACACAGCACAGAGCTGCATGGCGTGAGGTGGCAGTGACCATAGCCTTTATCAAGCTGCAGCAACAGTTGTAGGAAGCAAAGATATAGAGAATGTGGTTCTAAGTACCAAAATTCTGCAAGACCATTTAGATTTCCTTTCCTTTGCTAAGGTGTTCCTGACAGTAGCCTTCTTAGAAACTTCACATGCTGCATTTGCTTGCTACTCTACCGGTTTTCATTTTACATCTGAGAATTGATTTCAAACTCTAAGGCATCAAGACAATTCAGCTTTGCTCCTTAGCACCATTGCAGGACTGCAAGTTGAGAAATTAAGCCAAATATAAGCAGGTGAGTAAGATATAAGTGACTTCACATTCCAGAGAGTCCACACAGATCATTCCCTGGATAGTGTGGTGAATCATTTGCCCATCCCAATGTTTTGTTAGAACAACAGCTCTACCAGTCATCTGATTTGTCAGACAACTGGATGATGTCAGATTTCTCCTCTGTGTCTCACTTTGTGCCCCCAAGGCTGAGAAAATGGATTGATTTAAAATGGGACTTTTCGTGCCAAATTTCCTGAGAACTTCAAATGAATACTCTCACTCAGTCATGACAAATGCCTTCTCAGATTCCAAGAACACATCCATGGTCTGCGTGCTCCTCTTTGGGTTGAATAATAAAGAACCCCCACTCATAAAGAGATCTTTCAGGAAACTTCTTGTAAATCAATCACTGACAACTGCACAGTCAGTCTTCTTGGTCTTGTCAGTTTTTAATTAAAAAGTTGCACCAACAAGTGATGACAGACACAAGCAGCACAGCCCTCTTCAGAAAGTCCAGATATGCCTAAAGGTGAGCATGCAGGACACGGAATAACAGCCGAAAATGACCTGCCACATAGAAACAAAAAACAAGCTTTAAAAGATAGATTTCTGATTTGTATATGCCCAACATGTGCTCTCTAACGTTTTGCCCTAATCCAGGCCTGCATGTAGCCCCAGAATAAAGAAGGTGACTGGGTTTACCCAGGCATCCTTTGATGACATGACGTTATTCACTCACCAGTGGTAGCTTACAAGGAGTCAGGAAATGATAGCTCTGTGTTTCCATCCATGTATTCTCCTAAAAAGCACTTGGCTGTTTGGATTTTAAATGAATTATGTGCTGGAAGAAGGAAACCTCTGTTCCAAAGCTATCTAGCACTAAGTGTCTTTCCCTTCACTTCACCACCTCTGGGTGATTTTAACCAGCGCCTGAGAAGTATTGACACAAATCCTTACAGGATGCCAGCAGATGTTCATGCAGAAATAGTGAAGACTCAGAACTGGCAATGATATGAGGTGAAAGGAAAGCAAGGCAATATTTTTTAGAGGATTAGTCCACTCAGGATGACTTTCAACATCATAGAGAGGGCGAGAGAGAGAGAAAGAACAACTCAGTTTAAAAGTATTTCTTTCAAGGCAGATAACCTTAAAAATACAGAGAAAAAACCTGCTGGTTTGGGGGTTGTGAAATCTGTTCATAGATTTGTATGTAACCTTTGTAGTTTTCTGCTTGGTCAGGAAGCAGAGATTAAGAAAACTGGAACTGATTCACAAGAAAAATTGAGGCTCATTTGGAGACTTTATCTTTGACCCCAAATATGAAAGTTTGCATTTTTATCATTCAGTCAGTCAACTGTGGATAGCCTAAGATTTAGGACTTACTGAGGATTTGTAGAAGTATTTTCAAAAGACTTTTGTTTCTACACTATCAAGTAATTCTGGCTGCAACTTCAGATTTCCTCACTGGTTTTGTTTTTGTTTTATGTAGCAAGGTCTGAGAATAAAATAACAGAGAGAGTAGGATAACAACAACAAAGGACCATTTCTCTTAACTTTGTCTGAGTACATTATATGGCTTTTTGTTTCTCACTTTTTATGGTACTGCATCTGCATTTGTAGTTAGGGCTCATTTCTACCTGTGAGTCCAGCAGTATTGATCACTGCAGTTATGTGGCATTTTATTCTCTGAGCCCTCTCTTTTCCTTGCATTCTGAATAAACAAGGCAGATCACGGATGAAACATAGTCCCTTCCTCTAAAAAAAGTATTTTTTCCCTCATTAAAGAGCCAATACCTTCCCATACATTCTTTTCCTGTGGTTTGCATTACTGCTTAAAAAACCCAAAAGAAACACTTTGGCTTGATCTGCAGCTTCTAGACATTTCTGTGCTGTCTATAATTAAAAGTAAAGGATAGTACTGTGCCTAAGGTATTGCATTTGGGCTCAAAATGTAGGGAAGCAATCCCCTAAAAGTTATCCCAGTCCTCCTTTGGTAGAGAGCTTTAGGGCTTGTTTTCAAAACTGGCTTCTGATTTTTGTTGTGTTGGGTTCTGTTTGTCCAGTTGGAGGCCTGACCTTTAATGCCTGCAGCTCAATGAGAAGTCAGTGGGACCTGCAGATTTTGTCATGTGTTAATCAAGCCCAAGGTGCTCCCAGAAGAACCAGGAGTGGCAGATTTCCAAATAAGAAGCCGTGCTTGAAAGTCAGGTTTTTAATCTCTCGTGATAATTCAGAATACCTAATTTAGGTGGCAGGGGAATTAACTGACTCTGTAAGGAGCCTAAGGCTTCTGTGTGCCAAGCCAGAAGCTTAAAGGTTGGCAGAGTGAGTATGTAATCCCCTGTGAATTGGGATACTGCCCCATCACACCAGGCCACTGTGAGGCTTTGCAAGTGCTCAGAGACTCTCATGTATCCCTCAGAGACAATAAATGGAAAAAAGCAGAGTATGGCATTGATGAGCCTTCATGAGACTGCAGGCACAGAGCTATCAATTTCACCCCCAAAAAATCCCTTCAGTAGGGTCCTGTTTAAATATATCCAGAAATCACACCAGCATCCATGTCTTTACAGCAGGCATAAGGAATGATGGTGGGTAGCCAAACAGAATGTTAATATATTAATATTAGGAGCTTGATTCTCAACTTTTCAAAACACTCATTCAAACCAAGAGCATCTCTTCTAAAACTGGTGGATTTGCCTCTATGAAATTCCTTCAGTGGAAATGAAAAATGGGCTCTGACTGAGACTCCTCAGTTTCAGGTGCCATTAGGTAGGCAATACATATTGGCAGCAAGAAAGAGCTTAAGTTGGCTTAATCCTCTTAATCACTTATTCTATGTTCTGGTGAGTTTGATGCCACTTAGGGATATCATCCAAGACTAATAATAATTAAGATACTATCACATGAAGGCTGGCTTTTACCCTCATCAGTACCCAGCACAGCAGCACAGAGAAAAGAGAGGACAGAGGAGACAGAGACCCTCAGCTTTTCTCTGTCCATGCTCTGCACAGGCACACAAGAAAAAACTCACTGTCTTCTGCAACACAAACATTCTTTGGATGATGGACAAAGAAAAGAATAATGGCAACACCAGCAGCTATAACTCTGCCAAATCCCTTCCTGATGTGGGATTTACAAAGGTTATCATGGACTGGGGAATAATTTCAAAGGACTTCTTTATTGCTATGGCCTGGGGCCAGGGGAATAAACCTTCTGAAGCAGAGGAGGATTCCCTTTACCTCAGGCTATTTTTTCTAACTGTGAACACAGTGTGGAATTGGACTTACCAGTCTGTCCCTTCCAGAGGATCCCCAAAGTCTTTTCTTACAACACCTAAAGAAAATCAGCTGCTTCTGGAGATGAAAGGATTAGACCTGAATTTGCCACTACCCAAAGCACATTGTGTAACACTGTAAAGGGAAAGGGATGGGCCAATGTCAGGGGAAATTTATGCTCCTATAGAAGCTGCACCAGAAGAGAGAAGTCAGGAACTGATTTCCAAAGCTTCATGTGAAACTCTGAGACAAGACTAGAGAGATCTATTTTTTAAAACTTAACAGATAAACTGAGCAGTTAAAAAGGGGAATTTTTTTGTTGTTTCTCTGAAGTCTCTGGTCTGAGGCAAACATCCCATTCACTCTTTTGAAAGTCCCAGCTTTCCTTTTTAAAAATGATTTATATTTCTTAGCAGATGGTTATTACTTTCTCTAAATCAGACATCATCTCAAGATCAGACAGGGGAATTAAACACTGAACTTTCCTCTTCTGAAATGAAAGTATGGGTACTCCAGAGTATGTGCAGTTGCAGTGGGACAACAAATGAGAAATTCCTCAAGATGGTGTTCCATGTGGGGACACTACCATTGCCACCAGGACCTCTTCAAGAGGTCCAGCCTCAACAGAGTATCTCTATTCCTTTTTTCCCTCCAGTCCCTCATTTCATTGAATGATGGAGGCTGCTGGATCCTCAAGGTTGGTAGAATACAGTACCTGCCTTTTTTTGCTTTCTAATGGTGATGTTCCAAGCTTGCACAATCTTTGTGTCCCAGGCAGGTTGACACAGCTGTGGTTTGCAAATGAAGGAAGGATAGAAACTTTCATTCTTTGCTGTTGTTACTCATGAGACTATGGCACAGCCATAAATTTTGATTGTGCCCTATAGTGTGACAGAGGTGCTCAGACACTGATTGCTGGTTTACTGTGGAATATACTGAAACCTCCATTTTTTCTCCCCCTTAATTAATTTTCCCAGCCTCTCCTTTTGACATCAATCAGAGCTGCCATTATTCTTTGCCTAAAAAGAAATCCCCAGCCAGTCATGAAGCAGACTGAAATGCTGGGAGTGGCTGTGTGCTTCTGTCAGCTTTAGTGCACATCCTTTTCATTGGCATTAAAGCTGGGGATCACGTGGAGCTGATCATCACAGACTGAGGGCAGGGTATGAATGTGCATGTGCAATCACAGGACTCATCCTTCAGTCAATGGGAACACAAAGCCCATCCCCAGGCCATTATTCCTTCAATGTTCTGCCTTTGGATCAGTTAATTAGGACCTACTTTTGGATTATTCTGAGTACATCTAAGCTCCAGGTAACTTCAAGGAAGTTAGGTTTGCAAGCACTGAGCACAAAAGAATAACAAGAAAACCTATCCCTGACCAGGTCTCATGCTCAGTTGGTTCCTTGCTCAGAAGTGACCCTCAGAGCAGGTTGTCTTCTTGCCTTACATGGCAAGACTGATGTTGAAGAAAGTTTTTGCTGCAGATTCCACCCTGAGCATCTCCTTCCTGGAATTGCTCCTGAAAATGAATTTACAGCTTCAAGACTACACCTGCACAGGAGATGCCTGTGGCAATCAGTAGGGAATGTGCCTAATTAAATATGAACAGATTTTCAAAGATTGCTTCATCCAAGAAGCGAAAGCTAAATAATTATATGGAACAAGATGATTACCTGGAACAAGATGATAAAACTCCTAATATCCCTGTTTATGATATGAATGTGAAGCTTTTCTGTTAAAGATGGGATGCAATGCATTATAGTTTATTGTCTAATAATACAGGAAATAATGCTGCCAGTATTCTATGAGAATCATACTTTTCTTCCAAATAAAATTCCACCTGGAACCGACCTGTCCAAGTAACTCCCACAATTTTCACTGCTTTATCCTCACCTGGGAGGAAGGAAGGCTTAGGAAGGGAGAAATATGCTTTTACATCATATATTAAATACATCTGGGAACTTTGGTAGATGTTGAAGGAATTGTTGCATCTTTACAGGCAGGAAAAAACCCCCAAAGCACATTTCTACGAGAGAGCAAATTGCAGTGAGAGGGTAGATCTGTGACACTGCATCACTTCTTTTGTGTGATGAAAATGTGCTGATGCCATGGCCACAGCTACCCCTCTCTCGTGGATTTTGTTATGAAAAGGGGAGCTTTGCCACTGTGTGCACCTGGTCAAAAGCTACCGGAGATCTTTTGTTCCCCGTCAGCCGGGGGTGTGATTGCAGGGTGTGCCCAGTCCCTGCATCCAGCCACTACACAAGCAAGCCCAGCAGTTAAAATGTTGACATCCATGATGATTTAACTCCTCTGACCTCTCCGTGGCTGAGTTCCAAGATTTGTGGTCTCCACCCTACCTCTATGCATTTTTATTTATATCCACTTTTTTTCCCTACCCTTCTCTATTTCTTTCGAAGAAACTTGGAATTCTGGAGAATAAAATAGCTGCTCAAGAGAGGTGCCAATGTGTTATACCATGAGTATAGCTCAGTACAGGTGCTGTCTGAACTCCACCTCAATACTCACTGTATTTCACCAATGACCCTTTACAAGACATTAAATTACTGCTCATCTCAAAACCAACGCTTCCTCCTTCTTTACTGCCTCTCACATCTTCCCTAAAGACATTTATAATAACCTCTGCAGCTTGGCTTCAAAAATTTCAAAGTATTTTGGCATCTGCTGCTGTAAGTGGTCTTCAGGCTGTAGATCCACACCCCTGTGAAACTCTCCCTGAAAAGAATCTTGACAATGGGGACCAGCCCCACTGGGCACCACTTAGTTCTTTGAAAGTTTTAAAATTTCTTTTAGACTGTTCACATCTTTACAGCTAAGTATGAGTTAAAAACTCTTCTTGGGTCAGGACTTATGTTTTTTTTCTGGGATGGTATCTCAGAATTGAGACCTGCATTTCTGTATGGCCTTTAGTGTGTCTGCCTGAAACTTCCACCAGACAGGGATCTGCCCATTTCAAGTAAAAAACCCCTTTGATTAAAAATCTCTCTGTTTTAGTTGCTGTTTGTTTTTAACCATTTGTGCAATACCTCCAGCCAATTGGCAGGATTAATTGGTTTACAATACTATATTAATTAATATCATGAAATCATTTTGAAGGAAGGAAGAGCTAATTAACTACAAAGCATTAATACTCCAACTGGGAGAGAACCCAAGGGAAAAAGTCTACAGTGTAATTAATACAGAATACATTCTTTTCTTCCTGCCCTACAATCTCCCCATAGTTCCAGGCACTAATGACTTTCACTTGGTTTTCTGAAAGGTTTTCTGCTCTCCATGAACCTATTCCATGCTTAAAAATATCCGGAGGTAATTTGTACTTTTTTTTTCTTTCTTGACCTTTTCTTTCTGGCGATTCCCTCGATGCAAGGTATGTACTCAACTCTTGCCCTTGCTCCTGTGAAGTGCTTGTCAGGCAGGTTCTTTCTGATATGGAACAGCCATGCTGGTTAAGATCCAATCTCCAGCAGTCAGTAACACAGGCACAGCAGGAGATCAGGGCATGCCACAGCAACCCTTTCCATTCTATACTTTCCGTTCCTATTGCACATCCTACATTTTCCCTCTGAATGTCAGATGACTCACTGATTTATTACAGCCTTTTAAAAAAAAATCTAGTTGGCAGTCAATCTGCTTCAAACCACACTACATTTTATTTCTTTGCTGTTCTCTAGTAACTATCCTTAAAAAACAAAACAAAACAAAACAAAACAAAACCTAAACAAAATTACGAATTATAGACAATTAAGGGGGAAAAAATTAACAAATATTTGCGTGTTTCTGTAAAATTCCAACTGAAAGCATACTGCCCTGCTTTCTGTGCTTGGACTTCAACCACACGCACAGAACTGCTTGTGAAGGTGCCCCCAAGTGAGGAGTTGGGCAAGGGCACACAGAGAATTGTCAGAATAAACACATATAGTGAAAATAGCTGCATTCTCACTATGACAATATCTCTCTACTAAAGTATGGGCTGAGTTAACTGATAGCATCCAGGAAATAAATGTTTACAAATGTCTAAACCAGAATTTATAAACATGTGATAGCAGCTTCAAATCCTAAAACCTTTGTCCATATGAACTACTTGAACTACTCTGATAAAACTGAAAGAGTGGAACAAACAAACCAATAAAAAACAACTGTAATTCTGAAGCATTTCCACAACATATGGCTTATTCCCTAGTAAGAAGCATCTGCAGCAGTGATTATTCCTAGTTATGCAGTTTAAGGAAAAAAAAAAAAATTAAAAAGCACCCAGGACTCCAATTCACACAGTTCTTAGGAGTTATGACACAGTTAGCACAACCCAAGTCTGAGTTAGCACAAACAAGCCTGAGTCCGGTCTAAGTCCAAGATGGAAAACCAACTGTGTGGTACTGCCAGGAGAGTCCTGTGTCATTAAGGAGTCTGCTCCTTCAAAGGAAAGGTTAAATCAAGCTCCCTAATCTCTGGATGAATAATCTCATTATTTCCCTGAGAAAACATCTCACCTAGCAAATACAGAGGAGTGCTGCCCAGACATGTTTCCTATAGGTGGGAATTGGTAATACGTGGATGAGGGTGTGGAATGGCCCTTCTTGGTGAAGTCTCCCTCCATTAATCATTGCAGTGTCTCATACCCGACAAAAAGTGTTGATGGAACGGGTTTAGACACACTTTTGAGTTAGAACAAAACCCATGTCACACCAGCTCTGCTAACACTGGGTGCTGTGTTTGCAGTTGCCTGGTGTGATGCAATGGAAAATTGCGAATGAAATTCTGATGCACTGTCAGCTCCCGTGAGCGTTATCTGTAGGCAAGAGGGTGTGACAGAGACAGAGCAGCTCCCCAGGTCTTACCACAGACACCTCCCTGGGACAGGGGGAAGAGGGAAAGACTGAGATTACTGTTGTGATAGGTGGTTTTTCTCACAAAAGGCAGTTTGATTTTGAGAGATTTGCATCTTTATTTTGTTTATCTAGGGTTGAATTTCCTTTATCACCTTCTGTAAGTCTGTTTAATCCACATGGACTAAATTCACCTGCCAGTTTATAGAGCTACACAATGCACTGTGATGCCTTTCACTGGCACTTCACATAGTGAAAGGTTCCTGCCACCTCTTTTGAGAAGTTCTAACACCTTCATTAATTGATTCATGTTTATTAATTGTTTCATGTTTGTTAATTGTTTCACCCTCATTCATTCAGTAATTGTTTTCATGCTGAGAATAAAAATCTGGCAGCTTTGAAATCTGGCAGGAAGCAAGCAATCAGCACAGAAAATACCTCATTTTTCTTCTGTGAATTTCTCTTCACGTGTTGCCATAATAGAAATGACTGAAAATTTACCATTTCCCCACTCCTGGAGGAATTGCTGAAAGAGAAAGTATTGGCAGCATATCACATTGTTGTTGATTGCAAATATTCTCGAGAGGGATTCACGTACCACCAAGGCAGCTGTGAAAGCCAATGTGGCACTGGCTGTGCTTGGAAACTGCTGGAGCAGATGGAGCAGCAGGTCTGGGAAGCAGGAGCAAGTCCAAGCTTCTCTGGCCATCACCTGGTGGTGTTCCCTGTCTGAAAGAAACACAGGATCCTCCAAATTATTTCCTCCCCCATCCTCTCCCCACATTACTCCTTATCACATCAAACCCTTGGAATAGGGTTTTCCAGGCTGTACCCTAAAAGCTGCAGATTCTCCTGCTGATAATGTGTCCTCATTCGTTTTTAGAGATTCTAGCTTATTCTATGATTTTAAAAAAACCTAAAAAACTCCAGTCACCTCCAGCCCAGCCCCAAGCTTCTCACCCATTTTACTCTGGGTTGACTGGTTTGTTGCCTGAGGGAAAAGCATTGCAATTTGGCACTTACCACTCATCCTGGCTGCCAGCCCAAGCTGCAGGTCACCCCCAGCAACCTCGGGAGAGAGCTAGGATAGGTTTGGGACTGGTGCCAGCTTTCCCAGATAGAGCCAGGGAGGTGGAAATAGCCATGTTTGTTGAAGTAGCTGAAGGTGGAGCTGAGGGTCCCCTCCATGGGGCTGAACAAGTGTCTGTGCAAGATAAGGGGTATCCACAGCTCATTGGGATGTTTGCATCTCCCATCTCAAACTCCTTCACATACAGCTCACAAGGTGCTGCTCTGCTCTCTGACAGGAGGAAAGCAGCTCTTGGAAACACCTTTGCAATGTAAATCCTCAGGGAAGCAGCTTCAAAAACCAAACCTTTGACAAATCCTTACAGTACCATTGTTACCACGCACCATCACCAGTAAATTATTTTACTGGAGTCCTCACAGAGTGGAAATACAAAATGGGTAGAAACACATTCAAAGCAAAGCAAACCAGTGGGATGAGAGGTTTCATCTGGACTTTTGGTGGTGGAAATAGAGGAGAGCCCATGCTCAGCTATGAGTGGTACAAAAGCCACTGCTCACTTTTCCTTCACAACTCCTGGGCTTCTCCAGCTTGCTTAGTGCAGGTGCATGCTCAGCAGCAGTGCCTGGAGCATGTTCAATTAAATATTCAAACTGGGGAAGATTTATGCAAAAACTTCTTGCCATATTCACACAATTCCAGGGCATTTTTCTGTATGTATTACAAGGGAACAAAACCAGGTAGAAAACCCTGCTGTGTGCAATGTTCAATATAGTTTTTTAAAGGTGGGGTTTGAACTTAAGGAAGCAAGTGACATCTTCTGTTTCTCTTGCATTTTTGTCGGGTCTGCATGAGTCAAGTCTGAATGTATAGCCAAAAAAATAATGCAAATTGGTGAGCCAAAGGTAATATCCCTGACTTACTGGCACAAAGCACCTTCTCCCTGCAGATAGTCTACACTGCCTCAGTCATTTGGCTCTTTCTTTTTCAGCAGCTTCCAAGAGTGATAAAATGTATATTGCTACAATTTGCATTTGGATGTACATTTTCAAGGCCTTAAGACCATGAAGTCATGCCTGTGTGTGTCATTCTTTCCATTAGTGATGAGCCTGAGGTTCTGAGTGTTTTCCTGAGTCCAGATGGGTATTTGAGACCTATTTTTTCATCTGGATGTATGATCAGATGCCTTTCCTGACTAAGCACGTTTCTATATATCTACTGCTAGAGTATTCAGAGAAAAATATAGTCAGCTTTGTGTTACTACTGAATGTGTCAATCAGTATTTCTTCTCATGCTGAGGATAAAATAAGGTCTAACTGTAGTGACTGAACAATAAGTGGAATGCTCACAATCCTCTGAAAATTTTAGTCTGTTATACTGTTACACTGTGTGGATTCAGAATCTTATCACACTTTTTTATTTTAGCTTGGGAAAGAAAGGGAAAGCGTTGTCTAGACTCATCCCTACAGATGATTAACTGTTCAAGGGGAAATACACAGCAGGCAGGGATACAAAGATTCGGGTGGGAAAATTGTTATATGTTTGCACACTGTATCCTGCTGGATAATTCTTTCCTTTGGGGGTATGCCTAAGTATAGACTGCTATACTGTGCTACAAAGTCACACTGAAGTTGATATTTAGGAGCCTTGAGACTGCCCAGGCTCTGCAAGAGTCCGGGCAGTCACTCGGGGTTTGGCCTTGAGGCAAAAGTTGCTGTTCCTGAAAGCAGGAAAATGAATGCACGAGGTATTTTCTCTGTTTGCTGTATACAGGCCAGCTAAGCTCCCTTTGCCCTGAGCCTCGAGGTTTGTTCCTTGTGCAGAGTGCTAGTTTTGATGGCTATCAATTTTAGCGTCATGGTGAAGAGAGAACTGAGGACCCAGAAGGGGTACAGCGGATTTTTCGTGCACCCCTGGCAGGCAGCACACAGTCCTTCCAGGGAACATGGCAACAACGTCTGTAACATGGGCATAATAATCCTTAATTGTCTCCAGTGTAGGAAGCTTAATTAGGAATCTCAAATAATCTTGAGCTCCTCAGAGGGATGGCCCATATGCTGATACAGTGAGTAATTTGGCACAAATGTATTATCACTCCTACAACTTTATTACCATGTGGATATGCCAGGGCAAATAGAGCAGTGAATGTCCCAGGTGCTGTGGAGACAAACTGCTCTGGAATTGCCTGAAGACCTCTAGCAGAAGAGAGGGATACACCTCCTGTGCAGAGGCTTTATTACAACACATACTGATATATCAGTAGCCCACAGCTTTTCATCCCTATAGACAAAGACATCCACAAGCACATTCTTTCTGGCAGCCCAGAGATACACCTACGGTTCAAAACCTCCCAGGACCCCTTGGGGACAGAGTCACAGCCACAACTTACTGGCAATGCACAAAAGGTCTGTCTATAGTGTGCAGACTTTCTGGCAACACAGCTGCATCCCCAGAGCCTGGCTTCCTACGAGCAGTGATACACCAATCAGACCACATCCCTTAAGGCAGAGATGATACAGAAACACCTCACATTGCAAAGGGAGATGCCTTTGAAAAACACTTTAAAAAAACAGAAAACCCCCACTAGATAACAGGAGCTTCATTGTTACTTAAGTGCCAACAATGTCAAAGCTATCTGTGCGTGAAGGGGATGCTCAGCGTTAATAAAATACATTCCAACTGAACAGTCTATATATTCTGCTGAGCTGTACAAACCACGAGATCTCTCTGCTCTTGTGGCTTGTGTTTCCACCATGAACCCCTAATAATGAAAGCACTGACCCAGCAATCAGCATATTGAGTGCTGACCCTGAGATTGCTCAGCTGGGTGCAGTTTCTCTCTCCAGAAGAGAGCATGTAATACAATTAATCCAGCTAGTGGTACAGTGTGTTAGGGGCTGGCCACTCTTCTGTATGAACAGAACAGCTGGCATTCTAGTATTTCCTTATTTCTGAGCACTTGACTGTCAAAGCTTATGATGTTCTTTGACACAGGGAAGACAAAAAGTAAGGGAGGAGTTATTTAATATTATACAGTAGATCCAGATTTGTTGTTATTTGGGATTATAGCCAGAATGAAATACTGTGGGATTTGCTTTAATCTCCACAAGGGACTAGGCCTGTTTGGAAATGTCAGTGTGTATGCTATAGCTCATCTACTGGGGATCACTTAGACCCAGAGCTTTTTTTGTGGTGGTTGTGCTCATGTTATGCTCAGGGACTGCTCAAAACGGGGTCTCACTTTCCAGGTGTTTTGCCGGCTGCAGCTGAGTGAAGTATTGGGAATGGAAAGGAGTTTTTTGTTACCTTGTGGTTCTGCTTTCAGCTGGGAGGGCAGCCAGGAGAGCTGGAGGCAAGTGGCTACCAGACTGCTTTTTATTATCTTGCTCAGTCCAGGGCAGCCGTGCCACTCCCCCAGCACCATGTCCTTCAAGGACTCCAGGAGTGGACAGAGCAGGACATCACTGCCACCTTCACACTGCCAGAGGAGGAGTAGGACAGTCGAGCCAGCACTCTCTGTGCAAAGGAGAAAAATATGAGTCATTTTTAACAACCTGATCAGTAATAAAACAAAGTGTCTTGTATTTTGTCTATCATGCAGCGGTAAAAGGTGCCCATTACCCTGTCGGATGTGGCACAGGAAGGTCCTGGAGAAACCCATGTTACCATTTGAAGCTGCCTGCTCAGAATTGTCCCCAGCAGACATAATTCCCCCCACGAGTGACTCTGCCTTCGCTCCAGCTCATTGCTGTAGCCCAGTGGCCATCAGGCTGCACTGCACGCGTTAGTGAGAGGTCACTTTGCCTGGAACGTGCCTTCGGGTGTGGGACCGTGTGTAAGCATCGGAGGCACTTGCAAATGAAACTCATTCACCTTCCCCTGCAGGAAAAAAGCCCAATCCATGGGCATTGAATAGCCATAGTGGCAGAAGGATTGTCCCATGGAGCCTGCAGCACTGGAGACCAGGAATTATGAAGACCTGTGTGGGTCAGACTCAAAGGTGTTGCTTGCCTCAAGAGCCTGAGTTGACATACATGTCTGGTAACATGAGATAAACCCGTTCTGAAAATATCTGACAGGTCTGGAGAATAGGACTTGGCAGAGCTGCTTTCAGCGCTGTAGTTTGCAAGAGAGGTGCTACACAAAGATGGAAATAAGGATGGATGAAAGGAGATGATTCATTTACATCCCACCACCTTCACTTGGGTCCTTATTCAGCTCATTGATGCACTGTGGTTTGGTGGGGACAATGACAGCATTCTCCATGTGTAGAGGAGCTGGTAAACTGCACTGTTCTGCTGTATGATAAAGCACTATCAACAGCATTTACAAAAGGAAAATACAGTCCATATGTTTATGGAAAACTTGTAAAAGAAGTTGCCAGCACAGCTTGTACTTAATGGCAGTAAGAACCAAAATGGACAATAAAAATAATAATTAAAGCAACAAAATAAGGCTAATGTCTTGGGCAGGAAATTGAAAATGAAATATTTCCAGTTTGTTGAGTTATGCCTGAGTACAGCATGTCTTGCTAAGCTATGTCAGGCTCCATTCCTACTTCAAAGTTTACTTTGATCATCCTTTATGTACATTAGCCTTTGCCACAGTATTCACAAAGAGTTTTCAGTGACTGCTCCAAGTCATACATTACACTTGGCTAAGACAAGTTTTAAGTCAGTATTGTGATGGTGCACATTATCTGGTGTAACAACAATATCCCCAGCAGTATGAAGTACTACCCTTACTCCTTCAGCAAAATTTATACAACCTCAGTGGTGGCTGCACATAATTAGGAACAGGGCCAAATAAATGCTCCCCAAAGTTCTATGAATGTTCCCTTATAGACCCAAACCTCGTTCTCAGTGTGCTTTTTCACAGACTGTGCTCCCTGAGAATGGTACATTGTGGTACATAATGCTCCATGAGCAAACTCGCAGGGACACGAACAATTGCACAAGGACAACCAGCCAAGGAAGGAGCGAGCCAGGCAGCAAGTGTGGTGGTAGGAGGTGGCTCTACATCTCACCCATATGTACAGGGCTTTTGCCTGTTTTGTGTAGGTATAAACAATTTTCATGTTTGACTACAACAGAAAATCCAGCCCAAAACATGGAGTTTCTTCTGCATCTCTTAGCACTTCCTTGCCTGATGCCACAGATCTGGACAGGCAGGATGGTGGCTGGCTTGGTCATTCCCATGTAAATCACAAGGAGATGTGGCTTCTCCATATTTCTAAAGATCCCAAGGATGAGGCAGGAAGTGTCAGCATTAGTTCCTGATAATTTCATCACTTATAACCAGGTCTGTTTGGGAATTATCGTAACAACAGCTTTGTAACAAGTGTTGTGATAAATTCATTAGCATGCTAAATCCTAGATTTTTCCCCTCCCATTGGCTTTGGTTAGATAATTGGAAGGATGATGTAGTGAAGAGGCTGGTGAGATGATCAAAGCATCAGGCCAAGAGTTTAATTTTCATTAAGGCCACCTTAGGCTCCTGTAGAGCCAGGGAATCCTAAACCAAGCAGATATTCCAGCAGTGACAGACAGTGTGAGAGCGCTGTGAATGATTTTGAATGCAGATTTTATTCTGTAATTTACACTAGTCAGAAGGCAACAATAACCATATCACGCACACAGGGTGGGGAGTATGAATATTCCACCACATTTTCCAGAAGCCAGACAGTTGGTACAGAAGACATTATGCAAACAGCAAGCTTCTCACTCCCATTAAGAATCTGTTACAATCCAAGTAATGTTCCAAACTTGAATGTGGTTAGGAAAACACATAATTTTTAAGATTAGAAATGTAGTTTTATTTATGTAGCAATCTACCATGTTTCCATCATCTTTTAGTATAACAATAGGAAACCAAGTAATGCATTCTGCCATCCACACTGAGGGGTAAAGGGAGGAAAACCAACCTCACACCCTGCAACACATGCACAGCAGAATGCCTGGGAAAAGACACTATTTATTTACCATAATGCCATTTTAGGAACATTTGTATTCTTACCAGTATTTCTGGTTGCAGTAAGTCTAATACTGCTTTTACATAATAGATTTTTTAAAAACAAAAAAATGCTGCATTAATTAGTGAAAAATTACCAAGTAGTCATAAATTAGTGATAAGTAGCTATGGCAAAATATTTAAGTGGTTGTATTTGAAAATAGATCTGGAATTACTAGCTTGGGAACTGCTGATTTTTCTGTTTAATGGTTTGTTTAAAATGGCATGTTAAACACAAACTAATTCTCATTTGATACTACGAAGTACATACAAATTGTGAAAGGACTAGCCAGACTATTAGAAATCCAGGAATTTAGACATGATGGTGGACCCAGTTCAAATTTTTATCATTTTCTTGAATTTTCTATGTCATAATTTCTCCATCTTTCAGTCTGAGAAAGTAATGTGTTCTTATCTTGATAAAACACTCTGAGGCTGTCATATACAATTTTCTTTCTAAATACAAACCATTGTAACTTCGCATAAAGTACAGTCAATATTTGCATTGAATACTGATCCCTGGGTTTCAATCTTCCCTCTGTAACATCACTACCGCCGTCCTGGGAGCACTGCTGACTAGAAACAAAAGGTCACACCCTTTTTGCTTTCATCATACACCTTAGTGGATGGCATGGAGTTTGGGGAAAAGGCCCTATGACAGTGAAGAGGTGTAAAACTGAGGCGGGGGAAGAGATCAGCCTCATATTCCAAAGTGGAACTGGACCACTTACTCTTTTTGCACTGAAACCACTCATCTCCACCATTAAAGAAAAAAAAAAAAAGAAAACAAAAACAAGGGGAGATGCTGGATACTAAAAGCTTGTGTCTGCTGTGTTGTCTTGGGTCAACTGGTTATAAAATCAGGAGAGCAGTGGATATGGAGACTGTAGGAGGTATTGACTGTGGGAAAGAAGTCTGAAAATTCTGTGGAGTGCAGAGGCACTACAGATTAAAGATAGGCTGTGCCCCTCAAGCTCAGAAAGGAGCATAAACACTCTGGACTTTAAGGTTCCAGATCTGGATGATTTCCATTACAAAATACAGACTGTTTTTTCAGAATCCAAAACCAAACTCCATCAAATTCATAAGACTATGAATGAAATGGTTTTTGTACTTCAGGATAATCTGCAGTCATGTTAAATCTTTGTAGGCCCATTAATCTCACTAAGAATCTGACCTAAAATTTTAATATTCTCTCTATCTTTTTTCCTAAACATTTGTTTAGGAAATATTAGCAGCATTTCCAGCCATGAACTGGAAATGTCAGAAATGGTTTAATAAATCTCCCAATGCCAAAGATTTCATTTTAGAAATGCATTAGTGGAAGAAATAATGACCATACTGCTCCATTCATGAGTGCATTATACCCCTTAACAGGCAGGTAATCTTTTTTCCAAGATGCCTTTTTTAGAGTTTTTATAAAATTGTGTGAAATTTTGTTGCTCCTGCTTGTATAATTTTTTTCTCTTTCAAAACAAAAAAGCATCATACTTGTCATGAAAATTGCACTGTGCTGTCAGGTCACCATCCTGGGCTGCTGTGACCAACAGGGGGTTTTGGAAAACAGTGTTAATCTGGAAGGCAGCTCCATAGAAGGATAAAAGCTTTGCTGACCTGCCATGAAAGCATCTTGGGATGCTCAACTGCAAAGCAACACAAGCAATGTTTCCAGAAAAGTATCAAACAGGAAACCCTGTTATCCAGCATGTGTGAGATGCCAGCCTGTTTGTGCATCCCCATGCAGCCATCCAGTGCTGATTTTCAGAGTCAGCTTCCAGTTGGGGAAAGGTTTAGTCAGGGAACATACAAAGGCAATAAATGAAAAGCTTCAAGGACCTGTATCAATGAAATGTCCAGCACCATCTTGTGGCACTACAATTAATTCAACCAATTGGTCTTTTCTACTGTGCAAACTTTGCAACTTTTGCTTTTCTCGCCTGAAGAGACTTATCATTATAAAACAAGAGTACAGACACAACTTTGCTGACAAAAAGAGCTTAGGACATGGACCTGTTGAAGTGGTTCCAGAAGAAACTACAAAAATGCACAGTGGGCTGGAGCACCTCTCCTATAAAGACAGGCCAAGAGAGTTGGGATTGTCTGGAGGAGAGAAGGCCCTGGGGAGACCTTGGAGCACCTTCCAGTACCTAAGGGAGGCTGCAAGAAAGTTAGGGACAAACTTTTAGTGGGGCCTGTTGCGATAGCACAGGAGATAATAGTTTTTAAATTGCAGGAGGGGTGATTAAGATTACCTATAAGGAAGATTGTTTTTTATAATGAGAGTGCTAAGCCATTGGAATAAGTTGCCCAGAGAGCTGTCAGATGCCCTGGACACATTCAAGGCCAGGCTGGACAGGGCTCTGGGCATACTGTTCTGTTCGAAAACGTCCCTGCTCATTTCAGGATGACTTTTAAAGGTCCCATCCAACCAAACTATTCCGTGATTCTGTGACCAGAAACAAGCTGGGGAATAATTCTCCTTCTGATGGCCTGGCCAACATTCCTTTCTTTGTAAGCTGAGAAGAACTTGGTGCCAGCTATTGCTGAAATAGAGCTGCTGCCACATTTGCTTACATAGCTGGTGCATGACCAGGATCTAAGTCATTGTTTGTAGAGCGCTATGCAAGATGTTCTGCATAATTGTGTGTAGAAACCCACATCATGCTCTCAGATAAGTTTATAAAATACTCCCATACAGCTTCAGAGCTTCAACCCTGAGTTAAATTGGGCCAAAAAATGGAAAAAGTAATTTCCAGGAAGTCTTCAATTTTCTGGACTGACACTTCTTTGTCTTTGCTCAAATAACAAAACAACCCAACTGAATTTCCTTGTGTTCTCCACATCTCTGTGTGGATTAAATTCTACTGTGAGGTGCTTGGTTCACAGATAAGATTTTATCCAACCAAGAGGCAACTCTGAAAGCCCATCTTCCCATATCTTACAAGCTGAAGTTTCTCTGTCTCTTTGAGTGCTTCTTAGCCCAGAATTTACAAACCTGTACTTAAGAATAAGGTTTTAGTTCACTCATTCTTTGGCCTCTGCTGAGAGTGATAAAACATTCCAACATTAAACAGCACCTGGCAAGGGAGCTGTTTGTTTATTTTTAATATGGTTGCAGTATCATTACCAGATTAATTTCAGAAGTTATTGGATTATTTGGTCTCCACCCAAAAGCAATGTACACAGGTGTAGCTCTACAGACATAAAACTTCTTGAGGATCTGGCCAGAATTTTTTAGTAGCTGCCATAGCTCTGCTGCAAATATGCTGATGCATAACGCACGTGTCAAAGTATTTTTTAATAAGTACCCACAGATATTTTGAAGCTTAAGCTTTAAATTTTAAAGCTCATGAAATTCATTTTTGTGAAGTGTTTAGTGGAAAACAAACAAAACAACCTAACAACCAACAGAACCTCCCCCAAAGAGTGAAAAAACCCAAACTAACAAGAACAACAAAAAAACAACCAACAAAGAAAATCCCCAAAGCCCATAAACCACCAAGGCAAAAGGATATAGTACATTCTTCAGTTCTGTCATTACTGGTTAATCAGAATGTCATGATCATGCCTTGAAATTAAAATGATGGAAATCAAGTTTTTCTTACAATAACTCCCTGCTCACCTTAACCCTGACCACAGGGACTGTCCCTGCAGTTGGTCATAGCCCTGCAGTCAGTTGCTGCACTCCTTGGTGTGCTCTTCCTCCAAAAACCAGGAATGCAATCTCCAAGGGAATTAAAACAGCTTCTAGTCACTATTTCTGACAGTGTCCTTCTCCCCTCTCAGACTGCATTCAGAGCTGCAGAGGGTGCTGTCCCCAGAGCCTGGGGACATGGAGATCAGGGAGCTTGCTTAGGAACTCACTGTGACTCGCTCCTGTTCCCAGTGTCATGGCACTGGTAGATACTCGTGAGGTACCTAAAAAGCTACGTGAATGTTCGATAACTTAGTTCTGGGGTTTGTTTTTTTTTTTGTTTTTTTTTTTTTGTTTTTTGTTTTTTTTTTTGTAATAGCCCTTTCAAGCAGGGACCAAACACAGGTTCTCAAGGTTCAACTCGGCGATGTTGACACTTGCTGTCTTCTGCAGTTGATTCTTAAAAAAAAATAAAAAAAAATTTAAAATTTAGATAAGACCAATTGTTGACCAAAGGTAAGTTTACATAGCTTTTTTTTTCACAAAACAAAGTTAATAGCTATTGAATCTCAGATATAGTTGATATTTAGTTTACCTCTCAGTTTACTGGCTATTTAAGTGAGACAAGGCTGTACTTTATTCAAGCCTGTAGCTACAGTAATTTCTTCCTTGCCTTTCACAATAAATCAAGCAAAACAGAGCTCTGAAATAAGACACACGTGATCCATGATTTGTAGTCAGTGACCACTGAAACGTATTTTAAGTCACAGAGCAAGTGGATAAATTACTTTACCAGAAAAGTGGAAATTTAGTTGGGAATATATTTTAACCACATGGATGCCAGGAAGACTTCTCCATGCTTCTGTAAAAAATTGCTTAACAAACAGATGTCTGATCTCCAGCTGAAGGGATTACAGAATAAATAGCAGATTTGTCCTTCTAACCGCAGTTTACTGAATCATAGGTAGTATGTCAAACTTGATGCACATCAATAAATTGACTTAATGTGTAAGTTGATGGGTGGGTTATTTAGTTTTGGTATTTGTCAAATGGAATTTTCAAGTTGTCAGTAATAAAGTACCATTAACTACAGCAATGGAATATATAGATGGAAAAATAAGGAAAAATTATCAAAATTCAGCATGGACAAAAACAATGAACTGCTTTGGGCTAAGAGAGTAGACTGTGGCTTTTCTAACTTATACAGGACAACTAAATGAATTAATACTCAGAAAAAAACGCTAAAACTATAAATTAAAATGTAATAGTGATAGATAACCTAAGTAAAGAAAAAAGTAATTATTTTATTTGCAAAAATGTTAGAGAAAAGTACATTACTCAGTAGTAAATCATTGACAGAAATACCTCTGAATGCTTTGAATATGTTTTTAAAGAGAAAATTTCACTCACTGTTGCTGGGAATCTGATAAATGAAGACTTGACTTTTTAAGTCAGGATTACTGAAAATAATTATTTTTTTGCATAGTGTTACAGATCAGCTACATTTGCCTTTATAAATGACAATAAAGACATAATATTTGCTTTGACAACAAACTTCTGTAATGTTGCTTCATATTCATCATCTGCCTGAGCCTGCAATGGCACTAAGGGAAGAGGATGTTTTCTCTGAGAATAGAAATGCACATTTCTGTGGGGCAGCGATGCCTCTTGGCTCTTCCTGGGATCAGTGCTTGTCCCAGGATACTTTGGAAAGAGGGGATTACATATCATTTGGAAAAGGGTAGGCCCACACAACCTTACAGCCAGCCTTAATAGAAAATAGATATGTTTGCTTCCTGTGACATTGAAAGGATTAACAGCTGAGATTGAATCCTACCCCCTCCTATTAATCCACTGGACAAGCAAAACATCTGCATGAGCACTGGCAGCTCACTCCAGAAATTATTCTGTCGCTGCCCTCTGTGCCTTAAATAATTTCCAGCATCAGTAACCACGGTGTGTGGCATGGCCACACTTCTGCAGGACATCCCCCTGCGGGGTGGGGCAGCTCCTGTCTTCTCTGGGGGCAGAAATGGCATGGCTCGCAGGGCTGGGCATGGCAGGCTGCAGCCAGTTTCATTTCCTTAGCCGGGGAAAAAAACCCCAAACTGTTTTAAAGCACATTTCTTCTGGTTTTCACACCCCTGATCTACCAGGTGGCTGCTTGAGGTGATGTAATGAAGGTGAGAGTTACTTTCATCTGGTCAGTGAAGGGATTGAGGTCTCCAAACCCTGTTCCCTGAGAGCAGGGGAGGACCCTCAGCACCACCTGGCAGTCTGAGCAGTGTGGCACTCTTGTCCTTAGGGTGCTACAGAATTATTTCTTGATAGCATCTCATGAAAATATTTGTGGCAACAAAAATGTTCTCTGATGGTGGAGTACTCCTGTGGAAATCTTCAAGTGGAAATTTGCTGGTGGGGTAGTTCTGTTGTGGCAATTTTCTTGTAGGAGTTTGTTGATGGTGGAGGGCTTCTGTGGGAGTTTTCATGCAGGAATTTGTTGATGGTGGAGCCCCACTGTAGAAGGACTTCTGGATTTATTTTGATGGGCAAAATTGGAGAGTACAACAGTGGTTTGGTGTGAGTTTGGGGAAACAAGAATCCTGTATGTACAGTGTGAAGGGTAGACCTGAGGTTTGCTGTGCAGTGCAGAGGAAGGGAGAGCTAACAAAGGGGCTTCTCCAAAAGTGAAGTGAAAAGTGAAGAAGCAAAGCTGTCTGCTCCAGCCCCTTCTGCCACATCTGAGAAAGGCCCTGTGGAGCTGAAGTGTTTCCCCAGTTTGAGGAAAAATCTGTTTCCAAGATATAACTTCTATTAAATAGGCAATGAACTTCCCCCTGTATAGAGTAGATTTGGATAGAAGTGACACTGTTTAACTTTATTTCAAGAGAGAATTTCAAAACATATTAGTCTCAAGAGACATCACTCTAAATTATCAAAAACGATCACTTCCTATAGTGCTGGTACAATATAATTAAATAAAGTTCAGGAAGACTCTGGCCTTAATTAAAAAAGAGGAAAGGCAACACAACTGTCAGCTTTGTAGTGAAAATGAAATCAAACCTACTTTTCATGGAGGAGAGTTTTTTATAGCAATGCCTTGCCTACTAATTTACTTTGAATAATAGAGACTCAAAGTTCAAAGAAAATCTCACCTAAACCCAAAAGAAATTAAACAAAGCTGGTGTTAAACCTAAATTACACCTACCTGAGAGAAAGGTGGGGGCTTGAAACTGGGAGTGGAGGATGTTACAGCCAAGAAGAGAATTATCTTTGGAAGAGGGAAGCTGTGCTTTTGGGAGGGATGGGGATGTGGTTTAGGTACTAAAAGAGCAACACTCAAGGTTTGCCTCCTCTGTAGGAGTGGAGGCCAGTGCAGTTGTGGAGGTGGTAAGGAAGGAGAAGGATAAGGGCTGGAGAGGTGAGGTTTGTGGTGCAAGTGAACTGAAAATTAATGTTTAGAAAAAAGCAGAGACATGTTTGTCAGTCCAGGGCCTGCTGAGGCAGCTGCCCACTCCCTTTGCACAACGACCTGATCTGGAACCAAGACAGTGTAAAACATTATAACCCTGCTGAGGAGCTTACCTCATGAGGAGAAATGCATACACAGGCTAGTTAAATGGAAAAGACCTCGTGCATTTAGGAGCTGTTTGAGCAGGGACATTTTTCCAAGGAAGAGAAACAGCAAAACATCTCCAAAGCCAAGGGGGTGGCACAGTTATATTCCAGATTCCCTTGTGATTGAAGTGCCTGTTGACAACAGCTCAGCTGTTAAGAGGCATGGGAGGCATTGAGAGCTCTGGAAAACTCATGTGTCTGCAGTCTTGGCAGGTAGCTGGGACATGGGCTACATGAGTGTGTGGAGAACATGCAGGATTAGACGTTTAGAGCAATTAAAACCCCCAAATCATAAGGAAAATGCTGCTAGTTCAAGTGATGTGTTCTGGACTCCAAAGGAAGACACTGTTCTCAATTGGAATACTGGCGCCAGTTTACTTCCCTGCTTGGCCAGGACACCTCTGCTTTCCCTAAGTTAGTCTATTTGCACTGGGTTTCTTTTCCCCCTTTTTGTTCATCCACCAAAAGAAACAAAGAAAGGAAATCTTTGTAGTAGCTGACAGTGGGTGCTGTTGGGGGAGCTCCAGTCTCCCTGGGAAGGGGAATAAGCGCAGCTGTGTGATCTCAGTACACCTATATTCCATCTTTAATCTTCCCCTTGTGAAAATAAAAGCCCAGCCTGCCACCTCTAAGGATCATAAGTAAAACTGTCCTTGATTTCTGGAGGGATTATGGGTAATACCTGGACCACCCTTGTACAGAGGTGAAAGCATTGCTGTCTCTGCTCCTTTTCTGACTCTAGATGAAAAGTGTTTTCCAGCCTTTGCTTGCAGGGGTTCAGCCTCTGCTCCCTGGGTTGAGGGAATGTGCTTCATCTGCTGGTTTACATTTGTGTGTTGTAGGCTTTTATTCTGCTGCTGGTCTGTAAAGCTCGGTGTCCCTCGTTTTAATCTGGTGTAATGATGACATTTGAGTCACACTCCGCCCATCTGCAGCCACAGAAGGCTCTTCCTGGCAGGCCAGTGCTAACAGCAAAGTGCCAACAGGTTCATTCCCTTGGCTCCACACTGTAGGCAACTAGGACAAAGTAGTTACAAAATGAAACAGTAAAGTTTTAGAGGTCTCCTACAACTAATTATTTTCAGCTACAGACTGCTCCTAGGGTGACACTGGAGGAAGTTAAAGTTAATTAGTGGGTATTTTGTCTGTCTGCTCAAATTATCTGTCTGCATTCAGCTGGGTCAGGGTACCCAAACAATAACAATACATTCTAAAACTCACGATGAACTGCTCTTTTATCCTCATGGTATCCATTTTTCAGAAATTACTTGAGCACATTTTGTGGTGAGAGGGGAGGTGGAGACCTCTGGAGAGAGCAGCCGGGCCAGGGAGCAGCCTCAGGTCAGGACCCACTCCTTCTCCTGACCGGTCCAAAGTGCTCCTGCAGACCCCAAGAGCAGTTGTACGTTCAGGTTTTCATTCTGTACTATCTGTGATGCACAACCAAGCCTGAAACACCTCACAGAAAATTTTGCCTGGGGAAGAATCATTTCTGCAGCACCCTCATGCAACAGCAGGTGTGTGGCAGCTTAGATTGCATGGAGAAATGGCTCTTCTGGAGAAGGGTCTGTCACAAAGCAATGGATGCTTCTTCCTTTTCCATTTATTTAACGTTTTTCTTTATTTAATATTCTTTAATTCCTGTCATTCTGAAAGTGAAGTGCCCATGCTGTTGTTTGGTTTGATTCTGCTTCCTGAAGATCTGCTACATCCTACAAATCCCCACAGGCACCTGCCCATGTCCTCAGTTTCGTGGTTTTGTGTCCACTGGCTAAAAAGCATTAAAACAGATTGTTGCTATCCACTCCATTCAGATTTAAGATTTATTTTCACAGGAGGTAAGTCCCAACAGTGATGTTCACATCTGGGCGCAGCTCTATGCACTATGAAAACCCAAGGGTATTTGTGTCTGTATTGCAAGTTGAAATTTTTATTTGAGAAAGTGACACTGTTATTTTCCCACCTGCAGGATGGTCTCAGTGAACCTCCTACAGAATTATTCCAGGACCTCAGACTCTACAGAGAAATTGATACAAAGAACCTTTTCATTTTCCTTTTTTCTTTTTCTTTTTTTCTTTTTTCCTTTTTTTCTTCTTCTTTTTTTCTTCTTTCAGTTTAAACAAAGCCAAAACAAATGAACCAAACAAACAAAACCCAAAAAACCAAACCAGTCTGCACATTGACATTTTCTCTTCTGCTTGCAGATGAAACAAATTACTCCTGCTATTAGTAAAAAACTGTTTCTGCAGTCATGAACCAATTTCTTTAATAACACTATATGCATACCAAAAATACAGCTCAGTTGTTGCTGTCACTGACTTTGGTGGAGCACCTGTGCATCAGGAAAAAAGAAGTGGATTAGGGAAGGACTTGAAAAATAGGAGACTGAGAAAGAAGAATGAGTTCTTACATTACTTAATCAGGCAGAAATGCTTAAGAGAAAAGTAAGATACTTTTAGTGAAGCAATAAATAATTCCTTTAACAGCTTAGAATAAAACTGGTACAGGGGCCTGGGTCTTCAGGGTGTTGGCATATTTAACCATATGATATTTGGCTTAAATAGCTGTGTAATTTAAGAAATCTGCAGAAATTTCAAGATTACAAATGGCTAGATTACAATTCACTGAGATTGAGCAATACCTTCATTCAACAGGAGAGCAGACAATTGCACTGTCCTGGCTGATGTTCACCCCATATTACTTTTCCCACAAGAAAAGTTCTGCCAGCCAGTTCCCTTTACAGATCATGCTTTATTTTGGCAGCCCCTTTGCAGACCCACTCCAGCTGCAGCTCTAGGCTTACACTCAACCCAAACCTGAATCCTACCACTAAAAATAACCATAATCTGAGGATTATCCTTCCACACATGGCAATGGTAATGGCAACTAGTCATTACCCAGGAAAAAGGCTCTCACAACCCAGGTCTCTCCATGGCCCACACTTCCAGCCTCACTGCAGCTGCCGCTCTCCAGGCTCTCACTTTCTCTCAACCCCAAAGCTAACCTTTACTTAGGCTGAGCCTGTAAGAAAGGCCCTCAGTTACTGTCCAGAAAAATTTCTCAAGGCACAGTCCTCTCTGCAGACTACACTTCAGTAACATCCCTTGTGACAGGATTTTATTTAATATTGGCTTTGTGAGTGGATGTCACACCTGCAAACCTCTGGCTTTCTTAATTTTCTGTATTTATAAGGAAACATTTGTATTTAGTATGTTTAATCAGCTGATATGTTTGGGCAGGATTTCCAAGAGAAGCAGTCCAAAATGAGATAACTGTAGAAGGTTCCTTTTTTGGGCAGATCACTAATTATTTGTATAGCAGAAAGCTTGTGAATAATTCCTCCAAAGCAATAGCAATCCATGAAATGCAAAATCACAGGAAGAAACAAAACTTCTATTCAAAATAGTCTTACCAGGAAAGAGGCAAAAGAAGAAATTACTCTTGTACACACACATTTCTATTGAATATTTAATGACGATGCTGAACTTCTAGGCAGTGTTTGCATCAATAAAACAAGCAGAAATACCCCCAAAATCTGATGAGGTAATAATGAAGATGTTCATTACCTTATCTTACCTCTTTTACACTGGTGTGGCTGTGCAGATCAGCAGAAACTCTCTCCTCAATGCCTTTGTGTGAAAGCCCCTGAGTAGGAAGAACCTGTGGGGCACAGCAAGATCATCTGTGGTGCTGGAACTGCTCCCCATGGACTCGGGTTGCAAGTGTCTATGTGAGGTTATCAAATGCCCACCTGTGCTAAAATGGATCTCTCCTTTGCCATGGTTGCTTTGCTTAACTAATGCTGCTGAACACAGATCTCAGAGATTTGCATCTGCTTTCTCCAAATTGAAACTTGTTCTGCATAAAATAAAGTTTTCTATCAGTTCGTTTCAGAATTTCCTTTGTCTTCCACAAAAAGAAGGAAAAGAGGAAAAGTAGTCCAAATTTTCAGCAGCAAGATGCCCCATATCCCACAAGAGGTACTAATTTTTTTATTTAAATAAATCCAGCAATGAGTAATGGGGGAGTGGGTAAAGTCCTTCTGATGAGAAATGTTCTCCTTTAGCTGAAAACTGGAATTTCTGAAGAAAGTACACGGAAACAAGACATTTTATTTCGTCATTCAACTTTATTAGATTTATTTACACACGTCTTTCAAGATTTTAATGAGACCTAAACTTTTAAATCTCTGCACTGCTAAAAGGGCTTTTATCTTCATTGCCTGGAAGAAAAAACACATCCCTGTGTCCCCTGCTCCAGGTGGGTTTCACCCCTGCCTCGACATGGGGGTTGGACTGGGTGATCTCCAGAAGTCCCCTCCAACCCTAAGGATTCTGTGATTCTGTGAATTCAATGTGTTTCTAAATTAAAATAGGTCTAGAGTCCAGCACAACATTCTTCTAAAAATCTCACTTCCAAATGTTAGAAGCATCAGGTGATTTGAAGACATGCTCGGTAGGACAATTGCTGACGTTAGCAGAGTGGTACATTTTAGGTTAATTGCCATCCTGAGGATGGTTGTAAATCTGTTCGAATTCTGACAAAAGCCTGAGCTGAGAAAGATAGGACATGGAAAATATTAATCTGAAAAATGAAAATTTCGAACATTCTGAGCTAGCCAGACCCAGAGATCGAAAAGAGTGTTGGCAACGTCTCTTGACCATTGCAGGTGCCACAGAGTCCTGGCAGAAGTAGGTTATGGTGTCCACAGACCTAACTTAGGGAATCTGCTGCCCTCTAACAGCAAAATACAGGAATCACAAATTGTTTTTGCTGCTGAACTGGAAAACACAGGACCAGCTCCTGCTCTGAGCTGCACCCCCTCCTGTCTCCTGTACCTGCAAAAGTGTGTGCTGCTTCTGTTTCACTACAGCTTTAGTGACAACCTGTACATGGCTTTCACCTTTCACACACACTCCTCTGATTTCTATCAGTCCTCAGGAACATAAAAGGACTACACATAGATGCATAGCTTGGAGTCTTCTCCCAATATTTTAAACCAAAACCAGCTATCCCAGGAACAAAGGGTCTTTTGGGTTGGTTTTTTTTTTTTTTGTATACACTCCCTCAGTAGCTCTGGCTCCTGTACACAAAGTCTGACTGCTCCTGAGTGAATTGCAGTTGCATTTGTTTAAAAAAAAACCTTCCAAAGTTCAAAGGCATGTTATCTTCCTGAACCTGTGAAAAACAGTGTAGAGGCTAAGGTAGTAAGGCTAATGTCTGTGCCACAGAACTCAGGGTATCTTCTCCCTGGAATCATGTGGATGATGTATAAAAAGAATTTATACCATTTCTGAGATGAGCTTGTGAAGAGGGGACTGTGTTAGCTGCTCAGTTTGCTTCCGCTTTATGATTATAATACTCTGATTAACTCGTGAAAGAGTGAGAGAATAAATAGAAACACAAAGTTTTCTTCCGGAAACCTATACAAGTACAGTAGCATAAAAAAGGGGGTAGTATTTCTTTATGGTTTGAAATTAGTATAATAGGTGTATTCATGCAGGATCCTTGTGGAATGTTTGTTTAAAATGCCAATTTAGAAAGCCATTTGTGCAAGTACTGTAATTGCACTCTCATTCTGCATGGTAAACACACACTGCTCTGTGCAGGTAGTTTGAAAAGGTGAACAGAAACTCTCTGCCAACATAATTTCTTTCGAGAATTTATTTTCATGCTGTGTAGTTCTTCAGATCTGAAGGAGAAGTCTAGCTAAAGTAATGAAGCTGAGCAAGACTGTCATCCAGTATTTTGGTTCCAGTTTTAGAAACTAAGCAGCTAATGCTAATGGGATTAACTGTTAGCCCACTGGCACACTTGGTGATTGTGACAATGGCCAATCTAACGAGCCCATGGCACTATGAAGGTAAATAAATTACATAGAGCTTAAAGCCAGCAGCTGCTTTGTCCTCCTTCTTTATCCAGACATTGTGTAGTCCTCTCAGGAGGCACAAATCCTGTCATTTTCATAGCTATAGCTGAGATCTGGACCCCATACCAGATCTAGACACTCTAACCATGTCATCCAGTAAACAACTGCTTGCTTTGTGCATGCAGTGCATAATCTCACAGGCATTTATGGATGTTCCCTTTCCTTATGTCTTCTAACAATGAGAGAATGACTTTGGTCTCTCTGCCTCTCTGGAGTTACGTATAGAAATAAGAAAAGTTAGTAAAATCCTGCAGAAGTGAACAGATGAGTCATATCTTAACTGACATTAATTCTCCATTATTATGATTAGGGATTTAAAAGACAAATTACTATTTGCTTAGCATTTGATAAAAAGCCACATCTACTGATCTTTAAGTACACCTTAATAAATGGCACTATGATTTTGATAAGATTCATTACTCTGGTTAGGTGGGAAGGTAATAGAGATAGCACTCAGCAGAAATATTATGTCTGAAGGCTAAATTCAATTTGCAAGTCCAGCCACACTGACCACATCCACAGTACTTAAAATAATAGGCAGTGCCAATTGCATTTCTGCTCTGGCCATGAGCAATCACTGCCATGGATTAAAGAGCCAAGAGGACTAGGAAAACCCTTTCCTTTCTAAAATATCTATCATTTCATGAAAGGAAATGAAATCTCGAGATTTCATCTAATTCCCAATCCTTCCCATCCATTCCACTTTTTGATATTTCATTTCCTTCCATGAAATCCTTTCATAATGTTCTGGGAGCTCACTACAGATTTGTCACTTCCTCTGCATGTGTGGATAAGCCCCTTACTACCTGAATAACTGTTAAGCATTAGACCTCTTCTGAGGGTGAGAAATTCAGTTGTTTCCTTCTATGGGGTTTTTCCTCCATATGAAAAATAGAAATAATTTAGAGATTGATGCAGAAACACGTTAAGACAAATTACAGACAACTTTGTGTATTTGTGTATATGTATAGGATTTAATTATCTTAGTTTTACTTGTGACCTCCCCTCTTTTCCTGCTCCTGAATGTGTGAAATAATAAATTGAATGTGCCAAGGAAAGAATAGTAGTTCACAAGCTGCAGTTTTGCACAAAGGTTTCAGGTACTACTGCTTTCCTCAGCTGGAAAGGGAAGCATAGCTTACAAACAACAAATTTTGTGGTTCTCAAAAAATCACTGAGGTGTCCTGCTGAGGCACAGTGCTGAGGTCTTCTGTTCTTAGGCCATGGATAAAAACCAAACATAATGCCTGGCTGTGCAACTTTCTCTGACACAGATGAAATGGGGATTTTTCTCTGTGTGTACAAAAACTTGTCTAATGACTGCTGAACATTTATGTCAGACAAAAATGTGAAAAGGCAATGTATGAAAGTATTTGTACAGGACCTGCTTTTTACTCTGTCCCAGCCTACTTATCTCTACATAGAGTGGATCTGCAAACACAAGTATTTTCATGTACTGTTCAATTCATGTGAAAGTTACTGCAGAAAATAACTATATCCAGCTCTTACAGGTCTTTAACTAGAGTCACCTTTCAGGCTAATAGTTGATAGGGAATTCCATTTTTATCATGACCACAGAAAACCAGCCATGTCATCTTGCATACGCCCGTGGTTTGGCAGCTCTGGCCCTCTTGCTGCTTTGCACTCCAGTGTAGATTTCCCTACAAGCCTTGGTGTGTGGAAATTCTCTCTCTAGCCAGCTGTTACATTAGGTATTTTTTGTTTCATTGGTCACAAAATTATTGCACAAAGCCAATACTGTACACACAATTTTTAGGGCAGGATTTCCCCAACTTCTTATGAATGCCTGGGTAGAGATTGGGTAGAGACAGATCCTGTTTTTGTCTGGTGACCATCACAGACAAGTGATATGACTATATGACCGCATTAACTATGACAGCACGATTTTTGTTAATTAACCACTCTCTACTATGCAGTATACTTCCTTCTTTAAAAAGAAAGTAAGAGAAAAATCAAAATCAAAACCCAATCAAAACTGAGCAAAACTCCCATTCCAAGTGACTAGTCGCAGATCAGAAACATAACGAAGAAGAAAAATTCTAGGTCAAAAATTACTCATACAAACAATTTTGCAAGTACTCAGAAATGAGGCCAAGTTTGCAAATAATTTGTGAACTGAACAACTAAATAAAAATTTTATTGGGTAAGATTTTTGCAGAGAATGCTTTGACTACTGAAAAGTATCCCATTAGATCCACTATGCATGTTGAATTTCTCAGCCCTAATCCCCCAGATGGCAGTCTGAACTCATTCTCTGAAATGGCACATTTGCTCTCCTGACATTCAGGTTTTCTCTCATTAAGGACCTCGAAGATAAGGCATCCTTTTATTTTCTATATATCTCCCTGATATTTCAGATCAGTAACATCAAAGTCTTATTGAAATGAATAGAGAATTTGAAAATATGAACTTCAAATACAGCAAATGAGTATTCTTTTCTTGATTGGTAGCATGGTAGCAAAGCAGGAATGATACTGCATCCATGGATATGCCAGCTGCACTCCTAACTAAAACCAAAACAGAGGTCCCTAAATTTTAAGCACCTCTCTAGAAAGGTTTAGCTTACATGCTGAAAACCCTTATTTATTGGAACAACCACTTATTTTTTTAAAAAATACTTCAGAGATATGAATTGTGTGAGAAATCCATCCAGGTGGACTCTGTCACTGAATAAGCCTGTGAGATTTATATTTTTTGCATTACTTAACACTCTAGGTAGTATCTGAGAATTGTCTGAAGATATATTGTTGAATTAAGATTTCTAGAAATCTATTGCAGATGTCTAAAAGCAGGGAAGAAACAGAACAAAGGACTGACTGATACCCACCACAAGCAAGCTACACTGGTGCAAGGCAATCACCCATCCTTATTTGTCTCAGCTTTTGTTTCAGTGCTCTGAACACCAGGAGACAGTGAAATGTTTGCTCAGATTCACTTGTATTTCAATTGAAACAAACAGTTCTTGGCCTGTAAAATTTCCACTCTAAATATACAATATTTGAATTCTCATTTATATTGATTTGTCATAACTAGACCAAAAGTTCAGTGGGGTACACATATACTACATGACTGGTGGGTCTGTAACCAGTAGAATCACATTTATGGTACAGGGGTTTTTTTTTGACAATGTTCTTCAATATCTGCATTCTTTTTTCCTGAGACTACTTCAGCCTGTGAAACAGGTTTCTGAAATATTCATGAAAATTGAACATAGATGGGAATAAATACCATCGTTATCAATTAAAGACAAAACATTAATATGCTTAGAAAAACTTGCATGGTTTTTGCTTGGCCTTCATATCTCTAGAATAATAATGTAAGACATCAAGCCAAATAGCTAACATGCTTTTTCATGGAATGCTACGATTGAGATTCTCAGGCCCAGGAATTCAGGCAATGGGATTTGGCCATGCTTAATTAACATAGAACGTCTTATTGGAAGAAAAATTCTCTATGAGCTATGCATAAATGCAGAATGACATTGTTAGGGTTACAAAAAATGTATGGTGAGCCCTCAGTCATTACACAGTCACCTGAAGTGGCTGCAACATTGATGTCACTCAAACCAGCATGGCTTAAGGAGTCAATGGAGATAAAAAATTCCCAGGACAAAAAATTGAACTATTAATTTCCAGCCCTTTTCCTTCCATGTTTTTTATCTCCCACTGAAGGTGGCTGTGAGGCTGTCTTTAAGACAGGACCAGTGAGAGGCTGAGGCAAAAGGTTTTGTGGCAGCACTTTTTGTTCACTTGTTTCTATTATGCTATTTTCCTTGAAGACCCCTGTATTGGAGTTTTGTAGTGTTAGGTGATATATAAGCGTAGAGACAGCACTTGCCCTGAAGAACACCTCATTCTCTATGTATTTCTTCTGTTTAGGCTACACACATAATTTCTTCTTTGCTTCCAAAATTCTCTCTTCTGTTTGGACACTCTCTGCTCCCTAGCACAAATCACAGCTGCCTTTTATTTCACTTCTTTTCCTTTCTCCTGCCTGTTCTTCAACTATACCTTGTCTTCATCAAAAATAATCTAGTTAATTCTTCATTTTCAAACCAGGCCATGATGCATGGTCCACAGCTGCTTAGCAACAGCTCCCCTTTGTGTGCAGGGATAAGGGCAGGCAGGGATGCCAGCCTGAAAGGCTGATCCACCAAGGTGAGAAAAAACAGGAACAAGACAGGTTCTCTCCCTCTGGGCTTTAGTGCTGCACATCCTACTGCTACACACTGGCAGAAATATCAGAGGAGAAGGGTTTTCTTTCATTACCGGAAATGGCTTTTCAAATTAAAAAAATCCTGTCTCAGCACATAATAGGAATCAAGTACACACAACTCTGGTATGTTATGGATGCATGCATGGGTGATCTAAACCATTCCTTTAATAAGCATTAGGCACAGTTTACAATTACTCGAATCCCAACACTCACAACTTCACATAAGCCTGAAATGTACCAAGGAGGAATGTGAATAACTTTATTACACAGAATTTAGGGGACCAAGTGTTGTAATCTTGAACCAGGAGGTCTGGTACCTTCAAGACAGATATGAAGGATTAATAGTATGGATCTCTCCCTAGATAGACTTTGAAAAATGCAGAGAAAATGATAGAAGTAAAAATGTAGTGGGCTTTTACCATCCTCTGTGTGTATGTGGGAATGTACCTTGTCTCTGTTAAAACTCTGTTTAGATCACATCCTTGGATGAAAATCAAGAAATGCAAATGATAGGGCTCTGAGGGAACAGCATTAATAACAAATGCTGAATGATTTTAAAAATCCAGGTTGTCTTAAAAGTCTTATACCTTCAAAAAGATAAACCTGTAAGATGACATTAGGATTCAAGTTATCTAGAGATTGGGTTAAAATATTCTTGTAACTGTAGGCCAGGATTGTAAAAACTGCAGAGGGCTTTGTGAAAATCTCAAGAATAATCAGATTGAGACACTAGTTTTCATGCCTTCCATATTACCTCAAGTTGCAAAGAATTTGGAACAAGGCACAGCCAGAACTTTTTTAAGACTTACAGGCTGTTGTAGATTAATTTCAGCTGGAGATGCCTGCAGTGGCCCTAAGTATGAAGAGAGGAGAAAAGGTTGCTTAAATCCAGACTGTGCAGGTCCTGGAGAATTTCACTGGTACACCGCTCTCTGCAGCCTTTTTTCCCCACAAGTTTCTTCCGAAAGCAGAAATTTTGTGGAATGGAAATTAAGGTGGGTAGGGAGCTGGCTTCACCTGCAGATAGTTTCAGTTTCAAACCCTGGGAGACATCCAGCTAGGAGGAAGGACATCCTTCCTTTGTGGTGAGAGAATAGAAAGAGGAGTTGTCTCATGGGAACTAATATTTAAACTAGTTTGTTACAAATAAAATGTTGTTCTCGGTTTTGAAACGTGGTTACCTAGCTGCCAGCTACATATATGCTTCTGTTCCTTATCCTTGTTATTGATCGGACCCTATTCCCTCCATCTCATCTGTATAACTCTGTGCTTTTTGGGTTTCGGGGTCTTTGGAAGCTGTCACTGGTAGATGGTGATTTCTACTTCCTGTATTTTTACATTAAAAGTTCTTTGTTTTGAGACAACTCCATCATTCTCACCTCTCTGTATTTATGCCACATATTCCCCAGCTGGCCCAGATCTGTTGTGGTCACTCTCAGCAGCCATACTGTGGGAAAGGGCTCATGCAGGAAACGTGTTTGTGCTTAGTTCAGGAGCCAATTCAGTCATAGCCACAGTAGGCGAGCAGTGAAGTGCCAAAGCTGCCTCATTCTTCCTGCAGAAGGTGCAGTGAAATGCAGGTGCAGCACAGTCCGTGCTGGTCACATCACCCAGAGAAATGCCCTCTGGCATGCTCCATGCCCTTGCTGCCGGTAAGCTCTATAGCTGTTCTGGACTCGAACTAATGAGGGCACTTGTGGCACCCCCATGCCAGAGTGGCCAGAGACATACAGCCATTGAATGCTGTAGACAGAGGAGGATGCTCCTGCTCTAAGCCGAAGGCCATTATCTATGCCATTTTGCTGTGGGAAAATAAGGGCAAAAGAGTTTCTTTCCCATTCTGTGGTGATTATGTGCAGCACTCAGGCAAAGCAGTACACCAAGGTGCAGTTTGCATCCGGGCTCTTTGATTGCCTCCTATATCCATTTGCCAGGCTTATACAGCTCTCTCACCTTGCTCCACTCCTCCCTTTCTCTGCCCTTGTTTCCTCCCAAATATGGAGCCAAGCTCAGGGATCTCCCTGGCTCACAGGTTGGCCCTGCCTGTGAACAGCCTTGGTGTTGCAGCTGCTCTTGGCCCACTCCCCTTGGCCATCCATGGCATTTCTGGTGTGCTCTCCTACTGTTCCTTCCAGGTTCCTCTCCCCAGGAATGAGCCCAGCACTTCCTTCGGGTATCTGTGAAGTGTGACCACCTGGCACAGCAATGCCCCTTTACTGCCTGTGAAATCTGGCTCTGCTTCAGGGCACTGGCACCCCTGTCAGGAGTTTCCCTTGTCATGGTTGGGAGTTTCCCAGGTCTATTCCCTTTAGCCCAGGCTCACAGCAGGCTCTAATCAGCAGCCCATGTGCCCTTGAGCACCATGTGCAAGGTGTCTGCTTTTATCCTATCCCCTTCCTAGGCTTGATGTGCCAGCTTCCTCCAGCCATGGTGGCTCAGAGCACTGTCCTGTGTGACCAGGCACTCTGGGGCTCTTTGGAGCCACTGTGTCCCTTTGTGTCCTCAGGCTCATTCTGCAAGTGCTGATTGTGGCATTTCTTGCCTAGCCAAGGAGTTGAAATTGGACCAAAATGATGGTTCCCTGTAACCATAGGCAACTTTACTTCAGGCAACTGTGGTGTCTGCATACACGGAGGAGAGGAGTGTGGGCAGGACAGAGCAGGCTTTTGACACTGAGGTTGCCTTTAGATCAGCAGGCGTTGTCCAGCAGGAAAAGGTTGCTATGCACTGCTGTGTGGCCTGGGCTGTTGCTGTCCCGCTGCTCAAGATGTGCTTTGCCCAAAGATCTGCTGGAGGAGTTTCCTCACTTGAGTAAAGAATTCCACAAGAATGTTGATGGGAAATGGGCAGGAGTTAACTTTGCCCAATGTTGTTGGCACTGGCATTGGTTTCAGAGAGGAGGTCGGTCTTGACCATGGCTTCTGAGGGGGTTGTGGGGTGGTAATATAATGACTCCAGGGGTGTGAAGTGATCAAATAATGACTACATGCCCGTGATGTTGGAGAGGAAATTCCCTCTGGGTTCAGGCTCATCAGGTACAGGATCCAATCATAGAAGTCTTGAGTGGAGGTGTAGACTCCAGGTCGCCTTGCTCTGCCACAGCCTTTCCCCCAACTGGTTATTCCAATGACCCACCAGTAGTCGCTGTTTTTCTCTTGGCACATGAGAGGCCCACCGCTGTCACCCTGCAGCAGAGCAGAGAGGATTAAGGTGGTGTTGGTGGCCTCTGTCTGCACTGGGCTTGTCTCCTTCTCTCCCACAGCCCCTGCCAGAGCTGTATTCCAGGAAGAGGAAGGCTCTGCTCAGGGGCTGGAGCCTCCAGAAGCTTGGCTGTGAATGGCTTGGGGTAGGGTAGGGTTCCCTCTGTCCTCTCTGCACAGGGCTCCTGGATGTGCAGAGGATGGAGGTTTCGCACCAGGACCTCTGGGCTGCCAAGAGCACCAACTGGGTTTTCTGGGCTTTCTGGCACAGGGGGGCACTGGGCAGGCAGGTGTGGATGGGGAGTGTGTGGGAAGCCCCCACAGCAGTTGGGGGGAGCTGGGGCTGGGAGGGCAAAGCAGGCCCTGGGCTGTGTTGGGGTGGAGGTGCCCACGCTGCTGGTGCTGCTGGGGGCTGAGGGGCTCATGGCATGCTCCTACCTGGCAGGAGTCGATTTTGCCCTGTGGGTAACCAGCACACAAGTTGTGGGGGTGGATTTTCCCTGCATACCAGCGGCTACTGTTGCAGAGCTGGAGATCGATGAGTCGGACCTTGGCCTCCTGCAGGCGATCGCTTGCTTTTGGAGCTATGAGCGGAGAAAGGAATGAGACCCTAGGAGTTCCTTTCTAGTTGTCCTGGGGCTTTCTTGTGGGGGGATCCATTTCCTAAGGGCTTGTTTTGCCTTTGCAGATGCACTGGAGCTGCTGCTTGCCTTTGGGGAGCAAGCAGATGGCCAGCTCCATCTCTGCAGAGGCATATGTCCTGCAGCCTGGCTTTGGCCTGTGCTGTGGGGAAGCCCAAACCTTCTCCCCACTGTGCTGAGCTAGACCTGGAGTCTCTCTTGGAACTCACCTCTTTTAACAGTGGAACCCCAGCCAGCAATCCAGCAGTCTTGCAGTTCTGACACTCTCAGTGTGGCGTCGGGCACACAGGCCAGCTGGATGTAGGGGCTGCACTGGACAGGACGGTCCAGTTCCACGAGGGCAATATCATATCTCAAGTTCTCTGAATTGTAGTACGAGTGTATCAGCACCTGATTGATATGTCGCACTTGTGCCCCAGGGCCTGGCTGAGTCAACTGGGTGGCTCCAATCACCACATACAGCAAGGTGATATCCCTACAAGGCATGGAGAGAGGGCTGAGGGTGAGCACAGCCGTGTGCCACAGCAGCCCAGCAGTTGCCAGGGCTCTGCTTTGAAGGCAGAGAGGGAGCCGTGCTCTGGCAGGTGTGAGTGCCCTCACATGCCTTAGGCTGAGGGAATGTCAAGCTGAAGACTGCTAGGAAGCCTTGGCACAAGCCCAGGCTTCTCCTGAGCAGTGTGGCAGCTGGGTTGCCTGAGAGGGAAGGGGATGGGAATAGCAGGTGGAGCTGCTGACAGGGCACCTGCTGGTGTTGTGGGGATATCCCCATTCCCTGCTCCTCCTTACGTGACCTCGTCGAAGCAGTGGGCTGCTGTGAGGACCCACTGGTGGCCAATGAGGGACCCTCCACACAGATGCTTCAGGTCTCGTACCCAAGGGTGCTGGATGCTGACGATCCAAGGCCAGGCCCCTGGCAGTGCATCTGCACCACCCACGATGCGTGACATGCCACTGCCATAGTAATTACCCATAGGGAAGTAGGCATGTGGCAGAGTTCGGAGCCCGCAGGTCCATCTGCAAGAAGAAAGCAATTTCCATGCTGCATCACGACCTGCTGTGGCTCAGGCCATGGCTCAGGCTGTGGCTCAGGCTGTGGCTCAGGCTGAAGCTCAGCCCTGTGCCCTCCCCACAAGGGCTGGCACGCACAGCAGGCCAGGGCAGCCCTTGGGGTGTGCGTCTGTCCGTGCCAGCACCTGGCTGCTGGCAAGGAACTGAGGCTGCCCCATGGCGGGTGGGAAGCTGGGGCCCAGCCATGGGGGACAGGCGGGCCCTCTGCAGGGAAGGCCCCAGGTGTTGCCGTGGCTCCCTCCCAGGGCCTGGGGCCACTTACCCACAGTTGTCCCATATCCCGTGTGCCAGCCCAGCCACGGTGAGCAGGATGAGGAGGCCGAGCCGATTCATGGCTGCCAGAGGCACGTGTCAGCTGCAAGCACTGAGGGCTCCGTGCAGCAGCACAGCCACAGCTGCAATGCCCGCAGCAGCCAGCATATCCTCGGCCCCGGGGCTGATGTCATGGAGGACAGTGTTCCATGTTCTGGGCACTGTGGCATGGATGCCCACTGGGAGGAGAACCAAATCAAATCTAGGAGCAATTGAATGGTTTGAATTGGAAGGCTTGAAGAACACATAGCTCCAACCCTCCACCATGGGCTGGGTGGAATGTCTTGCACAAGACCCAGTAGTCCACATAGTAACCAGCCTGGCTCAGAGGCTGTTCTTTAATGCTTTGAAGAATGGACTACTGAAGCAATAAGTCCTGATCAACAGGCTCTGACTCAGGCCAGAACAAAAGGACTTAAACAGAAGCTGGCTTTGGATCAACCTTCCAACCAAATATCATATATGTCCACACACTGGAAAAACTTGGATTTACCTTTCCTCATTTAGAAACTGGACAAGGCCACATCTGGCCTAGTTTTAGGGGTGTAGAATCACAGACAACTCCCTCGAATCCTCCAGAAGACCTCCAAGGGACTGGGAGCATCCCAGTTGGAGACTGAAACTAGATGTTACTGCACAACAAGTTTTGGTATCTTGTTTATTCAATAGTATGAAAACAGGACCCTCTCACAGTACAGTCAAAAACCTTGTTGCCTGTAGGGGAAGGCACCTGCAGGATTTCCCAGTTACTGGGAGTGGTTCTCCAGTCCTTCACTGTGACAGTGGATTCTCCTTTTGCAATTCTTTGTGGATGATTTAATGTCCTGCTTACTTATCCATGTGTAATTCTTTGCTGAGTAGAGTTACAGTAAATTACATTAAAAATTGGTGTCTGTGTCTTCTGTGCTGACGCTCAATACATGAAAATACAGCATCCAGAGCTGCTCGGGGTAACCCCTGCTAGTATCTCAGCAGCCTCACAGTCAAGAATTCCTTCATATGATCACATCTAAAGCTACCCTGTGGCCCTGTAACCCCATTGCCCCTGGCCCTTTTAGAACCTGCCCTTGTAAGAACACTCTCGACTGCTTTCTTTAGGCCCCTGTTCTTGCAGAATGAGGCTGTGCAGTCCGTGGGACAGGCAGCTGCTGAGGAATCCATTTGGGGCAGGGAGCGGGGTGTGGAGCTGCAGTGCCAGCTGCAGATTGAGTTCTGGATGGGGGAAACCCAGGACCTGAGACTGCGCACCCACTGGAATTGAGTATTTTTTGGTCCCTCCTTTTTCTTTTCTCTCAGGCAATCTTCTCCCATTTTTTGCCTAAGAGATGGGAATTGTGGCTATCTAAAAGAGACAAAAATGTAGCCAAGGAGTAGAGGAAGGGGGCAGTTTGCTCCAGTCTCTGAGTAGGAGGGTTTTCTTGGGAAGTGTAGAGATAATGTGAGATTTTGGTGGAGGGGTGAGGGTCTCAGCACAGCTCCTCACTCTCACCCTCGGGGCAGAGGGGAAGGGCTGGGTTTGCTGCTGTTGTGGAAAGAATTTGCTGCCACCATTGGAATTCTGTCCTGCACTGTTTTTCTCCTTTCTATGGGTGAGCTTCTGCTTGCAAGAGCAGCTGTTGGACTGGGACCTTTCCAACACCCAGCCTCACTGGGAAGTGAATCCTGACTCCCACCTGCTTCTCGCAGGTCTTCTCTTCCAGCTGTTTGTGGCTGCTGCTTGCAGGAGCCGGGCAGCCACTGCCCAGCTGTGCTGTTTTCTGCTGCTGATGTGGGCTTTTTTGCTGCACATCAACCCAACACTCTGTGCCTGCCTGAACACTCCTTGGCTTCTGGCATGACTCCGGAATCTTTGCTACACTTGTCACTCTGGGATGGGTCTGCCTCTGCTGTTCCAGTCTGTTGCTCTGAGGTTCCTGCTGCAGTCCATTCAGCTTTCCGAGTGGCATTGAGACCGGCTGTTTCCCGTGAGTTTCCAAAGGAAGCCCCTTTTCCATCTCTTCCACCGTTACTGCGTGAGACCAGCAGCCGATCCCGCAGCACAGCGCCCCCTGCAGGCGCGGGGGAATCATCGCAAGTGCCCTGCCCAGCCGGGAGCCAGCAGCGTCCCTGCTGGCTGTGCCCGGAACTGCACCCAGGGGAAAGTGCCTGCGGCTGAGAGAAGGCTCCTACTGGGTTTCTGTTTCTGTTGGTTGTTTGCCTTATTAGACACACGAGAAAAGAACTGTTAGCCCTGTATCTCATATCTGAAAACCCAGTAAGTTATAACAATTTGAAGGGAAGGGGATCATATTTTCCATACCAAAGCAGGTTCCTGCCTTCCTTGGCAGACGCCTGTTGTTTAAACCAGGACAACAGTGAGAACCAGAGTAGGAGCCAGTGGCTCTTTATGGAATGAGACATATGCAACTCTGACGGAGACACCCGTGCCTCCAGAATTGTTGCACAGGGAGTTCCTCAGCATTATGGCAGCCCACATGGCATTGTAGAGGAGTACCTCTGAAGCTCCCTCCTCCAAATATCCCCCTTGTTGGAATTTTTGGAGTAGGAAGGAGCCTGAGGAGGAGTGTCATAACTCTGTGTGCAGAGTCTGTGTAAATGAAAAGGGTGGATTTGAGTCTCTCTATTGTTGTGATACTTGGTGCCAATTTGGTGTAATCATGGGTAGTGAGTGAGTAGAGAAGGCATGCGTGATGCCTTGCCATGCAGGTATAGTCAGCCTAATGTGGCCACAGAGAAATTGTGGAGACCCCCATATGTTGTTCGGTGGCGGGACTTGAGTCTCTGCTCAAAGCCTTTTGGAGACAGGCACAGGGAGAGCCTTGTGCCCCTTGTGCCATACAATGGGGGCTATGGTCCCTGGGCACACATAGAAGGGGCTGAAAAAGGGGTTGCAAAAAGGTGTTTCACATGCCTCAATATGTCTGATGTGATGGGAAATGTCCTTGGTTTCAGTGAGGGGACATCCATGGCTGAGGTTGTACAGAATTGGGAGAAGTTGTTTGGGCAGCAGAATTTTGCCAAGACAGTACAAAAAGGTTGTTCCAGGATGACTGGGCAGGTCCAAGCTGTCTGCTCGCTGGGCAGATTAATGGCCATCCCGAGCCCTAAGTGACACTCTTGCACTCTGTGTCCTTAGTGAGCAGGCAGCTTCTGACATCAGGAAATATTTGAAGGAGCTTATGCCAGGGTGTTGGGGACCAGAACACATTTGGGGTGGTTGTTCTCAGCACAGCCCATCTTGATTAACACAAAGGGAAGAGTGCCACCTGCCATGAGACTGGACTCCATTGCCTTGGCGACACCAGGTTGATTTTTAACTATTTTTCTTTTGTATATTCTCTGTCTTCTTTACACATGTATTTGTAGCTCTGTAGCCTGTTGATGTATCTGTAGCTACTTTTCCCAATACTTTTCCCTGTGTATTTCCTGAGCAGAAAGACAAAACATATCTCAGAGCTCTAAGCCATGGGGGATACAAGGCCCCAATCCTGCTTTGGTTCTTCTTGGGAACCAAGGCTGGAAACAGCTCTTTGGGACACATTTTCATAAACAAAATTTAGTTTCCATCTGGCGAGGGGATGGGGACGGTGCGGTGGAGAATTTAGAGACCTTTCAACCGAGGGAGTAATTATGTCACCATATGTGTCCTAATTGATGATTTTTGGTGGTCAAATATGGTAATTTGCTGAGCTTGTAAAACTGTATACACCCCATATGGCGGCGGAATTCTGTAGACACATGCCAAATCTGCGCCTGGAAGCCTTCAATAAACATCAGCCTTTTATATTACCTCCGGTACTAATATTATGTCAAAAGTGTGTTGTTTCATTTCTAGGTTCTTTAAGGCATCACTTGAAGCCAAGAGGACTATCCAGAAGGAGGCAAAGTGACACCTAGCCCAGTGCAGTTTGAAGCCTTCTGATAGATGAAGAAACTCAACATTCACTCGCCTTCACCTTTGAAAGGACAGCAACTGCCGTCAAGAAGTCTTCCCCACGGTGTTCCAGGATCCTTTACCATTCCTCCTCTCACCAATCAGTATCAAAGCTAGATTGAAAAAGGTATAAATTTTGGGGCAAATTTGTACAATTTATAGATGATTGGTTAATTAACAAGTTTCTTTCCCATCCTGTGGTGATTATGTGTAGCACTCAGGCAAAGCAGCACACCAAGCTGCAGTTTGTGTCTGTGCTCTTTGATAGCCCCTTCTCTCCATTTGCCAGGCTTATACAGCCCTCTCATCTTGCTTGACTCCTCCCTTTCTCTGCCCTCGTCTCCTCCCAAATATGGAGCCAAGCCCAGGGATCTCCCTGGCTTACAGGTTGGCCCTGCCTGTGAACAGCCTTGGTGTTGCAGCTGCTCTTGGCCCACTCCCCTTGGCCTTCCATGACATTCCTGGTGTGCTCTCCTACTGTTCCTTCCAGGTTCCTCTCCCCAAAATGAGCCCAGCTCTTCCTTTGAATATCTATGACCTGTGACCACCTGGCACAGCAATGCCCCTTTACTGCCTGTGAAATCTGGCTCTGCCTCAGGGCACTGGCACTCCAATCAGGAGCCAGGAGTTTCCCTTGTCATACCTGGGAGTTTCCCAGGTCTGTTCCCATTAGCCCAGGCTCACAGCAGGCTCTAATCAGCAGCCCATGTGCCTTTGAGCACCATGTGCAAGGTGTCTGCTTTTATCCTATCCCCTTCCTAGGCTTGATGTGCCACCTTCCTCCCGCCCATGGTGGCTCAGAGCACTGTCCTCTGGGACCAGGCACTCTGGGGCTCTTTGGAGCCACTGTGTCCCTTTGTGCCTGGCGGGCTCATTCTGCAGTTGCCAATTGTGGCAGTCCTTACTTTGCCCAGGAATTGGAAATGCACAGACAGGCCCGATATCTGTGAACAAAGGTATTTTTATTGGGACTTATAAATCAACTCCAGTATCTGCATGAACAAAGGGGAGGAGTGTGGGCAGGATAGAGCAGGCGTTTCACACTGAGGCTGGTTTTAGATCAGCAGGCATGATCCCAGCAGGAAAAGGTTGTGGTGCAGTGCAGCCTGCCCTGGATCCTGCTGGCCCTGCTGCTCAAGAAGCAGTTTCAACTGCTTGTGTACGCATGTTGAAATCGATCCACTCATAGAAGTGTTGAGTGGAGATGTAGACTCCAGGCTGCCTTGCTCTGCCACAGCCATTTCCAAAGCTGGTCAGTCCAACGACCCACCAGTAGTCAGCACTGTTGTCCTGGCACATGAGAGGCCCACCGCTGTCACCCTGCAGCAGAGCAGAGAGGATTAAGGTGATGTTGGTGGCCCCTGCCTGCACTGAGGCTGTCTCCTTCTGTCCCACAGCCCCTGCCAGAGCTGTATTCCAGGAAGAGGAAGGCTCTGCTCAGGGGCTGAAGCCTCGAGAAGCTTGACTGGGAATGGCTTGGGGTCCTGTATGGTAGGGTTCCATCTGTCCTCTCTGCACAGGGCTCCTGGATGTGCAGTGGATGAAGGTTTTGCACCAGGACCTCTGGGCTGCCAAGAGCACTAGCTGGGCTTTCTGGGCTTTCTGGCACAGGGGCGCACTGGGCAGGCAGGTGTGGATGGGGAGTGTGTGGGAAGCCCCCACAGCAGTTGGAGGGAGCTGGGGCTGGGAGGGCAAAGCAGGCCCTGGGCTGTGTTGGGGGGGAGGTGCCTGGGCTGCTGGTGCTGCTGGGGGCTGAGGGGCTCATGGCATGCTCCTACCTTGCAGGCGTCAATGTTGCCCTCTGGGTAACCAGCACACAAGTTGTAGGGGTGGATTTCCCCTGCATACCAGTCAGTGCTGTTGCAGAGCTGGACATCGATGAGCCGGACCTTGGCCTCCTGCAGGTTGTCAGTTTTACCTGCAGCTGTGAGCAGAGAAAGGAATAAGCCCTGGCAGCACCATGCCAGTTCTTCTCATCTGTCTGTAGGGGAGATCAATTTCCCTACGGTTTGCCTTTCCCTCTGCAGAGGCACTTGTGCACTGTGTCCCTGCTGCCTGCCTCTGGGGTGTGGGCCAGGCCCATCTCTGCAGAGGCATGCATCGTGCAGCCTGGCTTTGGCTGCTGCTGTGGGGAAGCCCAAACCCCCTCCCCAGTGTGCTGAGCTGGCCCAGGAACCGCTCTTGGAACTCACATCTTTTAGTAGTTTGTCCCCATCCAGCAATCCAGCAGTTGCTGAGCTCTGAGACTTTCAGAGTGGGGGTAGCCACACAGGCCAGCTGGATGTAGGAGCTGCACTGGACAGGTTGGTTCAATTGCATCAGGGCGATATCGTATCTGAAGTCGATACGCTTGTAGTCCCGGTGTATCACCACCTTGTTGATAGTGCGTGCTACAGCCCCAGGGCCTGGCCGAGACAACTGGGTGGCTCCAATCACCACATACACCAGGCTGATGTTGCTGGAAAGGAGATGGAGAGAGGGCTGAGAGCGAGCAGATCCAGGTGCCACAGCAGCTTGCCAGTTTGCAAGACCTCTGCTTGGCAAGGCAGAGAGGGAGCCATGCTCCAGCAGGTGTGAGCGCCCTCATGTCAAGCTGAAGGCTGCTAGGTAGTCTTGGCACAAGGCCAGGCTTCTCCTGAGCAGTGTGGCAGCTGGGCTGTCTGAGAGGGAAGGGGATGGGAATAGCAGGTGGAGCTGCTGACAGGGCACCTGCTGGTGTTGTGGGGATGTCCCCGTTCCCTGCTCCTCCTTACTCAATTTTGTCGAAGCAATGGGCTGCTGTGAGGACCCAGTCTGAAGAGATGAGAGACCCTCCACACCAATGCTTATTGCCTTGTGCATAAGGATGCTGGATGCTGACCATCCATGGCCAGGATGCTTCCCTGGCATTTGAGCCTCCCACAATACGTGTCAAGCCGTAGTCATAAACGTTGCTGTAGTAATAATTCGTGGGGGTGTAGGCAGGTACTGGAGCTCGGAACCCGCAGCTCCCTCTGCAAGAAGAAAGCAATTTCCAAGCTGCACCACGGCCTGCTGTGGCTCAGGCTGTGGCTCAGGCCATGGCTCAGGCTGTGGCTCAGGCTGTGGCTCAGGCTGTGGCTCAGGCTGTGGCTCAGGCTGAAGCTCAGCCCTGTGCCCTCCCCACAAGGACTGGCACGCACAGCAGGCCAGGGCAGCCCTTGGGGTGTGCGTCTGTCCGTGCCAGCACCTGGCTGCTGGCAAGGAACTGAGGCTGCCCCATGGCGGGTGGGAAGCTGGGGCCCGGCCATGGGGGACAGGCGGGCCCTCTGCAGGGAAGGCCACAAGTGTTGCCGTGGCTCCCTCCCAGGGCCTGGGGCCACTTACCCACAGGTGTACTGTAAGCCATGTGCCAGCCCAGCCACGGTGAGCAGGACGAGGAGGCCGAGCCGATTCATGGCTGCCAGAGGCACGTGTCAGCTGCAAGCACTGAGGGCTCCGTGCAGCAGCACAGCCACAGCCGCAATGCCCGCAGCAGCTGCGCTGCCCGTGGTGCCCTCGGCCCTGGGGCTGATGTCACAGACGGCTGGGTTCCATGTTCTGGGAACCGTGGGGCTCTGGGGAACTCGGGCTACTGGGGGAGGGGCAATATGGAATCAGTGAGCCATAGAATGGTCTGGAGTGGAAGGGACCTTGGGGATCCTCTAGCTCTGACCCCCTTGCCTTGGGCACAGAGGGATAGCTTGCACTGGAGAAGGCTGCTCAGAGCCTGGCTCAGAAGCTGTCCTTGAACACTTTGAGGGCTGGTGCATTGAAGTACTAAGTGCTGACCAACAGGCCCTGGCCGAGGCAGGAACAACAGCTCTGGACAAAAAGTTGGTCTCTAGATTGACCTTCCCGCCAAATGTTTTCTATATCCACTCATGAGCAATACATGGATTTACCCTTCCCTATTTAGAAAAGGGACTAGGCCTCATCTGACCTTGTTGTAGGGGTTTAGAATCACAGACAACTCCCCTTGATTCCTCCTGAAGCCCTCCCAGGATTTGGGAGCATCCTAGTAGGAGTCTGAAACCAGATGTCACTGAACTAGAAGTCTTGGTATCTTGTTTATTCAACAGTATGTGAAAACGAGATTCACTTTCTTGGTAAAATAGAAAAGACTTAGTAAATGCAGTAAGAGAAACAATAAAGGAAAAGGTTATAATGGCTGTGCACTTGACATTCCCCCAAGAGTTCTCAATAACTGGCAAAATATTTTGTTAAATGCATTAACCTGTTGCATATTCATAGACCCTTATGTATTAATCAAAATCACCCTCCACCCCCCAACTTGTAAATCAACATTTTTTATTTTTCTCCTAGTGGCTCCTTCCTGTTGGGGCAGTCCCTGATAACAGAGATCAATAAATGCCTTCCCTGGAGTTCTAGTGTTTATCACCCATGTCTTCATCCCGATAGGATAATGTAACGATGTTAAGAATTTTCCAATTATATTTTACAATTCTCTGAGTTAGTTACACCAGAAAAAACACTTTACCTCACCATGTTACAGTTCAAGAAAAATACATACTTATCACATTACAATTTCTAAGTTTTGTTAATAGTTGAGCTAAAAGAAACTATGTTCATACAGCAAAGTTTTCCAGCATTATACATTGAGCATCCATTTTAATATTTGTGAAAAGCCAATAATATAATGTGGACTTATAACAGGTATGAAAACGAGGCCCACCCACAGCGCAGTCAGAAACCTTGTTGCCTGTAGGGCAAGGCACCTGCAGGATTTCCCAGTTGGTGGGAGTGGTTCTCCAGTTCTTCACTGTGTCAGTGGGTTCTCCTTTTGCAATTCTTTGCGAATGATTTAACGTCCTGCTTACTTATCCATGTGCAATTCTTTGAAATTACTGCCGGGTTGAGTTCCAGTCAATTACATTTCTTCCACAGGTTGATGTCTGTGCCTTCTGTGCTGACCCTACCAACATGAAAAACAGGCAATTACAGCTGCTCTGGGTAACACCTGCTAGTGTCTCAGCAGCCTCACAGTCAAGATTTACTTCATATGATCTCATCTAAAGCAACTCTCTGTCACTGTAACCCCATTGCCCCTGGCCCTTTTAGAACCTGCCCTTGTAAGAACACTCTCGGCTGCTTACTTTAGGCCCCTGTTCTTGCAGGATGAGGCTGTGCAGTCCGTGAGGCAGGCAGCTGCTGAGGAATCCATTTGGAGCAGAGAACTGGGTGTGGAGCTGCAGTGCCAGCTGCAGATTGAGCTCTGGATGGGGGGAACCCAGGACCTGAGGCCGTGAACTGCTCACACTGTGCATGACAGAGGGCACAGGGAGCTGTGGCACCAGTCAGGGATTTCAATGGACACTTACTGGAGTTTGGGATTTTTTTGGTCCCTCCTTTTTCTTTTCTCTCAGGCAATCTTCTCCCATTTTTTGCCTAAGAGATGGGAATTGTGGATATCTAAAAGAGACAAAGATGCAGCCAAGGAGTAGAGGAAGGGGGCAGTTTGCTCCAGTCTCTGAGTAGGAGGGTTCTCTTGGGAAGTGTAGAGATAATGTGAGATTTTGGTGGAGGGGTGAGGGTCTCAGCACAGCTCCTTACTCTCACCCTCGGGGCAGAGGGGAAGGGCTGGGTTTGCTGCTGTTGTGGAATGAATTTGCTGCCACCATGGGATTCTGTCCTGCACTGCTTTTCTCCTTTCTATGGGTGAGCTTCTGCTTGCAAGAGCAGCTTTTGAACTGGGACCTTTCCAACGCCCAGCCTCACTGGGAAGTGGATCCTGACTCCCTTCTGCTTCCCACAGGTCTCCTCTTCCAGCTGTTTGTGGCTGCTGCTTGCAGGAGCCGGGCAGCCACTGCCCAGCTGTGCTGTTTTCTGCTGCTGATTTGGGCTTTTTTGCTGCACATCAACCCAACACTCTGTGCCTGCCTGAACACTCCTTGGCTTCTGGCACGACTCCGGAATCTTTGCTACACTTGTCACTCTGGGATGGGTCTGCCTCTGCTGTTCCAATCTGTTGCTCTGAGGTTCTTGCTGCAGTCCATTCAGCTTTCCGAGTGGCATTGAGACCGGCTGTTTCCCGTGAGTTTCCAAAGGAAGCCCCTTTTCCATCTCTTCCACCGTTACTGCGTGAGACCAGCAGCCGATCCCGCAGCACAGCGCCCCCTGCAGGCGCGGGGGAATCATCGCAAGTGCCCTGCCCAGCCGGGAGCCAGCAGCGTCCCTGCTGGCTGTGCCCGGAACTGCACCCAGGGGAAAGTGCCTGCGGCTGAGAGAAGACTCCTACTGGGTTTCTGTTTCTGTTGGTTGTTTGCCTTATTAGACACACGAGAAAAGAACTGTTAGCCCTGTATCTCATATCTGAAAACCCAGTAAGTTATAACAATTTGAAGGGAAGGGGATCATATTTTCCATACCAAAGCAGGTTCCTGCCTTCCTTGGCAGACGCCTGTTGTTTAAACCAGGACAACAGTGAGAGCCGGAGCAGGAGCCAGTGGCTCTTTATGGAATGAGACATATGCAACTCTGACGGAGACACCCGTGCCTCCAGAATTGTTGCACAGGGAGTTCCTCAGCATTATGGCAGCCCACATGGCATTGTAGAGGAGTACCTCTGAAGCTCCCTCCTCCAAATATCCCCCTTGTTGGAATTTTTGGAGTAGGAAGGAGCCTGAGGAGGAGTGTCATAACTCTGTGTGCAGAGTCTGTGTAAATGAAAAGGGTGGATTTGAGTCTCTCTATTGTTGTGATACTTGGTGCCAATTTGGTGTAATCATGGCTAGTGAGTGAGTAGAGAAGGCATGCGTGATGCCTTGCCATGCAGGTATGGTCAGCCTAATGTGGCCACAGAGGAATTGTGGAGACCCCCATATATTGTTCGGTGGCGGGACTTGAGTCTCTGCTCAAAGCCTTTTGGAGACAGGCACAGGGAGAGCCTTGTGCCCCTTGTGCCATACTATGGGGGCTATGGTCCCTGGGCACACATAGAAGGGGCTGAAAAAGGGATTGCAAAAAGGTGTTTCACATGCCTCAATATGTCTGATGTGATGGGAAATGTCCTTGGTTTCAGTGAGGGGACATCCATGGCTGAGGTTGTACAGAACTGGGAGAAGTTGTTTGGGCAGCAGAATTTTGCCAAGACAGTACAAAAAGGTTGTTCCAGGTTGACTGGGCAGGTCTAAGCTGTCTGCTCGCTGGGCAGATTAATGGCCATCCCGAGCCCTAAGTGACACTCTTGCACTCTGTGTCCTTAGTGAGCAGGCAGCTTCTGACATTAGGAAATATTTGAAGGAGCTTATGCCAGGGTGTTGGGGACCAGAACACATTTGGGGTGGTTGTTCTCAGCACAGCCCATCTTGATTAACACGAAGGGAAGAGTGCCACCTGCCATGAGACTGGACTCCATTGGCTTGGCGACACCAGGTTGAATTTTAACTATTTTTCTTTTATATATTCTCTGTCTTCTTTACACATGTGTTTGTCGCTCTGTAGCCTGTTGACGTATCTGTAGCTACTTTTCCCAATACTTTTCCGTGTGTATTTCCTGAGCAGAAAGACAAAACATATCTCAGAGCTCTAAGCCATGGGGGTTACAAGGCCTGAATCCTGCTTTGGTTCTTCTTGGGAACCAAGGCTGGAAACAGCTCTTTGGGACACATTTTCATAAACAAAATTTAGTTTCCATCTGGCGAGGGGATGGGGAGGGTGCGGTGGAGAATTTAGAGACCTTTCAACTGAGGGAGTAATTATGTGTCCTAATTGATGATTTTTGGTGGTCAAATATGGTAATTTGCTGAGCTTGTAAAACTGTATACACCCCATATGGCGGCGGAATTCTGTAGACACATGCCAAATCTGCGCCTGGAAGCCTTCAATAAACATCAGCCTTTTATATTACCTCCGGTACTAATATTATGTCAAAAGTGTGTTGTTTCATTTCTAGGTTCTTTAAGGCATCACTTGAAGCCAAGAGGACTATCCAGAAGGAGGCAAAGTGACACCTAGCCCAATGCAGTTTGAAGCCTTCTGACAGATGAAGAAACTCAACATTCACTCGCCTTCACCTTTGAAAGGACAACAACCGCCTTCAAGAAGTCTTCCCCACGGTGTTCCTCTACCATTCCTCCTCCCGCCAATCAGTATCAAAGTGTGATTGAAAAAGGTATAAATTCTGGGGCAAATTTTACAGTTTGTAGATGATTGGTTAACTAACAAGCTTCTTTCCCATCCTGTGGTGATTATGTGCAGCACTTAGGCAAAGCAGCACACTGAGCTGCAGTTTGTGTCTGTGCACCTGGCTCTTTGATTGCCCCTTCTCTCCATTTGCCAGGCTTATACAGCCCTCTCACCTTCCTCCACTCCTCCATTTCTCTGCCCTCGTCTCCTCCCAAATATGGAGCCAAGCCCTGGGATCCCCCTGGCTCACAGGTTGGCCCTGCCTGTGAACAGCCTTGGTGTTGCAGCTGCTCTTGGCCCACTCCCCTTGGCCATCCATGATATTCCTGGTGTGCTCTCCTACTGTTCCTGGCAGATTCCTCTCCCCAGGAATGAGCCCAGATCTTCCTTTGAATATCTGTGACCTGTGACCACCCGGCACAGCAATGCCCCTTTACTGCCTGTGAAATCTGGCTCTGCCTCAGGGCACTGGCACTCCAGTCAGGAGCCAGGAGTTTCCCTTGTCATGCCTGGGAGTTTCCCAGGTCTGTTCCCATTAGCCCAGGCTCACAGCAGGCTCTAATCAGCAGCCCATGTGCCTTTGAGCACCATGTGCAAGGTGTCTGCTTTTATCCTATCCCCTTCCTAGGCTTGATGTGCCAGCTTCCTCCCGCCCATGGTGGCTCAGAGCACTGTCCTCTGGGACCAGGCACTCTGGGGCTCTTTGGAGCCACTGTGTCCCTTTGTGCCTGGCGGGCTCATTCTGCAGTTGCCAATTGTGGCAGTCCTTACTTTGCCCAGGAATTGGAAATGCACAGACAGGCCCGATATCTGTGAACAAAGGTATTTTTATTGGGACTATTAAGTCAACTCCAGTATCTGCATGCACACAGGGGAGGAGTGTGGGAAGGATGGAGCAGGCGTTTCACACTGAGGCTGGTTTTAGATCAGCAGGCATGATCCCAGCAGGAAAAGGTTGTGGTGCAGTGCAGCCTGCCCTGGATCCTGTTGGCCCTGCTGCTCAAGAAGCAGTTTCAACTGCCTGTGTACGCATGTTGAAATCGATCCACTCATAGAAGTGTTGAGTGGAGATGTAGACTCCAGGCTGCCTTGCTCTGCCACAGCCATTTCCAAAGCTGGTCAGTCCAACGACCCACCAGTAGTCAGCACTGTTGTCCTGGCACATGAGAGGCCCACCGCTGTCACCCTGCAGCAGAGCAGAGAGGATTAAGGAGATGTTGGTGGCCCCTGCCTGCACTGAGGCTGTCTCCTTCTGTCCCACAGCCCCTGCCAGAACTGTATTCCAGGCAGAGGAAGGCTCTGCTCAGGGGCTGGAGCCTCTAGAAGCTTGGCTGTGAATGGCTTGGGGTAGGGTAGGGTAGGGTAGGGTAGGGTAGGGTAGGGTAGGGTAGGGTAGGGTAGGGTAGGGTAGGGTAGGGTAGTGTAGGGTAGGGTAGGGTAGGGTAGGGTAGGGTTCCATCTGTCCTCTCTGCACAGGGCTCCTGGATGTGCAGTGGATGAAGGTTTTGCACCAGGACCTCTGGGCTGCCAAGAGCACTAGCTGGGCTTTCTGGGCTTTCTGGCACAGGGGGGCACTGGGCAGGCAGGTGTGGATGGGGAGTGTGTGGGAAGCCCCCACAGCAGTTGGGGGGAGCTGGGGCTGGGAGGGCAAAGCAGGCCCTGGGCTGTGTTGGGGTGGAGGTGCCTGGGCTGCTGGTGCTGCTGGGGGCTGAGTGGCTCATGGCATGCTCCTACCTTGCAGGCGTCAATGTTGCCCTCTGGGTAACCAGCACACAAGTTGTAGGGGTGGATTTCCCCTGCATACCAGTCAGTGCTGTTGCAGAGCTGGAGATCGATGAGCTGGACCTTGGCTTCCTGCAGGTTGTCAGTTTTACCTGCAGCTGTGAGCAGAGAAAGGAATAAGCCCTGGCAGCACCATGCCAGTTCTTCTCATCTGTCTGTAGGGGAGATCAATTTCCCTACGGTTTGCCTTTCACTCTGCAGAGGCACTTGTGCACTGTTGTCCCTGCTGCCTGCCTCTGGGGTGTGGGCCAGGCCCATCTCTGCAGAGGCATGCATCGTGCAGCCTGGCTATGACGACTGCTCTGGGGAAGCCCAAACCCCCTCCCCAGTGTGCTGAGCTGGCCCAGGAACCGCTCTTGGAACTCACATCTTTTAGTAGTTTGTCCCCATCCAGCAATCCAGCAGTTGCTGAGCTCTGAGACTTTCAGAGTGGGGGTAGCCACACAGGCCAGCTGGATGTAGGAGCTGCACTGGACAGGTTGGTTCAATTGCATCAGGGCGATATCGTATCTGAAGTCGATACGCTTGTAGTCCCGGTGTATCACCACCTTGTTGATAGTGCGTGCTACAGCCCCAGGGCCTGGCCGAGACAACTGGGTGGCTCCAATCACCACATACACCAGGCTGATGTTGCTGGAAAGGAGATGGAGAGAGGGCTGAGAGCGAGCAGATCCAGGTGCCACAGCAGCTTGCCAGTTTGCAAGACCTCTGCTTGGCAAGGCAGAGAGGGAGCCATGCTCCAGCAGGTGTGAGCGCCCTCATGTCAAGCTGAAGGCTGCTAGGTAGTCTTGGCACAAGGCCAGGCTTCTCCTGAGCAGTGTGGCAGCTGGGCTGTCTGAGAGGGAAGGGGATGGGAATAGCAGGTGGAGCTGCTGACAGGGCACCTGCTGGTGTTGTGGGGATGTCCCCGTTCCCTGCTCCTCCTTACTCAATTTTGTCGAAGCAATGGGCTGCTGTGAGGACCCAGTCTGAAGAGATGAGAGACCCTCCACACCAATGCTTATTGCCTTGTGCATAAGGATGCTGGATGCTGACCATCCATGGCCAGGATGCTTCCCTGGCATTTGAGCCTCCCACAATACGTGTCAAGCCGTAGTCATAAACGTTGCTGTAGTAATAATTCGTGGGGGTGTAGGCAGGTACTGGAGCTCGGAACCCGCAGCTCCCTCTGCAAGAAAAAAGCAATTTCCAATCTGCACCACAGCCTGCTGTGGCTCAGGCTGTGGCTCAGGCTGTGGCTCAGGCTGAGACTCAGGCCATGGCTCAGGCTGTGGCTCAGGCTGTGGCTCAGGCTGTGGCCCAGGCTGTGGCTCAGGCTGAAGCTCTGCCCTGTGCCCTCCCCACAAGGACTGGCACGCACAGCAGGCCAGGGCAGCCCTTGGGGTGTGCGTCTGTCCGTGCCAGCACCTGGCTGCTGGCAAGGAACTGAGGCTGCCCCATGGCGGGTGGGAAGCTGGGGCCCGGCCATGGGGGACAGGCGGGCCCTCTGCAGGGAAGGCCACAAGTGTTGCCATGGCTCCCTCCCAGGGCCTGGGGCCACTTACCCACAGGTGTACTGTAAGCCATGTGCCAGCCCAGCCACGGTGAGCAGGACGAGGAGGCCGAGCCGATTCATGGCTGCCAGAGGCACGTGTCAGCTGCAAGCACTGAGGGCTCCGTGCAGCAGCACAGCCACAGCCGCAATGCCCGCAGCAGCTGCGCTGCCCGTGGTGCCCTCGGCCCTGGGGCTGATGTCACAGAGGGCTGGGTTCCATGTTCTGGGCAGCGTGGGGCTCTGTGGAACTCAGGCTGCTGGGGGAGGGGCAATATGGAATCAGTGAGCCATAGAATGGTCTGGAGTGGAAGGGACCTTGGGGATCCTCTAGCTCTGACCCCCTTGCCTTGGGCACAGAGGGATAGCTTGCACTGGAGAAGGCTGCTCAGAGCCTGACTCAGAAGCAGTCCTTGAACATTTTGAGGGCTGGTGCATTGAAGTACTAAGTGCTGACCAACAGGCCCTGGCCGAGGCAGGAACAACAGCTCTGGACAAAAAGTTGGTCTCTAGACTGACCTTCCAGCCAAATGTTTTCTATATCCACTCACGGGCAATACATGGATTTACCCTTCCCTATTTAGAAAAGGGACTAGGCCTCATCTGACCTTGTTGTAGGGGTTTAGAATCACAGACAACTCCCCTTGATTCCTCCTGAAGCCCTCCCAGGATTTGGGAGCATCCTAGTAGGAGTCTGAAACCAGATGTCACTGAACTAGAAGTCTTGGTATCTTGTTTATTCAACAGTATGTGAAAACGAGATTCACTTTCTTTGTAAAATAGAAAAGACTTAGTAAATGCAGTAAGAGAAACAATAAAGGAAAAGGTTATAATGGCTGTGCACTTGACATTCCCCCAAGAGTTCTCAATAACTGGCAAAATATTTTGTTAAATGCATTAACCTGTTGCATATTCATAGACCCTTATGTATTAATCAAAATCACCCTCCACCCCCCAACTTGTAAATCAACATTTTTTATTTTTCTCCTAGTGGCTCCTTCCTGTTGGGGCAGTCCCTGATAACAGAGATCAATAAATGCCTTCCCTGGAGTTCTAGTGTTTATCACCCATGTCTTCATCCTGATAGGATAATGTAACGATGTTAAGAATTTTCCAATTATATTTTACAATTCTCTGAGTTAGTTACACCAGAAAAAGCACTTTACCTCACCATGTTACAGTTCAAGAAAAATACATACTTATCACATTACAATTTCTAAGTTTTGTTAATAGTTGAGCTAAAAGAAACTATGTTCATACAGTAAAGTTTTCCAGCATTATACATTGAGCATCCATTTTAATATTTGTGAAAAGCCAATAATATAATGTGGACTTATAACAGGTATGAAAACGAGGCCCACCCACAGCGCAGTCAGAAACCATGTTGCCTGTAGGGCAAGGCACCTGCAGGATTTCCCAGTTGGTGGGAGTGGTTCTCCAGTTCTTCACTGTGTCAGTGGGTTCTCCTTTTGCAATTCTTTGCGAATGATTTAACGTCCTGCTTACTTATCCATGTGCAATTCTTTGAAATTACTGCCGGGTTGAGTTCCAGTCAATTACATTTCTTCCACAGGTTGATGTCTGTGCCTTCTGTGCTGACCCTACCAACATGAAAAACAGGCAATTACAGCTGCTCTGGGTAACACCTGCTAGTGTCTCAGCAGCCTCACAGTCAAGATTTACTTCATATGACCTCATCTAAAGCAACTCTCTGTCACTGTAACCCCATTGCCCCTGGCCCTTTTAGAACCTGCCCTTGTAAGAACACTCTCGGCTGCTTACTTTAGGCCCCTGTTCTTGCAGGATGAGGCTGTGCAGTCCATGAGGCAGGCAGCTGCTGAGGAATCCATTTGGAGCAGAGAACTGGGTGTGGAGCTGCAGTGCCAGCTGCAGATTGAGCTCTGGATGGGGGGAACCCAGGACCTGAGGCCGTGAACTGCTCACACTGTGCATGACAGAGGACACAGGGAGCTGTGGCACCAGTCAGGGATTTCAATGGACACTTACTGGAGTTTGGGATTTTTTTGGTCCCTCCTTTTTCTTTTCTCTCAGGCAATCTTCTCCCATTTTTTGCCTAAGAGATGGGAATTGTGGATATCTAAAAGAGACAAAAATGTAGCCAAGGAGTAGAGGAAGGGGGCAGTTTGCTCCAGTCTCTGAGTAGGAGGGTTCTCTTGGGAAGTGTAGAGATAATGTGAGATTTTGGTGGAGGGGTGAGGGTCTCAGCACAGCTCCTCGCTCTCACCCTCGGGGCAGAGGGGAAGGGCTGGGTTTGCTGCTGTTGTGGAATGAATTTGCTGCCACCATGGAATTCTGTCCTGCACTGTTTTTCTCCTTTCTATGGGTGAGCTTCTGCTTGCAAGAGCAGCTCTTGAACTGGGACCTTTCCAACGCCCAGCCTCACTGGGAAGTGGATCCTGACTCCCACCTGCTTCCCGCAGGTCTCCTCTTCCAGCTGTTTGTGGCTGCTGCTTGCAGGAGCCGGGCAGCCACTGCCCAGCTGTGCTGTTTTCTGCTGCTGATGTGGGCTTTTTTGCTGCACATCAACCCAACACTCTGTGCCTGCCTGAACACTCCTTGGCTTCTGGCATGACTCCGGAATCTTTGCTACACTTGTCACTCTGGGATGGGTCTGCCTCTGCTGTTCCAGTCTGTTGCTCCGAGGTTCTTGCTGCAGTCCATTCAGCTTTCCGAGTGGCATTGAGACCGGCTGTTTCCCGTGAGTTTCCAAAGGAAGCCCCTTTTCCATCTCTTCCACCGTTACTGCGTGAGACCAGCAGCCGATCCCGCAGCACAGCGCCCCCTGCAGGCGCGGGGGAATCATCGCAAGTGCCCTGCCCAGCCGGGAGCCAGCAGCGCCCCTGCTGGCTGTGCCCGGAACTGCACCCAGGGGAAAGTGCCTGCGGCTGAGAGAAGGCTCCTACTGGGTTTCTGTTCCTGTTGGTTGTTTGCCTTATTAGACACACGGGAAATGAACTGTTAGCCCTGTATCTCATATCTGAAAACCCAGTAAGTTATAACAATTTGAAGGGAAGGGGATCATATTTTCCATACCAAAGCAGGTTCCTGCCTTCCTTGGCAGACGCCTGTTGTTTAAACCAGGACAACAGTGAGAGCCGGAGCAGGAGCCAGTGGCTCTTTATGGAATGAGACATATGCAACTCTGACGGAGACACCCGTGCCTCCAGAATTGTTGCACAGGGAGTTCCTCAGCATTATGGCAGCCCACATGGCATTGTAGAGGAGTACCTCTGAAGCTCCCTCCTCCAAATATCCCCCTTGTTGGAATTTTTGGAGTAGGAAGGAGCCTGAGGAGGAGTGTCATAACTCTGTGTGCAGAGTCTGTGTAAATGAAAAGGGTGGATTTGAGTCTCTCTATTGTTGTGATACTTGGTACCAAAATGTTGTGATACTTGGTACCAATTTGGTGTAATCATGGGTAGTGAGTGAGTAGAGAAGGCATGCGTGATGCCTTGCCATGCAGGTATGGTCAGCCTAATGTGGCCACAGAGGAATTGTGGAGACCCCCATATATTGTTCGGTGGCGGGACTTGAGTCTCTGCTCAAAGCCTTTTGGAGACAGGCACAGGGAGAGCCTTGTGCCCCTTGTGCCATACTATGGGGGCTATGGTCCCTGGGCACACATAGAAGGGGCTGAAAAAGGGATTGCAAAAAGGTGTTTCACATGCCTCAATATGTCTGATGTGATGGGAAATGTCCTTGGTTTCAGTGAGGGGACATCCATGGCTGAGGTTGTACAGAATTGGGAGAAGTTGTTTGGGCAGCAGAATTTTGCCAAGACAGTACAAAAAGGTTGTTCCAGGTTGACTGGGCAGCTCTAAGCTGTCTGCTCGCTGAGCAGAGTAATGGCCATCCCCAACCCTGAGTGACAGTCTTGCACTCTGTGTCCTTAGTGAGCAGGCAGCTTCTGACATCAGGAAATATTTGAAGGAGCTTATGCCAGGGTGTTGGGGACCAGAACACATTTGGGGTGGTTGTTCTCAGCACAGCCCATCTTGATTAACACAAAGGGAAGAGTGCCACCTGCCATGAGACTGGACTCCATTGGCTTGGCGACACCAGTTTGAATTTTAACTATTTTTCTTATATATATTCTCTGTCTTCTTTACACATGTATTTGTAGCTCTGTAACCTGTTGATGTATCTGTAGCTACTTTTCCCAATACTTTTCCATGTGTATTTCCAGAGCAGAAAGACAAAACATAACTCAGAGCTCTAATCCATGGGGGGTACAAGGCCTGAATCCTGCTTTGGTTCTTCTTGGGAACCAAGGCTGGAAACAGCTCTTTGGGACACATTTTCATAAACAAAATTTAGTTTCCATCTGGCGAGGGGATGGGGAGGGTGCGGTGGAGAATTTAGAGACCCATCAACTGAGGGAGTAATTATGTCACCATATGTGTCCTAATTGATGATTTTTGGTGGTCAAATATGGTAATTTGCTGAGCTTGTAAAACTGTATACACCCCATATGGCGGCGGAATTCTGTAGACACATGCCAAATCTGCGCCTGGAAGCCTTCAATAAACATCAGCCTTTTATATTACCTCCGGTACTAATATTATGTCAAAAGTGTGTTGTTTCATTTCTAGGTTCTTTAAGGCATCACTTGAAGCCAAGAGGACTATCCAGAAGGAGGCAAAGTGACACCTAGCCCAATGCAGTTTGAAGCCTTCTGACAGATGAAGAAACTCAACATTCACTCGCCTTCACCTTTGAAAGGACAACAACCGCCTTCAAGAAGTCTTCCCCACGATGTTCCTCCACCATTCCTCCTCCCACCAATCAGTATCAAAGCGTGATTGAAAAAGGTATAAATTTTGGGGCAAATTTGTACAGTTTGTAGATGATTGGTTAACTAACAAGTTTCTTTCGCATCCTGTGGTGATTATGTGCAGCACTCAGGCAAAGCAGCACACCAAGCTGCAGTTTGTGTCTGTGCTCTTTGATAGCCCCTTCTCTCTATTTGCCAGGCTTATACAGCTCTCTCATCTTGCTTGACTCCTCCCTTTTCTCTGCCCTCATCTCCTCCCAAATATGGAGCCAAGCTCAGGGATCTCCCTGGCTCACAGGTAGGCCCTGCCTGTGAACAGCCTTGGTGTTGCAGCTGCTCTTGGCCCACTCCCCTTGGCCTTCCATGATATTCCTGATGTGCTCTCCTACTGTTCCTTCCAGGTTCCTCTCCCCAGGAATGAGCCCAGCTCTTCCTTTGAATATCTGTGACCTGTGACCACCTGGCACAGCAATGCCCCTTTACTGCCTGTGAAATCTGGCTCTGCCTCAGGGCACTGGCACTCCAGTCAGGAGCCAGGAGTTTCCCTTGTCATGCCTGGGAGTTTCCCAGGTCTGTTCCCTTTAGCCCAGGCTCACAGCAGGCTCTAATCAGCAGCCCATGTGCCTTTGAGCACCATGTGCAAGGTGTCTGCTTTTGTCCTATCCCCTTCCTAGGCTTGATGTGCCAGCTTCCTCCCGCCCATGGTGGCTCAGAGCACTGTCCTCTGTGACCAGGCACTCTGGGGCTCTTTGGAGCCACTGTGTCCCTTTGTGCCTGGCGGGCTCATTCTGCAGTTGCCAATTGTGGCAGTCCTTACTTTGCCCAGGAATTGGAAATGCACAGACAGGCCCAATATCTGTGAACAAAGGTATTTTTATTGGCACTATTAAGTCAGCTCCAGTATCTGCATGCACACAGGGGAGGAGTGTGGGAAGGATGGAGCAGGCGTTTCACACTGAGGCTGGTTTTAGATCAGCAGGCATGATCCCAGCAGGAAAAGGTTGTGGTGCAGTGCAGCCTGCCCTGGATCCTGTTGGCCCTGCTGCTCAAGAAGCAGTTTCAACTGCCTGTGTACGCATGTTGAAATCGATCCACTCATAGAAGTGTTGAGTGGAGATGTAGACTCCAGGCTGCCTTGCTCTGCCACAGCCATTTCCAAAGCTGGTCAGTCCAACGACCCACCAGTAGTCAGCACTGTTGTCCTGGCACATGAGAGGCCCACCGCTGTCACCCTGCAGCAAAGCAGAGAGGATTAAGGAGATGTTGGTGGCCCCTGCCTGCACTGAGGCTGTCTCCTTCTGTCCCACAGCCCCTGCCAGAACTGTATTCCAGGCAGAGGAAGGCTCTGCTCAGGGGCTGGAGCCTCTAGAAGCTTGGCTGTGAATGGCTTGGGGTAGGGTAGGGTAGGGTAGGGTAGGGTAGGGTAGGGTAGGGTAGGGTAGGGTAGGGTAGGGTAGGGTAGGGTAGGGTTCCCTCTGTCCTCTCTGCACAGGGCTCCTGGATGTGCAGTGGATGGAGGTTTTGCTCCAAGACCTCTGGGCTGCCAAGAGCACTAGCTGGGCTTTCTAGGCTTTCAGGCACAGGGGGGCACTGGGCAGGCAGGTGTGGATGGGGAGTGCATGGGAAGCCCCCACAGCAGTTGGGGGGAGCTGGGGCTGGGAGGGCAAAGCAGGCCCTGGGCTGTGTTGGGGTGGAGGTGCCCGGGCTGCTGGTGCTGCTGGGGGCTGAGGGGCTCATGGCATGCTCCTACCTTGCAGGAGTCAATGTTGCCTTCTGGGTAACCAGCACACAAGTTGTAGGGGTGGATTTCCCCTGCATACCAGTCAGTGCTGTTGCAGAGCTGGACATCGATGAGCCGGACCTTGGCCTCCTGCAGGTTGTCAGGTTTGTCTGCAGCTGTGAGCAGAGAAAGGAATAAGCCCTGGCAGCACCATGCCAGTTCTTCTCATCTGTCTGTAGGGGAGATCAATTTCCCTACGGTTTGCCTTTCCCTCTGCAGAGGCACTTGTGCACTGTGTCCCTGCTGCCTGCCTCTGGGGTGTGGGCCAGGCCCATGTCTGCAGAGGCTTGCATCGTGCAGCCTGGCTATGACCACTGCTCTGGGGAAGCCCAAACCTCCTCCCCAGTGTGCTGAGCTGGCCCAGGAACCGCTCTTGGAACTCACATCTTTTAGTAGTTCGTCCCCATCCAGCAATCCAGCAGTTGCTGAGCTCTGAGACTTTCAGAGTGGGGGTAGCCACACAGGCCAGCTGGATGTAGGAGCTGCACTGGACAGGTTGGTTCAATTGCATCAGGGCGATATCGTATCTGAAGTCGATACGCTTGTAGTCCCGGTGTATCACCACCTTGTTGATAGTGCGTGCTACAGCCCCAGGGCCTGGCCGAGACAACTGGGTGGCTCCAATCACCACATACACCAGGCTGATGTTGCTGGAAAGGAGATGGAGAGAGGGCTGAGAGCGAGCAGATCCAGGTGCCACAGCAGCTTGCCAGTTTGCAAGACCTCTGCTTGGCAAGGCAGAGAGGGAGCCATGCTCCAGCAGGTGTGAGCGCCCTCATGTCAAGCTGAAGGCTGCTAGGTAGTCTTGGCACAAGGCCAGGCTTCTCCTGAGCAGTGTGGCAGCTGGGCTGTCTGAGAGGGAAGGGGATGGGAATAGCAGGTGGAGCTGCTGACAGGGCACCTGCTGGTGTTGTGGGGATGTCCCCGTTCCCTGCTCCTCCTTACTCAATTTTGTCGAAGCAATGGGCTGCTGTGAGGACCCAGTCTGAAGAGATGAGAGACCCTCCACACCAATGCTTATTGCCTTGTGCATAAGGATGCTGGATGCTGACCATCCATGGCCAGGATGCTTCCCTGGCATTTGAGCCTCCAACAATACGTGTCAAGCCGTAGTCATAAACGTTGCTGTAGTAATAATTCGTGGGGGTGTAGGCAGGTACTGGAGCTCGGAACCCGCAGCTCCCTCTGCAAGAAAAAAGCAATTTCCAAGCTGCATCACGGCCTGCTGTGGCTCAGGCTGTGGCTCAGGCTGTGGCTCAGGCTGAAGCTCAGCCCTGTGCCCTCCCCACAAGGGCTGGCATGCACAGCAGGCCAGGGCAGCCCTTGGGGTGTGCGTCTGTCCGTGCCAGCACCTGGCTGCTGGCAAGGAACTGAGGCTGCCCCATGGCGGATGGGAAGCTGGGGCCCGGCCATGGGGGACAGGCGGGCCCTCTGCAGGGAAGGCCCCAGGTGTTGCCATGGCTCCCTCCCAGGGCCTGGGGCCACTTACCCACAGGGGTACTGTAAGCCATGTACCAGCCCAGCCACGGTGAGCAGGACGAGGAGGCCGAGCCGATTCATGGCTGCCAGAGGCACGTGTCAGCTGCAAGCACTGAGGGCTCCGTGCAGCAGCACAGCCACAGCCGCAATGCCCGCAGCAGCTGCGCTGCCCGTGGTGCCCTCGGCCCTGGGGCTGATGTCACAGAGGGCTGGGTTTCATGTTCTGGGCACCGTGGGACTCTGTGGAACTCGGGCCCCACTGGGGGAGGGGCAATATGGAATCAGTGAGCCATAGAATGGTCTGGAGTGGAAGGGACCTTGGGGATCCTCTAGCTCTGACCCCCTTGCCTTGGGCACAGAGGGATAGCTTGCACTGGAGAAGGCTGCTCAGAGCCTGACTCAGAAGCAGTCCTTGAACATTTTGAGGGCTGGTGCATTGAAGTACTAAGTGCTGACCAACAGGCCCTGGCCGAGGCAGGAACAACAGCTCTGGACAAAAAGCTGGTCTCTAGATTGACCTTCCAGCCAAATGTTTTCTATATCCACTCACGGGCAATACATGGATTTACCCTTCCCTATTTAGAAAAGGGACTAGGCCTCATCTGACCTTGTTGTAGGAGTTTAGAATCACAGACAACTCCCCTTGATTCCTCCTGAAGCCCTCCCAGGATTTGGGAGCATCCTAGTAGGAGTCTGAAACCAGATGTCACTGAACTAGAAGTCTTGGTATCTTGTTTATTCAACAGTATGTGAAAACGAGATTCACTTTCTTGGTAAAATAGAAAAGACTTAGTAAATGCAGTAAGAGAAACAATAAAGCAAAAGGTTATAATGGCTGTGTACTTGACATTCCCTCAAGAGTTCTCAATAACTGGGAAAACACTTTGTTAAATGCATCAACCTGTTGCATATTCATAGACCCTTATGTATTAATCAAAATCATCCTCCACCCCCCAACTTGTAAATCAACATTTTTTATTTTTCTCCTAGTGGCTCCTTCCTGTTGGCACAGTCCCTGATAACAGAGATCAATAAATGCCTTCCCTGGAGTTCTAGTGTTTATCACCCCTGTCTTCATCCCGATAGGATAATGTATTTTACAATTCTCTGAGTTAGTTACACCAACAAAAACTCTTTACCTCACCATGTTACAATTCAAGAAAAATACATACTTATCACATTACAATTTCTAAGTTTTGTTAATAGTTGAGCTAAAAGAAACTATGTTCATACAGCAAAGTTTTCCAGCATTATACATTGAGCATCCATTTTAATATTTGTGAAAAGCCAATAATATAATGTGGACTTATAACAGGTATGAAAACGAGGCCCACCCACAGCGCAGTCAGAAACCATGTTGCCTGTAGGGCAAGGCACCTGCAGGATTTCCCAGTTGGTGGGAGTGGTTCTCCAGTTCTTCACTGTGTCAGTGGGTTCTCCTTTTGCAATTCTTTGCGAATGATTTAACGTCCTGCTTACTTATCCATGTGCAATTCTTTGAAATTACTGCCGGGTTGAGTTCCAGTCAATTACATTTCTTCCACAGGTTGATGTCTGTGCCTTCTGTGCTGACCCTACCAACATGAAAAACAGGCAATTACAGCTGCTCTGGGTAACACCTGCTAGTGTCTCAGCAGCCTCACAGTCAAGATTTACTTCATATGATCTCATCTAAAGCAACTCTCTGTCACTGTAACCCCATTGCCCCTGGCCCTTTTAGAACCTGCCCTTGTAAGAACACTCTCGGCTGCTTACTTTAGGCCCCTGTTCTTGCAGGATGAGGCTGTGCAGTCCGTGAGGCAGGCAGCTGCTGAGGAATCCATTTGGAACAGAGAGCTGGGTGTGGAGCTGCAGTGCCAGCTGCAGATTGAGCTCTGGATGGGGGGAACCCAGGACCAGAGGCCGTGAACTGCTCACACTGTGCATGACAGAGGGCACAGGGAGCTGTGGCACCAGTCAGGGATTTCAATGGACACTTACTGGAGTTTGGGATTTTTTTGGTCCCTCCTTTTTCTCTTCTCTCAGGCAATCTTCTCCCATTTTTTGCCTAAGAGATGGGAATTGTGGATATCTAAAAGAGACAAAAATGTAGCCAAGGAGTAGAGGAAGGGGGCAGTTTGCTCCAGTCTCTGAGTAGGAGGGTTTTCTTGGGAAGTGTAGAGATAATGTGAGATTTTGGTGGAGGGGTGAGGGTCTCAGCACAGCTCCTCACTCTCACCCTCGGGGCAGAGGGGAAGGGCTGGGTTTGCTGCTGTTGTGGAAAGAATTTGCTGCCACCATTGGAATTCTGTCCTGCACTGTTTTTCTCCTTTCTATGGGTGAGCTTCTGCTTGCAAGAGCAGCTGTTGGACTGGGACCTTTCCAACACCCAGCCTCACTGGGAAGTGAATCCTGACTCCCACCTGCTTCTCGCAGGTCTTCTCTTCCAGCTGTTTGTGGCTGCTGCTTGCAGGAGCCGGGCAGCCACTGCCCAGCTGTGCTGTTTTCTGCTGCTGATTTGGGCTTTTTTGCTGCACATCAACCCAACACTCTGTGCCTGTCTGAACACTCCTTGGCTTCTGGCATGACTCCGGAATCTTTGCTACACTTGTCACTCTGGGATGGGTCTGCCTCTGCTGTTCCAATCTGTTGCTCCGAGGTTCTTGCTGCAGTCCATTCAGCTTTCCGAGTGGCATTGAGACCGGCTGTTTCCCGTGAGTTTCCAAAGGAAGCCCCTTTTCCATCTCTTCCACCGTTACTGCGTGAGACCAGCAGCCGATCCCGCAGCACAGCGCCCCCTGCAGGCGCGGGGGAATCATCGCAAGTGCCCTGCCCAGCCGGGAGCCAGCAGCGCCCCTGCTGGCTGTGCCCGGAACTGCACCCAGGGGAAAGTGCCTGCGGCTGAGAGAAGGCTCCTACTGGGTTTCTGTTCCTGTTGGTTGTTTGCCTTATTAGACACACGAGAAAAGAACTGTTAGCCCTGTATCTCATATCTGAAAACCCAGTAAGCTATAAGAATTTGAAGGGAAGGGGATCATATTTTCCATACCAAAGCAGGTTCCTGCCTTCCTTGGCAGACGCCTGTTGTTTAAACCAGGACAACAGTGAGAGCCGGAGCAGGAGCCAGTGGCTCTTTATGGAATGAGACATATGCAACTCTGACGGAGACACCCGTGCCTCCAGAATTGTTGCACAGGGAGTTCCTCAGCATTATGGCAGCCCACATGGCATTGTAGAGGAGTACCTCTGAAGCTCCCTCCTCCAAACATCCCACTTGTTGGAATTTTTGGAGTAGGAAGGAGCCTGAGGAGGAGTGTCATAACTCTGTGTGCAGAGTCTGTGTAAATGAAAAGGGTGGATTTGAGTCTCTCTATTGTTGTGATACTTGGTGCCAATTTGGGGTAATCATGGCTAGTGAGTGAGTGGAGAAGGCATGCGTGATGCCTTGCCATGCAGGTATGGTCAGCCTAATGTGGCCACAGAGGAATTGTGGAGACCCCCATATATTGTTCGGTGGCGGGACTTGAGTCTCTGCTCAAAGCCTTTTGGAGACAGGCACAGGGAGAGCCTTGTGCCCCTTGTGCCATACTATGGGGGCTATGGTCCCTGGGCACACATAGAAGGGGCTGAAAAAGGGATTGCAAAAAGGTGTTTCACATGCCTCAATATGTCTGATGTGATGGGAAATGTCCTTGGTTTCAGTGAGGGGACATCCATGGCTGAGGTTGTACAGAACTGGGAGAAGTTGTTTGGGCAGCAGAATTTTGCCAAGGCAGTACAAAAAGGTTGTTCCAGGATGACTGGGCAGCTCTAAGCTGGTCTGCTCGCTGGGCAGATTAATGGCCATCCCGAGCCCTAAGTGACACTCTTGCACTCTGTGTCCTTAGTGAGCAGGCAGCTTCTGACATTAGGAAATATTTGAAGGAGCTTATGCCAGGGTGTTGGGGACCAGAACACATTTGGGGTGGTTGTTTTCAGCACAGCCCATCTTGATTAACACAAAGGGAAGAGTGCCACCTGCCATGAGACTGGACTCCATTGGCTTGGCGACACCAGGTTGATTTTTAACTATTTTTCTTTTACATATTCTCTGTCTTCTTTACACGTGTGTTTGTAGCTCTGTAGCCTGTTGACGTATCTGTAGCTACTTTTCCCAATACTTTTCCGTGTGTATTTCCTGAGCAGAAAGACAAAACATATCTCAGAGCTCTAAGCCATGGGGGTTACAAGGCCTGAATCCTGCTTTGGTTCTTCTTGGGAACCAAGGCTGGAAACAGCTCTTTGGGACACATTTTCATAAACAAAATTTAGTTTCCATCTGGCGAGGGGATGGGGAGGGTGCGGTGGAGAATTTAGAGACCTTTCAACCGAGGGAGTAATTACTTCACCATATGTGTCCTAATTGATGATTTTTGGTGGTCAAATATGGTAATTTGCTGAGCTTGTAAAACTGTATACACCCCATATGGCGGCGGAATTCTGTAGACACATGCCATATCTGCGCCTGGAAGCCTGCAATAAACATCAGCCTTTTATATTACCTCCGGTACTAATATTATGTCAAAAGTGTGTTGTTTCATTTCTAGGTTCTTTAAGGCATCACTTGAAGCCAAGAGGACTATCCAGAAGGAGGCAAAGTGACACCTAGCCCAATGCAGTTTGAAGCCTTCTGATAGATGAAGAAACTCAACATTCACTCGCCTTCACCTTTGAAAGGACAGCAACTGCCGTCAAGAAGTCTTCCCCACGGTGTTCCTCTACCATTCCTCCTCCCACAAATCAGTATCAAAGCTAGATTGAAAAAGGTATAAATTTTGGGGCAAATTTGTACAGTTTGTAGATGATTGGTTAATTAACAAGTTTCTTTCCCATCCTGTGGTGATTATGTGCAGCACTTAGGCAAAGCAGCACACTGAGCTGCAGTTTGTGTCTGTGCACCTGGCTCTTTGATAGCCCCTTCTCTCCATTTGCCAGGCTTATACAGCCCTCTCACCTTGATTCACTCCTCCATTTCTCTGCCCTCGTCTCCTCCCAAATATGGAGCCAAGCTCAGGGATCTCCCTGGCTCACAGGTTGGCCCTGCCTGTGAACAGCCTTGGTGTTGCAGCTGCTCTTGGCCCACTCCCCTTGGCCATCCATGGCATTCCTGGTGTGCTCTCCTACAGTTCCTTCCAGGTTCCTCTCCCCAGGAATGAGCCCAGCTCTTCCTTTGGGTATCTGTGAAGTGTGACCATCCGGCACAGCAATGCCCCTTTACTGCCTGTGAAATCTGGCTCTGCCTCAGGGCACTGGCACTCCAGTCAGGAGCCAGGAGTTTCCCTTGTCATGCCTGGGAGTTTCCCAGGTCTGTTCCCATTAGCCCAGGCTCACAGCAGGCTCTAATCAGCAGCCCATGTGCCTTTGAGCACCATGTGCAAGGTGTCTGCTTTTATCCTATCCCCTTCCTAGGCTTGATGTGCCACATTCCTCCAGCCCATGGTGGCTCAGAGCACTGTCCTGTGTGACCAGGCACTCTGGGGCTCTTTGGAGCCACTGTGTCCCTTTGTGCCTGGCGGGCTCATTCTGCAGGTGCCAATTGTGGCAGTCCTTACTTTGCCCAGGAATTGGAAATGCACAGACAGGCCCGATATCTGTGAACAAAGGTATTTTTATTGGGACTATTAAGTCAACTCCAGTATCTGCATGCACACAGGGGAGGAGTGTGGGAAGGATGGAGCAGGCGTTTCACACTGAGGCTGCTTTTAGATCAGCAGGCATGATCCCAGCAGGAAAAGGTTGTGGTGCAGTGCAGCCTGCCCTGGATCCTGTTGGCCCTGCTGCTCAAGAAGCAGTTTCAACTGCCTGTGTACGCATGTTGAAATCGATCCACTCATAGAAGTGTTGAGTGGAGATGTAGACTCCAGGCTGCCTTGCTCTGCCACAGCCATTTCCAAAGCTGGTTATTCCAACGACCCACCAGTAGTCAGCACTGTTGTCCTGGCACATGAGAGGCCCACCGCTGTCACCCTGCAGCAGAGCAGAGAGGATTAAGGTGATGTTGGTGGCCCCAGCCTGCACTGGGGCTGTCTCCTTCTGTCCCACAGCCCCTGCCAGAGCTGTATTCCAGGCAGAGGAAGGCTCTGCTCAGGGGCTGGAACCTCCAGAAGCTTGGCTGTGAATGGCTTGGGGTCCTGTATGGTAGGGTTCCCTCTGTCCTCTCTGCACAGGGCTCCTGGATGTGCAGTGGATGGAGGTTTTGCACCAAGACTTCTGGCCTGCCAAGAGCACTAGCTGGGCTTTCTGGGCTTTCTGGCACAGGGGCGCACTGGGCAGGCAGGTGTGGATGGGGAGTGTGTGGGGAGCCTCCACAGCAGTTGGGGGGAGCTGGGGCTGGGAGGGCAAAGCAGGCCCTGGGCTGTGTTGGGGTGGAGGTGCCCGGGCTGCTGGTGCTGCTGGGGGCTGAGTGGCTCATGGCATGCTCCTACCTTGCAGGCGTCAATGTTGCCCTCTGGGTAACCAGCACACAAGTTGTAGGGGTGGATATCCCCTGCATACCAGTCAGTGCTGTTGCAGAGCTGGACATCGATGAGCCGGACCTTGGCCTCCTGCAGGTGGCCAGTTTTACCTGCAGCTGTGAGCAGAGAAAGGAATAAGCCCTGGCAGCACCATGCCAGTTCTTCTCATCTGTCTGTAGGGGAGATCAATTTCCCTACGGTTTGCCTTTCCCTCTGCAGAGGCACTTGTGCACTGTGTCCCTGCTGCCTGCCTCTGGGGTGTGGGCCAGGCCCATCTCTGCAGAGGCTTGCATCGTGCAGCCTGGCTATGACCACTGCTCTGGGGAAGCCCAAACCCCCTCCCCAGCGTGCTGAGCTGGCCCAGGAACCGCTCTTGGAACTCACATCTTTTAGTAGTTTGACCCCATCCAGCAATCCAGCAGTTGCTGAGCTCTGAGACTTTCAGAGTGGGGGTAGCCACACAGGCCAGCTGGATGTAGGAGCTGCACTGGACAGGTTGGTTCAATTGCATCAGGGCGATATCGTATCTGAAGTCGATACGCTTGTAGTCCCGGTGTATCACCACCTTGTTGATAGTGCGTGCTACAGCCCCAGGGCCTGGCCGAGACAACTGGGTGGCTCCAATCATCACATACACCATGCTGAGGTTGCTGGAAAGGAGATGGAGAGAGGGCTGAGAGCGAGCAGATCCAGGTGCCACAGCAGCTTGCCAGTTTGCAAGACCTCTGCTTGGCAAGGCAGAGAGGGAGCCATGCTCCAGCAGGTGTGAGCGCCCTCATGTCAAGCTGAAGGCTGCTAGGTAGTCTTGGCACAAGGCCAGGCTTCTCCTGAGCAGTGTGGCAGCTGGGCTGTCTGAGAGGGAAGGGGATGGGAATAGCAGGTGGAGCTGCTGACAGGGCACCTGCTGGTGTTGTGGGGATGTCCCCGTTCCCTGCTCCTCCTTACCTAATCTTGTCGAAGCAATGGGCTGCTGTGAGGACCCAGTCTGAAGTGATGAGAGACCCTCCACACCAATGCTGATTGCCTTGTGCATAAGCAATCTGGATGCTGACCATCCATGGCCAGGATGCTTCCCTGGCATTTGAGCCTCCCACAATACGTGTCAAGCCGTAGTCATAAACGTTGCTGTAGTAATAATTCGTGGGGGTGTAGGCAGATACTGGAGCTCGGAACCCGCAGCTCCCTCTGCAAGAAGAAAGCAATTTCCAAGCTGCACCACGGCCTGCTGTGGCTCAGGCTGTGGCTCAGGCTGTGGCTCAGGCTGTGGCTCAGGCTGAGACTCAGGCCATCTCTCAGGCTGTGGCTCAGGCTGTGGCTGCGGCTGAAGCTCAGCCCTGTGCCCTCCCCACAAGGACTGGCACGCACAGCAGGCCAGGGCAGCCCTTGGGGTGTGCGTCTGTCCGTGCCAGCACCTGGCTGCTGGCAAGAAACTGAGGCTGCCCCGTGGCGGGTGGGAAGCTGGGGCCCGGCCATGGGGGACAGGCGGGCCCTCTGCAGGGAAGGCCCCAAGTGTTGCCATGGCTCCCTCCCAGGGCCTGGGGCCACTTACCCACAGGGGTACTGTATGCCATGTGCCAGCCCAGCCATGGTGAGCAGGACGAGGAGGCCGAGCCGATTCATGGCTGCCAGAGGCTCGTGTCAGCTGCAAGCACTGAGGGCTCCGTGCAGCAGCACAGCCACAGCCGCAATGCCCGCAGCAGCTGCGCTGCCCGTGGTGCCCTCGGCCCTGGGGCTGATGTCACAGACGGCTGGGTTCCATGTTCTGGGCACCGTGGGGCTCTGTGGAACTCGGGCTGCTGGGGGAGGGGCAATATGGGATCAGTGAGCCATAGAAAGGTGTGGAGTGGAAGGGACCTTGGGGATCCTCTAGCTCTGACCCCCTTGCCTTGGGCACAGAGGGATAGCTTGCACTGGAGAAGGCTGCTCAGAGCCTGGCTCAGAAGCTGTCCTTGAACATTTTGAGGGCTGGTGCATTGAAGTACTAAGTGCTGACCAACAGGCCCTGGCCGAGGCAGGAACAACAGCTCTGGACAAAAAGTTGGTCTCTAGATTGACCTTCCAGCCAAATGTTTTCTATATCCACTCACGGGCAATACATGGATTTACCCTTCCCTATTTAGAAAAGGGACTAGGCCTCATCTGACCTTGTTGTAGGGGTGTAGAATCCCAGACAACTCCCCTTGATTCCTCCTGAAGCCCTCCAAGGCCTTGGGAGCATTCTTGTAGGAGTCTGAAACCAGATGTCACTGAGCTAGAAGTTTTGGTATCTTGTTTATTGAACAGTATAAAAACAGGACCCCCTCACAGAAACCTTGTTACCTGTAGGTGAAGACACTGGCAGAATTTTCTTGCTAATACTGGTTGTCCAGTATTGCAACAGTGGCTTCCCCGAGTTGATGGGCAGACCTGAATCATGGTAAAGTATTAAGGTAACTTGTGATGTGTCTTTTTTCATCACTGTAAGCCCAGAGTAGGCAGTCTTTTTTATTAATTATTAGATTCATTAGCTTATCCTTTTGCAATTCTTTGAAGTTTTCAATTACAGTAAATTACACTTATTCCTGAAATTGTCTGTGTCTTCTGTGCTGACCCTGACTGTGGGAAACGCAGAGTTCCACACTGCTCTGGGCAACCTGTACCTTAGTGCCCTGGAGTGATTTACTATGACAGCGTATTCAAATATCCTCTGCTCTCTTTCCACAAATTGTTCCTGTATCTTTGAGACCCTGCAACCCCAGGACCTTGTGTGTGTGAGGTTGGGGGAAAGCAGTGTTTTTCTTTTGGATGGATGTTTTTTTAAAAGCTCCCTGCCCAGGTTTTTGAGGGGTCTGTGTGGCATGATTTTATCATGGGTGGCTTGGTTTTTGCCTAGGCAAAAGCTTTTCCTTTCCTTGTCTTGGGCAAGCTGCAGTAGTGATTTTTGGGCTGCCTGGAGGCAAACTGAGCAGCTGCTTGTCCAAGACCAGGGATATCACACTGGTAGGAGCGGAGCTTTCCCACTCCAACCCAAACCACTGTGAACTGCATCAAGCTGTGGAGAGAACACACCAAGTGGCTCCAGCCCAGCTATTTCACCTGCCATGGCTGTTCTGCTGTTCTTTGCCATGTGGAGGAGGTCAGCATCAGATGAGCCACGAGGCCTTCATCTCCTGCTGGGCCTTCATCTACTCTGTGAGGCCCCTGCTTTGCAAAGGGGGAGAAGTTGATGCGTATGGGTATTCTCCAACATTTTGGGTCTCCTTTTGTCCTGGTGGGGTGGTGAGGTTTATTTTGATACGTACAAGTTATTTACTTTTTATTTTTTTCCTGCTTGTTGGGACTTGGTTTGTTAATAAAACATTGAGGTTTGGGTTTTTGTTTTGTTGTGTTTTGTTTTCACTTTCATTTATTAGTATTTATTCCTTAGTGGCGGAAAAGGATTCTTGGAAGTCTAAAGAAGATAACCCAGATGGTTCTCTTTTAAATTGTCTCAAAATGAGACAAAATTTGTTGCCCAACTTAAGGGGAAAAGAGAAAGTGAAAAATAAAACAAAATAATATTCTTGTCTGAAAGACTTTGTATTGAGTACAACAGTCAGTGGTCACCATGCTGCCTGCTTCAATAATGGCTTCCTGGCACCTAGGCATGTTTGCTTATCCTTATGAATTGGCAATGTTGGCCCTGGTATAGATCTTCTTCATATCAGGGACATGAATCAGAATTGCTGTGTTGATATGCTCTCTGGTAATGATTTATGGAAAGATAACATCAGAGGCAATGAGAGTTATTTGGGATGTGTATTCTCTGCTGTTTACCTGTGCTGGTCTTGGCAGTCATTTTTGGGGATTTATTAACAATTACACAATTTTCCACAATTGGTGGAAAAATAGGGGAATATATTTCCCAGCCTTTTATCTCCTTCCTCTTCAGATCTGGCATGTCACCTTTTGAGAATATTCAGCTCCCTCTGGATGTTAAAGATACCATATTTTCTTTTTTTTTAAATTCTGCTAACTCTCCTCCATAAGACCTACAGAACATTTTGAATCAGGGTTGAGATTTCCAGAGAGGTTATCCAGACATCTGGCTCAGTGGTGGAAAATCCTGAGTGATGTGGGATGTGGAAGGACATAGGCCAAACCCTGTGATGCCTGGAAAGGAGTTCTCTGCCTCAATAGTTTGGAACTTTGCCCCTGAACAAATTCAGAATACAGCTGAGGTGGGGAACTATCTGAAAGAGAATTACGACAGCTCTAAAGAGAAAAAGCTCATTGCAGTGTGCTGGGCCCTGGGTAATGCTTATTGCACACTGTAGACACTGCAGGGAAGCAAATACAGCCAGAGGGGCAGAAGGGTGAGTGAGAAGACATCCCAGGCTCTCTGGCTGCAGCTAAACCAGATGGGGAGCCTAAGCAAACAGCAATTGCCCTGGTCCAGAGAAGGAAACACAAAACCAAATCCATTCACCCAATTGGACGATAATGGGGAGTCAGGACCCTCACAGCCAGCAGAGGAATTGGAACCAGAAATAATCACCAAGTTGGCGTTCTTAGAAAGCCTTCGCAATCTGAGAAAAGATCTCAGCCAGGGGCCCAATGAGTCTATATTAAATTGATTGGTCTGAATCTGGGGCATCGCAGGCTATGGTACGATTTTGGATGGTACTAAAGTGAGGCATTTGGGATCCTTGTCACATGGTGTGGGTATTGACCAGGGGATTGCAAGGAGACCCAAACCTCTCAGCCTCTGGACACAGCTCAAATGTGAAAGAAAAATACCTACGCCCAGAAGTTCTCTAAATGCATGAAGGCCTCAGGAAGACCATGGAGCAAGAAATCCAACACTTAAGAAAACTGGCTAGAAGTCCTTTTCTCAGATGGCAACCCAGACACTAAGAGTCCAGACATTGTAAAATGTACAGTGATGTGGTTCAGACTTGCACAATTCTGGCTGCAAATGTACACCCCTACCATAGCAACACTGCAGTGGAAGGAGAAGGATGAGACAGACAATAGTGCAGTGACAAAGAGGCTCTGGTACTATGAAGGCATTGTGCACGGCCCAACAGAAACAAAAATCTCAGCTGTGGAAACACACCTGGTGGAGCATGTACTGAAAATGGAAGATAGGATTGAAGAGGCCCATCAGAAATTCAGGAAGGAGACTAAAGAGGACCTTCTCCGAGTCTCATCGCAGATTCCCTATTATCAGGGGCAGATGACCCCAGCTAGGGAGATGGGGTACACCCCAAGAGTGGATCTGTGCTTCTTCCTGTGAGCATGGGGAAGATATGAGGTGGGATGCAAAAAATCATTTCTGTTCTGGCATCAAAGGTGTATAAACCATATTCCTCAACTCCTCCATTTCTCTGCCCTTGTTTCCTCCCAAATAAGGAGCTAAGCCCAGGGATCTTGTCCCCCTGCCTCACAGGTTGGCCCTACCAGTTAACAGCCTTGGTGTTGCAGCTGCTCTTGGCCCACTCCCCTTGGCCTTCCATGGCATTCCTGGTGTGCTCTCCTACTGTTCCTTCCAGGTTCCTCTCCCCAGGAATGAGCCCAGCTCTTCCTTTCAGTATCTGTGAAGTGTGACCACCTGGCACAGCAATGCCCCTTTACTGTCTGTTAAATCTGGCTCTGCCTCAGGGCACTGGCACTCCAGTCAGGAGCCAGGAGTTTCCCTTGTCATGCCTGGGAGTTTCCCAGGTCTGTTCCCATTAGCCCAGGCTCACAGCAGGCCTACTCAGCAGCCCATGTGCCTTTGAGCAGCACTCACAGGGTGTCTGCTTTTGTCCTATCCCCTTCCTAGGCTTGATGTGCCAGCTTCCTCCAGCCCATGGTGGCTCAGAGCACTGTCCTGTGTGACCAGGCACTCTGGGGCTCTTTGGAGCCACTGTGTCCCTTTGTGCCTGGCAGGTCTGCTCTCAGGCTCATTCTGCAGGTGTGAGTTGTGGCAGTCCCTGCCTTTGCTCAGGGGTCAGAATTCAATCAAAAAGATTGTTCCCTGTGACCAAAGGTAACTTTATTTCAACCATTAAGTCAACTCCAGTGTCTGTAAGCACAGAGGAGATGAGTGTGGGCAGGACAGAGCAGGTCATAGACACTGTGGAATCAGCAGGCATTGGCCATCAGGCAAAGGTTGCAGTGCACTGCAGCACAACCTGGATGCTCAAGAAGCAGTTTAAATATTATATGTGCCCATATGGACCAGGATCCAGTCATAGAAGTACTGAGTGGAGCTGTAGACTCCAGGCCGCCTTGCTCTGCCACAGCCTTTTCCCCAGCTGGTCACTCCAACGACCCACCAGGAGTCAGCATTGATGTCCTGGCACATGAGAGGCCCACCGCTGTCACCCTGCAGCAGAGCAGAGAGGATTAAGGTGGTGTTGGTGGCCTCTGTCTGCACTGGGGTTGTCTCCTTTTGTCCCACAGCCCGTGCCAGAGCTGTATTCCAGGCAGAGGAAGGCTCTGCTCAGGGGCTGGAGCCTCCAGAAGCTTGGATGGGAATGGCTTGGGGTAGGGTAGGGTAGGGTTCCCTCTGTCCTCTCTGCACAGGGCTCCTGGATGTGCAGTGGATGAAGGTTTTGCACCAAGACCTCTGGGCTGCCAAGAGCACTAGCTGGGCTTTCTGGGCTTTCTGGCACAGGGGGGCACTGGGCAGGCAGGTGTGGATGGGGAGTGTGTGGGAAGCCCCCACAGCAGTTGGGGGGAGCTGGGGCTGGGAGGGCAAGGCAGGCCCTGGGCTGTGTTGGGGTGGAGGTGCCCGGGCTGCTGGTGCTGCTGGGGGCTGAGGGGCTCATGGCATGCTCCTACCTGGCAGGTGTCGATTTTACCCTGTGGGTAACCAGCACACAAGTTGTGGGAGTGGATTTTCCCTGAGTACCAGAAGGTGCTGTTGCAGAGCTGGACATTGATGAGGCGCACCTTGGCCTCCTGGAGGTGGTCACTTGGGGTTTTATCTGTGAGCACAGAAAGAAAGAAGCCCCCAGCAGCTCCTTCCTGGTTATCCTTCCTTGTCTGGGGGTAATCCTCTTCCCTAGTGTTTGGCTTTCCCTCTGCAGAGGCACTGGGATGCTATGTCCTTGCTGCCTGTGTTTGGAGAGTAGGCCAGGCCCATCTCTGCAGAGGTGTACATCCTGCAGCCTGGCTTTGGCCGCTGATGTGAGGAAGTCCAAACCCCCTCCCCAGTGTGCTGAGCTGACACTGGAATCCCTCTTGGAAACTCACCTTTGGCGGTGACAGCACCCCAGCCAGCAATCCAGCAGTTATTCTCCTGTGACACTGACACTCCTAGGATCGGGTCGGCCACACAGGCCAGCTGGATGTAGGGGCTGCACTGGACAGGCTTGGTCAGTTCCAGCAAGGCAATGTCGTTGCTCATGTCACTTCGCTTATAATTTTCGTGACGTACTAATTTCTTAATTTGGCGCACTTGTACCCCAGGGCCTGGCTGAGTCAACTGGCTGGCCCCAATCACCACGTACACCATGGTGGTGTTACTGGAAAGGAGATGGAGAGAGGGCTGAGGGTGAGCACAGCCGTGTGCCACAGCAGCCCAGCAGTTGCCAGAGCTCTGCTTGGCAAGGCAGAGAGGGAGCTGTGCTCTGGCAGGTGTGAGTGCCCTCACATGCCTTAGGCTGAGGGAATGTCAAGCTGCAGGCGGCTAGGAAGCCTTGGCACAAGGCCAGGCTTCTCCTGAGCAGTGTGGCAGCTGGACTGCCTGAGAGGGAAGGGGATGGGAATAGCAGGTGGAGCTACTGACAGGGCACCTGCTGTGGTTGTGGGGATGTCCCCATTCACTGCTCCTCCTTACAAAATGAGGTCGAAGCAATGGGCTGCTGTGAGGACCCACTCTGCCCTGATGAGGGACCCTCCACAGAAATGCTTTGTGCCTGGTATTCTGGGATGCTGGATGCTGACCATCCAAGGCCAGGCCCCTGGCTTGGCATCTCTGCCACCCACAATGCGTGTTAAGCCATAATCATCAGGTGTGGAGTCAGACACCATGGGTCGGAGCCCGCAGGTCCATCTGCAAGAAGAAAACAATTTCCATGCTGCACCATGGCCTGCTGTGGCTCAGGCCATGGCTCAGGCTGTGGCTCAGGCTGTGGCTCAGGCTGTGGCTCAGGCTGTGGCTCAGGCTGAAGCTCAGCCCTGTGCCCTCCCCACAAGGGCTGGCACGCACAGCAGGCCAGGGCAGCCCTTGGGGTGTGCGTCTGTCCGTGCCAGCACCTGGCTGCTGGCAAGGAACTGAGGCTGCCCCATGGCGGGTGGGAAGCTGGGGCCCGGCCATGGGGGACAGGCGGGCCCTCTTCAGGGAAGGCCCCAGGTGTTGCCATGGCTCCCTCCCAGGGCCTGGGGCCTCTTACCTGCAGTTGTCCCATATCCCGTGTGCCAGCCTGGCCACGGTGAGCAGGACGAGGAGGCCGAGCCGATTCATGGCTGCCAGAGGCACGTGTCAACTGCAAGCACTGAGGGCTCTGTGCAGCAGCACAGCCACAACCGCAATGCCCGCAGCAGCCAGCATATCCTTGGCCCCGGGGCTGATGTCATGGAGGACAGTGTTCCATGTTCTGGGCACTGTGGTGGTCTGTGTCACGGGGCCCACTGCAGGAGCAGTAAATCAGGGAGCAATAGAATGGTTTAGGGTGAAAGGGAGCTTGGAGAGCATGAAGCTCTAACCCTGTGCCATGGACATGGAGGGATAGCACTAGGCATCCCAGGGACGGATAGGGAGGGTCTTGCAGTAGACCTGGTTTTCCAGTGTGTCCTGAGCTTCAGAGCCTTCCTTACACAAACTCATGGCAGTGCCTCAGCACCCTCTCAAACAAGAATTCCTACATATGATCTCATCAAAAACTGCCCTGTGTCACTGTAAAGGCATTGCCCCTTTCAGGACCTCTCCTTGTAGGAAGGCTTATTATTGCTATCTTTAGGCCCCTCTTCTTGCGGGATGAGACTGTGCAGTCTGTGGGGCAGGCAGCTGCTGAGGAATCCATTTGGGGCTGGGAGTGGGGTGTGCAGCTGCAGTGCCAGCTGCAGATTGAGCTCCAGATGGGGGGAACCCAGGACCAGAGGCCGTGAACTGCCCACACTGTGCATGACAGAGGGCACAGGGAGCTGTGGCACCAGCCAGGGATTTGAATGGACACTGAACGCTGCAGCAGGAGCTGGTGGCTCTTTATGGAGCGTGGCATCTGCGAGTCTGCTGGGGGAATCCTGTCTGAGGTTAAATGGGTATGGATACCCATTCTGACTGGGTGAGAGTGGCATGGGTAGGGAATCAAACGGGGCAGCCATTGGCTTGTTGGAGCCACCTGTGCCTCCAGAATGGTCACACAGGGAAGTTTCCTCAGCACATCGGCAGCCCAGATGGGACCCTAGAGAAGTACCCTTGGAGCCTCTCGCCTCCATACATGTAGCTGTTGGCGGCAGATGAGTTCAGCTGGGATCTTTAGTGTGGGAAGTAATCAAAGAGTGAGTGTTACAATTCTGTGCACAGATTCTGTGTAAATTATGAGGGTGGATTTGAGGCTCTCTGCTGGTGTGGCATTTGGTGTAGATTTGGTGAAATCACTGAAAGAGAGGGTGGAGAAGGTGTGTGTGGAATGATCAGTGAGTCTAAGGTGGCCACAGAGGCATTGTGGAGACCCCCATAAGTTGTGAGGTGGCAGGAGTCGAGTGTCTGCTAGAAAGTTCATGTCTCTGCTAAAAGGCTTTTGCAGGCAGGTACAGGGAGAGCCTTGTGCCCCTTATGCCATACAATGGGGGCTATGGCCCCTGGGCACACATAGAAGGGGGTTGAAGTCCCTTCTTGGCATGCAAAAAGGAGTTTCACATGGCTCAAGATGTTTGATGTAATGGGAAATGTCCCTGGTTTAGGTGAGGAGATGTCCATGGCCAAGGCTGTACAGAACTGGGAGAAGTTGTTTGGGCAGCAGAATTTTGCCAAGACAGCACAAAAAGGTTGTTCCAGGATGACTGGGCAGCTCTAAGCTGTCTGCTCGCTGGGCAGAGTAATGGCCATCCCCAACCCTGAGTGACACTCTTGCATTCACTGTCCTTAGTGAGCAGGCAGCTTCTGACATCAGGAAATATTTGAAGGAGCTTATGCCAGGGTGTTGGAGACCAGAACAGATTTGGGGTGGTGGTTCTCAGCACAGCCCACCTTGATTAACGTAAAGGGAAGAATGCCACCTGCTGTGAGACAGGACTCCATTAGCTTGGAATCCAAGAGAATATACTTGGCACATGTCTTCCCCAAGTGAATCCAGGATCATCTACTGTTTCCCCCATGGCCCCAGCTATCAAATTTTGATAGAAAGGGTATAAAGTCATGGGGAGAATTTGTACAGTTATGTAGATGATTTGTTAATTAGTGAATCGTGAAATTTCTTGCCCGTCCTGTGGTGATTATGTGCAGCACTCAGGCAAAGCAGCACACTGAGCTGCAGTTTGTGTCTGTGCACCTGGCTCTTTGATTGCCCCTTCTCTCCATTTGCCAGGCTTATACAGCCCTCTCACCTTCCTCCACTCCTCCCTTTCTCTGCCCTCGTCTCCTCCCAAATATGGAACCAAGTCCAGGGATCTCCCTGGCTCACAGGTTGGCCCTGCCTGTGAACAGCCTTGGTGTTGCAGCTGCTCTTGGCCCACTCCCCTTGGCCTTCCATGGCATTCCTGGTGTGCTCTCCTACTGTTCCTGGCAGATTCCTCTACCCAGGAATGAGCCCAGCTCTTCCTTTGGGTATCTGTGAAGTGTGACCACCCGGCACAGCAATGCCCCTTTACTGCCTGTGAAATCTGGCTGTGCCTCAGGGCACTGGCACTCCAGTCAGGAGCCAGGAGTTTCCCTTGTGATGCCTGGGAGTTTCCCAGGTCTGTTCCCTTTAGCCCAGGCTCACAGCAGGCTCTAATCAGCAGCCCATGTGCCTTTGAGCACCATGTGCAAGGTGTCTGCTTTTATCCTATCCCCTTCCTAGGCTTGATGTGCCAGCTTCCTCCCGCCCATGGTGGCTCAGAGCACTGTCCTCTGTGACCAGGCACTCTGGGGCTCTTTGGAGCCACTGTGTCCCTTTGTGCTCATTCTGCAGTTGCCAATGGTGGCATCCTTGCCTTGCCTTGCCCAGGAGTTGGTGTTGCACAGAAAAGATGGATCCCTGTAACCAAATGTATTTTCCTTGGAACTATTAAGTAAACTCCAGGTTCTGCATGCACAAAGGACAGGTGTGTGGGCAGGACAGAGCAGGCTTTTGACACTGAGGCTGCTTTTGGATCAGCAGGCATTGCCCAGCAGGAAACAGTTGCTGTACACTGAAGCACACCCTGGATGCTGCCCACTCTGATGCTCAAGAAGCATTTTCAATTGTCTCCAGGCCGAGGTGGACCAGGATCCACTCATAGAAGTGTTGAGTGGAGATGTAGACTCCAGGTCGCTGTGCTCTGGCACAGCCTTTTCCCCAGCTGGTCACTCCGACAATCCAGAAGTAGTCGCTGTTTTTCTCTTGGCACATGAGAGGCCCACCGCTGTCACCCTGCAGCAGAGCAGAGAGGATTAAGGTGATGTTGGTGGCCCTTGTCTGCACTGGGGCTGTCTCCTTCTCTCCCACAGCCCCTGCCAGAGCTGTATTCCAGGCAGAGGAAGGCTCTGGTCAGGGGCTGGAGCCTCCAGAAGCTTGGCTGGGAATGGCTTGGGGTAGGGTAGGGTAGGGCTTCCTCTGTCCTCTCTGCACAGGGCTCCTGGATGTGCAGAGGATGGAGGTTTTGCACCAGGACCTCTGGCCTGCCAAGAGCACCAACTGGGCTTTCTGGGCTTTCTGGCACAGGGGGCACTGGGCAGGCAGGTGTGGATGGGGAGTGTGTGGGGAGCCTCCACAGCAGTTGGGGGGAGCTGGGGCTGGGAGGGCAAAGCAGGCCCTGGGCTGTGTTGGGGTGGAGGTGCCTGGGCTGCTGGTGCTGCTGGGGGCTGAGGGGCTCATGGCATGCTCCTACCTGGCAGGTGTCAATGAGGCCCTCTGGGTAACCAGCACACAAGTTGTGGGGGTGGATTTTCCCTGCATACCAGCGGCTACTGTTGCAGAGCTCGAGATCGATGAGCTGGACCTTGGCCTCCTGTAGGATATCACTTGAGTTTTGAGCTGTGAGCAGAGAAAGGAAGAACCCCACTGTATTACCTTGCCAATTCTGGTCCACTGCTTGGGTGGGTAACCCCATTCCTAGGTCTTGGTTTCCTTCTGCAGAGGCACTGGGATGCTGTGTCCCTGCTGCCTGTCTTTGGAGAGTGGGCCAGGTCCATCTCTGCAGCCTGGCTTTGGCCTCTGATGTGGAGAAGCCCAAGCCATATCCCCAGCATGCTGAGCTGGCCCAGGACTTTCTCTTGGGAACTCACCTCTTGCAGTGACAGCACCCCAGCCGGCCACCCAGCAGTTCTCCAGGTCTGACAAACTTAGACTGGGGTCAGCCACGCAGGCCAGCTGAGTGTAGGGGTTGCACTCAACAGGCTTGCTCAGTTGCAGTAAGGCAATGTCATTACTCTTGTCATTTTTATTGTAGTTTTCATGACGTACTAACTTCTTAATTCGGCGCAGTTGTGCTCCAGGTCCTGGTTTAGTCAGCTGGGTGGCCCCAATCACCACATACACATTGCCAAATTTCCTGGAAAGTAGATAGTTTCCAGACCTTGGCTTGGCAAGGCAGAGAGGGATATGTGCTCTAGCAGGTGTGAGTGCTGTCACATGCTAAAGGCTAAGGGAATGTCAAGCTGAAGACTGCTAGGGAGCCTTGGCACAAGCCCAGGCTTCTCCTGAGCAGTGTGGCAGCTGGGCTGCCTGAGAGGGAAGGGGATGGGAATAGCAGGTGGAGCTGTTGACAGGGCACCTGCTGGTGTTGTGGGGATGTTTCCATTTCCAGCATGTCTTTACCTGATGGGGTCGAAGCAGTGGGCTGCTGTGAGGACCCACTCTGTACTGATGAGAGACCCTCCACACAGATGTCTTGTGCCTGGTATAGCAGGATGCTTAAGGCTGACAATCCAGGGCCAGGCCCCTGGCTTGGCATCTGCGCCACCCACAACGCGCGTTGTGTCGTCGACATTATCTAAGTACTCATAGTCATACATCAGGGGTCGGAGCCCACATATCCCTCTGCAAGAAAAAAGCAATTTCCAAGCTGCATCATGGCCTGCTGTGGTTCAGGCTGTGGCTCAGGCTGTGGCTCAGGCTGTGGCTCAGGCTGAAGCTCAGCCCTGTGCCCTCCCCACAAGGACTGGCACGCACAGCAGGCCAGGGCAGCCCTTGGGGTGTGCGTCTGTCCGTGCCAGCACCTGGCTACTGGCAAGGAACTGAGGCTGCCCCATGGCGGGTGGGAAACTGGGGCCCGGCCATGGGGGACAGGCGGGCCCTCTGCAGGGAAGGCCCCAGGTGTTGCCATGGCTCCCTCCCAGGGCCTGGGGCCACTTACCCACAGTTTTCCCATATCCCGTGTGCCAGCCTGGCCACGTTGAGCAGGACGAGGAGGCCGAGCCGATTCATGGCTGCCAGAGGCACGTGTCAGCTGCAAGCACTGAGGGCTCCGTGCAGCAGCACAGCCACAGCCGCAATGCCCGCAGCAGCTGCGCTGCCCGTGGTGCCCTCGGCCCTGGGGCTGATGTCACAGAGGGCTGGGTTCCATGTTCTGGGCACCGTGGGACTCTGTGGAACTCGGGCTACTGGGGGAGGGGCAATATGGGATCAGTGAGCCATAGAAAGGTGTGGAGTGGAAGGGACCTTGGAGATCCTCTAGCTCTGATCCCCTTGCCTTGGGCACAGAGGGATAGCTTGCACTGGAGAAGGCTGCTCAGAGCCTGGCTCAGAAGCTGTCCTTGAACACTTTGAGAAATGGCACATCCACAGCTGCTCTGGGCAATCTATGCCTTTGCCTCAGTACTCTCACAAACAAGAATTTCTATATATGACCTCATCTAAGCTTCTCTCTGTCACTGTAACGCCATTGCCCCAGCCCTTTTAGGACCTGCCCTTGTAAGAAGGCTCACTGCAGCTTTCTTTTGGCACCTCTTCTTGCAGGACGAGGCTGTGCAGTCCGTGAGGCAGGCAGCTGCTGCAGAATCCATTTGGGGCAGGGAGCGGGGGTGTGCAGCTGCAGTGCCAGCTGCAGATTGAGCTCTGGATGGGGGGAACCCAGGACCAGAGGCCGTGAACTGCCCACACTGTGCATGACAGAGGGCACAGGGAGCTGTGGCACCAGCCAGGGATTTGAATGGACACTGAACGCTGCAGCAGGAGCTGGTGGTTCTTTATGGAACATGACATCTGCGAGCCTGCTGGGAGAATCCTGTTTCTGGTTGACTGGGTGAGAGTCGCACAGTTAGGGAATCAAATGGGGCACCATTGGCTTGTTGAAGACACCTGTGCCTCCAGAATGGACACAGAGGTTAGTTTTTGCAGCCCAGATGTGACCTAACTGCACCACTGCTGGAGCATTTGTCAACAGCCTTGGTGTTGTAGCTGCTCTTGGCCCACTCCCCTTGGCCTTCCATGACATTCCTGGTGTGCTCTCCTACTGTTCCCTCCAGGTTCCTCTCCCCAGGAATGAGCCCAGCTCTTCCTTTGAGTAACTGAAGTGTGACCACCTGGCACAGCAATGCCCCTTTACTGCCTGTAAAATCTGGCTGTGCCTCAGGGCACTGGCACTCCAGTCAGGAGCCAGGAGTTTCCCTTGTCATGCCTGGGAGTTTCCCAGGTCTGTTCCCATTAGCCCAGGCTCACAGCAGGCTCTAATCAGCAGCCCATGTGCCTTTGAGCACCACATGCAAGGTGTCTGCTTTTATCCTATCCCCTTCCTAGGCTTGATGTGCCAGCTTCCTCCAGCCATGGTGGCTCAGAGCACTGTCCTCTGTGACCAGGCACTCTGGGGCTCTTTGGAGCCACTGTGTCCCTTTGTGCCTGGCGGGCTCATTCTTCAGGTGCCAATTGTGGCAGTCCTTGCTTTGCCCAGGAGTTGATATTGCACTGAAATGATTGTTCCCTGTGATCATAGGAATCTTTACTCCAACACCCAAGTCATCACTAGTGTCTCCTCTCACAGAGGACAGGTGTGTGGGTGGGACAGAGCAGGCTTTTGACACTGAGGCTGATTTTGGATCAGAAGTTATTGCCTAGCAGGAAACAGTTGCTGTGCACCGCAAGGTGCCCTGAATTCTGCCCACACTGCCGTTCAGGAAGCATTTTCAAATGGACTCAGTCCCATCTGGGCCAGGATCCAGTCATAGAAGTACTGAGTGGAGGTGTAGACTCCAGGCAGCCTTTCTCTGGCGCAGCCTCTTCCCCAGCTGGTTATTCCAACAACCCACCAGGAGTCAGCATTCATGTCCTGGCACATGAGAGGCCCACCACTGTCACCCTGCAGCAGAGCAGAGAGGATTAAGGTGATGTTGGTGGCCTCTGTCTGCACTGGGGCTGTCTCCTTCTGTCCCACAGCCCGTGCCAGAGCTGTATTCCAGGCAGAGGAAGGCTCTGGTCAGGGGCTGGAGCCTCCAGAAGCTTGGCTGGGAATGGCTTGGGGTAGGGTAGGGTAGGGCTCCCTCTGTCCTCTCTGCACAGGGCTCCTGGATGTGCAGAGGATGGACATTTGGCACCTGGCCCTCTGAGCTGCCAAGATCACCAGCTGGGCTTTCTGGGCTTTCTGGCACAGGGGGGCACTGGGCAGGCAGGTGGGGATGGGGAGTGTGTGGGAAGCCCCCACAGCAGTTGGGGGGAGCTGGGGCTGGGAGGGCAAAGCAGGCCCTGGGCTGTGTTGGGGTGGAGGTGCCCGGGCTGCTGGTGCTGCTGGGGGCTGAGGGGCTCATGGCATGCTCCTACCTGGCAGGTGTCGATTTTGCCCCGTCGGTAACCAGCGCACAAGTTGTGGGGGTGGATTTTCCCTGCATACCAGCGGCTACTGTTGCAGAGCTGGAGATCGATGAGTCGGACTTTGGCCTCCTGCAGGCGATCACTTGAGTTTTGAGCTGTGAGCAGAGAAAGGAATAAGCCACTGGCAGCTGCATCCCACTTCTCCTCCCCCATCTGATGGGAGTCCCTACCCTAGTGTTTGGCTTTCCCTCTGCAGATCCACTGGGATGCTGTGTCCCTGCTGCCTGTCTTTGGGGCCTCTGCCAGGCCCATCTCTGCAGAGGCATACACCCTGCAGCCTGGCTTTGGCTGCTGATGTGGGGAAGCCCAAAACCTTTCCCCAGTGTGCTGAGCTTGCTCTGCAGGCATGAGTCCCTCTTGAGAAATCACCTCCTTCTGTGGTTGTACCCCAGCCAGCAATCCAGCAGTTTTGCAGCTCTGAAACTCTTACAGTGGGGTCAGCCACACAGGCTAGCTGGATGTAAGGATTGCACTTGACAGGCTTGTTCAGTTCCAGCAAAGCTATGTCATTCGTTATATCGCTTTCGTTGTAGTTTTCGTGGGGAAGTAGCTTCTTAATCTTGCGCACCTGAGCCCCAGGGCCAGGCTGAGTCAACTGGGTGGCCCCAATCACCACATTCAGGATGCCAATTTTCCTAGAAAGGAGATGGAGAGAGGGCTGAGGGTGAGCACAGCTGTGTGCCACAGTAGCCCAGCAGTTGCCAGAGCTCTGCTTGGCAAGGCAGAGAGGGAGCTGTGCTCTGGCAGGTGCGAGTGCCCTCACATGCCTTAGGCTGAGGGAATGTCAAGCTGAAGGCTGCTAGGAAGCCTTGGCACAAGGCCAGGCTTCTCCTGAGCAGTGTGGCAGCTGGGCTGAGAGGGAAGGGGATGGGAATAGCAGGTGGAGCTGCTGACAGGGCACCTGCTGGTGTTGATGGCATGTCCCCGTTCCTTGCCTCTTCTTACTTAATGAGGTCAAAGCAATGGGCTGCTGTGAGGACCCAGTCTGAAGAGATGAGAGACCCTCCACACCAATGTTTATTACTGCCTGGTATCCAGGGATGCTGGATGCTGACCATCCAAGGCCAGGCCCCTGGCTTGGCATCTCTGCCACCCACAATGCGTGTTAAGCCATAGTCATCAGGTGTGGAGTCAGACACCATGGGTCGGAGCCCGCAGGTCCATCTGCAAAAAGAAAACAATTTCCATGCTGCTTCACGGCCTGCTGTGGCTCAGGCTGTGGCCCAGGCTGTGGCTCAGGCTGTGGCTCAGGCTGTGGCTCAGGCTGTGGCCCAGGCTGTGGCTCAGGCTGTGGCTCAGGCTGTGGCTCAGGCTGAAGCTCTGCCCTGTGCCCTCCCCACAAGGGCTGGCACGCACAGCAGGCCAGGGCAGCCCTTGGGGTGTGCGTCTGTCCGTGCCAGCACCTGGCTGCTGGCAAGGAACTGAGGCTGCCCCATGGCGGGTGGGAAGCTGGGGCCCGGCCATGGGGGACAGGCGGGCCCTCTGCAGGGAAGGCCCCAGGTGTTGCCGTGGCTCCCTCCCAGGTTCTGGGGCCACTTACCCACAGTTGTTCCATATCCCGTGTGCCAGCCTGGCCACGGTGAGCAGGACGAGGAGGCCGAGCCGATTCATGGCTGCCAGAGGCACGTGTCAGCTGCAAGCACTGAGGGCTCCGTGCAGCAGCACAGCCACAGCCGCAATGCCCGCAGCAGCTGCGCTGCCCGTGGTGCCCTCGGCCCTGGGGCTGATGTCACAGAGGGCTGGGTTTCGTGTTCTGGACACCCTGGGGCTCTGCGGCACGGGGGCCCATGGAGGGAGGAACAACATTGAATCAATGAACCATAGAATGCTTTGGGGTGAATGTGACCTTGGAGATCATCTAGGTCTGACCCTCTTGCCTTTGGGACAGGGGTATAGCTTTCAGTCGACCTGATTGCTCAGAGCCTGGATCAGAAACTTTTTCTCAAGCACTTTGAGAAATGGGGCATCCACAGCTGCAGTGGGCAAGCCATGTTTGTGCCTCAGCAACCTCACAGTTAAGAATTTCTTCCTAATACCTAATGTGAACCCACTCTGTCTCATTTTGAAGCCTTTTCCTCTTATAATTTCTTGTGTTGACTCAAACAAATCATTACCTGCATTTCATAAAATGGAAATCGTTATGTAGTCTAATTATCTATTTTTGTAAACTGCATTTGGCTGTTGTTCAGCAGGACATACGCCAATGCAAATTATTATTCTTACTGGAAATGTGTTGTTAATTTTGGCTATTAAGTGTTTATCTGCGTGTCTTTAGGAACTTCACTTAAAACTATCTCAGATGTTTTTCAAAGTAGTTTTGTTTTCTGTAGCCATCCATATATGTATAATGAATCACTAAAACTTAATAACTACTGAAGTTCTAACAAACACACAAAGGTTTATTCTCAGTGTTAATGAGAGTTTATCTGTACTCAAGCCTGTCTTGAAATATCAGGTTATTTACTGAGTATTCATTACCTTATTTTATGTTTTCATTGGTATCTTGGTAGCTCTTGACTTCTTCATGTACAGCAAACCAGACAGGGATACAGCAGTCTTACACTGTTCACTATTCTCTAATGAGGAAAATTTTCATAATGTGATGAAAGCTTCACTAAAGAATGACAAACCATGTTGTTAATTTAATTTCTTGCATACTCTTTATTAATTCAGTTGACATAACTAGTGACTGTGCATGCTACAATTCTAAAATGTCATTAAATAGTTTTCTTCACAGGTTTCCAAGTTTAATTAGAGCATCTGCAAATTAACCAGCCTCTTGTCTCAACTTTTCCCACACTGTGACCTTGTTTTTTAAGAATATCCTTTTTATTGCTCCACATCATATAATTCTATGCCTGTTTGGAAAAACAGGACTGAACAACTCTGTATTGAACAACCACAGGATTATTCATCTGTTTAAATTCAAGTCTAACCTGTGTACTGCCTGAGGAACCACAGATTTGAAACGTAAACACAAAATGTTCCTGTAGTCACCATGAGCAAAATTACTGAGCCCTGATTACTTGTCCTGGGTACAGAGAACAAGACAGATTGAGTTTCTAGCAGTCTTTAATTCAATACCACCTACCTCATTGTGGGGCTGTGGTTTCAGCAGGAAATCTGGGGTGTTGGAAGCTGAAAGCTCCTCATCTTTTTGCCAGGCTTGTGGAAGTGGCCGGGACCGCGTGGCTGCTTGGCACCCAGATAAAGCCGCCACGGCCACTGTAGAGTTCCATTTCTGCCACCTCAGGCATATTAATATAGAATTAATTATTCATTGTGACGTATTATTAGATTATTAGATGAAAGTTCTTAACCAGTGCAAAAGTTAAAACTACTAGTAGTGTATAGTACAAGGTATATAGTGCACTATATCAAAGCAATTGCATTAAAGGTAGCAAAAAGAAACAATGCCAGGCTCCCTCTCTTCAGGAAGTGTTTGTGTTTGCTCCATGCTGAATACCCTCTTACAGGTAATGCCTCTTTTGTGCCCTCTTTTATTGGTACTGTGTTTATTACAAGTTTTTCAGTAAAATTGGGATTCCTGCTTGTGGTCTCTTCAAGTGTTTTGCTGCTTGTTGGAAGAGGGTGGAGGAGGAGGTGCAGTTCAGTGGGGTTAACCTTCCTGCTGGGTTTTAAACCAGTACATCACTACAACAAAATAGAACACCTGAAGACATTACAGAGTCGCCAGGGTAAATTAAAGCCAGTTTCTTTGCATATCTCACAAGAGATTTTCTGGAGTTTATAACCTGTTACGGTCTGTGCCTTTAGGACAATCCAACCGGAGCCCAGTTTGGCATGAAACTTCTCTTCGTAAAAATTGCTTTAATCTTTGAAGGTATTTAAAGACCACATAGAAGATCCAAGCAAACTTGGAGAGTAACTTAGACCGTCTCAGTTGTTTCTGCTTTTAGCTCCGCAAGATACATCGTTATCTATCACATAAAAGAGGCCTGTGAGAAAACAAGAAACAGAATTCTTATATATATATGTGAGTGTGTGTGTACTTATAAGGGCCAGACAAGTAAGATCCATTAAAAAATTTGTCAAGTCTTATGCACAGGGGAATTTGTGTTTCCTTGGGGCCGAGAAAACATCTCTTGATGTTCTTCCCACACATTCTTTTTTCTCCTTACCCGAAGAGGAGGTTTTGGAGGCTGCAGGTCAGCTCTCAGCATTGTGCCAACGTCACTCCACAGCAAATCTCAAGCATCATAATCGCTGCTCTCACTCAGATGCCGCAGTGTCCAGAGGAGGAATAGAAATGGGTTGACATTAAATACAAATAAAAGCTTTGTATTTGCAAGAGCAACCAAGACTGAAAGAAACCCTCTTCTCACTAACCCTAAAAGGTGTTTTCTATTCATCAAAGTAACATGGGGGTTTTGGACCGTGATGGTTCATCAGTAGGCCTGGACGGTGAAATCCAGCTGAGAGAGTTGGGGTTGTTTATCCTGAAATAAAGGTTGAGGGGTGACCTCACGGCTCTCTGGGAGGAACCTGTGGGAAGGGGCGATGGCCTCTTTCCCCAGGCAGCTAGTGACAAGAGTAAATGGCCTCAAGCTGCACCAGAGAAGGCTTAGGTTGGACACGGGGAGGAATTGCCTCACAGAAAGTGTGACTAAACATTGGAATGGGCTGCCCAGCAGGGAGGTCCGCCCAGCAGGGAGGGCCGTCCCTCAGCCCGTCCCTCAGCCCGTCCCCCTCGCATGCGCCGTGCGGGGCCGCGCCGGGCCGCAGGGAAGTGCCCGAGCGTTTCCGGGTTGGGTGGCGGCGGCGCCACCGTCACCGGGAGCATGTCCTGCGCCCTCGTCCCCTTCGCCCACTTCCAGGACCTGGAGCTGGCCCGCGACTTCCTGAGCCCGCACCGCCGCCAGGGCAGCGCCGCGGCCGGCAAGGAGAGCGGTGAGTCGGGCCCGGCCGCGGGCTGTCCCTGCGGGCCCTCGGCTGGCGGTGGCCGTGCTAGCCCGGCGCTCGGTCGGTGTCGCGCCGTCGCTGCCACATCGTCACCTGCCCAGTCCGGCTTCGTTACAGGCGCCCAGCTGTTCGCAGGTGTCGCTCCTTATCCCGAAGTGTGGCGGCGAAGTTCTTTGGCCGCTGACTCTGCGTGCCCCAAACTTTAAAAGTTTGTGGGTTTCTTGCTGGGAGTGCCGTCGTGTGAAGACGCTCTCATAAAGACAACACGCGTTGTGCGTGCAACGTTATCTAGGAGTGCAGAACGTGCTGAAAGTGTACTGAAGGTTTGACTTGGCGGCTTAAATTAAATTACAACAAATCTTGAAGTGATGCTGTGTGAGGCTGAGCTGCCTGACACACAGGCTGCATTCTCAACAGATCCATGTTAGGATAGAAATCCTAGATAGATAGATCCATCCAGGATAGAAACCACAGGGAATTGAAACACTGTTTGGTGTTTTTGTTACCGCATATTGTGTTCACTGAACGCTGTGTGTGTATAGATATAAACCTCCCAATATATACAAACTATACCTGGCTGATGTTTTTTTTTTTGTTTTGTCAACAGTAGGGAAGGAAAGTAGCTGAAGAGTTGATGAGGATGCTTGTAAAAATCCTCACAGCTGTGGACAGAGCTTTAAGAGAAAACATCGAGGTGCTAATTTTAAAAGCTTAAAATGCCAATGGGAGAATTGGAGGGGAGATCATAGGATAGTTTGTGTTTAAAGTGGCCTTTAGAGTTAATCTTGCCCAACCCCCTGCCATGAGCAGGGACACTTTTCACCAGCCCAGGCTGCTCACAGCTCCCTCCAGCCTGTCTTTGAACACTTCCAGAGATGGGGTGTCCACAGCTTCTCTGTGCCAGTGCCTCATCTTCTTTATTATAAAAAAAAATCTTCCCGATATACAATATAAATCTATTCCCCATTTAAAACCATTAGTCCTTGTCATATAACTACAGGTTCTGCAAAAAAGATGGCACAACAGTTGTTAAAAACTTCTAAAAGTGCATTATATGTTCAGCTAGTTAATTTTGCCACTAAAACTTCTGTGTGCAAAACTTTTGGTAGAAAACTGTTTTCTGCTGCCGCTTGTTCTGTGACTCTAATAGTTTTTGAAAAATGCATAACAAGTTCCACATGGCTTTTCTTTGGTATAATCTGTATCTAAAGGAGGGATTCTGGAAGCAGAAGGCTTCTGTTAGTATGTCTTGAATTCTGAAGATAAAAGCAAAGGATTGGAATGTGTCTGTGTTTCTAAAAGTGGGTGTTGAAAGAAATTAAAATATTTTTCTCTTGGTGGTACATGAGAGGCGTTTGTGTAAAATAACTTGGATATTTTATTTTAGTGGATTTATCTAATGGCAGTCATTAAAAGAAAATATTTAGTATGTTGCAAAAGTACAAAAATAAAAGAAGCAGAGAAAATGCATGTTCAAAAATGTGCTGCTGTTCCATTTTAATGAGTGGGCTGTCTTCTGGACTATTTTTATATTTGCTTATTCAGTCATTGAGGCAGAAGCAAGTGTTTTTCGAAATAATGCTCATTTAGATTCATTGAAATATTTTGGATTTGTGCCTGTAACTTTTTGCTACCACAGCTGTTCTCATGGTTCAGGATAAATAAGTATAAATGCCAGCGAGCAAGTGAGAGTTCCCAAAGTGATTTAGACATAAGATTGTAATTTAGTGGTTTTCAGCAGAAATTCTTGGTGCATTTGTGTTTGACAAGGGAAAAATGCTGCTGCAACTTGTGGAGGTATCTTAAATTAGAAGTGAGTAAATTGTGCTTTTTATCAGGGAATACTTTGCTAGAAACTCTTCTGTTGACAGAAGGTACTGTTTTAAAACAGTTGTTTAATAAGGTTGCATATTTAAAAACTTGGATTTTAATATATTTTTATATTTTTACTCTGTTGGGAAAAATAATATCTAGGGTTTTTTTACTAATAAGTTACAAGATGATGTCAATTTGCTTTCAAATCCAACTTTAGAACTAAACTTAAACTGTTCATTATTATGCAAACAGTTATACAAATGACAGCAAACACATGTCAAAACTCTTAGGTATTTTTTTATTTTTGCCTGGGACAAGAACTTTTCATTTACTTTATTTTTTTTAAAGCTATGGTTCATGTGTGGGAAAACTCTTGCCAGTATTTAATGGTCGTAGTTAAAATTTATGGCTACCTTAGGGAAATAAATATACATTAAGTATCTTCAATTAACAAAGCACATTTGAGTTAACAAATTATTTTAGTAATAATTTAATGTTTCAATTGTTTAGTATAATTTTCAAGAATTCTTATTGGGTTTTGGGTAACAAATGGTTTTGAAAAGGTGCCTCTGGCATCTTCCATGTGTGGGGTTTAGGGTTTTTAGTGGTGGCTGTAGGCCTTGTCTTTTTTGTTTCTTAGTTTTAAAGTAAAGAAATTTTTAATGCTGTTTTAACTTTGGCCATATTTTAATTCTAACAGAACTAACCAAAATATTTTCTGTGAGTGTATTTGCTGCAATAAAATTTAAGGTTATTATTGTAAAAGCTTTTTTTGCAGTAACGTTTTAAATGAAGAGAATTTGCTTGCTTCAGAAAATACAGGCAGTATATGTTTCCAAATCAGATGTGATACTGTGACTTTAATCCAGTTTGGAAATTAGATGTCTTTAATTTGAGTAAAAAACCTGTAACTCGTCACCTCGTATTTAAAACAGTGGTTTTTGTTTATATAAAAATTATTCTATGTTGTCAATTTCAAATTTAACTTGAAAAGGCTTAGCAAAGTGTTGCATATGTTAAAAATACAGGTGTAGGTAAATAAAAAAAATCTGGATTTTTATTCCAAGGGGATTTGGTTTATTTCCCTTACTTTGTACAGGTGTAAGCATTTAAACACATTCAACAGTAGAACACGATAAAAGAAAGCATCCTGTCAGCTACAACTTCACTGCAGTTTTTCCTGTAGCCCAACAGGTTGTCTTGTTTGTGCAAAGGATACACTTGCCTGGTAAAGTGGGGACGGAGAAAAAGCTGTCCTCCTCCTCTGAGCCTTGTGTGAAGTCATTTCTGCAGGTGCCTGTTTCCTGCTCACTCAGGAAACACTGGAAGGGTTTGTGTGCTTCATGCTTGTGTTGTGCAATCATCTGTTAAAATTGCCACTGATGCCATGCTAAGAAATGCTCATAGACTGCTTGAGCTGACCATTGATCTACCATGAAGCAAAATAGAGCTACGTTTTATTGTCCTTATTGGAATAGAATAACAGGTGTTGGGTTGGATCTTGGCTCATGTGCCTTAAGTAAATAAACCTGGTGTTACAGAGTGAGCTGGTTAAATATGCTTCATACAGAGTTGATATATCTTTATTCTTTAGGGGAAAAAAAAAAGATGAGAGTGCTTTTTCATATTTCAGTGAGGAGAACTTAAGCATGAGAATTTAAGAGTCTCAGAAAAAGTAATGCTACTAATGAGGCGCAGATCCTCTGTGGAGCCTGAGCCTAGTGGTGTCTAAGTGGCTCTGAAAACTCCTGTTCTAACTGGGAATAGGAAGTGTTTGCATCACATTTAATTTGGCATCTTGCTGTCTTGAAGAGGTTTTGGGCTGCTGTTGGCTGGATCAGGAAACAACTGTAAGGTTAACTCTCTTGTAAAGCTGTCTAAAATAAAGGCACGCATATGATGGAAAAAATCCATCCTATTTGCAATATGTGATAAAGCTTTGCAGGCACGACAGAGTTTTAGCATTCAGAAATTAATTAATGGATGTTTGCCTGAACACAGCAGAAAGTAGAGCAAGACAGATAGCATTTCCTCTAATTTTTATTAATTGAAGAATTTAACTGCAGTTTATTTAGAGCAGTGTGTGTCTATGTTCTTCTAGTGCACTCACAGCTTGAACTGTTTGTAGGCTTGATGGCAGCAATTCAGGGGCATAGCCGCTGCTGATAGATAAACTGTGGGGTTGTTAAGGTGAAACAAAAAATTCACTATTTTCTTGGTGTGCAGATATTTTTAGTTTGCTGGTGTGTTTATCTCCATTACCTAAATGAAATTAATAAGGAAAAAAAGCCAACAGATGCAAACTTGACCCTGAGAGTTCCCAAGCAATGATATCTCCATTTATGATAGTGAGTTTGTTCTTATTCAGGGGAAGAAAAAATGGATCTCTTTACCTGAGGGCTTCCTCAGAGCTACAAGGTGTCACTTAGCTGCTCTTTTTTTTGCAATAGAAGTGATGGCTTAAGCCTGTCAGAGAAACTCCTTCACAAAATCTAAAATCCTGCCTTGTTACATTGACAACAGCCTGAAAATTACTCTTCAACCCTGTCCCTTTAAAAAACATTTTTGGACTTGTACACTTTGCTTTATCTGGATCAGCTGATTTAGTTCAGAAATACAGAAGGCCAGGCTTTTTATTTCAGAGTTTCCAACAAGGTTACAAAGAAAAAAAAATGCATTACAAAATGAAATTCTAGATTGCATTTAGCATTAGGGTTGTTGTTAACTGCTTCTGTATCAATCTTATTGAATCAGTTATATTCCTATTGAATACTGTACTGACAAGCTCTTTTTCATTGCCTGTTTAATCAGATCCTCCCTTTCCAGATTGTAGTATTTATGTTCAGGATTCCTTTATTTCAGTTTTCCTGTAAAGTGTTGTTAATATACACGCTCTGCATGAATTGGATTACATCTGTAGCAGTTAATACACCTCAGATATGGAGGAGAGTAAATGACATGCTCTCAGCATATGTGACAGAATGCTGTAAAGTACTTCATCCAAATTATCTTCTCACCTGAGCTTGTTGCTGCTTTAACATCTCCTTTACAGCATAGCCCTCATTCTTTCTTGCTCTAACTTAAGGCATTGCTTGCATTTGAGAAGTGTGGAATACTATGTTTTGTATGTAATCTGTTTCATTTGTTTCCTATGGGCTTTGGTTTTTTTCCCTCTGGTATTTCCATTTTTGCACTGTTACTTTAAAAAATCTGTTTAATGGTTGGATTCTTTTTGATTTAGTAATTTTTTGCTTTGTTGATAGCAACTGTGACCTCCTAAAGGATGAAAAAAATGCCCAAGTGGTTGTTTTTGTGTTTTAGGAGACTAACTTAGTTGTGCTGGGTTTTTTTTTCCCCACTTAAGAATGCCTGTTGTGAGAAGAGAGAACAAATACAGAACTAGTCTCAAGAGAGGCTTCCTAGTAATGTTGGCAAAATAGCCTCCTTTGTCAGTCCTCATGTTGAGGGAGCTTTGGGAATAAATGCCCTATGATTCCTGAATAGCAGGAAGATTCTAAGCAATTTCTAAAATTCCTTGGTCTGAAGAGAAAAAAAACTGCTTCTATTTCTTTCATAATGATGCAATCCAGTGGTATCAGAATTGCAGTAAACGTGCATGTAAGAAAATCTGCAACTGTCACACATTTCTTGCACTATTACCTAGTAATGTTTTATATTCGTAAAGCATGGATGGACTTCATTGCATGTGTCCAAGTGCATCCTCCAATAACCTCCTGCACAGATTTGGAATGTAAATGTGAGAGCAGGAAGGAAAGGTTTCAGCTGCCTGTCCAGGTCATGGTGCTGCTCTGGAAGGAAGGGCACTGGGCAGTTCCCTGTGCTCAGATGTCTATTCTGCAATTTGGGAAGTGAGTAAAATTGTCTTTCATATTGAATTTGACCTGTTAAATGCCAGTTAAACCTCAGTGTACTAGATCTGTTGCTATTTTTTCTCTCTCCTCTGTTCTTGTATTTTAAACAAAACATGCTTATAGGTCGAAATTGTTCTTGTGAGTATTATATTTAATGATAAATGCGCTTAAATGGATTTTCTTATGCATTAACACCAGTGTTGCACATGTGCAGCATTTAGACCAGCTCTTAAGTGTCAAACATGCTGATGCCATATGCTTCAAATTAAAGAATTAAGTGGTTCATGTAAATCCAGTAGATGGACTTTTATTTTTGCAATCTCCATAGTAAAGCAAAATCTGGAATATTGCTGCTGCTTTATCCAAGTAAGGAGAACTGTTTATGACACATCTGCTACTAGTCAGAGATAGAATTGAATCGAAATAGAGATTTGTGCAGGAAAGTTTGATTTATTTTTAAGAGATTTTTTTTCTTCCTGAAGAGGGTGTGGAAAAAATTATTGTGTTGCAACTGTTTAGGGCTTGCTTAGGTGTTGGTTATTGGATAATGTGTTACATTCCATAGTTGCTAATTCTAATCTGTAATGTTACTAAAGGAAATGGTGGGAGATTTCCTGAAAATCTTCATCATAACAGAACTTGGACCCTGTGGACTTGGACTCTCAGTTGACCAACCTTATCAAGTGCTGGTGGGTGGGAAAGGCTCTGCAAACTGGCAGCCTCCATGGAATACTTTATAAATCTTTGGCACAGGTGAATAACTGGTGCTTTATGACAGTGTCTCCTCTGTCCATTGTTCCAGGGATTGTTGTCTATTGTTTAATGCCTTGCTTCACTATTCATTGCATACATGAAACATCTAAATAATAAGAATGATGTGAATAAGAAAACAATTTTAATTTAATTTCTTCTTACAAAAAGAAGCGGTGTAAGGCAAGATGGATTCAGGCCTTGATAAATATATATAATAGCACATCGTGGGATGATCTGTCCAATGTGGAGGATGGATACGAAGGAGCAGGCTTGTAAATGCTTGTAAGCTGGAGGAGCTGCTGGCTTTGCAGAGCAGGTCACAGTTCCAAAAGATCTCTGCAGTTTCGTCAGTGGAGTGGTGACTCACCATTACATCATTTTCCTGTCTTTTTTCATTTATCTAGTATCATCCCAGCATGATGAAAACTACCATGAAATGGTGGCTATTCAGAGGCAGCAGGAATCCTCACAGCTGCAGTTTTATGTTGTGGGTGTTCAGTCCCAGAATTGAAGTGATTGAGGTTTCTTGGGAAGGTTGTTCTGCTCTGTGGTGCAGGGAAGCCCTGGCCCCAATGTGTTTCTTACATAGGGTTCTGTTTTCTCTCTGGATCATGGCATGTGGACAGATTTCTTTCCTCCATGAATTTTATAGGAAGGAGATTTTTTTAATCTTTTGAGATAATAAAATGCAAACAAAAACAGAGTTTTATTAGCTATCTTAATCTAAACATTGAAGTTAGCTACTGTTTTCTTCTTGTGGTTACTATATTCAACAGTGTTTGCCATGATTTTCCTTTATATGTTTATACACTGCAAAATTTTTCAACCTCAAATACAGGATGTGACTGTGACCCTTGGAAGCTTGCTGCTTATAGAGTGATGTCTGAAATAACTGTGCTGTTATATCTGCATTGCTGATGATGCAGTAAAACTGCTTGACCTGCCCGTTTTGCAGATGGTACAGACCTTTCTATTTTACAGAGGTAAAATAGAGTGGGCATTTTGTCTTCTATGTTCTCCTAAAATACTTACTTGTCAGCACTGGGGAAAGGTTTATGTCTTAAATGAAGATATTTTTTCAAACATTTTTGTCTTCATTACCTATACAGAAGATTTAAAATCTAACCAAACAGAGAGATTACAGATTTCTGTTTTGTTGACCAACCTTTCTTTGCTTGTTGGTAACAGAACCACAAGTTTTAAGACCAAGTGAAATTGATCTCGATACAAACATCCTTGTCTGTACTGTTTGACCATGCAAAATGGCAGAATCTTACCTGCTTAAAACTAAATTTAAACTCATTTGAGACATTATGTTTAAACTTCTTCCCAAGGTCAAATTTGCCACGACAGTAGACAATGGAAAAACTTGGAAGAAATCCTTGGAAAACTCTTATTGAAGTCTTATTGATGTTACTGCTTCAGATTTCACTCTAGTGCATGCTTGGATGGAAGTCAGTCCTTGGCTTTTCTACTGAACTGCAATGATGTTCATTGATTTATTCAGGGTCCCAGTGGTGGTAGTGTCTGTGAATTGTACATCTGCTACTACTAAATGCCTGTGGCTTTTCAATTTATATCCAGTTCTGTATTTTTATTTGAAAAAAGACCTTCCACATTCACTCTTACAACTAAAGTAGGCCTGTCTCTATGAACCTTTCTCTTAGGTGTTGGAGGTATTTTGTGAGCTTGTGGTTACTCTGAGGTTTCTGAATGATATAATTGGAACCGATCAGTGTTTCATTAATCTTCCTCTCTGTTGTCTTGCAAAGATGTGAAGGTCCTTGAGCTCATTTTCTCCTCAGAAACCAAACCTTCAGCTTTTGCTTTGCTGGTGGGATATACATTATTCTGGGCTCAGATGTTTTATGGTCAGATGGATTTCTGTGTACTACTGTTCTTCTGTTAATGCTCTCCCATAATTTGAGAAATTATAGTCAATAAAATACAGAAAAATAAGATACTTTGAGTTCTTTCAGTAGGACTTCTTTAGTATCTGCCATAAAAATGTTGTAATGCATTAGTGAGGAAAGGAAAATGATCATTTTGTTGTCTGTGTATTCCTGTGACAAGTCTTTTTTCACTTAAAGCAGGCAAATCAACAAGCTGGGAAGATGGTGGCTGGGGAGCCTGGGATGAAGCAGAATTGCAAGAACCTGTAAGTTTATACGTGTGTGTGTGTCTGTATATCTGTGTGTGTAACTTCCCTATTATGGAAGTCTTTTCCACTAGTTGGTGTGTGTGGTGTTTTGGTTTTTTTCCTCCTATATAACTCACCTGGGCAAGAAAGGTCCTGACCTGTGTTTTAAATGTGTCTGCTTATTTGTCCCTTGCTCCTGTAGTATTTTCTAAATACAGCTTGGATGTTAACCTATTGTGATAATTGCTCGTATTCTTGTGTTCTGTAGGGCTTTTCTTACCAAAGTATGCACACATCTTCCTGTGCTGCTGCACCTAGGGGCATCCTTTTTGTCCTGGAGCTAGTCAGAAACAGTAGGGCAAGGCAGTGAAGTTGTAATTATCATTAACTAATATAAATAAAAAAATCCTAAATCATTAATTACAGTAGTTTCACGAATACAAGCCGCACGGATTATAAGCCGCACCCCCGGTGCCTCGACAATGTTGCTGTCTTTGTCAATAGATAAGCCGCACCCCGAATATTAGCCGCACTTTCGTTCGTCGCGAGAATCCGTGCGCAGCTTTCACAAATTGGCCAATTAGTAACAGGATCGCGGCATAGCGGGCTTTACTGGCTCGGGGCGGGGCCAGGCAGGCTCGGCCCGCTCATGGTTGCTGACGGGGCCGGCCGGGTGGTGCTGCAGCCGCCGCCGGGCTCACTGGCCCCCCTCTCCCGTCAGCACCGCCCCGCCGCTGCGTTTACGTACTCGCCCTGCCGGCGGGCCAGGCACTGCCGCCGCTGGGCTCGCCGGCCGCCCCCTCCCGTCTGCACCGCCGCCGCGTTTCCTCGCCCTGACCGGCACTGCAGGCCCCCGCACCGCCGGGCTCCCCCACGCTGCTGGCCCCGATTCTGCTGGGCTTCCCCCGCTGCCAGGCAGCCCCACCCGCCGGCCTTCCTGCTTCTGCCATGCTCCCCTGCACTGCTAGCCCCAGTTCTCCCGGCCTCCCCCGCCCTGCTGGCCCGGGCTCTGCCGCCCCCCCTGCCCCGCCCTGCTGGCTCAGGCTCTGCCGCCCGCCCCCCACACTGCTGGCTCCGCCTCTGCCAGGCTTTCCCACCTCTGCCGGGGCCGGCCGGGCTCCAGCTTGGCTTGGGGCTGCCGCGGGCTCTCACTTCCGTGTTGGCAGCTTTTAGAATTTTGTTAATGTATTAGCCGCCCCGGAATATTGGCCGCACTTCCGGGTTTCCACCAAAATTTTGGTCAAATTGGTGCGACTTGTATTCGTGAAATTACTGTACTGGCATAGGCATCTTCCTAAGGATCACTAGTGCTCCTTTTGTGTTGTCATGTGTGGATGGTTTTATAGGAAGGTTTAAACTACCTGTGTGGGATGGAACAGCCCAATTGCTCTTTAAAGGGGTAAAAACATTCCTCTGCAGAACTTGTTCACCTGAGAGTAGCAGGGCTGGTCTCTTAATTGTTTGCAAGGCTGAGCCTTCCAACTGCCTCTGAGATCTCTGAGGAATCCAGAACTCACCTTACTAACAAATCCCTTATCTGCAGTGTTTTTCTCTGTGTGTAGGAAGGATGCCCAAGTTGTTGGACGGTATCCTTGTGACTGTTCAGCGGAGAAACAGATTTTTCAGCTGAGGTGACAGACAAATTGAAATGAGCATGGTGTCTCCCAGGGATGAATCATTGGCACTGTCAGGAATGACGGGGTATAAAACCATTTAAATAGAATGGGTACTCAGCTCCACTATAACTGTCATGAAATGAATGTGTTTCTCAGGCCACATCTTTGTTAGATGTGCTGTAACATTTAGAACCTCCTGAATGAGTAGAACAAATGCTTGGTTTTCTACTTTTGTTGCAATTTGATAGAACCAGCAGGCATTTCTAAATTGAAATTTTCACTCTTTTCTTTAAAATGTCCATTTTTATGGTGCAAGTTTATGTAAGGAAATAAATACAATGAATAGCTGATTAGGAGCATGATATGCAAATTCTTCCTCGAGTTTGATGTTTATTTTTCTGCTGGGAGTAAATGGGCAGATTTTCAAGTGGATGCAACTTTACTGTAACAGAATAAATAGAATGAATCAGAAAATGATCACACTGAAGTTGTTGGATTTTTAATTTGTACATAGGTGCTTTGAGGTATTAGAGGATGGAGTAATATTTTAGAGAGCTAAGAGGAGGTAGGGTTGGATAGGGAAGTGGAAATGGAGTCTGTGGACAAGGGAAAGCGTGTTGCTGTGATTGGATAAGAGGATGGATCTGGCTAACCAGGAGTATCAACTCTGAGACTTTGAGACAGTTCACTCCAAGGTTGTTACTTCCTGACTTTGAACTGTGATTAGGAGAAGTTACTTTGTTTGTGCTACAAGAAAATATTTAACTTGTTGCCCCAAGGAAAAAAGATGTAATTTTTTTTGCTCTTACGCATGAGGATGGTATCTTTTACTTGCCCATCTTTATGCCCTTAAAACTTGGTACCATTTGGTTTGGAATTGCTTCACTGTGAAGTTACTTTGTGGAAAGGCACCTGTTACCTGTTACATGTCAATACTGGCTTAGTTACCTTCTTCGTATGTGCATATATTTGCTTAATGCTGGCCAATGTATGAACTTGGATAAATTCTTCATTTTGAATATGGATTGTAATGAGAATAGTAAGATTCTCTCCACTCTCTAATCAATGATTAAAAAACTTCAAATCTCATTCTCCTATTGTCTCTTTAAAAGGAGATGAATTTGAGTAGAGCTAGTGATGGGTACTTCTTTGTTTTCTGTTTTGTAAACACACAGAATTAGTGCAAGGCTGATGCATTTCTCAGGGCTTTCCATGGAAGTTGGAGCTGAAGTGATGTGGTCAGTAATAAAAAGTCCATTCAGCACTGCTACTGAGGGCAAGCCAGATTGTTCTCATCAGTCTTGCAAGTTCTGTCTAAAAATTGTTGTGTACATTGACTAAAGCTTTACTTGTAGGAAGAAGAAGAATCTAATTCCAAGAACCAGCGAAATTACTGGCTTCAGGACTGTGTGTTGTCCTTGTCACCAACCAATGACTTGATGGTAATAGCTAATGAACAGAAAGCAGTCTTTTTAGTGCGTAAGTATCCCTTCCACTGGCTCTTTATGCCAGGATACTTTACAGTAACCAAAACAAGATTTGTTTACCCCACTCCCTGCTTATCCCCCAAGTCATACCTTCAAGGATTTTGGCGTGTTTTATACTACATGTCTTGCATTTTCTAGGTGCTGCTTGTCAAGTAAATTACTTCTTAGCTGTGTTTTGACCTGTGGAAACTATTTTGAAACATAAAATGCATACATGTTAGAACTACCCAGTTGTTTTAAAATGCTCAAAGATATTGATGTTAATTTTTCTCAGAAAGAAAATAAAAAGTTTTGTCAAAAATACTTGATCTTAGTTTTCTTTTCCCTTAAAAAATTACCTGAGCTAGTATCACTCTGGGAAAGGAGTATTAATGTGAATTTTTCTTGAAATTCTACCTTTGATAGAAAATTCTTGAATAATGGGTGATTACCATCTTAAACAATGGGTGGCTTTGTATTCTACTCTAAAGTAGATCTCTGGGAACTTTTAAAGATATCACTAGTAATATATGGACACTGATCAGCTAGCTGCTGTTCATAGATGTGCTGTTGTTTGGGGTTCTGGTCTTTTGATGGCTGCAGTGGGTGACATGTGAAGAAAATGAGGGGAAGCATCCTGATATAGGTACTATTATGGCATTTTAAAACAAAAAAAATCAGAGTGTTGAAAGCCAGATTTCCATAATTGGGCAGATTGTATTGAGTTGTTGTACTGCTTTGTCGTTCCTTGCAAAGCTGTGTATTCCAAACCTGCTGCAGACCAGTTGATAATTTGTCATCAAAACTGGAAAAACAGCACTACTCCTCATAAAGTTCCTATTGGATCAAGCAGAAAGAAGTGATCACTTGCTGGAGAACTGCCTCTGATGTACTGCACAGTGACAACTGTCCCACACTGGGCAGAAGTGTCCCAATGCCTCAGGTTTTAGGTGTCAGGCAAATGGCACACAACACTAACTTAGTTTTGGTTATCCATTGGCACCTGGAAGATGATGCAACCAATCAAATGCCCCCTGTAACAGCACCCTGTGAATAACAAAGTGTGGTGTCTTCTAACCTTGAATTATGATGCAATGATTAAAGATTGTCAGATTTAATATGGGTGCTTTTGTTCTTCTTGGCTTGGTTAAAATTAAAATTTTCTATTCATTATAGCTCATGTTCAGTAGTGTTCCCAGAAGTTTTTCCTTAGTACTTATTTCCTCAGGATCCCTGTTTCCTGAATTGAACCTCTTAAAATTTGATGGATTACTGTTTAAATATTTTCAAACAAAACTAGATATTTCAAAATTTTAGTGTCTTGTTCTATGCAAATTTCCTTTAGAAAAGTCACTAAGAATATATTTTTGTTTTTATGATTTTTTAAGGTTTGTGATTGGCACTTCATCTAAGTGTGGTAGGATGTATTGTACCAAAGAGAAAAATTAGAAATAGAATTATGTTCGTGAGATGCAAAACATTGGAGTTTTATAGATGGTGTCTTTATTCTTCATGGCAGCTAAATGGAAGCACAGTGACAAGGGAAAGGAGGAAATGCAGTATGCTGTTGGCTGGAGTGGCTCTCTGAATGTTGAGGAAGGGTAGGTATTGAAATGCAGCTGTGATTAAGATGTTATTTTCATGTTTAGCCATTAGTAACCACTTTTTACTTGTGTTATTTTTCCTTTCATCTGAGTGCATTCCTGGTTTTATGTACATTAGTGTTGGAAACAGAGAGTAACATGGGTGAGGAGAAACAGTATCTGCAAAGCTCACTCCTGTGCCTTGTGTGGTATCACAGAACAAGCTCTTACAAATTAAAAGAATGGCTCTCTGCAAATCAGTGTATTTGTGTGTAATTTAGACATGTTTTTTTTAGGTTCTTGTTCTAGAAGGGAAAACAATAAGTACTCTTTTAAAAAAATTTTTATAGTAGAGATGAAATTTTCTTAGGGAATACTGCATTTGGAAATACATGAAGTTGTTCTAGAAATATTTCTCTTCATTTTCAATACCTCATTCAAACAAGCATAAATTCATCTCTGATAAAAATATGTTTTTGGGTTCTAAGTCACTTAGGGACTTGGAAAACTTGCTTTGGTCATACATTTGGTATTTATACAATATTTTTGCTTCATGTGTCTTCAAATAACCAGACAGATGCTTTTTTGAATCTCCCATATGGAATAAGATTTTACGCTTTGCTGTTACATTTGCAGCCTTGAGTTGCTGTCTGCCTTTGAACATGCTCCCTATTGCCTTCAACCTTCTGTTTGCTGCAGGAGGTGTTGACTTCATCAGCTTCTTTCCAATCTGTAAAAATCATAATCCTTTTCTAAAACTGCTGTTACCATGCATTTAAAATTGCCCTGACATGCCTTGAGGAATGCTGTCTTATGAAACAGGTTGCTCTGTTTGGATAGGGGCACTCACATTAAATGTATTTTGCTTTGTTATTCTGTGGAGGTGTTAATATGTTAATTACTGTCAGATTGCCAAAAGACTGGTTTTGGTTGTGTTTTGTTGTTTTTTTTTTTTCTTTCCCCAAAGTTGCCTTCAACTGAGAATGTTCTGAGGTGTATAAGCTTTGCTATTGGAAGATGAGATGTCACTGAAATATTTAACATTGCTTTGAGGATGTAATAAAGTTGCAACTCATCTCAACCTTACATTTAGAAAACTTTCCTTCTCCAGTTGTTTACCCTGCTTATTTAGTCACCCTTTGGGAAACAGTACTGCTGGCATTTATGCTTTAAGTGCTGTTTGAGATACCATCTTGAATTCTATGCTGTCTCATAAAACCTTTGTACTGCTTCTCTTTCCCCAGACGTTGTAAAATTTTGTATCATGTTAACAGTTAAATAACTTCTGATTTGAGACATATAGACTTGCTCATCTGCTTGCCTTCTGCAATGCTTTGGCTGTCATTGAGCAGGCTCAGATATTGCATTAACTGGGAAGACCATATTCAAATGCTCTCAAATTATAAGGCACTGAAAGGCCGTGGATATAAAATCTCCCTAATTGCATGTTTCAAAAATTTATTTTGATATGTTTGGTTCAGTTGGCTCTTAAAAAAAAAGTGGTTGTTCATGGCATATCATTATAGATCAGAAGAAATAATTTACCTTTAGGCACATGAAATTTAACTTGGATCTGCTGAACAGTACTGACAGAATAATCAGTCTGTGATTTATATAAGATAGCATTAACAAGGTACGAAAAGGTCTGGGTGCTCTTGAGCTTGTGATTGAAAATATCTTTAAAATAAAGGGACTTTTTTGATTCTTATTGTGAATTTGATATATGGCATGCTGCATTAACCAATTATTAAAACTTTCAAAGTGGTGACATAACAAGATCTCTTCACAGCAGGGAAAACCACTAATTTTGTGTTTCTGTTTCTAGTGAATGTGTGACTAGTGTGTTGTGTATTCCACTGGCAAGTCAGAAGAGGTAAGGATATATATGCATCACTAATGTCCTTACATAACACTTTTCTGTGTCTCTGGCTTAGAATGGGATTTGTTTTTAACTTGAGTGTATCTTTGTGGAACAGGAGCTCCACAGGCCGCCCTGACTGGACGTGCATCGTGGTTGGCTTCACCTCTGGCTACGTTCGGTTTTACACCGAGGTGCGTTTCTCAACTGGGTGAGACAAGGGAGCTCTTGGCATAAACATTTGGGTGTTTTAAACTTTGGTCCCTGCAGACTGTGCTTTTTTTTACCTTCTCTAAGAAACAAAAATGTTCATGCTTCTTATCCTTTCTCTTCTAGAGTGGAGTACTGCTTCTTGCCCAGCTTTTGAATGAAGATCCTGTCCTACAGCTAAAGTGCAGAACCTATGAAATTCCCAGGCATCCTGGTGTCACAGAACAGGTTTTGTCAGATTTTTTCAAAAGCAAACTGCCAGTGTTATGGGGTATGGAAAGGAGTCTTCTCTCTGAATCCTCTGTGTCCTTTACCAGTTTTTGATGGAATGGATGATTCCTTAGAACAAGAGACCCTTGATTTCTTGTTCTGGATGTATTCATGCTTGTATAGCTTGAGGATTCGGAACGTCTTTTGGAGTATTAGCTCTATAGATTTTTTTCTATTTTTTCTCTTTGCCAAGGAATACTTCATTCATTTTCTGTTTATTCATTTATGTGCAAAAAAAACCCCATAATGCATTGATGAAGGAAGAAAATGTAATTTGACAGGTGCCAAGGGCTATTCATACTCAGTCATAATAACTTATCTTAATTATTTCACAGAGAAGATAGCTGGAATTTAAAAGAATAGGGCTAGGAACCTGTATGTCATTATGAGTATTTCCTGCAGAGAAGGCTCTGCAGAACTCAGACTATTTAGTAAGGAAGGCAGTTTTCCTTGGTTGTGGCTGAGTTGGCAAGCTTTATGCGAAAAATGACCAAAACCATGGAAATTTCCAAATTTTCTTTGTACAAATACTCATGTGATTTAGTATGACATTTTTGGGATCAGTTTTGAAATACAGAAGCATTAAGGAATTTGAGTCTTGAATTTGTGTCACCAGATTAGCATTTATGTGCCCAAGTGGTAATTCAGGCAGGCATTAATCCAGTTTCAGAATTTGGCTTCCAAAACCCGAGATACTTACATTCTAGATAAACCTATTTTTCTATTGCCTTCAAAGGCTGCTAAAACTTTTGTATTTTCTTCCTAAGGCATATTAAGCAAACAAAGGACTTATTAAAAAAAGATAAAAATATAAAATTATGTGGCTAAAATAATTTTTGGGACACTTTAATACTGATTTTCTGTAGTTTTGCCTTAGTCCATTGCCTGTGGCTTGTTTGATATTAACTCTCTGGATGTAATCCTCATCTTTGTGTAGTTAATAGTATAAAAAGCCAGAAAATAAGCTGTTCAAACAGTAGCAGTGATCTATTTTTTGTCTCCTTCTTCTCATTTTTCTCCAGAATGAGGAACTAAGTATCTTGTACCCAGCAGCAATTGTGACAATTGATGGCTTCAGCCTCTTCCAGTCCCTTCGTGCATGTCGCAATCAGGTAGCCAGAGGTACGTGTATGGGGAAATGTTTATTTTCATCTGCTAGTAGTTCTTTATTTTTTAGGAAATTTACTTAGATTAAATATAAAATCAAGGCAGAATTTAAATCTTCCTTGCTTGTTCATCGATATATTAACACCTACTGCATTCAGGGATGTTTCTTCCTTTACAGAAAATATTCTCAGAGCCCAAGTTCTCCAAGCTGTATTGACTGTCTTCTGCATGCTCACCATAATACACTGGCTTTGGCTAGGATAGAGTTAGTTTTTTTCCTAGTCTGGTATGGGGCTGTTTCAGATTTATGATGAAAACAGCACTGATACCATGCTGATGTTTTAGCTGCTCTGGAGCAGTGTTTACTCAGTGTTGAGGCTCTTTTTGTTTTTCACACTGCTGTGACAGTAAGCAGGCTGGGAGTTCCCAGAAACTGGGAGGGACACAGCTGGGACAGCTGATCCCACTGACCAAGGAGATATCCTGTGCCATACAATGGTGCTCCTGGAAATAAAAGCTGGGAAGAGAAAAGGAAGAAGAGGGAGTCTTCAGAGTTATGGCATTTGACTTGCCAAGTAACTGTTATATGTGATAAAGCCCTGTATTCCTGGAAGTAACTAAATACCTGCCTGCTGATGTGAAATAGTTAAAAAAATTCATTATTTTGCTCTGTTTGCATGCTGTCTTTATCTCAGCCCACAAGTGTTCTCACTTCTACTCTTCTGCCTCTTCCCCATCCCACTAGGAGTGAATGAGTGAGCTGCTGTGTGGTGATCATCTGCCCACTGGCATTAAGCCCCTGCATACTGCTGTGGTGCTTCTTAGCATGTCACTGTCTTCTTCTTCCCAATAATGTTCTTCCCAGTTAAGACTTTATGGGAAGTGATAATGCTGTGATGATGGCAGTGGTGGTCACTGCTCTTTGTGTTCGTGTCTAAGAGCTTTTCATACCTTGTTTGATTGTGCAGACTTTGATCCTGTTCATTTAGTACAGTGCCTGTTCATACTCTATCTTGGAAACAAACTGGGTTTCCAGGAGGTAGAGGAGAATTATGTGACAGTACTATGTTATAGATGGCACAAGGATGGTGTTGAGAAGGACTCAAAGCTTGTTGCGGTATCTGGAGCTGGAGTACTATATCTTCCTTCATTCTTGATCATCTATATATGTGGGGTAATAGATATTTTGAAAGTGTCACTCACTGGTTTAGTCTTACCAATGTTCTCGCCTCCCTCTGTTACATATCTAGTGACTGTGCTGACTTTGTAAGTACTTAGGTGGAGGTAAGTTTCCACTTAAACATGGCCAAAGCACAGAAATCAATTGTAGTAGCTTTTAAAAATTGTAGAGACTATTATACCATGATAGCTAGGGAATACACTATCTGCAAGTGCAAAATGTGTTTATGATGGAATGCCATGTGCAGTTCTATTCAGTTAATTTTAAAACATTTTTTAATTTGATGATGGTAAGTATTTCAAAAGGCCATTTTAACAGATGTTTCAATTCATGTTAACTTAAAACTAGATTGTTTTGTGGCTTCTGATTGCATCAGGTGGTTTTTTCCCCCTCTATTTTGTCTTTTACTCAGTAGAAATTTTTTTGTGCTTTATTGATTTTTGTCAGCTGCAGCATCTGGCAATGAGAATGTTCAGCCTCCACCATTAGCTTATAAGAAATGGGGTTTGCAAGATGTGGATACAATTGTTGACCATGCTAGTATTGGTAAGCATTTCTGTTTAATTTCAAGTATTAAAAAAAATGAAATTAATGTTTTTGTGCAGTTAAATTCTGGTTGAGGGCACTTAGTGATACTGGTTGGATAGAAATATGTGGTGAGAGAAGGCTGTCATAGTGAATATCTCATTAACCACTATCAAAAATATATTTTACTTTCTTGTCTAGTCTGATTGAGTCTTCCCTCTTACAGCTGTGGCTGTCTTGTTCTTTGTTGCTTGGTAAGAAACAGCTGAGAGAGATGAGGTCAGATGCAGTTGTTGTCATTTCTGTCAGGTGAAGGAGCTCTCTGGCAGACAGGTTAAGACTGGTGTGAGTCTTTCCCAAGTCTAGCACATAAGGAAAATTAAATTTGAGATGGTTCCTTTCCAAAAAGGGCAAATTGGCTCATAGGCTCTCAAAGACTTTTACCCTTCAGGAATTTGCAGAAGCCTCGGTTCTTGTCAGAGAGGCACATCTAAGGGGCAGTGAACTTAGTTTCTCTTCCTCCCTTTCTACAAAAGCAGCTAAGTGGGCAGAAGGCTGCTATAAAGGCAGGTAAAGTGAATTTGGGACATGTATTTTTACTGCTGAGCTCTGCTGGATTTTTTTTCTTCTGAACAAAGCAGATGTGCTTTATAATTAACCCAAGTTCATTAGGTTATTTCTGCCGTGTCGTTTGGCATTTCTGTGGTAAAGCTATTCCTCTTCCCTTCCCCCTGAGTCCTGGCTGGTCAGTCAAGAAGGCAGGAATACCTTTACGCTTTAGAGCAACTGCATGCCTCTGTTCTGACTCTGTAAGACATTCACTTTAATGTTTTTGTTAGGCATCATGACACTGTGTCCTTTTGATCAAATGAAGACTGCCTCCAATATCGGAGGATATAATGCAGCTATAAAAAACAGTCCACCTGCCATGTCCCAGTATGTTACTGTTGGAGCCAATCCTTTCACTGGGTTCTTTTTTGCCCTGGAGGTATGTACTACAAAGCTGATTGCTGAAATTTTGAATAATTAATCTTGCTTTTTTTCTGTATGAGTATTTCTGAAGTATTCTTATGTTCATTTTATGTTGACATGTCCCCTTCTTGATCTTCTGGAACTGGAATGATTTGGAGTGGATGTGATAGTAATGTCTAACATGGGTTCCTGCTAATGAGAAATTTTATTTTCTATCTTAAATTGAATGTGCTAAGTAATTTTCTCAAATCTGTTAGTTTATTGCCAACTAATGCTATTCAAAACTTAGATTGGTATTGTGTAAACGTGCATCTTACAGCTTTTTGGAGTTCTTTGGCCTTTGATTGTGTATGTAAGAGCTGAGTATATTGTAGTGATTTCTTGTAGGAGAAAACAGAAATTTATGCTTAACTTTAGCATCTTTACCTCATCCTCTACTGCATGGGAGGAAAAGGATGTCAGTGTAGCTGTGTCTGTACATTCAGCTCCTATGTGTACGCGGTCCTTACCAGGATCGAAAGTTAATTGAAAATGGTAGAATTGGAATTTTGGTTTTTGTACTTGGTTTCAAATAGGTTTGCAAAAAAACAGCTTATGTTGGTATTTGCAAGGATGCCAAAGTCAGGCACCAGCCAGATCTCTGTGATAGTTCATACACAGGGTTTTTTTAGCTTCTGTTGCACACAAACATACTGAGCTACCAGTGACTTGCAGGAGGATGTTGAAATGGTAAAGAGACGTCAGAATGGCTTTTCTGGTGGTAATGAATTAAAATTTTGCAGTATTAAAGCTGTGCTTTCTGAGCTGAAAACTATTCTGCAGTTGAGTTCAGTGTAAGAACTATTTCTTGGCTTTGTAAAGGCTTTGTTTCTTCATTTCAGGGTGGTTCAGAGCTGGCTATGTCTTGACTTTCTAAACACTTTATTCTTGCATTTCAGGGTAGCTCACAGCCACTGTTGTCTCATGTTGCCTTAGCAGTTGCAAGCAAACTGACTTCAGCATTATTTAATGCTGCCAGGTAATAATTTTTTAAATTATTTTTTATTTTTAATTTTTTTTTTTAGTAGTAAAATATTCTGTATAATATTCTGAATATTTTTAGGACCATTAGTGTAATTCTTATGTTCTTCTGTTGCAAGTGGCTGGCTTGGTTGGAAGAGTAAACATGAAGAAGAACCTGTCCAAAAACAGAAACCAAAAGTGGAACCTGCAACCCCACTGGCAGTGAGGTAAGTTGCTGTTTTTTCACTCAGTTGCTTTGAATGTCTTGTGTTTTTAATTATTTAAATAATTTTGAAAGGTGTATAATTGATGAACATGTGACTTTAAGCAGTAATGGTAGTTTGCAGGTAATTAGTTTTAAGTTTATCATTCTGGACAAATAATTATTCATCTTTCCCTTCCAGTGTGTGGGTTCCTTGTTAGTGTACAGTCATTGCCTGACAGTGCATGACAAGGCAATCACTTATCCTACTTTCTGAACTTTGATTTTTTAGTAGGACTTAGGCAGAGCTATGATACATCTTGGTAGACAGAACAAGAACTTTTATCATGATCTGCTCTTAATTTTACCCATACCTTCTGTGTACCTTAAAAAAAGAAATCTTAATCCTTAGAAAAAAAGCCTAACTATTTCAGAAGAAAAGGATGTATCTAGTAACTTTGCTTCATTATGTTTTGGGTTTTTTTTAGGTTTGGACTTCCTGACTCCCGGCGCCATGGTGAAAGGATATGTCTTTCTCCATGTAACACTTTGGCTGCAGTAACAGATGAATTTGGAAGGGTTATTTTGCTGGATGTCACAAGAGGACTCGCGGTTCGCATGTGGAAAGGTATGATAGTGATATTAGTGTAGCAAATAATATTCTTCAAAACACTGGGGGTTTCTTATGTTCAGACTTAGAATTCCAAGAATTTTAGTACATTGCCTCGTTACAAACCAAAGTCAGGTGTAATTTAAAGTCTATAAGGGTATTGTTGTAAATCCCTGGATTACTTACACGGCCTGCTCTGTTTGATTTGCATATTTTTTGCAAGAGCTTTAGCTCTATTCTCCAGGGTTCTTTCTCTTGATAAGCTCTTGTACCCTCTTTAATTCTGCAGACAAGATAAACTTTGAAAACTCATTGAGAAGACATACAGCTTGGTAGGTTCTCCTCAATTTCTTGCATTGGTGTAACGTCTAGAGTACTGACCTGATGAGTTTTGGGGCTTTTTATATCTTCTTCATAAAAATTTGTTCCTCCCCAGAGCTTTGCCAAAAGCTACATTTGGCCACTCTCTGGTGGGCTCTGTTCCAAGTCAATGGACCAGAGTTCTTTACAGGAGTCGGGAGTTGCGCAATTTGAAACAAAGCTCAAGATTACATCTTGTTGTGCTAATCCTCTCTTAATTTCTGCACACTAATGACCTTCTGTCTTCTATTACAAAGGGTACCGTGATGCAGAGGTTGGTTGGATACAGACTGTAGAGGACCTTCAGGAGAGGGAAACAGAGAAGATGGATTCTTCTCCGTTTGGAAATGCGCAGGGTCCAAGCAGGGTAGCTCAGTTCCTTGTGATCTATGCTCCAAGAAGAGGCATTCTGGAAGTGTGGAGCACGCAGCAGGGACCTCGGGTTGGAGCCTTCAATGTGGGGAAATACTGCAGGTAAGAAGCAGGTAGCAGGTAGGAATGGTGGCTGTACTGCTGCAATAAAGTGATATATAGCTATGCCAGGAGTAAAAGTGCTAGTGATGCTGGCAAGCTCTTCCTGTGCTGCCCAGTGTTTCCACTGAATGTAGCTTGTTGCTCTAGAGGTAAGGACTTCATTATAATTTTATCACTCTATGGTCTTTTCTCATAAAGAAAACCTTTGCTTCATACAACTTGTTGCTTCTTTATTTTGTTTGTGGACAGGGAAGGTTGCTAATTTTGGCCATTTTTTAAAATTTCAGATTGTTGTATCCTGGTTATAAAATAATGGGTCTAAACAATGTGACCAGTCAGGGATGGCAACCCCAGACTTACCAGATCTGCCTTGTTGATCCAGTCTCTGGAAGTGTGAAAACTGTCCATGTACCTTTCCATTTATCACTGAGGTAAGGACTTTTCATGTTCTGAGTGAACTAATTTCATTGTTGTTTTTGGAAACAGTTGGAGACTGTTCTGGCATTTCTGGTGTTCCTTTTCAAACTGAATAGTGTACTCTATTTATAATAGTCTCATTGGTTTGTATGGATTAGCATGATTTTAATTACTGGGATGTTACCTTAAAGTAACATAAATAATTTAAAAATTACAATTTAAAAATTTTATTGACTCATTACTTTTAGTTCTCTTCACTCATACAATTAAAAATTCTTTTCCTTCAGTGATAAAAAGAGTGAACGAGCAAAGGATATGCATCTAGTGAAGAAGTTAAATGCTTTACTCAAAGCTAAAGCCTCAGATCCAGGTAGGTTCTCTTGTATAATTTCTCAAGATTGTGTTATCAAAGAGTTCTTGGATTATCTGTTTTGTAAGTGTGCAAACAAATATCATTGTGGTGCGTTCTGACTGCTGTACGTGCTATGAGCTATGATATTTAAGTAGCTGCGGGTTTCTGTTATTTTGTTTCATTTTCCTCCAGCTTATTTTGGCAGCTTCTGCAACACTGTCTTCATCTTTGTCATGAGCTCCTCTGCACTTTAACTGTGTGGGGCAGGTTTACTTGCTCTTCAGAAGGCATTTGAGGAATATGAATTGAAATTGTGATTGTCTTTGTTTGCAGATTTAGTTGAAGCTGAAGCAAAGGAATTAATACTTGATATCAAATATCCTGCGACAAAAAAACAGGTGAGCATTTAGAGCATACTTTGATATTAGAAGAAAAGTATTGTATTATCAGAGTGCTAAATCTTTCAAAATAAGGGTTTTTTTCCCCCCTAGAATTACTTGAAGCAAATAATTGAGCTGTCTAGGATTTCTATGTTTTTTTCTGGGTAGGTTTTTTACAACATATTGACTATGATTAATTTTGACTTGTGACTTCCCCAAGGCATTATCTATGAATAATAAAAAGAGAGAAGACCATTCTGTAGGAGCAAATTACACCACAGGTATATGTGGAGGTGAAATACAGATGAAAGATTGTGGTCACATATGTGCTATTGTTGGTTTAAATTGTATGTTTTTGCAATGAGATTAAGTGAATGTTTAATTCTCTTGACTATCTGCTTAACAGGCTTTGGAAAGTATATTGACAAGTGAACGTGTGCCACTTTCATCTCTCACAAACATCACTCAGACATTAATGGATAATTTAAAAAAACAGGGTAGGTGGATATCTGTTTTGCAAATATAGAGAAGCATTTGCACTTTGTCTGCAGTGCTGTATGACTGTTGTAGAAATGTACTGTTCCACAGGGAGACCAGGCTTGGTCTGCTTAATTTTGGCGCTAGATATCACAGGATGGTGGTTTTCCATGTATTTAATGCAGACTACAAATAGTTTGCTAGATATTTCAGAGTTTATGTCAGGAAATGCCATTGCCAATTCAAAATATTGTTGCTGAAAATCAAAGGAATTTCTCCTTCATTTTTATCAGTCGTACTTCCTTTTTATGGTTTTCTTGAAGTAGATAGAGGAGATTGAGACCTTCACATGCAGTTCTCTACCTAAATTCTCTACCTCATTCTAAATCAAAAGTATTATCTATTTCTGTTAGAACTCCTAAAACATCCAAAGAAAAACAGAAACATAACTTTTAATCCTGAAAAGAGGTTGAGAGTAGTGTATTTCCTAAGATGTGTATTTGTGTATTTTTCATCATTAATCTTTTGTCAAACATAACATTATTTCCCACAGTCACAATATACAGCAAATTTGATTGATGTTCCAGCCTTCTAATTTTACAAGATTAGTGTTATATTCCTCCACTTCTGTCTAGTAGATAATTCTAAAAATTATAAAATTATAAAAATAAAACAAAAATTAAAAGATAATATGAAGCAGATCCTGGGCTCTGGGAATGCTGTGGTTGTGAATTCAAGGTCAAGTGTTTTTGTGTGACATGCTCTCTGTGGTTTCTCTAATTTTGGTAGGATTTTATATAACAGAAGTATATAAGGGTTTGTAAGTGAAGATCATACTTAGAAGCAGCTTGAGGTGAAATTATGTATTCAGAGGAATCTTTTGTATAGAATGGTTATTTAGGATCTCTCAAAAAAACTTTCTTTAAAGACTAATAAATTGGAAAAAAAGGGATTTTTTGGACATGCTGTTAGTTAGTTTCCTATATTGAATACTGGAATTTGAATGTCAATAGATACATGAAATTTCTGAGATTAAGATGGCAAAAATACAGAAGGCAATGTCTTGCAAAGGTGAAACTTAATGTTAGTAGTTATCAAGCTTTCTTCAGATGAGAGGAATATGCTTAAAGTGTTGTCAGAATGAGTAAAATATAGTTTGCGATTCTTGATGAAGGAAAATAGGAGCTGTATTTAAATTTTTAGCAGTCTCTGGCTTGGCCTTAAACCTGCTGAACACAATAGATTTGTCTTTGTCCAGTTCCACGTTGTCAACCTCCAGTTTTAAAACAAGCCTGATGACTTTCTGTAATACTTCTTGTAAAAATAATTATTATTTTTTGCTGCTCTGAATTGAATCATTGTAACCATTGCAATGTAAACAGCAATGTATCAAAAATTACAGTGAGCTTCAGAAATCTTCCAGTCCTGTGTGTGTGTTTCACCATTCCAGGCTACATCTTCATGTTCAAATGTAGTTTTATTTCTCTTCAGAGATGGAATGTGTGGACGAAGGGCTGCTGCAGTTCTGTGCAAATAAGTTAAAGCTGTTACATCTTTATGAACTGGTTAGCAAACTAAATTCCCAGGGCATACAGAAAGAGACTTCACCTTCAGATAATGTGAGTAAATTCAAAATTCAGTTGTCTTTTAAATTCAAGTGATGATTTAATCATAAAAGTATGTTTTCAAAGCCTCAGATAAAATACGTAGGTAAGCAAGTGACCCATTTTTGTGGCCTGTAGCTTTTAATGAATTAATTGTTTATAATACCTTCTCTCCAGTCTCATACAAGTGTCTGGTAATTCATCTACCTAATATTCTTTAGGAGACACATGAAGTTAAGATGCAAGTGAAAAGAAAACCACAGTCTCCTGTTTTCAGTTCCGTATTCAGCATGTTCTTAACTTTGGTTCTGGAGGGATATTTTGGGACTTGTAAAAGTTACAAATTTTGCTGCTTGTATAGCAGCATCATTTGGCTTGCTTTTGCTATAATTTGTAAAGCTACTTACATATTTACAAAACCATTCTGGTATTTAGTAGGCTTCTTTGCTTGATGGACAATTGTTATGCTAAGGGCAGAATCTAAAAATGGGAAATGCATCTGTACTGGTCCTTAAAAAGGAAGCTAGACAAGCTCTTCATTTGAGCAATGTGAATAACTGATTTGGAGATTATTTTGGCCTTCTTAAAGACATTTTCAGCGTTTGAAATGGAATATTTTGTCTCTTCTGACTTTAAATTTTTACTGTGTTTTGAAAACCATCTGCTTGAATAAGCCTTGTGAGATGAGATTTTTTTTTTTAAGGACTTGGCTAAACTGCTTCGTCTTGAACAAAAAGATTTTCATAGGCTTGAAACTTTACTGGAGAACTACAAGAAAGAAAATGCTCAAACCACTCAGCTGACTGATGAGAAGGATGACGTGTTGTCTGTGAAAGTGTTCTTAGAATATCTGGAATATGAAAAGGATGTGATTACTGTAAAAAATATGGAAGATGGAGAATATGTGGCTCTAGGTAAGAGCTGTTGATCTCTGTCACATTACTCAGACTGATTTTAATCTAAGATGGTATAAATATTTTAGCCTTAATTTGAATGCCTTAACAACCTGTCTTGCCTTGAAGTAGTATGTAACTGCTCCTTTTAGACTCTTACCTTTAGCTGGAAGACAAGTCTTTATCCTTTAATGGATATTAATACAAGTTAACTGCAACTTGGATACAATTACCCTGAAGCCATGTAACCACTGCTCATCCATTTATTAACACCACTGAATTGGGCACTGATGACTGGAAACTTCAGAGAGTAGCTGTACCCTGCTGTTTCTTTCATGGTCACAGCACCCTAAGAGTTGAGTTAATGGCAGGACTGACTTTAGCCTCAGAGGTGGGGGGGCTGACCAGAGGCAACACATGTCCATCCATTAGGTGAGGCAACAAGGACCCCTAATTTGTGGAGTTGAGGTTTTTAACAAGGTCCCTCTAAAATGTCCATTGATTTAATTTAATTTAATTTAGTCCATGGCTGTGGGCTCTGTCTGTCAGATGTAGTCCTCTAGGGCAGGAGAAGTGGTGTGTGGTGTTAGATTGTTGCATGCTGAAACCAGTTATGGTTCCATCACTGCTGTGCTTGTCATGTTACAGCATCACTGCACTTTGCCCAGGTTCATCAAAGTTAAATTGTCATTCATCTGTGTAATTTTTAATGTAATGCCATTGATATGCCATACAGCATTTGTAGCAGTGATGCCATACAACGTAGCATTTAACATACAATTCAAATCACTGGCTGTTCTCACCCAGAATCAAATCCCCTTGAGGTGCACATCAGACTTCCCCAGGTGCATCCAGGTCCCTCAGCAAAAGCAGTTCCACAAAGGGGCTTGCTGTTGTCTGAGGCAGGAATGACATAAACTCTGTTCCCCATCGTGTTTTAAACCCTTTCTTTTGTATGGTAGAGCTTTGATTGGGCAGGGATAGTTTGATTGGCAGATCCCATAGTGCCAATGGTTGCCAACCAAGTGACCATAGCTACCTCTGAATCCCAGTGTTTGAATGTCCCAGCACCCACTGCATTCCATGTAGCCTTTAAAAGCCCTTTGCATCTTTCAACTTTCCAAAGGCTGGCTTCACCCTGTTCTGTGCAGTCTGGATCAGCCCACTTGCCTGGGTGACATATAATGTATTCCTTAAAGAGATTCCTTCCCTTCCCACCTGAGAGGAATTGCCTCTAGAGGCTGAAGATTTGTTCCCTTTTCCAATTATGTTGTCAATGCCCTCTTCCTTAGAAAGGGATCCCAGCTCTTTGGCTTCCTTACCCTCTCATTTCAGGCTGCTGGCCCTGTTACCCCAGCATAAGAACAGCTGATTGACAGTGTACTCACCTGGATTTTGGCTGAAATCTTCACGGATATATTGCGGCTCCCTCAGGCATAGGGATTTTTTGCTTACTGCCTTGTTTACAAATTCTTCCTCTTCTTCCTTCCTGAGTAGTGACCACCTCATTGTACTGCTCTCATGCTGGCCCTGCTGTGGAGTAGCCTGCCTCATCCACCTTCTTCTCCCGTTCCTCCTGCTGAGTGAGCTGACTTTCACTTCCAGTATTTCTTCTTGTGTAGAGTTGTCAGTGATTCAGTGGCAGGTTGGTTCTCTAGCTTAGCCAGGTTGTTGGGCTCAGAGTAGCCACAGTGCCTGTCACTCTGCCATCAGATCCAGGTGCCTTCTCTTCCCTTTGACTATACTGAGCAGTGTTGAGCAGAATGATTGTAATTCGGCTGGAGAAGGGGGAGGTGGAGGAAGGCATTCCCTCTGGATAGGCCCTTGGAGGAGCAAAGGTGTAATTGCGAATCGTTTCCACTGCACGGCGCCCAGGGGCTGGAGCTGGTGGCAGGGCTGAGGCCAAAGGCCCATCAGACAGAGAGGTTATTATGCCACGACCAGCATTACACAGTATCTGATAACCCGAACCAACTCCCCAGGGGTGATAGAGCACAAGAGAGAATGTTTACAGCAATTTGCACCTCACTTAACACAGTCTGGCAGCAAATCCATCGGCATTGTGACCATCAACTATCCAAGTAATGTAATGAATGCTTATGACAAATTTGTTTTAACATGCTCTAGTCAGATCTGTCGTTATCTCAACTCTCTGTGCCCCTTGTTGGGCATCAGAAAAGACTGTTGTGTAACCTGACAGGCAGGTGAACACCAGGTGATTCTGAATGTAACTTGTTCTTTTGTATTGCACTCACCGGGACCGATCAATAGATTTCCTTTTCTCTAAGTGTAAAGAGAGGGATTGTGGTTTTAGATACCATTCATAATGTCAACTAATTCTTGCTTCAGGCAGCTTTTTCTTCTGGAAGTGTTTGTGTGGGGAGAGTTCCACAGAGGAAGTGTGCCGTGCACTGGAATCAGCAGGTTTTAGCCCACAAACCTTGTTGGTAAGGTGTTTATTGCAAAACTTTGATTTGTATTTTGAAAACAAAACATCGAAAGGAAAATTTCTGCTTGTTGACCTTTAGATTACTGCTGTATTCAGGCTATGTTCAAGTACCCTCATACTCAGTTCTTTAGTTGCTCATACTTACATTTTCCAGTTAAGAGAGATCACAGAAAAAAAATAAGAAAATATTCTAGTAGAAAATGTAGGTATTCTGGTGGGAATGTCTAGAATGTTCATTAAGGACTACAAGTGTTGTAAAATTTTCAGCAATATTAGTAACTGCTAATGTTTGCCAAGTTGAGCCTTCAAAAGGGAGCGTTTTCTAGAATATCTTCCTAATTAAATGTCCTGCTTGTATTATTTAATTTCAATATCTGTCATAGAGTGCATTGTGCTGTATATTTTTAACTTACTATGTTAATTTAATGGTTCGTGGATATAATATTTTTACTCTGTGACACAAAACTTGTTTAAGAAACTTTGCATTAAGTGTGTTGCAATATAAGCCTTTCATTTTAGTGCTTTAATTCCACATTCTCTTTTTTTACAGTCACTCCTTCTCAATTTATGGCTTTCCAAGGAAAAAGATATTCTAGACAAACCAGATTCTGTCAGTTGCCTTCACACTATGCTGTCACTTCTGAGCAAAATGAAAGGTGAGATGTGCATTTAAAATTCTCAAAGGTAGCTTGTTATTATTAGAAATTTGCTACTTGGACTAGCCTCTATTATCCCTTTGGGTTTTCTCCACTCACAAATTATGCAGCAAAACTTAATGCTGCATGTTCATGGACTAACTAATCATGCCATATTTTTGCTCTCACTCTATGCTAAGTTGACACAACTCCTATTTGCCACCAAAATGTAACTGTCCAGCTTGCTTTCCTCACATTTTTTGAATATGTAGTCCCATCTCCTTAATTTGTGTTGTGTCTGGCTGTCAGGCATCCTTTACTGTTACTTTAGCAGCATTTTTAACTTGATTACTCTATAAAGTCAGTTTGCCATAATTCAGGGTAGGTTGTACATATGACTAAATGCTGATTTTCCTACCTCGCCAGACAGCTGCTGTGGAGAAATCTGTGTCACATTCCCTTATTGTCTGCTTCACCACAGAGCAGCATTATCAGCTTGATGTGGGAAGTGTGAATAAACTTCTGCTGCTGTCGGAGTAAATTAATGCTGTTGAACTCAAGGTAGCCTGAAGGGAGACAGCTTGAGTGCATTGAATATGTGTGGCATCTTGAAATCACAAATGAATGTGTCTGCATTGTGAAGTGTAGCATCCCTTGAATCTTTTAAGCATGTAGCAGGTTTGTTACCTAGTGATTCAGATCTATTGTCCAGACATTTGCTACGCGTGAGTTTTGGGAATGAGTAATTCACATTCTGTTTTAAATTTGAGTTACAATCCAGAACCCGTGAGCTAAATACCTGGAAAATGATCATATAGAGCAATCAGAAGTTGCTCTTCATGGGCAAGCTGTGTTCCCAGGTGCTGGTCTCAGGGTTGGTCGCTCCTGCGTGGTGACCCAGGCTGAGTTTGCCGCTCTCCCTTATCCCGCAGTGGCGATAGACGAGTCGTGGGACACGCAGTCCGTGTCCCCCTGGTGGCAGCAGATGCGCACGGCCTGCGTTCAGTCCCAAAACAACGCGGCTGCCCTGCTGTCCGCCCACGTGGGACACTCTGTGACCGCGCAGATCATCGACAGCCTGAACGAGAAAAAGGTAACTCATCCCACACCTCCCCTTCTCTTCTCCTTACTGTATCACTTCTGTCCTGGTAGCAGTAACACCCTCGGCATTTGGCCTTATTCCAGCCTGGACACAAGCCTGACATCCTGCAAGCCTGAAAATTTGCATTCAGATTTGGAGAACATGATGCTGAGATGAATATGTCAGGATTATTTACTGAACGTATTTAAATATGAAAACTGTACATCGAGTTTCTCTCTCAATAGCAAGTGATGTTGACAAACTTAAAGCCTACACACTTTCCACATAAATTTGAGACTTTGGATGAACTTTGGATAGTAAACCTGTTTTAACATCGTTGCAATGTTTTTTTTTAAAGTATGCTGTGGAATTTTTGTAGTACCTATGCTATTATCCTGTCTTAACATGATGGATACTTGATTTTCTTGACAATAAATACCTTTACCAAATTGTGATTAAGACTGTGAAACTGCATACAGCGTTGCAGTTCAATGTAGAAAACATTATTCCATTTGCAAATGGCACCAGGTAGATGTGTCTGAACAGATTAGATGGGATGTAGGTGATGCTCAGTCTTGTAAATAGAACCAGAGCATGGTTTGGCTTGGAAGGCAATTTAAAGATGGTCTGATTTCAGCCCCTGCTGCCATGAGCAGGGACACCTCCCTCTAGACCAGGTTGCTCAAAAGCATCATTATCCTGGCCTTGAACACTTCCAGGGAAGGGGCATCCACAACTTCACTGGTCAACCTGTGCCTACCACCCTCACAGTAAAGAATTTCTTCCTAATAGCCAGTCTAAACCTCCTTTTTCATTTTCAAAACTATTCCCCCTTGTCTGATCACTGCCTCCCCTTGTAAAAAGTCCCTTTCCCATAGACCCCTTTTAGGTACTGGAAGGTTGCAGTAAGGGAACCCTGGAGCTTTTTCTTCTGGTTGAGCAATCCCAAGTCTCTCAGCCTGTTTTCATAGGAGAGGTGCTCCAGCCCCCTAATTGTGTCTGCCTTATAAATTTTAACTAGAGCACCAGGAAGTGTTTTAGTATTTTTGCACACTCCCCTTGACTATTGCAATTCTGTTTATCAAAAGTGTCAGTGTTGCAAAATACAGATGTTGATATGTTGCAATGTATCCTTTACCTTACATGCCTCTTTGTCCCTTTTTCTTCTGTTCTGCTTTTTAAAAAAGGTAACATTTATTTCCTTCAAAATTCCCCTCCATAAATCCATGTATCTTCCCTCCTTGTTTTTCCCCCTACCAATCTGGAAACATTTTTGGGCTTCTTGGCAGAACATTTGCTGATAGACATGAGAATCATCAAAATAATGCACAGAACTGCCATGTGGTGTGATCCAGTATTTCTGGGTACATGATATAGATATTTTTAATGTGATAGGAAATGGAAATGTAAGTGGTTTAATCATATATTTGGGGAATGTGTATATAGTGGAGGACTGCATCTTTTAGAAAAGCTGCAGTATTCACTGCCACAGAGGATTTAAAATTAAATACTTTTAAAGGATTTTAACCCACTTTTCAGCTAAATGTGAACTTGAAAATGGGACTGCAAGGTGATCTTTCAGGTCCTTTTATTTCCTTTAGGCTTTTATTTAAGTATCTGTGTAACTTGTGAGCAGGGGGGGTATTAATTGATCTTTGCATAATAGTTAATGCATACTTTGAAGTAAATGATTCTTTAAAATGCAGTAGCTCTTGGGCTATAGCTTTGAATTTTAATGCTATGCATTTTTTATGAACAAAATTGTGGTGCTTTAAAATGAACAGACCTAAACCAGTTCATATCTTCTGTTAGTTTTCCCATATAATTATAGGTTCAGACACAGAATCTTGGGAAGCACTTTCCCTTGATACTGAATATTGGAAACTTCTGCTGAAACAGTTAGAGGATTGCCTGATACTTCAAACACTACTGCATAGCAAAGTGACCAAAAGGACAAAAAGAGTTTCATCACTCCAGACTGAGCCTTTGGGCAGATTGTCTGTCAAGAAATTGCTTGAAGCTGGAAAAGGTACATTTTTTTTTTTCCTTGGAGTGATATTTGATTTTCTTTCTAATAGACTTCTGAGCCATCCTTACCTATTTAATGATATACTCTGCACTGAAAATTGTTTTGCTGGATACCATTCTTAATTTAAAAAACAACGTAAATCATGTAAAAGAGTGCTTTAAAATTGTTAAAAGCTATTACTGTAAAGACTGCATTGTAAGCTTCTGATCAGTTGATTAGGAAGTTTTTTAATTGCCTATATGTAATTAAAGGTAACCTCTGTATTGTCTGTTGTCCTTAGATTGTGTACCATAAATAATCTGCAATACATTGACTCTATCTCTTACTTTTCTTTTCAACACCCTAGGAGGTATTGCTGACACTGTAGCAAAGTGGGTTTTTAGGCAAGGCTTCAGTCCAATCATACTGAATGTGGCCCAGTACAAAAACAATCCAGACAGTAGTGAAGAATCTGTAGAAATGCATAATAATCTCTTTCTTGAGGAACCAGAAGAAGCTACAGGCTTAGAAAGAATCTTAGGTAAGAAAATGATGTGAATTTTTCAAATTATAAACGTCTGCAAAGACTGTAGTTGTGAAGTAGCATAAAGTGGGAAGAGGTCTGTCTTCTAACTTCAGATTTTGTTTTTCTAGAGCTGCTGCAAGTAGCATATCAGCAATTTCCATGTAGTCTTGAAGTGGATGTTCTCCATGCACATTGCTCTTGGGAATGTGTAGTGCAGTGGAATAAGGACCCAGAGGTAAGAAAATGTCTTTTGCAGGGAATCATGGTTAAGACCAACTCCATAGAAGCAGCTTCACAAGTTTCTGGTGGTTCATCAATACATGAATTAATAAGACTGACTTTTAAAGTAATTACTAGTGCAGTTTTTCTGTGATAAGTGGAAGTGGAAACTGACTTGAGAAAATGAGAGTTTGTCTTGAGGTGAATGGCACTTCACAAGTGTCAAAGCTCTCAGATTCTCAGTACTGCGAGTGTGGAAACTGGGTTCCCTTTGAAAAAGGATTTTGGCTGTTTCTACTGCAGAGACAAAAGAGTTTCAATACTCCAAAATAGAGGTGTATTTTTCTCTGCTCTAAATATGCTTAAACAAAACACAAAATACTGAATTTTTTAGACTAGAACCCACTATATTGTGGGAGGAAAGATGAATTTCTTGAATGTTCTCGGATTCCCTCGCCACTGCTGGGAGTTGTCATAAGAAAAAAAATTCTTTTCCTCTTCTGTCCTATAATATCTCTAATGGAAAATGTCCTAAGTTCAGATGATGCTAAAAGTTAAATTAGCACTCCTTAGAGCTGTGCCACATAACGTGATGTAGAATAGAAGGTTCCTCTGAGATTTGTTAAAAACTTACTGCATCATAGCAAAATTGAGGAAAAAATAACTCTATCAGAAATGGATTTTGTATTTGAAAAATGACTGTAGTCAGTGGAGGTGCCTTTCAGCAAAGAGTATGTTAACAGTACTTATACAAAAAAGCTCCTGAAATTACAGTTGCTTTCACGATAACTGAAATAAACTTTGCCATGCACAGGTGTTTGTCAGATACTGGTAGAGAAGATTGCAACAGCAGAATAACTTAAAAGTTTTATAACTGTCAAAGTAGAAGCTTTAGGATAATCTACCTGGATACCTTTCAGAATCAGTAGTTTACATTTAAAGCAAGTTTTGAGTAATGTGTTAACTTGTACTTTTATTTATTTTTTTCCATAAGGAAGCATGTTTTCTCAATAGGTCTATAGATCATCTAAGATGCATCATTAATGCTCACATCCAGCATGGTAAGTACAAAACTTTTAGTAGAAGTTGTCTTTGTTGAAATTGTAGAACAGAATGGATGTTTGTTGACTAGAATAAATGAATGCTGTTCATGATAGTGATGGCCATTTTGTCTTAAAACCACCAAACCACCCCAAAAGTTTCTGCTGACATTCATGCTTCTGTTTTCCATGGTGAAACTGAGTTTCCATCACAGCTGTGAAAATAAGTTAGATAAAGTTGATGTGTTTAACAAAAAGTGTTTTTAAATAAAATTGCTCTGAAATTATTTTTTTTGTAGTTAAGTGGTGGAGCATCAATTGTAATCAATTACTTTTCATGCATTTCTGCTGTTTAATGAAGGTGATGACCATTTTCTTTTCTGTAGACTATTTATGTATGCAGATATGGTGCTCTCTTGCTGCGTACTTAGTGTTTAGCCCAGTCTGCATAATATGAGGTTCTTAACAGGTTATTAATTGCACTTATGACTGTATTTGATCACCAGTGTAGCCTCCTCTCCTGAGAAATCTAAACTCCAAATATAAAGCAGTGAGGATAACTCACAATTCCATCTTGTTTTGTTCACCATCTTGTAAGATCCCTTTTCTATTCACCTGGAGTTCACAAGTCTGATTTTTCTAGGTATTGCTCTGATGATGTGGAATACGTTCATAGTGAAAAGGCTTTCTTCTGCCACATATCTTATGGACAAGGTCAGTGCAGTGTCTTGAGGCTGCTTTTGTTACTAACTGAAAAGTGAAACCAGTATTTATAAAAAATTTTATTTTGGGTTTTTGTTTTTAAAAGTATTTGGATTGTCTTTGGTTTAACTATGCAAATCGCCATTGTTTATTTGGCTTATTGCATTGCTAACTTTTGGAAGTGGTGATGGAATGCATGTTTTAAAATATCAAATCCGTTGGATGATTAACTAGAGGCAGCTGATCAACACTGGGTGATGTGTTCTAAAGACTTAAGTGCAGTTTTAGCTTGTAATTGCTAAATAAGAAATATTTGTGAAACAGTTTCACACTATCTATGTGTGCATATATAAAATTTTCTTAGAAAACAATAAATATCTTAAAGTGCCTGGTAAGTTAGTACCAAGGATCTACCACAAGTCCAGATTTCATATACATGAACTCTTACTCTGCAAAATGGAGAATATTTTGTGGATGTTGTTGAGCACTTTTAACTATTGCTACTGTAGTAAGTTACCTTTTGTTCTGGCATGTAGCCTGTCTGCTTTGAATTTGAACACTCTTTTATTCCCTGCTAAGCTTCTGGTTTTTTCATGCTTGTAACTATGCAGTGGGGCTGTTTACTGGAAGACAGTTTAGGAAGAGTGCTCCTAGTAAGTGGATAGTGACTTAAAGAATAAAACTCCAACACAAAACCTGCAAGAATTTGCTCTTCTGTCTTCTCTTCCTTCTCCTTTGCTTCTCTCATTTTCTGCCTTTACTTTCTGTTTAGTTCTCTAAGAACTGGAAAATACCATTTTCCCTGTTCCTTTCAGTAAATAGGCTTAGTTGTGTATGGTTGTAGTAGGTGTTGCTTCTGCAAAAACCCTTTTCCAGTTTTCCTGCATGCATTTATGCAAATCCTTCACCGTAACTTCTCTACCTGAAGTAACACCTGCAGGAGAAGGGAGAAAGGTTTTTATTAGCTAACTGCTTTCTTCCTAGTATCGTGCCTGGTGTTACAGCTTTAGTTCTGCATTCTAGAAATCACTGGGAATTTCTTAGCTGTCTCTGAGATTTGAATGAGGACCTTGGGGCCTTATTTCCAATCCTAGGCTTTAAGAAAGATGAACTAAATATGGGCATCAGTGATGTTCATTCCTTATGATCTGTATCAAGTCTTTTGTTGGAAGCAAGATTTGCAATGTGCTGCATCATGTAGCTGTAACTGAGCTATTTTCTCATTTTATATTGGGAAAATAGTAATAAAAGGTTAAAATGTGGGTAACAGATATCATAATGAAAATTCAATTGTGATATATTTTACCTTTTTTTTGGTAAAAACAGGTTGGAAAAGCTCCAAAGGACAGATTATGCAGACGGGCAAGTAATACTACTTTTGTCTGAATGGGAAGAAATAATTAGAATGTCTTAAATTTAATACTGGTTTGTGATTTATTTTTGAAAGTTTAAAAAAAAATTGAAAATGTAGTCCTAGGGAAGGTGTTACAAATTTTAAAAAGTATAAATTAATTTTTATCTGAAAAAGCAGATTAGAACAGTAGTATAACCTGAAATATTGTAGAGGGTAGGATTGAGACTGTAAGATGACAAATTGCTATTATTTTTCATGCATAATGTCATTAGTTAAAACTTTTTTGGAAGACAACTGATATGATCACAAAATTAAATTTACTAGGTGGCATTACTTGATTCAGTTGTCATTGGAGATACAGTATTATAAATGGCTACATTTACTTTATTCCAAATTTTCCTGTTAACACTTTGTTGTGCTTCATTAAGTATTTGTTTACATTTAAATATACCAGGTTAAGAAACTGAGCTGAACTATGTATTTTATGTCAACAACTGTCTTCTCAAACATAAAGAGCTAATAAAAGCCTGTTTTAATTCCAGCTGAAACAATTTAAATCTTACTGTTTGTTACCAGGACGTAGGGATGAGTGACACAGCAATGACAGCTTTTCTTGGCTGCTGTTCAGAACTTCTGCAAACTTTGCTAGAGGTAAATTTTTATTTTTCCCATTGAAAGCAAGGAACTGATGGATTAAAATCTGTTTATGAAGACTGTGGTTGTACTAATTTCTGTACTGTTCAGTTCAGACAAATGTTAAACATATTCTAAACAACATGAAGTTTTCTTTTTCATTTCATTTCACTGCAGAGCACTTGTGGTTGAAGGCTTTGCAGAGCAAGCCACTGCAGGAGGTGTTTAGTGTGTGACTGCTCTGGTGTGTTGCTTGGCAGGCAGACGTGAGCAGTGATGAGATGCAGGCCCCTGTGCTGGACACTGAGGACGCCTGGCTGTCGGTGGAGGGCCCGGTGTCCATCGTGGAGCTGGCCCTGGAGCAGAAGCGCATCCACTACCCGCTGGTGGAGCACCAGTTCGTGCTCTGCACCGTGCTCTACGCCATCATGAGGCTCTCCCTCAAGGGTGTGAAGCCACTGTCACTGTTTGACAGCAAGGTATAGCTTTGAAAGCAGATAATGGAATATTGCTTTAATTAGTACTCCCTTCCTCTTGGGATCTGGGATATTTGCTGGCTTTCGCACTTTAAGCAGTTCTCACATGATTTTATGGAAACCTTTAGTCCATTGCAGTGCATTAAGGAAATTGTCACCAGAATTCAGGCAGAGACTCAAACCTGGTGAGCTTCCTTATGAATAAAAGATTTGTAGTGACCTCAGTTGCATGAAGATCAGCTCTTTAATTATTAGCTGGCCTGGAAATACTGCATGGTCAGAACACTGGATGACAGGTTTTTCTGGTTGCTTTGAGAAGTGCAGACCAGTGGAAACATAAATATTTAAAGGACAGGAATGTTAGTGTTACTGTTGTATCAATTATTGCTGATGATTATTCCAGAATTCCCAACATCTCAAAAAGAATAAACCATTTTTCATTTAACCCATATAAACCACTTTTAAAAGTCACTGCATTTAAAATGCAGCATATTACAATCAGAGCTTGATCCTGATACCAGAAATTGAGCTTTCCTCCTATCATAACCACACTTTGATGCTAAGAGAATCTGAACACAAAGTACTGGTGCAGACTGTGGTTTAGTTCCTGCTGTGGAGAAAATAATTTAGTGCTGTAACACTATTCAGATTTTTTTCTAAATGATTTACTGGAATTCTATAAATGCAGAATATTACTTTCCTTTTGATGTAGGCACGTGTCTGCAAGCTCTCACCAAGCCTTTGAGTCTGATTTTAGCGTTTTACCACAGGTCAAATTCCATTGGTTTTGTTTTTTTAATCTGTTCACAGAAAGAATTAAACTACCTTTTGTCATGTAAGAGTGCATATGATGTCTTGAGTAAAATCAGATCCTATTCCTGTGCCTCCATTCTTCTGCATACAAGTGTTGCTATTAGCCATTTTCTTTTTGCCTTCACTTAAGGTCTCAATTTTCTCTATGAGCAAAATAGAAGATGCAATACAAAACAAAATTAAAGAAGTAAAGTGGGCTGCTTAGTATTGGATCAGAGTGGATTTGTTGTATTGCCCTGTTTCCCTGAGACCTGTCTTTGGTTCTTAATTTTAGGGCAAAAATGCATTTTTCAAGGACCTTACATCAATTCAGCTGCTACCTAGTGGGGATATAGACCCAAACACGTTATCCCTACGACAGCAGGTAGGCAGAAGTTTTGTACTGGAAATTCTTAAACTTCTGAAGTTGCAGATAACCCTGAGGTAACCTGTGATTTTTGCTTCAAAGTTCTTGCTCAAAGTTGTGAGTGCAGCGGTTCAAACACTGTGTTCACCACAGAAGGACAGAGAAGTCTCAGAAGAGGAATATTTTCCTTTTGAGAAGGGGAAAAATTGGCCAACTTTGGCTGCAGATCTGGCTCAGTATCTTCAGGTCTCTGAGGATCTGGTCAGAAGGCATTATGTCTGTGAACTGTACAGTTATGGCATGGATCATCTTGGTGAAGAGGTAAGAATAGCTTTTAACATTTTTCAACACTGTCATGTATTCTGCTAAAATTACTTTTCACTTGCTTAAGATGCCTGGAAGGGTTATGCAGGATTTATCAAGCTAAAAAAATCCCCAGGCTGAGCAAAGTCAGAGACTATAAAAGTACCTTTCCAGAACTAATAATTACCTTTATTTTTCCATTTTCCCAGTAAGAATCTGTTTATTGCAACTAGTGGAAACCTGACAGAGTTACATTACTGGTTTAACTAGCATGGCCTTTTAAATTTTATTCTATTTGACAATTTAAGGAATTGGCTTCTTTTGCTTGTAATGTCTTTTAGGAAAGAAAAAAAAATAGGACAAAAAATCCCCTTCTCTTTCTTGAGGGAGGATTATGTCGCTGGACTGTAAGACAGATCTTGTGCTCCTGTTAATCACTGTCAAGAGCAATTCTCTGCCTTGTGCTGCTCTGAAGCTCCGACTACTGTGCTTTGTTACAATAACATGTAACACAAGAAACAGTGTCAAAGACGATTGTCCTTTTAGTATCAAGAACTTTATTTTGTTGCAGCTCTTCGGGCATCCAGCTAAGTGAGCTGTGTCACACTGAAACTGTGTCCCTTGGGTTTCTCTGCTTTCAGGCCTTCGTGCTGGTGGCTGACAAAGAAGTGCTGGCATCCCAGCTGCTCATGCTGGCTGGGCAGAGGCTGGCCTTCGCTCTGCTCCACGGACAGATCAAGGAGGGCATGGAATTCCTCACCAGGCTTCCTCCAACACTGAGCACTTGGCTCAAAGCTATGGTAAGTTAAGCTCCAGTTGGGAAAGCTGAATTTTCTGCACCAAGACAGAGACTACATCTGAATGGCCCTTTCTTACTCATGGAAATAAGATTTCTCTTCTCCAACCCCCGCCATATTTTTCCTTATGGTAGCTCTGTTTCATGAAAGGTAAAGCAGTTTCATGGGTCAAAGCATCAGCTTGATTGTGTTTATAAACATTAGCAATCTGTCTTATAAAGGTTCTGGAGGGCTCACCTGTGAAATGGCTGAGATGCTGAGTTTATTGTTTCACACAGGACCCCCAGGAAATCCAGAACGTGGAAGTGCCAATTGCAACGACAGCCAGGCTGGTGAGCAAGGTGATCGAGCACCTGCCTGAGAACCACGGGCAATACAGCCTGGCCCTCAACCTCATCGAGGCTGTGGAGGCCATCCCAGCCTGAGCACTTGTGCAGCAGAGCAGGCTCTTACACAGAGTCTGAACTTGATGGGAAGAAAATTCCATGGGGCTCTAGTTAAGCAACAAAAAGAACAATGCTCTCCCATCCCAGAATTTCAGAAGGTAATTTTAAATTGGAGTATATTTTAAATTCTGCACTAGTAAGAATATGTTTAGTTTCTAGTACACTTGTCAGTATCTGAACTGCTTTGTTATTTATTTCTGACTTGAGTGCTTTATGCAGTTGTTTAAATTGGGTATATTTGACAGCAGTTTTAGTCTTTCAACACAATCACATCTTGTGAAATTCTGTATTTCATGCTGGCAGGAACTGCTGCACTTTCAATGTTCCATGTATGATTTGTTTTCCAAAAGCAACTTTAGAATTAGACCCAAGAAGAACTTCAGTCTCTGAAGTTACCATGTAAAGCCAATACTGCTTTTTCTGAAGCTCGAGCTGGTGTTGGGCTCATGCCTTGTAACTGCATTATGTGACAATGACAACTGCACTCGATGTAGGATGAAACATGCTGGGGCCTTAGGCAAAGGGAGGACAGCCTGGGAAGGAGAACCCAACTCTCCAGCAGGACTGTGGACACATCTTTTAGTCCAGCTCTCCCTGTGTTGTCTCTGGGGTGCTGGGCTTCAGCTACAACTGGATTTACATCCCTCTCCAGTATTATTGAGCTCTGCTGAGTTTAAGTAGGTCAAGGAATGTCTTATTGTAAGATTGTTCCTCCATCTTATCACTGTAGGAGATGTAGTATGCTATGAATCTCTGCACATGTTAACTTGTAGTCAAAAATGCTTAAAAAGTTGATCCAACTTCTCTGAAGATTGATAGTACTGAGTACTTTAGCCTTAAAACCCTTACTTTATTGATGGTACCTACAGGGAATCCTGTAGTATCTTCACTATTGAAATGGTGTTGCACATGGTTATCTGGCATTGGTGACTCCTGTTCACTACTTTTCTGAAGGGAAGCCAGGAGAGAAAAATGAAATTGGTGCAAACATCTTGTCTGTCAGCTGAAATTACCAGCTCACTCCTGTAACCTGCTCCTCCTGCATTATATGTAAGAAACATTTGTAATATTCTGCCTTGCTGGAGACAGAATTTCGAATTGTGTCTTATCTTTCTGGAGTATGTGCTGCTGTCATCAAAGGGTTTGACTTGCCCCCAGAAAGGTGATGCAGGTGGCTTGTTCTGCAGCCCCAGTTCCTGATCACTGCACTCCAAGGCAGCTGGTGAAGGATTCTTGCTTTGACACTGAACGTTTGCCTTCCTGCAGACAAAGAATAGTCAGAATTCCAGTAAAATTCCCTGGTCTGTGTTCTATTGTACTTCTCTACTGACTTCCATAAATGAGGTTAAAACTGAGCTGTGAAGGAGAAATGGAAGAGGCAATATCATACAGATGCCATGATCACCTTCCTTGACAGCACCTCACACTTCATGCAGAAATGAGTGAGCTTGAGATTTGGTCATCATGGAACATGAGGAAAGCTGAGTGTTCCTTAGCTGCATTCCATTCCTCTATCCTGGTACAGCTGTGTAAAGGAATTTACTGTAACTGAGCATCATGTCAGAGCTGACACACTACACCAATCAAATCTGTAATGTATTGTAAGTAATACTCTGTATATAGTGCTATTTTGTGTTTAATTTGCTGTGGATTTGTGTAAATTGATTAAATAAAATTTGAGGTTTCATTGTGTCTTTTCCTTCCTTTTAGGGAATGGTGGTCACTACTTTCTCTGCTGTTTTGTAGAGAGGGTTGGTTCTCTGGGGTGATGCTGAACTACCAGCTGCCAGTATAAAAATTAAACAAGAGCTGGCTCACTGGGGATTTTCTCTTAAAGGGAAGTGAACTTGCCTAGAACACAAATTGCTAAGAACAAGTAAATCAGTTATTTTTAACCACCCTTTTTATTAAGCTGAAAAGTGATATACAAGTAGTGTATATATATACACACATATAAGGTTCCCCAAAATACATCATACTCCTGCTCAGGCTGGGGCTTAAGCATCTGCTTCTACAGGTTCCAGTACAGCAGACCTGCTGCTTCAGCCACTTTGGAGCAGCTTTTGCATAGGCATTTTGTCTTCATGTGCTCCCCTTTCCAGCAGCAAGGACTTGGAGGCACCGTGGGCAGGGAGTGCTTGAGGACTCGGCTGTGTATCTCCTGCAGCGAGGGCATTTTGCTTTGGCAATGGGTCGGGCTATAACTTTGTATGAAGATTGTTCACAGATGTCACCACCTGTCAAAGAAAGTGTCATTGCTGAGAGAGAGGCTGGAGCTGCAGGTAAGACTCAAGCCATGAACAACCCTGTGTTGGAGTGCAGGAGCCTGTCTGGAATGGTTCTCTTACCTTCCAAGTTAATCAGAAAGGTTCCTTTAGTGATGTTTGCATCTGAAGGGGTTTCTTTGGGGAACTCGCTCAGCAGGGTTGTCTGGGAAGCCATCATTATCTCGTTCAGCTGGGAAACACTGGAAGTCTCTTCAGCCTGCAGTGCCTGGAGGACAGAGAACTTTCAGACTTGGAACTTGGTTTTGTTTCTCAGCACCATCCATTCTATAAAATAAATGCTGAGCTGTGATTCCTAATCAGAGTGGATGGATTGAACCAGGAGTCTGATTTACTCCTGCCAGGAGCAGGAGGACAGATGTGAACTGCAGTGTCCAAGAGAAAGGAGCCAAGCAGCTGCTTATGAGCCAGCATTCTGCTCTCCCAAGGGATAGGGCCAGCAGCATCCCACCTCAGGATGCTGTATTAGAGCACTGCCAGCAGGGTGAAGGTGATCCTTCTCCAAGAAAGCACAAAGCTGAAGCTTTAGTATCAGAGTGGTCAAACAGTGGTGCAGGTAACCCAGAGAGCTCATAGGGTCTCCATCCTCCGAGGTACCCAGAAACCAACTGCACAGAGGCTTGGGGAACCTGTTCTAAGCCTGCCTGAGCAAGGGGCTGTGCTGTACAGGCTCCAGCAGAGCTCTCAACCGTTCTTTGATTCTCTGGTAAGTACAAAGTGGAAGGAATTTTTCATACACACAGAGCGCTACTCTTAGTTGCGTTTTTTACCTCCATTAATTCAAATAGCAGCCCAGGCTCAATTACAATGATGACTTCATATTCCAAGGCGTTCTTGCCAGAGATGGACCCAAGGAAGGAGTCTCTCATTGCACATGCACCTTCTATTGCTTCCTCAATGCCAGGCTTCTTCCATGCTGAGCTTGCATTAATCCAGCCAGTACGAAACACACCCTCTGAGTCTTGAAAGCAAAACAAAGCAGTGCTTACTATATCTATTAGAGCGTTTATGAAATGAATGAAAAAGAATGGCATGTTTCTGTAATTGCATTCCTTGTAACTGTGCAATTAAACAGTGCCACTTAAGGAATTGCTTAGCAGTGATATGTGCTTTACCTTTCTTGTAAGGGATGTACTGGAAAACCTCCTCTGCCAAGTGGGGCAGGATGGGTGCAAAGGAGCGAACAACAATGTCCAGAGCCTCTGCCAACACAGTTTGACATGAACGACGCTTAGGATCCTTTGCCTCTTCACAGTAGAGTCTGCAAGACAGCAGAGAGTATTCCTGTGTTCATGTTTCTGGTCAAGAGCCACGCTTTTGGGACTGTCAGAAGTCTGACCCAGCCAGCCTTTCTAAGGAAAGCTTTTCTGGAGTGCCCTTCCCTAGGCAAGCACAGTGGGCTGCAGACAGGACCATCTGCATCTGCAGCCACAGGAAAGGAGATTTGCTACATATTAATTTGGAGAGAGAATCTGTCCTCAGGAACCTGAGCCTGCAGCTGTCAGCCTTTTGCTCTGGTTCATCTGTAAACCTCAGCATTAGGGCTTCTTTCTCTTCCTCACACTCCTCCTTTACTCATGTCCTGGCAACTTAAGATCAGTATAAGCCCCACCCCTCCTATCCCATGAAACAGCCCTTGCACATTTACACAGGATCTGTCACAGCCCTAGGATTCTTTTAATGATCTAAAAAACCAGATAAATGGACTCAGTTGCACAGCTAACTGCTAGAAGCCCTTCCTCCTGTCTTCCCAAATTCAGACGCACACACTTTCTGGGTATTAATATAGATCCAATACTCTGTCTTTAAATATTTATTTGGTTTTAACTGTGCTTGTTTGATGACCTTTTAAAGTGTTCAGTACTGCCAGTGGACAAGAGAGAGCACAACAATGAAAACCACTCAGCATTCCCCTGGAACCTTACTACCCATTACTTTTTTTTTTCCCTTTTAAAGGCAGCAGGAAGAGGAACTCACCTGTCCTTGATCACACTGAAATAGAAGTTAGATAAGCTTCTGGAACAGAATGCTTGCAGCAGTCGAACAACTTTGCTATAATCATATTGTTTGTAGGCTTCTGTAACCTGGGAGAGGGAGGTGAGAACAGTGCATTGGTCTGCATCACACAGCATACAACGACAGTCCCTGATAAACTAAACTTACAGAAAATGAAATGGGTGGCACAAAGTCTGGCAGAAAATTTAAAAGTCTTTCAGAGGGGAAAAAAAACTAAGTCAATTAATAGTTAGGCCAAAGTAATAATTTTCATTCAAGTTTGAGTGGAAAGAAAAAGGGGAAATCCAAAACTATGCCCATGATTTCAGCAGAACAGTTCTGAGTGACAGAAAAGACAAAGTTCTGTACAACAGCAAATTTCCAAAGCTCTAGTTTCTGTTTTGTTTTTTAATATCTATCTTTAACAGACTTTTGATTTGAGGCCTTGAACAGTGAGTAGGAAAATCTGGTTGATGTCCAAACCAAATTAAGAATGGTAAAGTCTTTCTCAAAAATTACAATGGGCTTAAGGGAGTGCAGAGTGCGCATTGCATTGAAGGATCCTTTGTGGTTGTAATGTGCCTGCTTGACACACACACTTTACTCACACACCTAAAGAAAATACAGCCAATGGAAAATATTACAACATGTTCATCTAAACACAATTCCCTCCTACCTTGCTGCCATATTCGTGCAGTAAGTGCAGCATGTATTGATCCACTATGTACATCTCTGCAGGGGGGATGGAATCTGTCTCTAGATTGAAGCCCTCCATGTTTCCCAGCATGAAGCGTAGCGTGTTCCGGAGCTAGAACAGAGCAATTGAACATTATTTGCCTTTGCTTTAGATGAAACACAAAATGCTCATATTCCATCATTAACTAAAACTGACTACTTTTCAAAATGACTGAATAGTCACAAAAGCATCATGAAGAACACATGGCAAAAGGACCTACAGAAAAATAAAGACTGGTTGTTACCAAAGCACAAAGCTGTGAAAGGAGTCTTTTTCTCAGCACACTTTACTATTTGACCCACAGGTGTAAAGAGCAGTAGTGCCTCCCTAAATAACCTTGGAAAAGCCTTCTTTAGTCTGAAGACTGGAAAGCTTTGCAGGCAATACACAGAGGACCTGTTGCTGGGATGAACAGTGTTGGCTCTGGTGGCTCTTACCTTATTGATGTCATCTCTGGCAGCATTGAGCACCACAGGCCCAATCAGCACCTCCGTGAAGACATTGGATTCCGCCACCCACCAGCGGAGAACGTCGGCACCGTACGGAGGATCTTTGGTGTGATCCTGAGGACATACAGGAAAGCAGAGCCATAGAGTATCTCCAGCTGGCAGGGATCCATAGGGACCATGCAGTCCAGCTCCCTGCTCCTTGCAGGACCATGTAAAACTCCGTCCATGTGCCCAGAGGCTGCTGTGGTTGGAGGCTTCCCCCTCTTTTAGCAGGAGTTACTGCTGAGCAGGGCTAAACCCACACCTGCAGCACTCTGTGTACAGGCAGTGCTAGCACCCAGGTAAGCTGAGAGAAACTCATCTGCAGCCTTAAATCCTTTGAATGCTTATCATTAATTTAGCAATGTTAATATCTAAAACTACATTGGTTTTTCTTCCCCTTCTGTTTTCAACTCTGAAAATGGATTTTCTCCTTTTTGAAAGAATAGGAACAATTATGTTTAATTAATCATATGAGCAAGTCATGCAAGGATTGATTCTTTTGTCTAGTGAGTTACAAAATCTGTTCAGCAGCCTCAGGAAGAGCAACAGCAGGACTGGGGAGGAAATTTAGAGCATCACCGGCAGTGCAACCTCCCTGACCATGGAGTGAAATTTCCAGAATCAGTAACAGCCTGAGAGCAGAGATTGCTGGGCTGCAACTGCTACTTCTGACTGCTCCACTGCCAGCCACACATGGTAGGCTCCAGTCAGTTTGACAGCAGAGGTTCACTATTTAATTTTTTTTCCTATTTATTATTCCTCTTCTCCATTACTCCATCAACACTGGTAAAAAGGAACCATTCTACACCCTCTGTATAATTTTCTTTTCTCTTAGCAGAGAACAAAGGTAAGGGGTTTTCTTGCACTACAGCAGAAGCAACACAACTCCACATTTTCAGTCCAGCCAAATGGAACTGCAGCCCAAGAAGAGCCTGACAGAGTTTTGCTACCAGACAGCTGCAGAATCTGGCAATGAAAGGTTGTAAGTGGCAGTTCTGAGAAACTCAGGAGCTTGACCTACTTCGCCTCCATTGATGACGACATCAGGGTCAACCACGTTACCAACAGATTTGGACATCTTCTCCCCTTTCTCACCAAGAGTAAAGCCATGAACCACCAGAGTCCTGCAGGAAAGATTTTAGTGAAAACAAAATCCCAGGGAAAAATCTATGCTAAGAATAGATTTCTAATGAGGATATTTTTAAGTCAAAGCACATAGAAACCCCCTGTTTTAGTGAGCCTGAGGCTTCATACCCTGAGTTCAACCAACCATGAATACACCCCTTACTACCATCCAAGGAGAGCAAACAACTTCATTTTCCTCATTTAATTTTGTTGTGCAAGCAACAGATTGTTTAGATACCCAGGGCACGAGTATTTCAGATTAATTAAAGACTAAAGTGTTATTTACTTTTTAAGCCAATACATTTCCCAAAATTACACAGCCTCCTTGCAGCTGAGCCACATTCCCCTTCCCTATGCTTTCCATCTTCCAGGAGATAAATGGTGTGCCACAGCTCCAGCAGAATACAAGCACACAGCTATTCCCAATTCCCTATGGCCTAATGCTGAATAAACAAGTCAATGATCATGGGAAATTTGCACACTGCACTTCCTGAATAATTTCTTTAATTATGGGAGTGGGAGAGATAGCAAAAAAACCAGACTTGTATCTGATAATTCCTAAATGACGAAGAATGAAAACATTATTACAATTATGATAGAAAAAAGTTAAACAGTAAATTAACTACAATCTGAGAAAAGCTTTATACTGAAAATGTAAGAACATGAAATCAGATACTTGGTACTGGTTTGATTTCTCTTGTTTATACACTACTGTGCACACTCCAAAAGCCCAGTATTCAGTAAATGAACTAGAAATGTGTTTGCAATCCACACACTTACTTGTATGGTGCCTTTTTCCTTGTTGCCACACTGGTTAAGAGAGAGGACTGAAACCAACCTCCCAGCTGGTCTTTTCCTTCAAGGTATGTATCTGCTCTTTGATCTGCACCTTTAAAACCAGAACATTTTATTTAGAATATCAGAGCTTGTATCTTAAAACAATTAACACACAAAATATCTGAAAGTGATTAGTAACATTTATTTTGCTTTTTAAACCCAATAGGTAAGTTACTTTTCTAAATGGTGTGTGGCTACTTTACCATGATACAAGGGATTCATTAGTATCACAATTTTTAAAAGAATCCAAAATTTCCAACACTCCAGAATTTAACAAATAAGCTTGTTCTCTCCCAAACTATATAAATTATGAAAAGAAGCTATCATGCTCAGATTGCTTCACAGAAGTTCTCAGAATACTTTCCAAGTAAACTCCAAGTACTCCTAAACAAACTGGAATACCCAAGAAAAGTTCACATTCTTTGGAATTAATAAAAATCTATGCCACCATCTGAAGCTTCCCCTTTTGGAATTACTCAGGGTGCAAAGCACAGAGGGAACATGCCCAAACTGCCCATGAAAGGCATTTACAGAGGAGCAGGAAGCTTTGGCAGTGACCACAGCTCACCTGTGACAGAATTTACATTTTTGGTCACTGGTATTCTCGGAAGAATAAGAACTTTGGGAAAGAGTTAAGACAACATGGGAAACAAGAAAGCCTGTTGGGGATAGAGGCATCTGTAAACCTGGCTTGCTTAGCTTGTTCCTGTGAAGGCTGAGTAGAAATATTATTCCCTGTAAATACACAGAAAAAAAAGAGGAATGCTAGGGAAGAACAAGTGGAGCTAATGAGTACTTTAGAGGAAGACTGGGCTACAAGGCAGGCAGGGTATTAGCTGACTGCACATGAAAGGCAGAAGAGCAAACCCAGCTATTCCACAGGGTTGAGGGAGGACAGGACAGTTTACATGGCTTTACTGGTGGAATTCTGTCACTGTACAAAAAGGTACAAAACTTGTTGACTCAAGAAGTCCCTCCTTGTCCTAAGCAATCCCAGGCAGGTCACCAGAGTGAAAACAGAGTAATGTGGAACACAGCAGAATATGCAAGTCAAAACCTACAAAGGTGCAAAACCATACACATATTTGTCAGGAATTTAGTTTTGATTCTACAAGTTATGGTGTTGCTTTCTCAACATTTGGATAGAAGTTTCTCAACTCAATTTTTATTCACTATCTCCTTTTTAGTTCTTCTTAGGACCCCTGAGACAATGCTTCTTTCTGCTGCTGACACACTTGATTTATTTGTTTAACTTAATGGAAGTTTCGATATTTAGATCCATCCTGCAATAAAGGGAAGTTCAACATTACAAAGGTCAAGGCCACACAGTTCCAGGTAGCACAGGAAAAATGTGTGGGTGGATATTACGGTTTTTACACATTTGCTTATTCATTCAAGGAAATCTACAAAGAGTCTGGGGTTTAGAAGTACAATAAGTAAGAAGCAGCCTTTGGATTAAGAGACTGCAAAAATACTTGTGAGGACAAGATAAAAAAGGAATATTTGTGGTAAGGGAGACAGCAACATTAGAAAATCTGTAACAACACATTTGTTATTTACACCTAGTTTACTAGCCACTGGTTTTAGAGAAGTGAACTTTTCATGGAAATAGCAGTAGTTAGAACTTAGAGGAGAGAAGAATTTCAACAAATAACTGATTACAAACAGCAAACTGGATTGGGCTTTTCTGACAGGATCTAGTACATCTGGCAAGCTGGCTACTGGTGCTTGCAAAGTTAACAGAGGCCTGAACATTTTATCTGTAAAATACAAACATGGGGTTTGCATATAAATTACCTGCCTTAGAAGTTGCTCCCCTTCCTCAGTTTTGTTAAAGTTATGATTGTTATATATAAATTAATTACAACAGCGCTCGGGTTTTTTTGTTTTTTTTTTTGGTAAATGGAGAAGTATGTCCAACAACCCCAAAGAGACTTTTTTGTTGTTTATTTTAACAGAGGTATAGTACATAGGTCATTAAAGAGAATTACAATTTATGATCCTTCTGGTTTGGATTTCAAGATTCCATATCTTTGATCTTACAGACTTTGACTTTTAGATTAAACGTATTGTATTTTAATGCCAGGAATAAACCAGCTAAGATAAATTCAAGCCTCTCAGTCAGCATAAAAGTTTAAACACTTAGATAGGCAAGTTGTAAAATAATCACATTCATTCAGTTAAACATTAGCCAATAAGATAGGGAAAAAAAGTTATGATGTTGAAAACTACCATCATTGCAATATCCACAAAACTGGGTAAAAAGCTGTGTGACTTTTTCCAGTGGCAAATCACATCACAATAAAGTTCAGTCTGCATTTTATATGGAATATTTTAAAAAATAATAATCTCAAGGTTGTAGTGAAGATGGCAATCTGTCCATGAGGAAAACGTACAACAATTTGAAGACATTAAAGAGTTCTCTTGAATGGATGCTCCAGAAGGAGCTACTGGAATGAGCTCTGTCAAAAGGTTGAACTTCAAGGCAAAAGAACAACAGCAGAAAAAGTGCTGGGCACCACAGCATTAAGTATTTAAAATTAGCACATGCTTTTGAACTAAAGTTTGGTTTTACCATATTTTCTTTTTGGAAGCGGTGGATTAACACACAGCATTGTGAAAATGCAGTTATCCGTGTATGAAGCATCTGGACTTAAATTTTAATGCTGCATAAAAACATTCTTAAAAAAAAAATGTCATGCACATGTAGCAAGAAAGAAATAGGATAAGAGGCACAACAATAAACTGTTCAGTGAAAATAGTGTTAGGCCAACAGAGCATTAACAAAGCAAACAGCATCCCCAGGAAACTTTAGGGGCAGCAGGATTTCAGAGAACATTGCACTTGTGGATCTGCTCTCTGTGATGCCAGTGAGTGGTGTTTATTTCACACACTGTCTACTTGCAGCTGTACAATTTTGGGTTTGTGACTACACATCTAGTAGCCAAATCTCTGATTTTAGTGTGTAAGTTGCACCTTCCTACCTGCCTCACTGATGACGTTTGGTTAATCTGTCATTTAGCTACAAGTGGTACCTTAGGCACACCCAGGCTGGAAAAAGGAAGCCAACCATAATTTAATGGAACAAGAGTAACTTTAAGCCATGTCCATCAGAAATAGGCCCAGTCCCTGGAAGGAGATGCAGCAGGGAAAGCATGAGAAACAGGATTGTGCAAGGACAAAAGGTAATGCAAGCTATGATTTACACTATTGGGCTTGGCTGACACTGAGCAATTCCTTTAACCTCATTCAGCAGAATCTCTCTTCTTGCCCCTCTTCACCCCCTTCCCAACCTGCTGTATTTGCTGACAGCAATCTGTGTGGCCATCAGCTAAAGGGATTCACTTTGTAACCAGCTGCCTCTCCTTTAGTAAGCTCAGACACAGCTGGGTCAAGTGCACTGAAAACTCAGGCCCAAGTTCCCTGAGTTGCAGAGATGCTGGAGAGAAAGAACTATTTTCACAAGACTGGAACTGACAGGGAAATCTGTAACTTCTGTTATTACTGCTGGTTACTAACAGATCATTGATTTAGAATTTTCAATAACTTGAGTTCAGGATAGAGTGAAACAAACATCAGTCTCAGTTTTAGCCATCTTTTATATCCTGCAGTTTCCCTGAAAGTAACTTATGCTGTGGAAGAACCTCTGCCATAAAAAGTGACATCAGAAGACAGCAACAACCTTTGCTATCACTCATCTCCTACAACAAAATTAGTTCTTCTTCCCATTATGACATTATCTTGGATTTCATCATGAATTTAATCTCTTTTTATCCAAGAATACTTTGGGAAGCAATCCCACCCACTAGCCTGTCTGTAAGCCTTGCTGATTATCATTGATATTGGAAGAAAAAAAGCTTTACAATCTGGAGCATATTTGGGAAATAGATGACAAAACTCTTAATTCAACAACTTCTCTTGCAAAGTTTCATAAAAGGTGAGTTAAACCAATAATTTGATATGAATCACAGACTGTACTACAACTTTTGGCAGTGGCTGGAAACCTCAATTACATAGAAAAAAAGGTAATGCAATTTTTCTGTTATTTCTGAAGTTGAACAGGGTTAGGAGGTTACACTGCTGATTAGCCAGTCCCCAGCTTTTACAGCACTGGGGCCACTCCAGCTGTCACACAGCAGAAAATGCCTTACACACACCAAGCTCCAGCAAGTTTCATGAAAAGAGAGGACTAGGTAGAGAAGAGGAACTTGTAATGGGTCCACGAAAGAAGTCTGTACCGTGATAACCCCATCATTTATTAGACACTACAAAATCTATATGGGAGCTTTACACAAATTAACAATGACTGCAGAGTCTTGATTCTGCTATTCCTTATGAAAGGTTATCTCCCTCACACAGGGTTAGAGAGCTGAGGTGTTCGGCCCTTTAACAATGCAAGTTTGTAACTGCATAAAATGACCGCTACTTTGTTATACCTTTCAAAAGCAAACCAGAAACATTTTTAAGGAGCATAAACCTCAATATATGTCAAAGTCTTCTAGAAAATTAATGTTTGCTGATGGTACTGCTGCCTGACCACGTTGCTAAGAAATAAAGCTCTGGTACTAACGTGTTTTATAATTCAACAAGATTCTTATCATGCAATTGTGTACAGAGGGTTTAAAGTCCAACAGACTTGATGTATGGCACCACACTCCTCCTTTAGAAAGGACTCCTGACTTTGCACTATTATCCAGGCAAACAATGTATATTTTACATCTTTTTGTACAAGTATCTGCTACTTGCTGAGTAGCAATTACCGACAGTGGGAGCCATAAATAGCATATAGCAAATATAAATATTTTAAGCTACAATGTACTGCTTTAGTTACTGAAAATAATCAAAAGCGAAAAAGCACACCTACACTTTTAAATTCTAAAACTTAGACTCATCAGCTGATTTCAGTCATGTTCTGCTTCAAATAGCACAGACAGGCACAGACAGAAATTTGTTAACTAAAAACAGTTTAAGAGTTACCAGCTAGCAGCAAAGTACCTTGGCTGTCTGTGCCATGACACTTCTCTGCTCAAAACAAGTACGATGTGATCAACAGTTACACAGTACACCACACAGCAGAACCTTTACAAGCAAAAGCAGCTTTACAAGTCACAGCATAATCTGCCTCAGTTTTGCTGACACCAACACTGTCACACAGAACAGCAATATTTTGTTCTCCAAGTGTTTTAAAAGAAGGATCAACATGGGAGTTCTTTACCTTCCAAAACATGAGCCCAGGAAGTGCCGCTGTCAAACCAAATGTCTAGAACGTCCTGTCCCTTGACATAATCTGCAACATCATGACCACCAGCCTATTGAGAGAACAATTATTAAATAATGCAAATAAAATATTCTATATCATCAGTGCTTTTTAAAGCTAGAACTAAAGCGAATTTGGTTACTAGACCAGTTTTGTATAGGTTCTGTTACCAACTTCGTGAGTGAACACAAAATAATGGAGATAATTTTTGACAAAGAGTTTTCAGATAATTACTGATGGAAATCCAAGGTAGGGCAAGGAAAAACTACAACAAAACCCCCAAATGGCACAGTAGCACTACAGCTTTGTGCTAGCTTAAGTACATAATTGTTAAAGAACAATAAAAAGTTAGGAAAAACTAAATAAAAATTCTAATCCATCTTAATGGCCAAGACCTAATACATATTTGGGCTCATAATGTGGTTAATTAGGATGTCACTTTCCTCCTGATTTAAGAGGAGGATGGAGATCTCTGCCCTGAATTAGCAGCACAAAGCCAATTGTGTGTATTCTGTCCCACTCAGATCTCACTTTTTGAATACTCCTTTCACAAGATACCTTCTCATGAGGGTACAAGACTGAAGAGGATCAAGGAAATAAACAAAAGTTTTCTATTACTTCCATTCACTCAATTGTCTTGAGTACCTGCTGTATCTGAAGTCAGAAGTTTACCTTTGCTACAGCCTCTTTTGACAGGAGTTGTTCAATAGGAAGGGCCCACCATGCATCTGTCCCTTGATGCTCCACTATTTTGATGACATCTGTGATGGTTTCACTGGGTTAGAAGGAGGAAAAAAGGAGTTTATGAATGGAGGAGTAATCACACCTTTCCACAAGTATCCCAGACCCAAAGCAGTGAGAGACACTGATACACAGACCAAGCTATTAGAACCTATGATTTCCCAGCTTCTAATCCAGACAAGACTTCCTACCTGTATTTTCTATTTTTGCTTTCCAAGATGGGAGGATTTGTACAACACACAAAAACTCACATGGATCCCAAATATCTTCTTCTGCAAATACTCCATAATTGGGGCACTCAGAAGATGCCAGCAGCTTGAAAACTTCAAAAATCCATTTTATTTGCTGTTTATTGACCTTGAAATTAAAGAAACTACACAACTATTTCCCCTCAGAATATCTGTTCTTTTTGACAACAGGTTTATTTTTCCTACTGGATACAGAGACCTTGATATCTCATGTAAAAAGGAGTGAGAAAATGACAGCTTTGCAAGTAGCACACATACATACATGTATATATATATAAAACTTCCAGTTGCCTGAATTTCCCCATTTTAGCAATATATTTTTAAAAATTGTAATAAATACAAATGTATTAATCTAAATAGTGTAGGAAACTGAAAATTCTGCACCCAGTAGAGGAATGATAATAAACTACTCAATGTACACTCTGAAGGCAATCTATTAGTTCATATCATATAGCACCAGCCAGGACAAAGGTCCTGAAATGAACATATATTACGGAAATAAGAAAAATTTAAAAGTTAACTAAGCATTTTTTCTGATCTGAACAGATAAGATGTGCAGTTCTGTGCCCTATTTATGACACATTCAATCTTTGGCCCCAGTAGGTAAGACTATGGGGAATTGATTTTTAATATTGCTTAATGCCAAGTCTAGACATAAATTAACATATCTTAAAAAAACAAAGAGGAACCCCACACACTTTGGCTTGCTGACTCACAGAGCACTTGCTAAAGAAGTGGTTTTTAAGACATCTGCTGTATTTAAGGAGTACAACAGATCATCATGACCTGCCAACTTCAAACTAAACCTGCTGTGTTACCCAGGCCACCAAAGGTTTTTTTATAACTCGAAAATGAAAATTTAATCAGTTAACTAATTTCTTGACACAGTATTGCAAAAGGGGAAAAAGTAAAATAACAATCTGGCATAATTATCTTGAAAACACAGAAGGCAGATGATCTTCAGTGATAACTCGGTCTTGTGTCTGGTTTTCAGCACAGTATTTTACTGCACTGCTAATAAGCTGAGCTACATCACTAAAACACTTAATGGACTCTTACAGATTACTTCAGTTCATGACACAAGGTGCAATGGCAAGAAGAAAATCCAGTTTTGCTCTTGACTGCTCAAATTGCAATGACACAACATCAATTTTGTATCAATCAGTCAATCAATCATCAATTAATCAATTTACTTCTCAAAATAAATTCCTCTAGAACACCCTAGCAGGTTCTCTGCAGGGAAAGGCCATTAGGTAGCAACACTCACACACAGACATCCAGTTGGCACCACCACCATTCTGCCCCTTTCAAACAAGCACAGGCATCATTCACCTTCCACTTTCATGGTGGTAGGACACAATTTATGGCTTTGTAACGTGTCTGCTAACATTTATCTTGCTAAAACAACACTGAGGAGCTCCAGTTCTTTCCAAAAATATTTGCACAGAGGCTTGTTTGGCTGTACTTCCAGTTGTCAGAGTCTTACTTCTCCAAGACAAAAGCAAAGAACGACCCCAGCCCTGGTACAATTCCTGGCAGATAGCTGATGTGCAGCCCTTATGTCTTGCCTCCTTTTCCCTAAATCTTCAAATTCAGAAAGCTTGCAGGAAAATCAAAAAAGAAATTTGCCTCAGCCTGGACTAAACTACTCCACTGAATTTGTTTTTTGCAGGATCAGTACCTTCCACTGACAAAGCTGCATTTACATCCTGACCTTTAATTGATGATACTGAAGCACCCAGGACCATTTTAAAAAATGCAACACACAATATTATTTTTCACTCTTTGCCAATAGAATTTTCCACCTTGGATTCTTCTCAAATGCACTATCAGTGTATTTTTAAAGACAGTTATAGACAACCAGTTGTTTTCACCTGAGGATTTCAAGAGCTCTCTCCACAGTTTCAATGGCTGAGCCACAGCCCATGTCTTACCCATGGAACTCACCAGCAGAAGACAAGAGCAGCTAAATCACAAAGGGGATGATTTACCCTAAAACATGTTTATTACCATGTAAAGTATTTATGTATGTTGAGCAATTCAGGCAAGAAGCAATTCAGTGCTCATCTAATGGTTCTGGCCTCAATGAGAGCCAAAAAAATTCTCTGATCAGCAATCCTACCCAGAATTAGTACTGAAAAGCTACCAGCACATCCTGTAAAGCAGAAAACTTAAACAGGAATTAAGGCTGTGTTCCACATAATTTTTCATATTGCAAATACACTTCAGTGGAGGGACACAAACTCCAGTGATGAATTAATTTTCAACCTAAACATTTTTAAAACATTCAACAGGTATTTCGCAATATCAATATTTGGGGGATTTATAAAAGGTGATAAAACCAACTATAGACCCAAACTAACAGTTATCTTGGACAACATATAAAAATATACTCTTAACAAACAACTTTTTCCTTTCCATCAGAGGTGGGGGAGGGGATTGACAAGAAGGAAATAAACCCTTGCTATTATTCTCCCTTGGGAAACCACAATAAAATGCCTGCCTTCATTTACAGTAAGTATTGCCAATGTCACACACACGAGTTGTGTACCCTTGCAGATACACCATTCCCACAAAGCATACTATGGGCCAACCTTTTATCAAGTATTGCCATGCATTGCTATGCCATGCAAAGATTACACTATTAATTTATGAAGAGCAGATTTTTTTAAAAAACATTTTTTGTTACGCAAGAGCCAACAGGTACAATTATGCTACAGATTGAAGTTTTCAGATAAGTCAAAGAAGGTCAGATTTGTGTTATCAATCAGTTACAAGAAATAACGTGTCAAGGACTGTGAAGTCAACTTTTTATTGACCAATATTCTCAAAATTCTATTATAGTTTCAAATCACATCTTAAAGAAAGGTAATATTTTAGCAGTGCAAGTTTTTTTTTTCGCTATACAGTGTTTCCCTACAGAATATAAGTGAACGCTAACATGCATTTCATCAAAGGAGGTAGTTTAGATGAAAAATTTCCAGGGATTTTTCAATAAATCATCCTCCTACAGTCTGAAAAATACAACACAAACACACACAGCCCTTATTATTGTCTCTGCTCTTCTCGCAGGATCCTTATGATTAATTTTACTACAAGAGAAAAATAACTTTATTTAAGGTATCTGCATTGTAAGGAGCAGGATTTTTGCTAAGTGCTTTTCTGTAAGGTGCAAGTGAAAACCACCTTGCTCAAATAACTACTCATCACTTTATAATCTGCAGCCTTCAAGGTGAGCATGATAATTCCCTGAGTGAGCCATAAAGGGCATTGTAAAACTTTGCCCTGTATTCAGAGGCTATCTGGAAGAACTCGCATTACGTGTCCCTGCAATGCTCTGACACCCCTACGGCAATTCACGCTACCACGGCTCCAGCCAATCACCCGGGAGCCTGATATTGATTATGCTGCACACTTATTTAATCTGTTAACAGAAATTAGGCAGCATTAAGATACAGTCAGGAGCAGAAGAATACAGAGCCTTAGTTCTCTCCATCTCCTTTCCAGCAGAAGTAAAGAGGGAAAGTTATCTTCTGCTTCACAAGAACATCAATACTACAGCTGTAAGTATTTAGGGAATGGTAAGCTTCTGTTAATTGCAATTCACTGAAATGTCTTATTATTTTAAAAAACAAATTAGAGCACGGGACAGACCTCCTTCAAAAACATGTTGAGGTTTTCTTTTTCAGAAATTTAATTTACGCGTCAATCAAAGTCACAGGGAAGCGGACAAAAGTCGTGAGGCATTAGAACAATCATTGCAATACTACTATTTATTACCAATATCTAGACAGTGAATTTGTAAAACAGTTACTGTATGAGGTCAGATTAAAGTATGTATCTCACATTTATTACCTGGACTGAGCTACTACTGGAAATGCCATTCTCACATTTTAGTTTTGGAGCTCTTCTTTTCCGTGAGTTACAGAGTTTCCTAGATGGAGAATGTTTTCTCTTGAAATCTATGAAATGTTAAAAGCTGTCATACAGCGTAAAATCTATTTGTGCAAGTACTCCAAATTATTTAAAGTCTTTTTTTCTCCATTTGGGTAGAAAAATCCCACAGAATCTTACCTATGTAATCTTACTGAAAATGGCAATAATGAAAAAGTGCTCTCTCTTTTCTCTGTTTCCTATAAGGCGTTTTAAAAAATTTTTACACTCCTGGTCACAATATGAAGCAACATACTCTGCATAAAAGAATTTAAACATCATTGGTATATTAAATTTCCAACCATATGTCACAATGTCATTGAATCAAATATCTTTTAGGATTATGGGGGAACCACAGCAGCAGGGAGACTCACGGAGATTCTGCATCAAACATTACAAACTAACTCTTGGCTTTTAAGTTAGAAAGACTGGATTGCTGGTGTGGCAAAAACACTGTTAGAGAAAGCAGTTCCGCCTTGAAAGAATGGCTTTCAGCAGCTTTTCATGTGACAAATGCAGGGGCAACTCTCAGAGTAAACATCAGTTTATTTTAGGGAGTTTCTTCTTCTTTTTGGAAGTCTTTTTACAGGTGATACATGAACAGGATCACTCAGGATCGACCACTGGTGCTCTCATATGTAACAGCAACTCCATGTGGACTACACTGACTTCCAGTGGAGATGCTGTTACTTTTGATAGTCACTCAAAAACTCCACAGCAACTGCTACTGAAATGTTGTTTATCCAGCAATCAAGTTAAAAACAGCTCATGTTTTGAAATGCAAGTTATTTACTGGTGTTTTACTTATATTCATTATATATGCATAATTATATTAAATATTCTAATTATATACACCGTATGAAATATCAAAAAGTATGTCAGCAACCTGTTGTAACACTATTTTCAAAATGATAATGCAAATGTAACAAAACAATCAGGCTTAGTTGCTTTTTTTCAGGAACCGCTGTCCAGGAAAGAACTGGTGTCCAGGAAAATGACCTATGAATTGACAGACTGTCTTCTAAATTTGCCTGTCACTTCTATAGGCCAATATTCTGTGCACTTCTCCTACTCCTCTTACAGAAGTCTCCTCCAGTTAACTTTACAAATATTTAAGCTCAGACTTTTTAAAATATTTAATGACTGCTTTACACTTTCCTTTGAAAATTCCACCGAGAATAAGTAGGGCCAGAAGTAAAGAGTACTGCCTATAAATGAGTGTCAGAAGCTATGAGTCAAATGAAATAAATCTGTTTTCAAGCATATTGAATATGTCTGGTTTTTTTCCCAAATGTCCCTCTTTATTCCCCAGATCAATTCTACCCAAACATGCCAGGCTGTCCTTTTGTTCACTCCCCTACAAGACTGACTGCTGGGCCAACACCAACACACAAAAATGGAGGTGTTAAGCTATGGCAGTTTGCTACATCAAAATGCTGCGATTGTCACGCTTTGCACAATTCCGGGAATAATCTCACACAGCTTGAGCAGTCACAAAAGACAGAGGCTTTAATACAGGTCACAGCCTTTCAAGGTGATTTTACTTCAACCTAAGGAATTCCCACACATGCCTCCTTTCAAATGCTGTCTGTCCCAGCTCCTCAGTATTCAGAAGGAGCTCCTGCTTCATGATGCCCTTCACATTTGAGTGCCAGCTGCTGGACTGGTTTTCACTACACTTTTTTTCTTGGAAAACTACATATTTAACAATTTTTAAGCAACACACACACTCTCAAGCCTACTCTTCAACCAGGATACAAAACTATTCCTCAGAAATAGTAGTTTTTTATAGAGACACACATATATTTTTTGCAGGTAAAATGGTTTTACGCCCCACAAATCCTCCACCCATTTATTTCCTGATGTGTGCCAGCATTATCCAGGCACTATAAAGGACATTGTGGCTATTGTGGTCTTTTCTCACAGTTATTGCCTACAGTGAGAGAGCCAAAGTACATCTCTCTGCACCTACACACCCAGTCACACCAGGTGAAGCTAAGGACTACCTGTCTAAAGTTCATTCCCTGCTCTCCACACCCTGAGCCTCACCTACTACTGTCTACTATCTACTGCTTGTGTGCTAAGTACAGCCTCTGGACAACATGCTGGACTCCTGCAGTACATTTACTCAACACCAGAATTGAAAAAAAAGTTTTGCAACAGTATTCAAGTTCACCTCCAGCTGTGAAAACTTCTTATGAATTTTCATAAGAGGTTGTAATGTTAAGGTGTACAAAACCAAGTTACATCAGCATATCTCAAGGCAGACAAAAAAATATGGAACTAATCCAATGAATATGGAACTCCACAATACTCTTTTTATGAGATAACCTCTTAGAGGGCATTCACAATTGAAAACCTCTGTTCCCCAAAGTAAAAGCACTCCTCACAGGACAGAAAAGCATCATATTTGGTTGAGTTTCCTTGTTTTAAAGCGTACTTGGATTTCTCCTGCATTATGCTGTCCAGAATTCCTGAAATGCAGTGTTTGCAAAATGTGGATACTACTAACCAAAAGATGGCAGAATCAGGCTAGCATCTGAAGATCTGAACAAAGCAAATCATATAGCTAAGGGTCAGTTACACTTGAGGCTGGCCTTCACAACCACTCTAATGTTTTGAAACAAAATGCACTTAATTATTCTGCAACCAATGTGGTTATTCCACTTCAGATCTCACTGCCACTTAACTGTAAAAAGGTATTTTAACACAGTACCTGGACTGCTCAATGTACAGTGCTACAATTACAGTTGCTATCTATTCTAACCACAACTTGCATTTCACTGCTTGCTTAAATGGAAAAGCCAGTCATGATTGTCAGCACATTGAAGACAAGGGATAAAAGCAGCAATCAATCTCAAGGGGAGTTTTCAGGTAACTTAAGTATCTAAGTAAATTGATTCCTATTATTTATATACAAGTCACTCCCAGTAACAAGTTTTTGATTGTTCTAACTTACAGCTACATTAGATCTGTGTATAAACAGCTACAAGTAAAAGCATGTATTCCTACTAAGAATAATAAGTTTTATAATACCATTAACTGCAGCACAACAGACAGTGCTTCTTCTGTCACTTTTCAGTGTCTAAGGCTAGACAGGTACCTGTTTATCAAGCATTCTCCCGTGCTCTTCTGATAAAAAGCAGGAATCGGGACGCCCCAGCACCTCTGCCGTGATATGCACCAGAACGTCCTTCTGTCCAGCATCTCCAGCATGCTGTTCACTGCAGATGTTGGGATCACTTTCACTTTTTTCAGTGCATCCTGTAAAGGAGACAGTGAGCTGTTGAACATCTTCAGCTTTCCCACAAATCATATAATGCTTGATAAAAATATGGTACAGATCTACTCTCCCATTCCCAGTATCAAACCACACATTCTCAGACAACTGCCTGCTGCTCTTCAATAACTTATTTGGACACTGCATATACTGTGTATTTCCCAACCAAACCCCAATTCTCTGATTCTCTTCCAAGCACACCCCAAAAATGAGTTAAAAATTACATCAGTGAATCAATTTGAAGTATCTTGTACTGTTGTCTACTTTGAAAACCTTGATACAAACTGTCTGTAGTGGGCTACCACTCACTCCCAGCCCTGCTGAGTAACCACCCTGTTTTCATCCATTCTAGATGAAGATTAATATAGAATATACACCTCATGCCCCAATTAGAGTAAAATCACTGTTACCCTAAGGTGCTGATCTGAATTTTCTGTGTGGATTTACACAACTCCATAAAGCAAAAGACCCCAAGCTTTAAAGTTATTTAAAATAGGACTGTGACAAAATTAACAGGGCAGCAAACAAAGATACATGGCCACACAAGGCTAGCCTAACTAAAAAGGTAATTTTAATAGTGATAAAATCGTCACTTCTGATTTAATTCCTTGAAACATCGTACTTTTAAAAAATGTTTTAGGGGAAAAAAACCACTAGCACTACAAAACTTCTACATGTGGAAATACAATGAGCAAATATACCAGTCAGCATAGCTACCCTGGATTATATCAATATTGACAAGAAAACTCACAACATATTTCGCTTCAACAAGTAATTAACAATTTGCAAGTGCTGTTTATAAACCCTAGAGAAGAACATATTCTGGAGAGAACTACAGCAAGATTTTTTTTTTGCTGATACCAAATAGCATCAGTTGTCTTCAAGTGCCTCATAAGAAAGCAAAATTACATACCTGTGCTGCAGCCTTCACATCTGCTGTGTTAACAAACCACTGTTTGCTGGCACGAATAATCATTGGTTTTTTAGTCCTCCAGTCATACGGGTAACTGTGCACGTATTTTTCCTCTTTTAGCAAACTCCCAGCTGCCTGAAGCATCTTAATGACTGAGAGAAAAAATGAGGCAAGATTCAATTTAAATTTGAAGATATGGCTGCTGTTAACCTCAACTCAACCCTTTCCATAATCAACATTTAGCAAGAAATGCCTGTACCTCATCCATGTTCAAAATATAGCAAATTTATACAAACTCTCAAAATACACCTGCAAGACTGTAACTGATGAAGTAACAAATGGTCAAACATCAAATACGCACCAGCTTCATTCCCTTCTTCAAGGACGTTCTTGTTTTTAAGTTCAGGACCTGCTGCTTCTGTAAAATATCCACTTTCATCCACAAGGCAATCCTGAAAAGAAATAAATTAGTCATGTCAATAAAATACCATATGGAAATTAATTATCGTTTTGGTATTTAAAAGTGAGTTAAATACTCTACTGGGTGACTCCTTTTCTGATGAATAACAAAATATTCAGTTTAGTGAACTGCAGTTTAGTACACTTCAGTTTAGTGAACTGCAGTTTAGCAATCTACCAGGCAAGTGAATTTTAGGTGCCAGAAGAAATGAGCACCATTGCATTTGCACACATACCACAACTATCATACATCACAGTCACTGGCATTTCAGTGACTTTTCAAATAAACAGTGCAAAATAAAAGCAAACCTCACCCTCCCCATCCCCCATACCCTGAATGTTCACTCCCATCAATCACAAACTGGCCATGCATAAAAAGCTGTATTTATGGTTGTGTTTAAAACAAGCTTTGCTGGAAAAAAGTAACAATGACCTACATAAGTGGTGACACTTCTGAGTAGTGAGAGTTAATACCTGAAAAACATTTTCTGTGTTCTCCTTTAAAAACACAAAATCACACAAAGAGCAGAAAAATCTGATTCCAGCACCTCTAAGTTTCAATTAGCAGAAGGAAACTTCATTCTTTTATCCTGATACACATTTCTTTAAGACAAGTCTTGCATTCCTGCAGGCCATTATTGATACTCACACTTCTGTGAATGCTTCAAAACATTTTCAAGTTTTATGCACAAATCAAAACAAGTAATTTTAGGGGCACACAATCAGTTGCAGGCAATCAAGAGCAACAGCTGAAAAGATGAAGTACCGTGGGTAGCTGATGGTGGGAAGCTACGCTGTAATCTTCCATACCATGAGCTGGGGCTGTGTGAACTAATCCTGTCCCTTTTGTCATTGTCACATGATTTGCAGGTAACAGGGGAGAGACTCTGCCTGGAATGGTGGGATGAGCACAAGAACCATCTGCCAAATCTGTACCTGAAAAATACAAATAGAAGATAAAACAGAGCAACACAATTCATGCATTCAGCTTCTTTTATCAGAGAGCAGAAAAAGAATAAGTGTTTAAAAAAAAACAAAAAACAGAATAAATTTTCACTGAAACAGTAGAAAAGACTTGCTGAAAGTCAAGAATCCCAGAGCTTGAGGAATATGCCATATGACAAAATGGTGTTCACAGATCGATTTTCTCCTAAAAGGAATGTGTTTAAGAACTGCCATCACACAGTTATGTACACAATTACAGAAAAGTAACAAATAAAATTAATTACTGAATATATGGGAAGTTAAACAGAACAGGTTCCAATATGAAATTTCTTTATAAGAAGTTCAGCTCTACTACTCTTGGCTGTTATCTGTAAATCACATGATTCAAAAAGACAGAAGCTGTGAGAAAAAACACCCTCAGTAATTTCATCATTAGGTTCAAAAAAAAAAAGACTTCATCTGAAAGAGAAGGCCTAGAAAGAAACCCAAAAAAAAAACCAACAAAAGAAAACAAAAAGTCATATAAACAGATTACTCACCTCCTTCACAAATGCGTATTTCCAGCACTGAATCACTGAGAGGCAAATGAATAAAGCTCACAAATGACAAACTAAATCCCAGCTCATGACACTGAATCCCAAGCCTGTCTGTTCAGAAATGCCACTATGTAGTTTGTTAGGATCCCAACATCCCAATTCAACTGCTTTAGCTTGTCCAGACAACAGCCCCTACAATACCTCAACAGCCATACTTGTACTTAGCCCCCTCCTGTCATCAACAATGGATGGAAAGACAAACTGCATTCAGTGTAATTATGATATTGATACTGAACAGACTTGCACTCAACATTCCACTTTTTCAAGCATGAATCCAGATTTTCAAAATTCATTTGAAACCTGTGGATGGTAATTTGAGCTACAATACAACAACAGTAAATCTGACAGATTCCTCCTCCTCCTCGTATTATTTTAGTGAAGCATATTCTCAAATTATAAACACATTGAATCCATCAAAACTGAAGTAGCTTTTAGACTAAGCAATTTAATATTACCAATATTAAAACATACCTTTACACGTTGATATAACCTCAAACTGTGTGTCCAGAACAGCAGCTGTAGATTCAACTCTATCAGCAGCAAGGATGAAGTGTTGTCCAGTCACTGCACATTTTACAATTGAGTATCTGCAATGCAATCGTGCATTTGTGATACTAAATAATTACAAATACCACAAAGCTACCAGTCTATGAAATGCCTCATCTCTAAAAGACAGACCAGTATGTTTTACATGTCCAATTCATTCATAAATCTCAAAAGTTTCAAGGTAATTTTGCCTCATGGAGGAGAAATAATTTAATAAAAATTTAGACAGAAATTAATGTATTAGTAGATATAGAACAAATATTACAATTGCATAACTTAAAAACAAAACAAAAAGAAACCCCAAACAAAGCCCAAAAAAAGGTGCCTTAAGTAAACTGTATTGGCAGTCCAGAACGTTTTAATTTTGTTGCTAAATACCAGCAAGGACTGACACAGACAACTGAACCAAGTGAAAGACACCTACACTGAGTCTGGCATGTAACAAACTGCTTGATTGGCTGGCACAGTCCAAGGTTGCGTGGTCCAGACTAGCACACTAGCAGGGGATGATCCATCTACAGATGTAAATTAGAAGTACTTTACTCACAATTACAACAAAAACCAAAGCCATCCATCTCTAAAGCTACAGAGGAGCCGTACCTATCACAGAAGTCAGTTTAGGCGGCGACTTCAGCAGCGGAAATTTCACGTACACAGAGCGACTGACGTGCTGTTCATTGTACTCGAGTTCTGCCTCAGCCAAGGCTGTTCTGATACACATCAGACACAAGTTACACGCTGTAACATCAATAGTTATTGGCATCATTGCTAAAATTTTGAAGACAAAATAGTAAGTTGATTCTTACTTTGTTGAAGGGGACCAGAACACAGGTTTATAATCCCGATAAATTAAGCCCTAGAGAGGACAGTGAAGGGAAAAAAAGAAAGTTAGGAGAAACAAAACTCACAAAAAATCAAGACTTCCACAGAAATTCAACATACCTTGTCATACATCTTGTAGAAGATTCTCAGCTGGTTTGCTTCATACTTTGGATCAAATGTAAGGTAGCAGTTGGCCCAATCTGCCATTACACCCCAACGAACGAAGGCGGATTTCTGTTTCTCAATTGCTTTTTCTGCAAATGCTCTGGCTGAAGGGAATGGTTCCATTAAGCACATTGTTTAGCTCACTAAGATCAATAAAATACCATTTAAAATGCACTGTTGATTTTTTTAGTAAAACCAAAGCTGAATGTAGTGAACCTATGCCCTATTATGGTTCAAAATACATACATTTCAGATCGGCTGTCACAAAAAATGACTGCAAAGAGAAAACAGATCCAGGAGTGGCACTTCTTCACTAACACAGGAACATTAAGCACATGCCTTTAGACTCCAAACTTTTTTTTAAGAAAGCAGAGGAAATATATTTTGTTACGAAAAAAAAATTTCTCAAACTAAGTTTTCAACATAAAACTAGTAAGAGTGAAAGTTAACTCCCTCTGTTGATGCTGATCCAAAATTTTCAACATACATCTGAAAATAAGTTAGTCCATTTCATTACCACAAGTTCAAATTAAAGCAGTTTCAACTACTCATTACAAAAAGCTTTGCAGCTGAAAAATGATGCCTTTCAATTGTATTTAAAATTATTTCTTCTAAACAGTTTCCATATAATGCAGACTTTCTTCAAAAGGATGCCTCCCTATAGTTTTGTAGGATTGGTAAAAACAGTCAACAAATACATTCCTACTTGTGACACCGAGCCAAGCTATCCTGAAGGAGTCTGACTTCTACATGCATCTTTTCAATTCCTAATCAAATTCAGCCTTCAAAAACGAGAAGGATGCTGATCTGAAAAACAGCAGCTTCTGGCCACCATGCAGTTAATCAGAACAGACATCCAAATCCCCTGCCCTTCTTTTGTTTGTTTTTTTAACTGAAGGCCAATGCTCTGAATGCTCATTAAAGCAACAAATTAAGCCTGTGTGAAATCACCCCATTTCATCAGATTCCAGTGTGCTCTATCTGCTTGGCAAATATACCAAGTGATCTGAGAAAAAGTCACCAATAGCTAACAGAAAAGGCCACAATAAAGCCTAAAAGCCTTTATTTACCTCTCTTCCGAATTTCCATCGGTGAAAGATTTTCAGCTCCTTTGACTTCTGACAGTGCCTTCAATTCAATTGGCAATCCATGGCAATCCCACCCTGGCACATAATGCACTTTATAACCTCTCATCACATGGAAGCGGTTGGTGATGTCTTTCAAAATCTGAAAAGCCACAAGGGTCAGTTAACACTTGAGCTCCCCCATGTGGAACAGTCACATTTGTAATTAAGCTCCTCCTGTTTAAAAAACACAGATATCAAAAGCTGCAAGATACATTGATATTTAATCCAGAGAAGCTCTGGGTGCCCCATCCTTGGAAGTGTTGGAGGCCAGTTTTGATGAGGCTTTGGCCAACCTGGTCAAGTAGAAGGTGTCCCCGCCCATGGCAGAAGATTTGGAACTAAATCATCTTTAGGGTCCCTTCCAACCCAAACCACTCTGTGATTCAAAGCCTCTGCATTTATTGTTTTTCTTGCCTATCATTTTGTACATTGGCAGAACCTCAGAGACCTCTGATTCAAGGAGTTCACAACCAGTGTAATAGAGAAACGCAGTATAAACTCTCAGGACTTGAAGTGAACAAATCTGACTTGCTCTCATTTTTAAAACACAGAGCTAGACCTACAGCACTGGCCTAGAGCTCATTGCTGCAGCCCAAGCTCTGGCACTGGGACTGTGAGAAGCTGTGGGTCACAGCTCACAATTTGAGTCTTTCTCACTTTGTGGCCAGTGTACTGCTGTGAATCTCAGGGCTCAACCAAAACGAACACTGAGCACTCAATATATGGTATTTATATTTGGGGTATGGTATCTATGTCAAAATATGGCATCCACATAACCATATAATGAGTTTTTAAAAGCCCCAGCTACCAAGACCTCGAAGATTTTAAAGTGTTATTGACTTAAGTGGGAAGGGAGAACAGAGAGCACATGACAAAGTTTTTACCACTTCACAAGAATAAAGTATAAACAAGTAAATATTTACTTTGTTTAATGCATGGCCAACATGAGGGTCTCCATTGGCATAGGGTGGTCCGTCATGCAGACAAAATTCCTGTTTTGTTTTCCTTTGCCTTTGCCATGAGTACAGTTCCGAAAAACCACATTTCTGTAGAAACAGCAAGAAAAAGACCAAAACTATCACAAGTCTCTACGCTTCCAAAAAGTCCGGATGTAAAATTTACAATGAAAGCAGCGGGCAAACAAATGCACTTTTCTAACTCTGCAAGAATAGACATTATTGGGTTTTAAGTACGTAAGAGGATGAAACACTAGGCCTGAGATCATTATCCTAGCACTACACTATCCGGACGGTCGGTACTCTCCTCCAAAACAAACTGTATCAAAGTTGCGACTATCCAAACTATAAATTCCTCAAGAGCCCGAGCTTCTCTAAAGAGCCCGGACTTCTCTAAAGAGCCCGGACTGCCGGGCCAGGAGAGAGCCCAGGCTCGCCAGAAGCTCGCCCAGCGCGGCGGGACCGAACACGGACCGAACACAAACCGAACACGGCACTCCGCCGTCCCGGAGCAGCCCCGCGCCCCTCCCGGGACCCGCACCCGGGGGACCCGCACCCGGGGGAACCGGCCCGGCCCCGGCCGCACCTGCTGCGTCTCCAGCTCCTTCTCGGGCTGCAGCCGCCCCGGGAGCTGCGCGGGGAAGCGGCTGCGCGGCAGCAGCACCGTGTCCCGGTACCGGGAGTCCTCCCGGCTCTCGGCCGCGGCTTCCGAGGCGGCGGAGCGCGCCCAGCCCCGGGCGGCGCCGGCCCGGGCCCGCGCCAGCGGCGGCGCCCGCCAGGCCCGAAGCATCCTCGGGAGCTGCGGCCGCGCTTCCGCCGGCGCGACGGGCCGCGGTCAGGGACACACCGCGCCGGGCGGGCGGCACCGGGACTGCTCCGCGCTCTGGGCTGGGCGAGCGCTTCAGCCCCGCCCGGAGCCGGAAGGATTCGGGGCGTTCCGAGGTGGTTTCGTAGAGGAGAGGGAGCCGGCGCGGAGGCCCCAGCGCGCTGTGGGCGGTGGTGCTGGGTCGCTGCTTGGCGAGGGGACGGGCAGAAGGTCTCGGGGCCGGCGGAGATCCAGGGAGCGGCGAGGCTGGGCGCGGTGAGTTGGCTGCTGCGCCGGCAGAGCTGCTCCTGCCATCCCCGAGCACGTTGCGCTGGGCGCATTCCCGGCACTGCTCCCAGCTCCGGCTGTGCTGCCCTGCACCGGGAATATCCACGGCAGGACAATCGGGAACAGGCTGCCCTTCTTTTTTCTGTTTGGTGAAAGGAGGTAGCTCAGCCCTTTCCCACTTGGAAGTCTGCAGGTGAGCCGCGGTGGGATTCTCACCCCGAGACCTAGCTGCTGGGTAAATATTGCTCCCTTACATAATGGAAAGTTTATCTTTTACTAGGTGCAGGCCGAAGTTTATTGTAAAAAAATAGGGAGCTCTGGTCGCCTGGGTATTGAAGAGTTCCAAGAAAGAAGTCATGGCTTAGCACTTGGATTTAAGGACATTCTCTGTGTGATGTCCATTTTCTCCTTTCATCAGGAAAAATCATAAATTTGGAAAATTAAAATTTGTGTAAAAGAGACTGAGTGAGAACCATCAACAAATCTGTCATGTGTGCTTTGTTAAATTAATTGCTGTCAGCCTGTAGTACTTACATACATCAGAATTAAAAAGTAGAAGAAGAATTGGAGAACTCATTAATTTTATTAGGTATCAAAAGAGGCTGATTTGTCAAGACCATTCTTGGTTGCTAAAATAAAGGAGGGAAGTGAAGAGCTTTGAGGCAACTACTGCATTCACTTATCTAATCAAAAAGGTCCAATACACCAGAAGATGTGGCACACAGGAAATGCAGCCCTATAAAAATTTAAGGCACCTTTGCATTAATAAAATGCTTTGCAATTCATTAGGTAATTACTCCAGAGTGATGAGGAAGGGGTGTTGAACCTCTCATTTCAGTTTCATTTAATAAACCTTATTTTAATTTTAAGGTTTGTCAGGAGATTCTGGTTTTACTGCAGAAAGTATATTTGTTTGCCTTAAGTGTGGCCAAGAAAAATGTACCCAAGAAACACCTTGGATCAAGCTTCAAGAATACAAGATAGTATTTCTGTATTGTTTTCTGAGTCTTTTGAAACTTTATGTGAACATAAAATAAGTCAAAACTTTTGAAACAATTAAGTTTTCATCTCATTTTATGAAGCAGAATCAAATGTATAGTAAAAGGTCAAATGATTTTTTTTATGAGAAGCTGAGCAAGAAATGTTAATGATGTTCGTCTGATAATTCATTTCAGTTCTTTAATCCAAACTTCCCATGTAATATGCTACTTTCTAACTCTTTCTCAGAAATTCTCATATTCCAGATATTTTCGTTATGGAACGAGCTATTTTCCTTCCTGTTAACTTGTTTCACATGATGGTATAGACTTGAAATAGTATATGGCTTTCCATGTGTTATGATACATATTTGCTGTGCAACTTCCAATTGTTTGAGAGCTACTTTTTGCCGCAGGTAGCATTTCCAAAATTTCCTCTGTAACCATTGCTACCTGTCTAGGGTTACTTTGGGTATGGACCTTGGCTATTCCACAGAGCTCCAGAGCACTTTGCTCCCATCCATCAGCCGGAAATAATAATTAATATTAGCAACTGTGCTTTTGGAATTTGCTCGCGTAGTCGCTCCACTCTTTCAGCCTCAGAGTGCTTCTGACTTCACTGATACAGGTGTGGTGTTACTAAAGTGCTCAAAAAGTTCTTTAATTGGCTAAATTTGGGATTCTGATACCTCTGACATTGCTGTTTTGTGAACAGCCATGAACTTGATTTGTCAAGGAAGAAAGGAAAGGTGTTGTATAATGACACTGTGCCACTTAAGCAGTGCTTTCTGCAATTGAAATATGTATGATATGATTGCTATATTACACTTCCCCATAATACATCTTTTGTGTGAGTGATCAGTGAGTTCCTCTGTATTTTGTCTGGCTCTGTGCTCAAGTGTTTTCCTTGGAAGTGTGTCATACATGTGAGGCCAAGCCAAAAAGTGTGTCATCTACACAGACAGAAACAACTGATAAGAAAACATAACGAGGATTTGGCTTTGCATTTTAAAACATGCAGTGTGGTTATCAATACTTCTTTTTCCTGAGCTAAAGAAATGCTGGGAGGAATGCCAGCCTTTCCAAGGGTGATAGTTATTCTACTTGGTGACTGAAGGCCCAGTGAATTGCACTGGTTTGTGCTGGGGAACAGATGAGGAAGACAATGCAATGGGAAGAATGACAGGACATGGAGTAGTGAGGGGAGGCAGGAAGACAGAAATTGATTTCCTTAAAGAAATCAGGAGAAGTTAAACAAATACAGAAAGGATGGTTAAATTCAACTTTTGCATACAAGTTTGCCATATCTGCATGTCATTAACCTACTTTGTGTACACAATTGGCCACCTACAAACCCCTATTTTATAGTCAAACAAAGGGGAATAGTAAATGAAGTTTCTGATGTACTTCTTTGTGTACACAATTGGCCACCTACAAACCCCTATTTTATAGTTAAACAAAGGGGAATAGTAAATGAAGTTTCTGATGTCATCCTGTCTGGTAGTCTTGTGCTTGAGTTCTGGGCACAAACTGACAAAAGTCCAAATTAACTTTCGTTCAAAGTGTGCAAAAAATGAGTACTGTGTGTAGACTTTTCTTTTTCTTAATATTTGTGATGAGAGTTTTTGCAGCTGCTGTTGTTCTTTTTTAATGTCATTCTATTTTAGTGAGAACCAGGTTCACTGTCAGACAGAACATGGATATTTGCAAGATCTTGTCTACAGTAGCTTTACATTCTTGTGTTTGTTAATTGTATTTTTAAAAAAAATCCAAAACTCACCTCATTGCCACTCACTGGCAGTAACCCACTTTCCCCTTTCCAGTCAGTTTAAACTGTATCTGTTTGAAATGTTAGGTAAAATACTTTACATTTTTTCTTCTCTTGAAGAGAGAAATGTTCAAGTTTGCTTTTTGTTTCTTTTCAGCATTCAGCATGGCTTCTCCAGCTCTCCTCATGCGTGTGGTGGCCTCGGCATATTCTGTTGCAGAAAAAGCTGCAACAATTGTTAGAAATGTGATGTCTGCAGGGGATCTGGGCATAGTGGAGAAGGTATTACCTTTTACTTTGTTCCAGATGAATTTCACTTGTTAATCTTGAGTTAGATACAAGTCAACGTGGTATTTTTAAAAATCAGCAGCTGTGGGAGGAAATACAGCTCTCACCTCCCTCACCACACCTACAATAAATATTCCTTTTTAAAGGATTAAAGCAGCCTAGAGAAGTGTCTTTTGACCAGTACTTCTAAACAATGTTTGTGCATTTAAAAGAAACACCATTCATTATGTCCTGATTTCCCTCACAAAACACAAGGTTTGCATAGCACGTCAAAATACCTAATATGGTATATATCCTGTAATTTTTATACCTGTGTTCTAACATCCTTAGTACAGCTTAAAGTACTGTGCCCTTGATGAATTTTAGATTAGAATAAATCAGTGTTTGATTTCCTAAAACAAAAAAGAACTTCAGATTTTATTATAAACAGAGCTTTCAAAATAATTTCAGAGCTTCACATTTAATTCTAAAAAGAAAACAAGTATTAAAGTTCTTAATTTGCTGTAATTTATTATATTGCACTGATGAGCCAGGATCTTTGTTTTGACTACAATACTGGAATAGGTGAAATTAACTTTTCAAGTTAATTCTAGCTTTACAGCTATGTCACAATTAAATATATATATTATTTTTGGTCTTTACATTGAAGGTACTTCAGGTATTTACATTATTAAAAAATGATCAAAAGTAATAGGTGATACTGGTTCTAAGTAAGACTGGTTATACATACTTCTAAATTTTTTGAAGAATGAATACTACAAACACAAAATTAGATTGAAAGCAATGACCAACAGAAGAGGTTCCTGTTTGAGGGATTAGAGATCTTGAAATTCCTTCAAGTTTCTTGCCAAAGGTAGCTGCTGATGGAAGAGAAAGAATGCAAGAGAACCTCTGCATGTGGCTCTATTTTGCAGTCTAAAGGGAAGAGATGCAGAACAGAAAGCAGCAGAAATGCTGCTTCTCATCATTCATCCTCTTTCTGCAGCCAGCAAACACCAAGACCAATTCCAACTGGCCTTACTGAAAGCTTTAGAACATCTGGAAAGAAAATGTTACGCCTTTTCCCTCAACATAGTGACCTCCCATCCATTTATCTAGTTCAAGGGCAGCTGAGTTTTTAGCTATCTCCTCTCCTGATATCCAGAGTTTTCTTTACCTGAATCAGCTCTAAGGTCTCCATTTATATTGCTTCTCTTTGTAGTGCTTGTTGTTTTCCCTCCCCCACTTGGTAGATAGACATTTTTGTCCACACTTATACTGTTTTATTGGGTTCGTGTCCTGGAACAAAGGACATTCTCTGCAATAAACATGATCTTACTGAGTCTAAACTCAGGACCAATATCAATCAAATTAATTAGGGGATGAGAGGGAAATTTCAAAGAAAAATATCGCATTTCACAAAAATTAACCCATAACATGATTCTAAATTTAATAATTGGCTAATAATAATTGGCTAATTTCTGTAGCTGAATAAAACACTTTTCATGTTGTCAGCAAAGATACAAGCAGATAAAATTTTTGATTCAGCTAAGATGCAAATCTTAAACGAATTGTGTTTAAAAATTCCAGTGCTAACAGAATGATTTCTGACTGGGATTCTGTTTCTGGACCTAAAATGTGAAAAAAATGTTAATAAGTTGCCCACTTTCAGATATTTCAGCATGTTATTAACGTTTAAGAAAATACTGTAACACATGTAGCAACATATGTTTGGCTACACAACTTTGGGAAGGCCTGCAGTCATTTTTTGACTTTGGGGCACCAAATCCACTGTTCTATTGTCAGACCAGTCTGTCTTAGCTCTGGGATGCACAGGAAAACTCAGCTTCTTGCTGTTTTTAGCCTGCCTCTTGCAAGGTCACTTATTGGGTTAAAGATTTACCAAATTAGACTTCTTTTTCATTGCAAGTAGATATTCAGAGTGCTGTATGGGCCGCTGTGCTGGTGTATTTTTGAGTACACAAATTGCTATCCACTCTTGGACAGGCTGGACCCAATGACTTGCAGACCAAAGCTGACCGACTGGTACAAATGAGCATTTGTGCTTCCCTGGCACGGAAGTTTCCCAAGGTGACAATCATAGGAGAAGAAGTAAGTACCTGCTTTATTTCATACTAACAGTTTCTCTTGCTGTAATTTGCACTAGAATTTACTTTGGCTGGGTTAGGAAAACATCAGTTTTAATTAAAATAAACCAACCCAAAAAGCAACAAGCAAAGGTATTTCCATCCCATTTCACCTTTTCATTTCATTAGCTTTATGAAGCTGCTGTCATATACACAGCTCTAAGGCAAAATGAGGTGAGTCCAAAACATTTTTCTAATAATTCTGAGAATTCTTTTGTTAGGAACTGCCCACTGATGATGTAACTGAGGATTTAATTGAAGATGGTCACTGTGAAGAAATACTGAAGAAACCTTGTCCTGCTCAGTACACAGGAATTAAAGAGGAAGAGGTAATGTGGTAATGTTAGGGTTATGTCTTTATATTTTACATTATCTATACTGATTTCTAATTTTAGCTAAGTGTGTACAATGAAGAAAGGCTTTTTCAGCGTTGCCAAATTTTTTTTCTTTGAAAACTTAAATGTAGTCATGAGAATCACACCTCCAGAGCTGCAAATGCTGCATGCTTCTGTGTGCAGTAATGGGAAATGGAAATTGGCTTCTTACAATTTGTGATTCTAATTAATTTGGCAGGAATCTAGTTTGGACATAAGAAAGTAATCTCATTTTCCATTTCAGTTTAATCCTTCATACTTCTATTAAGAGATTTGTTGGGACATTCCAGTCAATTTTTAAGCTTTTTTTCTTTTGTTGTAAAATATTATTATTGGCTTCAGTCATATAACATTGTTAATACTTTGGATCTCTTTATTTCCTTACTACCGTAAGGAAACAAAAGCACTAAAATAAAATATACACTTTGTGTGGTGATGTACATGATTTGTATTTGTTAATTTTCCTATTTTTTTTATTCTTAAAGCTTGTCATATGGGTTGATCCCTTGGATGGAACCAAGGAGTACACCGAAGGTTGGATTTTCTTTTAATTCTGTTGATTAAAAATAGCAATATAATAAAGTAGCATATACATGTAGATAGTTTTATCATATAAATTACTTACAATATGGTTTTATATGGCTGATGTTTCTGTACTTTTTGAGTGCTTGAAATGTATTTATTCTAACCAGTACTGAATATTCCTGAGTGCTACTGAGTGCTGGCCAGTTTTTATCATTTCAGAGCGCAAAGATCTGCCTTTGATTCTGGCAGGTTATCTTAAGTTTTTAGTTAAATTTACAATTTTGCATATGTTTGAATTGAAGGATTAAATCTCTTTCACACAGGAATATGCTTGATTAAATTTACATCCTCCTCTCCTCCAAATACCACAGCTGTACTCGTAGCCCTTTCAAAATGAAACAAACACCCTCCCACAAATTACAATTCCTCAGTTATGAGAAGAAACTGTTTTCAGCAAAGCCTAATTTCTATCTAGAAATAGACCTAAAATGAAAGAAAAGAAAAAAATAAAAAGAAAAGCCTCCAGGAAACAATATGCTGAAACCTTGCTTTTGCTTCTTAATGCATCTTTTAGTTGATTAATGTAAAATATTTTAGGCAGACTTTTTCCCCTTTTTGGGGAAAGAAATGTACAACTGTTAAAAAATTGCTAGTTTTGAATAGCATTAAAGAACTCCCACCACAATTACAAAAGAATGTCATCATATACTGCTGTGTAGTTGTATCTTTAAACTTCCTTTTCATTATGTATTAATTATAACATAGCTCTATTAAAATAACTCTGTCTGGGGTAATTTTTAACAAACCTCAAGGCTAAGTAATAAAAAATTGTATCAACATCTGAGAATCCTGACTAGTATTTGCATTTTTAAGATAGCACCCTGCATATTGATTTGTGGACTTTTACTGAAGCTTTATGTTTTCATTAAGATCTTTCTCTTTCTCAAGCATAACTGCATTCCTGTTTTTTCTGTCCAGGTCTCCTTGACCACGTAACGGTTCTTATTGGAATTGCTTATGGAGGCAAAGCAATAGCAGGAGTTATTAACCAGCCATATTACAACTATGAGGTATTAAATAATTGATTTATTTAGCAGCATTGTGTGATTTCTAAATGTTAGTACAGTCCTTATAAAGTACCTGCTGTAAAACAAGTACAAATCAGTGGTGTTGCAGTCTTTGCTAGAAATTCTTTAGTAAATCCATGCAATGGGTGCATTTGCAATGTATAGTAACTACCATAAATCTGCAGCCCTAAATAAACCAAGCATGAATTGTCACTGACAGCTGGATAGAGTGTATCATGCCAGGCTTCAAGTGAAAATCAGGATGGCCAACCTACAGGCATTTACACATTTGGAGATTATTTCAGTGTTATTGGGGGGATTAATTAAAATTATTGGAGTTTAAAGAAAAGCCCTTGAGCTAGTGTGACATGTATCGCAAAATATTTAAAATTACAAGATACTTTCAATTACAGACTGTGCCCCAAGTACAGAAGTATATAAATATTAATCTGCCAGTCACTGGAGGCAGGATGTAATGCACCATTCACAATGTCACAGATAAGAAAAGGGTCAATGATGTCATTGCCTTAGAGGGAAAGAGAGTCAGTTTCTCACTCTGGGCTCTAGAGTAGTTCTTTTTAAGTGCCACTGTTTAAATGTACAGCCCAGTGTTAATGTTATACTCCCTGATATGCCAAGATGCAACTAGGTAGCCCCTTCCCTTTGTGCTTTATCTGCTGATCAGTGTGATTAACCATCACTGTGCCTTTTTTGTAGGCAGGAGCTAATGCTGTGCTGGGCAGGACAATCTGGGGAGTGCTGGGCATGGGTGCCTTTGGCTTTCAGCTGACAGAAGTACCTGCTGGCAAACACATCGTCATTACCACCCGCTCCCACAGCAATGCCCTGGTGAATGAGTGCATCTCTGCCTTGAACCCAGACCATGTCATCAGAGTTGGAGGAGCAGGAAACAAGGTACGAAAACCCCAAACCTTCTGTTTTTACTGGGAGGTGGCACCTTTGAAAAAAAAAAGAAAATTCTCAAAGAAATAATTTGCTTACTTGCATGAATATACAGGAGAGACTTCCTCCACCTTTCCCAGCACAACTTTTCTTCCTGGCATTCAGTCTGCTGTGAGGTTGAGAGAATTTGGCACAGGTGTATTTGTACCAGTGGTCATGCTGGTCATGGCTGAGGTCTGTCTGCCTCAGTATTCTGTTTTTAGGGGTGAAAATAAAAAGCTGTAAGACCAGAATGACTAAATGGGAATTCAGTTTAATCTCAATTATTGGACATGTCCTCCTGTTTGTGTTAATACAGCTTTTGTTCCAACTATCCAGCAGCACATTTGAAAGGATAAAAATATAAGCACACAATGATATTTCCCTTGCTAAATTTCTCTGCATACAGGGAACACTCATTTGGTACATGTTTTAAAGCTTAATTGTGTCATAGCTGTCAAAAACACACCCTCTCATCTCTCTTCTCCAACACATGCAAGGCCCAAAATGGCACTAACACAATATGTATATAGTTTCCACTTCATTTTTTTAGTACTTGCATAAGAAGTGAATTCTTTTTTCTGAAACTGAGAGCAGATTTTTATCCTATGGACTGTATTTCTAAAAAAATATTGACTTGGGAATGGTGATACAGTATAGCTTCTAAATCTTAATACAGTAGTTTCACGAATACAAGCCGCACGGATTATAAGCCGCACCCCCGGTGCCTCGACAATGTTGCTGTCTTTGTCAATAGATAAGCCGCACCCCGAATATTAGCCGCACTTTCGTTCGTCGCGAGAATCCGTGCGCAGCTTTCACAAACTGGCCAATTAGTAACAGGATCGCGGCATAGCGGGCTTTACTGGCTCGGGGCGGGGCCAGGCAGGCTCGGCCCGCTCATGGTTGCCGACGGGGCCGGCTGGGTGGTGCTGCAGCCGCCGCCGGGCTCACTGGCCCCCCTCTCCCGTCAGCACCGCCCCGCCGCTGCGTTTACGTACTCGCCCTGCCGGCGGGCCAGGCACTGCCGCCGCTGCCAGGCTCGCCGGCCGCCCCCTCCCGTCTGCACCGCCGCCGCGTTTCCTCGCCCTGGCCGGCACTGCAGGCCCCCGCACCGCCGGGCTCCCCCACGCTGCTGGCCCCGATTCTGCTGGGCTTCCCCCGCTGCCAGGCAGCCCCACCCGCCGGCCTTCCTGCTTCTGCCATGCTCCCCTGCACTGCTAGCCCCAGTTCTCCCGGGCTCCCCCGCCCTGCTGGCTCAGGCTCTGCCGCCCCCCTGCCCCGCCCTGCTGGCTCAGGCTCTGCCGCCCGCCCCCCACACTGCAGGCCCCGCCTCTGCCAGGCTTTCCCACCTCTGCCGGGGCCGGCCGGGCTCCAGCTTGGCTTGGGGCTGCCGCGGGCTCTCACTTCCGTGTTGGCAGCTTTTAGAATTTTGTTAATAGATTAGCCGCCCCGGAATATTAGCCGCACTTCCGGGTTTCCACCAAAATTTTGGTCAAATTGGTGAGGCTTGTATTCGTGAAATTACTGTACATTTCTTGTAATATCAATAAGGAAATGGCTGGTGTTCCTTTCCTGACTATGAGTACTTAAATAAACTTCCTGGTGTTATTTCTACCCATGTCTAAATGTCCAGATCCTTTGCACTGATTGCCACTCTATTCTTAACAGGTCATTCAACTCATTGAAGGCAAAGCATCTGCTTATGTATTTGCCAGTCCTGGGTGCAAGAAGTGGGATACATGTGCACCTGAAGCTATCCTACATGCTGTGGGAGGTAAGTTCATAGCATTCAGAGTTCCTGGAAAGTGAAACTGCATTAATTTGAAGTTATTTATGCTTTCCATTGAAAGAAAAATGACAATACATGCATCCATAACTGCCACATAGTTTTAAAAGCCAAATCCCCAAATTTGGGGTGTATTTATTTTAATGTTTTCAAAACAAAAGCCTTTTCTTTTTTTCTGTTGGCTACTATCTCACAGTAAAACCTGCTGTCCTACTAACTGAGTATAGTAGTTTATTATTAGCAAAATGTTATGTAATATGTGGACATTGAATTCTCTAAACCAACAAAAATAGGTCAAATCACGCAGTTGTTTTCTGGATGTACAAACTCCAAAATTGAGTCATTCATGTAATTCAATAGAATTCGTGGTCTCCAGCCAACATGAGACACCTTACTTATCTAGGGGCTAAGGGGCTGAAAAGTTATGAAGAGACTCATTACCGAGGATTTGAAGTATTACTGTTTTTTAAAAAATTCTTCTTTTCACATTAATAGGCCTTTTGCCACCATATGTTAAAATTATGGGATTTGATTCCTAAATTCTGTCAAGCAGGGACAACAGGCTTCATAATGACACTATTGACCTCCTCTGCAGCCTGTACTGTTCATAACTGGGATAACTTTAAACAGGGTTAGCTCAAGCACAAAGCAACCCAACCAATCTGGGGCAGCACAGTGCTGTATTTAGCCTTTTGGGTAGGTAGGAGTCTCCTGGTTAAATTAGCTTGAATAAAGATCTGTGTTGCCCTTGCTAAGTGATTTCTAAAATCTCATTTAAAACTAGCTGGGGTGTTTCTACATTATGTTACAGTTTGTGGTATAGACTTACCCTGGTTTTTACTTGAACTGAGGATTTTTCTTTGTTGCTTGTCAATGGCCAGTGTAAAAGCTACTCAGCTAGCATTTTAAGTAATCCATGAGAGAGAGATGTTTTCCTTTTTCTGAGACACAAAGAATTTAAGTATTGTTGAAATAAAATAAACCCACTAGCTATTTAATTTCAATCAATATGAAACCTGCTGTGCTAAAACTGGAAGCAAAGATACTTCACATCTGATGACAGGCATGTGTACCACAAAGACTGCTTTTAGTTATTTCACTTGAACTAATAAACTCCAACTCCTTTTTGCTGGATTTTTAAAATTTTATTTTCTTTTTTGCAGGCAAGATAACTGATATCCGTGGAAATTCATTTCAGTATAACAAGGAGGTGAAACACATGAATTCAGCTGGGGTCCTTGCCACTTTGAGAAATTATGACTACTATGCCAGTCGTATTCCAAACACTGTGAAAGAATCTCTTGTGCCTTAAAGCAGGGAGGAGTCTTCACTTGGCCTGGAAAGCTGAGCTTGGAAAGAAAGAAAGGAAGAAGATGACTGATCTTGAAATTCTGTTTCGTAGAATCTGAACTGAATTCTTTCAGTAAGGTGTGCAATAATTCCAGAATTATACAGAATCTCTAAGCATTTGTTGGATCAGATTGTTTGGCTGTGTTGAGCAGACAACATCAAAGCAGTCATGTTTCTTCAGTAATTGTTTTCTATATTTGGGAGTTTTCCTTCCTCATGACTATGTAATATACTGCTAATCATAACATTGCAGACCAAAAATCATCTTCATATTCTGGTCACAAAATCATGTTAAGTCATGTACCTGATTTTGCTCAATGGTTTTTGTTGTCATTAAGGGTTATTGTGTTAATTACAAATGGACTAAGGATTTGCCTGGATGGATGAGCCCATTTATTATAAAGTTGCCAGTTTTGATTCTTAGAAGGACATCTGAAGTTTTTTGATCTGCACTGAGTTTTGGAATGGCCAAGACTGCTATTTGTTGGGTTGTCTGAGTTTTGCAGGAGGCAGGACACAATGCATCTGGGCCTGGAAATCTCAAATAAGGGTTCATGGATCACTGGATTCATTGAGGATCAGTGAAATGTACGTACAGCAACATTCAGGACAGCTTTGTTGGGAACTCAAGGAAGCATGACAGAGGCAGGAACTCCTAACACCTCTATGATGATATGAAATGCCTTTGTCAGAGTTTATGCCACTGCAGTCTTGGAGCACTTTGGGCATCCAAAGTCAAGGTCACTTTGGCATACTTGGGAATAACAGAAATGCCAGACCTTGAAATTTTCCATGTCCAAATTCTGAGATAAACCAGGTGCCTTTCCAACAGCCCCAGAGTTAAGGAAGTTGACAGTACCACTTCCCTCCTGTGGAACAGAGGTATCTTAGAAGAGGGGAGAGAACAGGGCCAAGATCACCTAAAATTGACTTTGAAATTGGAGATCATGTTTCAGTCAGCTTTCCCATAGGTGTGGCTGTTAGGAAAGCAGGATTCAACTGCCCAGTCCACTTGAACACAAAAGAGAATCAGTAGTAAATGACATATGACTAGCTGAAATTGGAAACTCTAGCCAAACTCTTTTGAAGTCTCTTCAAGCCGAATTTAGGATTTTGGAATTACGCTCTTGAACCAGTGAGGCATCTGTGCTCCTTCTTTTCTCCAGATATTGTGACTCAAGTCCCTTACTCTCACATGATGGAGTCCTAGGGCCTTCTTTTCCCTAACAACGTGACACATACTGAGGCATGCCCTGGAGAGATGCCAGTTTCAACAGACAACACAGAGCTTTGCTTTTCTTTCGTTCTCTGCGTAGAGAAAAGAGTGGCATATGGCAGGTGATGTCAGGGAAGGTGTCTGAACACAGCTGTTTGCTTACATAAAGACTGAATCCCTAAGCTCTCCCACAGGATTTTTTTCTTTACCCTCTGCTGGCACCATAAATGCCAAAGTAGCCTGCAAGATGCACTGCACCCTTTCTCACTTGCTCTCTGCCCACAAGATTAGGTCTTCTAAATAACTACACTCTTCATCCACACAAACTACCTTTAAATGAGTGCCTCAAGGTACAAAAAGTTGTTTTACATCCAGAAGAAAGTTCAAGTTACTTTTTTCTCCTGTCATCGCACAAGATATTCAACAACTCCATGTAGAGTCCTTAGATTAGGTTGTTTCCTCACAGTAGGGTAACACCAATATGACTTCACTAAAAGATATGAACAAGGAAACTCTTGGTAAAGTGTTCCTGTCTCTCTATGTGCACACGTGGAACAGAATCTAAGGGATCTCTTCCTTAGTGAGGTCATCTTAGCCTAACATTTACAGATAAATTAGCAAGATTAGCATTTACCTCATTCTATCATGACACTGGATTAGAGCTGCATATATAGGAACAATGTGTGCTTCTAATCCTTTGATCTAAAGCCTACCTTTCTTCTCTCCCCTCAATTGCATAACTGGTAAGAGCATGCAAGGCAGATTCAGCCTGCTTTAATTAGAACCTTCTTCATATTTTGGCCCATTATAAGTTTAGTCATTCCACATATTGATTGTGACTGAAGTTTGAACCAAGCAAGTACAGTGATTTCACTGCTTATTATACATTATTTTCACCACTATCTTATACAGGATTCTTTAATATGCATGCTGTAGCATTCCCATCAAAATCTGCATGTGAATTTGCAAAACATGTTAAGATAAAATGTAGAACAACACAAAGGCTTGCCTTAATTGTTCTTTCCAAGCAATCATTAAAATACGAAGGACAGAACCCACTGTTAGTAATCTTCATCTATCACCTCTATAACCTTATTTTTCATCTGAAACTCGCCATAACTTTGAAAATCTCTTCAGCATAAATCTCTTTCTAATTCTGCAGTAATTTCTGCCTGCTCAGTTACCTGAATGGGAGTAGAACACACAGCATGTATCAGCTTGCTTACAGAAACTGTAGAACTGCTAACACAGGAGAAGAGTAAGGAAAGTTGAGATTGAATCTAGCAGCAGGAATCAAGCATAGAAACCAGCACGTAATGTGCAGTCATGCTCTGGCTGTACCACTACCTCCACTGCACAAAAAGCACAGGTTCACCAATCAAGCATTTCATAATGTCTCTGTTAGCACATTAGGTGCTACAGTAACAGCTATAAAATAGATGGGGGGGAAAAAATCACGGTGACACTGCATTGTCCTTGCTACAAAGTGAATTTGAGCCAGTCTCCTGTGAAAACCCGGTGACGCAGCATTTTGTAATTCATTCCAAGGCTCCAGAAGGAGCCTGGGCACTGGGACGGGCTCTCCAGTGAAGTGGTCACAGTGCCAAGCCTGCCAGAGTTCAAGAGCGTTTGGACCACGTTGTGCAGGGCCAGGAGTCGGACTCGATGATCCTTGCGGGTCCCTTCCCACTCGGGATATTCTAGCACTCATTTGACCCGCTGCAGAATTCGCACATTTGCCAAGAGTTGAACGAGCGACATCCCACAAAACCAGAGCAGTGAAACCACAGTACTCAAACGCGTTGCGGCGCTCGATTCGTTTGGATCATCACGCATAGAAAAGGGGCTGGAGGCATCTCCACGGCTGCTGCCAGACACCCAGCTAAGGGCTTTGGCAGGCAGCGCCCGGAGGAGCCGTGAGAAGGGAAGCACCTGCTGAGGGCAGGGCAGCCTTCCCCCGTCCCTCATCCCGGAGGGCTCCACGGGCGCGGCCCGCTCGGCACCTCCGGCCGGCTCCGGGCCTCGGCAGCGCCCAGCGGGACTGCCCGGCGGCCAAGGGACACGCGGGGCTCCCTCACGGCCCGCACGGCTTCTCCCGCGGAAGTGACGGGCGCTTCCCCGCCCCGGGGCGGGTCCTGCCGGGCCGCCCGGGCCGCGCCGGCCCCTGCCGAGCTGGCAGCGCTGCGCGCCCCGCCCCGCTCCTCCCTCGGTTCCGGCGCTGGCGGCGGGAATGGCGGCGCTGAGCCTCACCGTGGACGCGGGCAGTCCCCCGCTCGGTAAGTGCGGGCCGGCCTCGCCCCGATCCTGCTCTGCCGGGGCCCGGCGGGGCTCTGTCCCCTCCCTGCCTCCCTCGCTCCTTCCCTCCCTCCCTCCGCCCGTGTTGCATCATGCGGCGCCGGCCGTGCGGCGTGCGGGGCCGGGCGAGGCGGCACCGGGGCCCGTGCTCGTCCTTCCCTCCCATCCCTCCCGTCCTTCTCTCCCATCCCTCCCGTCCTTTCCATCCCGCAGCCCTTCCCGGGCCGTGTCCCTCCGGCCAGCTGCCGGGGCCGGCGCTGGGCAGAGCTCGGGCACGGGTGACTGGGCACGCTGGGGCTGGATGTTCAAGGCAGCCCTAGTTCGCATTGCCTCTTCGTGAGCTCCGTGCTGTGTTGCTGTCTTTCATTTTCAGTTCTGATCTGCTGCTAAAATTCCTCTCTGGGGAGCTGGCTCGAAGTTGCGCTGGGAAATCTTGCTTTCTCAGTTGCTCACTGCCCTTCGGTGTTATTTTGCCTTTAAAAATGTGAGAACCTCCTTCATTGCACTTCCAACCATCTGGAAACAGTCTTTCGTATAGGTTCCGTAAAATTTCTCCATTTCGTTATAGCTATTCAAAATAAATTTGCTTCCTATTCTTCATTGTAGTTTATTGATTTCTTTTTCTTGCTGTTATTCCCAAACACATTTCAGAGTTAAATGCAGCTTGCATGTCTACTGATTCAAGATATAAAAACATACAAGTTTTAAATAAAATCTCTCCTGATACTTGTTTATACTGATTTACCAGATGCAGTATGAATTATGATTAACATCAGTTTTAGGGGCTTATTTTCTTTGACAGCTGGTGAGTGGCACTGGAGGCTTATTTCAGGTGATTGCATGATTGTGTCAGAAATACTACAGATGAAACATTTATATCAAGGAGACAAGCACACTCATCTTACTCATCCCTACTTCATACCCTTCATCATGACTGCTGTGCAGTGGGAAAACTGTATTAGGTTTTAGTGTCATCAGTATTAATTACATAGCTTGGTGCACATAATACTAGTCATTTTCAAAGCATTTCCATGCATGTTATTAAAATACTTACGTGTCTTACTGAAGTATTGCATAAGGGATGTCACCCTGAATTTCACAGATGGATAGCTGAGGGATGAGAAGAACTTTGACTTACTCTTAATGCTACCAGAAGGGTTTTCAGCTGAGCAGAGGTGAGAGCTAGGGAATTCCTAGCTCCAGTGGTTTGTATTTAGGCCAGTGTATTAATAGCTTATAGTATCATCTGCCTTGGTAGCTGGAGTGTTGTTCTAGGGGAGATAAAGTGCGCAGCATGCTATGGCTGTAACAGGTTAGGTGCCTTTCCAGACCTAGAGTACAATCCTTTGGCTGGGTTGCCCATGCAAAAACTTGCTGCCTTTGTACATGCTTCTCAGCAAAGTTAAAGAACACAAGCTCCTCTGCTTATGCTCAGCAGGCTGGCTGGAGCAGAGCCAGTGCAGAAACACAGCCAAGTGAGCTCGGTGCTTTGTTTGAGCTGCTGTGTTGTGCTGTAGAGCCTCGAGATCAGAGCAGGTTTGCATCAAACCTCTTCGAATGTGGGCAGAGCTGTCTTCCAGTCAATGGTGTAGCCTAAAAACTTCAGTAATTCTTTTCTTTCTTTCTGGAGACCCTTTTTTACTGCCACTGGTGAACTATGAAAACCCTGCATAAGCTTCCTGAGTTTTTACATGGATGAAGTTCCTTGGTTTTGGATAGCTAATCTTTTCATAAACTTTAAATCAGGTTAAAAATAGTCTCATCCTTGTTCAGAAAGTGCTGGTATATTCAGTAATTGATCTCCTTTGATGCATGTGTCAGGGCTGGAATGGAGTACATTAGTAATACTGTTCAATAATTAAGAGCTTTTTGATTACATTCTCCTCATATACTGACTATTTTTTACCATGCCATTAGGAAGCAAAAATGCATTGCAGCTGACACTTGCTGAGCTCACTGCAGATCACTGTGTGCTGGACATTATCAATTTGAAGCTGTAAGGATTGCCAAGAAGAAGCCTCCTGTATTTTAGACTGAACATTGATTTTTTTGTTTTCCTGGGTGTTCTTACTTGAAGGAGCTGATTCTGTCACCTGGTCCTAGTGGATAGGAGATGTAACTGGTTGGTTGTAACTATGAAAGGTATCTCTCCTGGAAGAAAGTTCAGTATCTTTTTCTCTTGTTTTTTCAAGGAGCTCTGTTGACGTTGGAGCATGTGAAGAATGATATTGAAATTTCAGTGCGAGAAGGCAAAGAAACCATCCTCTCTGTGTCCGAGTAAGTGACTTTGCATCTCTTCTTCTGCCTTTGGGTCAGCAGTTTTAAAAATCACGTGGTTGTAACATTGACAGTAACCTTTTGAGGTAGAAGGAAGAGAAAAAAAAATACAGTTTTATTCATCACTGCATTACTGATGTCTCTGTAGCCCAGGTAAAACATTTACAGTGTATTCTGAACTAGATCTTTATGGAAAAAAATCTTTATTCACATACCTGTGTATAATCATTTATGCTGTAGCAGTCACTTTACTGTTTAGGACTTTTTGTGGTGCCATGGATTACCAACAGCAAGGCCATTTTATATTAGAGAGGTTTGATATATAAGATTCCTTGGACTTGCACATGTGTGGTGGACTGAAATTTGAATGTTTAGATGCCATTATTTTAGGCTTCCTCCTGTGTACGTATAAGTAAAGGCATGATGTTATCTCAGGAAAGTGCTAATTAACTGTGCTCTGCAGTCCAGTGTTTCCATCTGCACACTGTAGAAAGAATACTGGAATTTTTTGTAATAGTCTGTTGTCTGTCCTTCTAAAAATACTGTGCTATTGCAGTGGATAATTTCAAGTTTGAGGCATGAAGATGGTTTTTGCAATCTGAGTAAGATCAAATGCCTATGAGAAATACAGGACTAACAGTTAGTTTTGGGAACAATGTAGTAGTTAGCTGCATTGTTACCAATTACCAATGCAGTTAGCTGCATTGTCATCTTCAGTTCCAGATCAGTTAAGACATATGGATGTATCAAGAGGAGAGACCTTGCTGTCTGGCATATCAATGGGAACTCTGGCATTTAGTATCTACAGTAAGGAGCATATTTGTACACAGGAGCAATGCAGTTGTAATGTAAAGTATAAAAGTAACACCATGATAAATTTGGAATTACTGATTATAACTGTAGTTTTTGAACATTGATTTTTTTTTTTGAAGATCGGGGGAATCTCTTGTTCACAGACTTGCTGACAAACTCTCCTTTTGTGAGCTAATTCAGTAGAAGATGCTGTTAAAGCCACCAAATGCATCATAAACTGGAATTCCTGTTTGTCTGTGGAATGGCTATAAAAGCAACAAATTTCATCTTGTATTGCAGTTACTGACTTGCTCCTCATAAATTAACACCAACTGAGCATTTCCATGTCTTCTAACCTTAGGTAAAGAGCTTGTCACTATGTACTTCTATTTGTAGAAAATCAAAGTACAGGAAAATTCACAGTCTTCAGTCATAGTTGTTTTTTTGGTTGCAAATACTGTTTTCTGTTTAAAGTTATGGGCCTCAACTGAGGTAGGAGTTCTTGCATAATCTGACATTGCATGTTGTCTTTTTGCTGTGCCTGGTGATGGCATTGGATTTGTGGTTCTACATTAAAGCAAGAGAAATGTGACAGGTTGTATTGGGATTAATTTTGTACTGCTTTAATATTCTTCAGTGAGTGTTTTGCACATATATAACAGCTTATATAACAGAAAGTTAATTGGATTTTTTTTAGTTGCAGGAGAAAGTTTTCCCCTTAGGTTTAGATTTTGTATTACTTTGACAGTTTAAGCAGTGTATATATTAAAATACATGAATACGCTCCTGTGACACATGAAAACGATCTTGGATTGTTTTAAATATATATAGTTGGCTTTGAAATAATCTTTATTTCATTAAATAATCTAGTGTTACCATGCCTTCTTCCTACTGCATTGCAAAACTGCTCATTTTGGCTGTAATGGAACTTGTCAGAAATGTAAAGCAAACACTCTTCTTCTGCACTTTGGCCCCAGGAGGATAATGTCTAGAATCATGGTCCCATCAGATGGAAATTTTTGTGTGTTAGTGTCCTCTCTCCCTGGCATTGGCTTATGTTCAAGAAGTTATTTCAGACCTCAGTATTGCATTAATTTTCCCTCACTTGGTTGTACAATCATTTTAAAAATTGATTCTCTACCTTAAAGTCCGTTAAAAGTATATCTGCAATGTGAGAGGCATCAGCTGAACTCATATCTCAACTAATGCTTTTGGTAAATGGATTTCATGGCATCAGTTCTGCTGAAGCATCTTGTTTTGGCATGATGTAAAAATCACTTGGGATATTTTGGATTTTGTTGTTTGTTTTTTTTTTTGGGGGGGGGGGAATCCATTAGTTCTAATGACTTCAGCTGAACAAGAAAAAAACATTTTGTTTGTGATCCTTCTAGGTTCTGTTTTGAAGCTCAGTTAAAATCTGGTGTCAAAATTTTCAGCTACCTAGCTGAAACTTAGCTGTTAGCTAGCTGTGTGAAAGGTTAATTGTTCATTTGAGATAATGGATTTTATTTTAAAAGTTAATTTTTGAAACCTTAGCTTCAAAACTTCCCGTAATAAGCAAACCACTCTGCTAGGTGCTGATGGCTTTTTGGACAGTTTTGGTGTACCTATGTCTTGTCAGAAAACAAACTGCAGTTACAACTTTTGTGTTTTGTGTGGTAAGCACATTTCAGAGTAGTTATTCCTCCTAGGCAGATAAATCCAACCATTCTGCAATGCTTTTTACAAATCAATATTGATTCATTATGATTGAAAATAATTTGTGTTTGGGGTTTTTTTTGTATTTTGTGTTTGCTTTTTTTTTTTTGTCTGTTTTCCCCATCTTGTCTTCTTAAATATTTGCCCTGGTGTTTAATTATGTGGCATTTCATGTCACTCTCAGTAGCCACTCTTTGCCTGTAACATTGCATTGTCCCTGTTCATTCTTCCTTGCTTAGCCCTGGAGTTAGCAAGCACTGGTTGCAAAGAGCCTTTTGTAACTTTTCCAGGGAGGTCAATTAGTGATATTTGGGTCGGAGTATTTTGTTTTTCCTGAAGAAAATAAGAACTTTAAAAACATAAGTAAGATTTTACTCAGAGTAACATTTTCCCACTTCATACATGTATTCAGTTTTGCTTGAGTAATCAAGAGGTATTTGGTTTTGTATGGACTAGTGAAACAATGAAAGTGCATTTTACAGGCTTTTCAAGTGAAAATGTATTGGAAATGTCTTGTTTTCTCAGTTTAGAAAAGCTTCCTTAAAATCTGAGAGTGGGAAATTAGAAAGGGACACACTTTTTGTAATACGAACATGCTACTGTGACTTTTGGGTTTAGTTATATTTTATGGATCTCATATATATATATATATATATATATATATATATACACACACACTGGATCCTAGATGCTTGGAAAGCAAGCAAAATTAAAACCAAGCAAACAAAAAAACCCCTCCCAATGAACTATATTCTTTAGGTTTTACTGCAATTAATCTGATGAGACTGGCTGGTCCATTTCTAGTAAAAATGGGACACTTGTTAATATATCAAGTACTTTCTGTATAATTTTTTATTAACAGAACTTTTGTTGATTTTTTCAAGACTTGAGGGCTATAAGGAGTCATTTAATTTTATAAAGGACTCACTAGGTAAAAAAGGAAATAGAGAACAATGACAGAGCAGAAGTGGAACCTTGGTTGGACAAGATGGAATTTAATGTAGCATTCAGTCCATTAAATTGAGTAAATGTTCAAAAGAACACTTACAGGGACTCCTTTTGTTGATATCAATGCTTGATTTAGAAGCAATTGGAGCTCTGTCTTTGCAATCTGCATCCATGTGGGACTGTAGAGTAGAGATGAGTATTATCTGGAGAACTGATGCTTCTGATTCATCCTTCTTCCAAAGCTCTTTAGTAAATACTAATTTATCTTAGATGTACTGGAAGTTAGATTTCTGACAATTTTCAGATTTTTTTCATACTGTGTATAATGGAGAAAAGGTACATGAAAATAAAGAAAGAATTACTCCCTTTGGAGAGCCTTTATTCTGTGGGTGTGTTGGGAACTTTCATAAGTGGAATGGGGACAACAAATTCAAATTAGTCTGTTATCTGGAGAAAAATGGGTAAAAAAAACAAATACAGGCAGGCAAGTTTGTTCACCAGGGATGGTCTCTGTGAAGTGTGAATAGAGTAAAGTGAGTAACAAATGAACAGGGTTTTTCCCCCTGATGCTAGCCCTTAAAACTGTGATGAAGACCTCTCAATTTTTCTGCTGATTCATTAGGAATCCTCTTCAAAGTCATCCTGCTTTTATGAAAAGAAAGCAAATATTGATGAGCTCCTCATAATTTGTAAAATCTGTAGCTCACGTTATGCTTATGTCAGATGTGGAGAGAGTTTTAGTTGAAAGAATAATCAGAGTCTTATTTTCTTATTTTCAGCCTAAACAAAATTCTTTCACATATAGAAGCTTATTTTTCCATATTGTGATAAAAAAGCAAGGGCTTATTTATTCTTGTGCTAGGTTGTAGGGGGTTGGTTGGTTGGTTGGATTCTTTGGGTTTGGTTTTTTTTCCCTCTGATGACCTGGTACCTGTAGGCTCACCCAGAAGTTATTTTGTGTTTGCTTTGCACATTTTTCAGCTATGTGTTTGCAATTAGAGCTGAACTGACTGGAGGTAGTAATTTACTATACCTTTGTCTTGTCTTTCTCTGTTTTCAGGCAAGTTTCATTTACGGATGTGAATTCAATAGCTCGGTACCTGGCTCGAGTTGCTGCCTCTGCTGGCTTGTATGGCTCAAATCTGTTGGAGCACACTGAGGTGAGAAGGAATCACAGAATCATAACATGGTTTGGGTTGGAAGGGACTTAAAGACCATCTATTTCCAACCCCAAAGACCATCTATTTCCCATGGGTAGGGATACTTTCCACTAGACCAGGTTGCTCAAAGCCCCATCCATCCTGGCCTTGAATCACACTCTTGTCTCTTGGGTTTTTTGTTTTTTTCTTTTCCCTTTTTCTCTTTTGGCCTGTTCTAAGTTGGAGGGTGTGTTTTGGGGTTGGGTTTTTTTTTTTTTTGACCTTGTGTCTTTTGCTCTGCATTTTACTGTTTCACTGAGTTTCCAGCTCTGTGGGATGCTGAGGGTTTTGTTTTGCTAAGCTTCCTCCTTGGTATACTCTGACTTCTCAGTTTTGCAACAGCACCTCCTAAGCTGACAGCTCGCTAATACAAAATAATTCAGGTTGGAAGGGGATACATTTAATTTTCCCTGTTGCCATGAGTTGCTATCTTGTAACACTCCAGTGTAACACCAAGGAACGCTGAGTTGAATCCCGAGGTAGTTTTTGCTGTGTATGATGGGCAAATCCCTGACCCCGGTTTCTTCCTGGGTCTAGCTCAGAATAATCAGTCCTATGCTGAATTTTAAATTGATAACTGAAACTAGCAGACAAATTGAAATTTATTTTCTCTGAAATTTGGGGAAGGAGAGAAGGACTTGATTCAGGCCTTTTCTTCTTGAAGCCAGTGGTAATTACTCTTCAATCACTCTTCAGCCCTCACAGCTGGCCTCAAGGGAAGTGTTGTCTTAGTCCTTTGCCTGTGAGGCATTAAAAAGCTGTAAGTTATCTTGTGGCTACTTGAAATTTCTGTCCAAATCCCTTGTTTTTAAGTTAAGCCCAGACCTCAGCAAACACACTTTCAGGGCTGGTATTTCTGGTACAATACTTCTTTTCACTTCTGCCTCTTTCCAAAATAATATTGTACTTGGAGAAGTACAGGGACAGCTGCATTTGTGGTGCACATATTTTGGCCTGCAACTGCAGCTGACTGAACTGAATTCTGGTTGTAATTACATCTGTGCCTGCCACGTCGGCTTGAATCTTGGAAGGATTCCCATTGCAGTTTGCAGAGCACTTACACATGAAATAGGACCAGAGGAGTAGAAGAGATACTTAGTCTCTTGCAGGGTTGAGGGATTCAGTTTGCAGACAGGGCTGCCTAATTCTTAACTTTTTTTTTTGTATGTTTATGTGCAAAGTTGCAGGAAGAGACTTTTGCAGGAGAGGGGAGTAGGACTTGTGAAGGGCCGGGGTTTGATTTCCTCAAATCTAAAAGGAGATGAGGAAAAGAAGATAGGGACTGAGGGGGAAGTGGTATACTAACTAGTAGCAGCACCAGGAAGAGGAAGTAGGTCACAAATATGGTATCTAAATAGCTGAGGGATAATGATGATTATTATATGGTCTGTGTGATAAATATCTAAGAACTGCTTCTTATTTTACCAAAGGAAATAACTTCAGTAAAGTTGGTGTTTTATACAGTTTGAATTCTTGCTGAAGGAAGAAATTAAATTTCATCTTTTAGTATAGTTCTGGGTGAATTTTTCAGTATGATTTATTTTAAATATTCTTTCAACATGTGTCATGATCTGATATATTTAGTGCTAATGTTCCTGTTAGTGTTTTCTGTTCAGACATTGGATCGATTGTGTATTATTCAGTTATTTAATATGCTTAATCCTCATTCCTTAATTAACTTTAACTATCTTTTGTTCCTTCAAACAAGATTGACCATTGGCTGGAGTTTAGTGCTACAAAATTATCCACTGCCAGCCAGTTCCCTTCAGCCATCCAAGAACTCAACCACTGTCTGTCTCTAAGGACCTACTTGGTGGGAAACTCTCTGAGTCTTGCGGACTTGTGTGTCTGGGCTGTACTAAAAGGTATTGGCTTATGTTCTGTTTCCTTGGCTTGCAATCAGTATACTCCCCAAATTTTCCTTTTTTGTGGGTGCTAGTAGTGACTCCTTGCTATATGACAGACTGTGTACTGTCATGCACACTGCTGTGACCTGTGTATCACTAGTGATGGCAATAGTATAGCTTAGGAAATCTTAGATTTCTTTTTTTTTAAATTGTTGTTACATTTGGAAATTTATGGGCTTTAATCCCTAGGTGGAATTTTTTCTAGCTTCTTTTGTATTAATGATTGTAAGAACATCTTTTATTACCTGTTGCCTCAGTGTGAAAGTGTGCAACGTAAAATTATATGTATGGACTTTTCCGTGGCATTGTCTTAGCAGAGGAAATTTCTTTGGTGTTTACTGTGAATTATTAAAAAAGGTAGTTGTTAGTCTGCAAAATGCCCTTTGGACGTTAAAGAAGCTCTTATATCTGTTTTTATGGATTTGGTTTTTATTTTCTCTTAGCTCTATATCTGAAGGTGATAAGTGACAATTTACCATTCAGTATGACCCAATTCCACTTGAAAGTAAAGGGCATAATTAAGATTAAAAACTAGCAGCTTTTGGTATTTTTTCAAAGTTGCTGCTCCTAAGAGCAATCTGAAGGGAGTATCTTTTTTTTTTTTGTGGGACTACAGCCCCTCAGATATAAAGGGGGCTATTGGCACATGTTTCACTTATGATAAAGCTTAGAAAACATCAAATGTTAACACAATAATAGGATTTCTTACATTTCTGTCTTGAAATAAAGTTGCTACTAATTTTGAGGTGAGTGATATAAGGAAAAATGTGTGTTGGCTGTTCCCCCTCAACTTCTGCCTTGCTGAATTCAAGAAGGAATGTAATATGTTTTGGGTTTTAAGGGAATTGATTTATTTAATTTGCTTTTGAATGGTTTTTGTCCTCATGACTAAATCTCTTCATAACAGAGAGAGTAGATTTTTAAATCATCTTTTCTTAGTCTTAAAAAGCTGCTGTTGATAAAACTAATTTTATTTTTATAATTTAATAGTTTGAAAACTTCTTTGTTTTCTAACAGATAATAGCACGTGGCAGGAGCAGTTAGAGCAAAACAAAGCTCCTGTGCATGCAAAGCGATGGTACAGCTTCCTTGAGGTACAGCGTGCTTTCCAGTCAGTAGGAGCCAAGTGGGCTGCTGGTACACCAAAGGTTAAGATGGTAAGATTTACTCAGATCCTCTGGAGAGAGTAGCTTAATTTCTGTGAATACACTGCAAGATTTTTTTTTTAAGTTAGAGAATTAAAAACTAAAAGTAAGCAGTCGTACAGGGAACTAAACATTTCTAAACTCTTGTTTGCGGCTAAAGCTGTCACTTTTAAGTTTAGAAAGGCAGGAGTTGTCTAGTCCAGTGCTTAAGTGGAATCATTGAAATAGGGCACCTCTTCTTTTAATCAGCACTGCTCTTTAGATATATTATTTACTTTTTCTAAAGAGAGTTTGAGATCCTAATAGACCTGCAAAGATTGCTCTCTTCAGTTGGCTGAATTTGTTAATCATGTTCAGGTTAAGAACACTAAGATACAAAACCTTAACTAGCAATTGTTTTCTTCTATGGAATAAGTTGGTGGGGCTTTTCAGTCCTGGACCAGATTTGAAGACAAAATAACTTAAAACTCTAGAATTAATCTTGTTTTGGAGTACCTTGAGTAATATGAAAATTGTGAAGAGATTAATTCGGGGTCTGATATGGCAGCTTGTAGGTTTGAAAGGAGACTTCGATACAGCAGTTATTATCTAGAGTTTGATATCTGATTTTACAGCTAATACAACCTGTAATTATGCCTCTTTTCAAGGCAACAGAAAAAGAAAAGAAAGCGGATGTCGGGAAGTTTGTTGAACTTCCTGGCGCAGAGATGGGAAAGGTCATTGTGAGGTTTCCTCCTGAAGCAAGTGGGTAAGAAACATGAATACTTAGAGAAGGTTCTATTTGTGTTTTGTCTTAAAAAAAGAGTGCTTTGATGAGGATGTTAATCAGCTTATCAGACAAGGCTGTTAAACCAAATGAGAGTTTAAAGCTGTCTCCACTAGAGCTCTTAGTTCACTTCTCTGTACTTCATTGCACTGTTGCCTGAACTTGGACTAGGGAATTTAGTTGTGAGATGATGTTGTACTACTCAGCAGTGGGATGAGGAGAAAGAGGAGGGTGGCATTTGGATAATGGATGTGTGTGTCCTGCCAGGAGCTATGGTGTGGACATGCAGCCCTTATGAATTGGGTCAAGGGACTCAGTGCTTCCCAAGGAAACTTAGAGTTGAGAAAGGAAAGATGTATGGGACAGCTTTCCTTGGGGAAGCTTGACATCAGATGTATAATGGAGGCTCAGGGGTCCAGACTGTGTGGAATACCAAAGCACAAACTCCTTAAAGACCTCACAGAGGAGATGTGATGAGCCAGTATAATTGACTCAATTTTCAGCCAGCTTTTTATTTTCTGTTTCTTTTTGGAGTTGCCTGATCACCTGTAAAATTTCTGTGATTGCATTTGTTCATTAAACTGGCTGTTCATCATCACATGACTTCTGTAGTTGTGTTTCTTACTCTTAGTCCAATATAAACTGTTACTCAAATATCTTAAATTACGTGTTTATGTACATATATGTCTGTAACATATATTATTCTCAACTTACCTTAGTAGTTTTTAGTGTCTTAATCCTGGTGTTTCAAAACACTGTTCTTCAGGGACATGTTACTCTCTTTCTGTAAGAGATTTTAATTTTGTGGATTTGGGGATTTAAATTTAGTTTAAAATGTCAGTAACTTTAAAGCTTATATTAAAAAATACACAGCAGTCAGAAAATTCCACTCTTGTGAATGTGGTAGGTTCAGGTTATCTGGTAACTGCTACTGGGTATCATCAGCAGTTGGTTTTTCTAATTTTCTAATTTTTAACAGTAAAGTACTAAATTTGTGGTAGAAGAAACAAAATCTATTTTCATAAACGTGTAGTATTTCAACAAATATCCTAAGTTTGTTTGCTTGTTCCACTTAGGTATTACTTTCCATTCTTTCTCCTTCCCTCACAAGTAAAGAAGTCTAGCTGAAGTAGTTCTGGTGTATATATTTATTTTTTAATTTCCTTTGTAGATATCTGCATATTGGTCATGCCAAAGCTGCCCTGCTAAATCAGCACTACCAAGTTAACTTTAAAGGAAAACTTATTATGAGATTTGATGACACAAATCCTGAAAAAGAGAAAGAAGACTTTGAAAAGGTATGATAAGATATCAGAGTGATTATAGGCTGTGAAAGAATGAAAAGTTCATGCCTCTGTCTTCTTTCATGGTTACTCTTATGGCTTATCCTTCCTGCAAAATGGAGCATTAAAAAGCCCACATCTGACATGAAGAGGATAAAGATGTAAGAGAACTACCTTTCCTGACTATTACAGTGCACGTTTTCACACTTTGCAGGTTATTCTGGAAGATGTTGCCATGCTGCACATCAAACCAGATCAATTTACATATACCTCAGATCACTTTGAAACAATAATGAAATATGCTGAGAAGCTTATTCAAGAAGGGAAGGCGTACGTGGATGATACTCCTGCGGAACAAATGAAAGCAGAGCGTGAGCAAAGAGTGGAATCTAAACACAGAAATAACTGTAAGATATTTTAAGCTTTGATCTTTCTTTTTCACTTTTTTGATTTGGCATCAAAACTTGATTTTTATTAGTGAATATGAGTGAGATTACTGAATTGCATATCTTCAAGGTCCTTATGGGGACTTGAAAGTGTTTAGTGCTTTGCTCTACAAGGCTGTATGGATTAAGTATACATTTAGACCAGGGCAGTAAACTTGTGTATATATGAGTTAATCACCATTAATTCATTACTACTTAAAATTCAAAATGTAAAATGTGTGAAAATGAATTCCAGTGTCCAAAGAGGGGGGTGATGCTAATTTTGTTTTTTTTAATCAGTTTCATAATACCTTAGAAAATGGTTTATTTTTGTTGTTCTTAGGTGTTAATAAGAATCTACAAATGTGGGAAGAAATGAAAAAGGGAACAGAATATGGACAAACTTGTTGCCTACGAGCAAAAATAGATATGAGTAGTAATAATGGATGCATGAGGGATCCAACTCTTTATCGTTGTAAAAACCAGCCTCACCCTCGGACTGGAAATACCTACAAGTATGTCCACTTTCTCCTTGTGTGGCCTGTAGCTTTTGCTCTTTTCAGGGCATTTACAATTCCTTAAGAAATTTGCTTTGATACTTGGCACCTGCTAGCATTTTTCAACCAGAATATGTGATGAGTCTCTTGACTTTCTGAAACTCATGCAAAAGACTTTTAAAACCTGTGAGATGGCCATCATGGTCAACAGTGAATATTATTTCAGTTTTGGTCCTTATGTATGTTTGAAAAAAGCATTGGCAGTGTAGGGTTTTGGGGTTTTTTTTGGCTTGAATGTCAAGGGTGTGATCAGTTAATTTCTTGAAGGCTTTCTTTGTCTTAAAATGTACTGCCCTCTGGATCTTTTTGTGGACAATTTATTGTGTATGTAGTATTTTAGTCTTAATCTGGAGATTTTCAGGATCATATATTATAAATATTTATAATACCTGAATATAAACTGCACTAAGTTTAAATGTTTAGGTGGGAGGAAAGTGCTTTGTTCTGCCCTGCTAATTAAAGATCTTTTTTTGTCAGGGTTTATCCCACGTATGACTTTGCCTGCCCCATTGTTGATAGTATTGAAGGTGTCACACACGCACTGAGAACAACTGAATACCATGACAGAGATGAACAATTCTACTGGATTATTGAGGCTCTGGGCATAAGGAAACCCTATATATGGGAGTATAGCAGGCTGAACCTCAACAACACTGTGCTCTCCAAGAGAAAGCTCACGTGGTTTGTCAACGAAGGCCTTGTGGATGGATGGTATGTTCCATGGCTCTAGGTCAGCACTGTTCCCTAAAATCCTTGTGACTGGCACATTCATTTTTGCTTTGGGACTGTTTGAATGAATATTTAAACAATATTAAAGAATATAGATTATTTGCACTGGCTTCTGCATGTACAATGTGTCTGTTTCCTGCTCTACAGTAGCTGTGTATATACATATTCATGTCCTGTAATAAACATGAGGCAACTTATATTTGGACTCTGGCTCTTGTTGTGGGTGGCATTTACATGTTTTCCACTCTTGAGTCATTGGTTGTTGTCATTAGAGTCATTCCTAAACCATGCCAGAAGAGGGCCTGGATTGAAGTATTTCTGGTCCTGTCCATCTCGTCGAATCCATCCCACTTCTCTCCCACCTGGCTTCACTTTCCTTCTGTTAATTTTTTCAGTTGTCTAGTTGTCAAATGAGTTAGAATCTTAGACTCCTAGTTTATGCATGGAACCACTTGGCTAGAGCCAAATTTATCCTTTCCTGCCCCTGCCTGTTTTTTTTTTTACCCTAGAGGTGTAGCTGGTCTTATGATGACCTCTCCTTTCCTAAGCCTCCCTATTAGGTCCTCAGCAAGGTTTGATTCATGTTTCCACCAAACTCAAATGTTACATTGCAGAATAGGCTTTTTTATTTCTCCAGTAAGAGAAAAAAAAATAGAACTCTATCACTTTTATTAAGAGGTAGCATTGTCACTTCTTTCCAGTAGCATTTTCTGAGTGCCCTTGGAAAAGAAATAATGGATAGGAACATAACTTTTACCTTGCTTGTTTTTGAGAGACCTAACCTTCACCATACATTTTGTATGGATAAGTGCTCAGTCTTCTCAGTTAAGTGTTCTCACCTAGCTGTGAGTTCACTAAGTAAAATACACTGAGGCTGTGCCTTTTGTATGTGGCAGTATTAGTAAAGTTCTTGATCAGTGTAGAATTTAGAAAATCTAGTGTATGACACTAATGGAATACCTTTTACCACTAGGGATGACCCAAGATTTCCCACTGTACGTGGTGTCCTGAGAAGAGGCATGACAGTTGAAGGGCTAAAACAGTTCATTGCTGCTCAGGTGGGTATTTTCTTCTGTTTCTTTGAATCTCCCTCAGTAAGTTTCATAAGTTTTTGTGAAGCTTCAGTTAATGTATTTGTCACTGGGGGGTTTCTTTTGAAGCTTTGCTACTTTGATGTGTATTGCCTCAACAATGGTAGCACCTGTGAATAGGTGTTGGCAAAATGGATTTGCAGGTTTCTTACTTGAAAAGGTTTTATTTTGCAAGCTCAAAAACTGTTTTTAATGAAAGGAAACCATAGAGGGTTTTCATTTTAAAGTACTTTGTTTTAAATTAGTCTAAGAGCTAGAATATTTATATTAATGTGGTGTTGGTTCGGGTTTTTTTTTTTCCCCAGGGCTCCTCTCGATCTGTTGTTAATATGGAATGGGATAAAATCTGGTCCTTTAACAAAAAGGTATGTGTTTACTTGGATTTGATGCTACTCCTGATATCCTCTTTCTAGGATATATAGAGAATCCAGCGTTCATTGGAGTGCTTATCACAACAAGTAGCAGTTGCAGTATGCTACATCATTTGGCACACTCAGGAAAATGGAATGTCCCCCCTTCTAACCTGAAGAAGCACTAATCCTGTTGATTCTCCTATACCAGTACTTGCTTGCCTTCCTTAGTAGTACGGGAAAAGATAATGGTATTTGCTGTAAATCTGATCTGAAAACTGCATTTCATTTTTCTGCTTTCAAGCTGCGAGCTATCTGTAAGAAGGTATTACTTAATGCTTTTTACCTCAGCATATAGCTTACAGTGCTGTAAGCATACATAGCATAAGCTATCATTTCGCAGCTTCATAGCACAGTCACACTTGCTTGTATAACAGGAGCTCTACAAACCCACTGAAAATGCATTATTCCTAGTTTTCAAAGGCTGCCCACCTCTGGTTTGGCTGATTTGTCGACTTAAACACAAATTTTCCCTGATTTGGTTCACGTTGGCTGCGTTTCCTTTCTGTGGCAAAAGGATGAACGCACTGCGTGCTCTGCCTGGGGAGATAAAGCCAGCACTGCTGGAGTTTCTGACTGAATGGCAAATCAGGAATATTGCATCTTGACATGATGAGTTGCTTTTTGGCAGCAGATGCTTGGACACTATAATAAGGCGATTTGTTTTCTTGAGGATTGCATATTTTGTGTGATTGTGGAAACACCTGTTATTTTGCATTGGGATTCCTGCTTGGTTTTGCTTAGATAGTACCTGGATCTGTTCATTTAAATAGTTTTTGCTTGTCTGGCATGTGTCTTGTATTTCTTCATGTATTTTGCATTTGGTTTGCTACATACATGTAGGTTTATGAATTGGTTCTTTCTGTTGCTGCATAAATATTTATGACTAACATTTATGACTGACATTTATGACAAAAATTTATGACTAACAACTGGTTTGAGGGGAAGAATCCACATTGAGCTGTCAAGGCTCATTTTTTAAAATTGACTTTTAAACTGAGTTTCTTAGACCTCTGACTCAGCTCCTTGTACAACACCATATTTATTAGCCAATTTTATTTACATGTGCAGATTGTAAGCTGTCTGCAATATGAGCAAAACCAATTGGCTTTTTACAGGTAGTTCTGACCTCAAAGACTCTATCAATGTGACAACTCATAATTTTTAGCACCTAATAAGGGATTGTGAGTTTTAATCAATAAAATAAAGAGTCTGGTAATACTACTATAAAATCTGGTCATTTAATTATGAAAATTATGATATTAAGTCGTATAATGCCCCTACATTTTGAGATACATACACAAGTTCTTTTTCAAAGTGTATGTCTAACATTTAGGAGTCTGACTTCAGACTTATAAGACTACTAACTTATAAAAGTGTGTCTTCTTAGAAGTATATAATCATATCACTTTATATAGCTAATGTCAAGTAATTAGAGGTTAAATACTTTTTTCCAAAATACAAAAAAATATATAGAAAATAGATAAAAATAGATAAATATATATATAGAAAAATATAAAGCTGTGTAGCTTTTCAGTTGAGGAAAAATCACTTTATATTAATAAAAGCATGTGTTTTCCTTTGTGTTAGTTTCCAGTTAACCTGGTAGATCTCCAATATTCCTTTTGGCCTTAGATGACTGCTTTACCTTAATTATGTATTTAAGTGCCTCTAAGCAGTTTGACAAACCAGTGTTTCAGGTATAAAAAATGGTGTGAAAAACTATAGCAGCTAAGTTGGATAATGGGCAGAAAAAATACAGGAAGACATGCTAGTGGTTCCTTTTTCTTGCCAAACTCATGTTGTAGAAATCCTAATGAAGTCAATGTTATGGTATTGCCTTATTATAGTATCTAATGTGTCTGTAGTAAAATTGCAGACTTGATTGGTGCCTCCTCTACAGCCAGTTCTGTCACTGATTCTGCTGGAGTACTGGCCTGGAAAATGAGTATGAGATCAGGTCTTGTGCTGCTGGATAAAGAACAAACTCCACTTAAAAATTATTGCTTTAAATTTAGTGAACTGGAGAAAAAGCGGGTCAGATGTAATAGCCTATGTGCACAGTAAAACTGTATCAGAGTACATTTTTGTGTCTTCCCTAGAAGGCATTGGGTCACAATTTTGATTACTTCTGCTGTCAGTAGTACCCAATACTCAGAGTATTTTAGACAAGATTGGAAATTGTAAAGTATTACCACTATATTCTCACTATTCTGTGGCTTTGGATGACAGCAACATTAAAGCAAACTTTGAAAAAATGCAGTAACATAAAGAATACCAGTTAATATTCCTTCTTTTTTGTGGTTATTGTTTTGTAAAGCACCTTATTTCTCTGTCAGTGGCATATATTCATGATCCACCTAATTTGTTTTCTGTAGGTTATAGACCCAGTAGCACCTCGGTACACTGCTTTACTGAAAGATGCAGTCGTCCCAGTAAATATTCCTGAAGCTCAAGAGGAGATGAAAGAAGTGGCTAAACATCCAAAGGTTCTTGCTTTACTTGATATTCTTGTGCTGCAGCTCAATAAAGTTGGGAAGTACCTTGACATGAAACAGTCAGGAAGGAGAGTCCTGCTTTTAGCTTGCTCAGATAGCATGAGATCTATCCAAGGAGTGCTTTTTTTTTGCCTCAGAATTGTCAAAAACTGTGCTACTACTAAACGTGTGTTCTTTTAAGAGGGAACTGTTTTTGTAAATATATAGAGTGCGTATAAAAGGTGCCCTAAACAGCCTCTCCGGGAGTTTTCAGAAGAGGTGAGGCATTACAAGCCTGGAGTGCTGCTCAAGCTGGTTTTCCTATTGTTTGATGCCAACTTTCTCAGAGAAGTTAAATATTAAATTTTATTCAAGCTTTATGGCTATACACAGTTGACACTCTTTAGCCATTAACAGTGAGGTGCTTTTTAAGTGGCTGATAAAATCAGGTTTTATGTGGAGAAGTAATATATTAACCTGTTGATTCTGTCAATCTCTGGATTTTTAATATGACTTTCAAATTTGTATAGCAAATAGCTCTTACCAAAAGCTAAGAACTTACTGCTTTGATACTTTTAGTATTCAGTAAACAGAATAATTAAAATTAAAAGGGGAGTGTGGTACTGATACAACTCTTTCATGGTGCTACAATTAACAAAGATGCTTTCCTTTGAGTCTGATGTCTAAAATTGTGCTTAAACTTCACTGAAAGCATTCCTTAGTTATACTTACATGCACTTACATTGAGAAATGAGTGAGTATTCCCGAGGCTTTGCTTCATTCTTTTGTTTTGATTTTGTTGCTCTGAGTGTTCCTGTAGCCATTTCTTGTAACTTGTAAAAGAGGTGGACATTGGGTTTTCCCTCTTCCCCATTGCTGATAACAAGGAAACAGGTTTTGAGCAGATGCAAGTGAGAGTTGTGACTCTTCAAGGCTCAAAAGGTCTCAAGTTTGGTCAGATACAAGCCAGCATATTGAAACATTGATAGTACCAGTAAATGCTGCCGCCAATATACAATGAAATAAATACTGACCAGAAGAAACAAATTGAAAACTCCTGACCAGCTGAAGAAGTCTGAGCTCACAGCTGTCGGCCATTTTTAGAAAATGAAAGTTTATCTCAATTGTTGAGATACTTTAAAGCTGAACATTATATAAGTGATGTAGTTCTGGTTTCCATCTTTACAAATCTATGCAGCTGAAAGAAGCTCCATGTATATTTATGTAATAACTTTATAAAAAATCAAAAATGAGAGTTCTGTAATTAGTTTTGAAGGGAATTTGAATGGAAACTTAAGAAAACTTGGGATTTACCTGTGAGATCTTAAAGATGTGTGGACCTTAAGGAAATGGGATATGCCATCAGTGGATTTTTTGTGTGTACTGTTGGGGGAATGAGGGCAACACCTGTGAACAAGGTACTGGAGAGAACTGTGGAAAAATATTGTAGCTTTTCATTACTGTTATTGTCCATCTGTCTTCATCTGTTGTCTTTGAAATGTAAACCATTATTGACAGAATGCTGAGGTTGGGTTGAAGCCTGTGTGGTACAGCTCCAGAGTCCTCATCGAGGGTGCAGATGCAGAGACCCTGGCAGAGGGAGAGGTGGTTACCTTCATAAATTGGGGCAATATCATCATCACCAAATTAAGCAGGTAACCTCTTTAGTGGCAGATGAAATTAATTTTTACTTTTCAGCTTTTTGTTGCTTTTTCTTTTAGCAGGAAGCTTGTAACGGTGAAGAATTAATGGTTGGCCATATATGTCCATTCTTTTATTCTGTATTTATAAATCTATTTTGAAATATACCACAAAACTGCATTTTAGCAGAGTGTAGAGTGTATTTACTGTAAATTCAGGTTTGAAATCATGAGTCAGTCCTGATACTGCTGTCCCTCTCATCCAGTGCTGTCCATGATTCTGTGGTAATATTGCCACTGTAAAACAACTTTTTCAGACAGAAAAATTCACCTAGAATTTCTACAACTTTCACCCCATAACAAATACTTGTTTTGCATACTCAGAACCAAACCTGTCACAGTTTCAGCTGCACAACTGCTAAGATGGGGAAGGAGACCATTGAATGTCATCATAGTATCTTTGAAGTGGTTGTGTTGAGACGGTGCCAGAATGGGGTGAGCTCTGGTAGGGAACATAAATATGAAAAGATTTTTTCCCTATGCTTTTTACTCTGTATTGGTATTTAAGACAACAAAATTAATGGAAACCTTCAACAGGAATTAATACACTCTTTCATTCTCTGTGATTCACACTTCAAAAATGAACTCTGAACACTTGTTTTCGCAGTATTGAATCAGAACTGATCATTTATGCTGTACTGTTACAATTTCTGTTTTCCTGTAGAAATTCAAGTGGAAAAATTGTGTCCATCGATGCCAAGTTGAACTTAGATAATAAGGACTTCAAAAAAACTACTAAGATCACTTGGTTGGCAGAAACTCCACGTGCCCCTCTCATCCCAACTGTCTGTGTTAATTATGAGCATCTGATCACTAAGCCAGTTCTAGGGAAAGATGAAGACTTCAAGCAATATATCAACCGAAATAGCAAGGTGAGTTATATTTTTTGTCCTTTTTAATTCCACTAAAGTTTTTAACGTTCACTGTTTCTAGCTGCTCTTTTTAAAATTTAATTGGTTGAGTGTCAAGCAGATAAATTGTAACAGTGTATCTATTTTCCATGTTTCCATGTAACCTGCCATAATCTCAAAATTAAAATATGACTCTTGTTTATTCTCAGTGGTTACCAGGCTTTTACATGTCTGAGACCAATAGTTTGAGTTTTTGTTGTGATACATTTTTATGATATGTCATCTTCTTGCTAGTAATTCTAGTACTAGTACTTCTAGTTCTGCTGATGCTGGAATTAAGTAACATTTTTACACTTTGGAAAGAAGAAAATCACCACTTTCCTTCTACATCTCTATTTCTTACTGTTCCTTTGCTCTGTTAGACATGGACTGATTTCTTTTAACACTTACAGCAAGAAGAACTGATGCTGGGTGATCCGTGCCTTAAGGAGTTAAAAAAAGGAGACATCATACAACTTCAGAGGAGAGGATTTTTTATTTGTGATCAGCCCTATGAGCCAGTGAGGTAAGTTACCTGAGAATGCTCTAAACAGACTTCACAGAATTTGCTTTAGCTTGTTTTAGTGTTTTCACATACATGCATTGGCAAGAGTAATGTCGTCTGCAAATGTTTTCCCCATTACCATGATCTTTCAGAGGAATATCTCTGTGGACTGGCATGGCTTTGATTTTGCATATTCCTGCCTGTTCAAACTGTCTTAAGCCAAGTATCTGGCACTTGAGGTGCACCCCAGCTAACCTGGACTTGGTAATGGTTTCATTGTGATTTGAAATACAGAAATTAAGGAGCAATGCTACAGAATAAAACAGGCATTTTTCCAATTACTGAATTGTAACACTTCTTAGCAAGCTATCAAAACCTCTACATGCAATTCTAACATAAACATATAAATATTATTAAAAAAAGAAAACTTGCATGTAAGAGGAATCATTGCAGATCCCCAATTATGTAAATGTAGGTAATTACAGCTGTGTACAAAGATAAACCTGCAGTTGTGTGAGAGCATCTTTTAAAAAGAGTAGCTCATTTGTTTCAATAAATGTTTGATATTTATCTTCTTTTTCCTTTACTGTTGTGTTTTCCACAAATCATTTTATAGTCCTTACAGCTGTAAAGATGCCCCATGTATTTTGATTTACATCCCTGATGGACACACTAAAGAAATGCCAACATCTGGGTCAAAAGAGAAGACCAAAGCTGAAACTGCAAAGAAAGAGGTAAACTGGTGGCTTAGGAAAGTACCATAAAATGTATTACGATACATCTATTTCTGTACAAGATTACATGCTGAATACTTGGCTTTTTTTTTTTTTCCTTTTCTTTTGTAAGGCTAGTTCAGCTGCAAAAGGAAAATCTGCTCCAGTTGTTGGTCATGCCCCTACACCAGCCTGTACTGTATCTGAAGGTCACCTGATCATCTACAACAAGGTGGCTGCACAGGGTGATGTAGTTCGTGACTTGAAGGCTAAGAAGGCAGCAAAGGAAGATATTGATAAAGCTGTGAAACAACTGCTGGCCTTGAAAGCAGAATACAAAGAGAAGACAGGCCAGGAGTATAAGCCAGGAAATCCTCCAGTATCTGGAACTGCACAGTCATCAAAGCTTGAGACTTCTGGTACCCTGGACAATAAAGCTCTGTATGATAAAGTAGCAGAACAAGGAGAAGTAGTCCGAAAACTGAAAGCTGAGAAAGCATCTAAGGTGATGATTAAAATAATCCTTTTCTTTTGTCTGGGTTTGCATAGCCCATTATTCTCTGTCTGTGGAGATGAATGGGTGCTTTGGATCCAGGGTTTTCATAGTGGTCATCATTTGGACGGGGCTCTGTTCTGTCAAGACTTGTGTTTTCCAACACTTACTTTTTCAGTTAGATTTGTATTACCAAGTTTGTATTGGTGAATTCCCATATTTCTTAGGTGCTCTGAAACATGGACAGAATTTACCCAACAGCAAGAGTTAGGTATCCAAATCAAGTCCTTGAGATTAAAAAGGCCTGGAAATTTCTTCATTTGTTTAACTCAGTATAGTCAAATTATGTGACTTCATAGGCTTGAATTGTTGCTGTTTAGATCTTAAAACAAAGCCCCAGAACCAGAAAGGGAAGATCCAAATACCACAGATGTGTTTGAGACATCATCCTCTCTGTAGCTGTACATAGCAAACATGGCAACTATTAACTATGTTACTTCTTTTCTTTCTAATGCAGAAAATGAAGAGAGGGAAAATAACATAGTTTGCATGATGGTTAAATAATGTTGATAGAGTAATGTGTCTTGGTGGCACCATAAAATCTAAATAAATGGGAAGATCTAAATGAATTTATTGTTATGATTTTACTTAGGACAATTAGGGTTATATATCTCTTAAGAGGAGTTACTTTGTTAAAATAGGAAAGTAGTAGAGAAAACTTCTCTGAGTAACTCTACTAAGTACTTAGGAAAATGGAATAGGTGCACATAAACTGCAGGTCTTTTTATGAACATATTTATGATGCTCTTTAGACTCTTACATCTCTATATCTTTGTTCCTCCCTCTTTCTGCCCCTTCCTTTCTTCTTTCAGGAGGAGATAGGTGCTGCTGTGGAAGTCCTTTTATCCCTAAAGGCAGAATATAAGCGACAGACAGGCCAGGAGTACAAGCCTGGAAACCCACCTGTGGTCTTAGTCCCTGCTCAGTGTTCTCCTGTTCCCACTCCTCCATCCCCATGTCCAGTAGACAGCAAGGCTCTGTACAGCAAAGTAGCTCAACAAGGAGATGTGGTCCGCAAGCTCAAATCGGAGAAAGCTTCAAAGGTGTTCTACCTGTGGATGCTTCTGAGTAGAACAGTGTCTTCAGTTTAGGCTAAAACCCAATGGCAGGTTTTGGGAAATTTGAGGAGCAAAACATAAGCAAGTTGCATGAAGTGCTTTCCCAGATTCTCTTGAGCTGATGATATGGCTGACTGCATGTGTCCTGTGTTAGTGCATGGAAAATAATAAGTTTTTTTTAGTCATACAAGATAAGTGAAGCAGAGGATAGGCAGTAACTTGAAAGAAGAGCTGTAACTTGGAGCCAGAATGGCAGTTAAAAATTTGAGAGTTACCTAATCATGACCAAAGAACCATTATTTATTCAGAGTCTCTGTATATGCTGCTATTCTCCAGCGTGCAACTCATGGACTGCTGTAACTGGAGGGGACTAAACCACCTAAATGGGAGGCTTTTATGGCACAGAAATCAGCCCTTACCTACACTACCTGATTTGGTCCTTTGGTGTAGAACTTGTGGGTGTTCTGACTAAAAAGTTTTACCACCGAACTTAATAACAACAACTTATACTAACAGGATAGCTCTAGAAGTTTTATTACAACAGCTGTGTACCATTCCAGTATAGCTTGTGTTACTTCAGCTATTGTGTTACACCTCTGTTATTTCTACCCTTATCTGCAACTGCTGTTTTTTCTCTCTTGCTTCAGGAACAAATAGATGAGGCTGTGAAAATTCTTTTAAGCCTCAAAGCAGAATATAAACAAAAGACAGGTCAAGAGTACAAGCCTGGAAATCCACCCTCAACCCCTCCTTGTCAATCTTCTACTGCACTTCCATCTCCTGTCTGCTGCAGTAACTTTGCAGGCTGTAGCTTAGTGGATGGCAAAGCACTTTATGATACTGTAGCTGAGCAAGGGGAAGTGGTTCGCAGACTCAAGGCAGAGAAAGCTTCCAAGGTACAATAGGCATTAACGAGCAATTGTAATTCTGACCACATTTTGCCACTGGGGGGAAGTCTTTCACCAAGTAGTGATCAAACTCCCCTTTGTCCAGGTCATGCATGCTCTGATAATGCCAAACAGAACTGTTCTGATGCTGGACATTTTCTTGACTCGGATATAAGGAGTCAAACTTAACCTCTCATATCTAGGCAAATAGGCATGAGCATGGCAGGTGTTGACCTTGCAGAAGGGTTTAATTTATTTTATTATCTCTTGCTGTATTTGGGACAAGTGACTGTTTAAGTATCTGGTGTGCTGTAGCAGCAGCAAGACTTTTCAAAACTAGACAGATTCAGTGATGGTTATGGACAAGAGCACAAGACAAACATGCAGCTTTTTAGGCACTTCTGGCAGGTGGGCGGTTTCTGCCTGTATTTCTACCTTAAAAATTGGTTTTGGTGTTGTTTTTTGGGAGGCTTTTTTGTTGGTTGGTTGGGTTGGTTTCATAGCCTGATAATCACTGCTTCTGGCCAGTTCTCTCTTTAATTCTCACCAGTAAATCTTGCTATTTGTCCTCCACACAGGATCAAATAGATGAAGCAGTAAAGCTCCTGCTTTCTCTAAAAGCTGACTACAAGGAGAAGACTGGGCAGGAGTACAAGCCAGGACACCCACCAGCAGCTCAGGGGGCTTTGCCTCAGACATCAAACACAGCACCCAGCGGTCCAGACACTCCTGAAGCTAAAGCCTTGTTTAGCAAAGTAGCTCTTCAAGGAGATGAAGTGAGGAAGTTAAAAGCAGAAAAAGCAGACAAGGTAATAAACATCTACACTGTAGTGTAAAAATGTAGTATATGTATTTAAATCTAAAAATGTCTTTGAAATTCAGTGTGATTATGGGAATTTGAAAAGCACATTTTGAATAGGCAGCATTTGAATTCTGAGATCTGAAACATACTTTTAAAATTAGATATACTGTCACATGTGGCCCTTTAAGATGTCAGGACATTGAAGTTACATACTGGCTTATGCAGATTTTTCTTCCAACAGTCTGTGAATGTCCATAATGCCATATAGATTTTTTTTTTTTGATAGAATCATATTATTCCAGAGATTTCTTTATAAATTCCTTTTTTTTTATTGTTCTTCAAGGAAAAGATAGATGTGGCTGTTAAAGAACTTCTTCAGTTGAAGGCCCAGTATAAGTCTGTTGCAGGAGTTGACTATAAACCAGTGTCTGCTAGTGGTGTAGATGACAAAGACAAAAAGAAGAAAGAGAAGGAGAACAAGTCTGAAAAGCAGAGTAAGCAACAGAAGCAAAATGATGGCCCCAAAAAAGAACCTTTGCAAGGACAGAGTGGTAATGAGCGCTCCTCAAATGGATCTGGAGAGGGCCAAGGCCCTAAGAAACAAACCAGGTAAAGATGCAGTCTTTAATCTTATTGGGTAGAAACATCAACTGTCTACCTCTGTTCAGATTCAGAGTTTGATACATGTCTCATTTCACTTGAAAGTGTGGACATTTGCAAAAGAACTCTGTTGATTTTCATATTCAGGATTGAGCCAAAAGCAAGTTAGCAAAGTTTATTTAATGTCAGTTGTACCTCAGCATCCTGTATTGTTACTGTCACTGAGAAGTTTTTGTGCTTATTATTTACTTCAGCAAATGTGCTGCTGTGTCTTGCTGAAAGTTTAGAGATCTTTTTACAGCATGTATTATGCAGCACTGTGTATCTCCTGTTTCATATACATAAATCATATATTAGAGACAGAGATGTGGTTATTTTGTGCAGAAATAATGCCAGAAAAAATGTATTTTCCACCTTTAAAACTTCTCTGTAAAGATATAAAACCTTTACTTTTGTGTTCTATCATTTGAGTCTGGTGAGTTTAACCTTCTTTAGAATCCTGTAGTTTTATTGGCTATCTTTATTTCGAGGTAGGGTCAGTTTTCTGTCTCAGACAGTGTGACTGACATTCACATGAGTGGTGAATTTGAGTTGCATATCTTTCCTGAAATTGTAGCTACTGGCTAGGTAGGAAATGTTTAAAATAAAGAGTAAAACAGCTCACACACAGGTCTGGTTAATTTTAGGTTCTTACTGGACTGGTGGTTGGGTTTTTTTAATGTGTTGTTGTGATATTCTTTAATACAACCGTAGTGAGAATTCGAAGGGTTCAAACTGCACCAAAAAGTTGGAGCTGTTCTTATTAAATATATTCTTGTAAGTATAAGGAAATACTAGCAACTCCCCCCAGCCAAAACTTAGCCTTTTGATGTAAAACTGAAACATTGTCTTCCATCTTATTATGCCATACTTCCTGCCCCAAAATAAGAAAGAAAAGGTTTAGGATAAGTTCTGCTAAATCTGGTTCTTTTGTCATACCACAGGCTGGGTCTAGAAGCTAAAAAAGAAGAAAATCTTTCAGAGTGGTTCTCTCAGGTAAGTGCACATCAGTCGGATTTAATTGTTTCATTCTGTTTTAAATTAGTGTCTGTTTGGGATTTACATCTTTCTGTTTGAATCTCTTTTTTTTCAATACAAAGTAAAGTATTTACTCTTTTCTATGTCTTACGTTGTCATCTTGGTCTTAAATAGAAGTGCCTTGGAGTAAAGAGCTGAATAAAGTTAGGAAGCTGTAAAAAGGGTGAGTGTCTACCACCCAACCTCATATATTATATATATATGATTTTCTTGATTCATAGCTGAATTCCTCTACTCTAAGAGTACAGAACTTAATTGAAATTATAGGAATTTCACAGACTTGAGAGTTTTATTTCAGCTCAAGGTGATGCATAACAGAAGTTAATATCTGTTGATATTGAACAATTTTGCTGACTTGTGAGATTGAAAACAACCTGAGTAGAGATGATTAGTTTAGATTAGTCTTGGTATGAGAGACTGTAAGTAGCTGTCGGTGTACATTTCCTGTCATTAATATAATTTTTGCCTGTACTCTAAAGAATAAAATTCTCTTCTAATATGAGCTAGAGACATTTCTTACAGAAGTACAGGTTTTTTGTTCCTGGAAAGTAGCTGTAGTCTCTTACTTGGGTTCATGACATTCAGTTTTAGTGAAGTGTTTACATTTTTCAGATCTATTATTAAACTTAATGCTCGTGGTTAATTCTCTCTAGGTAACACAAGTGACCCGAAAGTATATCTTAGCTGCTAACAATTTGAACAGTTTTGAATAGGAGACTTCTCTTGAATTGCATGACATACACTTGAATTACTGAATGTTCTCTATGTACCAACTCAAACTTCAGCATCTGATTAATCTTTTGCAAGGTGATCACAAAATCAGAGATGATTGAATACTATGATGTGAGTGGCTGTTACATTCTTCGTCCTTGGGCTCACGCTATTTGGGAAGCCATCAAAGACTTCTTTGATGCAGAGATCAAGAAACTTGGAGTGGAAAACTGCTACTTCCCCATGTTTGTGTCCCAGGCTGCCCTAGAGACAGAGAAGTCTCATATTGCTGACTTTGCTCCTGAGGTACACTTCAAAACTTCCTTTTAATCTGACTGTAAGAAAACCCAACCACTTAGTCTGCAGCTGGGTATGAAAGTAAATTTGGGGTTACAGGAATTTTTTTCCAAACTTGTTTGCTTTGATTTTTTTTTTCTTTTCTCCTTTTTTTAGGTTGCTTGGGTCACAAGATCTGGAAAAACAGAGCTGGCTGAACCAATTGCTATACGTCCCACAAGTGAAACAGGTGGGCCTCTTTTCATGTAGTTTGGCTGTAAATTTATATGTGAAGTTTTACATACAGTGTAGCTGATAGACAAAAGTCCCTTCTGAAAAGTGGAAGCCCCCATTTTTCAGAATGCTTTCTGTAATTCCTTGGGAAAAATTTCCTAATTTTGCTGCTGCTCATAGCAAGTTCTCTTAAACAGACACTTTTAGGAAATGCACATTTTAGGAATTTTTTCATTAATATCCTGAAGACTGACTTACTTTGTCTGAAAACACATTTGATTATTTGGTTTATAGTGCTTATAAGGAAATTTTTTCAACTCATAATTCACTTTAGTTTTGCACGTGTTTTGACTGTGACTCTTCCTCTGACTAATTTAAACAAGCATTTTAAGACCTAAGGGTGAGTTTTTAATTGAGTCAGGTCTAGTATAGCATCCTGAAATCTTGCGGTCAGTGAGTTCCTTCTTGCGAACCTGGGTCTGTTTACCATATTGTAAGCCAGTGACTCAAACACAGTGTCATTAAATAATAAGCTTTGGGTTGTACTTTGACCAGCAGCAAACAAGCTCTTTTGCAGAGACTCGGAATTAAGTGAAAGTACTCTGGTGAAAATATTATGTATTAAGACAAAACATGTATTTTAAAGGAAATGAAACATAAAAACATAATTACCACAGCAGAGACTGTAAAGCTTACATGTAGCAAAAGGAAGAGTATGACATAAATGTCTTTATTGTGTGGAGACTCAAAACTGCTTTCTTTTTACAGTCATGTATCCTTCCTATGCAAAGTGGGTGCAGTCACACAGGGATCTTCCCATCAAGCTTAATCAGTGGTGCAGCGTCGTGGTATGTGTAACCAATTTCTGAGTACCTCTTCTTATCACAAATGCAGTGTAGGGCAGTTATTCACTGTGGGCTTGGCATGATCATAGTGATTACAGCACATATTTCAATACAAAATCATTACCATAATTTATGTGATGTTTTTCTCAGTGTTTCTAAAGAAACATTCTTTATCAATGTATGTGGTTGATTATATTAAGTAGAAATCTGTGAATAGTTGGCTTTTTTATCTTAATTGAGAATTTTCTAATACTTGCTTATAAACATTATTTCTAACAATAATTTGGCACTTCATAATGTTAATTTTTTTTTACATCTGCCCCTCCAGCGTTGGGAGTTCAAACATCCCCAGCCTTTCCTTCGCACTCGTGAGTTCCTTTGGCAAGAAGGTCACACAGCATTTGCAACATATGAAGAGGCAGCAGAGGAGGTAAAAACAAATGCACTGATGCTTCTCCTGTCAGGAGGTTACCTTACTCCATAGCAACACAAACAAATCTTTGTACTGAGACCTCATAGAAATCTTTTTTTTGGGAGCCCTTGTGAAAAATGCCAAGTTTATTAGAACCCAGTTTTTCCTCAGATGTAACCCATTTCTGAGGCTTCAGTCTCTACAAACAATATGGGGAGTTTGAAGAGTGTGATATATAGTGTGTGGTTTCCTTAAAATTATTTTTCTTAAAAATACTTTAAAATCAACTTTTCTTAAAAATTTAAGTCATGCATTCACATGTTTACTGCTAGAAGTTTTAAAACTTTCTTTGCCCAAAAGGCAGATGTTTCATTGAGTGTTGTGGCATATCTTTATTTATGTAGCAGATGTTCAGACTTTTAGAAGTGGAATTTAGAAGTCAATATCACTCTTAGAAGAGTTATATAACTTATATAACTATAAGAAGAGTAATTTCTGCTGTGACTCTTGTTTTCTGTCATGATTTATAATTGTTGCTTTCTGATTTAGGGAAAATAACATCCAAAGTTTGAAGTAATTGAATAAATCTTCGTTTCTAAACAAAGTCTTGTGAAAGTGTTAAATTTTTAAGATTTCAGACTCTGTCATGTAAAAATATTTCATGATGTAGCAAAATGCAAAATATTGAGTGATTCTGAAGACAGTTTGTTCTTCGTAGGTGCTGCAGATTCTTGATCTCTATGCTCGGGTGTATGAAGATCTCTTGGCAATACCTGTTGTGAAAGGAAGGAAGACAGAGAAGGAGAAGTTTGCTGGGGGGGATTATACAACCACTTTAGAGGCATTTATATCTGCCAGTGGAAGAGCTATCCAGGTATTGACCTATTCAAATAATTCTTTTTTCATTAAATATAGGAAGATGAAATATTTAAACTGATGCTTGATGGACTTAACTTTCCATTTAATAGAATTTTTTTTGTGTGTCTATTTCAGGGAGCAACATCACATCATCTAGGGCAGAATTTCTCAAAGATGTTTGAAATTGTGTTTGAAGATCCCAAGAAACCAGGAGAAAAACAGTTTGCTTATCAGAATTCCTGGGGCCTTACAACTCGGACTATTGGTGTAATGACAATGATTCATGGAGATAACATGGGATTGGTACTCCCACCTCGTGTAGCCTGTATTCAGGTGTGTAAAAATGCCCTAAACTGCCTTAGTTTCCTTTCTTGTCTTGAAATTCAAGAGCATTTCACATCAGGCATCAGATAGATAGATAGATAGATAGATAGATAGATAGAGAGATAGATAGATAGATAGCTGATTCATATGGGATGGAGCTGTCTAGTTACAGAGTAGCTGTGTGAAGTTAATACAAATCCTTAGGATACTTGTGGCGGACAAGTTCCCTTTGACAGTTTATCTATTTCAAGTAATGTTATCTGTTGTCACTAGTATGAAAAAGGGAAATGTATCCTTCATTTCTGAGAGCGTGAAAGAAATTACTGAATATAGGGCCACAATATTGGTTTTCAGTGTTTTACAACTATGAGCTATTTTTTTTGTAGCATAAAGTACATGTCCTGTTCTATTGCAGGTTGTAATTATTCCCTGTGGTATCACAAACTCCCTTTCTGAAGAGGACAGAGAGGCTCTGTTGAAGAAATGCAATGAATATCGTAGCAGGCTGCTTGCTGTCAACATCCGTGTCCGGGCAGATTTAAGGGACAACTACTCACCTGGCTGGAAGTTCAACCACTGGGAACTTAAGGTACTTTTCTATCCAGGAGGTGTTTTGAAGCCTAGGTGAGGGGTGTACATTATGTATGCTATGTGTGCCCTGTGTTCTGATGGCACATGTGCTCTGTAAGTTAAGAATTGCTGCCTGATAATCAGTGATTGCTTTTGTGGATAAATGAAGAAAAGGTGTTTGCTGAGACTTGTTCTGTTTACTAGGATTGGCACGTCATTAAGGATTTTTAAACTTCTAGGGCTCCACTTATATGCCTAGAAATCTAAATTAGGAGGATAAATTGTTTGTATTTCTGTACTAATACTTCAGTTGTCCTGACTCACAACAGAGCCTTCTGTGCATACAGCACAACAAAGAAGATAAACCTGCAGTGTCAGCAAAGGAAGGAGTAATTTATTTGTTTTAAAATTACCATGTTCCCCTAATATAGCACTTAAGAGGAATAGTTCTGCTTCCTCTAATAGAAGAGTCTTTTATAAAGCAAAATTAGTGAGCAGAATGAAACAATGGTTATAACGGTAATTAAAAATTGAATGATGTGTGTTATTATGGAATCATATTTTTTTTCTGAATTTAAAATTAGTTTCAATATGTTAATCTTCAAAGTAAAATGATAGAAGTGATCCAAATTGTTCAAAGTTCCCATGGTCTCAAAGTTCTCTTCCCTTTGTGTAACCTTTTTTTTTAATGGAGCTCTTGTGCTGTGAAGCCTTATTGGGAAACTTTCTCTATAAAATTAGGTTTTTCAAGGAGGAACACAGCATGGGATAAACTTGATGTTTTTTATAAAATCTACTAATGTATCGAGCATAGTACCTAAACTGCATCTTCAGTCTCATTGCAGGAACAATACACTCCTTTTATGGAGTGTATAAGTAATTTCATAGGGTAAAAAATACAAAGGTGCTGGAACAAGAAGTACAAGCATTAACTGGAAAATATTTTACCTTATGTACTTTTCAGCTTGGCGGATTTCTGATGTTACTTCCTAAAAAACTGAGTCACTGGTATTTCTTTTGTATGGTCTGGTATTAGTTCATTGCTTTCTTGGGAAATCTTCCGGAGGGACCATGAAGTACTCTTTAATAGTAGTATTACAATAAGCTTTTATTATGGAGACAATGTTCTGTGGGTCATAAACTAGAATGTTCAGTTTCAATTGCTTGTTGATAACAGTTTTCAATAGCTTTTTATGTAGCTTTGCAGCAGTAGTAGATAGTTCATTGATCAGATGGATTTTACTGTATTATTCACCTTTTTAGCATAATTGAGGCAGTGGAGGCAGAGGGAGTGTAGGGAATCATTTGGAAGCTGTGAACTTGAGGAGATTCCAGAGCACACAATGCATAGAAAGTTTGGGTACATGTTTGGATTCTCCCATTCGTCTCTTGAACACCATGGAATAGTTTTAGCTTATAAACTTACTGATTCAATTTCCTTGGGAGGGCAGGGGGGAAGAATCCTCCAAAATGTATTTGCATTCACTCTCTTAATTTCCTGTGAAAGAATGTGTCTCTGGGATACATGTTAGGATGTAGAGAAAATAAGTTACACGGTAGACTCTGAGTTGACCCTTTTCACTAAGATGGAAAATCTTTTTGTCTGATGGTGTGCAGGGGATGAGAAATTACATCTTATTACCAAAGTTTATAAAGCATTAAAGCTTTGTGAAAGCAATTAGCTGTTTGTAGTCACATATCCTATGATATTAGGGCTGTATTTAACAGAACTTATTCTGTTTGCTGTTAAAACAATACCTGTTGAATACTATTGACAGCATTCTGTGAAAACAGAATTAAATGTATTATTGAGTGGACTAGAACGTTATAATTGCTATAGAAGTCTTAATTGTTCAGACTTAAAAAATCTGATTTGCAGTATGTGGGATAACTTACTGCAGTTTCAGCAGTGCTTCAGTATTACTTGCGTGTTGGCACTGATGCAGTCTCCGAGCTAGTGAAGCAAGGCAGAATGCACAAGTGAAGAGAATGTGGATGGGAAAGACAGAAATGCATAAAAGCTTTGGAATATATGATGATTTTTTTTACCAAAGAAACTTAAATATATAAAGTGAGTCTGTATTAAGACTGGACTTAAAAAAAACCCCAAAAGCCACACAGAGAGAGAGAATAATTTTGAGAATTACTTCTTCATCATAACTTCTAATTTTTTTTTTCCACAAAGGGTGTCCCAATCAGGGTAGAAGTGGGACCACGAGACATGAAGAGCCAACAGTTTGTAGCTGTTAGGAGAGACACAGGACAGAAGCTGACATTGTCTGAACACGAAGCAGAAGGGAAACTTAAGCAGATCTTGGAGGAGATCCATGCAAATCTTTACAGCAGGTAAACTAAAAGTTACAGTAAATGGCTCTGCTAATCACAGATGCCCTTTATCTGTCAGAATTTCCCACATTAATAGTTTGTCTGTGGAGAAAGGTTAGGCTCTTCCTGTTTGTGTCATGTAATTTTCTGCCTCTTAAACTCCTTCACATGCAGTGATAGAAGCTACCAGTTGTTCTTTCAAAATGTAAGGTGAAAGGTAAAAGGAACTAATTAAGAAAAATACATCTGTGAATTCGTGTGTATTATTAATCAATAAATAATACATAATAAACATACCATAAACACACCATAAATGACCTAAGCAATGACAGTGCTGCCCAAGGAAGGGCAGCAGAGCTGGTGAAGGGTGTAGAGCACGAGTCCTGTGAGGAGTGGCTGAGGGAGCAGGGGGTGTTTATCCTGGAGAAGAGGAAGCTCAGGGGAGACCTTATCACTCTACAACTGCCTGGAAGGAGGATGTAGCCAGGTGAGGCTTGGTCTTTTCTCCCAGATAATGAATGACAGGATAAAAGGAAATGATCTCAAGTTGAGCCAGGGGAGGTTTAGATTGGGCATTGGAAAAAACTTCGTCACTGCAAGTGTTGAAACAGGCTGCCCAGCAAAATAATGGAATACTTATCCATGGAAGTATTCAGAAAACATATAAATGTACTCATGGAGACGGTTTAGTGGTGGGCCTGGCAGTGTTGGCTTAGTGGATGGACTCAGTGATCTTTAGAGGTCTTTTCCAACCTAAATGATTCCATGATCTATATATAGGATTTATTTGTGAATGATGGTTTTTGGTGCAGAATTTTGAAAGACACAAAGTTGTCCAAGAAACTTCAGTAGCTCAAGTTCTGTGTTCAGAAATGTATTTTAAGACACTATTGACCTTCACAGGATTGTTCTCTTGTAAACAATGAAATACTTTTTGTTTTTAACCCTTATTGCAAATGCCAAAATCCCTCACAGGTCTGTCACTGCAGACTGTTGCTCATAAGTTCACCAAGAATAGCAGGGTGTTCTTCACAGTGCTGTTCTTCACACAGCACTGTGGCAGATGAGCTTTTCTATTTCCTTCTCTGGTGATCAAAATTGTTTACAGGCAGAATATTTTTACCTAGTTCAAAAGCATCTTGTGATTTAGATTTAGAAGATAATTTAAAAAGAAAAATATACATGTGTAGTATTTATTTGTGTCTCCTTCAGGTCAGTGTTTAACTGATGGGCACAATAGTGTGAATGAACACGGTGAAGTATGCAGTAGCCTGGAGAACACCCCATCAGCCATTAATCAAAATTTTTCCTCCTTGAGGATCAGTGGTAGAAACACATAATCTGATTAGGAAAATTCTAATGAATATATAGCTCTTTTTGTAACCTTTTGTTTTGACTGGCTCTGAAAACTTAGCTCATTAGGCCAATGAGTTTATGTGAATAAATTTGCCCTGACTAAATATTTTTCCTTTTCTTAGAGCGTCCGAAGACCTAAAAAGTCATATGGTGGTGGCCAGTAATATGGAGGACTTTCAAAAAGAGCTTGATTCAGGAAAGGTAAGGGAATTTACTACTTCTATTCTTGTACTTCACACCCTTTTCATCCCATACAAATAATGTTTTTATCAGAATATGCTTTTAAGAGAGAGTGGTGTAAACATTTCATTCAGGTTACAGTAACCTCACTGTCATAATTCTAAAGCAAACAGAGACAAAACACTTATGAAGTCTCATAATAAAGGTCCAGGTAAGAGTTTAAAGTACAAGCTATTTACGTCAAGGAAGTTTTACCTTTATGACCTCAGTAGAAGCCATTGGGTTCATTAAGAATTACTGCAAGTCAGAAACCTCCTTAGATTTATAGAAACGATAACCCAGCATGTGGATGAGTGCGCTCTACTGATCTAAACATCTGAAAAGTGAAAAAGTAATGAAGTTTAGATGAGGGATTAAGCCTTCAGCAGAGAATTTATCTGTTTCTTTTACAAAGAGCTGCTGACAGAATTTTTTAACCCTGAAATTCTGTCACAAATCAGGTTGGAAAAATTGTTTATCTGTTTGGATTAGTGTCCTCAAGAGGTAGGATCCCCACCATTAGTGACTAAGTTTGTGTATTTTATAAAGAGAGATTGTACCAATTAGATCCACTCTAAAAATTTCAAAATTCCTGATGAAAAATGTACAAGTGCTAAGAATTTATAAATACTCTTTAGATTTCAAAAAATAATTTTAAGTTATTCCTGGTTAGGCATGGCCTTCCATTATACTGTTTTCTTGTACTTCTATTGCATTTAAATTCAATTTAGAACAAAATTTAAAGGAATAATGATGGGACTGACTTAGCAATGTCCAGCACTCACTGTTGTGTGCAGCTTGATTCTAGAGATGACAAAGAGAATTAAACAGGTTTATAATGCTTAGAATTCTAATGTAATCTAAATGTAATTAAGCTTGGAAATATGAAGAAATAATTTTACATTCCACTTTGGATATTTCCCCTGTTTTGGTGCTTAGATTGTATGAATTTATTATGAGCTGCATATCTGAATTGAAAAAAAAAATTGAAAAAATATGCCATTTTGTGTTTGTTTCACTCTCTACCTATTTTTCTTGTATTAGTGTAATTTTATAGTATGAGTATTCTGAATTACTTGAAATTACACTCTATTAGTACTTACTATTACTCTATTAAAGAGGAAATTTTTTAAGATTAAATAAGTGCTCCTGCTTATTTCCTGCTACTGTTTGTCCTTTAATGGAGTTACAGACTCTTAGCTCTTTAAAAATGTGGACTGTTTTTCATTTCACTAACAAAAGATTAATGCAAGAACGGTGTAGTAGAGTGGTGATAGTTCCTTTTGTCCAGTTGCAAGAAAGTGAAGCCATCAAGTGAAGTTTAATAAAGATGTGTTCCAGTAAATGGCAAATTTTGCAGTAAGAATGTAAATTAGGTGAAAGAAAGATGCACTGAGTAAACCTTAGTCACAGTTTGGATAGAATTAAAATGAATGAAGATTGAATTTAGTCACTGAGGTTGCCCTCAGCTATCAGCATTTCGCAAGTGTTCAAATGTGTGTAGGGGGTGTCTTTAATGCTAATGCTGTCTCTTGGTAGCAAACTGAATTTTCTCTATGAAAGTCCATTAAAAAAAAGGCAGTAAAATTGAATATAAAATATTCAACTAGGGGCAAGAGATCTGCTACAATAGCTAAGAGTAGTACAGAGAGGAGTGTGTGACATGATTTCAGCCTTACTTTCTCAATTTTCTTCAGTTAAGCTGAGTGAAGGAAACAGCAGGAAACTGCACACCCACCCCCATGTCCCCCAGAAAAAATATGCTGTTGGCAGTTCTGTTTTCTTAAAATAATGTATGCTCACAAAAAAAAAGAAAATTCATAGTGGAATGGAATTAAAATGGGAGCTTTGTTTGGGCACTGTCTTGCAGTATGTAAGGCAAGCATTTTCTCAGTACTTAGAAAATCTTAAACTTTTCCTGAAAAACAGAACATTTAGTGAGGAAACAATGTTTATACTTTACAAGGAATAAAGATGTATTTGGTCAAAAAAAATATTTAAATTTAAATGGTGCTTTGGGTTTGTGTAGGATTTTCCTTACTGCCCTGTGGAGGGATGACTGTGCTTATGTATTTCTCAGATGAAAAAGAGCTATTAAACTTGTAATAATTGCAGCTTTTCCCAATTTGAGATCTGTATATGAGATCTGAAGGTTTAGGAATCTTCCTAAGACAAAGATGATTGTTTTAGATGGATAACTGCTGGGTTTTTCTCTCTCCCCTCCTCTCTTCAGATTGTACAAATCCCTTTCTGTGGGGAAATCGAGTGCGAGGATTGGATCAAGAAGACCACTGCCAGGTAAAATAGAACTGAACTGGAGAGTATTTACCAAGATCAAAATCAAAACATTTTGAATGTGAAGCAGAAATGCAAGGTGCCTTTGGGTATAACACTTATGTACAGACTCTTGTTGTCATGCATAATATTAACTTCCCTTAACTCTGGAACCATCAGAATAATTAATGTGGTTTTAATATTTTATGTATAATATACTTTAATGCATTTTATTTTTAATACAAATATTTCTTTATTAATATATTTATTTATTAATATCCTTCTATTTCAGGGATCAAGATCTTGAGCCTGGTGCCCCATCCATGGGAGCAAAAAGCCTCTGCATACCTTTCCAGCCTCTCCGTGAACTCCAGCCTGGAGCAAGATGTGTGTGCGGCAAAAACCCTGCCAAGTTCTACACCCTCTTTGGTCGTAGCTACTAAATCACTAGTGAAAGAACCTTCTCCTTTATCTGTGAATTGAACTTTTTTTAATAAGACTGAAATAGCCCCTTAAACTTCAATCAGTTTTGTGACCTTTTTAAATAATTCAAAGACAAAGCCATAAACCATAACCCGGCTCCCCAATGGTCAGTCTTAGGCTAGCAGTAATTCACAGACTTTTCTGTAAACATCTCCAATAATAAAGATGTATTGTGAGCTGTAACATGCTGTGGTGAGTTTTTTCTGTGTTGCTCAGTAGGGAGAAATAGGTTTCCTTTACTTATGTGCTTTTATTCTAGTTTGGTTCATGTATTTCTTTGTACATTGAGAAAATGTCTGACAGGTTGGAGACAATGTCATGAAAACCACAGTACACTTTAGTGTGCTGACATCTACTTTCTAGATAAAACATCTGCTTTTAATTTTGCCTTCAAATTTTTCAGTAGAGACCTCCTGCTAACCTGTAGGCATAGTAATTACTACCTTTAGAAAATCCCTCTCTGAAGCCAGATCTTTTAAGGAGTATTTTCATAGAAACATAAAATCATAAATGGCTTGGAAGGGTTGGAAGGGACCTTAAAGATCATCTTGTTCCAGCTCCCCTGCCGTGACAGGGACACCTCCCACTAGACCAGGTTGCTCGGAGCCCGATCCAACCCGTCCTTTAACACTTCCAGGCATGGAGCATCCACAACTTCCCTGGACAGCCTATCCCATTGTTTTTGCCACACTCACAATCAAGAGTTTTCCCCTAATATCTCACCTGAACCTGCCCTCTTTCGAGTTAAAGCCATTCCCACTTATCCTATCATTGCCTGCCCTTGTAAGCCCCTCTACAGGTTTCTTGTGGGCTCCTTTAGATGCTGGAAGGTGCTCTAAGGTCTCCCTGAAGCCTCCTCTGCACCAGCCTGAGCAGCCCCAAGTCTCAGCCTGTCTGCACAGGAGAGGTGCTCCAGCCCTCTGAGCCTCTTCATCACCCTTCTCTGCACTCATTCCAATAGCTCTACATGTTCTTCTTATGTTGATGGCCCCAGATCTGGACACAGCACTCCAGGTGGGGTCTCACAAGAGCAGAGGTAGAGGGAAAGAATCACCTCCCAGGTTTTCACCCCTTTAAAAAGCAAGTTTGCAAGATTAAATGCCACATGTTAGCAAGATGCAGGCTGCGGCCATTTCTTGCAGATATTTTTTCTTATTTTTTCTCTCTTTTTCTTGTTTTTCAGTCTGGCCCTTATGGGTGTCTGACAGTGATACTGCAATGAGTAATGCAAAGGCAATCTGAAGAAAGTTAAGTTCAATGTTAGAGTTTTTAGCTTGTGGTTATATCTACAACATGTTTCATAAAACCTTTTTTGCATTTCCTACACTTACCAAGTGTTGCTCTAGCAGAGGAGGCTGGATGTTACAGAGTTGAGAAATCATTTTAAAAATAACATTACTTCCACTGCGAGCAGAAGATCAGCTTTAAAAAATAGAGAGGTGGCCCTGGCACAAAACAGTGGTTAGATGACACACACTTGATTTATTACTTTTTTTCCTCCTGTACGTTTGAAGGCTGTCTATATGAACACCTTTCCCTGAAAAGAGTATAGTGAAAACTTGGCAATTAAAAAGTGAGATCCTCCCCAAACTCTTCCTGGGCCAATGCTATTTCCAAAAACCTGGTTTTATGTGGCAGCCATAGTCTTAAGCGTGCAGGAGACTTTGAGTGCTATTGCCAGATCTTCCCTGCTATTCAAAGGCATGCAGAATGTTTGTTTTTCTCCAGATTCCAATGGTCAGCCTTCCAAGTCAAAATTTTGAATATTAAAATTTGAACCTGACTTGTCCAGTTTAGGATCATGTGCCGTGTGATAATACCCCAGTTTTTCCACTGAAAAGTGCACAAATTATTGAATATTTCAGATCAGCTTGCTCAGAGTGGTTGAAACTTGGAAATTTTCTGTAATATTCTTTGGATTATGGTTAGTCCTGAAGGGTTTGCTTCAATTGCATCTTAAAATCATTTATCTTGCATTTATCTAGATAAGTTCTCAGGTGTAGTAATGAGCAAAGGATTTATGGAAACGTGTCTGTACATGCATTTATCTTTGGATTCATTTAACAAACCAGTCAAGTGGCCCTAAGGTCTCTATTCTGGTGTGCTGCCTCTACTGCTGGTGGGGATTATACTTTGAGAAAAGAGGGTGAGCAATAACACCAGAGTGATGTTTTCACAGCCTGAAATGGTGGGTGACTCAGCATAGCCTGGAGAGGGATTGGCCATGGCACCTCTCTGGTGCTGGGGAAGGAGAAAGCAGCAACCAGCAGCTTCAATGTCCTTAGGTGTAAGAGGCAGGAATGTGCCCAGATTTTTTGGCAGAGCAAACCAGATTTTTAAGAATAGATGAGCACTCTCAGCTCCTGCTGAAATGTTCTACAACACCCATGTTTTAAAAATGAGAAGTGGAAGCTGTTAGTATCTCAGAACAAAGGAAAGGTAAAACTAAACGCAGCCTCTGACCTTACTGGTTTGAACAAACAGCCAACCTTCAACCAGTTGACTGGATCAAATCCTCGAGTAAACATGTTGACACACTTCTTAGAAATTAGTTGCTCTGAGCCTACAAATGGGTTTGTTTGAAGACAGATTTCACAGAATGCCAGCTTTTTTTCTTTTTTTCTGAAAGGTCTGAAATGTTGATACCTCACACACAGATGTCCCTGTGATGATCTCCCACAAAGAGGCTAATGTTTGCCTGGGAGAGAAGATAACATCCATGTCAAATATCCTTTTGCCAAAAGCACATCCATGAAGCATTATAGAAAACAACTTTCAGACCTGGAGTAGATTCTGTCTGTTGGAAAAATAGGTATATAAATTGGAATAATATACTGCTGTCAATTAAATGATACTGCTTTGTATTTATAATAGAATTGCAATCTTCCTGGTGTTCTTTAGTTCTTGTATATGATAAATTTGGGTTCAGTTGTAAGGGAGGTGAAAGGGAAGTGCCTTAACCTCATGCTAGCAGCTCCTTATTGGGAATAGACCAGAGGTGGACATTCTATCTCCGCGGCAGAGGGAGTGCTTAATTTCTGTCTTGTTTTTGGTAGCTACAACCTTGTGTGAGGAAGGATTTTTGAGACTGCTGAAGTTTGACTTTGGTCTGTACCCACTGAAAGGAGAATAACTTGAAAATAATTTCTCACTTTTCATGCTCTGCAGTTCAGGTAATAAAATAAGTAGTTAAACATCACTTTAAAACAAGAAGGAAAGGAAAATACCATGGAAATATCTGGGAAAAAAAAACCGGTGACACAGGCGTGAGAAGACGAAGAGGAAGATGAGTTAGTTTTCAACATTGTTTCAATGTTTTAATTAGTTCTAGCAATCCACCCTTCCAGGCTTAATGGTGGTGTTAAAACGGCAGGAGGAGAGGAACCCTTAGGTTGCAGATGCAGTGTGTAGGTAGGCAAATGACCAAATGTTAAAGATTACTTATGTTGGCAGGCAAGGCTTCTAACAAACTGGACTTTAAACATAAATATTTTGGTTGTTGAAACCCTGAGAGCAGAAATCCAGATGAAAAGTGGGGGTGGATGTTTGTTTTTAACCTAAAGTTAATTCACCTTGGGAAGCCTAAGGCCAGCAGGGACAATTGGTCAGCTCAGGTTATCAATATTATCTTATCTCTGCATGGATGCACTGCATGTAATTCATGTAATTTCCTTCCGTCCCATCTCATAACTAACTGTGTGCATATATGTACACAGATGGGCATTTTCAATAAAAAGCTGGATCATAAATTTTCCAAGGAAGATACCTGGTCTTATGGCCCACATTGCCTGTGTGTCATTAAGGGTAGTTTGTTGAATTTGGGTTAATTATGGGGACACTCAGAGCTCAACAGGTACTGCAATGAGTGACAAAAATGTTACAGGATCCATTTTCCAGAAATGGCATGAAGTGTAAACTAGGACTTCAGCAGCTTGAACTTCTGGTTGTGCTTTCCCCAACTCTGACATATGTGCAAGCATATAAGAATTACTTTGAGCTTTTGAGGCAGGGCTTTCAAAATGGGAAATAAACAATGTGCTTTGTGTTTATTGTTAAGCCTCAGCTTCCATGTCTACTGGTGGTTTGTTTAGAAAATAGCCTCCAAATTTTCTCCGTATTCATGAGCAATGTCAAAATGTGCCAAAAGTACCAGAAGTTGTTGTATAGTTGTTGTATTAGATCGCTAAAATGGGAGATAAATTCATTTGTCTTTGAAGCTTGTTCTGTGGACAACATCTTCAGTGCCTCTCACAAGCGGTTCATGTTTGTTGTGCTCTTAAAAATCATGTCCACCCAACATGGATCTCAAATGTCTTTTTCCACAGATGTACAGTAGGATTATTTCAGTACTAAAATTACTGGGAAGAGAAATGGCAGGAAAAGACACGAGAGGAGAGTTTAATGCAAAAGAGAGGTCTTTTCTAACCATTTAAGATTTTGAGCCACCTTCTTATGCTCTCCTGTCTGGGCCTTTTTCAGAACACTGACACTGAGCAGAGTAGCGAGTGCTGCTGCTCCCAGTAGCCTTCCTCAGTTTATTTTTTGGTTTTGTAGCAAAAAAAGTCTCCTGAGGGTGGGACACCTGCAGGACTGGAGCCCTCACTGTGTCTTCCCATGACAAATCTCGCTGAACCGCCCTTTAAACTGATTTATTGTTTTACTGCTTCCTATAAAAGCAGCTCCCACATGTGAGCAGCACTGACAGCTGAAGGGCAGGGAGCTGCTCCTCGCTCTCCCGTCTCCACAGCTCCCGGCAGTGAGGGAAGAGCAGGAGCGGCAGGAATGGGTCGCTACTCCGGCCGCAGCAGCCGCCTCATCCTCATGTGCGTGGTGAGCATCGCCATTTTCGCCGTCGAGATCTCGGTGGCCTACGTGGGCAATTCCCTCTCCTTGGCCTCGGACGCCTTCACTGTGCTGTCCCACCTGATCTCCATGATCATCGGGCTGGTCGGCGTGCGCTTCAGCCGCGTCAGGTGGCACAAGGCCAGCACCTACGGCTTCAGCCGGGCGGACGTGCTGGGCGCTTTCGGCAACTCCGTCTTCGCCACCGCGCTCATGTTCAGCATCTTCGTGGAGGCTGTCAAGAGGTTCATCAACCCTCAGAAGACCGAGAAAGAGCTGCTCGTCCTCATTATTGGGGTCACAGGCCTGGGCTTCAACATTCTGAATTATGTTATCTTCATGGAGTGCTGCTATTGCCATGAACCCCCCGGGGACATCGAAACAGGTAAATCATCTCGTGCAGCTGCTCTGCCCCTCAGCTTGGCTACAGAGATTATTTACTGCTTATGGGCCACAGAAATGCAGTTTGCTTCTCTCTTTTGTTAGCAAGGGTGATAGATTTTGTGCCCAAGCCTGTTGCATGTTTCCAGCTATCGCCACAGGTGTTTATCAGTAAGTGACAGGCAAGCCGTTTCAGTGATGCCTTTCCAAAGCATACAGTGACCTGCAATGGAAATTTCCTCCCTAATCCACTGGCTGGCCAAGCACGGGACAAAGTGCTACCACCCTAAGGAGATACTTGTTGTGAAATACCTAATCCTGAAATATCAGTCCTCCCCAACTTCCACCTGTCAATATTTTAGTAATTCTGCTGTAATTTTTATCAGAGTTGTGGTTATCTTTAGAGCAGTGTTCACTGTTTGCAGGAGACAAAAGAATAGGTAAGGGCAAAAGGAGGGTCTCACCCTTTCTTGATTTGGGAGATGTTGTGAAAATATTTGGATGCTGACTGAAAAAACCCGTGGCTACAGTGCTGAGGGTTCTTTACTGGTGTTTGTTAACAAGTGCTTGGGGGAGCACGCAGAGGAGAAATGGGCATACTCAGCCACAGAAATATTTTGCAGGGGGTTCTCTTCAGTGCATAAAGTTTTGGCCTTTCTGTTTATTTTTCTTAGCATAGGATTTTGCAATTTCTACATTTGGGAGGAGAGATGGGGACTGATTATTGTATTCCTGGAGAAACTCTCTCACTTTATTTGATGTAAGATACCTGTGAGTTCCCTTTCTCTCTCTGAATGTTTTTATATACACCTACAAGAGTATTTCTTAAAACTAGAAATATTTCAGTTGAGATAGGAGCCAGATATTTGCCAAGTGTTAACTGGATGTGCTAGGGGGGAAGCTGAGAGCCTGGCTGAAAAAGCAGCTGCTGTTTCATACTGCTCTAGGTGAGGTAAGGTAAGTCTTATGTTTGACTTTCAGGCTGGACAGGGCTTTGGAGCTAGAAATTAAAAATTTTCTTCGTTTGTGTTATAGTGTTTACTGTGTTTTCTGATGGACTTTTAAATTGGAAGATATTCATGTTCATTATTAAAGGTATCTCCAGATCATATTGAAGCTTAAACTTCGTTGCAGTTTAACATTAAAGCCAGATGCATAACTGATCTTGGTGCCTGGTTGTTTATATGCCCACCTGTTTAAAACTGAAGCTGCTCTTAGTCTAAATTTCTGGTGGTATGTAATTTTCTGGGGGATTTGATTGGCTTTGTTCTGGGAACTGTCAGCAATTCCTGACAAAGTCTCTATTTATGATGACTTCTTGTAAGGCAGCTTCTAAATTGTGCTTCTGAGTGAAGTCAGGGAGGAGGAACACATCAGCGCTTACAAAGAAATTAACTGAAATTAATGTCAATTGTGTAGCTAAATGATGATCTCACTGAATTTCCAGGGTCCTTCTCCTAATAACTTTCTGGGACAACACAGCCAGCCCTCTCCCTCCAATAGACTCTTGTCCAAAGACCTGGCAACTCGACTTTGTTTTCAATTGAATTTAAGTTGCGTGAGCCAGGGATGAATTTTGTACTATCACATAAACATAGTGTGTAGATTTGCTGGTGGTTTTGCCTCTGCCTTTCTGGTCCAGTGAAACTTCTCTGCTTCCAGTAGTGCCTACAGGCAAAGTAATGCTGTTTTACACAGCAGAGGGAATGGTCTTTTCTTCTGCACTTAATTTTGCAACTCCCACTTAGGTAAAAGCTTATTTATTTCCTCTAATCCTCTCTATATTCAACCTGAGTGGGATTTTAATGACATTTCTTTCAAAAGAAAGAACACATAGCTGTAGTCTGAAAAGAAGACTTGAATTTTTACATATATTTTAAGGACATATTAAAAAAAAATGAAAAAAGAGGGATTTCATCTCGGCCTCTTGTTATCTTGCATATGAGGAAAATATGCTTTTTCCTGGAGCTGGAAGGCAAGGTGAATTTTCTAGTGTGTCAGCACCACTAGCAGAAATTCGAGGAGATGGCCATGGTCTCTGAGTGCTGCTGGTGCTGTCCAGCTGCCCACAGCAGCACCTTGGAGACACCTGGGCAGGCTCCTGACCAGCAATGGTCAGTGATGATTTGCTGGAAGGTAAAGGTTTCTAGAGTAGCTCTCTGCCTCTTAAGCTTTCTAGGTAAAGGGGACAATTGCCTTCACATCTCTGCTCCCCACGTAGGGAATGGATTTACACCACCCTCTCCTCTCTCGTTTGCACCACTTTGAAAAAACCGAAACAAAAACTGAAGAGAGCAGGTCCATCTCTAGTGCTGAACTGTGTGTGCTGAGGGAGCTGCTGAATCCACAGGAGCAAATTCTTCCATGAGTATTAGTGCCACAATTAATCACCACAGGCAGTGGTTCTTCTCATTCCTCTGTTGCAAAGCCTGTTCCATCAGGGAGGGAACAATGAACTGGTGGGTTTCATGGATGCTGCTGACAGCAGGGGCAGAGTGAGATGTGTCTGTATCGAGCCCATGGACTCTGAGGGAGGTACTTAGAGGTGCCAAGCCAGCTCTCCATTTTTTCCTTTGTTCTACAGCTGTACTCCACATTTAACTCATTGCAACACCCATTCCCCCAAGTTCTCATCTTAGTATGAATATTCTTGTTGAGTGAGTATAAATATGTTTTTTTCCAAGTTACCATCTCTGCTTACCCAGACAGAGCAAATTTCCTTCTTCACTTGTTTTCTACGTTTGTTTTGCTTCTCACCCCTAGCTCTTCAATCTTTCACCCTTCATTTTTTCTGGTTTTTGCAACTCTTTTGCTCAGTGTCCTATTCCCTAAGTCTTCATCTGCTGCCATTCCCCTTGGTTTCTTTCTTTCTCTCTCTCTCTCTCTCAGTTGTTCAAATTACAGCTGTCCAGCTGTAAGCTTCTTTCTCTTCCCACCAGGCTGAATTCAGGTCTCTCTGTCCTCTAGGTCCATCCTTGCACTTGATTCAGACAAATGCATTTCCCCACACCTAGTCAGAACTTAGAGGAGAGGTCAGCAAGAGGACAGGGAAGACATGACCCTGTTCTTTCTTTTGGTGCTGACCCAGACCAGCCACTACAGGCATAAAAGTATTTCTATACTCTTTAAAGGAAGTGCTGTGTAGAGGAGCATGAGCCAGCTGGATCATCCGTAGCAAAGGGCATCACTGACTAGTTTGTGCTTTGGCTTAAAATCCAGGAAATACTTGTTAAAACTCAGAAATATTAAAGCTTCCCTAAGAAACTTTTCCCAGAACCTGAAATTCACAGAAGACTTTTCTTGTTGCTGCTGTTGGAAACGACAGAGCACCTTCAACCAGGATTTTCTGACACTTCTGAGGTCTTGTATCTTACACGGAAAGTTTTGGTCCAAAGATGAAGAATATGGCTGAGTAGCAAACAGATGAAAATAAAAAAAGCATCATGCTCTCATAATAAATACCAGACAATCTTAATACTAGCCATATACCTTATAACAAAAATACAGAAGCCTGTTTTACTGCACACAGAGACCCAATTACTCTTGTCCATGTAGGTCAGTGCAATTGTCTCTTCTACTCATTTATACAGAGTTTTAAACTGTTAGAAGAACTACAGTCTGGAAAGCACACATTAGTCTGATCATAGTAATTCTCTCTTGTTTGTCTTGAGAAAATAAATAAAGGTTTAACTTGGAGAAAACCTTTGTTCTGTTGTCTTGTGATTTGTACAGGGAAGTGGGAGGGAAGTAGGAAATGAAAATGTCATCCAGCCCATCTCACCTGACACTGAGCCACCCATAAAATGTCTCAGGCTGGGACAAACAGCTCTCATCTTCTCATGAGAGGCCTCATGGTCTTTGCACAGCTTATTCAATAAAACATGTTCTGTGTTAGCAGCCAAGTGCCTTTTGCTTCTAATATCCCTGTTTGTGGAATGTAGCAGGTATGTGAGCTTTTGGTGTGGCATCACTGCTGGATCTTGATTCTCCTCTTTCAGTGTGCACCAGCAGCCTGCCTCTCAGATGAGAGCTGGAAAGTAAGGTAGCAGTCACACAAATGGAAAACACACCTTCTTTCTCCTTCCAGACCCATACAGAGTAAGTTTGTTTGTTCTGAGGCTTGCTGTGAGGTAAATCTTTTTTCTAGGCTTTGTAAGAGGAGACATTTGGGGACAGACATGTGAAAGAAGAGAGGCACTCTCCTTTATTGGCTGGGTGATTCGGGAAGACTTTGTTGCTGTCATATTCTGAACTAAATATTCACATCTGTTGGTGCAAACATGCTGATCCCAGGGGAAAAGAACATTTATAGAACAGAATAAGTGAATAAATGACTGCTTGATCTGTATTTAATGTCACAGACCTTCCCAGTGGAGATCTGGAGAGCTAAAATGTGCAGGTATCAAAAAACAATTGTGTTTGTAGCTGTGCTCTGTGATTCAACATTGCAAAAATGCATACTGCAGGTGGCAAACATGGCCTGGGAATTAAAGTTCCAGAACAGAGGATTTCAGTTTCTTAAGTTGTTAGTCTGAAGAATTTCATGATGGCTTAATTTAACCCCATTTAAAAGAGAAAAATAAGTTCCTGGTTGGAATAGCTTTCTTTCTCGAATACAATACTGAAAGTGTGGCAGACTTTGCCAGGTGATGATGACTCAGAGACCTTTTGAAGGAATTAGAAGGAACCCTGAGTGTAAGACCTGCAACAATAATTCCCTGGCTTACTCTGCTTTTTGTACCTGAAAAGCATAAAATCCTTTCCCCAAGATCAGCATTATTCCATGCTTCCCCTCTTTTGAGTGTATTTTCAACAGATTGATTTTATTTTTCCCTGAAAGCACCAACCCTTCAGTAAACCCTTCATGCCAATTCATCCCCTGGCCACATTCATACAGATGATTTAGAATGCACAGCACCAGAGTGTGCCAAAAGAGAGTTCTGTCACACAGTGCATCCCCCTCCTCAGGATTTAAGTTGCCTCTGTAGTGCACTGTGATGTCCAACTCCTAAACATGATGCATAAATGCATAAATGAAGGAATATATGCTTTATGCATTCATTTCCATAAATCCCAGAGGTGTTAATGCATTGGCATGCAGGTAAACAGAGCCTACTGCAACAATTTAGATTTTTTGGCTTTTTTTTGGTAGTCCTCTCAAATAGAATAAAAAGGCCAAGGGATAAAGTATTTTTAAGTGTTTGTCAAATGTCTAAGACTGAACACATATTTATCTGAAGATTTTCTTTAGTTTAATAGTGTGGCAAATAGTCCTCACCAAAAATTTTCAAAGCTTCTCTGAGCAGTCACTGCAAAGGTAACCAGATTTGTGTTAATTTATATTTGTTGGAGCTCTAATAAAAATATTTAAAGAGAAAAGGGAAGAGACTGCAAAAGTTTATTTAGCAATGTCCTTCACTAAATTTTCTTCAGAATTTTGAGGTTTCTTCATAGAAAACTTCAGAAGATAATCTGAGAATTAGTTGTCAATAAGAAAAATGTGCATCAAAGCGAGTAAAAGCAGATGTTTTAGGGTTGCGTTGTGTCTGAAATGGAAAGTGCAGAATGAAAAAGTGAAGTCTTGAGTAAAGCAAAGTATCCCTGGATGGTTTATGCAACAGCATAAAGGTGAGACAAAACTCTCTGAACCTAGATTCCAACGCTGCTAGTGCTGCTGAACTTTGGGTACCTGCATTCGCTGTAGACCTTGAGCCAATTCCTTATTAAGGGCATGGACAGACTCTGAGTTGCATCACAGTATCTGGAGCTGTAAGGAAATAAAAGGTCTCTAAGATGACTGAGTTCAAAGTCATAACCAGTTTCAACACAATGGGGTTTTAAAAGGCTGGCATGTTTTATAGGTTAACTGCAATTGCTTTATTTGGAAGTTCTGCAGACAGTTTGACACAGGCATAAGTCTGCTATCAGTTTCAGTCTAGAAATGCTGCTGGTATAGAAAATGAAGCTTTTGCAGTAGGACTCAATGCAATTTACAGTGATGAAATCAGTGAGTGGCTTCCTCATGGTCATGTTTTTCCAATGTGCTGTGCTGCCTGGAAAAGGTCATAGGTAGGTATAAATATACATACACATGCACTTTTATGAGAAACAGAATTACACTTTTTTTTAAATAGTGAAGTATTTGAAATATTTCAGGAAGCTTTATCCAGGTGATAGAGCAGATACTGACTGAATATGTCCTAAAGTAGGCAAAACTGTTTTTTATGCTGGATATTAAGTGTAGAGAATGGTGATTTTTAACTAAAAAATTGAACAACCACCTTAAAGTAGGAAAAAAAATATAGCAAAAATAAGACATCCCAGCCTAGGAATTAAATAATCCCACTGGTTCATAATTTCAGATTGACCCACCAGTATATTCAAGTAAAATTTAGGAGAACATGGAAAATACATTCTCAGGCCAAATTCCAACACAGAGTTTTTCCCCAGGAAGGTTTCAGGACTATCACAGCTGTGACCAAAAATCCAGGAACGTTCACCTCTGTACTCTGCCAAGGTCACTGATAAAGCTTTCCCCCAGACTCTTGAAGCCTTGTTTGTCTAGGTTTCTGCTCCCTGGATGGAAGCAGACCTAACAACTTTCCAGCCATTCCACCTTTCAGTCTATGCCAAGAAACCCCATATTCCTCTTCCAGGTGTGAGAGGGAGACACAAATAAAATGAGCAAGGAGTGACCACAACTAGGTCTGTTGGCCAGTGTTTATTTTGTTCTTCATTTTGGGGTTGAATTTATCTGTGGCAGAAGCCAACTCCATGGTTTCCATTTAGATTTGCTATGAATTTGGTCCATGATTCCTAATTTAGGGAAACAAACTTCACAGTCAAAGCTGTCACCAGGTCTTCTTGGAATGAAGGTTAAAGGCCCTCTAACTGCCACCTGTTGCATTTCAGCCTAGGGATGCTGCCTTTAAATGTGCCCAGCCTCAGCTTTTTAGTCCAAATGTAATATTTTCCTCCCCACAGCCTTAAAGAGGCATAACTCCTTCTTTACATACAGCAGTGTGTGGGCATTGGCTTCCTTTAATTCTCCAGTTTCTTCCAGGTCATTCCTGAAATGTCTTTTATAAATAATTTTTTATGATGGGTTAAAAAGTAAAGTCTGACAGGACTTTGATAAGCAGAATGAAAACAGATCTCTCTTAACGGTAATGCCAATAGTTCCTTATTTTCATGATTCTTTTTGGTATCCAAATTCTACAGAAGCCCAAGACTGTGAGTGACCTTCTTTTCATTCAGCAGTAGAGAAAATTACCATCATTACTGCTGTTATTGTTTTCATATTTTGTAATTACAGAGATACCTTACTTTCAAAGGCTGGTGATGGCTCCTCTGGAAGGAATTAAGTGGAATTTTTACCTGCCACCTTGGAAATTAGTAACTTAAGGAGGATATGGCACAAATCTGCAAAACCAAGAGTGGCATAGGGAGATTCAGTAGCCATTGCATGTTTATCCTGTCTTCTGAAACAAGAACATTTTTAGTGAATCTAGCAGGATTCAGATTCAATACAGGGAGAAAAAGGCAATAGCCTGAGAGAGTTGAGGTTGTTCAGCCTGGAGAAGGGAAGGCTCTGGGGAGACCTTAAGGCACCTTCCATTCTCCTATCTAAAGGAGCCCACAAGAGAGCAGGAGAGGGACTTTTTACAAGGGCAGGTAGTGACAGCACAAGGGGAAATGCCTTCAAACTGGGAGAGGGCAGGTTTAGATTAGCTATCAGGAAGAATTCTTTACTCTGAGGACGGTGAGGCACTGCCCAGAGCAACTGTGGATGCCCCATCCTTGGAAGGGTTCCTGGCCAGCTTGGATGGGGCTTTGAGCAACCTGCCCACGTCTCTTCCTGTGGCAGGGAGGTTCCAAATTAACTATCCTATGGCTTTTCACACTGTGAAAGGTGATGTGTGGAGCTTGTTTCCAGTTAATGTTGAGGTCTGCATTGCTGAGTGAGAGGCTGGAGTAGGACATGAAAGAAAAATCCACTGAGGGCTACTAGATAGAGATATCTGTCTCAGAAACTCAATGGGCTGAAAATACTTGAAGAATAAAAGAGTATTAAAGGGAAGTATAAAATACACTTCCCCTGCTTTATTGTTACCTAAGCATTCCTTATGGCCACAGGTGGGGGCAGCCTCTTGGCTGCCAACGGCCCAGTGTTAAAAATTGTTATGTTGAGTACTTTGAAAGCTTGGTACACAGAGATCTTGACGCTTACAGGAGTGCTTTGCATCTTTGGGGCTCAGAAGGGAAGTTTTCTTGTTTGTAATAATTTTAGGAGCTCCGAAGAATTTTTCTAATCCTGATTAGGATGAGGGAACTGCAGCTTTTCTAGTGGCATTGTAGCTGAAACTAAAGTCAGCAAATCAATCAGAAAATTGAGGTGCTGGACAAGCTTTTCTGTGCTTCCTAAGAACTTGTTCCAACGCAGCATAGCTAGAAATGGAGAGCCTGGGATATTTAGGCTGCTTTTTTGTTTAATAATATGTAGCTTGAATAAGTGAAATCATAACATTCTACTGCTGAATGTTATGTAAACACTCTACTGCTGAATGAGTGTAAAACACACAAGCATGCCAAGCACACTGCAGAGCAATCACACACACGGTTCCCTTCTAAGAGAATTTGAGACCAAATGTTCTGGTACCGCAGGTGGATTGGATTGGTGCAGGCAGAATGGAAGTGTCAGAAAGGGGGAAGATCCTGAGTGAAAACATTGGTAATGGGGTCAGTGACTGCTATGTTCAGGATCATGGCTTTCTTTTGGACTGTGTGGAAGGAGATCAAAGTGTAAAAGAGCTACAGGAATAACACAAACTTTATTCTGAAGATTCACCTGAATTAATTATTCTTGCTATTGAAAGCAACAACTTATTGAATGAGAATGATTAGGGTAACTTTACTCACCTGGCAGTTTTAGGTGTCCTTTGTCTTGAAATGATTGAGGCACCTGGATGAAGAGGGACAGGGATGCAGAATGAGAAAAGCTTGGATTTTGAGAAGGCTTCTGAACAGCTATTGTGCAAAGGCTCTTGCATGGATGAAGAGCTGGTCGGAAGACTTCCTGATTTTGGCTGGGATAGTTAATTTTCTTTGTAGAAACTGGTACAGCACTGTATTTTGGATTCAACATGAGAAAAATATTGACAGCACACTGATTTTTTTTAGTCATTTCTGAATAGTGCTTACTCCAAGTCAAAGATTTTTTGGTTTTCCATGCTCTGCAAGTGAGGAGCTGCACAAGAAGCTGAGAGGGAGCACAGCCAGGATAGGCAGGACCTGAACTGAACAAAGGGATATTCCATACCACAGAGTTATTCTCAGAACATAAGCTGAGAGGAGTTGGCCAGGAGTCACTGATTGCTGCTGGGAGATGAGCTGGGCATCAGTCAGAGGGTGGTGAGCAACTGTTTGTGCATCATTTGTTCCTTTGGTTCATTTTTGGTTTGGTTTGGTTTTGTTTTTGTGGGTTTGTTTGTTTCTATTTTGCTTCATTTATTACACTGTTCTTAACCCATGGTTTTAAAATTTTTTTTCTGATTCTCCTCCCCATCCCCCTGGGGGTGGGGGAGAGCAAGCTGCTGTGTGGCAGAGTTGCCAGTTGGGCTGGAACTGTGACAGAAGATGAGAAACAGAAAAGAGGAGTGAGTTATCAGTTCCATAAAAATGTGTGCTAAATGTTCAGAACAGAAAAGTGAATCAAATGTGAGACCACACAGAGCAGTAAAGGAGACAATCAGGAGTTTTGCTGGTCCTCTGTGTATCTCTTGTTCCTCTGTATCTGCCCCTGCGTTTTGAAGACTGTGCAGGTTTGGTTCCCTCATCTCCCAAAGGTGTAGATGGGAACTGGAAACAGTCCAGACACGGATCTCTGGTCTGACCCAGCAGACACTGTGCTGTTCCTGTGTCACTGTGTGGCTGTATCGTGCCAAGCAGATGGAGATGTGTGAGCTTGACAGAAGGAATAATCAGTGGAGCAGCAGATCCAGTGTCAGAGTTGAGGCTCTGAACACACACACTTTCTGACACTGTCAGAGAGTCAGCTGTAATTGTCCTCCATGTCAGAGTCAGCCTTATTTGCTGAAAACAATATTTTGACACTATTTCTTCAAAATAACTGTGTATTTTTACATTTTGAAGTGAGTTCAGGGCTATGAAACTTCCTTTTTTTTTTCCAAAGAGGGTTGATGTATATTTTTCACAGGAGGATTAATGATGTTTCAGCAACTGTCTTATGTCTTCCTAGAACAAAAACCACTGGAAATTCCTTTCAGTTCTGTGAAGGTGCAATTAGCTGGGCTTCAGAGAGTTGTCTTATTTTTTTTATTGTAAGTGCCGGAGGCAGAGTTTTCTATCATTAATTATAGTAGAGAAGATATATTCTGTCATTTTAAAAATTTATACCTGACTGTTTACCTTCCTATAACTCATATTTTTCTTCTTATTGTTCTACCTATGTGCTTTTGATTTGGCACAATTATTAAGCATCTCTTATCCTGTGCTGGCAGTTGTAATTCTAGAGTTGAAATGTGTGTTGATGTAAGTTATTCCATCCTCTCCCACAATTGTGCTTATCTTTATGGTAAGGTTTATTTCAATACATTTTTATTTATGCATTTGTTAATTTCCATACTGCAGAATATCAAATGTATGAATCTCTGCTTAATTAGGAGTTGTGTGTTGATTCCTTGCAGGGAAGACCATCCCCTGAAAGGCTACTCAAGTCCACTCCAGAGGTTAATACACATCTTGGATTCTGTGCACAGAATTAGGAGAAATGGAGAGACCTCTTAAAAGATGTATTCAAGCAAGGGCTCAACTCATTCAACAGCAGTAACAATGCAATTGCTTCAGTTAGAACAAAGAGGAAATTCCCTAAGGAATTTCTGGTTGTAGAGAGTACTGCCTTAGGCAGGTGGGACAAGATAGTTATCCCTAGCCTTGCTGGTTTAAATGTGACAACAATGGGTGTTTTATCAAGTGTGGTGATATGTGTGATGTGGCATTTCAGTGGGAATTCTGGCTGCTGATGTGGTACCTCAGCACTGGTTTGCCTCCACTGGTTTGGAGCATTTCAGCTGGCATAGCTCAAATGCTCCAAACTCTCACAGGGTAACATTTTAAGGTCATAATTTTCACTAGGTCTTGCATATTTTATTTATTATTTTGGGCCCATTTCTGATGCTGAGAACCCCATAGCTGAGGATGACTTGATTTCACAGCAGCTCCTTTAGTTGTTTCCATCAATTGAAATGATGTATTAGCAGTCCAGCTTTGTCCTTTTCCCATTTGCAAGCCGGGCTGTCATTTTTGCAAGACCTGTCATAAGAACAACAGCAACAAAATGTCTACAAATAAAAGCTAAAGGCTTACTATCTCATCATGGTTCTTGGAGACTATCCTGTAGGTTAAAAAGTCCATGCAATTATTTTTCTTGTAGAATAAGGATAGATTTGTGAACTCTAAGGTACTGTGGTCATAGAATGTTAAGGGTTGGAATAGACCTTAAAGATCAAGTTCTGACTCCTGCCATGGGCAGGGGCACCTTGCACTAGACCAGGTTGCTCAGAGCCCCATTCAACCTGGCCTTGAACAATGACAGGGATGGGACATCCACAACCTCACTCTGCCAGTATCTTATCACCCCAAATCTGTTTCTTTCAGTTTGTAACCATTACTCCTTGTTCTATAACTACCATTCCTGATGAAGAGGTGCTCTCTGGCTTCCCTGCAGCCCCCCTTCAGATACTGGAAGGTTGCTGTGAAGTCTCCCCACAATCTTTTCCACCATGAACAGCATTCTCAGCCTGTCTTTACAGGTGAGGTGCTCCAGTCCTCTTATCAAATTTGTGGCCTTGCCCCAACAGCTCCGTGTCCTCCTTATGTTGGGGTCACCAGATGTGGACGCAGCACTGCAGGCGGGGTCTCACCAGAGCCGAGTAGAGGAGAATCACCTCCAACCTTCTGTCCACGCTGCTTTGGATAGAGCCCAGGATTCGCTTGGCTTTTTGACACACCTTTTAAAGGCCGGTGGCTGGAAAAGAGCTGGCTCAGTAGATGGCACTCTGTCCTTTGGTTTGGCGCTTCCGTCATCAATAAAACATCAAAAGTCCCCAATAACCGGCTCCGTCTCGGGGCGGCCGGAGCGCAGACAGGCCAGCCCTGGGGAGCCCTGCCCTGCCGCTCCCCGCGGCGCCTCTCTGTTCTCCCTGTCGCAGGTTTCGTGGATTTCGCGTGGCCCGCCGTGGCTGCCCGGGGCGGGGCGGGGCGGGGCGGTGTCCCCGGGCGGGCCGGGCCGTGCCGTGCCGGGCCAGCCGCTCTTATTGCGGAGGGAAGGAGCGAGGGCGGCGGCGCTGGAGCGATCCCGGCCGGCAGCGCACGGCCGCCATGGGGCGGTACTCGGGCAAGACGTGCCGCCTCATCTTCATGCTGGTGCTCACCGTCGGCTTCTTCGTGGCCGAGCTGGTGTCCGGCTACCTGGGCAACTCCATCGCGCTGGTGTCCGACTCCTTCAACATGCTCTCGGACCTCATCTCGCTGTGCGTGGGGCTGGCCACCGGGCGCATCGCCCGCCGCAGCCGCCGCGGTCCCCGCGCCACCTTCGGCTACGGGCGCGCCGAGGCGGTGGGAGCGCTCAGCAACGCCGTGTTCCTCACCGCCCTCTGCTTCACCATCCTCGTGGACTCCGTCCTGCGCCTCGCCCGGCCCGAGCCCATCGATGACGCCCAGCTGGTGCTCATCGTCGGCACCCTCGGCCTCGCCGTCAACATCGTGGGGCTCCTCGTCTTCCAGGACTGGGGCTCCTGCTGCCGCGGGCGGCGGCGCTCCCCCGCTGCTCCCGCGGCCCCGGACAGCGAGGAGGATGAAGCAGGTGCCTTTCGGCTGCGCTTCGCCTTCCCCCTCGTGTCCCGCATCTCTCCCCACCCCTCCCTCCTTCCAGCATCCCTGCGTCCCTCTCGTTTTCCCCTGGGACCCGCCGAGCTGTTGGCCCGATGCTCCGGGCCCTTTCAGAGCCCCAAGCCCCCGGAGGGTCTCACTCAGCTCTCTCAGCATCCCCGCCTCTCTCACCTTGTACTTTAGCCCGGGCTCTGGGTGTCCCCTCGGGATGGGGGAAGGAGGCGTTGCCTGGTGAGCTGCATGGGAAATGTTTTGGCTTGTTTTTGTTGTTTTTGTTTTTTCTTCTTGTCATCTTTGAAGTGAGTTGGTTTTGAGAAGGTTGATGTTTTTTCTGTTTGTAGAACTTATACACAACACAGCGTTTCTTCTTTGAATGCAGGTGATTCACCAAATGACCAAAAGAGCCCTGAAGGGGGGTCTGAGAAGAAAAAAGAGAAAAAGTCTGAAGCTTTGAACATCAGAGGTATGGCATAGGAGTATACTGCTAATTTTAAATTAACTTCAAACACTTTATGGTTTCTATTTTACATTTTCAGACACACCCACAAATATCAGTAAGAAAGGGAGGAGAAGTGAGAAGTCCAGGACTCTTCTACGTAATTGGATCCAGTTATCTCTAGCAGAAAGTCTTTGATTGTATGGAATAGCATAAGTAGTAACAAAATAGTATCATGCTGACTTGATTTTGAGTATGCTTTCGTTTTGATTTTTGATCTTAGAAGAGTGCAGCTGGGCATTTGGAAAGGACACAGACCCTGTTGCACTAAGCTCAAGTCATTAGAGGCTTTACAGGAAGGTATCACAGGCACATCTTTGCAATTTTCAACCCTAAAATGCTTTTGGGCAGAAAACAAGCTCTTCTAAATCCCTAGGTTGACAATGTTTTGTTGTTAGCATAAGGAAGAGAGCTCTGAAACTGGTGCTTCAGCATGGTGTTTTTGCATGTGTGAACCCCTTCCTGTGAGAGTGTGTGACAGGATCAGCCCCTTCCTATGTTGTAATTTGGCAGATCTGTGGAGTGAAACATAGAGCTACTCCTAGGAATAAATTACCCATGTATCTCTCCCTGTCTGTGTAGGTGTTTTGATGCATGCATGTTTATGTGCCTACTCCGAGCAGAGCTAAAAGCAAATCTCTTTAAGGATATGAAATACTGTCCCCAACGAAAGGACTGTCAGAAACCTCAATCAGAACAGTAGTTTCAGGTTTCTCTTGGTCACCAATAGCAGCTGATATTCACCCAAGGTTGTGTGAGTTTGCTTTGCATGAATTCAGTTGAGAGGTCAATGTGGCAGTCAGGCGCTTGGGTTTGCTGTTCTTTTTTTTTTTTGTTTGGTTTGGGTTATTTTTTTTGTGTGTATGTGTGTCTTTCAAAAGTGTTTGCAGAGCTACACAAATGCGTCTGTAAGGGAAGATACTGTGGAAAATCAAACCATGTGCTAGAGCCACAACACTTGCTTGAATGTCTAAAAGTTGGTGGCACTGGATATTTTGGCATTATAGTGGTAGGAATATTGGATCAAGATAAGCAAACTGTCACACTCAGGGATGAAGGAAAGAAGGGTAAGGAACCAATTACTTTAGAGAAGGCCTTGCTTGCCTGAACCCACAGTGCTTAGGTATAAAGATGCTGGAAACCTTCAAAAAATATCTGAAGGATAAGGAATTTTGTGACAGTTATTTTAAGATACATGTCTTCTTTGATTTTAAAAAGAAATTTTAAGTGTTACTTTAGTATGTCACCTTTGCAAAATCTATTTTTATTGTCTATAAATATTCCTTGCTTCTGTAGTCATAAAGATATGTGTCTTCAAAATTCTGATTCCATCCATACTTTTCCTGTTAAGTTACAAGCGAACTTAAATTAGCTAACTAACAAGTTAATTCATAGTCACTTGGCAAAAAAATTTTTTGCTATGGAACTAGAGCCTTCCTGAAAAACATGGTTGGACAAAATGGATTGGCAGAGGAATGGCTTCCTTGATTTAATAACTGGTAGGAACAGGAATCCATGGGTTCTGTCTGGCAGGATTAATTATTGTAGTGTGAAATTATTATGCTTGAGCATATGCAGAGTAGTTCAGTTAAACTGGGGAATGCAAGCTGTTGGAAACTGCTACCTATGATAGCAGTAGTACCATACTGACTTCATTTAGCAAAAATTCATTTTTCCTTCCAGCTTATAATCATAGCTTTTGGGATTTAATAGGGAAATGGATACATTTCTGTTTGAGCCCTAATTCTGTGATGCATTTCCAGGATGTACGTATTAATGATGCTAAGAATGTAAAATAAACGTTTTCTCAAATTCTCTATTCTCTATTACTAATTCATCAAAATTCTGACATAGTTAGGTTTTTTTCCTTAACTCTAAAGGAGGCTTTCTGAAACATTTTCCTGTTCTTTATAAGCTGTGCTCTCTTAGTTGCCTGGGCAATGCAACTGCATCCTGCCTGTCTCTCTTGTTAGTGCAACAGCTGATAGCCTGTGCTGAATCAGGACTATTTGTGAATGAAAGGGAAACACTGCAACACTGTAAGGAGGAGTAAAACCCCGTGGTAGTCTGCCAAATGGGGCAGAACATGCCTGACTCCAGCAGAAAGAGCTGGACTCACCAGGAGTTTGTGCTTTATCTGACCCAAGTGATTTGGAGGAACTCCAGAGGTTGTGGACTTCATTTCTCACACAGATCAAGGTGCATGGCAAGAAACAGCAGCATGGGCAGAGTTCTAGGGCTAATCCAGTATCTAACATCAAAACTCTTGACTGTGTTGTTAGTGAGTTTTGGGGGAGCCTTTAACAGCTTCTCACTAGAAAGTGTATGTGATAGGGTTGTTAAAGAGAGATGGTTCATTTTCTTCTCTCACAGCCCCCAAACAAAAAAAAATGGATGAAGAAATTTACTTCATATAGAGAGAGATGTTCTGAGTTCAGACGTGGGTTGGAATAAAGTCTGGGTCTGGACAGTAAAAACTAACAAAACTGGAGTTTGAGCAGTGATGGGAAGAGGGAAGTTTATGTTAGGTAGTAAAAAAAAGAAGGAAAAGGCACTTCTTGGATTATTGTAACTCTATGGCAGGAAGACTGCTTTGGTCACTGCAGTTTAAAGAGCAGCTAAATATGTTACTATAAGTATGTTACCTGTTTTGTTTTTTTACCTTTTGTACAAAACCATCTTTAAGATGTAAAAAGAGGCGCCCAGCATTCCTCTCAGAGTAGTCTAGGCACTAAACCACGTGACTGACTCTAGAACCGGATTCTGATTTTTGGCAGGTCTGAAGGCTAGCAATATTGATGGAATAAGCTTTAATATGACTGGTAATCAAGTTTGAACTAAAAATTGGAGTCTGGGGGTATTTGGAGCCAGCTTGGATTTCGCTTAGGCAATTTTTCAGATTTCAGCAGTCACAGAAACTGGTGGGGGAAGGTAACTGCTCCTGGGGGTGGTCTGCAGCTCTCAACTTCCAGGGTAGAATGGATAGATTTAGTCATCAATTTTTAATTTAGCATGCCAGGATCTGTTAATAATCTTCATGCAATTAAGCAAGCACATTTTGTGTTACCATGGCATTGCAGTTGGACAGCAGTTGTTAGCATACCCTACATGCTTAATAATGCATCCCACTCACACAGCAGTGCTTCAGAGTCAGTATTTCCCTTGCTGTTTTTTTTCCAAAAGCTACTATTGAAGACTTTGGTTATGAAATTAATGGCTGGAATATTGCATTCTTCATGTCAACTGGAACATATTTGAAAAACTCAGTATTACTCCTCCCCCTAGGAGAAAAACCAAAACAAATTAAAAAAACCCCAACCCTGCCCCACTAATGGAAATTGTGCTGTTTGTTCCAGGTGTTCTTTTGCATGTTATGGGAGATGCACTTGGGTCTGTGGTCGTGGTAGTTACTGCTACAATCTTCTATGTACGTCCTCTGGGGGATGCTCCGTGTAATTGGCAGTGCTACATCGATCCAAGCCTGACAATAGTTATGGTGTTCATCATCTTGTCTTCTGCATTCCCACTTATAAAGGAGACCTCAACTATTCTGTTGCAGATGGTCCCCAAAGGTGTTAATATGCAACTACTGAGTAAGTCAAATTTGTTGTTGAAATGCTGTAAATTTTAATGGCGTGTTTCAATGCATATGTTATTTGTAGAATTATATGTTTGGATTATTTACTCACAATAGCTCTAAATTCTCAAGAACTGTGAGAAATAATCACATGCCTGTGTCCTAGCAACATGACTCAAATCTCTCTGGATTAGTTAAAGCATGCATTTTGAGAATGTGGTACTCCAACAATACATCAAACGTACCAGGTCTTGAGCTGTTAATGCTTTGTGTGGGTTATTTGTGAAAGAAACAACTTGGAGTTCCAATCTTTTCCAACCATGCAGTGGCTGTTTCAGAAAAGCTTCCAAAACATTTTAGAAATTTCCATTAAGGTTGGTTAACGTTGGAGCTCTTAGGTGCTGCTCACACTGGTTAATTGTGGAGTAGCCCTGGGTATTTCTGGAATTCCCTCATCCTCAGGGCTTAAGGAAACCAGGAGGTGTGGGGTCTTGATGGGGAAAGTGATGCTTCCCTGTGAACAGCTGGTAAATTGCCATTAGGGAGCCTGAGGGATGGGTGAATCCAAAAGGAAGGGTGCCATGCTCATCACCTGGAGGCTGAACTGGAGGCAGCTGGGAGTAGGCACGTTATATCAAATATATCTCTTCTAAAATGATAGTTTTGACACGGCTGCTTTTGGATAGGGTGCCTAGTGAGACAGCTGATAATTAGCCAGTGCACCAAAGCCCCTAATACCTTTCCCCCATGTCTTCCAGCTGACAGACTAGCCCGTGTACCAGGGGTTAGCAGCCTCCACGAGGTGCACGTCTGGGAGCTTGCAAGCGGGAAGAACATTGCCACTCTTCACGTCAAGTGCCAAACCCCTTCCGACTACCAAGACGCTGCTTACAAAATCCGGAAGATTTTCCATGAGGCAGGAGTCCATTCTGTGACCATCCAGCCCGAGTATGCTGACCACAAGACCTTGCATCCCCTGTGCAGCTCACCCTGCATCTCCAAAGCCTGTGACTCCCAGCTGTGCTGCAGCCAGAGGGAGCCCCCCCGGGCTGAAACGAATGGCTACAGGGAGAAGAGTGGGAGCTCCCCCTCTGCACTGCACAGAGACAATGGCTCAAGGAGCAGTGACGTTGAAATCTCTATGGAGGACCCAGTGGCAGAGGAGAGTGTGAAAAACGTGAAAAATTGTGACGTGTCTGATGACAAATCACAGTCGGGTAGTACGAGATTTTAGGCAATTCTCTCTGCTCTGTGTCACGCTCTCATGGAGCAAGCACGTCCTGGCTGGGAAGGGGGGCATCCGTGGTTGTAGCTGAAGTTGGTGAGGCAAAAAGGTTTCTGTGCTTTAGCTGTAAACCAAAATACACCTAAAACCCCCTTGTACCTGAAATAAGGATTAAGATTTCCATCAAGGCTGTTGGATTCATGTGATTTTTTGTGATGCAGCCTTACCCAGTTCCTTGCCAAACTAAGGCTGAATTCCTACTGTTAGAGTGGATGGGGTGTGTTTCTCTCTGTCTGCACTGATGTTTGCAGTTCATGGCCTGCAGCACTGGGAAAGAACCTCTGGCCTTTCCTGCTGGAATGAGCTGTTTCTTTGAAAGCCCTGTGGCCAGTTAATGATTGTACTGGGCTGAAGTACTGTATATTTATAAAGGACTTCAGTAGAGATGCTTTACTGATCCCTAAACCCCATTTTTGCATGGACAGTTCATTTTTAACAGTGACAATTCTGGCCAGTGGAGTTTGTGAATGAAATTAAGAGTGTCTAAGGGGAAGAACTCAGGAATCTTGACTTGTTTTATTTTCTTGATTGACCCCTACATTTAGGGACAGAAGCTGGTCTTGCTCCAGGTAATACTGGAGTCCCAGCCTAATCACAGATGAGCGTGCTGAGGAATAGACTGCTTGTCGTGAAACAAACCAGTACCTATGAGCATTGTCTGTACTGATTCTAGCAAATGGAAATGCAGGCAGTCATCCAATTAACTTTTATGTTTTTCACTGTTGTGATTGTACAACTAAGTCTTTTAAAATTCTTCTTATCCTTCTCCTGACAACACGAGTTCCAAGAGCCATGGTCTGTTTCATCATTGTGCAGGATGATTGTATTATCATTAACACTGAGTCTGTCATTATTCATGCTGAATAAATAAGCTAATGTGTTTATTATGAACAGTTGAAATTCTATTATTAGGCATAATTTAATATTGTATTAATTAAGGAAGCACCTTTAAAGCCTTGTATGCAGTATTACCACTTACAGGGAGCTTTAAAAAATTAAACCAGGAAATTTTTCCTGGTTTATTCTCAATAATTTCTTGTTGACTGGTTTTAAAGGTCTCGATGCCTTGAACCCTACCCTGTGCCCTGGCCCTCCTCCCCCTGCCCAAAGGTGCATTTCAAAGTGTATTTAGTGAAGCAGTTTACTATCTTTTTGCTGCTTGCTCTTTCTGAAGGTATGCAAAGGTGCTCTAAGGAAAACAAGGTGATGTGCCCTGTCACCAGTGCTGGATTTCAGCCAGGTGTGTTCCACAGGTTTCTGGGAGGGGAAACCCACTACTCAATCCACACTGAGTCTAGGGCTTGGTCTCCTCGGCTGTGCAGATCAGATCCAGAAGATTCCAAATATATTTTGCTGTCAAAAGCAGCCTTTCACTGGTCTGTGTGGCCTGGACAGGCTATTTTATCCATTTATTCACAGGGACACCTTTGTAAAATAGTGGTGTTTTTACCTCAGTGACACCTTAACAGAAAGGGCAAATTGATTTCCAGCCTGGGCTGGGAAAATACCAGGATCTCCTTGTAAGGATGGCTTAAAAGCAGCCAACTCCTTATTAATAAAGGTGATTGCAATAATTCAATGAGTATTAAAACACACAGCAGGGTATTTTGCTGCTTGAAATGTAGTATTTACTGAAGTGGTGATTTCAGTCTAAATAGCCAATTTCTAGAATTATAATTCCCCCTTTTAGACAGACTTTTTTATGAATTAAAATATTTTATACTGTTTCATTGTAAGCTTGTATCATACAAATTAACCTATTTGTTAATATAATTAAGAGCTTGATCCTCCAACCTCTTTGATTCCACTGGCAGTAGCAGGATCTTGCTTGGCAGTTACTGCATGAGTTAATGTAAATCAGGAAACATTGTAAGAATTGCTCTGTCTTTTAAAAGCATGTGCCATGAAGTAAGACAGCCCTTTCTTCTGTTCTTTTTTCCTCCTCCCCCTCTTTTTGTCTGTGATGATGCTTTGATGTAAATAACAAATATATTTATTGTGTTTTTGAGAACTGGAATAGAAATCTCTTAAAATAACAACAAAGTAGATGGGAGAATTTTCTTCCCGGATATTCTTTAAAACAAGCATCCTTTTATAATTTGTATCTTAAATCAGGTAATTTGGTGTATATATATATGTATATATATACATATTTTTTTTAAATGGTTGAAAGCTGGAATGTCAGTATGTACTCTGGAATTAGAGAAAACTAGTATGTGTGATGTTGGGGCATATGTCAAAATGCACAGTTTTTATTCTTCAAGTGTTAAAACCATGGCTATGTATTTTTAAAAACTTTTAAAAGTGTTGTAACCTGAAAATACAATGAAATAACATCCTTAAACTTTATTTTCTCTTGTCTGGTTGAATGTACTGTAACTGCTACCTGTGAATAAATGGAAAAATACCAGGGATTATAGAAATCTTCATACCTAGAAAACAAAGAGATTTAAAATTTGTTTTATTACTTAAGCAAGCAAAACAAAGCCATGTTATTTACAAAATAAACCTTGTGGGGTTTTTTTTGTGTTGGAACTTCCAGGGTATTCAGCTAAGGTTTTTGACCAACATCTTTGCCTTCCTTTGAGTAACAAAATATTTTTCTCCTGTACTGTGTGTCCCCTCTCTACTTCTGTGGGAGACTTCCAATCCGTGTGTATTGGCCTATTTCCCTTCAGTTCTTGCAGTTCAGCTCTTATCCATGGGCACTTGTTCTAAATCCAGTTTTGTAGACTATTGCACTGTCATAAAAGCTGTGTTCTGGCCTCTTTAGCCAAGTTTCTTGTTTCCCTCCCTGTCAAATGCAGGTTGATTGTGCTGCTCTGTCCCCTTGAAGCACTGCCTTTTGATTGTCTCTCCTGGTTTTTAGGTTCTCTTGTAGTGGTTGTCCCTTCTGTCCATTGCTGCTGGTGGCAAAGGAGATCTGCTTAAATTATGTGTGACTTCTAACTGGTTGTCCAGCTCCTGTGGATGTGATCCACAGCCTGTTGTACATGTGACTTAGTAGGATGATGATGAAATCAGATCATTCTGCAGTAAAAGTGAAACCTGGAATAACATGGCACTGAAAGCAAAAGCAATTTACTGGCCTTCATCAGTTGTGTGCCTTTTTTTAAAGGGAATCAATTCTTTGTCACCTTTTCATACCTGCCAAAAGTGCCAATTTGATTGTTAGTTTTTTTCTTCTGAAACTCTCTAAATGCAAGTGTTGCCTTTGTTCTTCATTATAAAGAAAACTGCCACTATTTTCAGGAATATTGCCTTTGTTTTGCCAGTTTTCAGTTGACTTCTTTTTCCTTCTTTATAATACCTACCTTTCCTTCTTTGTAATACCTACTTTGACTCATAGTGCTAGTGTATTTTTTTCCTCTTAATGTTTTTCCTCATTGCCTCTTCAATAAAAGCAGGATGGTTTTGATAGCCTGGTCATGGTGATCTACCAACAACACAGTTTAAAAATACCTTTTTATGCACTGGTTTAATTTTTGCACTCCATTCTATTAAAATACACCCACTTTTGGTTACCGTTGCAGGCCACTTTTTGACCTTTCTTTTTTGCTATTCTTTCCCTTTCTCATTCCTGATTATAATGCTTCCTGTCCTGAATGCTCCCTTTTATTCTGAACTTTGAAGGGAGTGTGCTGGGACCTGGATTTTTCCCAAAGAGAAGTTCTACCCAAGCTCTAAGGATGGCTTCATGCGAGCTACTCCAAAGACTATTTTGTGTCCTGTGGTCTGTGTAGAAGTGTTATCTAAGAAGCCATCCTGAGATATGAGCACATCTGTTTATGTACAATTAAATTCTTTATTAAGACTACCTGAACCAACTTCTTAAGAAAGGTGGATTTCTAAACCTGGGAAGGTGTAATGAAGTCAGGAACGTTCGTTGGTCGTTCATTAACATCTTGGGAGAAAGCTTGGTAAAAGATAATTCAAAAGCTATGAACATTCCTATAAGTTCTGCTATTTACCTTGCTGTACAGTGGAAGCACTTTCTATGTTAAATACTTTATTTGAACAGTGATACCTTGATGTGAGGGTGTCCCTGTATAAGATTGTTACATTTATGGAGCTGTGTTGCTTACAAGTTTCCTCCAATTTTTCTGTTCCTTATGTGATTTAATGTGCAAAGTGTAATTTCTATGATTTCTGAATCCCACTGTGGTTTTGTTAACCATTAGTGAGAAATCACCTAAGGTTTTACATACAGCTATATTTTTATCAAAATGAAGTTTGAATGTCTTGTAAATAAAGTGTATTTTTAAATAAAATTTTGTTCTGAGCTTGTTGTATGCTAGCAATAGGGAGCTTGCGGTCTCTGGATAATTTTAAGACTTTTGTATGAGTGAAATTTGTTCTCATCCTGTGAGAGAGTTAATGTGGCAAATTTTTCATGTATTTTGAAGAAAAAGGGATCAACACTCAAAAGCTTTTCTTCTGCAAGCAGTCTTGCATTTTGCTTCATGGAGAAAGTTGAACATGTAGTGATTCTCACTCCTGGGTATCATGACCTGAGTGTATGGGCTAGAAAAGGGATGAGGTCTCACACTACAAGTTTAGATGATGTTTTTGGAGCAGCAATCCTGGAGGTGCCCTCATATGTTCCTCTCTCATCAGTATCAGGTACCTGCCACCTGGTCCCTACCCTGTTGTGCCCAACTCTCCAGTTGTTCATGTCCCTGCTCATTTAGTTAACAATAATCAATAAGGAGGTAGTGGTTATTGTGCTTGGATTTTTTTTTTTTATTTTCTTCTTTGAGTCTATGGCAGATACTGCATAAATGCTCCATGAGAAACTCAACTCAGTTCACGTTTGGCCAGTCTGTTGCCTGTGCTTTTGTGTGTGGTTGGTGTTACTCAGATTGTAGATGATGGACGGATAGTGATTTGGAAGAGAGAACAGAAAAATTTTTAAAGCAATTCCTGACCAAATTGAAATTAGACATAGATTCATAGAATGTTAAGGGGAATGGACCTTAAGCATTACTTAGTCCTACCCCTCCTGCCATGTGTGAGGATACCTCCCACTAAACCAGGTTGCTCAAGGCTTTACCTAACCCAGTCTTGAACTCCAGCGTTGGGGCATCCACAAACTCCCTGGGTAATCTGTTCTAGTGCCTAAACACTCTCACAGTAAAGAATTTCTTCCTAATGTCTAACCTAAATACCCTCTTTCAATTTGTACCCATTATTCCTTCTCCTACCACTGCAGGTCCTACGGAAGAGTCCCCAGCTTCCCTGTAGCCCCACTTCAGATACTAGAAGGCTGCTATGAGGTCTCTCCACAACCTTCTCTTCTCCATGATGAACAGCCCCAGCATTCTCAGCCTGTCTTCCTAGGCAAGGTGGTCCAGTTCTCCTATCAACTTTGTGGCCTCCTCAGAGTTGCTCCAACAGCTCCTTGTCCTTCATTGTGCTGGGGTCCCCAGAGCTGGATGCAGCACTGCAGGTGGGGTCTCACCAGAGCAGAGGGGTAGAATCATCCCCTTTGACCTGCTGTTCACACCGCTTTGGATGCAGTCCAGGATCTCTTTTGATTTCTGGGCGGCAGGCACACATTGCCAGTTGTTGAATTTTTTATCCACCATCACCTCCAAGTCTTTCTCTACGTGGCTGCACTCAACTACTTCTCTACCCAAACTCTGGGTGTGTCTGGGATTGCCATGACTCAGGGGTAGGACCTTGTATAGGAACAGTTTCCCTGCTGTGCAAACTGACGTAAGGCACTTGAAATGTCAAGACTTCTCTACATAGAGCCCCTCATTTTATATCTTGATCCTTTTGGAGCAGAAGATGTTTTTCCACCTTAGAGGGCAGCTACTGTTTTGGTACTTTTGTACTCTCCAAGAAGCCACAGAAATAGGAGGAGTTTGGCATGGATATGGTGGATTGTGTTTTTTAAAACAGCTTCTAAAAAAAGATCCACAATCTGTATAGCTAGTTAGGCATTCAATATTAATTTATGCAAAATGCATATGCATTCAAGTTATATATTTGCAATTACAGTTTGTTGTTTTTCCAAATGTGTGGTTTTAAACCTACACCTTTCTGCATGGACATTTTAGGTGGCTGCATGGGTGCCATTGGTTTTTTAATGTGTGTGAATATATACATGCACACACATATATATATTTGTGTGTCTGAATATGTATAACAATACATATGTATCTATTAATATTTTAAAATGGTAACTGAAGAGCAGTGTAGGATTCTGGAAATATGTAAATGTTTACTATAGATAAAGTGGACACTGTGGTAAGTGATTGGGATGCAGAAGGCATTTTCCCTATGAGCACTGTGTTTCCAAACTGCTTACAGAGGAACTATGATTTAATTTTTTTTCCCTTGGGCTTTTAACACAGGAAACTCTGAGGCAAAACCAAATTTGAGGAATGCTCTGACCCAGGTTGTATTTTCTGAGTTAGTGTTCCTGGCTGAGGAAGTAGATTTTTTTTTTCCTCATTCTTTGCAGATGGGATTTGATTTCTGACAGCAGCAGTGTCCCATGGGAGTGGATTACAGGGCGTGATGTGTTTAACTCCTTTGTCAGCCTGGAGGGACACACCCTGGGGCAGCTTTTAGCCACGAGGATGCTCTGACAGACCTCAGGAAAGTGGGATGGAGTGGCTAAATGGGAGAGCTGCAAATTGCTGTGGGATCGAGCAGCCAGTGGGATCAGGCCAGCCAAATGGGTGCATGTCTATCTGCTGAAGGAAGGCACTTTCTGATCTGGTGGAAATCTTGTTCTGATCCAAAGCTGTAGTAAGAAGTGAGGGAATGGCAGTGATCACAAATGGGGGATGAAGGGTCAGGTAAATTCTCTGGCAAATTTAGAATATATTTGGGGAGCAGTTAGTGAATCTTCCAGTTAGGATAAGGTGGAGTTTCAGTAAAATAGAGTAGGAAATGCGCAATGAAATGCTAATGGAAGTTAATGAGGTATTCATCAGGGATGAGTAAGCCTGTATTTCTTAAAAGACCCAAGCTTTGCCCTCTGATTCAAATATGGAATTTATTGTTGAGTCCTGGTCATGTTTTACAGGCAGAGAGTTATTTTGCTATAAAATGGTTGCTGGAAAAGCATAATTGCAATGCTTACCATCAGCTCTCTAGAGACCCACTGGAAGTTTGTGGTTGAACTTGTCTCTGCTGAAGTGACATTGGCTGTCTGATGAAAGAAGCACATATCTTGGTCAATAGAGATATCAGGCATTTGAACAGCCATGAATTGTTATCAACTACTTGTATAATAGTCCATTGTACCTGGGGACATGCCCAGGCACAGACAGCAGCCGGCACACAAAAAGCTTGTATCTATGCTAGGGAGGTACTCCAGGAGAGGGCAGCTTCCTGCTGAGAGCCAGCTCAGATTAAGTCCTTGACTCTGGACTGTGCCAGGGAAGGGCTGGGAGAGCAACTGGCATGGGCTGGGAAATGCCTGAACACCTTACAAATACAGATGATCATGCTTCATTCCCAGTTCAGTCTCCACTCTGTTTTGCAAGGTAGCAGAAGCTGCTGGTAGAAAAGGAGATGAGGCTGCTGGTGGTTTCTTGGGCTCTAGGGTGGAGGGGATTCCTGTCTTTCCTCTGCATCGGTGCACAGGGCAAGCTGGGTGGGGCCAGGCTGCCCTGATGCTGCAGAAGTGCAGTCAGCAGATAACACTATCACCCCAGCTACTTGCATGGCTCTGGAAATGAAAGGCGCAAGGCAAGTGGCACGTTCGATATGGCACTGCCCTTTGCTTTACCTTCTTCCAGTCCTAGCACATTCTGAGTTTGTTTTTCTCAATCTTCACCCATCTTTAATAAAGCTCTGTGTCTGTTTAACCATACATTGCTGATCACCTTGTGGTGAGGAGGTGGAAACAAAATAATGGTAAGAGGCTTCAGGGTACATGTGGGGAAATAACCCAGTGATGACTTCATACAAGTCATTGACATGACACAGTAGGTCCACAGCCTAGAGTACAGAAAATTTTGCAAATAAAAGATTGCATAATTCAAGAGTTAGAAACCAACCCTATTTCTAAATAAACACCTTAAAAATCAGTCTTGTAAAAAAGATCTGATGTGGATGAGCTGATCCCCCAAGCTATAAACCAGGAAGTACAACAGGCAGTGGGAAATCAGCACAGTGAATGCCATGACACCTTGCAGAGCAGCATTGTCTTTAATTAGCTGTTTCTTTTTAGAGTTCCCATATGAAGTAGGGATGGTAGCCTTTCTGCACACCTCAGTTTCCTCTGCCCAAACTGGTCACAGAAAGTGAATTTTATGGCTGGGCTTTAAGTGTCCAGCAGTGTGCAGGCTCTACACTGTGACAAAACAGCAGCACAGTACTTGCAGCAATTTGTGCTGGTCGATGCACGCTTCAAACAATTTCCCCCAAATGATTTTGGTGACACTGCCATCTGGGAAACACCTTCCTACTCATGAACATCTCTGATGTGGAATTTCTAGGAGTGTAAGTGGGTGTTCAGTGAGCCCCCATATTGCCTGGGTGTAGCTTGATAACCCATGAGAGGGGGAGAGAATCAGGGCCCCCAAGGGCTTTGCGAGGTGCTCAGAGCAGCTGCTCCCCAGCCCTCCCTGGGCAGGAAGAGGCTTCTCCCCACAGCCATGCCAGCTTTGGGGGAGAACACCTGTGCTGGAGCATCTGCTCCACACATCTGTGCCTGTGCTGTGGCAAAGGGATGCTGTGCATCCCCCAGGACAAACTGGGGATGGGGAAGGATCAGCTGTTGATGGGGGAGGATTTGCTGAGGCTTTCGGAGAGGGAAGAGTGGGATCCTGGGGAGCTCCCTCAGCGGCTCCCACAAATCCTCTTCTCTGAGTGCTACCTGTGCTTTCCAGCATAGTTTCTGAGGCCATCTAGACAGACATGTAGGCATCTTTCTGCCTCTTACTCCTGATGCATTTTACTTCAAGGGAAGTGGCTTACTTGAAAATATATTGAGGCTTTTTCACAATTTCCCTTGATTCCCATTGTCTCCAGACATGTTTTTTTTTTTTTTACATTTGTTTGTAGTAGCTTCTCTTTACCTCTGCCCTTTATTATGTGAAACATGAAATCTGATCTTAACCAGCCAGCTCCTTACATTCACAATGACAGCAAGTCCAGCTACCCCTAAAAGTAACACCGGCACAACTTTTATGCTAATATGCTGCCACTGTGTGTGTGAAAAGAAAGAAAAAAACAAAAGCAGAGATTCCAAGGTGTAGTTCTCCTAAGAGCTATGAAATTCTACAAATGATGAAATGCTACCTCCTGGTTATAAGGCAAGGTATTCCTCCTCCAAGAAGGAAACAGATGTTTTCGGGTTAGTGAAAGCTATTTCCAAAACCTGCCTGTGGCAGACTGAGCATCAAAGTCCTTGTGCTTCTTGGCCAGCCCAAGAAGGAAGGGATTTGGCTCCTGATGCAGGAATATAGGAGCAAGCTATCTGCTGGTGGAAGCAAGCAGAAGGGTGTTGGTTAGAAGGAAGTTCTGGCCATTTTCACCATCTAAAATCTGTCCCTGTGCTCTGCTCTTTTCCACATGGCAGGGAACTGGGCTGCCAGCACAGCAAGGAGGGATTACACAACGACTCAGCTGTCACCTTAAAGGGGTAAAAATTTATTTTTCTGGGGATCTCCAGGGACCATGGAGCAGCAAGGCAATCACTCCCTACTCCTGCAGGTTCCTGTCTATATATATGCATATTATTTCTGGCAGATGTCAAAGGCTTCTGCAAATTATTTTATATTATTTTATATTTGCAATCCCCTACTCACTCTTACATTAAGTTTCCTTCTGAAAGACAAACACTGTCTCTCCAAGGACTTTGTGTCCTGGCCAAAGAATAATCATGTGAAGCAGCAGCAATGGGAGGCTGAGGGGAACAAAGAGGAGCCTGGCTCACAGAGCTCTTTCAAAGTAGTTGTTCACTTGGCCAAAGAGTTCGGCAGCGTGCCTGTGCCTTCTTTGAATCCAGCATCTCTGTCCAGCCCCATGCCTGTGCTGCGTGGGCCAGGGTAACCTTCTTCATACAGGACACACACAAAGCAAAAATCCTTTTGTCAAATGTGGCTTCAGGACAGGGATCCTTAAGGAAGAGCTGTATGGAGTCTCTTGAAGGATGGAGGTTGTTTCCACAGCAGGTGCCAGCAGCAGTGGATCTGATGAAGTGGAGAAATGTCTCATATTTAGGGCACATTCACATATATGCATATGTTTATTTTTGCATGCACACACACATGTGATACTGGCCATATATGGCCATATTTATTACCATGTCTCAGCAAATGCAAGTTCTTGCTTTAGTCACAGTGGCATAAAATATGGTTTACTAGGTATCCCTGATAACTTGTCTCTCATGTCTCCTTCCTGCTTATCATTTTGAAATTGGACCAATTCAGTATGTCAGGATTTCACAGTTGTCCTTTGTGTCTGCTTGGCAGAAACCCAAGCTTCAGGATTTTGTGTGTATTTGGTATATTTTTTGTACCATTATGGAATACTGCCATGTGGATCCCAGTTGTGTCAGGTATCTTTCTGCTAGGTACTGAAGCTGTGTCAAGGGCAGAGGCGTAATAAGTGAACTTTCATTGTCTTGGGGTTCACACTGATCTTTCCTACTGTGGTTCATCTGGGTAGAGAGGAGCACAAAGGAAGTATTTAACAGTTAGTGAGACATGCAGAGGGAGAAAAGAAGCGGGCATAGATAGACAAATAGAGCTAGTACCCTTGGAAAAGTCCTCCTTCTGCCTTGTTCAGTGGGTAGTTACTACCACAATATGTTTTTTGGCTGGCAACAGCCACAATCTGACCAGCTCTTATCATCCCTCCACAAGCATGCTGGGCCCTGATCCACCCTACCTCTATCTGGGCACTCCAAACTTTGACCTCTCCAATCCTTTTGATTATTTTCCTTCTGCTTGCTCTTTCTCTCTTGCTATCCAGGGGCCCCCTAATCTCCTTTCTTTCTTGCTCATCTGTTCAGGGCTGCCAATCTCTCTCTCCCCAGCATGCTGCTGGCTAATTTGCACTTGCTGTTTTTCTGCTTGGAGACCTCCTTAACGTGATCCTGCAAAATCTAGAAGGAAATCATTCAAAGTGATCAGGTCTAGGGCTTGAAAGCGCAGCCAGCTTGAAAACTAACTTGCCCTTTACAGAACTGCTGCTTGATTATATATCTAGATGTGGACATTGAATATACATTGCTGGCCAGTTTTTTCTTTTTTATTGAAAACTGCCCAGAGGTTGGAAAGATTGAAGATGTGAAAACTCAACTTAGTTACTGTGGCTAAGTTGAAGTGTTTTTTAACACTACTACCACCACTACCACTAACATGAAAAGAAAAGGCTGTGGCAACTAATTTCAAGCAATTTGGAGAAGAGCATTAATACAAAGATACTCTGCAATACTGCTGCTTAAGGAAATACCTTGTGAACCCTCAAAAACTTTGTGGGAACTATGTAAAATCAAGGGTTTGGGAAGTTTTTGACTTGACTTTTCTACAGTCCTCCTTCAGGGTCACATAGTGACTTCAAGACAAAGCCCCATCCAGCTTCTGAGTGTTCTCCCTTTGGCAAACACCACAGATAACCTTAAGATCATCTTTGAGGTCCTGCTCATCCACAGCACTGAAAAACCACCTCTTTTAAAAACCTGCTTCTTGTCTTATTTGAGACCAGGCTGGCTAGACTGCAGCCAGGTGGGTCTGCCACGAGGCTCACCTGTGCTCAGCCCATTCCTGCCTTCGACACTTTGGTTCATCTGCTCCCAACAGGAGTGCTGAGAAAGACCCAGAGCATTTTCTGAGACACGATTTTTCTCGAGACACTGAGAGCATTTTAGAGCACTTGAGGTGAGCACAAGATCGAGAAGAATGCCTGTGTCTCTTGTCCTCGATTTATTGTTCGGGGTGGGGAAGAATAGAGGGTGTTTGGGTTCAGTGACAATAGAGGTTTATACGTGCTCTTTACTCAGCACTATGTGCTTTAACATAAACCTCTTGACCCCTGGGGATCTGGCTCTATCATGATAACAAGCAGACCTTATGAGTTAATGCCCATAATAACCGATCATATGGTAAAAAATTGCCAGGGTTTACAGCTTTGAACCTGTTATCCTATACCAGGTTGATACAACTGTATTTACAGAGTGATTACAAGGGCACTTCTATTGAGATAGGCAACTTTTCTTGTACAAATGATTAAACAATTCTGTCTAACTTGACTACCATTACATTACGTTTAAAGAAAAGAAATCTAAAAGATCCTGAGCAAAGATTCCAGGTGCTTAACCTTTCAATCTGATTAAAAATGAAGTTCAACTGATTTGAAAGACTGGTTGTTAATTAAAAGTGAAGTTCAGCTGATCTGAAGGACTGATGATTCCACCTTTACTGAGATCATGGGCACTGTGGGACTGAACCTCATGAACTTCCACTGTGGCACCCCTCACAGCTGTTTATTTTTCCTGGCTGAACCAATGGCTCTGCCCTCTCAATTATTTTATTTTTGATCCCCCCTCTCCTTTGGGCTTTCAGTAATAAGACTATGTTAATAAGGCTGAATTTTGTTTGCCCAGCTGGGCATTGTAAAGGAACCCTCTGAAGTCTTGTTTGATCACACACTAAGGGGTAAATGCTTAGAAATGTTAATCTATATGAAAACATACTGAAGTTTATTGCTCTAAATATAACTAATTGTTCCTTTATTAGGGGAGCACCTGAGAATGAAAGTCAGATCCCTTTTCTGCTGGATGTACTAGAAACATAAAATGGTTGGTGTTTCTGAGCCTGAGGAGTTTAAAATATAGACCAAATTTTCAAACTTCTGGTTGATTTGGGAATTTTTTTATGTGAGTTTTGCCTTTTAGTGGTGTTTGATGTGGTTAGCCAAGCTAGCTATGATGAAAGGGGTGTCAGGAACATGCTTTACTCTTGTTTCTTGGTTGCTTTTTCTTGACTTCAGATTTAGTGATGCTGAGTCCAGTTATGAGTTAGTACCTCAGGATTTATGCATGTAGATGTCTTTTAATCAGCAGACTCATTGATTTCTGTGGTTCTATAAATAGCTTAGGCTTAATAAAGAGGCTAAGAAGTTAATGAATCTATAGCTCTGAAAGGAATGTTCAGACTGGCTCTCAGTCCTGGTGCCTATATCAAGCTTTTTGCTTCGCCTGTAGATTCAGAAAGGAAGTTATTTGGTCCTTGGTCACAGGCATGTGGCAGTCAAGGTTCCTTTTGGAGCTCCTAGGCTGGCAATATAATTCAATTAATGCTTTCCAAGAAATATTCCATGAAGTCCTACATGAAAAGTAATTAGCTTTACTCTTATGGAAATCATGCTGAATTGGAGTTGTATGGGAGCAGAGGTCTATACTATCAGGAATTTTATTATCTGCCTGAAGTAGTTCCTTTGTTTCTTATCTGCTTATCACACTGTGCAGCCAGAAATCTCCTTTCTGTAAGCTGTATGCAGAACAACTTAAGCATTTATTTTATACTAGGTGGGTTTCTTAGTGAACAAGTAATTAGCTACTTAGCCTGCTTTTTGAAAGCATGCACCTCTTCTATTATATTGCCCAGGGATCAGAAGCTGTTCAGTAGTAAGAGAACCACACATTTACAGGGTAATTCCCTGGCATGCCTTGTGTGATCCTTAAAAAGCATGACCCTGATGAGCTGCCCTGCCCTACAGCTGCAGTCTGACACTTGGATCTCAGAATGGAATAAGGTACCTTAATGTAAACTGAACCACGCTTTAATTTTCATTCAACAGGAAAAATCCAAATGAGTGAATTGCTGTTATCTTAGTGAGGCCCTTAGCTGCACATACATCTGTCTGGGCCTGATGCAACTAAGCAGGGTCCAGTTCAGTGCTTGCTTGAGAGACATTAAAAGTGGCCTGCTCAAACTTTGGGTTTGTTTATGAGGAATGGAGGGTGACTGCTATCTCTTGTCTCCATGCCCTGCATATGCCCAAAATCTCTCAGGGGAAGGTGAGATGTCAGTAGAACAGAAATCATCAGGGAATTCATACAAAATGGTGGGAAGAAATAGGACTGAGTCAGACTTCACCTTTAGACTTGAAGATTAGCATAATCTCCAGAGCCATTATGTAAGACCCCGGCTGTAAGTGCTGCTCTTTATGCCTTGACATAATACAGAGATGCAAGCCTGATTTGCACTGACTGAAATCTTTCACTTGCTCTGGCTTCATGTTGATGTTGCAAATAGAATTTATCCTGGTTCATGCTGGAATAAATCAAGGTAGGGTCTGTGCCATGGTATCTTGAATTCTCATAACAAATCTAGTCTGAAGCGCAATAAATTTAAAATCCTAGTGAGCTCACTAGGCACTGGATCATGGTCAAAGTTAAAGCTTTTGATGACTCGTGGAATTCTGGTATCAACAAAGGGTTAGCTCTTGTGTCAGTAATAATTTGTAAGAATGATTCATAGAAGAGACAGAAAGTGGTGGTCAAAGGTGAGATGAATCATGCTGCCAGTGCAGCTCCATCTTGTTGCTGATTCATGCCTTCCTAAGCCAGAAGAAAGCTGCTTTATGGAAAATCACTCTATGAGAGTGGCTTCAGGAAATCTATAATTTTTAGACTCCTAATGCTTTGCAAACAAAAGCATCCTGCACTTGTTCAAAACCACCATTTTCTCTCCTCATTGCCACTCCTTGGTTCTCTACTCTTCTACACAAACTGCAGAGTGAGACTGGCAAAGCTGCGCTGTTGGTACCACTGCTGTTCCTCCAGCGCTGCCAGGAGGAGCTGCAGCATGGAACAGGTTGTGAGGTACCTGGAACTGTGCTAGCTGCTGTTCCTCTGCCAGGATGGGCATGGACTCAGAATTTCCTCCTTGCTCTTTGTTTTCATCTTCTTTTTGAGGTGCTGCAGGCTAAACTGTCACCTGTGTCACATTGCCATCTGCAGTACTTGAGCTACACAGGTCTTTGCTAACAGTGGTTAATTCAGCCTGTTGAAGATCCAAGTTCATTTAGGTCCCTACTGGGAGTCACACATTGCTGTCTCAGGGGCTGGGAGGTAGCTTTATGGGTTTTTTTGGATGTGGGAGTGACCTCTTGCTGGACTCCTGACTCATCCTTTCGTTTAAGTCAATATTGCAGGGGATACATTTTTCAATTTGTTCAGGTTAATGTGTGCTAAGACCCCCTCCCAGAGCAGCACCATTTATGTGTGCTCAGTACAAACAATCCCAAAATAATAAACCCAAATATTTCAAGATGTTATTAGATAAAAGCAGATGAAAGAGTGTAGGGGAGGAGGCTGGTGCTGGTTATCGTAGCCTGACTGGTACATTTCATCATAGGAGTCCTCATACAAGGCAATTTCAATGAATAAACCAGGGCCATCCTTCAGGTGAAGTATGAAACAAGGTTTAAAGAAGTATGTAAGGGAAGATCTCTGCACAGTACTGATCTCATTTCCCTTTCCCCCAAAATATAATTTAAAAAGCTAGTTAGTGAAATTTCTCCAGCAGAAAAAACATCCTTTAGGGTGTTCATTTGCAGCATCATAAACAGTATGTAGCAGGCAGATGCCTACGAGATTACTTAATAATGTATTTTATAAACCATTCTGATGATTAGTGGGCAATGCTGAAAACAGGTGGTGCTAAAATAGTACTTATCGGAAGAAAACTAGTGCAGCAAGTACCCGGAATGAATACAACAAATTTCAGATCTGAAACTGATCAGTCAAGGTGGTCTTTCTTAAATTAGATCTCTGTCTCAAAGAGGATTGCCTGAAAGAGCACATTTCCTCTTTGCTGTAGGGAACAGGGTTTTTTCAGATATCTGCCCGTATTTGCCACTAAACTCTGGTGAGTGTGGAGTTAAAGCATTTTCAAGATACATTTCTGCATGATGTGATTAAAATGTGATTTACATCTGGGAGATGTAAATGTCCTAGGAAGGCCATTTTGTATTTGACTGATGCAGACTAGTGGGACGTGGTGATGATGGAGTTAAGATCAATGTGCAGGGAAGACTGGAAAAACAAGTTTCCAGAGAAAGTGAGAGCTTTTACACAGTAAAAGCGGTAAAACATTGCAACTCATAGAATCGTGGAACACCTAGAGTAGGAAGGGACCCACGGGGATCTTCCAACTTCTGGCCCTGAACAAAAAAGCCCCTGATAATATCTAACCACTTTTTGAGCTCTATTAGGCTTGGTGCTGTGACCACTTCCCTGGGGAGCCTGTTCCAGTGCCCAAACAGTCTCTGGGTAAAGAACCTTTATCTAATATCCAACTCAAACCTCTCCTGACACAACTCCAGTCTACTCCCTCAGATCCTGTCGCTGTTCACCACAGAGAGCAGTGCCAGTCTCTCTCTAAAGTGAAGGGGTAAGTATTAGAAAGCAGGATAGAGTAGAAAAAAAAGTATTTCAAAGTCTGGCAATTATTTAAGGAAGAAGTATAAGAAATATTAGCTAAAGGTGATCTCATTTTATTTCACCTGAAAACCCTTCCTCCAAAATCTTTTTGAAATTCTTTTTCTGAATATTCCTCTGCTTTTGGGCTGCCTACCTCTGAGCTGGAAGAAAACTTGGCTGTTCCAAAGACCAAACCTGATTGTAAGTTAGAAAATAAACCAGAAAACCTCCCCCACCCTAAACCCAGTTCATTTAATTATGGGTACTTCAAATATATTTTCTTGCAGTATGTTTAAATCAATTTTTAGTAATTTCTTCCCTGATATGCTTGACAGTCCTTGTTTCTTTACTGCTCTAGAAAACAGCAGATTAGTTATCATTGTTGCACGTAGGCACAAAGGTAGCAATGCTCGTGATGCGGGTATCTACATTATAACATTTGAGACATTTTTAGTAAGTGGAAGTGACGTGGAAACCGGAGAAGGTTACCCAGGATAATTACCAGTTTGAACTCCATAACTCTCATAACTATAACACTCAAGAATTTTCAATTGCGTACTTTCTCCTCTACAACGCCATATCTGATTTTCTTTACAGGTTATTAGGTATCTCTGGCCAGTCATAAAATATGACCTCTTTTCCCTGCAAGGAGTGGAATGTCCTGGACACGAGTTACATGTATCTTCTGATTGCAGGACAAACCAATGCTTCTGAGTCTTCCCTGGGGGCTCATCTTTAGACCACTGCCAGACTATTCTCTGTGCTAAATTTATCTAGCACAGTATCAGAGCCAATCTGAAGTGGAAGGGATTTCCCTTGTAGAAAGCTTGAGTAGATAAATGCTGAGAAAGGATGGAAAATTGCTTTGCTGTAGTCAGGAGATGTGATGTAGGGATTTGCAACTAGAAGTCAATTCTGCAGAGCCTTTCTTACAAAAAAAAAGAAAGAAAGAAAAAAAAGTTGTTGATAAAGACCAATAAAACACAGAAGAATGAGCCATTTTCTATCAAGCAGCAAGACGTCACGACAAACCCTCTGCCTACACAGCAGTTCCATTCGGACTCATGACGCAGATCCTGGAGCCCATTTGTGCAAGTTATTGGAGCAATTTGGTAGCAGTGAGTTTGCTGCCCTGCTATCAGCCTTTCCTGCTGGCCATTGGGTTCACCTTATGATTTGAGTTCACTTATGAGGTGGTTAATAGCCCTTCAAGAATTTGCTCCTTGTATGTAAAGATGGATTGTATACCCTGAACTCTCTTAATCTCTGGATGCTATAAATGGTTGTACGCCCTTGACATGCACAGTTTTTTTGCAAACAAGGCCCATTCAGTGCTTACCTTGAGTGAAGGCACCAACCCCTGGATTATGTCTGCCCACAGGCTCATTTTGTCTTCCTAGGACAGAGATCACCTCTGGGGCACTGGCGACATCCATTTGACCCATTCCTGCTTCCTGTTTGTGTCATTCCTCAGTACCCTGAATGAGATAAACCTCTCCCTGTATGACAAACAAGAAATAATTTGCTCAGGGTCAGTACCAGTTCTTACAACTGGTCTTTTTTGTCTCATTTTAGCGTTGCTTTTCACCAAAGCTTCTGAGGACAGCTCCTGGAGAATCAGTAACAATAGCCAAGTAGCTAGTACAGTAATTTCACGATTATAAACCGTACCATTTTAACTAAAATTTTGGTCCGAACCCAAAGTGCGGCTTATAATTGGGTGCGGCTTATATATGGACAAAGAACAAAAAGTTGCTGTTTTAGTTTGGAGGACAGGTGTCTGCTGAGAAAGGCAGGAGCTTCTCTTTGAAATGGAGAATGTAAACCCCCTCCCTCCAAATTATTATAATTTTGAAATCAAGGGGCTTTCAGGCAAAAATATGGGAATTAGGAATAACAGTTCTTTTCTAGGGAAATTACAATAGAAATTCAGTACTACAAAGAAACAAACTCCAAACCCTGACAAAGTCAGAGTACAACCTGACACCCCGTCAGGCAGGGTGTTAGCAGCAGTCCCATTAAATGGTGGCTGCATCCTCCTGCAGTGACAGATGTGGCTCAGTTGGAGCAGTGCTCCTGTACAAGGTGCAGTTTCCCTCCGGAGGTCCAGTGGTGATGTGGAGAAATCCGGTTTTCCTCTGGAGTCCAGTGGAGAAAGGGGCTCTCTTAGTGTCCCAAAACCTCTGTTTTTATCTTGGTAAGAAATGTTGGGCTCTTCCCCCTGGCTGGAGCAACTTCCAATGGGATGCAGTAATTTTATCAGTCCCACAGTGGGACTCAATGGCCATTAGCAGAAAATGACTCGCTGGAGGAAGGATGGGTTGTGAAAAGATAAAGAACAATGCCCCACCTGGTTTCAATGGATGGCCCATTAGCAGATTATCTGCCATTGAGATAAGGATCACTGCCCCCACCCTCAACAGATGGTGATAGAATAGGTACCTTTTATCACACTCTGTATTGTAATGTGCGGCTTATAATCCTGAACTTACTGTAAATGTTTTAGGGTGCCTGGTATTTCACACCTTGCAGAGAAAACCTATTATTGGGTTGAGTTTTTATCTGCCTTCAGCTTCTTTTTTTCTCTTGTGTCATTTTCATTGATCTCATTTTTAAAAGTTTTTTTTTGTTGTTGTTTTGAGACTATACATACTTTGCCAGCACTTGAGGTACTGTGTGCTCGGGTATGTTGTGAGCACTGCAAGGCTGGATAGTCACAGTAAAGGAGGAAGGATCTCAGCCTCCAGGCTATGTAGATGTGACATTTAGGGACAAGATTTAGTGGTGGACCTGTCAGTGTTAGGTTTACAGCTGAACTTGATGATCTTAAAGGTCTTTTCCAGCCTGAACTATTCTATAATTCTGTGATGTGATTAATTCAGCTCTTTCAGTTGGTTTTTGTACCCCACCAGAAAGAAACCTCTTTTCTTCCAGGTGAAAACTGAAATCACCCTGACTTTATTAGGTGGGTAACTTAATGGACCCCTGCAACAAGAGGAGACTTGCCATGATTTCGTGCCTGCTGCTGGCGCTGACATTTGTATAAACAGGACTGTGAACTGGGCACAGTGCTGCCTGCACCCAGAGGTGGACAAGATCCTTAAGGGCATTTTAATCTCCAGACACCAAAAACTTTATCCTATTGTGAGACTGTGAGGCTAATTTTTGCATTTTACACTTCTTGAAGGAGACTGAAAATTTACAAGATGAAGAGCTACTGCCTATTCAGTGAGTTTTCACTCAAGCCTTCCATTTATTTCAGTGGGTAGTAGATTTAAAAAAAAATATAAATTATTCCACCTCATCTAACTGTGCTCCAATGCCAGCTTGTACCAGTCTTTTATTCTGAGGTCAATTTCACCTGCAGATGTAAAATATCTTGAAGGACTCAGTCGAATAATTTCCTCTCATAAACCAGGCAAATAAATACGCATCAGGTACCTGAGCTGTTACTGAGCCATAGCTACCCCTCAACAGCACTAAGGCACACGGGGGCTTCAGCGTTGTGGTTTGAGTGACAGGGATGTGGATGCTGAAGAAGAGGTCTGCCTTCTGTTCCTCTGAGCCCTATGGAAATGATCCCTCTAGCGGGCACTTGGAAAATTAACTGGTGGTGCTCCTTGGCAGCGCAGGAAACTTAAGGAGGGAACGAATGAAAAAGTTGCCCGGTGTCAGGGAAAAAAACCAAAACAAACCCAAACGATGAGACAGCTGTATTTTCCTAAACTTTACCACTGAAATAAGATTTTAAGGCAGTTTTTATGAGAAGTAATAGACATCACCTAAATGCTCATTTGGTGACTTCTGCAAAACTCTTTAAAACAGTTTTATTTAGATTTTTTTCATCAAGATAATGACATTGTTTTTTTATGTGTTATCATCTCCTTGGGGGAGAAAAAGAATAGAGTGTTTATAAGGTACTTTTTGAATGATCGGGGGAGAAAAAACTTGTTGTGATTTCTTCCTTAAGGTGAAAACATGAAGTCTTTTAATGGAAACAACTTTTTAATTTTTCAAGAGATTTCAAAAATATTTCCAAGAGATTCAAACAATTTCTAACCAGGAAAAAGAAGCCAGAATTTGTGCTCTGATTACAGGCACTACCTGCTTCTTGTCCATGACATGCTTCTAGTTTCTGTCATTACTCAGTGACTATTAAGAGCAGGGCATAAAACATTGACCTTGCTGGCTCCCCTAACACACAGGTGTGCTCTGCCTGAGCACGGAATGTGTGACGCGCCTGGACAGTGTCTGATGGAGGTCTCAGCTGTCTGTGAGCTGTAGCTACCTTGAAGAAACAATTTGCATCGAACATTTTCTTGTTGCTGTTACTGTGACAAACCTTTGCCGGGCAGGCCATGGCAGTAGCAAGCTCCTCCCTGTAGGACCTGGTGTTGGATCACTCCGTGCTTTCCTGGAGGATCAACAGTGTAACCCTGGATTGGACCAACTGTTCCCTTGTGTAAGGATAAATCTGACAGCTTTTGGATAAACATTCAGGTGATCCTAATGCCACAGCTGGATCCCAGCTCCTGTTGCAGCCCCTTGCTTGGCTCACTGGAAGATGTGGCTGTAGACAGGAGCTATGATACAAAATCTGATTCCTGTCCTCTATCTCCTTTCAACATCTCCTATGTCTAATTCCAGTACTTCCCTTCCCAGGTCCTCCATCCCACAGCTGCTCTGTGCCTCCCACATGCTGGGGTGTCCTGAGCAAACAGTGGAGCCTACTCCGCCACAAAATCCACCCTTCTCCTGAGCTCATGCAAATTCCTGCCTCAACCCATCTGTGCCTGGCCAAGGGCAGACCTCTTGAACTGTTCTTGTCTGAGCCACACTGCGAACAGCTCTTTTCAAGTGAGAATTTAAAACATTTTATTTTCAAACGTCTCTGCTTTCAGATTTGAGATGTGAGAAGGTATTTGTGCACTAGTCAGGTATCCAGTGGCAATTTCATTCTCCTGCGTGTGGCTGCACAGAGAAGGTGTGTGCTGATAAGTTGTGCCACTCATGAATCATGCTTGTCCCTGCTGCTGCTCCATGAAGCTTTGGTAGAAGAGATCCATTCTTGGAACTATGTTGAAGTTCCCATGTATAATCCAAAAATGCTTCTGTTCTTCAGATACATCCTTGTGCTCTCTCATTGGAGGGCATCTGTCTCAAAGTAGAAATACTCTTTCTTTTATACTCACAAAATATAAGCTATCGATGAAAATTGATGTGTACTTGAGGGGCATATAGATAGAAAAAGTAAAAATTATGGGGGCAGAAAAGAAAGACAGTACCTTGTACCTTGTCACCAACCTGAGGCTGTGGTGACTTGGTATCATTACAGAGCCTTGAATTTCCTGAAATTATAAAGCAACTTCAAAAGAGGGAGGTCAGCATAGTTTTAAGTAAGAGTGGAACAGTTCTACTCTTGTGGGTAGCATGAAGAATTCCACTCTTATACATTGAATATTAAATGCTTCAGAACAGAGATATTTGAAGCTCTGACAATAGTTGTAACTTCCCTTGATGTTATATGCAAAGTCATGTCTGAGCTAAAGGAGTTTGGCATGTATGGAATCAACTCTTTGTGGGTATTAATCACAGGATAAATGTTTGGATCACTTATTTAAACTGCTCTTGCATTAGAGAAGTGTTTGTGGAAAAATACTTGTTTTGCAAAGGACTACAAAAGTATTCCATCAAGTTCTGACTTCAGCACAGTGGTAAGAGTGTGGTTCCAGTGAGTGATGTTGTTGGAGTTCTCCACTCATCTTTGTAGAGAGGATGTTTTTTGGGAGTTGAGATTTTTCCTCTCTTAGTCTGTAAGTTTTTCCAAGCAGTGTCTTATAGTCTAGCAGGATAACAGATGACCTCTTCCCTCCATCTCTGGCCAGGAGCATCTTGCAGTGTTTTTTTTAAGTAGAACATAGCTTTGCAGGTAGAACATATTTTTGGTTTCATTGAGGTTCCTCTGCTATGTGTGGAGACTTTATTGTTTTGCTGCATATTGTTGTTCTGTTAATAAAGGAACAAGTTTAGTAGTGACTTTTTACTAGAAGGAACTGGATCAGGTTCTTATAGAATTCACTGTCACAATTTGGTTTTGTGTTTGGGACTGAAATTCAGGGAAATTAAAGCCTCATGTCCTGTCTTGAACAGATAAAATGAAAACCAGTAAAGTTTAAAATGTATTGCCTGTTCATCTGAAGACTTATAGAATTGACTTCTATATATGATCGATCTATCTATCTATCTATCTATCTATCTATCTATCTATCATCTTTTTTTGCAAACTTCAGTGGCCTTCCAGTACTTGTAGGGAGCCTACAAAAAGAATGGAGAGAGATCATTTCCAAGAGAATGTAGTAACAAGGGGGAGTGGCTACAAACTAGAATAGAGTAGTTTTAGATTAGATATTAGGGAAAAAATCTCAATTGTGAGGGTGGTGAGGTGCTGGAACAGCTTTCAAGAGAAGTTGTGGATGCTCTATCCCTGAAAGTGTTCAAGACTAGGTTTGATGGGGCACTGAACAACCTAGTCTAGTGAATGTGCCTCTACCTATGTCAGGGGTTGGAAGAAGATGATCGTGAAAGTCTCTTCCAACACAAACCATTTATATAATTAATTACCCTTATATGATATAAGCTCTAAGTAATCAGCATCAATATGTTAATTAACATAGTGACATGTTTGCGCTAAGGAATAGGTTATATGGGCTAATGATGCCCAAACTCTGTTATTTTATTGTTTTGAGCTGTATACAGTGAACAGGAAGTGAAAGCAATTTATGCAATTATGTGGAAAGCGTAAACGATCAGACATGACAGACCATGGATTTCAGGGGAGTGTTGTTTTATGCCTCAAATGTACTCTTAGGCAGGCAGTTGACGCCAATGACTCAAAGAACCCACAGACCACCTCAAAATACATCACCAGAGGGTTTCCCCATGGTTGAGAGTTTTTGTTGGGTTACTGTTTTTATTTTTTTTTAATTATAGGTTATACCCTGGCAGAACTAGGGGTGCAATGTAACCTTGTAATTGGCAATCACAAAACTCTGCCCTGCTTTCTAAAATGTCAACAATGTACTCATCAAATGCTCTCAAGGTTGCCATAAAGTGGAGCTGATGTGGGGATTTTTGAGGCACTGGTGAAGTTTTGGTTCTAAGTACAAAAATCAACTTAGTTCCACATTTTATATATATATATATGAATTTCTGGTAAATATTCTCATTGAGCAAGAGGGCTGCTTTGCAGGGTTGAGGATGAAAAGCTGCAATGCATTCCTGACCATTGGTGACAATCCAGTCTTTGAAGGTTTCATTGCACTCAGATGACTGGAGTATTAGAGGAACCAGATTTGAAAATATCAGGCTCAAGACAGGGCAGCTTTGCAGAGCAGCCATGTGGGTAGCTGGAAGAACTCCAGAAAACAGACTCAATTTGGGCTAAGTGTTAGCTGAGTAAGGCATTACAAATAAGATTTTTTAACAAAGCATTTGTAGTCTGTTGAAACTGTCTATTTCCCTTGAAGAAAATCAAATATTAGCAAGTTTTCCCACTAATTCTGAAATAAAACTCATGGTCTCACATTCAACTTTTGTGACAAACTCCCTACAGTTCACTTTGGAAGCCTTCCACTTTGGAAACCTTTCTAGGATTTAATAATCATCAGTGAATTGGGCTACTTAGGTCATTAAGCATTCAGCTGTTCTACCATCTCAGCGTACAAATGGGTGCCTGCTTTTCATGTCAGCTGGGGTTAGAATGTTGGAGAGCAGAATATTTATTTTTTTCTTTTCCTCCAGTGGCTTTGTATTTTGGTGCTAGGCATAACGCAAAGAGTGACTTTCACTGAGTGCAAATCTGGTTCAGCAGGCTGTTGATTAAGGGTGCAACAGTATTGATTTACTTGGTTTTGACTTAGTAGGTTCTGTAGGTATAGGGGAATGGTTTTAACTGGAAACTGTAGATCTAGAGTAGATACAAGGGAGAGATTCTTCACTTTGAGAATGATGAGGCAGCCCTGCTGGTACTGGGTGGGAAGGGCTGTCTGAGTGAGAGATAAATAGCTGCAGTTGGTGCTTGGGCTGCAACCAGCTAGGCTATGAGAGCCTTCGCTTCCCTAGCTCCAAATGAGCATGAGGTATGGACATTTAGGTTTGTTTGTGCTTATGAATGTCACAGCTCAAGGTGTGCTCTGTGTGTGGAATTTTCAACTCCCTCCCTTAACTTTTCCTCTTCTATTAGGATTTTTAGAGAATAAAGCACCTTTCAGGCACTGGTAAGATGTGAAAATTGAACCAGATAAATGAAAAATACAAGTAATAGCACTGGTATCTGTACTGCAAAGCACGATGCCTATTTTGCCACTGAGGAGATGGGGAAATGACATAAGCGGGCAGTGTCAGTGTCGTAAAAAAGCAACACTCTTCTCACAAATGGTTACTATGGGAGGAGTTTATCTTGAGTACAGTGAGGCAGTAATGTCTCCTAGGAGTTTTCAACAAGTGCTAAAGCCTTAACAAAAGTATTTTTCCTATCCTCTTCCTAGGCTTGATGTACCAGGTTCCTCCAGCCCATGGTGGCTCAGAGCACTCCCTTTCTGACCAGGCTTTGGATCCTCTTTGTCCCTTTGTGCCCCATGGGTCTTGCCCAGGAGCTGGAATTGCACTGAAAAGCTGATTCATGTTGAGCATAGGTAATTTTATTTCAACAACTTATTCAACTCCAGTGTTTGTCTGCACACCAGAGAGAAGTGTGGGCAGGATAGAGCAGGCTTTTGACACTGAGGCTGCTTTTGGATCAGCAGGCATTGCCCCAGCAGGAAATGGTTGCTGTGCAATTCAAGGTGCCCTGGATCCTGCCAGTCCTGCTGCTCAAGCTGTGTTCACTCCAAGGATCTGCTGAAGGAGTGTCTTCGCGTTCTTAAAGAAGTCTACCAGCTTGTCGAGTGGAAATGGGCAGGAGCTAACCTCTCCCAATGGTGTAGGCTTTTGAGTGGGGGGTGCAGTTGTCCATGTCTGAGTGGGGACTGATGTCGGCAACGGTTTGTAAGTGGGAGGTCGTGTTGTCCATATCGCCTGAGTGGGAGGTCGCGTTGTCCACGGATTCTGAGTGGGAGGTCGCGTTGTCCATATCGCCTGAGTGGGAGGTCGCGTTGTCCATATCGCCTGAGTGGGAGGTCGCGTTGTCCATATCGCCTGAGTGGGAGGTCGCGTTGTCCATGGATTCTGAGTGGGAGGTCGTGTTGTCCATGGATTCTGAGCGGGGGGTCGTGTTGCCCATGGATTCTGAGCAGGGGGTCGTGTTGCCCATGGATTCTGATATGTGTGACTCCTGTCTTTTGATGTTAGAGAATGCCTTCCAACTGCGTTTGTTCCTGTGTTGGCCAGGATCCAGTCATAGAAGTGCCGAGTGGAGGTGTAGATTCCAGGCTGCTTTGCCCTGGCACAGCCTCTTCCCCAGCTGGTTATTCCAACGACCCACCAGTAGTCAGCATTGATGTCCTGGCACATGAGAGGCCCACCGCTGTCACCCTGCAGCAGAGCAGAGAGGATTAAGGTGGTGTTGGTGGCCTCTCTCTGCACTGGGGTTGTCTCCTTCTGTCCCACAGCCCCTGCCAGAGCTGTATTCCAGGCAGAGGAAGGCTCTGCTCAGGTGCTGGAGCCTCCAGAAACTTGGCTGGGAATGGCTTGGGGTCCTGTAGGGTAGGGCTCTCTCTGTCCACTCTGCACAGGGCTCCTGGATGTGCAGAGAATGGACATTTGGCACTGGGACCTCTGAGCTGCCAAGAGCACCAGCTGGGCTTTCTGGGCTTTCTGGCACAGGGGGGCACTGGGCAGGCAGGTGTGGATGGGGAGTGTGTGGGAAGCCCCCACAGCAGTTGGAGGAAGCTGGGGCTGGGAGGGCAAAGCAGGCCCTGGGCTGTGTTGGGGTGGAGGTGCCTGGGCTGCTGGTGCTGCTGGGGGCTGAGGGGCTCATGGCATGCTCCTACCTGGCAGGTGTCGATTTTACCCTGTGGGTAACCAGCACACAAGTTGTGGCGGTGGACGTCCCCTGCATACCAGCCACTGCTGTTGCAGAGCTGCAGATCGATGAGCTGGACCTTGGCCTCCTGGAGGCGATCACTTGAATCTTCAGCTGTGAGCAGAAAAAGGAATAAGCCCCTGGCAGCACCATGCCAGTTCTTCTCATCTCCCTGGGGGAGGATCCATTTCCCTAGGGTTTGGCTTTCTCTTTGCAGAGGCACTGGGATGCTGTGTCCCTGCTGCCTCCCTCTGGGGCGTGGGCCAGGTCAATCTCTGCACCCTGGCTTTGGCTGCTGCTATGTGGAAGCCCAAACGCCCTTCCCATTTTTCTGAGCTAGCCCAGGAGTCTCTCTTTGGATCTCACCTCTTGCAGCAGTGGAACCCCAGCCAGCCACCCAGCAGTTTTGCAGTTCTGACACTCTCAGTGTGGCGTCGGGCACACAGACCAGCTGGATGTAGGGGCTGCACTGGACAGGATGGTCCAATTCCAGAAGGGCAATATCATAACTCATGTCATCAGGATTGTAGTATGGATGTAACACCACCTGTTTGACCTTGCGCACTACGGCCCCAGGGCCTGGCTGACTCAATTGAGTGGCTCCAATCATCACATACATCATGGTGATGTTACTGGAAAGGAGATTGAGAGAGGGCTGAGGGTGAGCAAAGCCGTGTGCCACAGCAGCGCAGCAGTTGCCAGAGCTCTGCTTGGCAAGGCAGAGAGGGAGCCATGCTCCAGCAGGTGTGAGTGCCCTCATGTCAACCTGAAGGCTGCTAGGTAGTCTTGGCACAAGGCCAGGCTTCTCCTGAGCAGTGTGGCAGCTGGGCTGTCTGAGAGGGAAGGGGATGGGAATAGCAGGTGGAGCTGCTGACAGGGCACCTGCTGGTGTTGTTGGGATATACCCGTTCCCTGCTCCTCCTTACTTAAAGTCGTCGAAGCAGTGGGCTGCTGTGAGGACCCACTGTGTGCTGATGAGGGACCCTCCACAGAAATGCCCCAGGTCTGGTACCCAAGGGTGCTGGATGCTGACGATCCAAGGCCAGGCCCCTGGCTTGGCATCTGTGCCTCCCACAACACGTGTCAAGCCATAGTCATAAGCCATGTTGCCGTAGTAATAATTCATGAGGCTGTAGTCAGACATCACGCCACGGAGGCCGCAGGTCCCTCTGCAACAAGAAAGCAATTTCCATGCTGCACCACGGCCTGCTGTGGCTCAGGCTGTGGCCCAGGCTGTGGCTCAGGCTGAAGCTCAGCCCTGTGCCCTCCCCACAAGGGCTGGCACGCACAGCAGGCCAGGGCAGCCCTTGGGGTGTGCGTCTGTCCGTGCCAGCACCTGGCTGCTGGCAAGGAACTGAGGGTGCCCCATGGCGGGTGGGAAGCTGGGGCCCAGCCATGGGGGACAGGCGGGCCCTCTGCAGGGAAGGCCCCAGGTGTTGCCATGGCTCCCTCCCAGGGCCTGGGGCCACTTACCCACAGTTGTTCCATATCCCGTGTGCCAGTCCAGCCACGGTGAGCAGGACGAGGAGGCCGAGCCGATTCATGGCTGCCAGAGGCACGTGTCAGCTGCAAGCACTGAGGGCTCCGTGCAGCAGCACAGCCACAGCCGCAATGCCCGCAGCAGCTGCGCTGCCCGTGGTGCCCTCGGCCCTGGGGCTGATGTCACAGAGGGCTGGGTTCCATGTTCTGGGCACCGTGGGGCTCTGTGGAACTCGGGCTGCTGGGGGAGGGGCAATATGGAATCAGTGAGCCATAGAATGGTCTGGAGTGGAAGGGACCTTGGGGATCCTCTAGCTCTGACCCCCTTGCCTTGGGCACAGAGGGATAGCTTGTGCTGGAGAAGGCTGCTCAGAGCCTGACTCAAAAGCTGTCCATGAACACCGTGACAGTGGCTTCCCCCAGCTAATGGGTGGAACTGGATGATGGTGGAGGATTGGGGTAACTTGCGACATGTCCTTCTTCATCATTATTGCAGTTTTTTATAATATGGATTAGATGCATTGCCATCTTCTTTTTCTACTTACTTATCCATGTGCAATTCTTTGCAGTTTCGAATTACAGTAAATTATATTCTTTCCTTAAGTTGGTGTCTATGCCTTCTGTGCTGACCCTGCCTACATGAAAAACAGGCATCCACAGCTGCTCTGGGTAACCCATGACATTATCTCAGCAGCCTCACAGTCAGGATTTCCTTCCCTATACCTCATCTAAAGCTTCTCTCTGTCACTATAACGCCATTGCCCCGGCCCTTTTAGGACCTGCCCTTGTAAGAAGGCTCACTGCAGCTTTCTTTAGGCCCCTGTTCTTGCAGGATGAGGCTGTGCAGTCCGTGAGGCAGGCAGCTGCTGAGGAATCCATTTGGGGCTGGGAGCGGGGTATGCAGCTGCAGTGCCAGCTGCAGATTGAGCTCTGGATGGGGGGAACCCAGGACCTGAGGCCGTGAACTGCCCACACTGTGCATGACAGAGGGCACAGGGAGCTGTGGCACCAGCCAGGGATTTGAATGGACACTGAATGCTGCAGCAGGAGCTGGTGGCTCTTTATGGAGCGTGACATCTGCGAGTCTGCGGAGGGAAGCCTGTCTGAGGTTGAATGGGTATGGATACCCATTATGACTGAGTGAGAGTGGCATGGGTAGGGAATCAAACAGGGCAGCCATTGGCTTGTTGGAGCCAGCTGTGCCTCCAGAATGGTCACACAGGGAAGTTTCCTCAGCACTTTGGCAGCCCAGATGGGACCCTAGAGAAGTACTGCTTGACCCTCCATTCTTCAGAGCTGGTACTGGTATGTTCATGTGGGATCTTTAGAGCAGGAAGGAGTCAAAGTGGGACTGTTACAATTCTGTGCACAGATTCTGTATAAAATATGAGGGTGAATTTGAAGCTCTCTGCTGGTGTGGCATTTGGTGTAGATTTGGTGAAATCACTGAAAGAGAGGGTGGAGAAGGCATGTGCAGAATGAGCAGTGAGTCTAAGGTGGCCACAGAGGCATTGTGGAGGCCCCCATAAGTTGTGAGGTGGCAGGAGTCGAGTGTCTGCTAGAAAGTTCATGTCTCTTCTCAAAGGTTTTGGAGACAGGCACAGGGAGATCCTTGTGTCCCTTGTGCCACACACTGGGTGCTATGGTGCCTGGGCACACACAAAAGGATTTTGAAGTCCCTTCTTGACATGCAAAAAGGAGTTTCACATGGCTCCAGGTGTTTGATGTAATGGGAAATGTCCCTGGTTTAGGTGAGGAGATATCTGTGGCCAGTGTTGTGCAGAACAGGGGGAAATTGTTTGGGCAACAGAATTTTGCCAAGACAGCACAAAAAGGTTGTTCCAGGATGACTGGGCAGCTCTAAGCTGGTCTGCTTGCTGCGCAGGGTAATGGCCATCCCCAGCCCTGAGTGACACTCTTGCGCTCTGTGTCCTTAGTGAGTAGGCAGATTCTGACATCAGGAAATATTTGAAAAAGCTTATGCCAGGGTGTTGGGGACCAGTACAGATGTGTGGTGGTTGTTCTCAGCACAGCCCATCTTGATTAACACAAATGGAAGTGTGCCACCTGCCATGAGACTGGACTCCATTGGCCTGGAAGCCAAGAAGAGTAATCAGAAGCAAGTGGAGTGACACCTAGCCCAAGGCATTTTGAAGCTTTCCATTAGATGGAGAAAGTCAATGTTCACTTGCCTTCACCTAGAAAAGACAGCAACTGCCTTCAACAAGACTTTCCCGTGGCAATCCTCTACCATTTTTTTCTTTCCTGCTCCCACTGCCCCAAATACTGAGGTATGATTGAAATGATACAAAATTAGGGAGAAAATTTGTACAGTTTGTGGATGATTTTTTAAGTAGTAAGTTAAGAAGTTTCTTTCCCATCCTGTGGTGATTATGTGTAGCACTCAGGCAAAGCAGCACACCAAGGTGCAGATTGTGTCTGTGCTCTTTGATTGGCCCTTCTCTCTATTTGCCAGGCTTATACAGCCCTCTCATCTTGCTCCACTCGTCCTTTTCTCTGCCCTCGTCTCCTCCCAAATATGGAGCCAAGCCCAGGGATCCCCCTGGCTCACAGGTTGGCCCTGCCTGTGAACAGCCTTGGTGTTGCAGCTGCTCTTGGCCCACACCCCTTGGCCTTCCATGGCATTTCTGGTGTGCTCTCCTACTGTTCCTTCCAGGTTCCTCTCCCCAGGAATGAGCCCAGCTCTTCCTTTCAGTATCTGTGAAGTGTGACCACCTGGCACAGCAATGCCCCTTTACTGCCTGTGAAATCTGGCTCTGCCTCAGGGCACTGGCACTCCAGTCAGGAGCCAGGAGTTTCCCTTGTCATGCCTGGGAGTTTCCCAGGTCTGTTCCCATTAGCCCAGGCTCACAGCAGGCTCTAATCAGCAGCCCATGTGCCTTTGAGCACCATGTGCAAGGTGTCTGCTTTTATCCTATCCCCTTCCTAGGCTTGATGTGCCACCTTCCTCCAGCCCATGGTGGCTCAGAGCACTGTCCTGTGTGACCAGGCACTCTGGGGCTCTTTGGAGCCACTGTGTCCCTTTGTGCCTGGCAGGCTCATTCTGCAGGTGGCAATGGTGGCATCCTTGCCTTGCCTTGCCCAGGAGTTGGAAATGCACAGAAAAGATGGATCCTTGTGAACAAAGGTAACTTTATTTCAACAACTAAATCAACTCCAATATCTGCATGCACACAGAAGAGGAGTATGGCCAGGACAGAGCAGGCTTTTGACACTGAGGCTGCTACTGGATCAGCAGGCATGACCCCAGCAGGCAAAGGTTGTGGTGGAGTGCAGCCTGCCCTGGATCCTGTTGGCCCTGCTGCTCAAGAAGCACTTTGAACTGTGCCTCCATGCATGTTGTAATTGATCCAGTCATAGAAGTACTGAGTGGAGCTGTAGACTCCAGGCCTCATTGCCCTGGCACAGCCTTTTCCAAAGCTGGTCACTCCAAGAAGCCACCAGTGCGCATCATTGATGTCCTGGCACATGAGAGGACCACCGCTGTCACCCTGCAGCAGAGCAGAGAGGATTAAGGTGACTTTGGTGATCCCTGGGCAGGCAGGTGTGGATGGGGAGGGCATGGGAAGCCTCCACAGCAGTTGGGGGGAGCTGGGGCTGGGAGGGCAAAGCAGGCCCTGGGCTGTGTTGGGGTGGAGTTGCCCGGGCTGCTGGTGCTGCTGGGGGCTGAGGGGCTCATGGCATGCTCCTACCTGGCAGGTGTCAATGTTGCCCTGTGGGTAACCAGCACACACATTGTGGGGGTGGATGCCCCCTGCATACCAGTCACTGCTGTTGCAGAGCTGCAGATCGATGAGCTTGACCTTGGCCTCCTGGAGGCGATCACTTGAATCTTCAGCTGTGAGCAGAGAAAGGAATAAGCCCCTGGCAGCACCATGCCAGTTCATCTGTCTGGAGGGGATCCATTTCCCTTGTGTTTGGCTTTCCCTCTGCAGAGGCACTGGGGTGTTGTGTCCCTGCTGGCTCCCTCTGGGGCGTGGGCCAGGCCCATGTCTGCAGAGGCATGCATCGTGCAGCCTGGCTTTGGCTGCTGCTGTGGGGAAGCCCAAACCCCCTCCCCATTGTGCAGAGCTGGCCCAGGAACTGGAACTCACATCTTGCAGTGACGGCACCCCAGCCGGCCACCCAGCAGTTGCTGAGCTCTGAGAACACTAGATTGGGGTGAGCCACACAAGCCAGCTGGATGTAGGGGCTGCAGTGGACAGGATGGTCCAATTGCATCAGGGCGATATCATAGCTGAAGTCGTCAGGATTGTAGTATGGATGTAAGACCACCTGCTTGAGACTGCGCACTTGTGCACCAGGGCCCAGCTGAGTGAACTGGGTGGCTCCAATCACCACATACATCATGCTGATGTTACTGGAAAGGAAATGGAGAGAGGGCTGAGGGTGAGCACAGCCGTGTGCCACAGCAGCCCAGCAGTTGCCAGAGCTCTGCTTGGCAAGGCAGAGAGGGAGCTGTGCTCTGGCAGGTGTGAGTGCCCTCATATGCCTTAGGCTGAGGGAATGTCACGCTGAAGGCTGCTAGGAAGCCTTGGCACAAGGCCAGGCTTCTCCTGAGCAGTGTGGCAGCTGGGCTGCCTGAGAGGGAAGGGGATGGGAATAGCAGGTGGAGCTGCTGACAGGGCACCTGCTGTGGTTGTGGGGATATCCCCATTCCCTGCTCCTCCTTACTTGAACACATCGAAGCAGTGGGCTGCTGTGAGGACCCACTCTGAGGTGATGAGAGTCCCTCCACAGTAATGTCCCAGGTGTGGTGACCAGGGGTGCTGCAAACTGACGATCCAGGGCCAGGTTGCTTCTACGGCACCTGTGCCTCCCACAACACGTGTCAAGCCGTAGTCATAAACGTTGCCATAGTAATAATTCATGGGGATGTAGGCAGGTGCTTGAGCTCGGAGGCCGCAGGTCCCTCTGCAAGAAGAAAGCAATTTCCAAGCTGCATCACGGCCTGCTGTGGCTCAGGCTGTGGCTCAGGCTGTGGCTCAGGCTGTGGCTCAGGCCATGGCTCAGGTTGAAGCTCAGCCCTGTGCCCTCCCCACAAGGGCTGGCACGCACAGCAGGCCAGGGCAGCCCTTGGGGTGTGCGTCTGTCCGTGCCAGCACCTGGCTGCTGGCAAGGAACTGAGGGTGCCCCATGGTGGGTGGGAAGCTGGGGCCCGGCCATGGGGGACAGGCGGGCCCTCTGCAGGGAAGGCCCCAAGTGTTGCCATGGCTCCCTCCCAGGGCCTGGGGCCACTTACCCACAGTTGTCCCATATGCCGTGTGCCAGCCCAGCCACGGTGAGCAGGACGAGGAGGCCGAGCCGATTCATGGCTGCCAGAGGCACGTGTCAGCTGCAAGCACTGAGGGCTCCGTGCAGCAGCACAGCCACAGCCGCAATGCCCGCAGCAGCTGCGCTGCCCGTGGTGCCCTCGGCCCTGGGGCTGATGTCACAGAGGGCTGGGTTCCGTGTTCTGGGCACTGTGGGGCTCTGTGGAACTCGGGCTGCTGGGGGAGGGGCAATATGGAATCAGTGAGCCATAGAATGGTCTGGAGTGGAAGGGACCTTGGGGATCCTCTAGCTCTGACCCCCTTGCCTTGGGCACAGAGGGATAGCTTGCACTGGAGAAGGCTGCTCAGAGCCTGGCTCAGAAGCTGTCCTTGAACACTTTGAGAAATGGCACATCCACAGCTGCTCTGGGCAATCTATGCCTTTGCCTCAGTACTCTCACAAACAAGAATTTCTATATATGACCTCATCTAAGCTTCTCTCTGTCACTATAACGCCATTGCCCCTGGTCCTTTTAGGACCTGCCCTTGTAAGAAGGCTCACTGCAGCTTTCTTTAGGCCCCTGTTCTTGCAGGATGAGGCTGTGCAGTCCGTGAGGCAGGGAGCTGCTGAGGAATCCATTTGGGGCTGGGAGCGGGGTGTACAGCTGCAGTGCCAGCTGCAGATTGAGCTCTGGATGGAGGGAACCCAGGACCAGAGGCCGTGAACTGCCCACACTGTGCATGACAGAGGGCACAGGGAGCTGTGGCACCAGCCAGGGATTTGAATGGACACTGAATGCTGCAGCAGGAGCTGGTGGCTCTTTATGGAGCGTGACATCTGCAAGTCTGCGGGGGGAAGCCTGTCTGAGGTTGAATGGGTATGGATACCCATTATGACTGAGTGAGAGTGGCATGGGTAGGGAATCAAACGGGGCAGCCATTGGCTTGTTGGAGCCACCTGTCCCTTCGGAATGGTCACACAGGGAAGTTTCCTCAGCACTTTGGCAGCCCAGATGGGACCCTAGAGAAGTACTGCTTGACCCTCCATTCTTCAGAACCGGTACTGGTATGTTCATGTGGGATCTTTAGAGCAGGAAGGAGTCAAAGGGGGTGTGTTACAATTCTGTGCACAGATTCTGTGTAAATTATGAGGGTAGATTTGAGGTGCTCTGCTGGTGTGGCATTTGGTGTAGATTTGGTGAAATCACTGAAAGAGAGGGTGGAGAAGGTGTGTGTGGAATGATCACTGAGTCTAAGGTGGCCACAGAGGCATTGTGGAGGTCCCCATAAGTTGTGAAGTGGCAGGAGTCGAGTGTCTGCTAGAAAGTTCATGTCTCTTCTCAAAGGTTTTGGAGACAGGCAAAGGGAGACCCTTGCGTCCCGTGTGCCACACACTGGGTGCTATGGTGCCTGGGCACACACAAAAGGATTTTGAAGTCCCTTCTTGGCATGCAAAAAGGAGTTTCACATGGCTCCAGGTGTTTGATGTAATGGGAAATGTCCCTGGTTTAGGTGAGGAGATATCTGTGGCCAGTGTTGTGCAGAACAGGGAGAAATTGTTTGGGCAGCAGAATTTTGCCAAGACAGTACAAAAAGGTTGTTCCAGGATGACTGGGCAGCTTTAAGCTGGTCTGCTCACTGGGCAGGGTAATGGCCATCCCCAGCCCTGAGTGACACTTGTCTTGGTTTGAAATACAGATTTCTACGAGAGAAAGCAAGGCCCTCCCTTGTAATGGAGACTGCAAACCACCTCCATCTGAATTAATATAATTTTGAAATTAAGGGACTCTCAGACAAAGATGTGGGTATAGGAACAACAGATCTTTTCTAGTATGTACAGCAAGGCAGACAAACAACAGCACCTATGGAATTAACCCCAACCAGAAGAGGAATCCAGTTCAGCGCTCTCAGCCGCAGGCACTTTCCCCTGGGTGCAGTTCTGGTCACAGCCAGCAGGGGCGCTGGTGGCTGCCGGCAGGCATGGCGGGTACGATAATTCCCCCGCGCCTGCAGGGGGCACTGTACCGCGGGCTCGGAGCGCAGTGATGGCGGCTGGGCCTGGACAGGAGGGGATAGGGGAGAGAGGCTTTGCTGGGGCAGTGCTGGTCCCGGTGCTCCAGCACACTGCTTGGAAACAGGAAGCTGAAAGCAGGAGGGTGTCCTAGCAAGGCTGGGGTGCAGCTTCTAACAGCAGAAGAAGGCAGCTCCTGTCTGGGCTATGGCAATGGGAGCAGCGACCTCTTCCTCGGAAGAGAAGAGTGAGCAAGAGAGAGCAACTGCCCTGCTCTCCTTTTCCCGGCTTCTAATCTTGTGGTGACTCTATCCCTCTGAGGGAAACTTCTGAAAACCAAAGAGGTTCTCCTTCCCACATCTCAAGTACCCATTCATCAGTGCTTCTTAGCATTTATTTTACATTGTGAAATATTCCTCAGGCAAAAATAAAGGAAAAAAACCCCAACCCAAATCCCCAACAACACTTTGCATTCAGAGTCCTTAGTGAGCAGGCAGCCCCTGATTTATGCCAGGGTGTTGGGGACCAGTACAGATGTGTGGTGGTTGTTCTCAGCACAGCCCATCTTGATTAACACAAAGGGAAGTGTGCCACCTGCCATGAGACTGGACTCCATTGGCCTGGAAGCCAAGAAGAGTAGCCAGAAGCAAGTGGAGTGACACCTAGCCCAAGGCATTTTGAAGCCTTCCATTAGATGGAGAAAGTCAATGTTCACTTGCCTTCACCTAGAAAAGACAGCAACTGCCTTCAACAAGACTTTCCTGTGGTAGTCCTCTACCATTTTTCTCTTTTCCGCTCCCACTACCCCAAATACTGCGGTATGATTGAAATGATATAAAATTAGGGGGAGAATTTGTACAGTTTGTGGATGATTTTTAAAGTAGCAAGTTAAGAAGTTTCTTTCCCATCCTGTGGTGATTATGCAGATGTCCTAGTTTACGGCAAATTTAGGGAAAAACCTCCTGGAGGAGCCCCTAGGAGAGGAAAAAGAAAAAACAACCATCCCCCCAAGACTCCTCCCCCACCACCAGGTTCGGGAAGAATTTCCAATTTCCTCAGAGGAAAAAGTGGAAAGAACCTGTTTATTAATTAAACAAAACACTCCCAACACAAGAGAATAAAATTAAAAACCCCGGATGACAAAAAACTCTTTCACCGGTGTGAGAGGGTGACAAACTCAGGAAAATCCCTCCTGTGGGTAGTGTCAGTCTCCAGTGCTGAGAGTGGCTGCTGCAGATCTCAATTGCAGGGTGCCAGTGTTCCTCGGTGATCCAAGTCTGGTCCAAACAGGTTCAGAAGGTAAACAGGAAGGAAAGGGGGGAAAGAACAAAGAACAGTCCACAGAAAGAGATTGGACTGCCTAACTAATAAGCAAAAGCAAAACTAAAGCTAGCAAAAGCAAGCAAAGCAAGCAAAAGTAGCTAGCAGCCAGCAGCAAGCAGCAAGCAGCCCACCTGAGCCAGCAGAGCCAGCTTCCCAAGCACAGACATGGGAGAGGGGAGCCAACTGATAAGTAGACAAAACAAACTTTCACTTAAACAGGACACACGATTGGGGATACAAGCCACCATAACCTCACCGCAGGGCATTCCACCCCTTATCTCCCTATCATGAGTCCACTACTAAACACCATGTAAAAACTTCATCAATTAAATACTTCCATCTCATGCCTGTGTGATCTAATTTACAGACAATGGTGGTGACATTCAACAAACAATCATATTCGTTTCACCCCACAATCAGATCTCCCTGAGGTACACACCGTGTTGTTCCATCTCTCTGCATTACCCACCACGTACAACCTGGTCCTTGAGCAAAGACAATCCCACGAATGGGTTTGTCTGTACTCGAGGCAGAATGTATCCATACTGTCTTCCCTAACAAACCTCTCACATGGGCCACTGGGACTTTATCTCCATCTATTATATGAAGGGACTCAGACTGGGCAGGACCTGCTCGGTTGGTGGAGCCTCGGGTGTTAACTAACCAGGTGGCCTTTGCTAAATGCTGCTCCCAGTTTTTAAAAGAACCCCTACCCAATGCTTTCAAAGTGGTTTTTAACAATCCATTGTACCTCTCCACCTGCAGCTGGTGCATGGTAAGGGATGTGGTACACCCACTCAGTGCCGTGTTCCCTAGCCCAGCTGTTTATGAGACTGTTCTTGAAATGAGTCCCGTTGTCTGATTCAATCCTCCCAGGGGTACCATGCCTCCAAAGGACCTGTTTCTCAAGGCCCAGGATGGTGTTCCGAGCAGTGGCATGAGGCACAGGGTAGGTCTCCAACCATCCGGTGGTGGCTTCCACCATGGTCAGCATGTAGCGCTTGCCTTGGCGGGTCTGAGGCAGTGTGATGTAGTCAGTCTGCCAGGCCTCCCCGTACTTGTACTTGGACCAACGCCCACCATACCAGAGGGGCTTCACTCACTTGGCCTGTTTGATGGCAGCGCACGTATCACAGTCATGGATAACCTGAGTGATACTGTCCATGGTTAGATCCACCCCTCGGTCTCGTGCCCACTTATAAGTGCCATCTCTACCCTGGTGGCCTAAGGCATCATGAGCCCATCGTGCTAGGAACAATTCTCCCTTGTGGTCCCAATCAAGGTCTATCTTCGACACCCCTATCTTTGCAGCCTGATCTACCTTCTGATTGTTTTGCTGCTCTTCATTAGCTCTACTTCTGGGGACATGGGCATCTACATGGCGAACCTTCACAGGTAGTTTCTCTAACCGGGTAGCGATGTCTTTCCATTCTTCAGCAGCCCAAACTGGTTTTCCTCTACGCTGCCAGTTTGCCTCCTTCCATCTCTCCAGCCATCCCCCACAAAGCATTGGCTACCATCCAGGAATCAGTGTACAGATAAAGCTTTGGCCACTTCTCTCTTTCTGCAATGTCTAGGGCCAGCTGAATGGCTTTGAGTTCAGTAAATTGGCTTGATCCACCCTCTCCTTCAGTGGCCTCTGCAACTCGTCATGTGGGGCTCCATACAGCTGCTTTCCACCTCCGATTCATCCCTACGATGCGACAGGAACCGTCGGTGAATAAAGCGTAACAGGTTTCCTCTGCTGGCAGTTGGTTGTATGGCGGAGCTTCTTCAGCCCGTGTCACTGGTTCTTGTTCCTCATCTGTGACACCAAAACTTTCACCTTCAGGCCAATTTGTAATTACTTCCAAAATCCCAGGGCGATTCAGTTTTCCAATCCGGGCACACTGTGTGATAAGGGCAATCCACTTGCTCCATGTAGCACTGGTGGCATGGTGGGTGGAGGGAACCTTTCCTCAGCACTGGTAGTCAGGGTGCCAGGAGGAGTTGTGCTTCTGTGCCGATCACTTCTGAGGCAGCTTGGACTCCTTCATAGGCAGCCAAGATTTCCTTCTCTGTGGGAGTGTAGTTGGCTTCAGACCCTCTGTAGCTCCGACTCCAGAATCCCAGAGGTCGGCCTCGAGTCTCATCAGGCGCTTTCTGCCACAGGCTCCAGGACAAACCATGGCTCCCAGCTGCAGAGTAGAGCACATTCTTTACATCTGGTCCTGTCCTGGCTGGGTCAAGGGCTACAGCATGAGCAATTTCTTGCTTTATCTGGGCAAAAGCTTGTTGCTGCTCAGGGCCCCAATGGAAATCATTCTTCTTGCGGGTAACCATGTAAAGAGGGCGCACAATCTGACTGGACTCAGGAATGTGCATCCTCCAAAAACCTATAGCACCTAAGAAAGCTTGTGTCTCCTTCTTGTTGGTTGGTGGGGACATAGCTGTGATTTTGTCGATGACATCAGTAGGAATCTGACGCCGCCCATCTGGCCACTTCACTCCCAGGAACTGGATCTTCCGAGCAGGTCCCTTAACTTTACTCTTCTTGATGGCAAAGCCGGCTTCCAGGAGGATTCGGATGATTTCCTCTCCTTTCTCAAACACTTCTGCTGCTGTGTTCCCCCACACAATGATGTCATCAATATATTGTAGATGTTCTGGAGCTTCACCCTTTTCTAGTGCAGCCTGGATCAGTCCATGACAGATGGTAGGACTATGCTTCCACCCCTGGGGCAGTCGGTTCCAGGTGTACTGCACACCCCTCCATGTAAAGGCAAACTGAGGCCTGCACTCTGCTGCCAGAGGAATGGAGAAAAATGCATTGGCGATATCGATAGTGGCATACCACTTTGCTGCCTTGGATTCCACCTCATACTGCAGTTCCAGCATGTCCGGCACAGCAGCACTAAGTGGTGGAGTCACTTCATTCAATGCACGATAATCTACTGTCAATCTCCATTCCCCTTCAGATTTACACACAGGCCAGACAGGGCTGTTGAAGGGTGAGTGGGTTTTGCTGACCACCCCTTGGCTCTCCAGCTCTCGGATCATCTTATGGATGGGAACTACAGCATCTTGAGTTGTTCTATATTGTTGGCGATGCACTGTTGAAGTAGCAATTGGTACCTTTTGCTCTTCTGCCTTCAGAAGTCCTACTGTAGTTGGGTTCTCAGACAGTCCAGGTAAGGTGTTCAATTGCTGGATGCTCTCTGTCACCACAGCTGCTATCCCAAATGCCCACCTGAATCCTTTTGGGTCTTTAAAATACCCCCTTCGGAGGTAATCTATGCCTAAAATGCATAGGGCCTCTGGGCCAGTCACAATAGGGTGTTTTTGCCATTCCTTTCCAGTCAGACTCACTTCAGCTTCCACCAAGGTAAAGTCCTGTGATCCACCTGTCACACCAGCGATAGAGACAGATTCTGCCCCCACATATCTTGATGGGACTAATGTACATTGTGCACCAGCATCAACCAAAGCTTTATACTTTTGTGGTTCCGATGTGCCAGGCCAATGAATCCACACAGTCCAGAAAACACGATTTTCCCTCGCCTCACCCTGGCTAGAGGCAGGGCCCCTCTAAGCCTGTTTATCCTTCTTCCCTTGGGCACGTGTTTTGGAGGTTCCTTCAAGGGGATCGGACATGTCATCATCATCATTATACTTGGCAATTTGGCTACGGGCAACTGGAGCTGCTCTCCTTTTGGTGGAACTTCCTCTTTGAGTCTTGCCTTCCTTCAATTCATGCACCCGTTGTGCCAGAGCAGCGGTAGATTTTCCATCCCATCTCCTCATGTTTTCTCCACAATCACGCAGGAAGAACCACAGCTCAGCTCGTGGGGTATACCTTCTCTTCCCATCAGGGGAACGTCTGCGTTGGATACCAGGGCCTCTAATTGGTACAGCTGAGATTTGGACAAGGTCCTCCTTTAATCTCATCCCTGAGTCTCTTATGATTCTCCTCTATCTTGTCTTCTAATTTCTGCAGACATGTTTCCACAGCTGCGATTCTGGCATGTGTTGGACCATGTACAGCATCTGCATATGCTCGGAGCTTCTTTGCCATATCGAGCACGGTCTCATCCCTCTCATCCCTCTTCATTATTGTCAAAGCAGAAGCGTATTCATGTGGCCCAAGTCGCACAAGTTTTCGCCACATCACAGATGTACATGGTACCAAGTCTGGATTCCTAGTTGTTATGTCATCTGAGAAGATAATCTCTACCGCTGCCATTTCTCTCAGGCGTTGGATCCCTTGTTCTATAGTCTTTCACTGTGTCTGCTGCATATAGAGATCGTCTGCACACAGGTATCTTTGTGCTACACTGTCCAGGACCCGTGCCCAGAGGCTGTGAGGGTTAGTCCCCCTCATCATTCCTTGGTCAATGACAGGATCATGTGACAGGGATCCCAAATGCCTCGCTTCAGTGCCGTCCAGAATTGTAGCCTCGCCTGCAGCATCCCAAAGACGGACCAACCAACTAATTATAGACTCATCAGGTCGTCGAGTGTAATCCTTTCTTAGACCACGGAGGTCCTTTAGGAAAAAGGACTCAATATTGGCCTCTGATCTTGTACCAGTTGCTTTGACTCCTGGTTTTATGTCAGGAGGCACTGAGGGTCCTTCTCCTGCATCCTCATCATCCACTGGTCGATTGGTCTTGTCTGTGGATTTCCCACTTCTTGTGCTAGTAGCAACAGCCATTGGTTTGGCTGCTGGCCTCGAGCCTGGGGTGCTGGCTGCAGCCTGAGTGACTGGGATAGTGGCTGATTTATCTCCCTGTCCCCTTTCCTCTGCCTGCTGCCCTACAGTATCTAGCAGAGTGCGATAAGCATATGCCAGGGACCAGCTCACTGCAAGGATCTTTTCCTCCTTGGAGTTATCATGGCACTTCTCTTTCAGGTATTTTTCCGCCTCATCTGGGTTCTGAATTTGTTCAGGGGGAAAGTCCCAGACTATAGGGTCAGAAAATTCCTTTAAGATTTGGCCTATATACTCCCATTTCCCACACCTCTCAGGATTCCTCACACTTGGCTCTAGTCCTAAATCAGGAGTCCCATCAGCCCCTCTAGAAATCTCAGCTCTTATCCTATAGAAGCTGCAGACTGTATAAAGAAAGGTTACTAGATTAAACAGCAGAAAGATGGTCTCTTTAGCAGTCAGGGGAAACTGAACATACTCTAATAGGGATGTAAAAATTCAGAGGAGACGAAGGAAAACAAAGGTTGAAAAGCCTCATCCCCTGTTCTCCTCTAACAAACTGGGCACATAACCATAACCAAGAACCATACATTCCTGGAACAGACTCCAGCATCTTTATAAACCTCCTACAAGCCATTACAACTAAGCCCAGCCCGATGGATATTCTGGTCATTGCCCCTCTACTAGACAAACTGCGTATTAGGGAAAACACTGGAGCTATTTCTGGATGAGAAAATAAACCCAAGGACCATAGAGGTATTAAGACCTCAAAAAATCCTAAAGAGCAAAAATACATGCAGGCCTCCACCCCCAGAGACATTATAAATTCAAACAACATTATTAGAACGAAGTTTTTTCCACTTTGTCTTGCCCTACAATTGGGCGCCAAAAATTTGTCCTAGTTTAGGGCAAATTTAAGGAAAAACCTCCTGGAGGAGCCCCCAGGAGAGGGGGGAGAAAAAAAAAAAAAAACCCCAAGACTCCTCCCCCACCACAAGGTTCGGGAAGAATTTTCTCAGAGGAAAAAGTGGAAAGAACCTGTTTATTAATTAAACAAAACACTCCCAATACAAGAGAAGAAAATTAACAACCTCAGATGACAAAAAAACTCTTTCACGGGTGTGAGAGGGTGACAAACTCAGGAAAATCTCTCCTGTGGGTAGTGTCAGTCTCCGGCGCTGAGAGTGGCTGCTGCAGATCTCAATTGCAGGGTGCCAGTGTTCCTCGGTGATCCAAGTCCGGTCCAAAAAGGTTCAGAAGGTAAACAGAAAGGAAAGGGGGGAAAGAACAAAGAACAGTCCACAGAAAGAGATTGGACTGCATAACTAATACGTAAAAGCAAAACTAAAGCTAGCAAAAGCAAGCAAAGCAAGCTAAAGTAGCTAGCATCAAGCAGCCCACCTGAGCCAGCAGAGCTAGCCTCCCAAGCACAGACATGGGGGAGGGGAGCCAACTGATAAGTAGACAAAACAAACTTTCGCTTAAACAGAACACACCATTGGGGATACAAGCCACCATAACGTCAGCCCAGGTGCAGTTTGCATCTGCGCTCTTTGATTGCTCCTTCTCTCCATTTGCCAGGCTTATACAGCCCTCTCATCTTGCTCCACTCCTCCCTTATTCTGCCCTCGTCTCCTCCCAAATATGGTACCAAGCCCAGGGATCCCCCTGGCTCACAGGTTGGCCCTGCCTGTGAACAGCCTTGGTGTTGCAGCTGCTCTTGACCCACTCCCCTTGGCCTTCCATGACATTACTGGTGTGCTCTCCTACTGTTCCTGGCAGATTCCTCTCCCCAAAATGAGCCCAGCTCTTCCTTTGAGTAACTGAAGTGTGACCACCTGGCACAGCAATGCCCCTTTACTGCCTGTGAAATCTGGCTCTGCCTCAGGGCACTGGCACTCCAGTCAGGAGCCAGGAGTTTCCCTTGTCATGCCTGGGAGTTTCCCAGGTCTGTTCCCTTTAGCCCAGGCTCACAGCAGGCTCTAATCAGCTGCCTATGTGCCTTTGAGCACCATGTGCAAGGTGTCTGCTTTTATCCTATCCCCTTCCTAGGCTTGATGTGCCAGCTTCCTCCAGCCATGGTGGCTCAGAGCACTGTCCTCTGTGACCAGGCACTCTGGGGCTCTTTGGAGCCACTGAGTCCCTTTGTGCCTGGCGGGCTCATTCTGCAGGTGCCAATGGTGGCAGTCCTTGCCTTGCCTTGCCCAGGAGTTGGAAATGCACAGAAAAGATGGATCCTTGTGAACAAAGGTAACTTTATTTCAACAATTAAATAAATTCCAATATTTGCATGCACACAGAAGAGGAGTGTGGCCAGGACAGAGCAGGCTTTTGACACTGAGGCTGCTACTGGATCAGCAGGCATGACGGCAGCAGGCAAAGGTTGTGGTGCAGTGCAGCCTGCCCTGGATCCTGTTGGCCCTGCTGCTCAAGAAGCACTTTGAACTGTGCCTCCATGCATGTTGTAATTGATCCAGTCGTAGAAGTACTGAGTGGAGCTGTAGACTCCAGGCCTCATTGCCCTGGCACAGCCTTTTCCAAAGCTGGTCACTCCAAGAAGCCACCAGTGCGCATCATTGACGTCCTGGCACATGAGAGGACCACCGCTGTCACCCTGCAGCAGAGCAGAGAGGATTAAGGTGACTTTGGTGATCCCTGGGCAGGCAGGTGTGGATGGGGAGTGTGTGGGAAGCCCCGACAGCAGTTGGGGGGAGCTGGGGCTGGGAGGGCAAAGCAGGCCCTGGGCTGTGTTGGGGTGGAGGTGCCCGGGCTGCTGGTGCTGCTGGGGGCTGAGGGGCTCATGGCATGCTCCTACCTGGCAGGTGTCAATGTTGCCCTGTGGGTAACCAGCACACACATTGTGGGGGTGGATGCCCCCTGCATACCAGTCACTGCTGTTGCAGAGCTGCAGATCGATGAGCTTGACCTTGGCCTCCTGGAGGCGATCACTTGAATCTTCAGCTGTGAGCAGAGAAAGGAATAAGCCCCTGGCAGCACCATGCCAGTTCATCTGTCTGGAGGGGATCCATTTCCCTTGTGTTTGGCTTTCCCTCTGCAGAGGCACTGGGGTGCTGTGTCCCTGCTGGCTCCCTGTGGGGCATGGGCCAGGCCCATGTCTGCAGAGGCATGCATCGTGCAGCCTGGCTTTGGCTGCTGCTGTGGGGAATCCCAAACCCCCTCCCCATTGTGCAGAGCTGGCCCAGGAGCTGGAACTCACATCTTGCAGTGACGGCACCCCAGCCGGCCACCCAGCAGTTGCTGAGCTCTGAGAACACTAGATTGGGGTGAGCCACACAAGCCAGCTGGATGTAGGGGCTGCAGTGGACAGGATGGTCCAATTGCATCAGGGCGATATCATAGCTGAAGTCGTCAGGATTGTAGTATGGATGTAACACCACCTGCTTGAGACTGCGCACTTGTGCACCAGGGCCCAGCTGAGTGAACTGGGTGGCTCCAATCACCACATACATCATGCTGATGTTACTGGAAAGGAAATGGAGAGAGGGCTGAGGGTGAGCACAGCTGTGTGCCACAGCAGCCCAGCAGTTGCCAGAGCTCTGCTTGGAAGGCAGAAAGGGAGCTGTGCTCTGGCAGGTGTGAGTGCCCTCACATGCCTTAGGCTGAGGGAATGTCAAGCTGAAGGCTGCTAGGAAGTCCTGGCACAAGGCCAGGCTTCTCCTGAGCAGTGTGGCAGCTGGGCTGCCTGAGAGGGAAGGGGATGGGAATAGCAGGTGGAGCTGCTGACAGGGCACCTGCTGTGGTTGTGGGGATATCCCCATTCCCTGCTCCTCCTTACTTGAACACATCGAAGCAGTGGGCTGCTGTGAGGACCCACTCTGAGGTGATGAGAGTCCCTCCACAGTAATGTCCCAGGTGTGGTGACCAGGGGTGCTGCAAACTGACGATCCAGGGCCAGGTTGCTTCTACGGCACCTGTGCCTCCCACAACACGTGTCAAGCCGTAGTCATAAACGTTGCCATAGTAATAATTCATGGGGATGTAGGCAGGTGCTTGAGCTCGGAGGCCGCAGGTCCCTCTGCAAGAAGAAAGCAATTTCCAAGCTGCATCACGGCCTGCTGTGGCTCAGGCTGTGGCTCAGGCTGTGGCTCAGGCTGTGGCTCAGGCTGTGGCTCAGGCTGTGGCTCAGGCTGAAGCTCAGCCCTGTGCCCTCCCCAAAAGGACTGGCACGCACAGCAGGCCAGGGCAGCCCTTGGGGTGTGCGTCTGTCCATACCAGCACCTGGCTGCTGGCAAGGAACTGAGGCTGCCCCATGGCGGGTGGGAAGCTGGGGCCCGGCCATGGGGGACAGGCGGGCCCTCTGCAGGGAAGGCCCCAAGTGTTGCCGTGGCTCCCTCCCAGGGCCTGGGGCCACTTACCCACAGTTGTCCCATATCCCGTGTGCCAGCCCAGCCATAGTGAGCAGGACGAGGAGGCCGAGCCGATTCATGGCTGCCAGAGGCACGTGTCAGCTGCAAGCACTGAGGGCTCCGTGCAGCAGCACAGCCACAGCCGCAATGCCCGCAGCAGCTGCGCTGCCCGTGGTGCCCTCGGCCCTGGGGCTGATGTCACAGATGGCTGGGTTCCGTGTTCTGGGCACCGTGGGGCTCTGTGGAACTCAGGCTACTGGGGGAGGGGCAATATGGAATCAGTGAGCCATAGAATGGTCTGGAGTGGAAGGGACCTTGGCGATCCTCTAGCTCTGACCCCCTTGCCTTGGGCACAGAGGGATAGCTTGTGCTGGAGAAGGCTGCTCAAAGCCTGGCTCAGAAGCTGTCCTTGAACACTTTGAGAAATGGCACATCCACAGCTGCTCTGGGCAATCTATGCCTTTGCCTCAATACTGTCACTAACAAGAATTCCTACATTTGACCTCATCTAAAGCTTCTCTCTGTCACTGTAACGCCATTGCCCCTGGTCCTTTTAGGACCTGCCCTTGTAAGAAGGCTCACTGCAGCTTTCTTTAGGCCCCTGTTCTTGCAGGATGCTGCTGTGCAGTCCGTGAGGCAGGGAGCTGCTGAGGAATCCATTTGGGGCAGTGTAAGAGTTGGTCCGAAGATTGCCTGATTCTGCCTCACAATCATCGTCAGTGACTGAGACCTTGAGACCTCCACCACTTGTTCCAGGCTGGAGCCGCTGAAGCTATGCCAAGGCGGATGTTCTAATGAACTGAGTCTGGTTGTGTGCTGCATCATTATGGTGCGCTGTGCCCTAGCAGGTGCAGGCTTAACCATACTTTCTGCAGCTGAATCAACAGGCCTCACTCTCACAATGGTCCATAAATCTTCCCACCTTTTGGCCAGCGGCCCCTCACCTCGAAATGGACTATAAAATTATCACCCTCAGAAGAGACCTTTGGAGACTTCTTTCTCCCCATGGATGGAAGACATCGCTGGATGACCTGAGGACTTCTCATCTGTTGGTAGCTATTCCCCCCTATTCTCTCTCTCTCTCGCTATCTCTCTGTCTCTCTGTCTCTGTCCCTCTCTCTCTCGCTCTCTCTCTGTCCCTCTGTCTCTCTGTCTCTCTGTTACACTGTCTCTGTCCCTCTGTCTCTTTCTCTGCCTCTGTCTTTGTCTCTCTCTGTCAATCCCTCTCTCTCGCTCTCTTTCTACAACATCATCTTTTTATCTCTCTCCTTCTCACCATTACCCCAAAACTGAATTGTTGGCCCTCAATAAATTGCTTTGCTGCTTGTTGCTGAACAAAACCTTAGTCTCTTGCTGTTGTCCTTTGCACCTCGCGGTCGAACGAACCATCATGATCCCCGCTCAGGTTGTGCGGACCGTGACAGGTAGGGAGCGGGGTGTGCAGCTGCAGTGCCAGCTGCAGATTGAGCTCTGGATGGGGGAAACCCAGGACCAGAGGCTGTGAACTGCTCACACTGTGCATGACAGAGGGCACAGGGAGCTGTGGCACCAACCAGGGATTTGAATGGACACTGAACACTGCAGCAGGAGCTGGTGGCTCTTTATGGAGCGTGACATCTGCAAGTCTGCTGGGGGAATCCTGTCTGAGGTTGAATTTGTATGGATACCCATTCTGACTGGGTGAGAGTGGCATGGGTAGGGAATTAAACAGGGCAGCCATTGGCTTGTTGGAGCCACCTGTGCCTCCAGAATGGTCACACAGGGAAGTTTCCTCAGCACTTTGGCAGCCCAGATGGGACCCTAGAGAAGTACTGCTTGACCCTCCATTCTTCAGAGCTGGTACTGGTATGTTCACGTGGGATCTTTAGAGCAGGAAGGAGTCAAAGGGGGAGTGTTACAATTCTGTGCACAGATTCTGTGTAAATTAAGAGAGTAGATTTGAGGCTCTCTGCTGGTGTGGCATTTGGTGTAGATTTGGTGAAATCACTGAAAGAGAGGGTGGAGAAGGTGTGTGTGGAATGATCAGTGAGTCTAAGGTGGCCACAGAGGCATTGTGGAGGCTCCCATAAGTTGTGAGGTGGCAGGAGTCGAGTCTCTGCTAGAAAGTTCATGTCTCTGCTAAAAGGTTTTGGAGACAGGCACAGGGAGACCCTTGTGTCCCTTGTGCCACACACTGGGTGCTATGGTGCCTGGGCACACACAAAAGGATTTTGAAGTCCCTTCTTGGCATGCAAAAAGGAGTTTCACATGGCTCAAGGTGTTTGATGTAATGGGAAATGTCCCTGGTTTAGGTGAGGAGATATCTGTGGCCAATGTTGTGCAGAACAGGGGGAAATTGTTTGGGCAGCAGAATTTTGCCAAGACAGTACAAAAAGATTGTTCCAGGGTGACTGGGCAGCTTTAAGCTGGTCTGCTCACTGGGCAGGGTAATGGCCATCCCCAGCCCTGAGTGACACTTGTCTTGGTTTGAAATACAGATTTCTACGAGAGAAAGCAAGGCCCTCCCTTGTAATAGAGACTGCAAACCACCTCCATCTGAATTAATATAATTTTGAAATTAAGGGACTCTCTGGCAAAGATGTGGGTATAGGAATAACAGATCTTTTCTAGTATGTACAGCAAGGCAGACAAACAACAGCACCTATGGAATTAACCCCAACCAGAAGAGGAATCCAGTTCAGCGCTCTCAGCCGCAGGCACTTTCCCCTGGGTGCAGTTCCGGTCACAGCCAGCAGGGGCGCTGGTGGCTGCCGGAGGGCATGGCGGGTATGATAATTCCCCCGCGCCTGCAGGGGGCACTGTACCGCGGGCTCGGAGCGCGGTGATGGCGGCTGGGCCCAGACGGGAGGGCATAGGGGAGAGAGGCTTTGCTGGGGCAGTGCTGGTCCCGGTGCTCCAGCACACTGCTTGGAAACAGCAAGCTGAAAGCAGGAGGGTGTCCTAGCAAGGCTGGGGTGCAGCTTCTAACAGCAGAAGAAGGCAGCTCCTGTCTGGGCTATGGCAATGGGAGCAGCGACCTCTTCCTCAGAAGAGAAGAGCGAGCAAGAGAGAGCAACTGTCCTGCTCTACTTTTCCCGGCTTCTAATCTTGTGGTGACTCTATCCCTCTGAGGGAAACTTCCGAAAACCAAAGAAGTTCTCCTTCCCACATCTCAAGTACCCATTCATCAGTGCTTCTTAGCATTTATTTTACATTGTGAAATATTCCTCAGGTAAAAATAAAGGAAAAAAACCCCAACCCAAATCCCCAACAACACTTTGCATTCAGAGTCCTTAGTGAACAGGCAGCCAGTGATTTACGCCAGGGTGTTAGGGATCAGTACAGATGTGTGGTGGCTGTTCTCAGCACAGCCCATCTTGATTAACACAAAGCGAAGTGTGGCACCTACCGTGAGACTGGACTCCATTGGCCTGGAAGCCAAGAAGAGTAGCCAGAAGCAAGTGGAGTGACACCTAGCCCAAGGCATTTTGAAGCCTTCCATTAGATGGAGAAAGTCAATGTTCACTTGCCTTCACCTAGAAAAGACAGCAACTGCCTTCAACAAGACTTTCCTGTGGTAGTCCTCTACCATTTTTCTCTTTTCCGCTCCCACTACCCCAAATACTGCGGTATGATTGAAATGATATAAAATTAGGGGGAGAATTTGTACAGTTTGTGGATGATTTTTTAAGTAGCAAGTTAAGAAGTTTCTTTCCCATCCTGTGGTGATTATGTGTAGCACTCAGGCAAAGCAGCACACCAAGGTGCAGTTTGCGTCTGTGCTCTTTGATTGCCCCTTCTCTCCATTTGCCAGGCTTATACAGCCCTCTCATCTTGCTCCACTCCTCCCTTTTCTCTGCCCTCGTCTCCTCCCAAATATGGAGCCAAGCCCAGGGATCTCCCTGGCTCACAGGTTGGCCCTGCCTGTGAACAGCCTTGGTGTTGCAGCTGCTCTTGACCCACTCCCCTTGACCTTCCATGACATTCCTGGTGTGCTCTTCTACAGTTCCCTCCAGATTCCTCTCCCCAAAATGAGCCCAGCTCTTCCTTTGAGTAACTGAAGTGTGACCACCTGGAACAGCAATGCCCCTTTACTGCCTGTGAAATCTGGCTCTGCCTCAGGGCAATGGCACTCCAGTCAGGAGACAGGAGTTTCCCTTGTCATGCCTGGAAGTTTCCCAGGTCTGTTCCCTTTAGCCCAGGCTCACAGCAGGCTCTAATCAGCTGCCTATGTGCCTTTGAGCACCATGTGCAAGGTGTCTGCTTTTATCCTATCCCCTTCCTAGGCTTGATGTGCCACCTTCCTCCAGCCCATGGTGGCTCAGAGCACTGTCCTCTGTGACCAGGCACTCTGGGGCTCTTTGGAGCCACGGTGTCCCTTTGTGTCCTCAGGCTCATTCTGCAGGTGCCAATGGTGGCATCCTTGCCTTGCCTTGCCCAGGAGTTGGAAATGCACAGAAAAGATGGATCCTTGTGAACAAATGTAACTTTATTTCAACAATTAAATAAATTCCAATATCTACATGCCCACAGAAGAGGAGTATGGCCAGGACAGAGCAGGCTTTTGACACTGAGGCTGCTACTGGATCAGCAGGCATGACGGCAGCAGGCAAAGGTTGTGGTGCAGTGCAGCCTGCCCTGGATCCTGTTGGCCCTGCTGCTCAAGAAGCACTTTGAACTGTGCCTCCATGCATGTTGTAATTGATCCAGTCGTAGAAGTACTGAGTGGAGCTGTAGACTCCAGGCCTCATTGCCCTGGCACAGCCTTTTCCAAAGCTGGTCACTCCAAGAAGCCACCAGTGCGCATCATTGATGTCCTGGCACATGAGAGGACCACCGCTGTCACCCTGCAGCAGAGCAGAGAGGATTAAGGTGACTTTGGTGATCCCTGGGCAGGCAGGTGTGGATGGGGAGTGTGTGGGGAGCCTCCACAGCAGTTGGGGGGAGCTGGGGCTGGGAGGGCAAAGCAGGCCCTGGGCTGTGTTGGGGTGGAGGTGCCCGGGCTGCTGGTGCTGCTGGGGGCTGAGGGGCTCATGGCATGCTCCTACCTGGCAGGTGTCAATGTTGCCCTGTGGGTAACCAGCACACACATTGTGGGGGTGGATGCCCCCTGCATACCAGTCACTGCTGTTGCAGAGCTGCAGATCGATGAGCTTGACCTTGGCCTCCTGGAGGCGATCACTTGAATCTTCAGCTGTGAGCAGAGAAAGGAATAAGCCCCTGGCAGCACCATGCCAGTTCATCTGTCTGGAGGGGATCCATTTCCCTTGTGTTTGGCTTTCCCTCTGCAGAGGCACTGGGGTGCTGTGTCCCTGCTGGCTCCCTGTGGGGCATGGGCCAGGCCCATGTCTGCAGAGGCATGCATCGTGCAGCCTGGCTTTGGCTGCTGCTGTGGGGAAGCCCAAACCCCCTCCCCATTGTGCAGAGCTGGCCCAGGAGCTGGAACTCACATCTTGCAGTGACGGCACCCCAGCCGGCCACCCAGCAGTTGCTGAGCTCTGAGAACACTAGATTGGGGTGAGCCACACAAGCCAGCTGGATGTAGGGGCTGCAGTGGACAGGATGGTCCAATTGCATCAGGGCGATATCATAGCTGAAGTCGTCAGGATTGTAGTATGGATGTAACACCACCTGCTTGAGACTGCGCACTTGTGCACCAGGGCCCAGCTGAGTGAACTGGGTGGCTCCAATCACCACATACATCATGCTGATGTTACTGGAAAGGAGATGGAGAGAGGGCTGAGGGTGAGCACAGCCGTGTGCCACAGCAGCCCAGCAGTTGCCAGAGCTCTGCTTTGAAGGCAGAGAGGGAGCTGTGCTCTGGCAGGTGTGAGTGCCCTCACATGCCTTAGGCTGAGGGAATGTCAAGCTGAAGGCTGCTAGGAAGCCTTGGCACAAGGCCAGGCTTCTCCTGAGCAGTGTGGCAGCTGGGCTGCCTGAGAGGGAAGGGGATGGGAATAGCAGGTGGAGCTGCTGACAGGGCACCTGCTGTGGTTGTGGGGATATCCCCATTCCCTGCTCCTCCTTACTTGAACACATCGAAGCAGTGGGCTGCTGTGAGGACCCACTCTGAGGTGATGAGAGTCCCTCCACAGTAATGTCCCAGGTGTGGTGACCAGGGGTGCTGCAAACTGACGATCCAGGGCCAGGTTGCTTCTACGGCACCTGTGCCTCCCACAACACGTGTCAAACCGTAGTCATAAACGTTGCCATAGTAATAATTCATGGGGATGTAGGCAGGTGCTTGAGCTCGGAGGCCGCAGGTCCCTCTGCAAGAAGAAAGCAATTTCCAAGCTGCATCACGGCCTGCTGTGGCTCAGGCTGTGGCTCAGGCTGTGGCTCAGGCCATGGCTCAGGCTGTGGCTCAGGCTGTGGCTCAGCCCTGTGCCCTCCCCACAAGGGCTGGCACGCACAGCAGGCCAGGGCAGCCCTTGGGGTGTGCGTCCGTCCGTGCCAGCACCTGGCTGCTGGCAAGGAACTGAGGCTGCCCCATGGCGGGTGGGAAGCTGGGGCCCGGCCATGGGGGACAGGCGGGCCCTCTGCAGGGAAGGCCCCAGGTGTTGCCATGGCTCCCTCCCAGGTTCTGGGGCCACTTACCCACAGTTGTCCCATATCCCGTGTGCCAGTCCAGCCATAGTGAGCAGGACGAGGAGGCCGAGCCGATTCATGGCTGCCAGAGGCACGTGTCAGCTGCAAGCACTGAGGGCTCCGTGCAGCAGCACAGCCACAGCCGCAATGCCCGCAGCAGCTGCGCTGCCCGTGGTGCCCTCGGCCCTGGGGCTGATGTCACAGAGGGCTGGGTTCCATGTTCTGGGCACTGTGGGGCTCTGTGGAACTCAGGCTACTGGGGGAGGGGCAATATGGGATCAGTGAGCCACAGAAAGGTGTGGAGTGGAAGGGACCTTGGAGATCCTCTAGCTCTGACCCCCTTGCCTTGGGCACAGAGGGATAGCTTGTGCTGGAGGAGGCTGCTCAGAGCCTGGCTCAGAAGCTGTCCTTGAACACTTTGAGAAATGGCACATCCACAGCTGCTCTGGGCAATCTATGCCTTTGCCTCAATACTGTCACTAACAAGAATTCATACATTTGACCTCATCTAAAGCTTCTCTCTGTCACTGTTACGCCATTGCCCCTGGTCCTTTTAGGACCTGCCCTTGTAAGAAGGCTCACTGCAGCTTTCTTTAGGCCCCTCTTCTTGCAGGACGAGGCTGTGCAGTCCGTGAGGCAGGGAGCTGCTGAGGAATCCATTTGGGGCAGGGAGCGGGGTGTGCAGCTGCAGTGCCAGCTGCAGATTGAGCTCTGGATGGAGGGAACCCAGGACCAGAGGCCGTGAACTGCTCACACTGTGCATGACAGAGGGCACAGGGAGCTGTGGCACCAACCAGGGATTTGAATGGACACTGAACGCTGCAGCAGGAGCTGGTGGCTCTTTATGGAGCGTGACATCTGCAAGTCTGCTGGGGGAATCCTGTCTGAGGTTGAATGGGTATGGATACCTATTCTGTTGGGTGAGAGTGGCATGGGTAGGGAATCAAACAGGGCAGCCATTGGCTTGTTGGAGCCACCTGTCCCTTCGGAATGGTCACACAGGGAAGTTTCCTCAGCACATTGGCAGCCCAGATGGGACCCTAGAGAAGTACTGCTTGACCCTCCATTCTTCAGAGCCGGTACTGGTATGTTCATGTGGGATCTTTAGAGCAGGAAGGAGTCAAAGGGGAGTGTTACAATTCTGTGCACAGATTCTGTGTAAATTATGAGGGTGGATTTGAGGCTCTCTGCTGGTGTGGCATTTGGTGTAGATTTGGTGAAATCACTGAAAGAGAGGGTGGAGAAGGTGTGTGTGGAATGATCAGTGAGTCTAAGGTGGCCACAGAGGCATTGTGGAGGCCCCCATAAGTTGTGAGGCGGTGGGAGTCGAGTGTCTGCTAGAAAGTTCATGTCTCTTCTCAAAGGCTTTTGGAGACAGGCACAGGGAGACCCTTGTGTCCCTTGTGCCACACACTGGGTGCTATGGTGCCTGGGCACACACAAAAGGATTTTGAAGTCCCTTCTTGGCATGCAAAAAGGAGTTTCACATGGCTCAAGGTGTTTGATGTAATGGGAAATGTCCCTGGTTTAGGTGAGGAGATATCTGTGGCCAATGTTGTGCAGAACAGGGGGAAATTGTTTGGGCAGCAGAATTTTGCCAAGACAGTACAAAAAGATTGTTCCAGGATGACTGGGCAGCTCTAAGCTGGTCTGCTCACTGGGCAGGGTAATGGCCATCCCCAGCCCTGAGTGACACTTGTCTTGGTTTGAAATACAGGTTTCTACGAGAGAAAGCAAGGCCCTCCCTTGTAATGGAGACTGCAAACCACCTCCATCTGAATTAATATAATTTTGAAATTAAGGGACTCTCAGGCAAAGATGTGGGTATAGGAATAACAGATCTTTTCTAGTATGTACAGCAAGGCAGACAAACAACAGCACCTATGGAATTAACCCCAACCAGAACAGGAACCCAGTTCAGCACTCTCAGCCGCAGGCACTTTCCCCTGGGTGCAGTTCCGGTCACAGCCAGCAGGGGCGCTGGTGGCTGCCGGCAGGCATGGCGGGTACGATAATTCCCCCGCGCCTGCAGGGGGCACTGTACCGCGGGCTCGGAGCGCGGTGATGGCGGCTGGGCCCAGACGGGAGGGCATAGGGGAGAGAGGCTTTGCTGGGGCAGTGCTGGTCCCGGTGCTCCAGCACACTGCTTGGAAACAGCAAGCTGAAAGCAGGAGGGTGTCCTAGCAAGGCTGGGGTGCAGCTTCTAACAGCAGAAGAAGGCAGCTCCTGTCTGGGCTATGGCAATGGGAGCAGCAACCTCTTCCTCGGAAGACAGGAGCGAGCAAGAGAGAGCAACTGTCCTGCTCTACTTTTCCCGGCTTCTAAGCTTGTGGTGACTCTATCCCTCTGAGGGAAAGTTCCGAAAACCAAAGAGGTTCTCCTTCCCCCATCTCAAGTACCCATTCATCAGTGCTTCTTAGCAATTATTTTACATTGTGAAATATTCCTCAGGCAAAAATAAAGGAAAAAAACCCCAACCCAAATCCCCAACAACACTTTGCATTCAGAGTCCTTAGTGAACAGGCAGCCAGTGATTTATGCCAGGGTGTCGGGGACCAGTACAGATATGTGGTGGTTGTTCTCAGCACAGCCCATCTTGATTAACACAAAGGGAAGTGTGGCACCTACCGTGAGACTGGACTCCATTGGCCTGGAAGCCAAGAAGAGTAGCCAGAAGCAAGTGGAGTGACACCTAGCCCAAGGCATTTTGAAGCCTTCCATTAGATGGAGAAAGTCAATGTTCACTTGCCTTCACCTAGAAAAGACAGCAACTGCCTTCAACAAGACTTTCCCGTGGCAATCCTCTACCATTTTTCTCTTTTCCGCTCCCACTACCCCAAATACTGCGGTATGATTGAAATGATATAAAATTAGGGGGAGAATTTGTACAGTTTGTGGATGATTTTTTAAGTAGTAAGTTAAGAAGTTTCTTTCCCATCCTGTGGTGATTATGTGTAGCACTCAGGCAAAGCAGCACACCAAGGTGCAGTTTGTGTCTGTGCTCTTTGATTGCCCCTCCTCTCCATTTGCCAGGCTTATACAGCCCTCTCATCTTGCTCCACTCCTCCATTTCTCTGCCCTCATCTCCTCCCAAATATGGAGCCAAGCCCAGGGATCCCCCTGGCTCACAGGTTGGCCCTGCCTGTGAACAGCCTTGGTGTTGCAGCTGCTCTTGGCCCACTCCCCTTGGCCTTCCATGATATTCCTGGTGTGCTCTTCTACAGTTCCCTCCAGATTCCTCTCCCCAAAATGAGCCCAGCTCTTCCTTTGAGTAACTGAAGTGTGACCACCTGGCACAGCAATGCCCCTTTACTGCCTGTGAAATCTGGCTCTGCCTCAGGGCACTGGCACTCCATTCAGGAGCCAGGAGTTTCCCTTGTCATGCCTGGGAGTTTCCCAGGTCTGTTCCCTTTAGCCCAGGCTCACAGCAGGCTCTAATCAGCAGCCCATGTGCCTTTGAGCACCATGTGCAAGGTGTCTGCTTTTATCCTATCCCCTTCCTAGGCTTGATGTGCCAGCTTCCTCCCGCCCATGGTGGCTCAGAGCACTGTCCTGTGTGACCAGGCACTCTGGGGCTCTTTGGAGCCACTGTGTCCCTTTGTGCCTGGCGGGCTCATTCTGCAGGTGCCAATGGTGGCAGTCCTTGCCTTGCCTTGCCCAGGAGTTGGAAATGCACAGAAAAGATGGATCCTTGTGAACAAAGGTAACTTTATTTCAACAACTAAATCAACTCAATATCTGCATTCACACAGGACAGGAGTGTGGGAATGATGGAGTAGGCGTTTCACACTGAGGCAGGCATTGACCAGCAGGCCAAGGATGTGGTGCAGTACAGTCTGCCCTGGATCCTGCCTACCTTTCTGGTCAAGAAGCCCTTTTAAGTGTGCTTGCACGTATGTTGTAATCAATCCACTCATAGAAGTGTTGAGTGGAGGTGTAGACTCCAGGCCTCTTTGCCCTGGCACAGCCTTTTCCAAAGCTGGTTATTCCAACGAGCCACCAGTAGTCAGCGCTGTTGTCCTGGCACATGAGAGGACCACCGCTGTCACCCTGCAGCAGAGCAGAGAGGATTAAGGTGGTGTTGGTGGCCCTTGTCTGCACTGGGGTTGTCTCCTTCTCTCCCACAGCCCCTGCCAGAGCTGTATTCCAGGTAGAGGAAGGCTCTGCTCAGGGGCTGGAGCCTCCAGAAGCTTGACTGGGAATGGCTTGGGGTAGGGTAGGGCTCCCTCTGTCCTCTCTGCACAGGGCTCCTGGATGTGCAGAGGATGGAGGTTTTGCTCCAAGACCTCTGGCCTGCCAAGAGCACTAGCTGGGCTTTCTGGGCTTTCTGGCACAGGGGGGCACTGGGCAGGCAGGTGTTGATGGGGAGTGTGTGGGAAGCCCCCACAGCAGTTGGGGGGAGCTGGGGCTGGGAGGGCAAAGCAGGCCCTGGGCTGTGTTGGGGTGGAGGTGCCTGGGCTGCTGGTGCTGCTGGGGGCTGAGTGGCTCATGGCATGCTCCTACCTGGCAGGAATCGATTTTGCCCTGTGGGTAACCAGCACACAAGTTGTAGGGGTGGACGTCCCCTGCATACCAACTACTGCTGTTGCAGAGCTGGAGATCGATGAGCTGGACCTTGGCCTCCTGGAGGTGATTCCTTGGATCTTGATCTGTGAGCAGAGAAAGTCAACGAGAGAAAGGAATAAGCCCCTGTCTGCACCATGCTAGCTCTCACCATCTGTCTTGCAGGGGATCCATTTCCCTAGCGTTTGGCTTTCCCTCTGCAGAGGCACTGGGGTGCTGTGTTCCTGCTGGCTCCCTCTGGGGCGTAGGCCTGGCCCATGTCTGCAGAGGCATGCATCGTGCAGCCTGGCTTTGGCTGCTGCTGTGTGGAAGCCCAAACCCCCTCCCTATTGTGCAGAGCTGGCCCAGGAGTTGGAACTCACATCTTGCAGTGACGGCACCCCATCCAGCAATCCAGCAGTTGCTGAGCTCTGAGACCTTTAGAGTGGGGGGAGCCACACAAGCCAGCTGGATGTAGGAACTACACTGGACAGGTTGGTCCAATTGCATCAGGGCGATATCATAGCTCAAGTCATCAGCATTGTAGTATGGATGTAACACCACCTGCTTGAGCTTGCGCACTTGTGCCCCAGGGCCTGGCTTATGCAACAGAGTGGCTCCAATCATGACCTTCAGCATGGTGATGTCACTGGAAAGGAGATGGAGAGAGGGCTGAGGGTGAGCACAGCTGTGTGCCACAGCAGCCCAGCAGTTGCCAGAGCTCTGCTTGGCAAGGCAGAGAGGGAGCTGTGCTCTGGCAGGTGTGGGTGCCCTCACATGCCTTAGGCTGAGGGAATGTCAAGCTGAAGGCTGCTAGGAAGCCTTGGCACAAGGCCAGGCTTCTCCTGAGCAGTGTGGCAGCTGGGCTGTCTGAGAGGGAAGGGGATGGGAATAGCAGGTGGAGCTGCTGATAGGGCACCTGCTGGTGTTGTGGGGATATCCCCATTCCCTGCTCCTCCTTACCGATAGTCGTCGAAGCAATGGGCTGCTGTGAGGACCCACTCTGAAGTGATGAGAGACCCTCCACAGAAATGCTGCCGCCATAGTACCCCGGAGTGCTGCAAACTGACGATCCATGGCCAGGATGCTTCCTTGGCACCTGTGCCTCCCACAATACGTGTCAAGCCGTAGTCATAAACGTTGCTGTAGTAATAATTTGTGGGGGTGTAGGCAGGTACTGGAGCTCGGAGGCCGCAGCTCCCTCTGCAAGAAGAAAGCAATTTCCAATCTGCACCACGGCTTGCTGTGGCTCAGGCTGTGGCTCAGGCTGTGGCTCAGGCTGTGGCTCAGGCTGAAGCTCAGCCCTGTGCCCTCCCCAAAAGGACTGGCATGCACAGCAGGCCAGGGCAGCCCTTGGGGTGTGTGTCTGTCCGTGCCAGCACCTGGCTGCTGGCAAGGAACTGAGGCTGCCCCATGGCGGGTGGGAAGCTGGGGCCCGGCCATGGGGGACAGGCGGGCCCTCTGCAGGGAAGGCCCCAGGTGTTGCCATGGCTCCCTCCCAGGGCCTGGGGCCACTTACCCACAGGGGTACTGTATGCCATGTGCCAGCCCAGCCACGGTGAGCAGGATGAGGAGGCCGAGCCGATTCATGGCTGCCAGAGGCACGTGTCAGCTGCAAGCACTGAGGGCTCCGTGCAGCAGCACAGCCACAGCCGCAATGCCCGCAGCAGCTGCGCTGCCCGTGGTGCCCTCGGCCCTGGGGCTGATGTCACAGAGGGCTGGGTTTCATGTTCTGGGCACCGTGGGACTCTGTGGAACTCAGGCTACTGGGGGAGGGGCAATATGGAATCAGTGAGCCATAGAAAGGTGTGGAGTGGAAGGGACCTTGGGGATCCTCTAGCTCTGACCCCCTTGCCTTGGGCACAGAGGGATAGCTTGCACTGGAGAAGGCTGCTCAAAGCCTGGCTCAGAAGCTGTCCTTGAACACTTTGAAGGATGGCACAACCACTGTTGCTTTGGGGAACCCATACAAGTTCCTCTATATCGTAATATCTTATCTAAAACTGCCCTCTGTCACTTTAAAAGTCTTGCCCCCTTGTCCTATCAGTACCTGCCCTTGTAAGAAGGCTCACTGCAGCTTTCTTTAGGTCCCTTTTCTTGAGGGATGAGACTCTGCAAGTCCTGGGGCAGGCAGTGGCTTTCATTGCTCACTAATATCTCAAGGGATGACATGGTATCATTGTCTGTTTGAAATTTCACTGCCTCCTTGCTCTCTGTAGACTTTTTCCCCTGAGATTTTTCCTCAAATAGAATCACTCTGGAAATCAGCTCCTGCAGGATACGTGTGTGCTTGGTTCAGGAGCCAATCCAGTCATAGCCACAGTAGGCGAGCAGTGAAGCGCCAAAGCTGCCTCATTCTTCCTGCAGAAGGTGCAGTGAAATGCAGGTGCAGCACAGTCCGTGCTGGCCACATCACCCAGAGAAATGCCCTCTGGCATGCTCCATTCTCCTCATCCTGGACTGGTTGCCATAAAGTGGACAATGGTGCCTTCATCCCATTGCAGGGAAAGTGGGGATCGAGCCAAACTAATTCTCTTAGTAACACCTATAGTGATGTTGCCTGCCTTGAACCAGAACATGAAGGAGTAAAGATGGAATAATCTTGGTAAAACTTCATAGTTTGGGTATATGGAAACCTGTTGTTACCTTGTTTTCCACACACAGCTGTAGTTTGCTACACTTGGAGAGTGAACATTTAAGAAGCAAGAGGAACAAAGTAAAAGAAATTTTAAATTAAAATTAATTTAAATAGAAATTATCATATTATTTTAGCTGAAGTGTTTAATTTCAATTCCAACTGAAATTCACTCTCCAAAGGTTTATGTGTGTTCAGGTAATCAGAGTCAAAAATGACAGCAGAAGAGACTTGGTGAAAGGAGTAACACATCCACTTCTTTCTCTGACAGTGTAACTCCCTGTCAAGAACAGCACCTGGATGGGGACACCAGAAACCCCCACACCCATTTACCTCTTGTACCTGTCAACAGGCTCACAGAGATGAGTCTCCAACACATTGCAGATTGACTGATGGCTGATAGAAAACCATTCCAAGAGCCATGCCTGGTCTGAGTTCTCCTACTGTTTCCCCACTGACAGTGTCTGTTTCTGAGGATCATCTTCTATGAAGCAGAGATGCTAATGAGAGACCTCTGGAGAACAAGGCTGAGAAGGATTTGGGTTGTAGGAAACAAGGTCTCATAAGATTAAACATAGTGTGAATGGATTTGGTGTTTAACATTTGAAAGAGAAGGTAGAAGAGAACTGTGAAAAGCTATTTTTATATAAACAAAATTGCTCCTTAAAATAAAGATTAATCACAGTTTACACCTCATAGTGCAGCAAACTTAAGCTGGGAGCTTAAGTTCATATTATGAAAATACATGGGTATCCTCTTGGGTGAGAGCTGGAGAAAAACAATTCTTCATTTAAGGAAATTCAATGTTTCAAAATAATTTTCTTAGGGAATGTGTTTGTAAAGATTCCGTCAGTCTATTTTTTTTCTAGAGCTACTGAATGTATAGGGTACTTGGATGAGGAGTCAACATGTTACATCTGTGTTTTGGAGGCAATTTGCCTAAGTTGTGAGAGTGTGCCTTTTATTATTTCACCACTAGACTTATAGAATAAACTATAACCAGGGGAAGTGTAATCATTGGGACTATTCCTAGTCTCAGTCCACTAAGTTGTCCTAACTAAAGTGGTGCTTTTCTGACTCACTGAAATTTAGTGGGTGTCTTCATATTCAAGGGTCTGCTGAGTGTCTGAGTTGTCTCTTCTGTATGTCAAGCAGAGTAGTTCTGGCCAATATCCCAATATCCTGGAGTTACAGGTTCATCCCTTCAGAATAAAAAGATATCTTGCCGTTAAAGAAAGAGTACAGGAAAAAGATGTCTTGGTTTGAAAGACAGGTGCCTACTAAGAAAGTCAGGAGCCTCTCTTGAGATGGAGAATATAAACCCCCTCCCTCTAAATTATTGTAATTTTGAAATTAGGGAGCGCTCAGTCAAAGATATAGGAATAGGAATAACAGTTCTTTACTAGGAAAATTAAAATAAAAATACAGTAATACCAAAAAAACCCCAAACCCAAAACACTGACAGAGTCAGAGTAAAACCTGACACCCCGTCAGTCAGTCAGTGTGTTGGTAGCAGTCCCATTAAATGGTGGCTGCATCCTCCTGCAGTGGCAGATGTGGTTTAGTTGAAGCAGTGCTCCGGTAGAAGGTGCAGTTTCCCTCCAAAGATTCCGTGATGATGTAGAAGGGTCTGGTTTTCCCCTGGAATCCAGTGGAAAAAGGCTGTTCTGATGTTCCAAATCTCAGATTTTATCTAGGTAGGAAATGTCTGGCTCCTCCCCCTGGGTGGAGCATCTCCCAATGGGATGATGTAATTTTATCAGTCATGCAGTGGGACTCAATGGGCCATTAACAGAAGATATGTCCCTGGAGGAAGGATGGGTCCTCGAAAAGATAAAGAGCAATACCCCACCTGGTTTTAATGTATGACCCTTTAACAAAAGGTGTTTCTCCTGGAGATAAGGATTACTCCCCCACCTGGTTTCACCAGATGGTGATAGAATATATACTTTTGGTTACATCCTGCATTACAACCCAAGACACAAGAAAATGTGTTTCATCTAAGAGAACTTAAATCTGTGAGAATACAGTGGTTCGATTAGGACTTGCCCAGCATACTGCTTTGGTCATACAGAATTCTTCAAGTCCTGATGTGCCAGAAAGAATACTTGATCATCAGGAAAAAACAAGAATAGCTTCTAAACTTGCTTTTGTGGTTCCATATCAGACTTGGACCAACAGTGATAAAAAACTATATCTGCTTTCAAAGTGAAGGCTAGTAGCTCCTGAGAGCAGCTTGAAGAGCATTCACAGGATACCACTATGACAGAGTGTTTGTGCTCAAGGAGGTGATGGCCAGATCAACAGACCCTGCAAAAAACACCAGCTGCATTCTTTCTGTATGAAAAATCTTTATCAAATAGTTAACCCCTGTCCAACAGGGGTTCTCCAAAATCAGAAGAGCTGCCCACTGTGAATGTTTACATTTTTGATATTTAATTTGTGAGAGATGGTTCTGACACACAACTGGTAAAAGGTAATCCCTACAGCCAAAAGCAGCCCAACTTGCAACAATGTCCTTTTCATTTTTGGCAAAGAACGTTTTAAAACCCAACTGAAAAGCTGAAGTGGATTTGGATGTCTCTTTTCAACCATGATTGGGTAGATGTTCATAAGGGAGACAGAGCTACAAAGAATATTTCCTCTCCTGAATTTTAGGACTGTGCCCAAGAAAGTGCCAAATTCACATGGCCTCAGTTGTCTGTCCTGAAACATTCTAAAACTTTCTAACTTATGTTCTTGAAAGCTCAGGAAAGATTTGAATTCTCGATATTGTAGCTCTTCACCTATTGCCCATGGAGACTGTTATTCTGCACTTATGCTTTGAGAGAGAAGTGGAGAGCATTCCCAGGTCACTTCAGCATTTCAGCTGCAGACACATAACTCTGTAAGTTGAAGGGCATTTTGGTATTTATGGTGCTAACTGCTTACATGTCGGGGGCTACAATCTGAATACAATTGTGAGTGTTAGCAATACTGAATATTATTTGCAAAGCAGACCCTGGATCATGTAAGCTCTTCTTATGCATGTGCTTGGATATGATTAATATGAATAGACTTTTACTAAAAAGTTACTTGTGTTTTTGTTGCACAATCTGCTTTCTTTTATTTAATGTTTGTTTGAGATCATTGCAAATACTTTCCTTGGAAAGTGTTTTATGTCTATGTTGTCTTTCAAATTTTGAAAAGTTTTTTTGCTCTCCGAGTTGCAAAAAATGGTGTGTTCTCCACTTATTTTGGGGAGAAAAAGAAAATTTTAACTGACTTATTGACACCTCCACATTTCCAATGTGGATGAAGGACAGCTGTGAATGCAACTGCTTCCAATTCAGCATGGAAATGAAAAAGAAAAAAATCTGTCCTAGTAGCTTTTAATGAACAATCTGCTACTTATTTAGTTTGATGTTGACAAGTTAATTTAATTTCTCAGCTGGAAGCATCCAAGAAGATGTATGTAGTTTTGAATGAAGAGCATTGTTTGGAAGTTACACTTCTAAACATTTCTATAGTGACTGTGAATTTTTTAATTTTTTATTTCCTGTTAGAGATGTAGTCATGAAATTAGGCATGGTAAAATATTAAAGATTTCACATGGCTTTTTGTTTTGAGAAATGCTGAGTTTAGTGAGGCATGATAGGTATGATACTGACCTAAATAGAGTGGCTGACTGCACTGTTGGGGTGATACCTCAGCCTAGCATGGGTTTGCCAGAAATCTTTGAGAACAGTGCTGAGTCTTCCAGACTTTCAGCAGCTTTTCTGGAAACCCTTACCTGGTATTTCTGAAGCAAACAGAATTTCTTCTGAGATCATACTGGCCTTGACTTCTGGAAGTGCTTTATGTTTGGCACCCATCTAAAGTATCTTTCCTCTGGAGCTTCATGAGAAAATTGGGTGAGAGAGGAGAAAAAATGGTTAATTACTTTACTTCTCATAGGCAATTTTTTTTCTTTACATGGATACAGAAAAAGAGATACTAGAAATTTATATTCTTTAGAGAAAATTAAATGGTTGAAATTTTATTTAATATTGGAATTGGATTGTCTTCAATGTATTTTCCAAGGAGTTCCAACTGTTCATAAACATGGAAGGGCTGGGAAAAGTTAGTTTACATGGCATATCTATTTATTTCTGCTATTTTTTGTTAAACTGCGTCCTTCAAATATTAATGTAGACCAAGAAAAAGAATTATTTTTTACACAAGCGATCATATCAGTTTGCCAGGTATTTTTACACTGTTCTTTTGTTACATGGCAAGATAATACAGGCATCCAGATCATTGCTAAATCTTGTATCTGTGGCATGTTGTTACTCTGCATGATGTACAATGTGAGGCTCAGGCATTCCAAGAGATGCATAAAGATATTTTAACGGGGAAAAAAGTGAATTGCCAGCTGATTTATGAACATTGCTTTCCCGGAAACTGTGATCTTTTGTGTATTTTTATAGACAGTTGGGTGCAGTTGTGACAAACATAAAGTTAAAGATTCAGTTTTCTTGATGTTAGCATGTGAAGCTGAACGTGACTTCCTGGCTTCTATAGCTTCAGTTCTTCAGGTTCATCCACTTTGCAGCTGAGTGCTGTTATTCTGCACTCTCTAATAGTGCCCATACACTACACAAAGAGCTGCAAAGCAATCATGGAAGAAGAAGGGTTTGGGTTTGCATTAGTCAGGTGGTGTGTAGCATCCTTATTCATATTGTGCCATTGTAAGCTGAGAGGAGCAGTGCATAATCTACTGTGCTCTTCTGCTGAAGAGTAAGTGTCACAGTCCTTGTTGTCCATGCTATAGGTAAAGAAATGTACGGATTTGACTTGAGCAGTAAGGAATACATTTTGAATGTTAAGCATGGCATTCTATGCTGCAAATTAAAAAGAGAGGGAAAAAAAGTAATCAGTTGTTAATGGGAGGGTGATGACTGTGGGAAGCTTCTCTAGAAATTGGAAAAAATTTGCTTGCAGGTGATTCTTCTGTTGGGGGTTTGGAGAACTCAGGAGTATAGTAAGACTGTGTGTGTATATCTAAAAAGTATTTCTTCACAGTTTTGAGGGGAGGGAGTAGAAGGAAATAAAAGTGAAACAGAAATGGACAAGGTTGTTTTGGAAGTGAGACGTTTTCTATGGCTTTTTAAAATTTTTTTTTTTTCCTGAGCAAGTGAAATATATCCTCATGTTTTTGTGTTGAGTTTGGAACCATTTGTATCTTCTTCACACTTTTATTTTTCCATAACCTGTATTTATTATGTGATTTTTCTTTTAATTTTATTAAAAGTAATTTGAAACATACTTCAGTAAAAATGGGGGAGAAAAAAACAATTTAAAGGATAGGTATCCACATAAAATCCATTTAAACTGTAGGTGTTGAGTATTTTATTCAGTTTGCTGGTTTTGTCCACATATGACTACATGTATACATACACGTGTAAAAGGTTAATGGATTTTCTGGATTTTCCAATATCACACTGTACATTTTCAAGCATATTTTAAGGCTCAACATGTCTCTCACATTCTGTCCCAAAGCCATAGAGACGTCTTTGTCTAAAGATGTGTACACATTTATGGAGGGTGTGAAGTTTTTTATAATTTCCTTAGCAACCCAACAATATTTACATCACCACAATTTTCTTGTGCAATAAACATTTGCTGTTCAGCTGGCTGGGACATCCCTAATCTCTTCTTTTGAGCTGTGTGACTGGGATTTTTGAACTGTCATTTCCTGGGCACATGCATGGACAGAAGACCTGTTGGTTCTCTGTAAAACTGTGTAAGTTTGTTTGTTTATTTCATGGAAATGCAAGCAAGAATTTTCTGTGGTACCACAAAAATTTTGTCAGTGCTTATGGGAAACTGGGAAGATTTCCCTGGCAAAATACTAAATCTGTGGCTTTTCTTGCTGCTATTTCATACTTTCTTAAGAAATCTTTCCAAATCTTTCATGGTCTTTTTCTCAGTTGCTGAGGGCTGCTTTGGATCTTCACTCAGGCAGTTTTTCAGCTTTTCAGAGTTAATTCTCCAGAAGATGTTGCTGGTGTTTGTAACTAAGTATATGATCAAAGGATACGGTCAAACAGATGTGGGTTCAGCTGGTTCAGCTCACACAGGAGGGGTTGTGGGGGCTCAGAAGAGCCTTTCAGGAGTAAGTGCACCTAGGCTGTAGGAGTTTCTTCCCAGCCTTAGGATCCAGCCTGGATTGTAATGTATCTAAGAGCTCCAGAAGTTCATGACTCTGCTGTGGCTGCTGGTTTGTGGCTGTGTCAATATGTATTACTGGCCACACACTATCATCATCCGGACCAAATTTCTTCGTGATCTGGGCACCAGTGACAGCACCTGAGAAAATGGCCTGGAGCTGTCAGGGGAGGTAGAGATTAGACATTAGGAAAAGCTTCTTCACCCAGAGAGTGGCTGGGAACTGGAAGTGCTCACAGCACTGAGCCTGACAGAGTTCATGGAGCATTTGGACAATGCTGGGAGGTGGACTTCAGTGGTCCTTGTGGGTCCCTTTCAGCTCACGATAATTGCCATTCTGAGCACCTTTTGCTCTGAAGGAAAAGGCAGTAAAGGGGGGGAAACACTTCGTTTTCTGAGACACAAAAAAGGAGAAGTCTATCTGAGCTGGCAGAGTACTGCAGGACGCCACATGCGCTCAGACACGAGGGGACATCCCCGCAGAGGAGGGGGAGCTGGAAGCTCCAAGACCGGCAGGATGAGCCCGAGTGGCCGCGGGAGGGCGGCAGAGCCTCAGGAACCGAGAGACACCGCTGGAAAACAAATCCGGCAACAGCAGGAGCGACTCGCATGTCCCGCAGACAAAATAGGAGATGAGCACAAATTCGCCTCGCTTCTGCTCTTATTTCCTTTGGGTCATTCTTTAATTATGTCCGTCCAGATTAACTGCAAATTCCTTGGGGTAAGGACTTGTCTAAACGATGTATTGCTAGGCACACCTATGACACTGTGCAAATAATTAACAGCTGTAATTATCCTGCTTGTAAAGCACCCTCACTTGGCATTGCTACAGGACAGTCACTGTTTGTATGTGAGTGTGGCTGTGTCAGCCAGACTAGGACCTTGAATCAAAAACTGGAGGAGGTAGTTGACTAACGTGGTGTATTGCTTAGAAACATTTGTGGAAGGAAACCAAAATATTACCCATTTAAGCTTTTCCTGTAAATACTTCCAGGACAAGAATGACCAAACTGCCTGGGGATTAATGCTTCTCAACTGAGAGATTTGGGAGAACCAGATTCTATGGGTTAGAACTACATAGTAAAACCAGAAAGAAGTGCATTGGCAAGGGCTCTTGTGAGCAAGTTTTTTATCTATTTCACTATCTTTTACGATGCTTATCAGTAGCAGGTGAGGTATAAAGGGGCATGGCCTTCCACAGATGCCAGTCTTCTTCCATGTACTGTCATGATTGTCAGTGGAAGATGTGAGCAATCTCTCTCACCTACCTCTAGAAGAGCTCCCTGGGATGTTCTCTATCCCCTTCCCTGCTCTCAAAGTGATGCAGTCCTCCTGTGCAAAGGTGTCATTTTGGCAGCACAGGAGTCCTGAGATCGTGCAGGGGAATAGCAGGATACTGCTGGTTAGTAAAGGTGATTGTCAATAAAGGAAATGTTCAAAAGTAAATTTATTTACACCAAGAATATGCATGGATCAAACAAGATTAACATTGCAGAAAACCAATACAGGCATGTGCTTGCTTGTGTGTGTAAAGCTTCATCCCATGGTTTCAGGGAAAGGGTGGTGGTTACTCCAGAAAGCACACTGGTGCTAGCAGGAGCTGGCCTGGCTGTGTCAGGCCTGCAGTTAAGAGCTTGAAACCAGCTCCTAAAGTGATGGTAAAACTTTCTGTCTGAAAGGGTTATTTGGCACTGACCGGGCTATTTCCTTTATCTCCAGTGGAAAAAGCAACACATCAACAGGGCCCTAAAAGGAGGAAACAGCCCAGGTGATCCTCTTTGCAGCTGAGCATATGAACTGCTTAACTGCAAGATCAGGCTCCTTCTTCCTCTCATGAGTGACCTTCTCGGCCATCCACTGAGGTGCCTTCAAAAGGGGAATAGACAGGGATCACAGCTGTTTTATTAACACTCTGTGATGAGGTGAAACCTCTGAGAAGGGGTGCTATGAATTCACCTCCCTCTTGGGCTGAAGGGTTCCTAGGCAGGTGCCTTAGTGCCCTTTCCCCATCTGGGGCTTGACATGGGCATTTTTTGCACCATGGGTCCAGCCAAAATGTTTATTCTGGCACCAAAGAGACCATGCACTACACTTCAGCTCAGATACTACATCTCATCAGTCATCCTGCATCTAAATGATTCTCTACTGACAATTTTGGGCTGAAGAGGTCATGCATATATTTATACATATAAAAGTGTATGTGCAGCGATTCAGAAAGGCCAGTGAGCCTGTGGTGGCCCATTGATACCAGACAGGCTTTGTCACATGGATGTGCTTAAGCTTTTCAGCTCTCCTGGGAGGTAGGTTGGTGTTACTCCCACTTTAAAAATGAGGGTTTATTGACTTTCTCCAAAAAGCTCCAGCAGATCATAACTATGCAGAGAACAGAGCTGTGCGCTGTCCTCAGGCTGTGCTGCCCCACTTTGGCATCCCCTCTGTGTCAAGGCCAGAGTCCAAGCTCTGCAGCTCTCCCAAGCAGATTGAACTCAACTGCATCAAACACTTAGGAGAGCACAGTTTGGTCCTAAATATGCAAAAGATTTAAACGGGTGATTTGACACACCAAGACAAGAGAGACTTCTGAAAAATAACAAAAGGTTGTGAAATTGCTAAGGGATTAAGTTGTTTGAATCATTGTTCCAGCTTTATTAAAAAAAGGTATAAATTCATTTCAGTTCTTAGTGGGTCTCAAGCTGCCAGTTTCTGAGCTTTCACAACCTTTGATGTGATTCCAACTTTGTACGATGTAAATGGATTATTTTTTCCTTAATTCTGAAGAGGCCATTTCCCTCCCAGCCCCCTCCAGAAAAACGTCGCAACAATCAGACTCAAACCAAACACTGACTTTGGCTCATTGTGGATATTAACCCACTCTCTGCAGTGGTTTATTTATCATATGCTTCTTTTGAGACTTGAGTATAAGGGGAAGATACCAGTGGTAAACCACTATTTTAAATAACAGTGATCCTAAAACACACAATGGACCTGGCAATCCAGTTCCAAACTGCATACATAAAGAACAGTTAATCCTTCCTTTGAATACAGCCAACTTTGGGGTGGAATATGGCAGCTTTTTAGCACACAGAGCAGGAAAACACAATTCAGACTGCAGCATGAGGAATATTTTATCTAACAAAAAGCAAAACGGAAATGTAGACAGGAAGAATGCAATTATGTACCTGGACTTAATCCAAGACACCTGAACTGACATTTCTTGTCTCACTTAAACAACCCCAGAACCCTTAAATCGGGGCACATAGTCAAGACTCTGCACCTTGTGCAGTGGCAGAGACTTCCTGTGGTGCCAGGGTCCTTCCCATGGGTGTGGATAAGCTAGATCACTGCAGATTCAGGAGAAGACATCTGCCTATTGAATTATCAGTGTTACAGCCTGTACACTTCTAGCCCAGTAATACCTTTGACAAGAAAAATACACCACATGAGCATTGCTGAAATCACATCTTAGACAAGTGTGGCTGAAGATATTGATGTATATCTGGGACCAAAAACAATACAGCCTTTAGCAGAGTTGCAATGGCAAGCTCTGCATTTTCTCCTTTTTGGACAGATTGTATGTACTTCCTTACGGGGCATCCAGCACCTTTTAAATTACAGTGGTAACAGATGTCCTGAAGGGTCTGGTGAGGCACCCAGGAGCAGGGAGAAGCAGAAAGCTTCCTGTGGGCACTGAGGAAGAGTGACCCTTCTGTGACAGGGCTATGGGGGCATGGACACACATCCTTTTTGGCAGCTGTCACACACTATCTCTTACCGTAGGCAGGAGCTTGGTTGTTGTCCAATCAAAGAGTGGTTTTATTTTGCAATGCACCAGACTCCTAACACAACATCCCCTTTGCCTTGAATAGCTCTAAGCTTGTCCTATCCTGGCAGAGATGTGGAAAATTTGGGAAATGCTCTACTGGCTTCTCCAGTATGAGCTGTCTTGCAGGTGTGCTGAGGATCATCTGGTGCTCCTCTGTTCTATAAGCAGCATCTTTAGGCTTTCTGAATTAATTGCAATGTTGCTCTCAGAAGCAAAACAGTGGTTTGTAAATTTGGGTGTTTAGCTCTTATAAATGCCTTATCAGAAGGTTTTAATGAGCAATCGTAACCAGTCTCATTACTTGAGACTTGCTAGTGATTCTTCTTTGATTACTTTAATCTTCCTTAGAAAAATTTAGTACACAGGCTGCAATAAATATGTGCCTAATTTTTGAGGGTGACTATGAATTTGTTGGAAGGAAAATGCATAAGCATTTAATGAAAGAACTCAAAAGTTGAACATTATGAAAAATTAATTTGCATACTCCAGACCTAACTTTTACAGACAATTGAAATCAGAAATTTTGTGTGGATTATGTGTTCAGCACTTGTTTACAGGATGTTTTCCCTCTAGGAAAAAAGTGGTTTAATCTAACATCCAGTATGCACTAGATGGCACTATTTTACAGCATGTGGAGCTGTCGCTTGTCCTGCAACTGAGTTTATTTCTCTGCAGGGAAAGTCAGTGCTTGGATAGTTGCTACATTTGAAATACTGATAAACAAACATCCTTCACAGGGTCTGATTTCTGTTGTTTAATAGACATATTGGCTCAAAGCAAAATACTGAAACAACATTTGGTTAGACATTTTGGACTGGAATCTGGAAACAAGGTCCACAGCTAAAGCTTTAAATTACGCCAACTAAATCAAAATCAACTAACATTTCAGGAGGCTTATTCAGGATTTGAATCTTTGCAGGCCTCCTTAGCCCCTTGTCTGAGCAGCCCTGGAAGCCATGCAGGAGCATGACACCAGAGACAAGGGAGCCTCATAGACATGCATACAGTACCCTGTATACACCCAGACACTAACTCATTATCATCACCAGACCCTGGATTTGGCCTAAAATATATGGCATAAACATGTCCTGCCTGACTATGTAACTCCATAGCTCTCATCTGTAAAATGAGGATTTCTCCTTTCCCCCCCTCTTATTGGATTAGGCTGTAAATCATAGCTATGCTCAAGTTTCCCTGTTTTTGGCTGGGGCCTCAAGGCTGCTATTACTATGAATAATACTATGTCTTCATAATGTATTATGGTCCCAAAATAACAATGAGCTATGTATGAAACTGTGTCCCAGGATAATACCAGTATGGTTTTTACAGTGCAAGTGGATATTAATTTGAATAATATTAAGGTTCCCCTTGTAGAATAGCCGACACCAGTTGTTTAAATTCAGGTGTTACACTCTATATATCTGAACCCAGAATGACACTGAGTTGCTCATTACTCTGTTGCACACACTTACTGCTAATGTCACTTATGGGACTGTGAGAAGATGAGAGTGAGATCCAGCTATTTGATTTTTTTTCCCTGTGACCCAGAAGAGCTTTTTGTGGCTCTGTTTTGTCAGGTCACATTCATTTGCCATCCTTCTAGGGTTTGAAACTGGCAGCCCAACAACAATGGACAAAGACAGTTAACCCAGTGAGCCACCAAAGCACACTTCTGAGCCAACAGCATTTCTGAGGACACTGAGATTTGTCTTCGCTCTCACAGAAGCACTTCAGCTGGGTTTTGTTCACTAGGTGGCACAAATGCATAAGAGATTGATTTAGAAAAGTTTTCTCCGCAGTTTTACTGTTGATGTAAATGTTTCCAGGGTAATTTTGAACATGTTTCAAGTGTGATTTAGGCTCCAAAGCTCATTTTTGAAGAAAGACCCATAGTGATATGTTCACTGGGGAGAAGCCAGTGCACTGAGTCTTAGTCAGCTGAGCTTTGCTTCTCTCAGCTGCATTCACATCCTTCATGGTGAACTGATTGTATCAAAGTCTCCCCTTCCTTTCTTTGTCTTCTCCCAGATCACAGAACCAGCAGAAGAAAAATTTTCACTAGACCAACACTAGCATGATGATATTAATGCACTTTTTTTTTTAAATTGGAGAGGCAAGATATCTGTGGAGAAAAATTAATACTGAAAAAATTCCCATCAATTCCATCACGGAGGAAAGAATGTAAAGAAAGACCCCGAGTAGCAAGAACAGTATAAACTGGACAACATTAATGGAAATACCAGTAGATGAAAGAGATGGTAGCCATATCCTTCCTCACCTAAGGTTTGTCTGAATGGAGGGAGCAGAGACAAAGCCAGTGATGCAGCAATGGGGGTTGACCTGTCCTCCTGCTATCCACGAGCCACACAGCTTCCCTCAGAGCTGGAAGCATTAGACTGGACATGTGAGCTTCAAAGACAATCTGAGGTTCCTTTTCTGGCTTTTCAATACAGGTGGGTTTCATCCATGTGCTTTTAGAAAGTACTAGCATAAATCCTAAAAGATCTGTGAACTCTAATTCTTTCTCTAAGGATCTATTTTACTACTTAAGATTTCCACAATTCCACTAAATTATATATACACACACATACATATAGATGGACTTCATATATTCTTTCTGTTAAGGGATAATCAACTCTTGCTTTTCTCTCCTTGTTTCCACTCCTTAACCCTGAAGATAATAGAAATTATGTGATTTCACACTCCAGGGTGAGTGCAAGACCTGTCGACTCATGAGGTTTGTGCTGTGCATCAGGAAAGAGCAGGCAGTGGCAGAAAGCCACCACAACCATTAAAATGCAAATGGAATACTGAAGGTAGGGAGGGCTCAGGCTTTGAAAGTGAGTAACTTAAACATTTTCTTTCCAAACATCTGTAAACTGTTAGTCTGATTTATTTTGAATTAAAAATCATTTTTAGCAGACTGACAGCTTATTTTAATTTTCAGCCATTAGACTTTTCAGATGTTTGAATTTCATGCTGCTCCATTGCCTTTGATGCTGGAGAAAGGTTCCCCTGCTCATCAGGTATACTTGGTTCCTTTACCCATGAGTAAAGTTCTTTTATTCCTCTGTGTACACCATGATCAAATCCTTGAGACTGTCTACCATGCCTGTTGAAACTCTGCTACCATTTTCAGTCCTGTTGGAAACAGCATTATGCTCACTTCCTAGGCCAGTCAGAAGAAACTGTGTCTTGGTTTAAATTGATGTTGCCAAACATTATAACAAATATGAGATGTCAATGTCTGCATGGAGAACTTTTCCCACTCTTTCCCCTCCCTCCACTGTTGTAATTTTGCTTTTGTTGCAATGGTTATTGTTTATTCAGTGAAATTACCTATTCTCTCTTTCTGGAAATCCAAAACTCAACTCATCTAAGTGGTTTTACCCCTAATTTCAAAAAGAATTACAGAAGCAAGAAATTACATTTCATATGTCCCATTCACATTGGTAACAAGTACTGACTGGAGTTCAAATAAATGCCTGTGATTCTGAGCTTCATGGTCTGACAACGGAAACAGCTGGAGTTGATATTTGTTTTTTCATCTACAGCTGAGTAAGGATTTCCATGTAGTTCAGATCTGTGCCTTGTCATGATCTTTCTAGGAGGTATATCTAACCCTTAAACTTGGTAAAAAATTACATCTAAATTTAAACAGACTCATTTCTACCTGCAATCATATGAGGTAAAAGACGAGTTAAGTGTTTCTACAGATGATAATGTTCAGCATCAGATGACCTATGTATGCATAAAATTCAAATAACCTGATATGACTGCATTTTATTTGTTTTCAGGCCCACACCATAGGATTTAATATTATTTTTTCCTATGAAATTCTTCTTTGGCAAATCTTTTAGGTTTGCTCAAAAACAGTAGCAAACTCAGCAGACCTTTTAGATGAACGAGTTATTTTTGACAGGACCCAGAACTGACTCATCTCTGATAAAAATCTGACCTCCCTACAACTGAACCCAGTATGGATTGTGGCAATCACACCACAGGATGTGTTTCACTTTTATGATTACTCCCCTTAATATATTCTTGGTATTTATGGCAAAAGAATTTTCTGTTGATCACAACCAACAGATAGAAAACATACATCCCAGTATATGACTTGACCTCTGAATGGTGTGAGGTTTGGACATTATAGGAACAAGATAAATTCATGGTTCTAGCTTCAGGTTTTCATTCTGCAGACTTACTTTGCTTGAATTCGTAAATAATATGAGCACTGCACTTGCATGTGTTTCATCAGGAGTAGTATGACGAACATCTTGCTGTGTCTGGGGAAGTATTTGGTTAATGTGTAAGAGAGAAAAATTCTCCCTCCAATTCTGCCTATCACCTTTGAATGTTTAACAAAATATACACTGACAGATTCCTAAGCAATCCTCCAAGGCAATGGGTATCCCCATGCTTTCTCAGACCATCCTCTGCTCTCACTTGTTGTGACAGGTCCATAGAACTAATGGAATATTTCTTCCTAATACAAGTATAACAAGTCCAGGATAAACCCAATGGAAATCCATGCAAAAATCCAGTGAAAGAAATGCCCAAACAGAGATCGACAAGTGTCTGCATGTTGAAATTCTTTAGTTTGTACAACGTTTCGGGAGTCCTCAACTTTGAGGGATTCTGAGAAATTGCTTTTCCTGGGAAGTGTTTAATGACTAGATAAAAAAATCAATGCTCTGGGAGCCCTTGTCCAGCGTGCAAATTTGAGACTTGAATAACTTTAGTCACTTCTTTTGTGCAGGAGTTGGACTGAATATTTTGCAGTGTTATTTCCATTTCCATTATTTCCCCACTGCAAGGTATATCAGTAGCTTTTTTTCAGTAGTCATTCTTGTACCTTTCTGCTGTCACTGTTTTTTTTTTTTTTTTTAAATTTTATTTGTTGTTGTTGTTGTTGTTGTTTTTTATTTCCTCCTTTCTGGAATCTCAGAGTTTCAGAATTTGACTTATGCACAGTTATGGGTGAAATGTGGTATGGATATGAAGCAGATAATGCAGCTCTATAAGCTACCAACTGCTTAATGAAACTGTACCTTTGCAGTAATTGATGGAGGAAAAACAGCTCATTAAATCAGAGGGAATCCAAGAAGTTTCCCACATCTCAAGCAGCTGGCTCTTCCTCCTCTCATCCTCCCATTAACCATTCCCCAGTAATGGTCTCGCTGAACTCTGAGGCACTGACAACATTGTATAACTTTCAGGGAAGCCCATGGTGGTTGCTGCAGTTTCTACTTCCAGCTTAACTAATGGCTTGTGAAGTTGGAAATCCGTGCCTTGAGTGTGATTGATTTTGTTTGAAAATTGATCCCAGTAGATAATTCTTTTTAAAAAGTACCTAGAGATCAGACAAGTCCAGGGAAACCTATTTAAAACAAGGCTCATCTTAACATTCAAGGTCAACAGAGGGATGAGAGAAAGAATCCTTACAGGATAAAAAGACTCATGTATATTAAACTATGTGTGCACAGTCATGCTGAATGATTTTCAAAGCCGCCTTCTTCCTCTTTTTTTTTGTTTTTTAATTCATACATCATTCTTTGAGCTGTCTTTGCAAGCTGTCTTTCCCATGGCACTTGGCCAAGAAAGAGGACATGGGGCTACTCTATAATGGGAATCCCAGAGGAAAAGGTCAGTCATTCTCAGCCCACAAAAGAGGACTTATCAATCAGTTGTCAGACCATGAAACCAGAGCATCCAATGTTAAAAAAGTCTGAAACAGATCACCAAAAACACCTCACAGCTCTTCTGTAGCAAGTGCAAGGAGGATATGGAGGGAATGAGTGAGCTATTCCTTCAGGTCTGGGAGAAAGTGTCGATAAATTGCCTTGTAGTTTCAGCAAAAATAGTACACCAAGACAACAGTCTGCAGGTCTGGGAATTTCAGATCACCAAAGGGAGAGGATGCCTGCAGGCAGTGGAGAATAAGGAATGCAGCTAAAAGGTTTTTGAAGAGTTATTCTTAGTCTCCTCTGTGCTGCTAATTGTTTAAATAACTGCTTTTCTGGCAGAAGTGTTTTTCCACCCACCTGTGTGTTCACAATATCACTACCAGTTGCACAAATCAAAAAGTGTCTTGGGAATTTAGATATTAATCAGTAGATGAAGCCAGAAATTCCCAGAAGGTACTGGTGCACCAAAACTAGTGGATAGTATGCAGGACTTTAATACAAGCTGGGTAACTCAAATGGAAGATGCAAACAATAATGTGAATAATTAACTCTGGGGAGGTTCACATCTGTATCTGAAATGTTCCAGCTGCCCACTCCATGTGTACAAAAGGCTGAAGCATAGTGTTGGATCCAAGGAGATATATTCTGGGAAAATTCAAGGCAACATGTAATCTTCCTTACTGGCAACCATCTCCTTAAAGAGAAAAAAAAAAAAAAAAAAAAAGCAGATGTGAACTCTAGGAGTATTATGGACATTCGTGATGTTAATATGGACTCCATGTATGCAGTTCTTTTTTAAAGAAAATAATTAAAGTGGAGGAAAATGCTAAACTTAATCAGAGAGAGTCTTAAAATCCAATTAGGTAGGTATTGTAATATACATTGCTGTTAAGGGCAGTTGGCCCTGAATTTGTTTTATGTGTGTATTTATTTACATACAATACATATACATATACATATACATATACATATACATATACATATACATATACATATACATATACATATACATATACATATACATATACATATGCATATTTAGAACAAAGGGCTGTTGCCTGAAGTCAGGCCTTGCATGACTTCACTCAGGATGCCATTTCTCAGGGTCATTAGGGATTATTTTAGTCTTGTAACACCTAATATTAATTTGGATTTAGACAGCAAACAGAAAGCTGATGCTAGCTGAGATTCTGGTCTCATTTTGTTGAAGTATCTGTTAATGGTCAAAGTAGAATAGTTTGGGTTAATCCAGAGATGGACTCAAGATGTTACCAGTCTTGAATCTGGACACACGTTTAAAAGCTCAAGTGTGAGCTTTGGTGGGTGGAGGGCTACTTGGACCATTATAAATATTTCAAGATGATGAATAAACAAAGGATAGATATTTTGATTTCATTCCATTTCTGTTATCGGCTGCCAATTCTTTACAGTCCCCACCCTAACTTTTAAAGCTAAAGCCAGACTGCAGAAGCATTGTAAATCTTCTCCTGAAACTCTCAACTCTGACAATTATTAGGCTGAATTGGTTTGCACTGCTGAACCACATCATCCTCCCTGGCTATAGCTGAACATGTTCACTAGTCATTGCTCATCCAGGTAAATTTGATTTGTTGTTGAGGTGACCACCAGATCTGGCTGCCTCTTGTGGCTGATAGGCATTGCACTGCATGGGAGCATTTGATGAAGAGGAATGTCCACTTGAGGACCATGTTGTGTGGAGTTGTGGTGGGCTGAGATGAACTTCTTGCTCATGTCCAGTGCTGCCTTGGGATGATCAACCAAGGCCATCTTGTCACAGAAACTTCTGTGTAGTGTTTCTTATTAACATTGTCCCTGCCTAAGCCACTAGTGAAATTTTAGCAGAGCTCTTGCTAGTAAACCATCCGTGTGCCCTGGAGAGGACTCAGACCCAAAAATCTGTTGGAAAATCAAAATAGAAAGAGATAAAAAGAAGGGAAGAGGGAGAGAGAGAGAGAGGAAGCGAGAGAAAGAGAGAAAGAATAGATAGGAAATGGGGAATACAAAAAGTTTTCACAAGTGTTTTGGATTTCTGGACTGTATCTTCAAGCATGTGTCTGTGTTGATTTGCAGGCAGACAGAATCAGCCAGATGTGAACTGGGAGTGCTGTGAGTGTGTTAGGGCAGTGCTGAACCTGGGTAGTCTGAAACTGGCTCTCAGTAGAGCTTGTGTTCACTACTGGGCTAACCATGATGGTGTGATTTCACGTTTGGAGCTGTCAGACTTGGAGAGCACAAGCAGAGTTATCTTAGTTCAGCCCAGAAAACAAAATGCAGATATGCTCTTGTGCTGGTAAGAGTTTCTGGCAACCTTGTTGCCTTTGGCAGTGCTGAATTTATAACCTGATCATGCATTAACACAGATGGATATGTTATTCTTTGTTGCATTCATGGGGGTCCAAGGCCTGTGTGAAGACCATCCATGAGTGAAAGGTAGCATTGTACTCAAAAGTGTGTTCTTTGTTCTGCAGAAAGAAAAAAACACCTTGTCTGTAATGTCAAATTTGTGTAACTGAGTTGCAATCATTATAATTGATGAATAATGAAGAGAAAAGAAAAACGGAGTGTAATTCTGGAAAATGCTTAAAAAAATTCTGAAAAATAATGACGCAGTTAAAACTGCTGTATACATGCTCCTTTACACATAGCCTTTCTCTGCTGTTACGCACAATCTTCCCCTGCCCTTTGGCTCGCTGGCTTCAGTCTAGAGGAGGGGTAACTCTGTCATCAATCTCCTAAGTCCTACATGGGTAGAGGTGTGAAGGTGGTGTTGAAGGTCTTTCCCTCTTTCTCTAGTGTACATTTGGAAACATTTTCAGATTTTTTTTTGAGCATGCTTTAACACTTCAACTTTTCATTAATCTGTACCACCACATTACACCAGATTTGTTTGGATTGTCTACATTTATTAGAATTGTGCTTTTGTTCACATTATTCACCTGAATAGCAGTATTACACATTCTTTGAGTCTGCAGTTCTTTGGATCAGTGAGCTAGTTGCATCCCCAGAGGCTCCAATGCTGTCTCATGCCCTCTCTCTGGTCATGCAATGCCTGTACTCCTCTCTGCTGTAACCTGCATTCTCTCTCTCAAGCCTTCTGCTTTCACACCTTGCTGTTACACCAAAATTATTTTGTTGTTCTAGATGATTTAAGTCTACTTCATTCATTAGTACAGATGAACTGCTTGTTGCAGCTGACTATAAAAATGATAGCTGTACAACATAATTAACCAAAGATAAGGAAATAAAATAGACAAAGCAATTGCCACATGATCATTAAAATTTTTCTTTTACAAGGGGCTAAACCTAAAAAAAGATGATCTAGGCAAACTGAGTCCAGACAAGGCTTGAAGTGTTAGTAGAAAACTGTGACCTGTTACTAGCCATAGTAACCCTGTATTTACTGTTTGATGGACAGGAGTAAGAGACAATCCTCTTACTGGTGGTAGATCCTCTGACTGCACTTTTAAGACCTTTTCCCAACTTTGATGAAGCAGGAACTTCATTTACCTGATAGATGACTTCTCTGCTGTTTTCTGCAAGGTGTCTGCATTTCCAGGAGAGTCCTCCAACCCTCCATAACCTATGAGGCATGGGGTGGTGCTACTCACTGTTGTGGTTCAGGGGAAAATGAGAATTCAGGCTTTCCTGTTCCAAAACATTCAAGTCTTGTGAACAGTAATGACTCAATTGGTATTTGCTGTTAGTAGCAAAAGGCTTCTTGCAAACTCCTCATTCTGTAAGTTAAAGGACATTTTTCAGAGACAGGCACACATGTGATTGACATAAATCACTGGAGAATTGTGTCTAGATTGTGTACAGATCTATAAATGTTCAGGAAACAAGTTTTCCATCTGTAGGTACATATTAGTTCATAAAAGTGGGATTTGTGTGGTGTGGGCTTCCATTTTATTTTATTATTCTATTTTTTAATTTTTCAGATGTTTTGAGAAGAGAATTAGTTTGCACAGTTCCTAGGAAATATCCCACTTGCACAAGGAAAGGATAACATGTGACAGCTTCTGCATGCTCCAGTTGGGCAGCCAGCACTTCTCTCCTTTTTCTTGTTTCTTTCTCAGGTGTGTGACTATATTTCATATCCAGGACAGTTCCATTTCTCTGCTCAGTCAGGCACTCAACCATTTTGCCTAATTATATCTGATGTTTTACTCACAGTATTATGCTCTTCTTCAGAGGAAATGAAAAGCAGATTGTCTCCTTGGCAGCAAAGAATAACAAATGTGCTGCACTGAATAGCTGCTAGATTAAAAGGGCCACAATCTGCCTCTGTGCCAAGCAGTGCTAAAGACTCTGACAGACAGGAGGCTGCTCTGAGAACTACTGCTCCCTTGATGTCTAAATGTGCTCTGAGGAAAAGGTTACTTGGCAGAGATGGAATTGTGGATATCTGATTAGGCAGAGGGTATTGAAAAATGTCCAGTAGAATTTAAAAATTTTTTTCAGTGAAGTTTCATTAAAATAAATAATAATTATAATAATAAATTGCCCTGCTTCAATGAGGTTGAAAGACATTTCCTTATCTGGACATGCATTTATATTTTGGATTTTTTAGTAAAATTTGATTTATGTATATCTTGCATTTAAAAAAGAATTAATCTCCCCCTCTGAAAGTAAATATATGTATATAGGTGAATTTAAATATATTTCAAAGTCAAAATACAGTTACATGTTTTGGTTTTCAGAACAGGATATTTTAGTGAACCTGAATTTAATGATTTTTTTTTGCCTCCCAGAAATATTGTAGATTTTGTCTTCTTTAGTGCTGGGGACAATTCCCCCTGCCCTTCTGAACTAAGACTCTTGAATTTGGATAGTTTTGTGATTATAACTGTACTTATGCCATCTATACATGTTACTTACACATTTCATAAGTTATTTCAGATTACTCTCATTCATTTTGTCAAGAAGATTTTTATTAAGAGTATGCATTAAAGTAGGTGAATTTTTCCATTAGTTTTCTTCTCCCAGTGTTACCTAACTTCAGTGAGAAGTGTGAAATGTGAAACTCCTGATGGCTGCAAGTTCTGCTGGTTGTGTTGCTGAAGCAGAAAATTTTCATGTGACTTGTCATACAGTTCTGCTCACAGCAGACTCTGTTTGACACCTTCACAGCACGTCAGGAATCACATTTCATATTTTTAGGAATCTGCAATGAGAACTTTTAGTGGGCAAGCCCAAAAAAAAGATCCTGTGGAATTAGCCTAATTATCCAGGAGAGGTGGTTGCTCTCTATTCAATCCCATTCCAAATGATTTCTTACTTTCCAAATCACTGCAACCCTGCTGAGTCTCAATAATATGTAGTTCTTGTTCAATCTGCACTAGGTTTTTTTTTTTTCAAGTTTTGCTTCTTTGTGTTGACCATCTTACCTAATTTTACCTGCTCTGTCAGCTCACTACTCAAGACCTGATTATTCACATGTCTAATTTTCCCATCTGATCACCTAACCACAAATGTCTGCTTTTTAAATTTTCTTTTTAACTGACTACAGAGCCACTCATTAGTGCATCTGTGCAGACAGACTTCTGCTTTTTCACTGAAGCTTGGGTGTGTCATTATCTTCCATTTTATCTTTCACTCTACACAGACAAATTCTAGCCTTTCATCATCACTTTATACCACCATGCAAATGAGAGGCTCATAAAAATTGTCTATCCTTCCCTTGCCAGCCAGAAAGCATTCTCAAATATATCTTATTCCTGTTGCTCTTATTAGTCAGAGAGTCTCAGTCTCCAATTATATAGTGAATTTCAGCTTTGAGTCATCTTTACTGCTCAGTCTTATTAGAAATATGAGGCAGAAATATGTTTTTGTTCATATGTGCAAGAAAATGCTGGGTTATTGTCTGGAAGTAGCTCCTCTTACCTGGAATATCTTATCAAGACAAGCACTGAGGAAAATGCCCTGGGACTGCCAACATCACCTCTGAGAGGTGGACACCAAAGTGCATCATGGCAAAATAAAGTTTGTCTTAAACTCTGTCCTGGAGGAGGATAGACAGCTATGGCCCCATGGCCCTTAAGGGGCTGGGACAGTAACTCAGAATCAAAATATTTCCTCCTATGTCTTTCTTTCCCATTTTCTGCCTGCTCTGCTGCTGATGTTACCACTCTGGAGACTGAACAGATTGCCCTTTCAGAACAAGGAGCTTGTACTTCCATCTCTTCAAACCTTCTGGGTTTTCTAGGTGTGTTGCCACGTTATGCCAAGAGGCTTGAGGCTGTAGCAGTACCTTCTCTTCCTCTCCGGCTTTTCCATTCCCTCTCCAGCTCTTGAACAGCAGGACCAAATCCAGTACTGCAAAGGCACACGGAGTCTCCAAACACCAGATGAACGTGGCAGTACAGGGACCTGCTAGGACAGAGATAGGTTTTGCCACTTTTCCATATTATGTTAAAGGTAAGGAGAATGGTCTCCCATAATGCTGGAGGGAGTAGCCAAGTTGGGGAAAGAAAAACATTGATTGTATCTGGAGATTTTATAGTGTAAAGATCGTGTATGATAAGCAGATAACTTCTGCACAAGATCTGCCCTAAGACCAACTAGGGACAACTGATGAGACTTTCCAACTGCAAAAAAAGGATACAGAAACAGAGTGAAAAGGAGGATAACACTGAAGTTTTCATTACAAATGAGCAGAGCATATGACATTCCAGACTTTTTATGTGTGCTTACAATTATTAACCTTGTTTGAAAGAGCAGCAGTAGGGACTCATTCTTAAATTCTACTTCAGCTTTCCTTTTGTCTTGTTTTTTGTGTGTTACCTTTTCAAGTTTTTTTTTTTTTTTTTAAAGTGCAGTTAATCCATCTTAGAAAACAGCCTTTTAAACAGTGCTTTTTATTGTTACAAACAGCCCCTGCCTCCCAACCAGCTCAAATCATGTTGACATATTCACACAGTTGAAGTTGGTGTTTTGACACGTGTACACATCGTTTTCATCTGATTCCTGGAGATGACTTCAATGCCTGAGGTTTCTTTTAACACCCTGAAAAACCTCTGGGCTTTGTGCAAGGTTGCATTCCTAAACAGTATACCAACTTTGAGGTTCAGCCAATGTTTACTTTGCAAAAGAACTTTTTAATATCAAAAGTAAAACAACCTTCCTACATTCCACAAAGATAGATAGCTATTTGCCATTTAAAAAAATAATGCAGTAATAATAATGATAATAATGATAGATGAAATTGCTATTTCAAGGGAAATAATTGCAGCTGAATCACAGCTGTGGGCTGACAAACAGATAAGCACATTGTGTTTTGCCTTGTCAGGCATGTGATTCAGAATACATCTTCTTGTTTTGCCCTCTGTGAAAACAGGAGTGACGGGTGCTGAGGATATATTTCATTTTTATTGGAGGACTACCTAATATATTCAGCTTCAGGGGGAGACTGACTATGACAGGATAAACTGCTATCTGGTGTAATTCCAGACCTCTCTAGCGATGACCTAACTTTGTTGACTTATTAGCAAACGATGTAGCCCAGTACATCTGAAAGATGCTGATGACCCAGTAAGGTTGAGTTGACTTCAAGCTGTAAAAGAAGTGACTATTCCATTCTTGCCAGTCTGCTCACACCCTTCCATTGCTTTGGCAATAGCAATCATGCAGCAAGATGATCTGGCTAAAAAAATACTAAATACCCTACTTGGATTTTTTTCTTTTTTTGGAGATTTCCCATTCTCTCTTCTCAGATAATTGGTCTGGCTGATTGCAGGGCCACACTGTTTCTGGTGTCTGTTTGGAGACATCAACAAGAATTCTCATGGGGCAAAGGTATCCCCTTTGAAGAACCTCACAGATGGACTTGAAACCTCTATCAAAATGCTCCATTAAACAAACAGTTGCAGACTGGGACCTTGCTCCAGCTGAAATGAGCATTAAAACTACCATGTGGCAGGACTGGGCTCTGAATAAATCTGCTGATGCTACAATAGAAATGTCTTTGTCATCTGTGTAAAATGCATGTATCAAGGTTTTGAGAAGAACGAGAAACAGACACAACCCATTTATTTTATTATACAGTTACAGTTCCCAGTGCTGAAGGATTAAATCAATTATGGATAATATACACTCTGGGAATCAAAGCATGTGGCTTATGGAGCATGGGGAATGCCTTCATGAGCTGGAGAACCAGGAATCAGGTGGGAATGGGGGAAACATCTTTCAGTATTTGTAGAATTCTGATCTTCAAAAGCATGTGTTATTGAGAGTGGCATGCTCTAGCAAGAAAAAAACAATCACTGGAAACATGGTTATGTTAAAGATGATTTTAAATTCAGAGATTGATGTGTTATTTTCCTAAACATAAAAATGTACTTTTAGTTTTAATGACTGCTATCATGGGCCGTTAACTCTTCATTTCAGGAACCAAAAAGAAATCTTTCCCGAACCATATGAGGATATATTAGTTCTACCCAGTGTGAACATGACATAAGCACATCTCCCTGCAAGAATGACCCTACTTATGTCTCCTACTCAGCAGTTTATCTGTTTTTATAATGATCCAAATAGATTCAAAGGGGAGAAGGGCTGATGCATTTGTTTTCTTCCCACACAAGATGCATTTCAAATGCTTTGTACTTTCACAAAGATTGTGCAATCAATCTCATTTGAAGACGTGCAGCCTGCAATATTTAGTCCTGACAACTGTGCCGACATGAAGAAAGAAGGTGCAGCTTTGTTGTTCTGAATCACTTCATGAAGACCAGCCAATCTAAACAGATTTTATTTGGGTGTAAGGCTCTTTTTGGTACTATTGCCAAGTCAGCTTCATGCTCAATTAAAAGCAAAACATGCTGAAGCGCTAAACCTTTTAGCAACTCCAGATCTACTAATGATGTCAGATTGGGCAGTTCCCCACCAAGGAGACATCATTTATTACAGAGGTTGACATCAGTGAGAGATGATGGTCTGCTGTCAAAGCTCTTTAGCAGGACACAGGAGAACTCAACTCCGTTTTCACCTTCCAGGTGCAACCTCTGTGTGACCTTGATGAAACCGCTGCTCTCTGCCTTGACATCATGGGACTTGGGGAGTTTATGACATATTCCTAGGCTGGATGGTAGCTTCTGAAAAGAGTGGGTTAAGTGCAGTGCAGGAAACTTGTCATCATTAGTAATGTGCTTTTGCAATTTAGAAGCTAGTTTAGTTCTGGGTTGTAAGTTGAAGTTTCCCTGACTGTAGTGCACTGAAAATTATCCAGTTCCACACACACAGTGAAGTGAGACCACTGGGATCAAGCGGTCACATGGCAGTTTCTTGGAGACTTCCATTTCTTCTCTAGAACCTTCATTTGAGCAATTTGAACAAGTCCTGGAAGTGTGTCTCAGTGCCAAATTTTCATTTTGACTGCAATCTAATAGCAGTTTCTGTCATTAATTACTAATTTTCATGTGCTGCAATTGATAAAATTGGGAAAATGTAGATGATGGCAATCAAAATCAGGAAGGACAGTCCATACTCTTTTCTGAACTTTTAAAGTCACCCTAGAGAGTGCAACTCATGATTTTAAGGTACCTCTTCTCTCAATGGGTGTCTGTCCCAACAGGAGTGCTTGCCTCCACAACTGCTCTTGATAGCCAAGTGAATTTTTTGTTTAAAAGTGTTAAAGCCTTCTGCCAAATGACTGTCTGAACAATTACATTTGAACCGAAAAATGGAAGGAAAAATATTGTGTCAGGTCAACTGGAAATAAAAGACTTGCAGTTTTTTTAGTGAGGTCAGTTCTCATCCATCACATTCTTGTAATTAGATATTTATTCCATTCAAAATAAAATGCATCAAGACAGACATTCTTTCACTGAAAATAAATGTAGGTAAATTTGGTCTGAAAATGTTGCTTCAGTATGGAAAATGGATTCACTTAATTTTTGTCTTCTCCAAAATTATTACTTTTTTGGCTGTCCTCGTGACAGTAAAGGAAACTCAGAAATTTCAGCAGGCAGCATCTTGTGAAATCACAGTCTAAAGAAGGAGAGAATGAGATGAAAACATGGTAATAGCAGGGAACTTGTGCTTTCCCAATGTTCACTGTCATTATGAACTTGGGTGAATATCTGTATTCATGTGCAGAAGTAACTTTTTACAAAAAAGCTCCCCAAAAGAGTAGGAACAGTATTTTATATAAGAATGAGATGGCTGAAGGGTAGGAAATATGGCGAGTTAGTCCTAGATCAGGGAAATATGTCAGGCTGTCTTTTGCTTAATGGCATAGCTCAGATTTAATTGGAGCTCTCTGGACATTTTTGTTAGGTGTTTTTGATTTGGTTTTGCTTTGTTTTGTTATTTTTTTCCCCCAAACTGTATGTAGATCTCCCCCTTTGAAGGATTCTCTTAGATATGCAGACAGCTGCCAGATTTCCAGAGAGCATCAGGCAGTGGCCAGTCTGCTGCAGTTCCTGACTGCAGTGCACACAAGCCTTGGTGGTAGCATGAAGAAACTGTGCATGTCACACCCTCAGCAGAGAGTGGTTTGCCCTGCAGAGGTGCCCCTGCTGATTTGCACTACATGCTGTGAAAGCTGGGTGTACAACTCCTACTGAATTCAAATGGGACTAGGAAAAACAGACTCCTGCCTGTGGATTATCCTTCTTCTGCCTCTGATGGAGAGGAGAAGTGTAGCACTGGAAGACAGTATTGCAGGTGGGAATGAACAAAATAAAGAAACCACAGCAAGCAATTGCTTAGCCACATTCTGTGCAGTGTTTGCCACGGGTTCTACTGGAACTCTAGCAAAATCATATATTTGCAAAAGTTAATGTGGGTCAGAGGATGAGAAAGATAAGTGAACCTAGTGACACACGGTGGGGAAGAAATCGGATGCCAAGTAGGAATGCAGTGTTTGGACAAGAAATGTTAGTGTACTGAGCCAAAGGAAAAGGTTCAAGATCAATCATCCAGAAGACGAAAAGCTTTAAAGGCAGAAGAAATGCTAAAGTTAGCATGTGTGGCTTACTATAAATTGGGGTAATCTGAAACAGATATTCTCTGAAGAATACTCCAATGTTTCCTGGCTCTGCTCCAGCTACTTCAAAGGCCCGTTATCAGTGAATTGTGGTCCCAGTGTTAGGAAAACTGGGCGATGTTCTAAGGAAATGTCAGCTTCAGATCACAGTTTCCTCTCATTTCTGTGAAGAGAGGTCAAATTAGCAAAGCGCTGCCCACACGCCGCCTCTGTCACAGTCCTCCATGGTCCACTATGTTAGTTCTTGAGCTAATACTTAGGCTAGAGAAAAGAATTGCTTTGAAACAGTAGGCTGTTTGATTTAGGAATCAAATTTTCAAATAACACCCCAGCAGCATGTGTTGCCAAAAATCTATAAGGCTGTAATGTTCATTAGAGACATTCATAACTGTTAAAGGAAGCTTTTAATTCCCCTCCTCCACTTGAAGATCCAGAGCTAAAATCTTTTGGGGCATTTAGTAAACCTCTGCCTTGCTATCTGGGTGCTGATTAATATAAGGTTTGGTCAGATAGTTGGTGTGAATGGAATCCTATTTCTGTTGTGTCCCCTTCAGGCAGCAACATATGAAGTTTCCTCTTGGACCTAAACAGTACCCATGCTCTCATCATGGCTTAGTTCTCAGTGGTCTGAAGAGCTGAGTTGAGAAAGATTTATTGTTTTATTTAACGTGAAGTGTCATTCACATATCTGGCTGTTGCTCATGGTAAAATACTTGGATTCCTTAATCTGTCAGGATTCAATCTCATCACTTCAGAAATGGCTTTACTAGCAGACCACATCTAAGAGACATCTTAGAGGTTAAATGTTACAGTCAACAAACTGTCTTGGGTCATAAAACTGAATCACTTCACTTTGGCTGCTGAATTTCAGTTGGGTTTGATCTAACATTGGTAGTGAAGATGGTTTGCATTATGAGATTTTAGATGTATTCATGATCACCCTCATACTTCATCAACCCAGGCCAGGAATATGCTGAATCCAGCGCCTTGACACAGCACGACTCACTGGATCTGCTAAGGACTCATGGAAGGATCTATTGCTGTTGCTAACCACCTAAATGAGGTGGTGTGTAACCTCATCTCGGTCAAGTGAATGTGTAGATACATTCCATCTCCTTTATTATATAGTTCCAATCTGAAAAATTACTCCCTATAAAAAGACAAGAACTTTTACGCCATTATTCACCGATAATTCTTCAGAATTCTAGGCCAGGTTCACATGAAAATAGAAAAGACCACATTGGGGACAAAACATCAGAAAAGACATGCAAGACATGAGAAGAAAGATAGACATGTATTACTTAGCTGGAATCATGACTCATGCTCAAGAGTGCCTCAAATATTCAATTCACACATATTGTGTCTATGAAAAAAAGGACAGATGAAGTGAAAGATTACAAGTGAGAGGCATCAGACATTTTGTTTGTTGCACTAATAAAAACTGCTAAGATGCCCAGCTGAATATGCCATAAAGACCTCTATAAAGTCAGGCAGAATAAGAGTAAGAAAGCTGGAGTAACTGGTAGGCAGAGACCCCCATCGATTTGGAAATACCTAGTTAAAGCAGCTTCTTTGCATTTTTTACTGCTAGTGGCAAGCTGGTGCTGGTTCTGGCCTTGTTTCTTTCTTTTGGCTCACAGCTCCCACCTCTCACAGAACTGCACAAAGTAATTGCAGTGCCGAGCCAGCAATGGTGTTTCATGCATGATCTAAAGATTCATCTCTCTGAGATTAGGTTGCTTGTCTTTCAAGGCTTGCTTTGCTTTTTTGATCACCCTTGTTATTTTAAAAGGCAAAAAAAGAGATCATGGCCAACTATGAGTACTAAGTGACTTTCCAAAGGTTAACCTTTGTTCTCTTTGTAATTCATTTATGAATAGCCAGCTATTCAGTTTGTTCAGTTGTTGTGAGTCACTTCATTTCAGATTTGGAAGTTTGTCATGAACTATTTGCTCTGTGTTCAGGTAGTCTGACTAGTAGGGTATGACTAGTCTGCAGTTTTGCTGACTGGAATGCTAATAAATGGGAGGAAAGAATTCAGCATTTTCGGGATGACTGCTTTAACTCTCACAGGCAAAACCTCTTCTGAGCAAACAGCCACAAAAGTATTCCCCAGACTTTCACTTCCAGAAAATAATCCAATGCACCAGCCCCTTTTTTATACTGTTGGACAAATGTTTTCTGAGTGATGTAGAAGTGGTTCACTTTAAACCATTGTTCAAGTAACTCATTTGGTGAGACTGAGCCATCAACATATTTCACTGTGGGCAGAAGATGTTCCTCTTGTTTAAACATATAGTGGTTGCACTCTTATGAATATTTGATCCCTAGGGATTTGAGATTTTTAGAAACAATCCTTCCTCCAAATCCATGTTCTCCAATTCCCAGAAAATCACCCAAAGAAGTAGAGCTCATGTAATTGGATCAATGACTGTGTCTATTGAATAGATCTATCCTAGACCAGATCTCAAATTTATCATAACACTTCTACCCTGATTTACGGCAGCATAAAAGAAAATCCAGGGCTCCACTGATGGAAATAGTTTTCAAAGAGAAGGAAACCACTGTTACAATGAGTGCAAGGTAGACAGATTGTTAGATTTAAAGTATATTGAGAAGGTAACCTCATGATTTTTCTGTCTTCCTGGTTTTTTTTTTTTTTTTTACATTTAACCCTGACAAAATTGTAGCAGACAATAGACTGTTATTTTTTTTCTATGTTTGATATGAAAATAGAAACATTACTCTGATTCTGGATGAATTCAGGTGTTGGGAGTGGCAGAGACATATCTGTTCTTGGGACTTTGCTGAGGGTTTGCTTCTTCCTAAAAGCAAACCTGTGTGGCCCCATTTTAAGATTCAAAACATCACTTTTCTTTTCTAAAATTCTTCATTACATTGTTATGAGACATACAATCTTCCTTGTCAGGGAGGTGAATTGAAGGTAGTGCTGCTTTGTGCTCCAGCCTGTGAGGTGTTCTCTGCAACTGCTGCAAGTGGAGCAAAAACAAAAGAAATAATATTGAGATCATGCAAGGGGGCTGGTGCCTTAGGCTAAGCTAGGAAGAGTTGGATGTGGGCTGAGAGAAGTCACTGGTTCCAGGAGGCTACCACAGCTATGTGGTAAGTGATTAATGACATTTAGTTCTTAACAGTCATGAACTACACCTTTCCTCACTGTTGCTACTGCAAAGGAGGCCCTGGGAACAATTGTGCTGCTGCAGGCAGATATTAAAAAAAAGAAACTCTGAGAAGCAGTGGATGTGTTATCTCTTTGAGAAGCAGGGCATCTCCCCTTGCCTCTCCCATCCTGGGGTCTGACCTTCCTTCCTCAGACCTGTCTTTAGTGTCACTTACTCAGAGTTACAAAGCCCAGTGCTCCTGAAAAAGGTCTGGATAGGGAGCCTGCCTCTCATCAAGGATGGGTCTTGAGAGCCTCTAAAGGACCCCAACTTCCTCTCTAATCTTTTGAAAAAGATTATGTGAAGAGGAGATGGTGCTGTGTATACATATTCAGGGAGGGGAGAGGAGAAGAGGAACATTTCTGAGAAAAGATTAAAGTAACTCAGTTAGTCTAATGCAAGCTTCCACTAGCTGACTTTTTAGTTGGGAAGATCCCTGCACACTGTGAAAGACACAATTCCCAATCTAATTTTCACAGCTTTCTGGTACATTGCAGACAACTTTCATTCTCTTTTTTAATTGCTATGGTATTGTATTTAGGGAAATGTGTACAAAGACAGTTTCCCTCAGAAGTTGGAAAGTTAAAATTGTGGGAAAAAAGATTAAACCCAAGAAAATACTGAATACTGGAGTTGTTCCAGCAACTGTAAGTATGGAGTTTTATCTCCTATATATCTCCTGGTTTGCATCACCAATAGAAAATTATCTTTATGTCCAGATTTTGGCTGGAAATGAATTTACTTCAGAGAGAAGTAAATTAAGAAATGCATCATCCAAGTTTTACCCTTTAGATTATCAGAGAATCAGAGGTACTGTCTGCCAGAGACAACAGGTTTGTCCAAATTAGAATTTGATAGGAATTTTAAGTAAAGGAACAATAAAATGAAGAATTTTGATGTCTTCTTTTATTGCTAAATCAGCAAGATTCATCTTGTAGGTATAATTTGCTCTGGATATTCCCTGGCAGGTGGGAGTCCAGTGTTTCACAGAGGACATTGCTGGGTAGCCTACAAGAGGTAGAAGCTCTTATTTGTTGCATTGCTCTTTGTGATGCTTTGTAAGCATCTCCTTCCTATAGCTTCCTCCAGTTTCCCCTTCCTAAAATGGGGGAAAGTAGCTTCTAATCTGATTTTAAAAGCAATTTAAAACTTAATATGAGGTAAGGGGTTTGCTCATATGAAAAAAACCCATAAGGCAGAAAGGCACCTTGTCTCTGAAAGCCTTGTAACTTTTGCCCTCGTTTTTTTTTGAGAATGCCAGTGACTGAGATGAACTGTGACAGTGCTTTTTGAAGTGAGAAACCTGGTGCCTGTCATATCAGCTGAGAATCCCAAACACACTTAATAGGCTTTGGATTCCTGAGTAGCCCAGTGAAGCCAAGCACAATGTTGCTGTTATGGCAAGGCCAAGATTTTTGTACTTTTTTTTTTTTTCTTTAAACAGGACTGGAAAAAACTGCACGAAGAGCCTTTTCTTCTTTTGTCTCTTTTTTCAGTTCCAGACCAAGACAGAGTCAGACCTTCATGAAAGTCCAGACACTTTTTAAAAAGTCATTGTTTGATTATGTGCATGTTTTTGTGTGTGAGGGGGTTACAGCACATACAATTAGTGTGACTCAGGCTCAGGGTCAGAAGTCTGGGTTAACTATGACTGGACTTCTAATTTCCTCCATACTAAGTCACCCATCCTTTCTCTGAGTCATTCTCCAGCAGACAGCCTAAAGTTTAAAATTAGAAAGTAGAAACATATACCAAGAGAGATGACTGGGGAGAATCCTGCAGGCACAGCTTGTTTAAGTTTCCAGAGCTGATGTAGCAGCAATAGCTATGTCAAGGGGGCCCTGTTCTACTGTCTGCAACAGATGCCCCTTAAATCAAGATATTCATAAATCCTTCAGGCTGTAGAACATCTGCAAACATAAATGGCATGAATGCACCATGAGCTGGTAAACAGGCCTGTTGTTCCTGTCAAACAAACCCTCTGTGTTCACTTGCTATACATCTTTTATACAAAGTCTCTTCTGCAGTGGCAAGAGCAGTGGCATTTGTTTTTCACACAGCCCTTTCAGTTATCTTACTAGAGGTCTTTGGCACTCACCAGCAGGCAAAGGTTGCAAATGAGTCTCTCACCAGATGTGTTTGAAAGGAAAGCTGGAAATCTGAAGTATAGAGAAGTGATAGAATAAGTCATTCACTATCCTGACTCTCTAAGACATTATAATGGTGCACTGAATCCCTTTCAAAGACTGGTCTGGGAAGACTTTTATCAAAAATGAGACAGTTTATCAGACTAGTGAGCTACCTACTCCTTTGGGTTATTTAAAATCTATTAGGTTCAAATGCTGGCACTCAAAAGGCAGGGTTGAATAAAGCTGAGATCACCACATACACGAATAAAAAGAGAACAAAATCTATCATCAATGCATTTGGAAGGAGTTGAGAGAGCCTATTCTGATTGCATAGATTTCTCCCTTGTGTAATTCCCTTTGCACTCCAGCATGAAGCTGATGGTGTCCACACCCTGAACTCTCATAATGGCCACCAGATTTATTAATTTTTAAAAATACTCTTTATGTTATTGCAATGTATGAGACTAAGAAATAGAAACAAAACCACTTGAAATGCATGTAAGTATTTAAACTCTTAGCATTTAAAATTGAAGATGCAGTCTCTTTACATCTCAACTTCCACCTCTATCAAAAGGGGAAACACTCAGGCCATTTCACAGAGCTTGTGACAGTTGCAACCCCCAAAGATGCTCCATCATGGTAATGGGCACAAGAGAAGATCCTCAAATGTCAGATAGAAGACAGCTGGTGTTGTGTGTGTCTTCATGCAGAGAGGATTACCCCAAGGGCAAAAGGCTGACAGAAAGTGTTCTCTGTGTCTTATACCTCACCACAGAACTTTCAGATATTCAGCCAAGGTAGCCAACATTTCTCTGTGAGTGAGAAGGAGAATGGGTAAAGCTTCCTGGCAAGGCCAGGTAGCCAATAACTTCAGTTTCCACTTAAAGATATCTCTCCCTCAGCCACTTATCTGTATAATTCATGTGTCTGAAAAAAACCTGCATTTTCCTGAGGAAGAGTGTATAAAAGCTAAGGAGGAACTGCCCCCAGATCACCACTGCACATAAATGTGTTCCATAAGGGTCAGTCCTGTGGTTTGCTCCTGGAAAGGATCTCAAATTGAGGATGGGTGTCTGAACTCTTACTTGGCTTGTTTAAAATACCAGTATCTGAAAAACTGTTTCAGATAACTAGTGTTAGGCCAGGAAAGGAGAGAAATTCTAGATTAGGCTCAACCAAATCAAACTGATGAACTGAAGATTTTATGGAGTTATGCTTTAAAGGTCTAGTCTTCATTGTTTGAATTTTTTTCCTATTTGGAATTGCAGCTGAAACGCACTTGCTCCCTTCAGATTTTCCATTGCACCATCAACATTTAAACAAACAGCTGCTGCTTTCTAACAGTGCTAATCATCAGCCAACCTACATGATTCCTTGGGAAAAAAATGTGCAATTAGGAATGGACCTACCATGTTTGCTTTGAAAACTTGTGCAGTTGCATTGTAAATCTTCTGAAAGCATTTGGCAACATGAATTGCTTATGAAAGAAGCAGTGCAATAGAATGGAATATGGGGGAAGGAGATTATATAACTTTCACACTTACAAACAGTGGCCAGTTTATTTCTCAAAAGGAGGGCTGATATTCTGTTTTCACTCAATCTCACTTACAGTTGTTCTTGGGTCAAATAGCTCATATAACACTATACAGTAACAAACCCAAAAATACTTTTATGCTTTTGTATGTATTTTTTCTTATTTTCTGGTTATATTTGTGTGACAAATAAGATGAAAAACTGGAGCCAAGGCAGAAATTTCATTAAAGTAATTGTGGTCTGGAAATACATTAGGTGCTCCCCAGAATATCTTTCTGTCTCTTTCTGATAATGATCAACTATTTATGTTTCATTGAGCAGAAAAAGCTTTTTAGAGGAAAGGAAAGAAAAATATGAGAAAGAAATGAAAATATTCTTCTAAAACCCACAGCTTCTAAGGCACCTCAATGACAATCTTGGTATTAAAGCCTGACTGAGCAGCCTTTAAAGTATGGGTAATTTTTTACTTATGAAAGTGTTTTTATAAAGTGCTTGTACTTGAGGTTCTTGAAACAATATTTGCTGACTTTGCTGAAATGTTACAGGTTAACTTTCATTAACCACGATTTTTTATACAAGGCATAGTAATAAATATAAATTAAGCTTTAAAGCCTTATGATGAAGCAGGAAATTATCCAGTGACAACTTCCCTAACTTGTCCATTGAAGACAGTTGGGATAGAGACAAAGAGCAGTTTCACAGAGAAAAACTATTTGTACAGAGATAGAATGTTTTAATTAACCTCCCACCCTCCTAAAGCACTGAGATATTTCCTGAAGGTCCAGGTGAAGCAGCTTGACTATTATTTCTGGGGTGTTATTCAGGGAGACTCTCAGCTTTGTAAGACTGCAGAGGGGTGTTTAATGTAGATTAAAGATACTTCCATGTGCGCTGTGGGGCAGGAGCAGCAGCCTTTTATCAGCACTCAGGAGCATCCAGCCAATTCTTGGCTCCATCTGCTGCTGTATTTGAGGATCATGGAATCAATGCCCTGCCTAAGAGTCGCAACACATTCAGGGTGTTACAATCAGCATTTCACCTCTTGTTACAAGCTCTTTATAATTCAACATTTCATCAAGCTGTTCTGTGTTTTAAGAAGCTCAGAACCTCACATGAGATAGCTCCATCTGTTGCTGCTCATCCAAGCAGTGCAGGGTTCTTTGCTTGAGTGTTGCTGGAATGGCATCACAGAGCCTGTTTTGAGCCAAAAGGGTTAGTCTAGAGACAAAATTTTCAGCATGTATTTTGACACTGAAGTTAAACATGAATAATATACGATCCGCCATACTATTTAAAGAAACTCGGGTAACATTTTCATTTTCCTCACATTATTTTATTTAGTGACAGAGGAACTATAGCTGATTTACACTACAGGGTAACTTGTCCTATTTCCTTTTTTTAGCTTTCATTTCACTGGGGGAAGAACTTGTGAGGTAAACTGAGACAAAATTGTAGTGAAAACATTTAGGATTTCTAGTTATTTTAATGCCAGCTGTCTGATTAAAAAAAAATCTATTTTGCACATTATCTGCTAATTTGAATTCAACCATATGTTGTGCAATTTCCCTCATGAAATAACATTCTATGAGCAGTCAGAAGAAGGCACAAAAGTCTTGGTCACGCACAAGTCCATGGGAAACTTTTCTAATCCTTTCATGCAGTGTTGGTGTAGATAGTGGAAGATGTAAAATGTAAGTGGTTTCTTCTATTTCTTGTTAACCATATCAAATTAATCTGGCCTTGGGCATTCTTTACTCTAGCTTTTGTGAAGTATAAAAAAAAGTGTTTTATGAACATGAAAGTTTTATAGCCAGCTAAAATAAAAAGAGAGGACACTGACAGCCTTTTGGCAAAAGAAGGTTATTTTTACTGACTATTCTGCAGTCAGTACTGTCAATATGAACTATTGTCAATGATATTTCAAATGAATTTCAAATTTCAAACTTAATCCAAATAGTATAAGAATCTGAGACTTCTACACTGAGGAGAGAGAAACTCAAGAAAAGAATGCAAGGAAGATTTCCTTGTGGTAGTTTCTTTCATAATATTCAGGACTCTTAGAAACATAGGGTTAATGAGAATATACACAAATACATACATTATATATGTGGGTGCATGTATACACTCGATAAACAAATGTTCATTTCAAACTGAAGAGACAGACATACGAGTTTCTTTTGAAAAGGGATGAAAAAGGAAAACCCTTTCTGTAAGGGATTTTATACTGCTCTTTCCAGCAGTACATCTAGGGACATTTTGAAGATAATTTTTATGTATGATCTTTTGAAAAATGAAGGAATAATCTGTGTCATTTATCTGTGCAACACAACAAGAAAAGACAACTTTGTGTAATTCAGCGCCAAAAAATGATTGGAGGATGCGGTCAGCCCAGTTTTATGGCTTTGAGGCCGTAGCGCTTCTTTCAGTTCATGCTGTTCCAACAACTCAACACAAGGGCTGTCCATGCCCTGGATGGCTTTATTCAATTAAAGCTGCTTCCCAAGGTCTCGGGTCCCTGTGCTGGAATCACGCAGTGCACACATGTGCATCCGCTGAACTCGAGCTGTGCTCGCTGCCAGCTCAGCAGCTTAAGGTCACTCGAGTACTTTCTAAGAGGAAGAAATCACTCCAAAGAATTATCTGCTGGCCTGGCTCCTCCAGCCAGGAAAGCTGCTAACTTTCTCAACCCCCACGCTTCTGCCAGCGCTTTTGTACACATTGCTTTATCTCCTGCTTACAAGTTCCTCCCCACCGGGTGCAAGTTGCAATTTATATCCACACTTTGCCAGCAGATCCTAAGATGGCAAAGCTGGTGGTCTGAGTGTCTCAGCTCCTCCAGGGCAGCACCTGGGGAGCAATAAAGCTGTGAAGAGAAAGGCAGCAAACAAAAACACCTTTCTTCCCAGTGAACATTTGGTGCCCTGAATAACTACAGTTCTGGTTTCCTGCAGAACACCAAAGGACATGAGCTAAGATGAAGATTGGACCAGCTTAAACAAAAGGCTGGAGGAGGATCTGTTGGCAAAATTGATATAGTTACCTTCTTTTAGAGAAAAAGTAATCACACTTTGCTCTAATTTGATTAAATCTTGACCTACAGCAACTTCAACTTTAAATTAAATCATCCATTCAAGAATTTGACATAACTTGAAAGCATACCATAACTTGAAACTTCACATTTGAAAGTTTTATTCTCCTGAGTGGTCCTATCTGGACAGCAATAAGGTGCACTGTGGTACTGAGTGGTTCCTAGGTAACAAAATTTGCCACATGAAAATCCAGAGTAGAGCTAAGAAAAATTTCATGGCCTTAGGACTTACTAAAAAAATGAAAACCAGAATGACCTCCTGTCTGGGTGACCAACTGCAGACTGCTTAAGCTCTGTGTCTTACAGACTTGGTGATAGAAAAGAGAATTTTCACTGGATCATCAAAACACATTTTTGACCTAGGGGCAAATTTTAACTCTTTTCCACTTCCTGTTGATATGCTGAGCTGTTCAAAACTTAAAAAAAAAAAAAATAGAGCAACTTTACACTCCTGCTTTTCTGTCAACATTCTCAGAAATGGCTTAACTGGTTGTGGTCAATCTTAGCATAAGCTGTTGTCTTAAGCAAAAGCCAGGTGGAGGAAATTTAATCTTATAAAGATGAGAAAACTGAGTGACGGGAAAAAACCCAAACACCAGACCCTTTGAAATGGAAATTCTCAGATAGTGTGATTTCTTATCCTAGACAGACTGCCTAAACACATATTTTTATCTACTGCCCTAGGTAAAAACAGCAGTGCTGTCTGCTCTGCCCAGGGAGGGTGAGAGCTGGGACTGTGCAGAGAGCTGAGGAGGTTGGCAGACCTAAGTCTGGGGGAAACAAAGATTAGTGGTCAGAGCTCAGCTTCACCCAGCTATGGCTAACCCAAGTACCAGCCATGAGCAAGGGTTTGGCTGTGGATTTTTGTCCAAATTGCTGCAAGGACAAGAGAGATCCCTGAGTTCTGGTCAGCTAAAAGACGCTGTTTTGCCTCTGTTCTGCGGCAGGATGACTCTATTTTTCCAGCCTGTGATGTTTTAGCCTTTCTATTTAAGGTGAAAAACCTCAGAAAGTGTATGTTTTCTCTAGCATCTCTCAGTGTCTTCAGTCTGAGAGGATGCAATTATTATTTATACACACCAGCCCTTTGTTCTTGTTTAGGCTGTTGTAGCTTGTCTGAAATTACTCACTGGGTTCACATCCCTGAAAGTGGAGTAAGCTTTGTGGTGTGATCCATGCTACAGCACATCCCACCTACAGTTCACTCCGGTGGAGTCTGCGAAATATTGAGGCTTCCTGATGGAAAGAGGTTTGTGATAGGAAATATGCTGTAATTTTAATTATCCCTGTTGTGACCCAGACTCCAAGGTGGCCACCTCAAGGTACTGAAGTCTAATTCTCCCCTGAGATCCAGAGGGGACTGACTCAAAGAAATGAGTGATATTTTTTGTATACAATGTGAACGTGAGTAAAACAAAGTAAATCTCCACAACTTCGTTATACCATATGCTGAACCCTTCAAGAATTAATGTCTTAGAAATAAAGTTCCAGCTTTTAAATGATGGTGATTAATAAACTCTGGTGTTCTGTGTGAAATGGAGAAATAATTTCTCCATATCTTTTTATTTACTGGTCAGCATCACTGAATGAGTCTGTTTCTACTACAGCGCTGCAAAGAATGTACGAACATTGTCACTTCCAAAATTTTTAAAATGGCTTGGGAAGGAGTGTGAATGCCTAGATAAAAATCTGTGTTGACACAATGGTTGTTGGAGTGACTGTTCCTGAGGCAGTCAGACTGAGAAGTTTCAATGCAAGGCTTTTCCAAGTAACGTTCATTGAGCTCACTACAGAACTGAGCAAAATTCCCTGCCTTGCTTTATACAGGATGCAGACTGAATGACCTAACAGGACTGATTTGCTTTAAAATTGAATTAGTCATATTGCTTGTGTGAGTAAAATAAGCTGCACCAGACACACCCGTGGGTATCTGCATAATTTACTTTAAATCGCTTTAGACAGACAAAGAACATGAGGTTCAGGACCATTTAAGTTTTGGGGGATAATTTTCTTTGAATTGTCACTAGGAAGAAGGACATTCCCGTCATCACTGCAGAACACCTAGGTGAGCTGTCTAGAAAAGCAGTATTCTTCATCATCGTCAGAGTTTACTTGAAGCCAATTGTATTTAAAGCTACTAAAATAATAGCAGTTTAATGTTTACAATGGCTTTGGTGACAGCATACAACTTTCTCATTGAGAGTGTGATAAATGACAGAAATGTCTCTTTTTACTTTCTGTTGATATTTTGAGTGAATATTATAAGAATGGAAAACCTGATACATGGCATCTAATTTTGACATAATTTTCAGGGATGTGCTTCTGTTATAGTCAGCAATAATATGGTGTAAAATATAATGCTACCAAGTCTTCAGAGTCACAAATCATTAAATGTTGATGTCCCTTGAAATTATAGATTTGAGGCAGTTGTAGAGCACAGAAATCTTGGATTTTTTTTAATGCAAAGATAAAGTGCATATTTTAACCAGCATCTAGTTACATCCTCTATGCTGGGATGTCAGCATTAGGATAAAAACCTCTTCCTAAAAGGGCAAATCCATGGACAACAAGAACACCGGGAACATGCAATAGCAAACCAAACTAAAAGAATATATATGTCAGAAAGTAACTCTTCTTCCTAGTGCTTTACTCACAGCCTTTCATTCTACTAAAAATGAGATATGTAAAGAATCATTTTGTGCTCTAAATGTAAGATTTTTTCCATTTCCTTGCATATTATCTAGAGTTACTGGTAATGACTCATGAAGTTATTCAGCTCTTCCTAAAAGACCAACTTTTCTTTGACTTCATGACCTCCCTTACAAGCAAGTTCCACAATATATTTTCAGTATATGCCCATGAAGTAGTTGTGTCAGAATTGATTGCCTTGTAATTCAGTAATAAACTCCTAGTTCTTCTAGAGAGCAAAAAAAACAAAATAAAGATGAGGAAGGTGGACCAGTTTTTATTTTCTTTTAGATCTTATTAAAAGCCAAGAGGCAGGTTTTTAAAAATGTGGGTATAATCTCATGGATAACAAAATGGTTAAAGTTCAACTCTGTTTGCTACCTTAAAATTTTTCCTGCTCTGAATATGAATTTTGTTCCAAAATGTGAACCAACAACCTTCCACACAATCTATTTTCGTCTTTTGATCTTTATTTTATACCTTCATGAAAGGAGTGTGATTTTGTAGAGCCTTTCAGGGAGCAGCAGCACATTCAGGGTTATAAGCAATAGTTTTGTAGTGTATAAATTGCCTGGCTCCAAGCTTGAGCATGAGTTAGAGGTGAGGGCACTCACTTGAAAGGCAGGAGGCAAGGCTCTGTCTCCAGCTCTTCCACTGACTAGTCTGACTGCTGCCAAGTCCTCCCATCTCTGGGTCTTTGTTTCTCCTCTCTATGTTTTGTATTTTTGGTTAGATTTCAAATTATTTTCAGATGGGAGATTATCTCTCACTGTGTTTATGGAACGTCTAGCACAACAGAGCTTCAATGCTGACTGCAAGTCTCCAGGCACACCTTAACATAAATATGGGGGAGTGAGAGTTTCATTCTTTCCAGGGTACTCCTTTTGCTGTAGGCAGAGCAAACAGAATGCAAAGTCAAAGTCACAACCTTTGGTTGCTAATGACCCATCTATTCCTCGGTGCTTTCACCCAGTTACTACCATGACACTACCATGACAGGTTTTTTCTGTGAACTGGTTTTTTGATTCTGTCAGTTTTCCAGATCCTACTGGGAAGATAGGAGTAAGGTAGTCAGATATTTTAGGCAAAGGTCTGGTATGAGTCGATGTCAGTGTAGGGCTTGTTGTGCCTGTGTCATGCAGTGTGGTGGTGAGATCTTTATGACAAAGTCCTGAGCCATGAGGGGATGGTGAAGTAATGACCTCTACAGCCTGAAATTCAGCACTAACTCTGCAGCCTTTGCAGGCTGTGGTGTACACACACCTTTCCTGTTCCTGGAATAATGTTTCTGCTCCAGGGTGCTAAAATCCCTGTACTTTCATGGTGAATGACCTGTACCATTTACTTTGTTTTGCCCAGATCTGCTTTATGCCACGTGGCTGCTTTTCAAACCCTGCAGCGTCTACTTAGTTTTGTTGTCTTTCAGGTTTTGCTCTCTGTTCTCATCTAAACCAATAGAAAACCTTGTTAGTTGTTAGTTATGCAGATACAAATGAAATTTTGGTTGGCTATTTTATTTTTTCTCAACTAGATACAGACTTGGGCCACTTGCTGTATTAGAAATTAGATTTAGTGAGAAAAGCATGTGTAGTATATACTAATTTACAGGTATAAATGTCATTAGGTTGTACCGGAAAACTCCCCTCCATACATAATAATTTGTTTTCTCTGGTCTACTCTGCAAGGTGCAGTGTTGTTTAGAGTAACCAAAGCAGCTGGAACTGCTGTCCCATGGTCCCTTCTCCACTGCCATCATTGTGTTTGAATGCCTTCTGTCTTGCTAGTACTGCAGGACTGACTTTGGGATAATTTTTTTCATGGCCTTTCACTGAACACAAAGGGCTTGGGGTGTTTACCTCTTTTAGATGAATTATATTTACCATAAACCTCTTCTGTTTCTCAGAACCAATATCCTTCTCCAGAGCCCAACTAAATAAACAGACTTTGTCAAAAGGACAAAATCCTGGAGGGTCCTGGAGGAAGAAGATCCTGTGACACAACTAGTAATAAAGTCCAGGGAACAGTCATCCTTTGCCTTTCTTTAGTTTATTTATCCTTTATTTAGTTACCAAAGTTTAAGAAGGGAGTGATTTTGGCTGGAATATGAAAGCAGCTGAGCTCCACTGTACTAATTGTTCTGGCTTTGAGGTTGGTGGAAGATTTGGTCCACCCTAAATTGCAGTCTTCCCCAATTTGTACTGTCCTGCTCACTCCACGGGAACAAACTGGAGAGTCGTGCTCTGTTTATCCTGAGCTCTTTGAAATGTGAATCACTCCAGGACAACCTCTCCCAGGCTAGACTAGAAAAGCTTATTATCACTGATTTACAAGCCTTTAGAGATCAAAATGGGCCAAACCAACATTTCCTCCCTTCTCCTTTAAAACCACAACAGAGCATCTGTCTAGTTTTGAAAGTAAAAATTCTTTCCATAGTGATTTTATTATTTTTCACTTCTACTGACAAATAATTTACTGATTTCTCCCTATTGTTTCAAAACAATCGGTAGTTAATTTGGTTATTTTTTTTTAGTTTGGGCAGAATTTGGTTGTTTGTTTTTTTCAACACAAATTTCACTCTCTCTGTGGAATATGCTCTTTTATCAGGTTAGGTGTTCATCTGTGGAAAGTGATCTGCTGTTTCATTAGTTATTAATAGAAGTTTGGGAATGTGCACATAAGCAGGGTGCTGGGCTGACAGTATTGCTGGGTTGTAGTACTTGCAGAACAGATTCCATCTCTCAATTGCTGATGGAAATGTGCTGTGCTGCAGCACTGACATCTCACATACGGGTTTTTGGGGACATGCAGTGTGACAGATGCCAGCACTGGCCAAAGGCACAGTAGATGTGGGACCTGGTGTTTGCTACTTTATTGTCGTGATGCAGAATCCTACACCTCTGAACCCCGGTTGCATCAGCATCTCTTGCTCTTTGTGAAACTCCTCGGCCTAAAAATCCTGCACTCAAAATGTAAGCAGTACTGATGACACCATCCAGTGTAAGAAGGGTTAGTCAGCCAAATACTGACTCTCTAAACTCTAGGGGTCACAGTAAAAATATTCTGTAGAAGCATAGAAATCAAGAAGACAAAATGAGGGATCTCTTTTTTGGATTAGGGAAGGAATCCTTCTCTCTTTTGGTGTCAACCCAAATACAAATTTTTGTCTGCTGTTTCTTTAGCTTATTGGAAATGTCAGAAAACTGCCAGATGAGGTATTACACTTTCTTAGACAGCAGTGGCACTCCTTCACTACACGAAGGAATTGAGTTGGGATTCATGTTACCAATTTATGACCAGTGACAAGACTTGAGGGAATGACCCCTCCATCAGGGTTTGTTTAGGCTGATATTAGAAAAAGATTCTTCACCCAGAGGGGGAGTTGGGAACTGGAACAGGCTCCCCAGGGAAGTGGTCTGAAGAGGTCAAGAAGTGTTTGGCAAGACTCTCAGGCACATGGTGTGATTCTTGTGGATGGTGCTGCGCAGGGCCAGGAGCTGGACACAATGATCCCTGAGGGTCCTTTCCAACTCAGCATATTCTGGGATTCTGTGGTTACTCTGTCTGTGTTAGAGCAGAAAATAATTTCACACAGTCAGAGCTTCTCCTGGGAGCCAGTTCAAGGAGCAGCCTTGGTTAATAACTGAGCTAAACTACACAGTGACTCTTAGCAGTGTATTCAAGGGTTGCAGATAGCATAACACAAGAGCACAGATTTGAATAGACCTGTAAATGCAAACAAAGCCTTAGGGCTGTCAGAAATTGTATTACAATCTGATCAATCTGAGAGGGCCTGTTCTTTGTAACCTAGTGTAATGCAGCCCTAAAGACAGGCACACTGTACATGTGTGTCCCAAGGGGGAGGTGAAGCATAGAGCCGTTGTCAGTGGTGTTGCTTGGTAAGCTGCTAATGATGAGGAGAAGGACCTGCAGGCAATAGGAATCAGTATCTCTGTCAGAAGGCTGGGATTTGGGCTTCAGCCTGGGAAGGGTGGTTGAACTTAAGTGTTTAGTTTAAAACCTGTGTGTAGTAACCTGGAACAGAGAGGCACATCCATGGTTCAGTTATTAACCTGTGTATGAGTACACTGTTCTAAGCCACATATCCACAGTGTGTGTATGGACAAACTACCTTCTGGCTTGTTGTCCAGTTTTTCTGCAGAATCAAAGAGTTCATTCTGGCACCCTCAGCCAAATTTTCTCGCTCCTAACCACATCAAGAGCATTCCTAGCATTTTCCCTAGGAGGTTACAATAATTTTAATCATAACTTGAGTAAAAGAATGTTGGCATTTGTCAACACATTTATAAAATCTTCACCTGGAATCTCTTTTTTCTTGCTAATGAAAAACACCTGACTCCAGAAAAGCATTAATTGACGTAAAAGTGCTGGCAGTGCAGCGTGCAAACAGCAGATTTGATCTTGAGAACAGTGCCCATACCACCCCTTCTCTACTTTGGCTTTTGTTCATTAAATAGCTGAACACAGTTGTCTACATGAAGTTGCCCCTTCTGGTGGAGAATTGCAAGGAGACAAGGTGTGAAGCTGGGCTGCCAACATCCTCCCTCCTTGCTTTAGAATAAAGGAGAGGGGACAGTGAATGAAAGTAGAAATGAAAGGGAAAAGAGAAGGTGAAGATGTGTGAAAGTTGCCCCAACACGAAGTGGAGTATGTTGTATTTGTTTGGAGAGTGCCACCCCATAACTGCAAAGAACAGCAAGCTTCTACAACATTTGTTCTGTTCGAGGAAATGCAAACACATTGACTCACACACTAATAATTGTGATGTCAGTGTATATATATTTTTTAGCCAATTCTATCATCCTAAGAGCAACAACTTAAAGTTGTCACAGTGGTTTTTGGAAACAGAACCACCTTTGGAGAGACATTTGTACATTTCCCATGCTAAGTGTCATAGATCTATTGCCCTGAAAATGCATAGGTCACATCTCAGAGAAATCTGAATTAAGCCCTTTTGCTAATTGTTAGTCGCTAATACATTGGCTGTGACACCTTGCTTGCTGAAGAAACAGAATGGGAATATTTGTGGACTTTTTATTGCAGTAATGTTCTGAGGAGATGCTAGCAAAGCTGTGCAGAGATGTTTTCTTAACTCAGAGTAACAGCTGCTGTAAAAAGGTTTCATTAACTTTCTTCAGCCACTCGAACATTTCAGGTTGAGAGTGCTAAAATCAGTAACAAGATTTAGCCCTATCACCACACTAACAGCTGGACACCCTCAGATACAGTCACTTTCTAATGCATTGGTGGGATAGAATAAGGCAGGAGGGAACTCAGGAGGCATTATCTGCTGTTATTTAAACTAAAACAACAGGAAAAAAATCCAGGCAGCAGATGTTATTTGGGACAATAGCTGTTTCCTGAGCCCTGCCGTGCTGACCTGACCTGCTCTTCCTGAACTGGGAAATGCTTGAGAAGGGCTGCAGAAGTCAGGTCGTGTTTCAAAAGGATTTGTGGTAGCGAGCAGAAGTTCATCTGCCCACCTAATTCCACCCAAAAGGACCTGCACTTCAGAGGTAACATGCAAGCTGTGGAAAGTGTCAGATTGTCCAGTGCTCATGGCTGCAGAGGGAAATGTGAAGGGGGCTCTGAATTCAGCACTGGATCTGTTAAGAAGGTTTGCAATGGCAGCGGACCCTGAGCTTTGCAGTACTGAACATGCCTAACCCAGTCATTTTCCCTCACCTTCCTTCCTGTATGGCTCCTTTCCCCAGAAAAACCAACCACATCAATCATTCCACCTGTAGCTGGCAACACATAACCCAAACACCTGCATGCCAGGCAGAGCTGGATGTTTACTACAAGTGACCCAGCACAGTGCAGGCTGCGTAGGGATTGTTTGATCAAGGTGGTTTGGGAGAAGGGAGTGTTGGAGCATAATTTGCAACAAAATTAAGAAGCTGTGTTTTGCCTGGCTGCCTTCATTTCCCTCCTCTCTTTAAAATTCTTCTTACTTTTTAACAATGCTCGCTTTGGGCATGTGTTTGTGTTGAACCTAAGGAATTTTGTTTTGTTAAAAGAAGAGCATGTGTGCCTGCCAGCCAGATTTTCCTCTGCTAGCATAAAATCAGGAGCGTAGTACAGTCTCTCCTGGACAAAGAGTCTTTGGAAGTGTAGTGTGATTAAGAATTAGAGGCATATATCCCCCCATAGCTAAGCAAGTTATATAAAAGTGACCTCTGAGGGAACTGGGGAAAAGCAACAAAACAATGATGGTGTGCAAAGGAGATGGAATCTTCAGTGGAGCCTCGGAGATGACAGTGTAAATGAAAGAGTAGCTGAACACAGGAAAAAGCAGAAAATAGTGAAATGGGATGTAACTCTCAGTGTAGTAAAGATATGGATGAAAAGAGTGGCAGGCCATAATTGTGAGGCTTCTGAAAGGATGAAAATGTCGATCACAGAAAGAGAGATCAGTACATGGAGATGTTTAAAGTAAAAACTATAATGACATGGCATGAAAATGTTATGCTGAAGAAATGCTTGGACTAAACAACTTTCTGCAACCGTTTTGACCCAAATGGTTCTGTGAAAGCAAGCAATGAATAGAGAATGAATATTAGAGGATCATTATCATCACGTTTGTATTTTTGTAACACTTGCAAGCTTCATGGCATGGCACACCATCACTGCAGATGCAGCATAGGCAGATAGGATTATGTCCTATGCAGAATATCCACCCATGTAACTCCTCTTACCTCTTGTTTTATGCTTCCCCTTTGTGTCACTAAATCTGAAGGACTTCAATATCTTTTCCTGTTTGTGATACTGTCCTCAAGTAAACAGAAAACGACAAAAACAGTAGCAGGTATTTTCCTAAAACAGTAAGTAGTGTAATCAACTTTCCCTTGACTGAGAAACGCAGCACAGTTTTTCCAAAGCATAAGCGACAAAAGTGACCCTGTCAGGAAAAAAAGCCAAAGCTTAGCAAAGTGTCACCCAAGTAGCCAGATGTTTAAATGTGCAGCTATCTGACAATTTCATTTAACTTATTAAACAAGAAATCTTGTTTCTGAAAGTCTGTCTTCTTACAGTTCTTGAGTATTGGCTTATCTGAAAATATAATCTCTTGAAAAAAAACCAAATCAGTGATCAGATCTGGACAGTACAAAGAACCCCACAAAGCCCCTAACAAAACAACGTTTTGGGGGCTCTATTTCTTCTGCAGTAGAAAAAAGTGCAGTAAAGTCTTAATTCTCCCAGTCTTACTGAGAAAGTGCTGCTGTTGGACAAAATGATTGTCAATTATTTTGTAGTATCAGACAAGCACATGTATTTCTGGCATGTGAAAATGTGGCCTGTGAACTTTTTGCTTGTGGAAAACCCAGGCTTGTGATCCTGTTTTTCTGTCTCCTCTCTATGGTTTCCCCACATTGCAGTGGGGTGGCTGCAGAAATAGTGTGAAGTCACAGCTCTGTTCGGGGCCTTGAACAGAAACTGCTGCTGTCTGATTTCTGTGCTTGGGTGCTTTTCCTCACAGCTAAGCATTAGCAATTAGCTGGAGCTCAGCTACAGGTTCAGGAGTGACAAAACCCCTCTTCCCGAGTAATTCAGCTCACTGTGGAACTGCACTGTAGTGTTATGTCTGCTTTTCTAGTCTGTTTTGAGTGGTGTCTATAACTCCTCTTTCCTAGAAACAAAAGTCACTGAACTCCTATGGGGAAATGCTCAGACTTCTTGAAATGCATTTGGGAGCTTTGACATGCTTAAGACTTCAGCATTCCCAAAGATTAATGGCTATTTCTGTGGTTTTCAGCATACTTCCAAAGGAACAGGAATTGAATCATCTATAAAGTGACCAGCCAAAAAATCTAGAGTATAGTGGAAAGGTCCCTAAAATATCTGCTGTTGAGAATAGTTTAGCTTTTCTGGAAATACTTAAATAAGGTGGTTCTCATTATAGTTTTCCTCTACTCTGATACTAGGTGGCTGCTTTTCATAGGGACTCTTTGCAACTCACCTCATTCTGAATCCCAAGACATTTAGTGATTTGTTTAGATACCCCACTGCAGTATTAGAGTATATGTAAATCTTGAATTTCATGCAGCTTATTTTAAAGATAGTTTCTAAATTCCATGGGTGTGAAAGAAAACCTTCAGAATATGGTGCAGGTATCCCTGAGAGGCTCAGAAACCAAGGGGCAAAGGAAAAGAATCACAGGCTTTTGTCTGTAGACACATAATTTCTAAGATAAACACACAAAGTTCCCCTCTTTGTCTTTCCTCTTGCTCTTGCTTGCTCTCTGCAGAACACTTCAGGTTCAGCTGAAGTGTTATTTATTCACCTTTCCAGCACAAATCATTCACAAGTGGTGTGCAGGTTCCTGTTAGAGGAATGAGAACTCCCAAACATGTTATTGCTCTGCTTATCACCTGACAAGGACAACCAAAAATTGTTCTGTGGTCATTTTGACGTTATGCAATGGAGGCTGAATGTGTCTTTGTTCCAGTCACCAAAAGCACTAAAATACTACTTTCTGAGAACTGGACAAAATACTGCCCTTGGAAACACATGTCTGTCTCAATCTTGATGTCTTTCTCATTTCATCCAGTTCTGGAGGAATATTTTTAGGTGTCGAACTTAGCCCTTCAGAATGCCTTGTGGTTTCTTCCAGGATGGAGCTCAATAAATTACTCTCTTCACAAACAACCAAAGTATGGTTTGGTGGTTCGGGTCTCCTGCAGGGTTCAGAAGTTCACAGCACCAAAGCCCCTCTCAGTGTCCATCCTTCCAGGCAAAACCAGCACCAGGTTGCAGGGATGGGGTCTACACCATGACTGCTTGTAGGTGTCCATGCCAGTACTGCTTTCTTCATCAGCTTTAGAGCAGAGGAGCTGATCCTGACATCCCTCCTGTCTGTGACACCTCTGTCAGGATTTGGTCAGAATGCACTTCCAAGAGAAGCACGTGTGCTCACACATGCACACCCACCTGCCCCCCTGCGCAAGCACACCAGGGGCATCCAAGTTTGTGAACGTTTTGCTCTGCTGCCTTAATTAAATCAATATTTTTTATTACGTGGGTCTGTGTTCTTTCTTTCAACACCTCTGTTTTTAGGTTATAATTCCTTTATATCTTCATTGTTTTTAGTAATTGGACAAAGTGTTTCCCAGCTTAACATTTTAGCGAATGGCAGGAATCCCAGCAGCCGTGTCATGGGGCCAGGGTTTCAGTATTTCCAGAGACATGCATTTGTCTAGGATATTTATGTCATATTTAGCTTGGTTGCTAAAAGCAGAATTCTAAGACTGGAAAAAAAAGTACTTTTTTTTTTTTTTTCACAGTGTAGATTTACTTCTTATAAATGTGAGATTTAGTACCCCAGAAGTGACGGGTTTGACTGCACAGCAAGGGGCTTAGGCCAAGGCTCTGGCAGCTGAACCTCAGCTCCAGCCAGTGGGTCTGGGTGGGAGGTTTCATGCAGGATAGTAGCAGTGCAGTGTGAAATCCCCCTCCTCAAAATCCCTGGTGTAGGAATGAGGCCTCACCAAAACATGAAACAGCTGGAAGAAGCCCCCCCAGAGCTTTTCTCTCACCCTCCTAGGCTGAGCTGAGGTCTATAATCAGAATCCATACTTCAGCCACCTCTACAGTGTCTAGATAGAAAAAAAGAGGTTTACATTGGTCCTCTATTTTTTCCCCCAAGGAAATAATACCCTTCTCTATCCCTACAGATTTGTGGGGTTCAGTGGGGAGAGGTCCCAGCTGACTGGAAGCTGGCGAGCATTATCCCACTTTTCAAGAAGGGCAAAAGGGAGAACTCCAGAAAGTACAGGCCTGCCAGTCTCACTTCAGTGCCTAGTAAAATCATGGAAAAAGTTATTCTGGGAAGTATTGAAAAACAGCTGGAAGACAACGCAGTCATTGGGCACAGCCAGCTCGGCTTCATGAGGGGGAAGTCCTGCTTTGGAAACTGAACTCCTTCTGTGGCAGGGTAATCCACTCAGTTGATCTAGGAAAGCCAATTGGTGTAATCCTTTTGGATTTCAGTAAAACTTTTGATTATCTGTCTCACAGGATCCTTCTGGACAAAAGATCCATCCCACAGCTGGATAAACACATCGTGTGATGGGTGAGCATCACCCATGGTTTGGGCACGAAGAGTTATAGTGACTGGGGTGACACCAGACTAGTGACCTGTCACTCCTCGGGTTCCACAGGGCTCTATTCTTGGCTCAGTTCTCTTCAACATCCTCATTAACCACTTGGATGCAGAACTGGAAAGGATAGCCAGCAAGTTCACCAACAACATTTCACTGGGAGATGTTGACTCCCTTGAAGACAAAGAGTTCCTGCAGAGAAATGTTGATGAATTAATTAGAGGGATGGGCAATCACCAGTTGTAAGAAATTAAACAGGGACAAGTGCTGGATTCTGCACATGGGTTGGGGCAAGCCTGATTGTGTGTACAAACTGGGGAAAAAGAGGCTGCAGAGCAGCATTGTGAAAGGGGACGTGGGGGTCCTGGTTGATGGCAAGTTGAATATGGGTCAGCAGTGCCTGGGGTGTATCAGGCACAGTATTGCCATGTGGGCAAGTGAGGGGATTGGCCTGCTCTGCTCTAGTCTGGAATGACTTCACCTTGAAAATTGTGTGTATTTTCAGATAGCAGGCATGGAGGCTAAAATGAGCTCTTCAAGTTTCTGCCCACTTTGCTGCTCACTAAAACTACAGGATTTTCTCTCTGCTTCGCAGGATCAGAAAGTTTCCAATACAACCATCTTAGCACCCTCTCTAGGGATATATGCAGTATGGTATGCACCCAAATCCTTGCTACCCTTTGCTGCTTTTTGTCAAAATTAACCCTTTTTACAGAATGGGTGTGATGTGCTGATGTTTTTTATAAACCTCTATAATCCCTGTACACTTGTATGATTCTCAGTGGAACTGTGACTGCATGCTATTTTACCCACATGCAATTCTACATTATCAACCTCTATAACTGTTAGAATCCCCTACCATGACAATTAAAAATGCTTCTGCCTTGCCAAGAGGAAGTTCTGGGTGCCTTGACAGTGAAAATGTGAAATACAGTCTGAATGAAATGGGATTTTTGTATGTGGCCATCTTGCAGGATCAGCCTTTAGAGGGATATCCAACTTTGCACATACAGTATTCTCTACAGCAAATGTACTTGCAAAGTTCCTCATATCCTTCTATCAAGAATAAACATTGCTGAAAGGTACTTACTGCCAATATCAAAATAATGGTTACAGTAGTTTCACGAATACAAGCCGCACGGATTATAAGCCGCACCCCCGGTGCCTCGACAATGTTGCTGTCTTTGTCAATAGATAAGCCGCACCCCGAATATTAGCCGCACTTTCGTTCGTCGCGAGAATCCGTGCGCAGCTTTCACAAATTGGCCAATTAGTAACAGGATCGCGGCATAGCGGGCTTTACTGGCTCGGGGCGGGGCCAGGCAGGCTCGGCCCGCTCATGGTTGCCGACGGGGCCGGGTGGCCCAGCTCAGCGCCATGGCTCGGCGGGGCTGGCCGGGTGGTACTGCCGCCGCCGCCGGGCTCGCTGGCCCCCCTCTCCCGTCAGCACCGCCCCGCTGCCGCGTTCCCTAGCCCCGCCGCCGGGCTCGCCGGCCGCCCCCTCCCGTCTGCACCGCCGCCGCGTTTCCTCGCCCTGGCCGGCACTGCAGGCCCCCGCACCGCCGGGCTCCCCCACGCTGCTGGCCCTGATTCTGCTGGGCTTCCCCCGCTGCCAGGCAGCCCCACCCGCCGGCCTTCCTGCTTCTGCCATGCTCCCCTGCACTGCTAGCCCCAGTTCTCCCGGGCTCCCCCGCCCTACTGACCCGGCTCTGCCGCCCCCCCTGCCCCGCCCTGCTGGCTCAGGCTCTGCCGCCCGCCCCCGACACTGCTGGCCCCGCCTCTGCCAGGCTTTCCCACCTCTGCCGGGGCCGGCCGGGTTCCAGCTTGGCTTGGGGCTGCCGCGGGCTCTCACTTCCGTGTTGGCAGCTTTTAGAATTTTGTTAATGTATTAGCCGCCCCGGAATATTAGCCGCACTTCCGGGTTTCCACCAAAATTTTGGTCAAATTGGTGCGGCTTGTATTCGTGAAATTACTGTACTTGAAAAAAGATGAAGGTTTCGCTCACAAAATGAGATCACATAGGATGTTCAAATTAGGACAAAGGCTTAATCTGGAGAATTGATGGACTAGAGAGGGTTTTGGTGCTTCAAGGCTGGGTGTAAAGCCAGGTAGCACAATGGTTTTGTGTTGAAATGAGGCAGTTGGGGTAAGCTCTGGTCAGAGACCCAGGTTGCAAAATTTGGGACCAAGGATTATGCACTATTTGCTCTTTGGAGGAAAAGTGTACAAAAAGGGGCACACAGAGCTCAGTCCCTGCTCAATCTAGTTTTGAAACATGAGACTTGACAGCATCTGGGTGACTAAATTCTTGTGACTCTTAGATATTGTTCTATCTGACTTTTTGGATTTCCATTTCCCCTGGCAGCTTGAGGTGCTTCTCTGCTTGAGTTCATCGCTTTTTCAGACTCAAGAGGATGGTGCAGCTTTGCACCATGTTTATGTCTGCACCTGATCTCCTCAGAATAGAAACTTCAGCTCTCTGGCAAGATTATGTTGCTCACAAAATGCTAATGGCAGCTACCACTTTTAATGCGACAACAGGGAAAGTGTCCTCCCAGGCTTTCATGTTTGCTTTCTTCTTTCATTTTTTCCCCATGATGTAATAGGGGTAACATTCATGTAAGAAGTTCAGTTTTAGTTCTTTCAGTCTCCCCCAGCACACTGCTCATGAAGGTATCTTACTGAATAGGTCAAGATGGACACAATTACTTCATCTGGTCCTGAAGCTGTGTGAGTATGACAAAATTTCACTGGAGCAGTGTGACAGCATGGTTGTGTGACTTGAGGTGATCAGAAAGGAGGGTGGAGCCATGGATTTTTGTCAAATAAGTGCTTTACATCAAACAAGTATTAGATAAAAGGCTGAAATCATCCAGGGGGACTGATGACTCATTCTAGGTGGCTGTTAACTCAGTGTGTTAACATTGAACAGATCACTACCTAAAGCACTTTAGTTTCTGATTCCATTTTGCTTAGCTTGGTCTGTGTTGAAAGCTGCTATGTACAGCCTATCACTTGGGGATTTTGTTGTGGAGGCCATAAACCTGTGCACCTTCTAGGTTTTAAATCCTTACCTATTTTATATGTTCCTTGATCTTTTCTGCCTAGCTTTGACAAAAATCTGTGTTACTGGTATATCTTTATGTAGGAACATTATTTGTAGTATTTTAAACATACAAAGTCTCAGCTCTTGTAAACTTACAAAACAGCACTGGGGCATAGGGATAAAGGGGAAAATAAGGAGCTTAGGCAAGAGGCCTTTACCTTAGTCCTGCTTCTGCCTGGTATCCTTGAGGAAGGCCGTTTCCTTATGGACTTTTCTTTATTCACCCATAAAAGATGACAATTCTTGCTCTACAGGAGTGTTGCAAGATTTAATTAGCACTGGAAACTCTTCAGTCCAAAAATATTGAAAGGGGGCATGAGGTGTGGGCCGTAGAGATTAAGGAAAAATTGTCCTGTTTCTTTTACATCTCTCTCCCCTTCATGTTCCTGCTCATCTATGACTCTGATTCAGGCTTCATTGGATGCAAAAGATACTTGTTAAAACAAGAAAGCTAATATTTTAAATAAAGCAAGTAGCATCTACTGAATCTCTGAGTTGAACTGGCTTATTGGGCAATTAAAGTAAGACAGTAAAGGTTACAAGTGGAACTCCACAGCTGGGAGTAAGAGTGGGGAGAGGAATGAGTTGGGAAAGAAAAGAGAAGGAGACAAGGTGGAGTTGGGCCTATCCTATGTTATCTAACCTCATCCTGGCTATAAAATATTAGACCTGGTCCAAACAGAGCAAAAAGATAATTCCAGACTTGACTCCTGCATGTTTCTTTCATCTTTTTCTACAGTGTGTTGGTCTTTAGCCATGGTCAGAGAGAAACACTGCATTAGATAAATCATGTGTCATGTTGGAAAGTATGAACAGATGTATAGACTACCAGACAAGTGAAATAATCTTTTCTCACTACTCAATACTGGTAGCCCAATGCCACACTTCTGGACAGACTAACCAGATAAAATGGAAAGAAAGGCAAGTGGAATACTAGAGGTCTATGAACTATGGATTAAGAGGGAACATTGGAATAATGGTGTTGGATAGACTCCTTTCAGCACATATGCTTCCCAGACAGTCCCCAGCCTGCAACATTTCAAGAGGCTTCTCCTTCTGTGATGTGGAATTCTGTGTATATCCCCCTTGAATTCAGTGAAGTTCCTGTTGGCCCATTTCTCCTTTAAAATGGCAGCATTGCCCTGAAGTCTGTCAGCTGTTCCCCCCCAGTTTTGGGTTATCTGCAGGCTTGATGAAGGTGCACTCCATCACTCACTCTAGGATTTGGCAAAGATGTTAAACAATTTATTTTTTCCAGTTTCCTATAATTAGGACCACCTTGTAGTCAGTACATTGATTTCCAGCAAGAATAGGTGCCAGTTAAAAAGTGTCTATTGTACTCCACGCAGGTGGCAGCTGTGGAAAAAACAAGAATCTTTTGCTACTTAACCAGCTTTATTAAAATCTGTGGAAAAATGGCTGACCAAAGTAATCAGTCTCTGTGGTGGCCTGGTAAACAGAACACATACACCCTGAATTGCATCTACACTATAAATTATACTTTCTTATCATATTACTTATTTAGCATTGCCAATTAGGGGGTAGTTTTCTTATATTACATCACTAAAGAGTGCACTGCTTGGTCAATTATCCCTGGGTGAACTGAAATACGATAGCTGATAGCCCGCATTTTTATGTTGTGACATTTATTTAATTTTGTGTGCATGTGTCTGTAGGCACATCGGGGTGGAAAGCCTCTAATGAGAACAGTTTGTTGATCCTCTGAATTTTGCATGTACTTGCTTGTTCTTATTAAGCAGGCACTCTGGTCTATGGAAACAATCGAAACCACCTTTCACATTTCCTTTGAACCAGAGCCTTGCTTTCAGCTGAGCATCCTCGTGTTGTAATACCTCATCATACGCACAGTAGGAAAAAGCACTCACACATTTCTCTCCCTCTGTGTGTATCCAGTGAAAATTTGCCAGGCACGTAATCATGCATGTGTCATTACAAGCTAGCAAAACCCATTTAGGCTGTCTTTATTTATTTTTAAACGAGGTGCTCCAAATGCGAGGCAGGGCCTGGGCAAGGAGCAAAGAGCAGTGCAGACATGGGAATGATCTGTGGAGTTCTGTGCTGGCTGGGAAGAGAGTTCCCCTTGGCATGGGCCAGCCTTGGTCAGAAAAATTAAAAAAAAATCTATATATCTATATATCTCCATATATATATGGAGCTCTGGAAGCCAGACAGCCACATTGAGCCAGTACAGGAACAGGACTCCTGCTGATAAGGGTCTAATCCCATCACCTGATACAGTGCCCTGGGAAGTCTGAGTTTCCAGAGACCAGTGTGAAGCCTCAAGGGCTTTCCAGGATCCTGGGACACTCATTGGGAAACAAGGAATTGCCTATGGGAACTCTAAGGTATCAGGAAAGGAAGGCATAGCACTTCTGCCAGCTAAGTGGATCCTAAGGGTTTGGTGTCTGCCTCCTCCCTGTCCTAAAATAAATGTATTGAAAAGCACATTTTCAATCTTGTTTCAAGGGCACAAAGAAAGCACTTTAATTCTTGTCAGAATGTGTAATGTACTGGGCCTGGAGACAATAAATATTTGTATCCTTAGGAATTATGAGCCATACTTAGTGGTAGTGATGAGTTTTACAAGGCAATCTAAGTAAGTAATGACTGAAACACAAGTGGATCAGGGATTGTATAAAAAATTTGGGCCTGATTCTGATCTCGCTGTCAGTTTATCTAGTAATGACAGCCTGAAATAAAAAAACCTGAAAGTTTTATGGTGTTATGGGGTGCTCTTACCCTTACTACTCCCACAGTCAATTGCAGGAGTACAAGGCAGTTTAAATACCATTTTTATTTTTCTGCATATTCTACTGAGTTTTTTTTCAAAATTGATTTTCACCCTTTAACTGTCAGGCACCAGAACTATTCTGTATTGTGTTGCTTTTCTGTAACAAGGGAATGACTTTGTTCCCTGGAGAGATCTGTCTGTAGAGTTGGTTAGATAAGATTTAAAAAATAATTAGGTTCTTAAATAGAATTGAAAACCAGTTCTGAACTACTGTGTGCTTGATTTTATCTCAACTATTTAAATAATGTATTTAAATACAATTTCTAAAATGATAATGGCAGCAAATTTGGAGTCTCTGGTGGGTTTCACCTGCTTGGTGCTGATATATTTGGGTGCATGTAAGAACAGCTTCACCACTGTGCTGTACCTGTGCTTTACATGGCATAAAGGATTAGATGTGCTAGAGGTTTTCACCTCTGTGCAAGCTGTTGAAGATTTCTGCTACAGCTATGAAATGTTGTCCCTTTCAACAAGTGTGACTACACGGCCCAGAGACAACATTCCCAGAAGCAGGAATTTTGGTTTGGTCCAGTTCACTGGCATAGTTGAGGATAAAAAGAAGTAATGAGTTTTGTGTACTTTTAATTTGGGTAATATGGAGTTTTTCGGTTTTTCATTACTCAGCCTCACTCCAGGAACAATTTATCCATTTCTTTATTTATGGTTAGATTGACCTCTACTTAATCTTTGGCTTGTGATCCCTAAAGTCTCTAATCTTTTTTGTCCTCTGCTTAGCTCTGTTATCACAAGGTCTTTGAAATCTGGCCTCTGAATTCATCTGGGCTGCACTTGCAGCTCTGGGTGATGATGGTGGTAGTGGTGTCATTGATTAGCTGCAGGCTTCTCTATCTGAACTCAGCTAATAAGAATTTCTCAATTTCAGCAGATGTCTCTGCTCCACTGCCAAGTGGGGAGTTTTTGGACTAGTGATGTGAAAGTCTAGAAACTTGCCACTTAGTTCACCACCTGGGGAGCCTCTCTGATGGTATTAGAGCAGTTCAACAGAATGCAATTTTATGAAATGCTGTATGTTCTCTTTTTGTCCTATTAGTCTGAAAAATGCTTTTAAAGTCCAAAAAAAAAAAATAAAATGGATAGACATACAAATGCAGGCATTAAAAATATCTCTTCATGTATGCTTATCTGCATATGTGCATCCTCGCTAATACAGAAGCATTACCATTACTACAGAGTGGTTAGATGAAGTACTAAACCCTGTGCAGTCCAGATTCCTGATCCCCAGGTGCAGAATCTGTCACCTTCCCTTGTTGAACTTCATATGGTTGGTGATTGCCCAGCCCTCTAATTTGTCGAGGTCTCTCTGCAAGGCCTCCTTATTTTTGAGGGAGTAACAGCTCCTCCCAGTTTTGAATCACCCAGGAACTTGCTTAGCACCCCTTCCATTTCTGTTTCCAAGTCATTTATGAAGGTGTTGAAGAGGACTGGGATGAGAATGGAGCCCTGTGGAACCCCACGAGTGACAGGTCACCAGTCTGATGTCACCTCATTCACTGTAACCCTCTGCACTTTACATGTGAGTCTGTGGCTCACCCATGGCATGATGTGTTTATCCAGCTCTGGGGTGGATCTTCTGTCCAGAGGATCCTGTGATAGGCAGTATTGAAAGTGTTATTGAAATCCAGAAGGATTACATCCACTGGCTTCCCTTCATCAGCTAGGTGGGTTAAATTGTCATAAAAAGAAATCAGGTTGTATTAGCAGGACCTTCCTCTCATGAAACCATTCTGGCTGTGACCAGGGGCTATGTTGTCCTAGAGATTTTTTTCAATACCTCCCAGAATAATCTTCTCCATAACTTTACCAGGAAATGAAGTGAGACTAAGAAGCCTGTACTTTCTGAGGTCCTCCTTTTGTCTTTGAAAATTGGGGCAATCCCAGCTTGGGAAACCAGCTGGGACCTCTCTAGAATCTCAAGACCGCTCAGCAGTGTCAAAGCCAGAGAATAAAAAAGATGCTACCATTGCCCTGAGGCAAAAAAAGCTGCAGGAGAGTGGTGGTACTGCCACAAATGCAGAGATCAGGCACGGAGGGGAGGTCTGGATTTAGGAACTGCTGAGCATTCTCTGTGGTTGAAATGGCTTAACCTTTATGTTCCCAGGTCTCCAGCTGAATTATTTGAGGCTTGCCTTGTCTCCTTTTTGAGGAAGAGAAACCCAGCCTAGAGGTCTTCTGTATCAAATTTAATTCAAAGGGTGAGACAAAATAAATGCAAAACTGAGGACCACGGGGTGAAACTAAAATATGCACCATGCAGAAATCTCAAGTCGAGGGAAATTAATTCTGCCTTGGGATTCAAGATTAGGATTTTGCTTTCTGAAATGTTTCTAAGATTGGGCATAGGGATTCCTAGATCCACACAAATAGGAAAAGGGCATGTGGTACAAACATCAAGGTGCAGTACAGTGGGGCATTTACTTCAGTTTTAAATACTCTTCTAGGCAATAACAGGCGATGTGCTGAAAATATGGCCTGACATAAGGATCCTTTCATTTTATAAGCCCACTTGAAGTTTCCATCTTTATAGTGTACTTTAAAAGAAGCAGTAATCTTAATCCCTACAATCTTGACCTCAAATTACATTTTAGTGTTTACTCTGTAGCAGAAGAGATGTGATGCAGATGGCATTACCTCATGTAAATCCTTATGGCAAATTATGTTCCTTTGCTACATGCACACTAACTCTGGAAAGTGCACAATACCTCTTTTAGTGCTTGAAAAAAAAGTCTGAAATCTGAGATAGGAAACCAGATAGGCCAAGAACACCTATATTTTATGGAAATCTCACAGTGAGCATGTATTGGGCTAGATCTTTAGACAATATAAGACTGGTGAAACTGAGATACAGCCTTTTCTTTTGTGGTTAGCAGTGCTGGATTATTACTCAGGAAATGAAGGCTGAGCTGTGAATTCTGCAGCAAGCATGATGCAGCTGTGGGCAATCCAGAGCTGCCTTGGTTTCTGTGTGCAAAATGTAGCCAGCTTACTTCCCTGGCTTACCTGGGCACACCTGTGTGTGCTGCTATGGCAGCAGGATCAGTAGGGGTGTCCACAAAGATCACACACATCTGGTTAAGGGTTGGTATTTTTATCTTCTGTCATATTTGAGACCTGCTTTGTAGCTTTCACTTTGGTCTAGGACTGCCTTAGTACAAAATCCTAGGAACTCCTGGTTATCTGGAGGAAAACAAACCTGTTGAAAATTAACTTTTTTTTTTTTTTTTTTTTTTTTTTTTTTTGTAAGTAAGGAGTGCTTTTGATGGAAAACACCAAACCTTGGTCAAATAAGAAAAATAACCTCTTTGAGGCAAGCCTCTTTCCCATAAATTGAAACCTCTGAATGAAGTGCCTGCCAAAGAATGCTCTCTTCCTGGAACACAGGGAGCAGAAAGCCAGCAACTTGCTTTGAATGTGTTGAACCAAATTTTAACAGCTATATCTACTTCTAGACTGACCCCGAGCCTGGCTTTTTTCTTTTCCTCACAAATGCTACTACTGCTTCTTCCAATTCATTGGTGTATCCCTTAAGGATTGCACATAAACTTGGAGATTTCTGGAAGAAAATATCTTGAATATGAAGCTGATCATAAAGCTACCAAAACCCTAATAATACTCCCTGCCCATTCTTGTGGTATAAAAATATAACTAATGTTAGTCCAGTGAACAGCAAGTGAGACCCTGGAGGGCTCTCTGGAAGTCTGTTTTGGCTATAGTATTACTTTTCCCTGTTTAACTTTGTAAACCTGTAATTGGCAATAAAGGAGACCGCACTTTTGCTTTTTTAACTAATATTTATTTAAACCTTACCATAAGGTGCACATAGTGGTCTCTTTTGTTTCCAGCAGCATAAAATTCATAAGCAGAGACCAATTTATCATTCAAAAAATTATTTTGTATTTTTAACCTAAAATGTCCAGCTTCACAATGTGTTTTTAAGAGACCCAGCCAGCTTCACAACGTGTTTTTAGGAGACCTAGCCAGCTTTTTCTCACAGCCTTTCAGTGCTCTCTTGAATATGGGGGCTACTGTGTGGGATCTCATACTGGAAGTAGAGATCCCCTTGGAAAAAGACAGAGACCTGTTCTCAAGACTTATACCTGCGTAGGTGTCAGCCAGGCAGAGCTGCCTGCTCTTGACTGTGCTGCTATGAATCTGAAGTTACTTAAAATGTTTATTTTAAATGTGCAGCTACTTCCATACAAATATAGACTGAGCAGAGCACAGTGTTTGAGGCAATGTGTCTGTATATCCTGATAATGCGTGCTTGCTGTTTTCTCTTTGTAGCTAGCAGGGATTTTGCATTTTATTTTCAGAGAAGCAGCAAGAAGCTAGCTCTTCTAGGGTAAATTAAATAGGAAAAGAGACACCGAACTGGAAAAACAAAGGGTAAACATTTCTGTGGAGATATAGACAACACTGGTAGTGAAGAGTATTATTTACAGTGAAAGTGAAAGCTTTTAATATTTCAAGTTATCTGTTTTCTGTTGGAGAACAATCATGTCTTCCGGTTCCAGTTTTAATTTTAAAAATCATATTTTCTGGTAAAAGGTTCATACACATGGAATGTAGGTTTGCCTGTGTTTCAATGTTTGTGGTGAGTAGTTTTCACATAATCCACTCATCCAGGATGCATATTCTTTTAATTATACTGAATCTTGCCTAGTATGCAGTGCTAATGCTATACAAAAATGACAGTCATTTAAAGTAGAAAACACACCAGAATCCAGCATGATAAACTAGGCAAAGAACCCTGGTGTGCTTACCATGTTTTATACACTTTTTAAAGCACCCTAAACTGTATTTTTTCAAAGCTGGGACATTAGACTAGATTCATCTTTAGTTTGACCCTGTTACAAGAGTTCTTATGTTTCATGTTACGAAGAGAAGAACATCTGGAAATAAAAGCTTTGTCTGAGGCTGGGCTGAGATTCTTGGTTGCCTTTTAAGAAAAATATCATGTTGATTGCTTTCATCATATAAATATGAACAACAGGAAAAATCTGTCAGCATTTGGTGAGATGTTGTGTCATAGCAGATAAAGTTTTTCTCAGCTCTGATTTCAGACTTTAATAGTGAAACCATCTGTTGAGGAGCCCATTTGTTTTGTTTTATTTATCACAGCGGATTATCTCTTCAGATAATATTTCATGAGATCCAAGGAAAAAGCAGTGATAGATTTGGCTGCCTAATTCATCAGCTAAAAGGAAGAACATGCTCCTTTGTTGTCTTACAAGTGTCATTTAGGAGACTTGGACCATCACTGGAGCAGAAACCCAAGGGAGAATAATGACTGCCTCCTTAGCTGGCACTGGCTCTCTGGGACACAACTAAAGACTTCCAGAGGCAAAATATGAGGTTGGGATGTGATAAAGGGCCAAAGCAGCCTGGCTGAGCAGGCTCCCACGAGCTGTGGGTAGCACACCGTGGAAGCCATTGCATTACATAATGGGAAGAACTCTGGTTTACACACAGAATATTGCTGCACTCTGTAATCATCCCCTTCTTGTCCGAGTTCAGTGGCAGCTTTGAACTTGCTGATTGCTTTGGCAGGAGTAAATAGGAGAGAAAAGAAGGGATTACAGAGCAACTCCAGCATTATGGTGGTAAGCAGCTTTCCCAGTTGTGAGAGGCTGACATTCCTCTAACATCTGGAGATCATCCCTCACATCTGGTGGCTGCTGACTCTTCTCCACTGTAGCAGCATTTCCTCAGCTCCTTGGCACAGCAGGTGCTCCCAGCAGGAGTCCACCCATCTGCTAGCTGTGTCCCACTGGCTCTCTGGCTGCACAGGAGGGACAGGGCAGACAGAAGGGGTCTGCTGACACAAATTCTGTGGCTGTGAGCACTGGGCAGGGACCATGCAAGGGCTGATGGTGCTCAGGTCATGTTGGCTCAGAGGTCTGCCCTCCAAGATGGTGCCAGTGCATCCCCCCTGCCACCAAGGGACAGCATGGGAGTGATCCCTTGGCTCTGTGGAGTTTACTCAGAAGACAATTTTCTGTCACTCTTGAAGTGCCTGCATGTGCAATGTCGACAAATTTATTTAGGGTCTATTTGGTAGCTCATGATACAATCAAAGTGATGCAAGCAGGGTGGAGTTGTGTAAGAAACTCTTCTCTTAATCCATTACAGGTGTCATCAACAAAATATTTCCATGAACCAGAGCAACAAGGCAAGGACCTACATGGCTGGAAATGCTGAGATGGGCAGGATTCCCCAGGGATGACAGGCAAGGGTGTCCCATTGTTCTGCAGAGGCAAGTCCTGAAGTAACTCAGAAAGAGAACATCTCCCACTGTCTCAGCCACTGCAGTGAATGTTCTAGCTCTTGCCCACGTGAATGAAGTGTTAGTGGATGACAGCACCAGGTTGGCAAGTTTTTCTCTCAGGCAAAACCGAGTTGAGAGAATCCAGAGAGGCACAGAGTCCCTCCCTGGCAGCAGGTGTTTTTAGATGACTTCCTGCCCTGGAAGGCTCTTTCTGTTGAAATTGTCACCAGTTTAATGAAGGGCAGGACCACATTTCTGAGAGGCAGCTTCTACTGAAACACATTTTTGTGTCCCCCAGCATTTTTTTTGTCTCTGCTATGATTCTCTTAATCCTCTGATTTAAATGTTCAAGTGTAGCTTCTCTTTCTCTTGGGTTTGCCCAACATGAAGTTTTTAATTGACATCTGCCCCTTTGACTAACCTAGTCCTTGTTCCAAGTGCTTGAGTGATACATTACGGAATTTCAGTGTTTCAGACAGAAACATTTTCATACTGTTTATCTCTGTTTTCTATTTTTTTCACTTGCGTGCCATTCTCTTCTATTTATTTTAGCTATTGTCAGGCACCACAATTTTGGTATAACTGATATTCAGTAGTTTTCTGATCCAAGGCTTTAAGTCATATATTACTCCATGGGATTAGCCCTGCAAGAAACCGCACAGTCCTGGATTAGACATTAAGAATATGTATCATGTTTTAAAAATTCATTTATGCAACTATTGGGTAAAATTAGACTCAGACAAGCTGTTCTTGTCACAAACCCATGAAAGTTCTCAAGGCCTTCCCCCTTAACCAGAGTTATTTGCCTGCAGGCATGAAGTTTCCACAATAGTAGAATGGGAAAAACTCTTCCGTGGTCAGTTAGTAACGTGTAGTTTTGCGAGCGGGTTACGACGTTGGTTATCACCACATTATATTATTAGCAACACTGCAGAAACACACGAGTAGGTCCAAGTAGCTTTTGTTGGTGTCGTACTTCTGCATTGACAATAAACTTCTGGGCTCCAGTGTCAGATGTCTTCTGTCCCATGGGGAACCCAGACAGCAAGTCCCAGACATCTGGACAGCATCCTCGTGGAAGAGATAGTCTCTATGGGTGTGTAATGGAGCCTGTGCAGGGCACGAAAGTGGTTCCAGATTGAAGGATGAGAAATGCATGTTCCTGGGAAACGATACCACAGCGCTCAAGTGCAGAGACAGCAGCTAGAAAGGGACCGTAATTTTACAGTCTGTGCTGTCAATTATAATTCACAGCATGTTCCACAATGTCACACACATAAAAAGACTCAGAGGCTCCTGAGAGATTTCAGTTTCTTGCTGCTCAAAAGAATGCTTTCCTTCTTCTTATTCCTGGAATTATTTGCCTTTGGAAAGGCTATAAACATGCTAATATTTGCAGGTTGAAAAAATGAAAGGTTCTCTACCTGAGTGACTAGAATTTCTTGCTATGTTGTAATATAATTTGGAATTTAGGTCCAGATCCACAGATATTTAAATCTCTAAACAGGCACAATTCCTTCTGCAGCTCCATTGTGGAGATAGTTACGATGATGAGAGTTTCCTCAGACTAATGAACCAACAAGCAGTAGAGAGGCAGTGAAAGAGATTCAGCTACAAGAGAAATTATGCAGTCAAGTGGCCTAAGCTTAGATATGTGTCTGGAGTCCCTTTCCCAATGGTTCTTCAGTCACAATTTAATGTGCACTGGGATCCTTGGCCCTGTGAGCTGCACAGACTCTGCAATTGCCTCTTTCTTAATGGGCTGTTGTAGAAAGGGGCCTATTCAAGATTAAAGAAAAAAAATTATATTATATATGCATGTTGAATTCAGTGGCTGTAAAACATGTCTGAATCACAGTCCTGAAGACAAAAATCCTCTGCTTTTCCACAGGAATGCTCCAGTTCTTCTGTGCTGCCCTACAGAGTTGTGGCAGTCCAAACCTGAAAGGAAAAACACTGGAGAAATTGAAGTTGCAATGTGTATGTCTGTTTAATCATCATTTACATCCCTGGTGAGAGCGTCAGCAAAAATAAATACCACAATTGGTATCTTTGCCTATTTAATTTATATAGTTATTCACTGTACAGGAAACAAGACCATTGAACTTATAGTTCAGTAATCAAAGAGCATTCAGTGATAGCCATTCTCAGGACCATTTTACATCTTTCAAAGCTAATCTTGCAATATGACAAGAAGCAGTTGTGGAAGGAAACCCTGACTTTGTTTCCTCTAAAGTGTAATCTGTTCACATGGCTGCTGCTTTAACAGGGTACCTGCTAAGGGTCTCCCCCTATTAAACTGGTAGGGAGAATAAACTTTAAATAGCTTTGATTTTTAAGGCATTATTAAGAGGAAGAGGTCAAGGATACACGGGTCTGATTTTCCTCTTGCGCTGTGAAAATCAGTCTCAAACTCACTCCCACCTTTTCTGCTCACCTTTTAATGTTCTGTATCTGTACCCACAGAGAACTGTTGGGAAAAAAACTGTTTCTGCTGAAGGAAATAGAATGTACAGCTGCAAAGCACTACTGTGCCTATCCTATTCTGCATCTTACATTTTCTCATGATGGTGAATCACAATCCTTTACTCATAATGACAGTAATTTGTTGTTGTGGAAAGTAGAAGAGTGGCTTCAATTCAACATGCTGTCTTAATTTTGAAGAAAATACAAGCTGCAAAGTACAAAGAAATAAGTAATACTTGTTAATAGGATAATTAGAAAATCCTGTAAGAAGAGCAGTGAGGAACATCTGAAAAAATAGTGGAATTTAGCATTCACTTGGCAAACTTTATTTCATATAAAATTCTCTTGTTAAGAGTTTCAGCTTCAGAAAGGAGAGCTAGGCAGTTTTTCTGTGACACTGTTATGTTATAAAATAAATTATATGCTTAAGTATTTACATTGTAATAAAAGGTGTTGATACTAATTAATATTTTATTAATATTTGACCATTACCTGTACATAACAACAATTTGTGGAGTATGGCCTTGCAAGGTAAATATGAAGATCTGTAGACCTTTCTCTCTTCTTATTTCTATTTGTAAACTGTAAATAGTTTATTTTTTCTGATTTGTATCACTGTCAGAGAGATGTAAAGCTGTTCTGAAACAAGTCAATCTCCATGGAAATCAAAGGGGATCTCCCCACGAATTTCAGTGGAAACTGGACTGGTCTTGCAGTGATAAGGGGATAGGTGCATTTCATTGTGTTAAAAAGATCCCTTAATGATACTTTGCTGGCAGAATAATCTTAGGATCACAGCATAGTTTGGGTTGGAAGGGACTCCTTAAAGTCCTACCACTGAATCAGCTGCATCAAAGACTGGTCTTCAGTGGGAGATGTTTAATGAAGAAAAGGTAGAAGCTTAGATAGTATTTGTTGTATTTTATTGTACAAAGCCACCTGTAAGTCTCTTTAAACTCAATACAGATAAACAGTGCTAAAATCCATATATTTTACTAAGATTTCTGTGGACTTGTTTGATTTGGTACATATGTGCATTAGAAATTTATTTTCCTTAATGTAGTAGAAAAACATACAGTGGAATTAAACTCAGTAGCAGTGTCTGTTCCTGCTCCATCGGTACATAAGAACAAGAAATGACTGTTCATGTCTATACCAATGAATTATAAATGGGGTTTATGACTTATCTTTTTTCTTTTTCTCCCAAAATTTCTTTCCCAAATTCTTTTATCACTGGCCACGGTTAGACTTCGCAAATTTCACCTGGTTTTTTCTTCATTGAATTCTTTAAGGTTGAAATAAAAACCTTAGATTTTTCAGCATTTACAGATGTTACACTACCTCAGTCAGGGCAGAAGCTTTGTCCTCTTGCAGCACCACAGTCGTCTCTTCTGCTAGTTCAGTTCCTTCTATCTCCACCATTCACTCATTGCCATAGAAGTGCTCCACACACCAAAGTGAGTGGGCAATCTCAGCTGAAATTACTTGAAATAGCCAAAATATCTCCTTAGTAAACCCTCTTTAATTTAACTCAGTCAGGCTTATAAAAACCTAAATTACACTCACATAGAGACAAAAAAAAAATTAAATTTTACTTCTTCATGTAATTCTTTACATTTACGGTTGTTCGGTATTTTTTTGTTGGCTATTTCCCCCCCGCCACTCTTGGTTGATACAATTTAGCTTTGAAGCAGAACATGAACAACTCAGAACTCTTGGAGATGCTGATTTCTTAAAGAGATCAGAAGCTATAGCCAAGTATGGTCCCCCTTTGTCCATATCAAAAGGTTGGAAGTCTGACAACACTTGGGACTACATACAAAAGCAATGGAGGATCCAGAAAAATACAGAAGGTGAGAGCTTGCCGGAGAAGGGAACAGGTTTGGATTTTTGGTTACTTTTGTATTTAGTAACTATCATAACTTGGTTTAAATAAATAAATAAATAAATAAATAAATAAATAAACAAACAAATAAATGAATAAATAACTTTCTGTAGGCCCCACTCTGCTGCAAGGGCTGCTGAGGGTCTGGGAGCAGTCTCTGGCTAAATGAACTGGAGAGCACAGTGGGAGCAAAAAGGCCAACCTGGCCTTTCAATGCTTTATTTCCTCAGTGCAGTTCATAAACAGCATGTGCAGCTAATGGTTCTGTGAATATATACTGATGAATGAAAAATTCAATGACCTGACTAATTTCTCAGCTTTTTACCTACTGAAGTGGGGAGTTTTTCCCTTTCTTGGCTCCTGGGATGGATTTGCCATTATTCACTTGAAGGTGTGTTTGTGACTTTGCAGCATTGACATCACTGTTCCCTTGTTCCCCTTCACCACTGGGTAAATGATTTTTGTGCCCCTCTCAGTGGAGTAGGAACAATGTTTGCACCTCAGAACAAATGTTTCTGGTGATATAAACAATGCCATTCTTAATCTTACACATAAACTTAAATAATGTGCATGTGTAAGATTAAGCTACTTTTTAATTACATTGGTGAATTGCTCTTGAGTTATGAGGCAGTGCTACAGGAAGCAGTTTTATAAACCTGATTTTATAATTTTTGTGTTTTCCTATGTTATGTAAACAGATGAGTGTACAAAGTGTCTACAGAAGCCTCAATAGATATTTTGTATTGCAAGAATACACCTTACTGTCTACTGTAACAAAACATTTATAGATAGACTGGCTAATGGAGAGACAAGGTGTGTGTGAACTGCCTTGAATCCCAAGAATTCAACAGCAGAGCATCTGGAGATAACTTCCTTAAGCTTTGTGCTGCCTGTTGGAGACCTCTGTGCTGGCATGGAGAGTGTTTTAGGAGCTGTCTTGCCTGCCCTTGGCTGCTTTATCCATTACTGCACAGTAAGACCCCAGGAGAGGCAGAGCTAGGAGGGAGCAATTTTCACCAGGCACTTTTTGGCATGTGATCTGTGAGCTGAGAAGGGAGCCAGGCGGATTAGCCCTCATCACCTTGCCTTGTTAGCAGAGACCAAGCACCCCATGGCCTGTGTGAAGGTGTCAGGGGCTCTGTGCCCATCCCACACTGCAGATTTCTGCAGCTCCTTAGCAGCATCTAGCAGCAGGGGGAGGTCTAAGCCAAGCAGCCCTGGTTGGGAGCCTGGCAAGGAAGCTGAGACAAGCGGCCACACAATGTGAGAGAGACGTGGCCGGAAAAGCTTAAGCAAGTTTCTTGAAAAAAAAAAAAAAAGAAAAAAAAAGAAAAACAAAGAAAGTGAATAGATGCAAGGAGAGAGGCTGGGTAGCCAAAAAACAAAAGCAGCCAGAAAGCTAAATACATGCAGCTGAAGAACTTTAAAAATTCAGGAGGAAGACATGAGAGGTGGCCAGAACAGCATTAACAAAACAGACTCTCCCTTTCCCTTCCCTGATCATCTTTCATTCCACTACATCCTTCTCTTCAGCTCTTGGCTCCTCATCCACTCCTCCTCCCTCCTCCTGAACATTGTGGAGAAGGGCAGCCTCAAAAACTATCAGCTCAGCTTTGCACAGCAATATGAGAGTGATACAATGGCCAGACTGATGTGTGAATTTAGGAAAACAATACAATAAACCAAGAATTAAGATACTTCTGAAAAAAATGGAGGGATTTTGCCATTCAATGCATAAATATTTTTCTCTTAAGGAAAGGGCAATTACAAGTACTTGTGACAGACTGTTGTGATTGTCTTGGCTTGTGAATGAGGTGTTGTGTGTCCTGTTCTTGAGCAGTCACTTTGTGCATCTAGGACAACCTTCCTGAACAAAGTCAGTTGAAATATGGTGCCTTGTAATCAGACATTGAGGAATGTGCCCTGATAGTCACACAATCTACACAAAGTTGTGTGATGGCAAAAGAAGACAAGGAAAGTGTATTTGTTCATCTGCAACATTTAGAATTTTGTTTGTTTGTTTTTTCCTTTTTGTTTGTTCTCACACAAATAGTTCAAAAGAGGAAGAGTTTTGATACTGTAGCAAATAGTTGAATAGGAAAATGACATTTTCACAGGGATTCCATTCTAAAGAAATCCTTTCCAAATCCAGTAGAACAGATTCTGGCAGGTAAGAGGAATTTCTGGCAGAGGATAGGTATTTCTGGAGGCATTGCTAGTGAAGACATTGGTTTGATTGAAAATGCATCATCTTACTCCTTTCAGTTATTTTGCTGTTTCTATCACAGTTGTGTGGAACAGGCTCTGTTGTGCCCTGCACATCGCAGGCTCAGAGGATCCTTATTCTGTCCCTGGAGATCACAGTCCAGATAGTGGACTTGTATAAAAAGCAGAGATAGTACTACAAGGTAAATACAAAACTTTTACTCCTTGACTTTGGAATGAATGTGGGATTGGGTTTCCCAAACACAAGGAATATTAGTAGCAGTGTTGAGAAATGTGTGCAGACCTTCAATGCCAGGAGCCAGGTTTCTTGCATTAACCAAAAAAGTTTTTTCCTTGCTGGGCTTTCCTTAGATAGTGGAAACTTAAATTGGTCAAGAGCTTTATAGGAATATAATAGAGACTAAACTCAGACATTGCATTTTGTTTTATTCCTAAGACCCTCAGGAAGCTGAGAAACTCCCTGTGCTGGTGAGCAGCTGTGTGTGCCACACTTGGCAGCATCAGGGCTTGGAGTGTTTTGTGACTGTGCAGGTCCAATATCTGCATTTTGGGTATGTGCAAATCTGACTTGTGTCCTTTTTTCTGGAGTGGGTAGTACTCAAGTGTATATCTGTATTTTAGAGTCAGTGGAAGTGTCAGTCCGGGTTGCCTGATTTCCAGGGGAACTTTGCTCAGCACAGCCCATCTGTGCTGGCATGGGCTCATTGGAGGTCTTTTGGGGATCCTAATGAATGAGGCTGCAGGTTCACCTATTCTGAACAGGCTCAGGCTCTTCCCAGCATTCCTAGATTTGTTCAGACACTGTGTGTTATCTGGGAAGTCTTCTAGGCTTTTTTCTTGCTTTTGATTTGGAAACAACATGTCTTGCATGTATCAAATTCAGAAGAGTTTTTCGGCAGCTAATTGTTATACACCATTTTGTGCATATCGCCTCAAAGCTAAACTAATTTGAAGCGTTCAAGAATTTTCCATTTTGAGAAAATATGGATGTTGTCTTGTATTCCTTTCATAGATGTTCATTATTCCCAGACACAGAGCAGAGTACGGATAAATTCACCTTAATTTTTATTCCACAGTTCTGCAAAACTTGTTTTTCTCCCTCAGTTCTGTGTGAAGAGGACTATTGTTTCCATGTGAAAGATCATGTAAAAGATGTCAGATCTCTCCTGCCCCATTCCATATAAAATCCCCCTATAACAGTCCTTGTGGCCTTGTGCCTGGTTGGACTTTCTGAAGATATTAGGGGTGACAAGTGAGGGGACTGGTAGGTAGACTGCAGATGGGCAAGGCAACAACACAGCCTTGGAGAAGAAACAGAACAGGAAAATGTGTTACTAAAGTTCTTGTGGCAGAGCAGTGCTGTGCAAGGTGAATATCTCTGCTGGGATGCAGATGTTACCATCTCCTGAATGAGATGTAAAACCAGATACACCCCATTTGTGGTTGTAGGTGTCACATGGGACCTTTTGCAAGAGCTAGGATTAAGATCTCAGAATGCCAGCCAAGTCCAACTCTGGTAGTTGAATTTTGCCTATCTAAATTTTACAACAGTTTAATTTGGAAGACTTTGCTTCCCCTTCTGCAAACACAGCTGTGTAGAGTTGCTGGAGCAGAATGCCTGCTGCTTTCCACCTGAGAGTGTGTTTCAGGACTGCCTGTACTGACCCATGAACACACAGCCAGTGGAGCACTTGGAGTCACTCATGATGACACTTTCTATAAATGCATTTTGGGCATTGTGTTTGCATGCATACAGACAGGTATGTGCACAGACATCTTCTTCTACATATATTTCCTTTGGCTCCTCTATATGAATTATTAATGTATGGGTACATGGAAGATAACCTAATTGGCACAAAATATGTTTTAGCCAGAATGGTTGCTTTGTTTTGTTTTAGTATATAAAATGTGTAAGAGTATTTACCATCAGAATTCATTGCATAATAACACAAAAATTAGCATAGCAGTGAGTACCCTAGCTAGGTTTTAATCCTTTCGCACTTTCAGCTAATAGCTGGTATTGCCAGGAATAGCAGGGTGTTAGCCAGTGTTAAATCATGATAATAGGCAATATCACCACAGGTCTTGAGCATTAAATGCATGAGGTACTAAGCAGTCCCCAAGCTCTGCAGAGTGAGCTGAGAACAGGATTATAAATTGTAAGTCAATTGGTTAGTCTTTAGCAGCTGTAACTGTGGTCTGGACAGAACACACTGGAAGTGGCTCACATATGTGTTAATGATAATTATGATTAACTTCAGCGTAGCAGTTTTCATTGCAAAGACTCCCACAGTGCTTTACTTCTCACAGTGCAGCATTGCTGACACACATCCATCCCCACAGCAGATGACAGAAAATGAGCAGCATAAAACCCAGAAGGAGATGAATGGGAATCTTTGGCCCATGACACTGGAACAGTCTCATGGGCTCGTGGAAAGCAACAAGGAAGTTTTCATTTTCACATGATTCTGGGTTTTGAGGGCAGAGTTTAAAGCCCCTCACTCAATAAACTGCCTACTAGTAAAACACAGCTACCACAGAAGGGTGCAGGACTTGCTCTGCTCTGCCAATATTCAAACCTTATGGTTCCAGGATGTCTGTTCAGACATCAGGTTTAGACCACTAACATTATTCTCTCTGGCAACAGCTGCACTGAACTTTAACAGGCAGCTCAAGAGCTGCATAAAACAGTGACATCATGACCTTACCTTGTGTCATCCTAGAAAAATCTCAAGTACAACTCAGTTATTGCAGCAAGCATTTTTGTTCCAGCGGCTCATCATGCTGCAGGCAATTGATGTAAGGGAGAGACAACACTTTACAAAATCAGAGCTCAAAGAACTTTTGGGAATGAATTGAATTTATTTTGCTAGTGCACCCCTATGGTGAAATTATTCATTCCTATATTCACCCAAAAATATTTCAATATGGCTCCTTAAGATAATACTAATTTTTAAAAAATACTGTATAAGAGAAATCTACTTTTTTTTTTTAAAATTATGGATAAAACCAAGCAAAACCTCCTTGAACTCCAGTTATTATTATTTAACATGTACATTTCTTGCAGATAATATTCTTTGTTATGCTTTTCTGTATTGTGCCTTTCTCTTTCCTCAATCATTCAATGTTCTACATTAACATATGTTCCTCAGATCCTCTTATAACTTCCCCTTTCAGCTTTCTATCTACTGATACTTGGCTTTATGAATACTCTATTAGAATGCATTTTAAAGAACATACTTTAAGTTTTGCTGATGGCAGCAACCTTCCCTCATCCATCTGCCTTCAAAATTACTTTACTTACTTGAGGGAAAGATTCTAAAATAATGTTCAGTGGTTATGATGAAAAGTGCCTGAAAAGACTTTGTCTGATTTTATTGTAAAAGGCTGTGCAAATTTTATCTGCATTTATGGTATCAGGTAAAATGTCTTCATAATGACAATCAGAAATACTGACAATAACAAATAGCAGCCTGATAATATACCAGGATCAAGAGCTTAGGGAAGAATAAGTCCAATCTTAACAGATATATAATAGCAGGTGAATTTTCTAAATTCTGTCTCAGACATTATATTGAAGTTTCTGACAGAATAAGTTACAGTAAATTCACGAATACAAGCCGCACTGACTATAAGCCGCATCTCTGGGTGTTGGCAAATATTTCGGTTTTTGTCCATAGATAAGCCGCACACGAATATAAGCCGCTCTGTCGTTTGCAGCGAGGACCTGCGTGCAATTAGTAACAGAACCGCGGCAGGGCGGGGTTTACTGGCTGAGCTAAGGCTGTGCAGGCTCGGCCCGCTAGGGGCCACTGACGGGGCCAGGTGGCCCAGCACGGTGCTGCCGCTCGGGGCCGGCCGCCGCTGCCACTGGGCTCGGTCACCCCGGGTCGGCGCTGCCCCGCGGTGGCAGGCAGGGACGGAGCTTCCCCTGCTCCTACGGCAGCGGTGGCGGGCGGGGACAAAGCACCCCGTCGGCTCCCCGAGCCGCAGCAATGGCTGCGCAGGGCTCCCGTCGGCTCCCCGGGCCACAGCAATGGCTTGCGCGGGGCTCCTGTCGGCTCCCTGGGCCACAGCAATGGCTTGCGCGGGGCTCCTGTCAGCTCCCCGAGCCGCAGCAATGGCGGCGCGCGCTTCCCCCCCATCCCCGGGCCGCAGCAATGGCGGCGCGCTCTTCCCCCCCCCTCCCCGAGCCGCAGCAATGGCGGCGCCGGCTTCCCCCCCCCTCCGCGGGCCGCGGTAGGGGCGGCCCGGGTCCCCCCTCTCCTCCCCGGGCCGTGGCAATGGCGGCGCCGGGCCCCCCCCCGTCTCTCCCCTGGGCTGTGGCAGAGGAGGAAAGAGAGCTCTCCCGCCTCTCTCCCCGCCCCCCGTGCTGCCTACAGGGAGCCAGGCTCCACCCGCGGTGCAACAAAGTAGCGATTTGTAACAATCGCAAAATGCCGACTTTGCAGCTGCTCGGCTCAGCACTCTGGCAGGCACTTCTGAGGTTGTATTAGCCGCTCCTGATTATTAGCCGCATTTCCGGTTTAGGAGCAAAATCTTAGTCAAATTGGTGCGGCTTGTATTCGTGAAATTACTGTATATTGCAACAATGTATATTCAGTGATAAAGCACAGAATTTTTCATATTCTTATTTGTATGGCAGTATTTCATAGTGTACGCTTTCAGTAAGATGTTCTTTCTTGTTTTCTTTTGGAAGTGAATACCTGCAACTGCTACTAATTCCTTTTAGAAAGGAACACAGAAAAAGTACAGTAAATGCACCTCTCCCCGAATTATGTTTCTTTTTGTACACTTCCTGGGAATTGACTTCCTATTTCTTGTGAACTTTGCCATACACTCTTAGCATGTTGCCTAAAACAGTATGGGACTCCCCTCTATGAGGTAGAGTGACTTCTACTTCTTGCAGTTTAAACAGGTGCTTTAGCAGCTATGATGGCATCACTTTCTGCTACTATAGAAATTCATCCTTTTCAGATTCACTTCTAAGTTCTTAACTGGATTGCATAACATTTTTAGGCCATTATACATTTTTGGTTTTATGTCTTGAAACTGCTTGAAGAAATTGGTCAATGAATTATTCTTGTTTGATTGGCTTCTTGGTGTCTGTCAGTGATGGGAAGGTCCACAATGTTTTTTTTTTTCTGCAAATACTCCAAAGCTCACTATGCATTAATGAAAAAATTTATTTGGAATTTTGCAGCATTTTTTAATTTTCATGAACTTTGAAGAGAGGAGTCTGTGATGTGCCATTTGTTATACCTCAATGTAAAAACTCATGCAGTCAATAATACCTCAGAACATGTGACACAGCACATATCACACATATAATTTGGAAGCTGCTTCAAAATGGATTTGAAAAATTATAAACCATAAACTTGCAAAAAAGTGGGACAGATGGCTCCCAACCCTCCCCAAAATGGTGAAAATGCATAATGTTTTCAGTTTCACAAGGATATTTTGAACATTTGTACTGGTTGTGAAGCTGATGCGTGTTTTCAGCTCCCCAGCAGACAATAAATGTATAGTTAGTTACCTGTGCTGCATCAAGGTCAATTCTGAATGTTTGGCTTTCTTGCAGTGCTTTATTTGGTGGTAAATACTCACACACCAAAGATTCATGTTTGCACGAGCAAAAGGAAATCCGTGTGTGTTTAATTGTCAGAACTGGCTGAGAGAATAGCTGGTGATGACATTATCTCGGAAGACAAAACCACACAGCCTGAGCCCTTTAGCCCCCAAATAAGTGGGGATTTTTTTGTTGTTGCAAATGCTGGTGAGACCAGCAGATGTGCATGGCTGTGAAGCAAGAGGACACCACTCACACTGCTCTCTTTCCAAGTACCTGGGCATCACCCTGAAGTTCCCACATAATCTTTAAGTATCAAAAATGGCTTTGCCCTGACGCTTGATGGCTCTCAATGAGTTGTGAACACCTGGCACCTGCTAAGTGCAAATGTATTCCATGTAAAATTGTCCAGACTCCCTACCCCATGCTCTGCTGCCTTTTATCTCTTTGAAACTGTTTTGATCCAATTTTATGTTTCTTGTCCAGGGCTTTGCCTATCATTGCCTCCAAGTCTACATTCTAAACACACTGGTGACTTCATCTCTCCTCACATCTACTTTCCCTCATTTATAGTCTCTTTTGCAATCTACATTTTTTAATAGCCAATCCCATTTATCCCATTGCAACTCTCTCTGGGATTGAATCTGTGCAGTGGCTTTTTATTGTTCTCTGTCCTCAGAACCATAGAAATCTGAGATGGAAAAGGCTGATGAGGTCATCTTGTCCATTCCCCTTGCCAATGCTGAATTGTTTCCTACGGTCTAATTTTAAAATTACTCATTCAGCTGGGCTTCCACCTCTTCTCTTAGAAGATTATTCCACAGTATTAGGCTGTGTATCACACCATTAGGAAGTTTTTCCTGACAGTTATCTTGAATTTTCTTTCCTGTGCTTTTGTTCCATAGTCCATAGCTGTGTCCCACTGGGCCACTCCAAACAATGCATTTCACTCTTTAAGAACAGGAAGCCCTCAAAACCCACCTATCAGTCCATTAAAAAAGGATTCTATTAAATACTATCAGATTTTATCTGTTACTATCTTCCCCACCCACAACACTCTATAGTGACATATCTGATTGACTCTTTTTGCTTTTGCTCGGCAAGGAAAGGAACAGAAGGATCAGAAAGCTGGAGCTCTGTTCCAGCTCATACCATGACAGATGCCACATGAGGACAAGAAGTCCATATGTGATCAAGACTTTCCATTCTAGCCTTCCTTCGTTAAAATTCATGCTGCCTTTAAAATTTTGACAATGCCAATTAATTCTACCTGCACTTTTCACACATCCAGGTGAAATGCTGATGTCCTCCACCAAAAAGAACTTTAGACAAAATCCTGAATACAGGCATGCATACTGCTTTGAATCTCTGAACATGAGTTTGAAAAATCTGAGCCTCTTTTACTTTTCATACCCAACTGTCAAATGTTTGAAACAAGAACATTTTAGCAGTGATTTTTCAGAAGGACCTTGCAGCTCTTTGGATATTTAAATGAGAAGCCATGCAGTAGTCAAATCACCTCAGCTGCTTGGGTTGATGTAGCCTAAAAGTACAGCCCATTATTTAGAGACCTAGAAAATGTTTAGAATATCTGACTTCTGCAGTGGAAACACAGTTCTTGGAAATTTGACCATGGGCAACTTTGACAATTTGTTCCCTTTCTGTGTGTGCTGAATACTTCCAGACATGAATGAACCTGTACATGACTTTTAAGACATTTTGAGTTCACCTTTGTGTCTGCTTATCAAGTTTTGTCAGCCTGATATGGACTGAACACAACCCAAGGCAGCAACACAGGCATGGCCTCAGAGAGGCTAACGTGCCTGCTGCCTACAGCTATATAAAAACCTGTCATGAGAATCCAGGCTGCATGCTGGCAAAAACAATCACCTGCTGTTCACAGGAATTTGAGGATTTCTGGGATTCTTTTAACCAAATAAATATTCTTGGGAAGGGCTTTTCGTAACCAGTGCTAAATCTGACAATTATCTTGGTAGGGTTGGCTCCACAAAGTCCTGTGGAGCATCAGCGATCTGGTCAGAATAGAAATAGACTGGCCATGAATAGTTTCTGTAGGAGGTAAATGAGAGGGGTGATGTAGATGAGCTCACCACTTAAGAAGCATATGGGCAGGCTGGGAAGTACATATGCAGCACGGGCATGGCTCACTGGGACACAATTACAGCAGGATATAAGATGTGGCAAGTGGAAGTATAGTTATACCAGAACTAGGAGGTGCTGGGGTCTTTCCCCCTCCACGAAAAGCTCTGCAGTTTGAAGTCCACACTCACTGCTGTGTTTGGGACTCATACACAGGGCTGTATGTTCGAGTCCTGACTCTGTTTTCTCAATCACTCCTTCTGCAGCTTAGGGAGGGTTATTTTTGGCAGTGCCTCTCTTGCCCCTTCTCTGCACACTTGCTCTCACTGCAACTGTAATTGTTCCTGCTCTCTCAAAGTACCTGGGGAGAGTGTAGAGGAGCCAGACCTCTGAACTGTGCACCCAGGTTGCTTGCAATTGCTCTCTTTTCAAGTTCAATTATCCAGGTTCTGTTTTTTTCCTCTGCTTTGTTCTCTGGGCAGTCAGGAATCATGTCTTTATCCTGTTGGGATCAAGGTGCCTCTCTGAGGCTCAGATGGAAAGTTGTTTTCCTCCTTACCCTTAGTTGCAGAAGTTGCTGTTGTCTGTCTTCATGTTGTCTCTCTCTAATTTATACCAAGCTGCTCTACTGGGGAAACTCATCCTTTAAAAGGACTGTTGTACTATACACTGCTCACTGCTATCTGCCCATGGATTTCATTATTAGAGAACAATGAAACGCTCTCTGTGGGCGTAGAGGGGCCATTTTTAGCTAGAATGCTTCTTATGGAAAAATGAATTATGTTTCAGATCCAAGTGTCTTCACCTAAACCTGTGCAATAAAAAATGAACCAAGGATCATCTCTTAGAAACATAATATTTTTGTCTTTCCCTAAAGAAAAGAAATAGCTTTCTAGCAAGGCTGATGAGAGCATTCCTTCTCAAAAAAATTCAAGGATTTTTCTTCCTTCCTCCATGTTTTTTCTGGACATTTGCCTTAGATGGCTTAATGTGGAGTGATAAGCATTGTAGGAGATCCCACAAATATTTCCAAAATTCACTCATGCTCTTGGTTGATGGCACTCATTTTGCTTCACATACTGTCTCAGCTTGTTCTTTTCAGCAAAACTGCCTTTTCTGTTATTTGTAGCCTCTCCTCTGTAGATACAGCAATTATGTTTTCTTAGTATTTCTTAAATCTGTAGTTTCTTTATTTATTCTTCCTTTTTGCCTCAGCCAGAGGCAGAATTAAACTGCTCCTACCTTTGCTTTCTCCCATCCCCTTCCACATTTTTTGGCTCATGAAAAGGTATCTTGGAAAGTGGAGTAAAGTAAATTGGTGGAAAGAAGGTATGGGGTGAGGACACACTTCAGAGGTTAAGGCTGATCCTACTCAGGCACCTTCCTTCTCATCTAGAGTATTTCACAAGTGACTGATGCCTGCCAGTCTCTGTGCTTTTTGGATGACTGAGGAGAAAGACCTGAAAAGGGCTGGGTTTTTGGAAAGGGCTGAGCATCTGCACTCAGGCTCAACAGCTATCCAGTCTGTGAAGGTGGAATGCATAAAATCCTTTCAATTCCTGAGGCAAGGTCATCCTGATGGGGTTGGGTTGATGCTGGATGACTGCATGTTCTTCAGAAGCAAAACCAGGGGAGGAGGCAGTGAATCCCATTAGAGGGGCATCCCTAAATGTCCCTGGCCAGGACACACAAACTCATCATCTGGTCCATATCTCGGTGCTCCCAGGAATCTCAGCACACTTCAGGCACAGAGCACGGGGGCTCTTCAGCTCTGGGTTGTTGCTTCTGCAGACACAAGCACTTTTCTGTTTGAAATATTTATTTATTGATTTATTGCCTGATTCCCACCTACTGAATTCCCAGGCTTTGCTTTCCAGGTTTCCTCCCCCTGTCAGGGAATCCAGTAGTAATTTACACAGCAGGCCCATGGCTTGGATCACAAGCTGGGCTGTCTGTGCCAATGCACTTGCAACATTTTTTTCAGAGTTAAATATTTGACAGGTCCTAGTATAGATGTGAACCCTTATGGAGTGCTACTCTGGAATGCATTTCCTATATTTTCATTCACATTAGTAGTTTCTCATGTTTCTTTTGCATGTCTAACATTACAGGGTGACACTAAGATTAATGGAAGATACTGGAGGCAAGATTAAATACCAGTTTTAAAGACATGTGAGCAATCTGGCTTGGGGCCAGTCACAAAGATAATGAAGTTGTTACAACTTCTGACAAAGCCAGTGGTTTAGGAAGGAGCTGGGGACACGACAGCACATGTGTAGAGTGTGAATTTTAGGAACATGGTGGTGAACCATAGGGAGTGTGGGAATTGGAGTGGTTGTTTTGGGGACCTGCAAGGGCAGCCATAGAGGATATGAGAATGGAGCTAAGGTTATCACAGCAGGGGATACAGGACAAAAACCCACAGGAAACAAGGTTTCATTAGTTCTGCTTCTTGCAGAACAACTTGTTTTAATTAAGCTTCCCTTCCATTTCTAAAGGGAAAATGCAGGAAGAATAAAAAAAGGGAAAGGGAAAAACCTGAAAAAATAAAATAAAAACCACAAAACAGCATTTTAAAATATTTTGAGTTCTTTTCTTATTCTTCTTGTGGTTGGTTTTTTTTTTTTTTAATCAACTACTGCACCACTCCCTTTCACCCTAAGAACATCATTAATTACATATATACTCTTTTGCAACTAAAGCACTTTCAAATGTCATTCTCTGTGACCTACTTGTTGCTCCTTCTTGTCATGGCTAGGCATTTTTTGTATGTAGAAACTCATGGCTGTGTCTGATAAGGAAGAAGCATAGAGGTAAAGCCTCTTGCCCTCTGAACTCTGAGGATTTCCCTACCTCTGGGGCCTCTGAGGATTTCAGTCTACAGCTGTAATAAAATGAACTGTAATAAAATTTTGGGGCATCTTTCCTAAGAAAATTGTTTCACGGTATTCCTTGCTGACAGAACTCTTCCACCCTGCATTATTAATTTGTCTTTGGGTGTGAGAGATGGTGCTCCTGAGAGGTGGGTGAGTGTCCAGTCATGTCTGGGCCAGTGAAATGAATGAATATTTGCAGGGAAACACTGTGTTTAAACGATTTGTAGTGTCCCTCAATGTCAGGGGTAGTCATCTGAAAGTGGCAGTGACAGCACCTGGCCAGTCCACACCAAAGCAATTTTGGGAGCCAGGAGATGACAAACCCCAGCCCAAGGGACACGACGCCTTTGAGGTGCTGAACTTTTGCCCTGCCTTGCAGGGCTTGATTGCATTGCAATAGCATTGACACACAAAGAAAAGGATTTTTTGAGCTTGCAGGACTTCAGCTGCTCTTCTGGTACTTGCCTTATCCCAGGGCATCATAAAATGACACTGCAGGAGCTTTAGGAAAGGCAGTGATTTCCCTGTATTTTAAAGAAAAGGTTAATATAATCATACCTGTACACGACTTGGAGCCTTTTCAGGGGCATAGCTAAGAGAAAAGTGAACAGCAGAAAGTTATGAAGTCTCTTCTTGTTTATCAAGCAACATTTGCCTGGTTCAAGAGATGCAGAAGTAAAAGCAATAAAGAAAGCAAGAAAACAAAAGAAAGTAAGAAAAAGCAGGGAAAGAAGTAAAGAAAGTAAGCAAAGAAGCAAGAAAGCAAGAAAGCAAGAGAAAGAAGGAAAAAAGGAAAAAAAAGGCTTGGTACAATAAGAAGCAACAAAATCATAAAACATATAGTAAACCCTCATGGAAAAAGAATATAGTTTATTTCCTGCATCTCTCTGAGTTATGTTTCAGTAAATGTATAGCACACATACTGTGTTTAAAGCAGATTTGACAACATATAAAACATTAAAAATATTATGACATTGGCCAATATTTATGATGTATATTTCCACACATAAAATATATTGTGTCATGTCATGGATTTTAAAAAACATGGAAGTTGGCCATGTCATAATATTTTAGAGCTTTTTAATACATTGTCAGAGCTATTTTAAATATACGTGCTCAGCATTTTATGAAACTTCCAACACATGGACATACGGAAAATATCTACTGAGTTCACAGGAGACCAGCATTTCAAATGTAAAGTTTAGCTAATACACACTTTCTAGCACAAAAAACCCTTTTATTTTTGGTATATTTCTTGAACTTTAACATATTCACCTTGTTGCACTTTGTATGGATTTATACCAGTGGTGCTCAATGTTTAGCAAATGAGAATTGCATTTGACCTGATGATTTGGGTTTAATGTACATGAAATTCCCACAGAAGTTTTGCAAAACGGGACCATCTGGCAACTCACAGCTACAGAAACCTCACAAAAATATCAATGTTCAGCTGACAAAATCCCTCCAGTTTTATTAATTATTTGCACTTCCATCTAGAAAATTTCAGTGCTAGCCCTCAATGAACACTACCAGCATTGCTCAAGGACATTCAGAAATCCCTTCTGGAATAGATTGAGGATAGGCAGGGCTAAAATGGGTTAGGTATTTTATCTGTGTGAAAGCTGGAAGGTTAAGAGAGCTGGAAGCTTAAAGCACTTTATGAGGATCAGAGGGAAATGTTGGCATTTTCTGGAAACGCGCTTGTTTCCCAGTCCTGTGATTTAGCAGCAAGACCACCCTTGGTTTTCTAAATGTCTCGGAAAATGATGGCAATGGTTCTGACAGCAGATATTAGGTACAAATTCTTCCCTGTAAGGGTGGTGAGGCACTGGCACAGGTCTCACAGAGAAGCTGTGGATGCCCCATCCCTGGAAGTGTTCAAGTGCAGGTTTGAGCAACCTGGTCTGGTGGAAAGTGTCCCTGCCCATGCCAGGGGGCTGGAAATAGATGATCTTGGAAATTCCTTCCAACCCAGACCATTCTATGAGTTTCTGATTTATTCTAAGATGTGTTGTTAAAGTCTGTATTTTTAAATAATACTGAATAGAAGTACTTTAAAAGAAAAGAATCTTTTAAATTAATCCTTTTACTTTTCCCCCAAGTGCAAAATCTCCTGCTGTAGCCTTTGCATGATAACCCATACAACTTCCACGTGGCATCATGGAGTATTACCATGTTTTAAAGAGCATGTTTGGTTTGCTTGCATTTGCCAGCATCTGTGTGGGGTTACCACACACATGGTACTGGGGATATATACATATTTTTAAAATTTCTTACTTTATATATCACCAGAAAGTAACTGGAGACAAGTAATTGCTGCAAAGGACACTACATAACTTAGCTCAAGGTCTTTGGAGGAAACTGAGAGGCAGCAGATACGCCAGTTGAAGAGGTAATGTATACAGAATCACCAAACACTATAGGATAATTATAATTATAGGGGTCACCGTGAATAAGGGTGGGCGGAGCTGGGGCAGAAGCCTGTGCTTGCTTCAGCAGTGCTACAGACCTACCTGTGATGCTGTGGGACTCTGTGACACTGCTCTAATTAGCTACTTAAATGTTCTCATTCTGGCTCCTCAGTGTTGGTATGGCAATTTCTCCAGCTAAATGTGTGCCAAATGGAAAGACAGCAGTGCATTAAAAACAATATTAGTCTGGAGAGTATTTAAAAAACAGAAGCTATGCTCTGTAAGTAAGGTTGCCACACTGTGCCAATTATATATAATATGATATATAATTTGATGGGTTTTTTAGTGTTTTTAAACTTTTACTGGCTGGTAGGAAATGTTATTCCAGTGCTTTCAGGAACACTGGGCTTTTCTAGCCATTGTCCAGCTGGTTTAATTGAGATTTACATTACTTTTTTTTGACTGATTTATCTGATTTAAAGGGTAGCATAAAGACATTGGTTCACCAGAGCAAGTTATTGCTTTCACATATGCTTCATGTTGAGCTCTGGGGGATTTGCTGTTGAGGGGGCTGGAGAAGGTGAAGGAGTTTGGGGAGCATATGCATCATGGTCTTTTCTTCTTGCTTGGGTTTGTTTGTCATTTACTCAGTGTTTTTTCCAAGGGATTGCCCTTGAAAAGCAGTGTCATTATACAGGAAAAGAGCATCTTCTGCAAAGTCCTAGATATTCAAGAAAAACACAGGGAAAAAAACCCATCTTTAGCTTCTTAGGAGCTAAGAGGACTGTATTTGTCCAGTGCTGAGAAAAGTGCAAGCAAGAAAATTACCTAAACATTGAAACTTATTGCCAAGTAAGGGAAATAATTTGAAATCAATTAAAAAACAAAGATTTCAATTCTTTCCTTCTGAGGACAAATCTTGATCTGTATTTCTGTGTCTAACAAAGTATTTTCCTTATTTCTTGGGAAAATGGGCTCAGCATAATGACAAATGAAAAGTGGGAGTTTTACATGTCTTGATGTCAGAAGATGTCAGTCTCTTGCCCCCTTTTTTATAGTAGTAACATAAAGGGTAATTTTAAAACTTAGGCAACTACAGTCAGAGTAAAGCAACAAAGAAAAAAGTTAGATTACCAGGAAACATTAAGCACTTTTCAGGGAGAGGGGTTATTAAGTGAACTGTGTCCAGCTGTTTAGGGGAACAAGACCATCACAACATATTCTGAAATGTATATAGCAGGAACACGTTTGCTGTGGGTTCAGGAATTGTCCTGTTCAACTCTTCCATGGAAGAGAACTTAATTTACCTTTACCCTGCAGACTGGCTGTGTTGTGCTTTCCCCATATTAAACAGAACCCAAGAGAGATTATGGTAAGGGAACAGCAGAGACCCAAGCAACTCAAACACAAAATGATATTTAAGAGGTACTCTGGCTGCAGTCAGGTGGTCAGCAGGTCAGTGCCCAGTTTGTTGCTTTACAGAGTGCTTTTCTTCCTTAGCCCTTCGAAGACTTTGCCGAGTCTAAGATCTGAATCCCTCCATAAAAACATTGGTAGTGTTCCTCGCTGTCCAAATGACCCCTGTAAGAAAGAAAAGGGCTGCTGAGGTTGTGTGTGCTGTACAGCAGGATCTGATCCTCTAATCCTCCTCATCTAGAATTTTAGTTTGTCAGCAGGGAGCAGAGGGGAGAGCCCACTCTGCACAGATCCTGTGTTGCAGCACTTCTGCTCAGCCCACATCACTAACACCTTCTTGAATGTTATTTCTTACCTGGAAGAGTCAGCAGGTTTGGGTCTGAGAGGATCTGGTCATTAGCAGGAATGTTCAGCAACACCATGGAAAGGACATGAAACACCTGGCATGGTCCCAGCTACACACAGCCTGGAACATTAAATGGCACTCAGGGGATGAAACGACCAAACTGTAAACCTCTCTTCCTCCACCCCTCCTTCCTTTTTTATTTTTCATAAATACACTTTTGAACATGCAGTGCATAGATGCTTTCTTTCTCCCTTCCTTTGTCTCTCTGTTTCTTACTTGTGACTCCTTGGGGGCCAATTGAAGAAAAAGTGTTCTGCACCATTTAGTAAGGTTTTTGGCAGGATTTCTCTAGGAAAGAGTGAGGAATGCACTGTTTCTACATCAGCTCGCCCGCAGGTCACTCCTTGTGCACTGCACACACTTCAGGGATTAAAAACGCCAGGATCCCCAGTTTGTTTGCTCTGAAAAACTGCATGCACATTTTCTGTCTCTGTCTCACACACATTTATACACACACATTCCCATGCCCACATACACAAACTCCTTAGTGAGAATGCCTGGTGTCATACCTATAATGACAAAGCACTATCAGTGATATGCAAAAGTTTCGATTGGTAGTAAACAAGTTCCTGATGTCAAAGACAAACAGGGGTTTTGCTATTTCCCTAAGAATGAGGAAGAAGTCTAGCTGGTAAAATAACCTGGCATAAATTTCAGAGTTTGAATGTTAGTGACTGAAAAACTCTTTGCATACTATATATATATATATATGTATATATATATAACCAGTTTCTTGTCTCCATGCCTGTCTGGGACTGGTAAACATTATGAAATATGCAAGTTGTTAGCAAGGTGATGAAGAAGAATACCAAAACATGAAGGCTGTTGGTACTTACTGTAAATATGTCAGGACTCAGATGTATTTCAGTCTGATGGTGCTAAGATGGTGTTTCAGATGGAGCAGAATGTATGAAACTAATGTGATTTAGTTAATCCAACAATTTATGTGCTTGCCATTTTTTGGGTTAACTTTAAAATCTGCCATAAAATGAATACTTTACAGTGGTAGTCCCAGTAATACTTCTGTATATTGTCCTTTGCATTTTTGTTGGCTTGCTGACATCAGCGCTTTAATACTTAATATCCTGTGAACATTTCTGTGTTTTATAGTTCTGTATGTACTGGAATAAAAAGGGAGGAGAGGACAGAGGCTCTCTAATAAGGAAACACACATTATTCTTTACTGATATGTTTTTGTTCTCTGCTAATCATTTTTTTTTCCTTTTCACATAACCCTGAGGAAGAACTGCTGTCAGAACAGAGAAGGGCAGATGGTAATGTGTATGTCGAGTGTGGTTGTAATTACGTTATTACCTAGGCTCTGCATAAGGCTTGTTTATGTGAAAGCAGAAGATTAATTCCTCTGGGTTACTAGAGAATAGTCCTTTGGGTTACTAGTGAATACTAGTGAATGTAACTGATTTCTCTGGAGAGCTACTGAATTCTTCAGCTCTACCCCTTGACCAGGCTGTGCCTTTTATATGCCTCCTCTAAAAAAAAAATAAAAAAAATTAAAAGTTCCTGTAAAGAAGTTTCTGTGTCAAAGATGAGGGCTCATCTCCCTGTTAAATTGCAGCAAGCGTAGAGGGAACATGCAAGTGGGAAGTCTAAAACCCAGAAACCCTTGGAGCAGCCTGGCACAGCTGCATTGCTCTCCAACAAATCCCACCGTGGCCGAGCAACTCCTTCCCTGTAGCTTGTGCTCTTTGTGCCATCCTCACTCTGGATATGTGGTTTAATCTTTTTTGGAGGTGGTGGAGGCAGTAGCAAAAGGATGGGTGTATTTTCCTCTAAGAACCCTGGTAACCATCAGCCCACCTTAAAAAGCAACAAAGAAAACCTGAAAACCAGCAGTAGCTGTAATTTATTTGTAATATGGCATTAAAGCATTGTCTTTGAAACATTCCAAGTTGAAAGTATAGAATTATACGGATGAGATGGGAAGAGAACTTCTGGAAAGATTCAGTGAGTTTTGAAAGACAACAGTCCTCATGTTTTAATTTCAGCTGCAGGAGAGTAGCTTATAAAGGTGTGACCTTTTAAACTCACAGATTCAGAACAATACCCTCCATGCTTTTCTTCGGGTTGAGATGGTTCAGGGAAGAAAGGGAGGAAACAACTGATAGACATGTTTTAAACCATATTTGTGATTCAGGATGGTTGGCAAATGTGATACTGCAAAAATGGGATCACAGTCCCAAGGGCCAGACCCAATTTCCCCCAACTCACTACCTGCTGGGACATCTACCCTGACTGTGTTTATTCAGATGGCTTGACCAGAGCTTACTGTCCTTGCTGGAAAAGCTGCTAAAAGGCTTCGGTGGGCTCTGGATCACTCACAAGGGAATGGAGCTATGTCCACTCACATACCTTCTGTGCCAGGGTCCTCCCAGCCCACACAAAGCTGCAGCAGTGCTGAGCCTTCACTTGCACAGGAAACCCAGGAAAGAAATCCCCTTTAAGAACAAAACCAAACACAGCCCTTCCTAGGCGCTGTTTATAATGTGAACAATTTGGAAAGAGCTTGTTCCGTATTTACAGCCTTCTTAAAAATAAATCATATGGCTTAAATGTGATACTGTTCCCCACTTCAGGGAAAGCAAAACCTTTCCTCTGGGGTATAAAATAATTCCAAAATGGATGACTGTTAAAATTCAGAAAAAAACCCCAACAAAACCAAACAGTTTATAAAAAGCATGCTGACATTGTAAAAAATTAATAGTATGCTTGGAACCCTTTGAGTTTCCAAAATGGTCAGTTCAATAGAAAAAAAAGGCACTTTCTTATTATAAATTTGAGTTGCCTGTCTTGGGTTTTCCTAATGAAAGAATTTTTGGAGTAAATAAAGCTCACATTGAGTTCACAGCCCATCTCCCCCTCAGTGTGTAATTTAACCACCCAACCCTGTGGCCTGGAACACTTTCGATTACAACTTTAATAGTTATTTTGGAAAAAGTTGGTAGCCAAATATTCAACCTTTAGAATATTATGTATGAGAGTTTTCTTCTCTTACATGTCATAGGAAATTATGATGGCCATGTGTGTGTGAGTGTGTGTGTGTGTCTAAGCAAAATAAATGTACTATTTCATGCTACTGGATTCCATTACTCGAAACTTTAACAACTGTAGCTCTGGGAGAGGCGAGGAAGTTGGGCCAAATTCTCAGTCACTCTGAAATGGGTCATATTAATGCTGCTTCAAAGATCATCTCTATGAATAGCCCAGAAAACCAGGTGTTGGATAGCACTGGACTTACCCCGGCCTGGCTTCCATTACTCCAAGTAAAGGAGACATATTTATGTAGTGGGGTTGCCCTTAAGGATCTGTTAAAAAAAATCCAAAAAAACAGCTAGTGGTATTATACAGAAGTCATTTAATTCTTTTCTGCTCACCCTTAGGCTGAGCAGAAATCACTGCTAAAATAAGAGCTATATATTATTAGCTTTCAAGAGCTGAGCTTGCTTACCACTCTTTGACGTTCCATTATTTTCTTGAATCAGGAACAAATCTTTCAGCAGTGGAACACATGACACTCCTGATTAATTGGGTCCTTGAATGAAGTGAGCTGGAGTTCACCATCAGATAAAAAGGTGACAGATTTGAAAAAAAATTTGGTACATATTTCCTCTTTCTTTAAAGAAAAAGTTGGGAGCTTTTAGTGATTTTTTTTATTTCCACAGCTTATATATCTATCCTTGCAGAACTTAAATGGCTTATGTGCCTATCTTAACTCAAATCCTAGGTAAAATGAAATTTCCATTTTAATGTTTTAAGTGCATTTTGATGGTTGTAAAAGGAATCAGATGCTAATCATCAGAGACCCGAACGTCCTCTGTAAGCAATTGAATTGGACTTGGGTAAGCATCTTGCTGGGTTTAACTGCTGATAAATGGAAAATAAAAGGATGTTTTGTGATAATGTAGGCTTTTTATGTTGCTGTCTCTTAGGCTGGATTATGTTCCACAGATCTTGTCATTTAGAGTGCTGTAGGAGAACTAAAGCATTAATTAATGACAGCTGTACTAGGCTGTGAAATGTCATAGCTTGGGATTAAATTCCCTGAAGAATAGAGCTAAAAATATCTTTGTTGAAATTTGAAAAGAGGAAATGCCTTGAGAACCCTCCCTAATTTTTCAGGTTTGAGTCCGAACTGCCAAAAAAGAAAAAACCTTATCAAATTCTCTATCTCCCTTCTCTCAATTACCTGTGCAGTTCAATGAAATGAGCATATCCAAGGTCTACAGACAAGTCTATTTTGGTGGATGCTGTGTAAAGGGTGGAAAAATAAAGGCAAGCAATCAAAGTTGTCCAATAATCTTCCTTTGGAAGTTCTTTAGCTTCTCCTGCTCCCATTTCCCTATTTGTAATGTGAAGTTCCTGGGTGTCCCCACTGCAAAGAACACTTTGCTGTGTATATGAACAGCATCTACACAGCAAAGTGTTCTTTGCAGTGGGGACACCCAGGAACTTCACATTACTGTAACTACAGGGTATAGTTACTATTACCATTGAACTTTCATGTTTTGGACTATCTAATACGTTACCAAAGATCAATATTTATAATTATGGATTACAATGCCATAGCCAAACATTTGCAGCTATAAAATGTCCTTGGAAGGTCCAGGTAGAATAAGCAAATTAACCAGTTTCTCTCATCCTCATTTCTGAATGCCTCAGTGTGTTGGACGATAAGAAATTCCACCGGGTCTCTGCAGAAGGAATGACATTCATTAAAGAATAAGCTTTTTGAAAGCAATTCATGTTCATTTTCTGAACTAGACATTGCACTATCTTTCTTACAAGAGCATGGGCTATATTGCTTCTTGCTGCTAACAAATCAGTCTTTCTTTGTAGCTTTTATAAAGCACTGAATTTTAAATAAAGAGAAAAAAGTAGTTCCATCTGGCTCCAGCAGCCTAACCAAAGTTCCTGGCCTTTTTTTGAATGCCTAATTATTTTAACCTATCCTTTATTTGTATGGAAAACCAACTGATGTTTGCCTCACCCTGTGTCATGGATGCCTTTAAATTAAATAGAAGGAAGATGAATAGAGACTTTTAAGGTAGCCCTATGTGTATTGCACATATAGAGAGACTACTGGCCCAAATATCACTCTCATATTCCACTTATTTTCTGTTTTAATTTCTGAACCTCATCTTTTTATAGCACTTTAAGAGAAAATTTTTTACGAGGTAGCAAGCAGCCTCCTGTACTCAGTAGGTTTAGCAAATAGTTTGTCAAGTCTTGTTTGTTTTCTGTGTCAGTCTGACTTTCCAAAAGAGTGTGTTAAACCACCTCTAGGCAGAATGACAACTTGTATAACCTCTTCCAGGTGATCCTACATAGCTTCTTTTTCTAGCTGGGCAAACCTTATAATACCAGAATGCTAGTAGAATGTCACATTTCCTCATTTTCATCATAATTGCTGCCAGAGTCTGCTTCCAAGATTTTAATAGAATTGCAAATTATTTGCTGTGATTAGTAAGGTGTTGCCTATAAGCTTTAAATTTTTGTCATTCTTTTTGTTTGCCTCTGATGTTGCTCCTATAAAGAAGTGATATTGTTTTATCTCAGGGTCACTGTTTAGCAAATGATAGATGTGGTTATAGAACATGTAGAGGAATGTACATGTAACCTCTACTTCCACCTTTTCCAGGGTCTTTGTGAAGCAATGTTTGCAGCACATGTATCTCATTTCATGGGAAAATAATCTTTGATATTTAGACGCAGAGATTTATTTTAAGAAGAGATATTAAATCTTGGAAATTTTCTTTTTTGGTCTTTGTAGGATCAGATCATACCAGGAAAATGTTAGAACATGCTCAACTGGGATGAAGAGGCCCCTTTTACAAACCCCTGAAGTTTTTTTAGGTTTTACTGATCATTATAATTTCTATAACTATATTATCATCAAGTGCAAATAGTAAGATTTTAGCTCACTTAATATGAGAGAATATATAGATAATATAATTTCATACTAGCCCATACTATTACGCAAGAAAAAGGAGTTTTCCATGGTATTTATGAACTTTTTTGTACTGAAGCAGTTCTGAAAGCTGATATTTAGTAACTTTCTGCAGAAGAACATAACTACCACTATTTAGAGTTTTAGTGAGAACATTAAAAAGAATTATAAAAAGAATGAAAAAAAAGATTCCTAACAGACCTAATAATTGTTAACAGTATTTATTGATTAAAATATATTGAGGATTCAAAAGAAATGCTATGAAAAACTTATTATATTTGTAACCATTTTCAGTAATTCTTGAAACACATTATATCTTCCTCTACATTTTGATTGAAAAGTTTAAAACCTCTATTGTTAACATCTCTGACCCTGAAAAAGAAATAGTAAAAGTACTGGTGTGAACTGCTTACTTGGGAATGTATAGGGCTCTTCAGGAAAGGAGGAGACTTGAAAATACAAGTTTTGATCAACATTTCTGGACTTTCAACATCCAGACTACTAAAGGAAAGTGACCTTTGTGTATCAATAATAGAGGTCCTGGGCCAATGGGACCCACGGGGACTAAAAGAAACTCTCCCAAGAACCTGTCAGGATGCAGAACTAGAGAGAATTAGCAAATGACAGAGACTTTTTTTTTTGGAGACATTCTAATTTGGTGGCAAACATGAATTCTTCTTCTAGTTGTCTTGACTGAGCCAGATAAGCTTGGTTCAGAAATTAAAGTGGCAACACTCAGCCCTCAAAGCCAAATGTGCTCTCATCCTACTTTTTATGGACACAGCTAACAGAAGAATTAAATGTGCAGACTCGTATATAAAAAAGGCTAGAACCCAAACCTGTAATCTAACTTATTTTACAACAAGAGATAAGAAAAGCAAGGATATAATGAGCCCATGACTTATTTTCTTAGATAAGCTCTCCCTAGCTTTATTTCCAGTTAAAAAGTACATTCAACTCAACACAAATGTTTTTGACTTCTGCTTTTGAAAGTTTAATGCCACAATGTCCAAGTTTAGTGACTTTCAGAGAAGAACACAAATATTGCTGAGACAAAAATGCTGACAGTTAGACTTCAAAAATAGTTTTGGATGAACTCAGATTAGGAATAGTTCATACGCACTTTCCAAAAATGGACATAACAGCTGGAGAATTTTTTCCCCCCATCCAAGAGGTTGCTGTGGTCTGTGGGTTTCTTTGTGTGGGAGCTTGCATCTTCATACAGAGAAATATAAGAAAACAGCCTGCAATAAGACATAAAAATAAACCAAAATGTAATATAAAAGTCTCTGAGGTCTTGGGAATTCTGGGCAAATTTAGTCAATAACATTATGGAAAATGAAGCTATGAAGTGCTCCTGAGGAGACTTTAGGCTGCAGAGAAGCAATCAATTTGAAGATGAGATATGCCAAACGGACCAGAAACAGACCTTTACAGTGAACTTAGCTAAAGTGAACTGTTCTTTGAGGAGTGAGGCTGAAAGGCAAACCAGAAATTTTAAAGAAATCCTGCAGTTTGCAATGTACAGGGTGGCAGATTAAATTAGCACAACAGTTTTTTTGTTGTAAATTATGAAGCCATGAGCCTTTATTTCTTTTCTGTCATCTCTTCAGCAATCAGAGGAGATGCATCTTTGCTTATTTGATGTAAAATCCCAGGAGGTGCTCCAGCAGTGTTGGCATCAACAGGAGGATTTCCATTGATTTGGTGCAGGTGCTGACTCCAGCAAAAGCCATCAGCACAGGTACATGCAGCTTCCATGGAAAACACTGCTTCTAGGGACATAATGTGTGTACCAGCTGGGTCTGATGCAGCACAAGCTCACCTCTCCCAGTTTCACCTCCCACTCCAACAAAAGGCAGATGCTGCATCCTAAAAAGCTGGAGCAGTTCTACCTGTCATTAATTCTACTCCTCCGCCACTCCAGGCAGTTTTCCTTCTGGGTGTAACAGATCTTATCCCCAGTTTTCACTTAATTCCTAACAATGTGCAAATCATCCCACCAGCACAGAGTTTGCATTTCAGATGACTGACCACGCCAGCACCATAGTCAGTTTTTCAGTGGCTCACATGGTTACCTGAGAGCACCAGAGGTGAAATTTAAGCTTGGTTCTACACATTCTCTCTTACAAGACATCGAAGACCAAGATGAGCCCCTTCCAAGTCCATCTTGAACTGATTAAGAAAGGGGATCACTGTGTGCCAACTTGCACTTTTAGTCTCCAAACTACAGTAGAAATTTATCATCCTGTCAGCTCTGGTTCCCTGAAGTACTTTTCAGACAGAAATTCAAAGGGGGCCAAAATATTCTTTCCGTTGGCGAGTACTCTTCAGCATATTAACATTTTCCTGTAGGTAGCGTTTTCATCCAGCACAATGCAACACCTCTCTGAAAATCAAGGGAAACGATAGAACAGCAGGAATCTTCCCTCTGTAGGTATCAAAGCACAAATATGCCTTTCACAATTACTTTTTTTCCCTCCCACTATTTTCTGCTATAAGGATTTTCTTAAGAAAACAAAAGCAAGAGCTGTGGTGATATTGACCATGCATTTTACAGGTAGCCTGACAAATGAGGGACACACATTGCCTGCTTTAGTGCTGCACCTTTAATTCTTGCCCACTCTGAGAAGAGAGGAAGCGTGTGGAGCTGCTGCTGTTGGATTTTGACTGGGAGCAGGATCCAGTAGAAGTCCCAGAGCTGACCCAGAGCTGCAGGATGCTGCTCTGGACTGTTGATCTCCCTGATTGGTGAGAGCTGTTTGGCCACAGCACTTTGGCTCTGGTTGTTCAGTCCCTTGTCCAGCATGGTCCATATCATCTTTCCCCACAATTACTTTGGAAAGTTTCTGTGAGAGAGCTTGTGTGCTGAAAGACGAGCACAGGCTCTGCAGTTTCATATATAAATCCAAAAATAGGAAGTGCAGGCAGAATCCCCATGTTCTGGAGGGGAGCAGCATGCAGGCGTGCATGGCTCTGTCAGCACGAGATACAGGAGATGATGTTACCTCCTTATAAAGTGCATCTATGGGATGCTTGCTCAAAAGACTGTAGAGACCTATGGAAAACTATAGCAGGTTCTTTAGGTATCTTCACCAAAGTGACTGACGAAAGTATGCAAAAATTGAAAATAAAATACTACTCAGTTCTTCCTTAACAAACAGAATAAGTATATTGCCTTATATATACAGATTGTATCCACACACTCTCGTGACTGATCTGATGAAGCAGATTATTTTTTAACTCATCTTGATTTAATGAGATCTACCCTTTCCAGACTTCTAAAAAACCCTAACTGGTGTTTACATGGAGATAGACATTAAAAGAGTAGGCTGCTTCTGAAAATACATTTTCTAGAGAATAGTTCTGTATCTTCAGCTTTCATCTTTCACTGAATTACTTGACTTGATGACCATCAGAATGCAGGATGTACCAGACATGTAGGAAGAACATAATCTGTTTTCTCCCATTTTCAGCACTACCATCTTCCCTGACTTTCCTTTTTACCCTTTCTTTCTGCTGGAAAAACAGAAACCCTCCCCTTCTTTGAGTTCCCCTGCTTTTTTGCCAACAAGAAACATACCAGAAAATTGGATTTGTGTTTACCAGCTTGACTGTTATACATGTAAACTCTCATGTGCTTCTCACACGTTGCTGAAATGAATCCCACTGTGGTCAGCAGTGAGAGGAAGTCAAATGGGAGCATGGTCAGCTACTCCTTGAGTTGCACTCCCACGAATCTGAACTTATAGCAGGGTTCACAATGACAACAAACTGAGTTGCAAGTTGTCTAAAACCCTTCCCAGCAAGGCAGGATGCAAAGGGAAGGTGCTTGCACCCTAACGAGTTTCTGACCTATTCTACCTCTGGAGACAGGTGGCTCCTTCCATCACTTGGTGTTTACAACCTTGACTCTTCCCTGGAATTAGGTGACCAAATAATTGGACTTCTCTAAATTGAATGTGATTTCAGCAGGGGTTTTTTTGTTTGTTTGTTTGGTTTTTTTTTTTCAAAAGCAAGTTGTTCCAATTTTCTCCTCTTTACATCCATAAAGCATCCAATGGGAGCTGAACACAAATGGGCTCATCCCTTCAGCCTGATGTGCATCAGTACACTCAAAATAGGTAAAATAAATGTCAGGGAAACCTGTTCCTGGAGCAACAGGGATACTGATGACAGCTCTCAGTAGCTTTAGCAGAGTGAGGATCTTCCTGTTCAGGCTTTGCAATGAAAGCAGGTTTCAGAACAATCCTCAGGGACTTCCCTCAAAGGCAAATGTCCTTCTAATGACTGCAGAAGGGATGCCCAAGACAAAGGATGATTTTTTGCTTCTCTTAAAAGGTAGAGAAAAATCCAGGAAAAATCTGATTGCTCTTTATCCAGTACAGGAAGAGGGGTGGGGGGGGGGGGGGGGGGGGGGGGAAAGAAAGAACATGATTTTTTCTCTGCTGTCCTCTTGTCACCAGAACAATGTGAATATTCTAAACATCAGACCTTTCTCTGCCAATTTCTCCCCTCCTTGCTCACAGTGATTATTCCAGAGGCACAAAGGTATTTCTTTCTCTGTTGGGTGTGTGTCAGAGCACGGTGCTCAACCCTGCGAGGCAACTGCAGATGCATGCCTGAGCTGCACATATGTCACGAGCACCGAAAGAGCATTACAGCCTTAGGAAGAGAGAAAAATCTGGTTTTGATTACTGATAATTATAGATAAGCTGTAGCTGACAGTCATTTTCTGACCGCAAACTCAAATCAATCAATTAAAGACTGCATGCAGCAGCACCCCTGTTTAATCATTTCCAGGCTTTTTAAAACGATCCATTACTCTGATAGCATGTCAGAGCTGCTGTGTACTGTTTGTTGTTGCTGCTGTGGGTCAAATACGCAGCTGCTTTCAGGCTAATGTCAAGAACACAATTCACTATTAAAAAAAAAGAAAGAAATCAATCAATTTATAGATTAGCCATTATTATTGAATCACCCTCTCGGGTTAATTAAATAAATATTGCAGCTGATGATGTAAATATCTTTTTGATATCCTGACACATGGATATGTGCATTTTGAATAGAATGTATCAGTGTTTCATCATGGTGGAAAAGATGAAATAATGCAAGTTCAACTCTATTCCTCCCTAGCTCCTATTCTCAAAGGATTTTCACATGGAATTTCAAATACAGGAGAAAAATTTGTAATGGTACCTGGACAAAGAGTTGCTGCCAGATGTAAGACTCTTCACTGGAACCACTTTGACGAACAGGGTTGTCTTTTGCTGAAATATGTTTTGTTCCCAAGCTTGGAAAAGAGAAGAAATGTTCTGATGGTTAAGTAATTATCAGCTAACATTTTAAAAATATTATATTTCCTTTTTTTTTTGCTTTGGGATAATTTTAAAATCAGATATTTTAAAATACTGAGATATTTCATGTCATGTACACAAAAAATTGAAGTGAATTAAGTAATTATGATTTTATCAGAACAAAATAATATGAATGACATAAAACTATTTTTCATAAGATTTTCCTTCAGGGAGAAATTTTCTGTTTTCAAAATTATCTGGTTAAAACTTTCTGTTAAAAATCTGGTTAAAATAAATTATTATTTGTAGCGGAAATAATTCCATCAGTAATTTTTCAGTCAAAATCCAAATAAAGGTGGATAATAGCTTATACTTTCCTGGTGGTATCAACCAGCATGGCACCAATTAATGACTTGACTAGATTTGTCAGAAAGCTCAGACTCATCCATGGAGCAGTAATGGTGACTGTCATTTAAGTATATGGTCCAGTTACACAGAGAAATTAAAATAAACTAAATCTCTGAGAAGATAGCATAATGCTGAGATGTAGGACTTTGGGTTTCTATCATCAGCTTTGTCATTCTGTGCTTCCTAAACTATATCCAGTCCACATATTTTTAATGCTTGGTAGACTCTGAGCTGCTTTATTTCAGTTTAAAAACTTAATTTCTAAGATAAATTGAATGAAAGCAGATAAACCTACTTCTTTGTAAGAAAGGCCAATTTTACTAAGCAAGTATATCTGTACCAGGATTCAACACATTTCAGTAAATACATTTAAAAATAAATATGGACTGATGTTTCTGTTTGTCTTTGTATTCCAGTACTTCCAGACTAAATGGGATCTCCATGACACTTCCTACATTACTCAAAAAAAAAATAATGTGAGCATGAAAACTTGAAAAGAAATTACATGAGCATCTCCAACATGATAAAGTGAAAGCTGGTTTCTGTCCAGCACTGCAAGTGGGCCTCAGCTTGGTTACCTTTTGACATTCCCAGCACAGACCCCTTACACAGATCCCATAGGCCCTGGAGATAAGTGGGACCTTGCAGGACACTGCTCACCTCATCCCCAAGCATGAATCCCTCAAAGTGGCTGATCTCACCATAGTCACCAAGAGGAGCTGAAGGTGACCAGCTGGGCTGTAGATGTGCAAGTGGCACCTCCTGTGCAGAATCACATCTCTCCAAAGAATTGGGATATCTGACTTGTTTCCTTCCCTTACCACAGAGCTCTGGGTAGGCTGCTGTCAGGAATTCACTGCCATCATGGCAAGCCAATCCCACCACATGGTAGTCTGGGACAATTTTGGGCAGGGGTTGCTGCAGTGACCCTCACCCTGTCCCAGGAACAGAAAATCTCTTCTGTGCACGAGCTGCTCTGTCACTGAAGCAGCTCATCTTGCTGGCATGCACAAACATCTGGGTAAGTACACTTATGACATTCCTCTTTCCACCCCACATGATAAAAAAAGTCTTTTAATTCAGTAGAGATGCTTTTGAAAGACTCTTCTGTTTGTTTATGTGAGCTTCCTGTTGATCTCCTTGAGCATTTTGCCCATCTGAGGAGTTTCAGCAGGACCCAGTGCCAGGGTGCACAGCAGAAACTCTTTGTCCCTTCACTGGAATATTATCAGCTGATCTGAATACCTTCTTTTCAGATTGTTTATTTACAATATTCCTCTTGGAGCATTTACACTCCACTGATGACTTGAAATTTAAGCAGTTATTTATAATCACGTTAAATGAGACCACATTTTTATTCCACTCACAAGTAAAGTTAGTTATCAGATTACATGTCTGCTTCATTCCTTTTATCTCTGATACAATGTCCTGCTCTCAATAACGGCATCAAATGAACTTACATGTCCGACTATAAATCATGCACATGTCGAAACAATAATGCTGAAAGGATTATCATCACCCTCTGTAATTACAATAATGGAAAACAGATACTGCAAGGACATTTTTCTAATCCTTGAAAAATCCCTGAGGAGGTCAATTTACTTTTCTTTGGGGAATATTTAACACAAGTAAAATTATTGGTTTATACGTCCGTTGAAAGAACTGAGCTTTAATAAGCACAATGTCACAATATAAATTTAAAGTATATTTTATTGCACCATAATGATGAGGGTCTCCAGATGGTCCTGATATACATAGTTTTCTAAGGAAGTACTTTTTTGACTGAGAACACTGATCACTGTCTGATGAGATCCTGTGTCATAGCTGAGGTGCACTACTGTTTGTGGGAACCTGCTGCAAGTAGCAGGAGAAAAATATCATGCCCCAAGACATAATAGGCATTTTGTTTGGGAGCTGGGTTGTAGTGGAGCTGGGTGTGGTGGTTTGCCAGAGATTTTGGAATAGAAGAATTTCTTGCATCTTTTTGACCAATTCTATTTAAGAATGGATCTATGTGGTATAATAAAAGAAAATAGACACTAAGGAAAAGAAACCACTACATACCATCTTTTTTTTTTTTTAATTGCAAAAAGTGCATTTAACTCTTAAGTCCTGAATTTTAAGCTCTGAAGTCTGAGTCATATATTTTAGGACTTGAGTAAGTCTTGGTGGATACACAGGCTTTTGTTGTCTTCATGGTGGCTAATTCTATACCACAGAATTAGATTTCTTAATCCAATTTTTGAAAGTAAAAATTTACTACTGTAGCAGATAAATTCCTTATCTCAGTGTTTGCCACTACTGTTGTTTCCCTGCCATCCAGCAAATAATTTTGTTATTCTGACTATGGAGCAATAACCTTGTACTTGGGTACTGTAGTGATGGGACAGGAGCTCAGATGTAAATGATCAGTCTTTGCCCATCCAGCACATTTTGATTCTTACAGGGTAGTATGTACTCATACCTGCAGTTCAGCAGCTGTGGGGCAGGCAGAAGCAGCAACCTCTTCCACTGGCATGGTAAGAGCTGGAAGTCCACAGCCTAAGCCACAAGGTTTTGGTTTCAGGAGTAGCTCTCCTGCTGCTTAAAGTAGGTAGCCACAACAGAACCACACCAAAATGTTCAAATGAGAGCAATTATCCACCTGCACAGCTGTTTGCCAGTCCACCTTCTTCTCTGGTCATTCTTGCCACCTGGATTCTCCAGCATGTTCTGGCAGCTTTGTCCAGCATCTGCAGCTGGGAGGGCACAGTTCTGGCATCTCTGAATTTCCAGATGGACTCTGAGAGAAAATAGAAATTGAAAGGAATATGTGGAAAGAAAGAAGTGCTTATGAAGAAGCCCTGTTAAAACACCTTACTGAGCCACGTTGGGTTTAATTCCATAAGGCACGCTTTGTGTGTACGCTCTTGGAATAACAGTTCACAGGAATGACTGAGATAGTGAATATCCCCAGAACAAATGCTTTACTGTAGGGTTGTTCAACAGAGCTGTTTGGTAAAAAATTCCACCTGGATTTCTCCCTCAGCAAGCCCATCTCACCCTGCAGCATGTCCCTGCCACGTGTGTGGGGAAGAAGCACTCCCCCCTGCTTGTGGTTAGGAAAGGGCTCTCTCCATTTGAAGAGGGTTTGCTTTCTCTCCTGGCTACTTGTTTGTGTCCTGGTAGAGCCTGTGGAAGTTCTTGCGAAATGTGTGGGTTGCCAGAAGAAAACATCGCTCTGTCTTATTTACAGAACTGAAGCTCCCTTAAAACAAACCAATAATAGCTAAAGTGAGTACCTTGTGTCCTTCTTCAAAGGGTGGCCTGCACACAGATGGCCGACCCAGGGCACGGGCTGAACACAGCTTTGGAGAAACCTAATTCAGTCTTTTCTTCTCATTTGGTGATGGGAAGAGTAAATTGCCGTTTTCCTGAACGGGATCACCCCTTTTCAGATGTCTTGGAGGAGTCAGTCCTGCAAAGCCAATGTACTGAGCATGGATTGTCCATGCACAATTGTCAGCATGAAAAGGAATTACGGGCTTGGTGAAGCTACATCTACAAACCTAGGCCAAATCTGGAGGAAGTCTGGTAGTAAAGTGTCTTGAATATGAGCTGGGAAGCTCACATTTGTAATCCATCTCTGAACACAAATACTGATTCCTTTCCCTTGTCTTCAGATGATCTGATAGGTCTTCTGGGGCTATCGATTTTCAAAATTTGAATATATGGTCAGAGGCTGGGATTCACCTTATCTAGTTTTAGCCATATACAAAATAAACACATAAATCCAAGCTTGTTACTGAGACTCCTTTCACAATAAATAGAGGCCTCTTCAACATAGACAATAGAGTCTGGGACCAGGTGAAACATGCTCCAGACTTCCACTGATAAACTAACTGGGTCTCAGAGAAGTCTAAGGTGTGATTGCCTGACTAGCTCCAGTTCAGACACCTACAGTGTAGCCCTCTAAATTTAGGAAAGATGGATCCCAGCAGAGGAAATGAGTGTGAGCAGATCTTGTAAAACTTTACTCGCTCTATAGCTATTGAGCACCAGATTTTTAAATTTTTCATTTCTCTTCTGGACTATTGCAAATAATTTTATTCTAGATAAGAATTTCTCTGATGTAAGACTTTGCAGGGGTAGCTCCCTCTCATCAGTGTAGCCAAAGATCCTGTTGGAGAGCCAGAGGCACTCTTCTGAGAGTTGACAAGTATGGACTGATGGAACATTCCATCATGCCCTCACCACCAGGAGAAAAGCAGTACATAAGCAATCCTAGATTTAGGAGAGTCATAAATTACCTTGGCAGCCTCTTCTCTGAGGGCAAATGTGGATCACCTGGAAAGGGCTGTGCAGGAGATCTCCATAAGGACTGGAAACTTGCCCTTCAAGTCAATAATATTTTGCTTAAATCCTGTGAGGGCCTCTATAGACACAGTGACGTTGGGCACTCATCCTGCACTTGCTCGTGCCCCCACGAATACAAACAGGGCCTTAGCAAAGAGCTTCTTGCCAGCTCTCAGACCTTCCAGTCACCTCCCAGACCTCCACCCACTCATTTCCTGAATGGCACCTTTCAGAGCTCTTACCACACCACCGAAGGAGCAGGTGCTAATCCCAACTCTAAATAAATATTTCCTGTGTCCTTTATGGTCAAATCTGAACCATAGTAGCCTTCTTCAAATTTCCTGCCAACTCATCCCAGGGAAAGAGTGAGAGTTCATGTTTTCCTTGTACGTTGTCACCACTAGATAAGATCACTGTTACTACCAGGTGCACCTATGAGAGCAGAGCTGATATTTGTGTTCAGGGTGCAGTGTCATGGACTCGGACTCCAGTTACACACACACAAAAAAAGATAACAATAATACCATATATATAATCCACATGAATCTTGTGCTTGAAAAAGACTTGAAATCTGCTGCTGAGACAAGACTGAATTTTGGCCACCCTTCATCTCAGAACATTATTACATTAGGTGCAGCCATTCAAATGCATATAAATGTATGTATTTATATGCATAAAAAAATGCATATATAAACACAAACCACCTGACCCACATTTACTTTTTCTGCATCACACTTTAACAGTGAAAGCCAGTGTGCAGCATTTCTGACCCCTCCTTTGCTCCAGTAATGCTCAGATGGGATACAGTGAGAGGAACATCATGCAAAGCACACTGATATATCCCCCTAACCCTAAGCCCTAAACCATCAGACAATGTCATTCAGTCAAATTATATCAGTTCTGTACAAACATCTAAAATAGATGAACCAGAAAGAAGAAATTTCAAAGGTCTTTGCAAAAAGATATGACTCAGGATTTTAGAGTTCTTGTTCTTATTACTCTGCGCTCGAGTATTGGCCAAGTAGCAAAGCTCCTGAAGGCAACAAGACAATTGGGATATGCCAAAAATGGGAAAGCCTCCCTCAAACTGTCCCTTGAAAGAAAGACTTCTTTTCTCTGAAGTTTTAGTCTCTCCTGCAAGGTTTCATTTTTACTATATTTTTAAATCAATCCACAGTGATTCTTTAATTACACTCCTATCAATACAGCAACAGTATATCCTTAAAGCATTATAAATTCATACTGAAATTAATCTGCCCAGACCCCAGGGTTCAGGCTACCATGTGCAGTCTCAACATACAATGCTCTTTTGTTTTGCACTTCTAATTTAGCCTTTGGAAAGTTCTCTGTGACAGCCAAATCAAGTGGTTTCAGAGAATGGCAATTCTTGCAGCAACTTTTCATCAATCACTTCCACTTTGTTCTCTTTTTAAAAAAGTTCATTCAATTTCCACTTTAATTAAGAAGCTTAAAACAAAAGGTGAGGCATAAATAACAAAAAGACTGTAGAAAATACATGTCACCAGCACAGCTGACTATCTCCAGAAATGAAATGGGCTTTTCCAAGTGATTGAAACACTGCTTTTAATAGAATCAAATGTTAACTACTGTATATCTCAGTGATCCAAACTGAGTCATATAAGGCTTTGTCCTTATCATCAGGAAAATAAATAAACACAATAGAAATGTGACACCCTCCTGTAAAGCTGTACCAGTCTGATACTTAGAGCTGTAGGACACTGTAATTCTTTTCTCCTCTTATATGAATCCTTCAGAAAAAAGAAAAGTAGTAGTGAGATGCCAAGGGAATTTTTCATAACTTCAATTTTTCAGGACTTCATCACTTTGGTTATTTTTTTCTCCCAGAATTTTGGAAGACCAGAAACACCCTTACTGAAATAAAAAAGCCCCAAAAGACATCAAAGGATGGTGGTGCTGGTGCCAATGTCTCGATTTAAAAAAAAAAAAAAATTGAAATGAAATAGTAGTATTTTGAATGCCTGAGGGCTAGCATGTCAGAGCCAGAAGCTCCTTCTGAGTTTTCACCATCTGCCTTATTTCTCCTTTCCTTGTTTGCTGTGTATGTGCCTTCTACAAAGAGTTCTGCTGAACAACATCTTTCCAACATTTTTATTTATAGGTTAATGTATGTCATGGTTGCCTGTGTCAGCAAGGCACTGGAGCTGATGATTCAGGGGGCCCAGCCCCGTGTGTTTGGTTTCACAGATTTATGGCACTGGCCAAGAAGAGGAGCTTACCCCAGTCTCAGGTATCCTGCAACAGCTCAGGAAATGGTAGGATCAAGCCCAGCAGGAGGCTTCTGCTCCCCACAGGTGGATTACTAGTTACAGCAAAACCAATATTACTTCTCTATGCACTCTCAGCCCCCGATTTTTTTTTGCAATCAGTATTTTCCCACGAGACTTCCTTGGCATTTATTATTTTAGTGTGATCTAAGCTTGGACAGTGTAACCTAGGACATGAAGTACCTTTTTAGAACTCTGTGGAATAAGCTCACTGCCTTGAGCGGTTTAGGGATGAGGGCAGGGGAAGAGACTAATTCAGTGGAGAAGAGGGGAAAATTTGGGTTGCAGCAGTTAAAGGAGGGAGCAGAAGGAGGCCAACCTGCTCTGCCAGGGAAGCACCAGCACGCACTGGTGATGGGGTCTGGGGATGTAAATTATTTCACCAGGGAGTCTAGGAAGGCAATTACCCAAAGTCACTGGACAATGGAGAGTTAGAGGTGGAGTAAAACAACAGATGACTTGGCTCTGAATGGCAGAGCCTCTATTATCCTGGCTATGCTAATTCCCTCTCCTATAACTCAGAAGCAATAATAAGAATACTGATCTCCAGGGCTTCGTAGGGTTTTTACCATGCAATTTATAAATGCTGTTTGTACAGCACTGACTTCAACTGTGCTACTCAATGTGAATAGGCACTTTGAAGAAGGCACACAGCAAGTGATGCCTGAACCTTAACAGTGAAGGCAGCAATTCTGCAAAGGAAAATGCAATGACCTCTCAGGGTGTTTTTCCTCCTTCTTCATGCGCAGACTGCAGATTTTCAACCAGGGGTCCCAATGAGTGAGGAAGGTGCTGCTGGGAGATCTGTGCACACCCTGCTCCATGCCAGGTTTTTTCCCTGGCAGTGAACCAGGGCCAGGTGGACTCCCTGGCCACAGAGACTCCTGACTGTGGATTTCCTGCCTAGGTTCAGTGGGATGCAAAAGCCCAAAGTGGCAGAAAAACACATCTATAAATTAAAATTATTCTGACTTTAATAACCAGAGTCAGGCAGAGAGAGGAGTGTGTACATAAGCATATTTGCAGAGAGGAACTTCCTTTGCCTAGTCAAAGAAGCAAAAGTTACTCAGGTGGTTAGGCTAAAGAATGACAGTATATACTGACAGCTATGAGTGAATTTCTGCTTTAGAGGTGAGCCCCTTTGATCAAGCAACTAAAAACTTTCAAAATGGTATGTTTGACAGAATAAAGTTTTCTTTTATCTAATACAATATGTTATAGAAATGAAATTATCACAGAATGCTTCTGAAGTTGGTAGGTGATGCCATCACATTACTTTCATCACCCTGAGTACTGATAAAACCTCTGTTATTAAAAAAATAACCATATATCTGACCAGAGAAGACCAAAGTTTTGTTCCCACAACTGAAAGATGAAATACAAGCACTGTAGTTTTTCAGAATCTTTTCCCAGTTCTCTTGATATTTTCAAAGTAGGAGTGAAACAGGAGTCCAAATTAATCTGTCCTGTAACAAAATACACTTTAGTTCAGAAAGATATGGTCAAATTTTGTCAATCACATCAGCATCACATTTCACTGTTAAGAGCTCAATTAAACCTGAGAAACCTTTAAAAAGTGAATTTTTTTTTAATAGCTGCCTTGATTTCACCCTGCTCCTGGTCTGAACCGTGTGCCCTCCCTCACCACAGCACATGCTATAAACAGCTGCCCTGATGGGGGACAATAGGAAGTGGAAGAATAGTTCTTCAGGTAATTAGTGCTATTAAGACACACACATATATATATGTATATAGATAGATATGTACATATATTTAAATGCTACAAAACCTTGGCAGGATAGAATGGATCTATGTCTGACACATAAACATGAAAGCCAGGCCTCATTCTTTATTGCAAAGTATTTATATTGGGGAAATTGGTTAAACATGTTTTGCATCCATGCAGACTGAGGATATTCCACAGCACCACAAAGCCAAGTGATTCTACAACATACAAGAGATGTTCTTGCAAAAATTTAATTTTTAATGCTGTAATTATTCTGTAAGCTGGATTGAAATGTAGAAATATTTTGAAAAGACAAATTTTATTTATTCAAACAGTCAAAACAAATAGGAAAATCTACTATTAGATTGTGCTACCATAAAATGTTTAAGAAGTAAGAAGGATGATTTCTGGGAAACAAGAGATTGCAAAGACTCTCCTACTCCATTATAGAGTGTAAAGCTGCAGACATTCAGCACTTTAATTTCCACTCTGGTATGTTCTTGTCATCTTGAAAAGTTTCATTTTCATGGCAATTTTGGCAGACAAATATACATGGGCCTTCAGGATACAGATTGCTTGCTTTTTCTGACAAACTATTATTGCATTTCCCAACATACTCATTTTTTTTTCCTGTTTACAGTCACAGGGATCAGGTTTTTATAACACTGTTACCTAAAGAGAAGGAAAATGCCAAGCAACTCTTGAAGTCCTCCTGCAAAACCAAAACTCCTGAAGGTTTTGCCAACGATCAGAAAAACTAAAAACAAAATAATAAAAGGAAAATACTCAAACCTCTGCTCTACAGCATTTAACCATGAATACGGGTCCTCTTACTTAAAGAAACAAAACCAGAACAACTCTAATTTCATTTGTCAGCTCACTTCAGAAAGGTGTTTAGAGTGACTGATAAACATAGACCCTCCAGATCAAGCAATCAATGATGGTGCTCTCCTGCCAGGCACAAAGCAAGCAGCAGATTTTAAGCAGAAGGATTTGGGCATGTTGGGGACCCAAGACATGGAGCTGTCTTGACATAGTGGCTCTTGAAAATAACTACAACTCTTTTGACTGTGTATCTCAAGGATCTTTAGGGAGGTGGCCAGACTTCCAATACCAGACTCAAAGATGTTCTCTGAGTGGATGGCAACAAAAGAATGAGTCCCCATCACTGTGCTCTTGCCCTGCAGCCTTCCCTGCACCTAGTGAAACCAGTTAGGGCTGGACAGCTGATGGCTTGCAGAGCAGCACAGAGCACTGTGGAGTTTCTCTTTTCCATGAAAAGCATTAAGAGCTCCTATGCCAGTGTCTGGAAACATTCCCTCTCAAAACTCTCCTAACTTCCAGAAGCAAAGACGGAGCCCTCCTCATCTCCCAGCCCACCACAGGTTAATTGGCACTCACACCAATGACCACAGCTGTTTGCAAGATGTTGTTGGGTCCCCTCTGAGACTATCATTACCTGCCTAGCCTCAGTGCAACGCTGATATGTAATTTATTCCTTTGGAAGGGCTCCATCATCATATAACAAAATACCATAAATCTCCCCACGAATGTCATTGCCTTGGGATAAGCCAGCACTGAAAGGCTGGAGGGATTGCTTTACATCAGCTGGGTTTGCTGCTTGGTCTTGCTGTGAGATAATGATTCTTAAAGTGTTTTTCTGGCACCTTTATTAGGACAGTGCCTCGGACACAGTAGATGGGAAACCAAACCAGTGAGCACTAATAAAAGTTCACATGTGCAAGTGCTATTAACTATGGAACAGAACAGACATTTTCAATTCTTTTTTTCCCCACTGGCTTAGGAGACAACACTAGGTGCTGCTTGTTGTCTGGATGACTGCACGGTCTTTCCCTGGACAGGGACATTGTAGGATCAAGCCAAGAGGTGGCAGTACTCCTCCACCATTCCCAGCCCCATTCCTAGCCCAGGAGGTGCCTCATCCCACCGCAAGGTTCATCTTTGCAGCATCAGTATCATCAGCTTCTCCTCTGATTTATTTGTATTTACAGCACAGGGGAAATAAACATTTCATATTTCTCCTGTGCTGTGAAAGCTTCACTTCAGCAGGGGAGCTACCTTGGGTTTTGGCATCCTGCAGCAATGGGGGGAGCCTCTGCCACCTCCATGGTACAGGAGAGCCCATGGAGCCGGTCCCCAACAGTGGACAAGGTTTTAATTTTGCTGAGGAGCATGGTTCTTAAAATGCCATAAACTGCGAACACACAGCTGGAGCAGTTTATGGACTGCAAAGAAACTCTGAGTATTTTATCCTGAGTATTAATTCAAAGGGCATGCTTTGTTATTTCCTGTTTCATTGTTGTTTGTAAAATGGCTTAATGGGTAGTGAGCAGTAAATTGTTTAAAATCTGCTGTGCACATTGATGTGGTTTTATTTTGCTAGAGAGGGAAGGTTTTCACTGCTTGGGTGTGAGGGAGAGAGCAAGATCATCCTGATAATGAAAACCACAGCCAATGCATTTACTTTGGAACAATTGCTTCAATGACATTACCGCGTAGATATTTTAATCAGAAATAAAAGTGCTAATCCCCAAATGCAGGCCTAACAACAATCGAAACAGCTGCATACTTTCAAGAAAAAAAAAAAAAAGGAAGCTTAGCTATTAGTAATGAGGTTTACATGCAGCCAAGGAGAGCATTTTCTGTCAAACAAAAGTGACCCTATTTAAAATATAAAAGGCAATGTTTATTAAGAACTGGTAATGACCTAATGACAGAATTGGTGTGGATCACTACCTCACAATATCTAGGGTGTTATATGTGTGACATTTTCTCATGGATAATAAAAACATCCACCACATAGCAGAGGCAGTGAGAACGAGAGCAAAGGGACTGGCTTGCATCCATATGGCTAAACTCTCTTTACCTCTCCTCAACATCATGGACTCATCTATCCTGACTTCTGGGAACATTCCCTGCCTTATGCTCTCCCTTGAACAGTGCCCAGGATTGCTAGCTAACCCAGGACACCCTAACAATATAGATACAGAAGGGACTGTGTTTACTACGTGGTTTCCTGAGTGGTGCAACACGCCAGCAGTGAATCAGCAGAGATGGCTGGGCACAGTACCCATGTGTGTTTGCTGGCACTGCTTGGATTGCTGGTGTGGCTGTAGCCAAAGAGGTGATGTGTAAGCTGGAAGTCCCTGCCCACTGACCAGACACCCCCAGGATAGCAGTCCCTTTGTGCCTGGCAGAGCTGCTGTCCCAGGCCAGGCTGTTGCAACATGCACGCACGTGTAGCTGGTTCTGTGCACTCCTCACTAAGCTTCCTCTGCAAAGCTGAAACACTTTTTAAAAATCCATTTTCACTCTGGGTCTTTTTTTGGACTTCACAACACGATCCATGACTTCTCAATATATCATGGCTGGGGTGAATCAAATCTGGAGCACATTTTTCTACTTCTCCATTAAAATACTGCCCCTCTTCCTTGTGGTTTTCCTGATTTACCTCGGTGTTAAACAGATGAGAATCAGTCCCTCAGCCTGGTTTCAAAATAAACAAAAGGCAATAAGATTCTAGCTCCTGCAGAAGGCTAAATACTGAAAGGGAACCACAAGAAGAGATCCTCATGTAGCCTGAAAATCCTCTGATCTCTATGGAGGCAACACAAACAGGTTGAACAACAGTTACAGGGAGTCCTTCTCAAAGTGGCTGTGTACCTGACAAGAGAACCAGGTATCTTGGCAAAAGAAACCCTTTGAGCTAAATAGAAAGCCCCTAAAAAGGGCAATTCTCACATTTTGGAAAGATATGGCAAAAAGGTTTTTCTTCAGCTTCTAAAACATTCAGCCTTCAAGGATGGTGGCAAACCCTATTTTACCATCTTTTTGGAATGAAAATGAAGGAGAAGGCTTTTACAGCAAGGCTAACTTACATTATAAATGGGGTCATGTAAAGAATATGGTTATCCTTGTTCAGTTTCTGTACGTTTACTTTTGTTGAAATACCTGAGGCAAAAAGGAAAAGGTTCCTTCTCACAGTAGTTAGGAGCAGTGAGGTGACTTCCCTGGCTTGGGACTAGACACATGAGGGGCTTTGGATTTTGGTTCAACATCAGCACTGGCCTGCCAAATGGCCATGAGGGAACCATCTTCTTGCTAGCTGTTGCTCTTGACTGCTTACAATGCAAGCTCTTAGAGCAGGAAATATCATTCTTCCTTCCATCTCCTGCAGAGGCATCTTGGCTTCAGCTGAGGGGTGCAAGTGCTAAGGTAAAAAGCCTCTTTCATCATCTATTTTTTCCAGTTTTCAGAGTGGAGCTTATGAATGTACAGCTGTTATCCAGGAGGAATGCATTTGGGGTAGGATTATCAAAGACATTAAGTGATATTCTAATTTTGCACACTGTTTTATGTCCATCTTCACAGAGAACAGATTTAAGTCATTGTGGAAAAGTGATTTTATAAATGTTACCTTACTTTTCCTTTTTGAGAGTGAGCTCTCACCTTTTGCTAACAGGGTGTTAGGGGGCTTTTGAGAGTTTTTTTTTAAACTAATTTTTTACACAGAGGCAACCTATCAATGTACCACTGGAATGGTTGGGAATGGCCAAACACAGCTCGTCCTACCAGCTACCAAATACACATTACAGGAAAACCATTTCTCCTTTTTACAAAACCTTAAGCCAAAGTTAAGCATATGAATTCAGGAAAATTTCTCAAGATTTGTAACCATTCTAAATAAGGTAAAAATTATTCACAGCCTTGTTACAAAGGCTGGTAGCAGACCTCTCCAGGTTTGCTCACAGGCTTTCTAGTACTCGCTGTTTTTCTCTGGGCCAATAATTCTCTGAGGATAAACTTCTTCCCAGTGGCTTTTGCCACTGTTGCTCTCATCCAAGCCAGAAAAGCAGAAAGCTGTAGCAAATAATCAACTAATACAACCCTAAGCCATAATTAGAGTTGTGGCCAAAGCCACACCCTGAAACTTCTCTGGTGTGTGAAGGCTGCTGTAAGTAAGAGGCTTGGTAAGATTTTGCTTTGTAAAATAATGAAAGGTCAGAGCTGTGTTTGTGGTGGGACAGTGCTGGGGAGAAGCTAAATAAACACCTGAAAAAGAACCTTTCTCTGTTCCCAATGGACCTGTTCAGCTCTGTTCATTCCCACAGCTTTGAGGAAGCAGGGATTAACAAGGCAAGAAACACTAGATCCCAACTGTATTTATGGGGGATGGCACCACCACTCTCCTCATGGGATCAGTATCTCAGATCCAGGTTGTCAGGGGCCTAAGTCTGCAAGTGTCCAGACAGGATTCAGATGTTCTCTAACCCACACACAGTCTTTGTCTGAGGCTCATAGGGGACAATCTGCCCCCTGGAATGTCCTTAGCCTAAATGCCACAATGCTAAAACAATCAGCTGGACTGGCACAGCAACTCCAAGTAGAAGAGGTGGGGGCCCAATATTCCTGAAGAGTCAGTAGGGAATCCTTGGTATCACAGAAGTGTGATCCCAATGGCACAGAGTAAATGTTTCCCAGGGGAGGGAACTGCGAGAGAAGGGTGTTTTTCCTCCCTGGAGCTCAGGTTGCTGTCTGTGGGCTGCATTTGTCCGACTGTTGAGAATTTGGTAGGGGATAAACACCTGTTAATGGAGAGCTTGTTCTTGAATTAAAGTGGGGATACTCCTGAGGGCAGACTATCTTCAGCAGGAAGCAGTTCCTACTGACTCTTCCAGCCAAAGCCTCAGAACTCTCTTAGAAACACTGCCTAACCCAAAAGAGTCCTCGAAAGGTCAAAGCTTGCTTTGCGGTTCTTCAGTGGAGCCCAGAGAGACCTTGAACTTAAAACCAAATATTTAAAACCGTGTATGTACTTATTTACAAATCAAGGAACAATTCTTCCTTTTCATAGCCAAACCTTCATTATGTTTGCAATGAAGCAGACGTGAACAGAGCCTGTCCCCCAGCACTGGTCACTTCTAGTCCCCATTAATTTTTGCAGCAGCATGGACACATGAAATGGGCTTTCCTGGCATGGCTGGGAAGAGTAACTCAGCTATGGCAATGGTTTAATCCCTTTTCTGTCCGTGGCTTGCATAAAGACATCAGAAATAATGGTGTCAGTGCTTTGCACATTAAATCCCTGCACCTATAGGATATCACAGAATGGGCTACAATAGGGCTGAGTTGTTTTGGCACCATAAGGCTCAGCAGAGATTGTCCCATACCAAGTGCACCAGTACATGGCAGTGCCTGGCAGCATCCCCTCCTGGGCCCTTTTCCTTCATTCTTCCTGTGACCAGATGAAATTCTCTGTTTGAACTTGGGTTGACATGGACTGACACTTCTCTTCTACCCCCATCCTGACCAAGACTGATTTCTCCTCAACTTGTTTAGAGTGAGACTAGGGCCACCTGTGCATGAGCTGTCAGGAAGCACAACCCTTTCATTTAAACAGCAGGCAGCTATCAAAACAGCAATAAGAGAGGCTATCAGGCTTAATAATGGCATGCATTAAAAGTAAAATAACTCTCTGAGGTCCAGTAATGTTGCTTTTACCATTTGTCAGGTGTATAATCACTCTGGAGAATAAGAATAGTGAGGTCTTTGTAAAATCATGAATCAACATTCCCAACAATTCAACTGCTGTGAGTAGGTCAGGTCAATACCCTCACGTCTCAAAAAACTACTTAAGCCCCCCTGTCTCCTGAGACCATTACATCAATGGATGCCTCCACTACCACAGAAAATGACAACTCACAATGTAATGCCAGGAGATCCCCTTTAACAGCTCCTCTATATTAACAGCTGCTGGCTCTGCTCTGGGCTTTTGTCCTTGTTTCCAAAACCAGACCATATATATTCCTCTGGCTTTCTGTGAGAAAAGCTTTTATTGTTTTCAGGAGGATCTTTTTTCTTTTAAACCATAAATAACAGAATGAAGCAGGTAATTCTTAAGACAATCAGAGTAGGAATCCTAAAATCGTTAAATAGGTAGTTTCCAGGACTTGAGATAGTTTTGTTAATATTCAAAACTATGCACTTCTCACTCACTGAGATTTTATTTCAGCTATGGTGTCTTTATATCAGACAAAATCATAGGTATACTGTAGTTCGTGGAAAAATCTATGACTTCAGTAGAGCTTGATTTTACCCACACAGTTCATATAATGATCTGTGTTCCCACACCTTGTAGTGACACATTCTTTTGTTGTACTTACCATTTCCCACCTCAGAAGAGAATACTCTTCTGTCTGCCTTAAACCTTCCTTTATGTCTTTTACATATGTAGTTAAAATGCAACAACGAGTGTTGGCAATGACTGAAATGTTACTGCCTCAAATTATTTCCACAGGAGACAGTGGGGAAAGACAAATTGAATGGAAAGATTTTTTTGCAGTATTTTTTTCTTTAAACAGTGTCACCTTGCAGTAAGTCAAGCACTTCTCTGAATGTCTGTGATGATCTCTGGCAGTGAGACAAGGACATTGAAGTTAGTCCTGAAGTCTGCAGGCAGTGACCCCTGGCTTTGCCCAGGCAGAAAATCCAACACCTGGCTGATGCCTGATCATCTCTCCAACAGGGAGGTACAGTACAGACTGGGTACCTCCTCTACTAAATTGACAGTTTTCACTAAAACTCTGGGTTTTCAGTTATCTTTAAGCCTTCTACCACATGTTAATTTTGTTTGGAATTGGCTGGTGTGTGGGACAGATTCAAAGAGATAAAAACACCACCTGCTTTCAACACAGCTCTCAGGCCCTTGCTAAAGCAAGAAGGACAAGCTGTGTATGAGCTGTACTTCTTGTGATGCTTACTAACATTTGGACATCTTGTTTTGTGATTTAGGCCAGAAGAAAGCTGGATGAAGTAATTTCTAATGATTCTCTTTCTTTGCTGATAATTACACAGGATAGTTCCTATATTTTATCTGGATGAAGAAAAGATAAAATTGTGTTTGAAATATCTTAGACCATGAAGAAGGGGCTTCTTCCAACTCCAGTTTATTTCAATATTTAAATACTGAAAGTTTTTGCATATGAATGGAAACACAGTTTTACAAGAAGTTCACAGCATGAAAAATCACTCAGCCTAGTTCAGCAAGGCACAGCTAAAAAGAAAATATATGAGAATGGAGTTTGACTGATACGTCTTTAATGTATTTAGGCTCATAACAACTCTGTTCTCTTCCTGACCTCCTGTTTCAGTTATTTATTTCTGATGTTAAAAGTTCAGGCAGCAAATGCTCCTTGAGAGCTGTAATCAGTTTTCTGAATGGTGAAAGAGAACAATAAGATTTTGTAGCAACTGAGATGCATCTTAGCCCTCGCTGGTGAAAAATGTAAGCTATAGAAAGTCCTTTTCATCTTTTAGTAAGGGTCCATTATTTCTGTATATCTCTTTTCTGTGCCTTATGAAAAGGTTTGTACAGTAAAGAATGACTGACTATGTAGTAGTTCTTTCTTCTTTTGCCAAGCTCTTTTTAGCTTTGGCAGCAATTCTATTTTCCCTGTCATCATCTAATGTCTATTTATTTTACATTGCTACAAAGCCAGTGCAATTCCCTCATAAATCCCAGGTTGTGAAGATGAAGAAACATTTCGATTCCTTTTATTAAAATTCTCCAGTGTCCTCTTTATGATTCCTACCATCTAATTAGGTTTGGAAAGGTCATCAGTTTGAAAAACTCTTGGAAAAGAATCAATTGAATTAGAAGATCAGAGGTTGCCAAATGCCTTGCATTTCTGTGCTCTGAAATACCTGATCAATCTTGGTTGTCACAGGTGTCACAAGAGGGCTTGTCACTAATTGTTGATCTAACTAACCTCACAACCTCACTCCCTTTCTTTCACCTCCACCTTCCTGTCCTCCCTGGCTCTTGTGTGCACACAAACATATGAGGCTACACACACACACACAGAGCTTCCATTAAACTGCCAGGAAAGTGAAGATATTACCTTTACTTTGAATGTTATTTCAGCAATTCTCCACAACTGCTTAAAGATATGGGAATAATGGCAATGGGAAGCTTCGTTGACTTAATGCCATCATCAAGGCAAAGTGGTGAATATTTTGTGCAACCAGGCTAGGACAGACAGTTACAAATACAAGAAGTTTCAAATTATTGCCCTCTCAGTGTGGGGAGAGAGAAAGTCTTCTTCTGGATCGTATTACCTCTCACAGTACAATACCAGATCCCTCATTTCCCAAAGGTGTAAGTCTTGGCTCCAACTTTAGGAAAAAGTTTTAGAAGCAGTCAGCCTCAGAGGATGCTGCTATGTTTTCTGAGCTTGCATGGTGTAGACACTGTTTCACAGCCACTTGGTCACTAATGACCTCATTGTTAAGGTGCTGTGAGACTGAAGTTGCAGCTGCTGATTAGCATGCAGATTCCATAGACACCATGCAATAGAAGTGAAAGATTAGAAGGGTTGTATTGAAACAGCAGCAGAAAAAATGCATCCCCCTGGAGCGTTTGGAAGTCAAGGTCTTGGACAGAAGCAATCCCACCTTGGTGCTGCTCCCTGCATCCACCCTCCTGCAGGGAGAGGTGCTGAACTCATTCTGTCACCTCATGCACAGCACAGAGATGCACAAAAAATCAGTAAATCTGGTCTGCTAAAAATTGTAATATACCTCTTGTGAACACAGCTTACCAACTCACAGTCTAAAGAGATTGCAACAGGGCTGAATTTACCTTTCATTGATATTTTCTAGGATTTCACTTCTTTTTTATTTGTGTGTAAAGAGTGAAGTGGTGGTTTGCTTTCCCCTACTTTTATTAGATCCATCTCAGTTCTGAGTTCCTAACTATGAGGTAATAACTTCTTATATATCCACAAAATGATCATGATATGCACAGAAAGGTGTAAGGTTAAGCACTTTATTTTTGCAGGTTTTATTCTGTAGTCCCCAGAAGGCCATGGATGTTCTCCATTTAACAGCCACTGTCCTCCTACTGTGCATCTTGAGCCCTGGAATTCAATTCTGTTCAAATATAAGACTTGTATGTTTTATATTGCATTTTAGTATTAAATATGATGCAAACAGGGCCAAAAATCTGAAATATCTGAGCTTTTAATTTTTTTGCTATGTCTTCTTAATCAGAAAAAAAAAAATGTTGAACTCTTCATGGCCTCCTTGTACTAATGCATCATTTAAGAGGACATTAAAAACACATGAGTTCACTCAAGAGGAGGTTAGGAAAATGTTTTTTGATACAACTGTATTTTATGAATAATTAATTGAAACATGCAAAGACGGAATGAGTAGGAATTCCACATTTTGAACCTATGTGTCTCAGAGGAATGCATCTCACACAAGAGGGTGCATGAGTGAAATCTTCACCTTTTGCAGGCAGAGAGAAGTATTTTGCCTTCCTGTTGTCACTCAAGAGCATCCTTTTGTGCCTGGCACCAGTTTAACACAAGCTTTGCCTTTGTAAGAACAGTCCCTGTCCCCATCTCTCACTTTGTGCTGGTTTTTAGCAGCCATTATCAAGTGGATCAGACACTCAGCTCTTCCTAAAAAGGCAGAACAAGTTCCCACGTGCTCAGATCCTTTCTTGGCAGAGGAGTGTTAAATAGGTCTTTCCCAATACAAATGCAATGGTCAGTCATACATCCTCAGTGTTTATAAAGACTGGTTTGTGTTCTTGCAACTAAATAGAGCAATGACCAGAAACTCCTGGGAATAAAACCTCCCTGTGTTTCTGAACTTTCTGCCTTTCTAACAATTAAAGAACTAAGGAAGAAGCAATCAAGTTTACGAGGCCTGAAAAAAAATATTAAATATTATCTACCTCATAAAATGAACTTTTAAACCTGAAGTCATATTTCTTCAAGCCTAATACTTTAGTTTATCTTTGATCATTATAAATTATCCTCTGTAAAGAGCAGTGCTTGGGAAAGTAGTTGGCAGCATGTACAACTGGAGTTCATTCTGCTTTATTTATTGAAAAATGCTAAAAAGTAAAACACTGAAGTACTTCACATTAAAATGGCATGAACCCACCAAGATAACTGCTTGTAACTGTCTGTGTAAAATTATGGTCACAGTAACCACCTCTGGCTCCAGAATAAACTTTCCATGCATGTGAGAGCCAAATGCATTTGCTTACTCAGATTTTCACTTGAATGATTATCTTTTTTCTTCCATTTGTTTCCCTTCATGTACATGCAAACCTTTAAAGGGGAAGGATGGAAAAAGGCATCAAATTCCTGTCACCTTAGGAGATGATGAATCATTAGGAAGAAGAATCCAGACAACTTTCAGTGAACAGTTCATTTCTCTCCTTCACTGACACCAGTAGCATGTGAATATGTACATAATTGCACAGGGCAGATTAATTCCCAAGAGAGATTTCATTCCTTCCAGAAAATTATTTTCCATTGCCAAAACCTCAGTCCTCCAATAAAGGGGTCATAATAACTAAATATCAGTGTACATTCCCCCTGCACTGTGTTTTACACCACCAGGCTTTGCAGTGGTGTCCTGACTTGCTGGCAGCCAGAAGAGATCTGTTCATTGGAAGCCAAATTCCCATTTTGCAGTAGTTGACTGCCTTTTACTATATTAATATTATTGTAATATTATTGTTCATGATATTATACAACTCACAGGTAAGTATACTTATTGTATAGCCAGAGTAAAGCTCTTGTGTTTTTACTGGTCACACTGGCTCTCATCCTTGCTAAAAAAAAAAAGTTAAAAAACCTGCAAATTTTAGAACTTCTGGCCGTTTTTCTCTAGGAAAACAACCATACATTGTGCTGGGGGTATTCATACCTCCAGACTTTAGCAAATCTGATGTTGTTGGCCCTTGAAGAGTGACTCACAGCAGAGGAATGGTGTTCCCACAGAGCAGTGTTCAGGGTGCACTGGAGCTGCTCTGGGGAGTTGGGAGCTGCTGCCCTGCCAGGCACCACCATGAAATGAGGGCTTCCCATGGGCTGCAGGGATTTGGAAGGAGCTGGGATCTGCTGCCATCATGGAAGCAAGGTGCCACCACAGGACTGATCTGCCTGCCTCTGGCCTTGCTCTGCTGCTCCTGTGAGACAGCAGCTTCTGCTGCCTTCAGAAGCACAGCTGCTCCTTCCATCCCGCTCCATGCTCTTCCCAGAGCTCCCCAGCCATGCAGCTGGCATTGAAGGGTGCCTGTAATCCTTGTTAGAGACAGGACACTGTTCTGGGAAGGCACACCTCCTCCTACATCCCACATTTACTTTGGGAAGTACTGAGGGAATGAACCTGGGTGGCCTCGCATTAGTACTTAGGCTCATTTTATTGGTTTGCTTGTCCATTCCCAAAGCTTTGCAGCTGGTCTTTAAATTTATGGAAATGCTATTATAAATATTAGAAAAAAACTGACTCCACAGGCTCTTACAGCCTTTTCACTGTAATATGATTTGCTTCTAAACCCCTCATCTCTTTGCTTATTTATTTGGTCACCCCTCACTGAAGGGAGCTTCCAAGATCTGTGATGCCCTGTGCTTTGAAGCTCCCAATAACCTTTCCAGAATCACCAGGGTTCACTAGCTTTTGGATCTTTGATGTGAGAGCCTGTGATCAAGGCTTCATTTTGAGCTGAACTGGGTGTTTTTGGAGAATATATATCCAAGTGTGATGAGAAGAACAAGCACTTCTGAGGGCCATTATGTTGGACTCATTGAGAAGTTCTTTTCTTGCAAACCTTTGCAAATCTCCAAGCTGACACAGGAGAGTTCAAGCCTTAGAGCTTTCCAGGGTTTAAGCACAGAATTCTGTGTTTTCAAAGAGCCAGGGCAGACATTGTTTGGATTTCATTAGAAACTCATCAGACATGCTGGATCTGAAAGAACTGCTGCCCATGGCCAGCTGGAAAATACCCACTTGTTGCAAGGAAATTCTAGCCCACTAATTATCCTAAAAAATTCATGTAGGAACTTTCTTGACCCATTTTTTCCCCCTGTTCCTTTTTCTCCCCTTGAAGACATGGGTCAATTGCTTTCTTAGAAAAATTTAGCTGATTTCAATGTCATCTTTTGGGAGGTTTAATCATCAAAAAATGTACCGTGCTAAGTCATGTAGCATAGTTGTCACAAATTAGCAATAAATAATATACTGAGAGCCTTTATGACAGGGAGAAATATATGAGTTTTGAAAAAAAAAACAAAACAAGAACCAACAAACCCAAGAGGTAACTAAATTATTCCCCATTTTAAAATCTGAACATTAATCAAACATTTAGAATATGAAATATTCACTTTAGCTATATTATTCACTATTTCTCATTTTAACATGCATCTGCACTTTTGGTTTTCATCTAGGACAGAAACCAAGGGAAGCCAAAATACCTAGACAGGAACAGATAAAAGCCAAAATACCGAGACTGGAACAGACAAAGGCCAAAATATTAGCCAGAAACAGGAAGCACTGGACATCTTACAAGACAACCTCCATATTCTTGTGAGATCTCCAGCCAGGGGTGCTGACTGAATGCATTCAAACTATTTGGACAAGCTTTGGGTAATTATGTAAATCTTTAGGTATTTAGCTGAAGCACACTTAAAGTCTAAGTCTCTCACAATTTGCCTGTCACTTGAATAAATGACCATTTCTCAGATAGTAAGGCAAACTTGGAGTGGGAAAAAACAGAGCTAAGATATCAAAGAATGGCTTCATAATAGTTGTTTCTATCTGCTTTCTAAGGCATTAGAGGAAACAGATTTTTCCTAATAGTGATCAAGTAATTAATTATTATAGTTGTACACGTAGTGTTTGGATTTTTTTCCTTTTGTTTGGCGCTGCTGTTTTTTCCTGCTTTTTCTTTTTTTTTGAAGCAAAAAAGATTCCAAGCCAGTTCAGCAGACAAGAATGGCCAAAGGGCAGATGGGTTTCCTCCTGCTCTTGCTCTCACTCACCTCTGTACATCTGACCTGTGCACAGAGCAGCACAACACACCACAGTGTAGCATGTGCCCTCTTGATGCTCTTAATTTACTGTCTGCACAGAATGTAATATTGGATCCCAAACTGGATCCCCGTCTGGTATCTTATTCTTGGGGTAATATTATTATTATTATTATTATTATTATTATTATTATTATTATTATTATTATATACCACTAGTGCTATTATATTTGCTAACACCTGCCTTGTAAAGAAAAGCCTTGCTCCATTCCTAGTCTTTGCAGTCTTTCAGTACATAAAGGTGGCTTATATAAAAGGAGGGGAGTAACTTTTTAACCAGGCAAATAGTGATAGAACAAGAGGGTCCATTTTAAACTAAAAGAAGAGAGATTCAGATTAGACATTATGAAGAAATTCTTGACTGTGAAGGTGGTGACCACTGGCACAGGTTGTTCAGAGAAGTTGAAGCTGTGCATGCCCCATCCCTGGAAGTGTTCAAGGCCAGGCTGGCTGGAGCTCTGAACAACCTGTTCTGGTGAAAGGCGTCCCTGCCCATGGTAGGGGGTTCAAATAACCTGATCTCTGAGATCCTATGAGTTTTTGATTCTATGATTATCCTCTTATTCAGATGGCACATCTCCCTAGGTGTGAAATGGGCATAGTGTAAATACTACTACCACTGCAAAAATTATCTTAAGAGAAGGAATTTACATTGGGAAAATGAGGTTTTAAGTTTGTTGGATTTCTCATTATTTAAATATTTTCGCTGCATGTGGAGAGAATCACATTTTCAAAGCAATTTTTTCACTGGCTCTCTCATCAGGAAAGAAACAACAGAAAATACTGGTGTATGTTTGCTGTATTCTGATAAAATACAGGAATGTTGTAAACTTTACTTAGCATAGAGCCCATCAACTCTTGCTTTCTCCACTCTTTGAAAGTTTTATTGTAATGAAATATAGTAAATGTCATTATAATGGGCCAATGTTGATAAGATGATCATTTATTGAAAAAGAGTTTTAAAAGAGCTCAGCTTCTCCAGTAAATTAAAATCTTTAGATAACATACCACTTAAAATGACAAAAATAAATATACTGAAATCTTTGTAGTAACAATAGCTTGAGAACATGTTTGGAAGGGAGATGGGGAATAAGATGTCAAGGCAAACAGCTGGTGGAGTGGTTTTCCTTAAAAAATTCATTCTGTTTCTGCTACAAAACAAAATTATTTCCTTGGTGTGTCCTTGATTCACAAGCAAGAGGTGGTAAAGAAATTCTTTGATTTGAGTCACGTGTGCACCAAATCTTATTTCAGGTTAGTTGCTTGTTATGCTGAAGTTTTGTGAGATGAAACGAGCAGGTGTTGTTTTTGAACTTGAAAAATCTCAGAGTGATAGCAGAGAAGAGACAAGTACTGTACAAATAAGCCATACAAACTGATTAAAGAGGAACAGCATGAGAGACACTCTGTTTTGCATAGCCCAGGAGGAGACTGAACAGAGTAGTTATTTTGTAAGGGTAGGTTGAAGGCAGGAACAACACAGGAGCAATATTCAAATACCTGTATTGAATATCAAATATTGTATTGAATATCAAATATCTGTATAGCCTCCTGTAAAGAGAATGAGTGAAACTTTTGCATACTGAAAGTGAGAAATAATGTACTTATGGTGTAGCAGCAGAGATGCTCAGTTACAGGTTCTGAAAAGGCTCTTCAGTGTGAGGACAGAGCAGATGTGTGATAGACTGCTTGTTGACATCGGTTGTTCCTGAAGATTTTTGAAAACAGTCCAGACAAAGGTTTCTCAGAAATGAGCATAGCTGGCTGTCTTTTCTGGCGGTGCACACATTCTCCACTAAGAATGCTCTCTGTTAACTGTGACAAGAGATACAGATCAAGAACAGTCTAGCTGTGTCCTGAGAGTTCCTTTATAAACATTTAATTCTACTATCACTATTGCAAAACTTGAACCAAACCAAGAGTTTACAGCTTGACAAGACTGTTTGACAGCAGCCAAGTGTCAATTAGGAGCCTGATCTACTCAGGAGGAATGTGTCTACCATCACTCTGAAACTGGCTTGTTTCTGGAAGCAAGTTTCTCATCCATCGCTTTCTTAACCTCTACTTGTAACTCTGAATGGTTTCATTACCCAGGCAAATAGCCTTTCATAATCCAAGGAACTTCTGGCCTCCATGATGATTTGTGGTGATGCGTTTTCTAGGAAGAAACACTCATAAAGAACACATTTGCTTATTTAGTTTTACATTTGTTCCATGGCTCCCTTTGAGTGTTAAAAGAGAAAGAGTTAAAAAGAAGCCCTAGGTTAATCTCTAAATTTATGATGCTGTGTTTTTCCATTATGCATGTCTTTGACATTTCAACTGGATTGTTTTATTCTTGTTCAGAAGAAGACAAAACTGTTTTCACTTTTCTGTAGAATTAATGGAAGTCCAGCCAATCTGCCCTGTGAACTTCTTTGAAGTCAGGTATGGGGCTAGTCCTGCTGTGTATTCCTAACTCCTGACCTAGGAAGACTTCTAGAAAGCCTGTCAGGAGCTGAGCCTGCAAGTTGTAGCTCTCCTTCCTCAAAGCAGTTTAGTCAAAAGTAATGAATAAATTTCAGTAATGAAATTAGTGATATGATTGATACAGTTAATATAGAAGCCAAGAAAACATTCATCTGAAATTGTGAGGCTATATTGACTTACATGGGTTTTACAGACCATGATGATGCAGAAAATGTAATAGAAATCTGCACTGCAGAGCAGAAATGGTCTTATTTGCTTTAGAATTAGGAAAGTTTTCAGTCTGCATTTAAGTGTAGATATGAATTAAATAATTGATGTGAATTTCAGGATTAAGCCTTCATCAGGTTCCTCTCTAGAGCAGTTCTTTACAAGACATGTGAGACTGCTAAGTTTCAGTGGAAGACTCTAAATACACATACATGTAAATTGAATTAAAAAACTACACTATTGATTTCAGATCCTCAGGCAAGAGTATGGAAGTAACTACACTCTTGTTTTTTCAAGTTATCAGGACTATCATCTTCTGGCTTATAGAACTCTCCCTCGTGTTGAAGGTTTAAAAGCCAAATACATATTTTTGAGATGTGATGGATTCACACCAGCTACAAATTATGATAAATATCCTGCACCTTGCTGAACATGCACAGTCCAACGCACTAGTGGGATTTGAGATTGAGCTAAATATGGAATCATAACAACATATGCTCACTTGAGGAAACTGCTCTCCAAACCCAAATGCAGAATTTAGCCAGACCCTTTTTGCCTTTGCTTTTATTGGACAAAACCAAACCAGAAAAAAAAACGCAAACAAAACAAAACAAAACACCTCTGCTTATTTCTGTGTATGAAAAATGTAATATTATTTACACCTTGAAATAACACTATTGCAGTAAAAATCTCGGAGTAAACTGTGTTTCTGTTCCTAGTTAGAAAATATGGTTCCATTTTATTTGTTTTTTACAGTGGTCTCTCATGCTAAGTCTCCATGTGATCATGACATTTCCTCCCCAATGAGAGAGAGACCAGAAATCCCAGCGATCACACAGAGAATTTGTGTGTCTTGGCAGCTGTGAGCCGCATGTGAGCGCACGTTCTGCTCACGCCAAGGTCCAATTTGCTGAGCTGTGTGCAGTTTGCACCGAGGGCCTGAGACGCCCTGGGACCCTTCGAAGAACTCCTAAGTGAATCCTTAATCATGGTGTGTCCACTGGAAGAGAAGCAGATTGTGCACCTAGAAAATTCAGTTTGGACTGCCAGATAGCTAACTTCCCACAGCTCTTTCTATTCTCCAAAAATCAGCAGCGACTTTGAACAGCTGACAGCACTTTCAGTGCTACATCTGGAGAAGCAAAAACACCACAAAACATCTGTTTTTGTTGTTGAATAAAAATAAACAGCACAGAGCTGAAAGCTTGAGTGGAGAAAAGTTTTTCGGATGCAGTGAACATTTTGTTTATTGCACAACCCTGCTCGTAGGAGATGATCTCGTGCTGGTGGGTGGATCAGAGCGCTGCTGCTACGTGCTGGCAAGGCACAGCTATCACTGAGGGGCCGTGCCAGCTCTCAGGGAGACGTCCATGAAGAGGTAGGAGTGAGATTCAGGGAGGCAGAGCACTCGTGAGAGTTTGAGCGCCCTTGGGATTGCTGTGCACGAGCCCAGGGAAGGCTCACCTGGACCCATCCGTCCTGCAAACCACAGAGAGGCAGAGCAGGGGCACCACAGGCAGCAGGGCGGCCGTAGAGCTCCTGTCCTGGGTACCTCATGGGGAAAGATTGTTGGGAAGGATGGATCGGGAAAACCTTATAAATATGATTGCCTGGCAAAAGATTCTGAGAATATGGAAACCATAAGCGAGACTGAAATGAAAGCCATCTTTGAGATACCAAACCTTAGTTACTAAATAACTAGAAGACAATAGAATGGCCAGCCAAAAGTAATCCCCCCGTGATTGAACAATGCCTTCTGCTGGAGAGCAGGTCCAAAGGTCAGAGAAGACCCTGCTGGCTTGGCAGAAGGGGTCCAAAGAGTACAGTAATCTCACGACTATAAGGCGCACCGGATTATAAGGCGCACTTCCTGGAGTCGGCAAAATTCTGAACTTTGTCCATATATAAGGCACACCGGACTATAAGGTGCACCTTTTTTTTGTAGCGAGGATCCACGCCGCACGCAACACAGTAACAAATTAGTAACGGAATTGCACGATCGTGGAGTTTACTGGCAGGTGCTCAATTTGCAAACATTTTTCACAGATCGGTGTAGCCTTTAAACACAACCCCAAGCACACTCCCCGTGCACGGGCCCCAGCACTCCCGCCCACCCCCAGCGCCGGCTGGCGAGGTGCAGCTCGGGACTGCCGCAGTTCGGGGCAGCTGGGGTGCCGTGGCTCGGGGTGGCTCGGGGCCACCTGCTACCTCCCTTCCTGCGTGGCTCCTGCTGACCACGGCCGCCTGCTCCTGCTCCCCCATTGTGGCCCGGCGCTGCCTCGGAACCGCCTCCCACTCACGACTCGCACTTCCGGGTTGGCAAATTTCCCAACTTTGTCCATACATAAGGCGCACCGGACTATAAGGCGCACTTCCGGGTTCCGATCAAAATTTTAGTCAAAAGGGTGCGCCTTATAGTCGTGAAATTACTGCAGTTTTTAGGGTTTAAAGTGTAACACAGTATGAGAATGTAATGATTCTTATAGACTGTATGTAAATGCTATGGAATTTGTATCTTGTATTAGATTGGTTAGTGGAAATTAGAATATTCAACTCCGAAGAGGATTTATTGGAATGGGAACCTCTCTCTCTTGCTCTTACTCCCTTACTCTCTTACTTCCTTCTTTTGCCACCCTCCTACCTCTTTCTCTTACGCTGCACTCTCTCACTGTCCTGTTCCAAACTGCAGCTGGCAGGACCAAGCAGGGCTCTTTCACCCAGGCAATAAACCATGTGTTCCAAGACCTGGCTTTAGAGATCTCTCCTTCTGTCTCGACTGTCCAGACTCGACAGTCTCCTACAAAAGATGAACACTATGTGGGCATTCGTGTCATATTTTGAATTCCAGAAGAGCATTTCCATTCACTTATCCCTCCACCTCAGCTTCACTTCCACAAACACGAAGTTTTTAAAGGAAAACTGGAAAGAAATGCTGTAATATTTTTCCTGAGATCTTACTTGGGGTTCAGAAGATTTCCAGGGAATTTTCAGGACAAGCTGCAGTTTCTGGAGAGTTATGAACTGACCTCCTACTGCTCCCAAAGAGGTGTCCCCAAAACTGTGCTGATGCTGATCCTGTCACTGATTATAACCCCAATTAAATATGAGTGATTCCTGACCTCAGAGGTGTTATTCTGTGCCTAAAGCACTGCAGTTCAGTTCTGTGAGAAGTTCAATATCCATCATTTGTTCCCATGGAGGATACCATGGGGAGGTGATAGATCAGCTGCCTGGACACAGTCCCAAGTAACTTGTGTAGGGGACTCTGCTTGAGCAGGGATGTTGGACTAGCTGAGCCCCAGTGGTCCCTCCCAAGCTTAACCATTCTGTGATTCTGTGATACCTTTAACTGTGCCAGAAATAACGTCCAAGAAATCAACTTAATTTTTCATTCATAATTGCTCTATAATATCTTCATTTATAATAAAAATGACTGGGCTCTTTTCAGTCCAGAAAGAGACTTAATTACATTTGAGCCGAAATGGAGATATGAATTATTTAGAGTTACACTGTAAATAGGAGACCCATCAATTATTGATACACTACACCTTGAAGGTGCTAGATTTGTGGATCCTTCTTTTTTCTTTGAAAGGATCTGAATTCATTGTCTACAGGACCCCTAGGAAGCACAGAGAATACAATACTCATTGGAAAACATAATCTGAGGAATAAATTCCACAAAAGTTCTGCCCTTTTTTCATTGGACCATCTAATGACTCAGGCAAGAAAGGTTTTTTTTTCTCATTTATCTTAGGTCACTGAAAGCATCCATGGGATTTAGCTCAATCTAACTATAACACTGAATTGATAGTGGTAGAAAGTACTTTTGTTTTGGATTCAGAAGAGAAGTTTTAGATTGTGCGTCTGCCACATATACAAAATCTGTCTAGGTATTAAAATTTTTGAAAACTTTTCTGGAAAAAGTTCATCAATTCTTGTGTGATTTGTTACTTTTAATATTTTTTTCCTGTCCATTTTCCTACTCTTCTGGTGTTTAAATTAGATTGTTTCAAAGTACAATTTTAAAAAAATATTTTGAGTGATAGGGCATTTTGAAAAGTTATATTGAAAAGGTCTTTCTCCTCAACTTTTTCATAAACAAAAATTCATTAAACCTGGCTCCTCCCCTTCTTTCAACATCAATTTTTGGCAACCTGGCAATTTTTTTAGTGAAACAATTCCCATGACATTATATGTGGTGCAAAAAAATCAGTATTTTCCACTGAAGATATTTTTCACTGGCTACAGAGACTGGAAAGATTTTTTTTGGGGTGTTCAAGGAAATAGATTGAGAAAAATGAGACCTGTGCTTGGGAAAACTGAAATTAACCAAGATGTGGTTACAAAGACGTAGAGATGACTCCAGTAGTGCAATAGACGTCCTTCAACATCTTCAGCAGCTGGGCTGATGCCAAATCACCTGAACAAGAGATACAGAGAGAAATTGCACTGACAACAAATAAGTATTGAGCCAAAGTGGAAAACTAACAAAATAGAGGGCTCTTGGGCAAGATAAGAGTACAAAGACCATTGGCATAAAACAGACTAAAACCCAGGAATCCTGCAGGAAACCCTACTTTCATTGTGATGACAAAGGATTGATTTGATCCATCTCTATCTTCTCAACCTTTTTACTGCATTTATTATTTACAGTAGTGTGGATGGCACAAGGCTGAAGCAGCACAAGTCCAACCTTTGCAGTGCTTTTTACACCAAGCATTTAATGACTTTCTTTAATTTCCAGGTAGATAGAAGTCACCTCTAAGAAATTCCTAAGCCAGTGTTGACATTACTGATGAGCAGAGGCAACCTGAGCGTGAGGTGAGGTTTATCTGGACACGTGGTGGCCACCTCTCTCCCTGGAACAGCAGCCCTGGTGCTGGGGTGCTGTGAGCAGCAGGACACACTGATGCCTTACACTGCTGTTTAACACCTCACAGACCCCACCTGTCTGTCCTGTCCATCCCATCAACACAGCATTACAGAAAATGTGGGATTTGTCCACATTTCATCTTCTTCACCAGAATGAAGCCTGGATGGCCTGAGGCTGTGCCTACACTGCATTCATGTGCTTCCTACTCCCTAGGAGGGACCTTGCACCAACTGCAGGGATAGCAAAATGAGTGATCAGCAAAAAAATGAAGTGATTTTTACATTTTAAAGCCGTGAGTTTAACACAATCAGAATTTGTCATTAGAGAAAAATAGACATCAGAATCTAAATGGAATTTTGCTCTTTTGATTATTGTCTTGATCTGGTCTGGTTTCCAAGTAGTACAGTACAGGTACTGTAATGCATCTGCCTCTCCGTGCAGTGCTTCAGTCACATTTTTTATGGTTCTACCTAACACTGTAGCTGCTTTCAAGAGGAGTGGAAAGAAGGATTTGCTCTTGCTGACTATCCTGGTGAAGAACGGCCCAAGCTCACATGAGTGAGGCACAATGACAGAACTCCTGCTCTGCATCTCAGTGCAGCAACTGAGTGCTGAGGTTCATTCTCCTGCTAACACACCCTTTGCAATGCCAGCCAGCCCCTTTGTTAGCCAACTGAACCCTGTATCCCTTTGGGAGTCTGGAAAAATTAACTTTGTTGTAAATGTAGAGCCAACATTACTCAGGGAGCCAGTTTGTAGAGCTGAGCTGCAGCTGACTGGGAGATGTGCAGAGATAAGAAGATACTGTGTTCATTCATTCATTTAAGTGGCAGTTTTTGAAGAAAAGAGCATGGTAAAAAAAAAAAAAAAGAAGTGACTGAGGTGACACAGAACCTGGGAGAATTATGTGCCTAAGTGGTCTTGAGACAATTTTTATAGCTTGATTCAGTCTTGGATGGGTTCCAGCTTCTATAAGCTGCTGATTCAGAATAGAGGATGGCTGATCTTTTTCTCCAACAAAGTAAATAAATAGAGCTTTAGAAAGGCACAAAAAACCCCCTAATAAAGCTCCCTTCTGCTTTCCAGCACTTCTGCGGGGCTCCTGGGGTTGTGGGGATGTTAATTCAAATGACTGAGAAAACATGATCCAGTTCACTGATAGGTTTTAAAAACAGAAGTTTTTAATGCAATGGAAACAAAGGCTGACATGAAAGATCCAAAATAGAAGAGAACAGCTTCTTCTGAAATCAGTATAAATTGTCTGTGTGTCATGGCAGTGAACATGTTTCTTTTTTTTTTTTTTTCTTTCAGGAACTACGTAACCACAGAGTTCCTGTTTACTGTATTTCTTAAGGATAAAGTTTTCTGTGGTAAGAGACACCTAAGACCATTAGGCACGCACACTACAGATCTAAAGAAAGTCTATTTACCAGAGCTTCCAGGAAAAATATTGACAGGGCAGTAAAAATACTTTCCTTGATTACTCAGGCTCATATTTTAAACCTAAAATTACAGGAAATTTTCTCTTTTACCAATTTATTTTTAGCATCTTTAGTTTTTTCTTTTCTTTTTCTACTTTTTTTTTTTTTGCTTACCTTTTAAAGCATGGCGAGTTTCCATTGATTTTGCAAACCAGGGTCATTTTTGGTAAATGCTTCTGATAGCCCTCATCCCTTTTTTCAGTATTTTTACCAAGTCAGTAGGAAATTATCAATAGAAGGTAAATTTACATTTCTTCAGGAACTGACAGATGAAGCTATGGTGTATTTCAAAGAATATGGCCTCTCCTTGAATCTATTTTTAATAACATATGGGTAATGATACCTATGTAATGAAACTAAGCTGTCTACATATTTATGTAGTGCATATTACAGCAAAATCTGAACACCAAGCAAACAGTGACGAATTATCCTGGAAACTCCTCGGGAAGAAAAATATTTCCTTTTCAAGCTATCAGGGTGCACAGATAAGTTAAAATGAATGTCAGGCTATTTGCATTTTATGGACCCAGGATCCTTCTGAGATAGGAGGGGAACTCCAAACTTCTGGAAGTGCTTTTCACTGCAGAAGGAGGCAAAAAAAGAGAGTTCTCCTCTGGCACACAAGTGCAGATATCGAAGGTCTGCACCTCAGGTGTGGTTCTGCTCAGCCCCAGTTTCAGAGCCCTGAGACATGAGAGGGAAAATGGGTCTGGTTTGATCAGTCTTCAATTTACCTCTTGGGCAAACAATTTCCCTGCTCTCATACTGATACAATGGAAAACTTTAAAAAATAAAAGGTGACAGTGTTTCCTATCTTGTGGCAGGCAACAAGGAAGAATATACATTGCAGGGTTAAGTGGAACAGCTCTTTAAGTCCACCAGGAGAAAAACTATTTCTTTCACAATGAGCTAGGATTGTTTGATTGGTGTTGGCTCAGCATTTTCTGCAAGTCTTGCTGATGGAACTGTCGGGAGTTAGACTTCCAATTTGCAGCCATCCCTTTCTGTTCCCAGGAAAGTGGCCTATAAACTGCTTTGATCCGATAAAGTTTTGGCATCTTGTTCAGGATGGGAACTTCCAAGCTTTTCAAGCATGAATTCCTTAATTCAGCCTCCATGCAGAAAGATAACACAGCAAGGAAACTGCCATTAATTTCAGATGCTCATCCTATTTATAGATGCAGAATTTGTCAAGAACTAGTATTGCCCCTGCTGGAACAGTGAATATTTTTCTTCAAATCAGTTCCTTTTCAATAATTCAGAATGTCACGGATTAGATAATGGTTGTGTGTTCTTACAAGGGAAAGAACATATCTGGACAGCAACTTAAAAAAATAGAGATGAGTAGGGGAGTGAGGAAGCAAAAAGGATAAAGAGCTTTATCACATAATCAAAGCTTAGAGACAAATCACAGGAAAACATTATCTACAGAAGGGATTAGCTCATTCTGGAAGGACAGAGAATAAAAAATGTGTGTGCGTGGATGTGTATATTTGCTATGATTATCCAGAAGCTGCCATTGCCACTGTAATTCATGGTGCCTTTTTAGTGTCTTGCTCACATTCTATGAAACACAGCTGAGCCATTCTGTCCTTCACTAGAGGTATTTGTTCTAGTTTAAATATATATTTGCACTTATACATCTATCTGAGCTACACTCTGAATCCCACAATATGTTTTGTGGACTGTTGGAAGAGTTGTAACTTTTTTGTTGTTTCTTGTGACTGTGGGGATTGGATTGGACAAATCAAACTGTGCTTTTGGGAACACCCGAGAAATTAATTTTCTGTTTGCCTGTAGGTGTGAACATATTTAAGAAGAAGAAGAGAAAAAGCAGAACAGTATTAAAGCTTCTGGGTGAGGAGGGAGCTGAAATCTTTACGACAAATGCACTGAAAATGTTTTCTCTCAAAAACAGAAGGGAGCTACTATAGCAGTAGCTGTTTTACACACAACACTGACCAGTAGGGAAGAACAGACTGAGAGCTTAGAAGAGAAATGTGATTTGAATGAAAGTGTTTATTAAATATTTGAGTCTCGTATTCTCAGAATGGTGAGTGAGCAAGAAAAGAACAACAAACAAAAGGATACAAAAGCTGCAGGAGAGATGGCAATTGCTTCAAGCACTTGCTCTAAAAAGACTTGCAAACTACACCAATGCCCAATAGGAGAAAACACAAAGCAAAAATTAATAAAGCTGAAAGGACTAAACTAGACAACCCTTTCCCATCTTTAGTCTTCCCTCAGAAAGGGTAAATTAGAGACATGAAACAATTCATTTTAAGAAGAAGGGTTGCACAAGCAACTGAGAGGTGTCCCACGTAATTTTGAAGACATTTTCCTCTACAAGTGCCCATGAACATTCTGTGGCACCATATAAAGTTATTACTGGTTTACAGGTAGGGGGGAATTCAATTATCTCTTCCCAGATAGGTTTTTTTTTTTGGATAGGCGGGAAGGAAATGACCATAGATAGTCACGGAGTTCCTGGAGTATCTGGAGTCAGGACAAACACAGACATGTGGTGCCAGGAAAGTCAGTCATGGGCTGGGCTGTGGATGAACACAATTAGATACAAGGTCTCATCTCAGAAAAATGTTAACAGAAGGTGGTTATAATGGGAAACAAATGGTATCCCCTGAAAGAAAAATAACTCTTCCTGAAGCCTACTGGGAATTCTGAGTTCATATACAGGCATGCTTCACTGATCTGGAGCTCATATGATACCTTTATATCCAGAAATTCTGGGTTTTGCACATCTGGTGAAGAAGGTAGAATCAAATATTTTATTTTTCCTGGTTCAGTTGGGAAAAAAATAAAAAAAATAAAGAGCATAGCACCTTAGTTCTTGAAACAGGAAATTTTCCATTATATCAATCCCATCCTGATCCTGACTGTCCAATAACTCCTTATAGGAGCTGGAAAAATAGCTTTGAGAAAAATGTTTCTGCAGTGAACAGAGTGTGTTTCCCATCTACAGATTGAGTGTCCAAGAGGGGAGGGATGGACATGTGTCTTCTCCGCAAAGGTACATGAACCTGGCAGTGTTCAGGTGTTTTCAGCAACAGGCTGCATTGGGTCTGACTGAGATAATACTGCACCTTCAAGACCTCTGCTCTTGCAAAATCTTTCCAGACAAATCTTGCCACTGTGCTGAAACACACCCTAAAGATACTCAGGCAAATAGGTTTGACTGTCTAGTGTGGAGTCTGTAATTTAAATGCTATTTAAAAACCAAATAGGCTAGAGCTCTTCCCAGAAGACACTATGGTGAGTGTCAAAGGCTGTCCAAACAAGAAGGTCAGGCCTTAGCAGGTTAAAGAAAAAGTGGTTTTATGCAAACCCAGTGCACTCCTTTTTTTTTTTCCTCCTTAGAGCATCAGCTCTATTCTGTCCCAGAGCATGTCCTTCCACCCCTTACAGCATCATCCAGATTAAAGCATTTTAGGAAAACTGCTGTCTTTCCTTTCTATTAGAGCATGTCTCCTTACTGTTGCCATGACAATAAAGGAATACCAGGGCTATAGAGATCAGGAGTTAGAAATGTATACCTATATTTAAGTAGATTCTGGCAAAAAAGAAAAAAAAAAGAAAAAAAAGAAAAAAAAAGAAAAAAGTAGAAGCAAAATACATTACTGCTAACTTGAAAATGCCTATCAAACATTTCTACCAGGTGAAAATTGGGATGCCATGCAAAAGTTGTGCTTTTAATTCTTCATATACTTAATGTAGTCTATAATTCTAGAAATTTAATTTGAGATATTCTCTCCATGCAAACTGGATCAACGAGTGGGATCCTAAAGAGGTGGGGCAACCGTGTTTTATTAGTGGTTGAAAATTCTTTTTACCTCCAAATAGCAAGTAGGAATACACCAAAAACCTTTGTCACTTAAAAAAAGAGACATCACAAGGGCATTTTCCTCAAGTGTTCACTTTAGACATGACACAAACTGATGAAAGGGGAAATTCTGCTCCAACTAAAGAATTCTCAGTGATCCAAGTTGAAACAAGATTTAATTCTGAGACACTTCCTTCAGCAAGGTAGCAAGAAAAAAATCTGAAATTGTGATAAGGGCAAAAACTGAGATCTTGAATTTCTGTCCAGAGCCATAACAGTGGAAGTCTCCCACTTCATCTATGAAAATTAGTTATGGAATAAAATCACATTTAATTTTCTCCATTAACAGATTACTTCTAATTAGTGTTTACTGAAATTATGCCCCAACCCCTGCACTATTACCCTATTTTAACATATGTCATTAAGGAATCTGAAGCATCCTATATATATCATCACTTCCCATGTTTTCAGAATCTGGAAGTTCTCATCACAATATTATGGCCAAAATGGACACTATTTCATTTTAGATAAATGATGTACTTCAGATATTTATCTTACTGCTTGGCAGACTAAAAATGCAAGATTTGGAAAGCAATCTTTCCCAGGCTTCCCACCTGACCTGCTCCTAGTTCAGAAGAGTCAGGGAAGAAAAGGCCTTAAAATCATGGCATTTTTATGTTTAGGAAAGTGATTTGAGATTCCTATCTGAAGTTTTAATGTCTTTTTGCTGAATCCCAGTCAGCTGGAGCCAGTAGCTAAAGCACCTGGTCTCTGAAGCATAGACCATATATAAGGAAAAGGTCTGAAGTGTGTAAAATCAGAGTATATCTTGTATAATGGTGTTCTTAAGCTGTATTTTCTGTAAATTACTGAGTGAATCATACAGTCTAAGAACATGATGATATGGTCTGAAATGCAGGTTTTAGTGGCATCATTTTGGGATGACTGTATTATAAGTGGTGAAAACATGAGAGAATTATGCACATCAACCCAAATGAGTGCCAATAAATCTTTATGTCTTCTGTCTCTCCTCATGCATTTGTGTTGCATAGCTGGATGAACATATTGAAGCAAATTTTTAAGTCAATGCAGATCCTTTTTCTGGATCAGTTTTGCACAGATTTTGATTAGTTGTTTTAAAAAATCTTAGATTTATCTAAAACAGATGACACAAAGGGTAGTTCACCAACATTTTGCCATCATTTCTCCCTCGAATGTACACAGACTGAAACAAAGATTTTTTGTAGGATAGCATGTGAGCATGAAACTGAAGACCCAGATGTACAGAGAGAGTTCCAGCAGGGAGAGGATCAGAAGAGAATAAAAACAGAGCACGTTAGGTCATTAGGAGGGTCTCTTACCTTTTGAACATATGAATTCGAAATTTAGGAATCATCTTTTTATTTATTTCTTCTGTATGAAATAATACCATATTTTCATCCACATGGTTTGTGCCATATGTGCATATAAAAGAGATAAATCTTTATGTTTCAGCAGAAGTGCATGATATATGCACGTGTAAGTAACATTAGAAGGACTTTCCCCAGAGCCCGCTTTATATCCACTAACTCTGCTGTCTCTGGCTTCTCCCTGGCTTTGCCTCCCTGTTTGTGGGTTATCTGAAGATTTATTTTCAAAAGTGAACTCATATGGTGAATGCAAGTGGAGCATTATATCTGCTTTGAAAGGCATATACTGCTCTTGATAACATTGTATATCGTGATAGCTAAAATATTGCTTCTACTTCTGCCCACAAAAGGGCTGAAATAGAAGCAAATCTAAGTATTGTATTGAAGAATAGTGATGATGAAAATGTATTTTTGTTGGCTGTTAAAGCAATAACTCATCATATCATTAGGAATGAGTAGTAAACTGAGTAAGTTTTGTCCTCAATATATTTGTCTTAATAAAACATATCTTATTGTGTTTAAGTGGTGCATGGGGGGTTCAGTTTTAATTCCTAAGGATGTCTCTAGCTCTAAGTAGGTTTATTAGCAACGTTGTACAAGGCAAAACTGACCTGTCATGGGAGGTTCATTGTATTTTGAATCCAAATACAGCTCTGAGCACCTCCTTCAACAGAAACTCAAGCTCATGGTAAAACCCTTGTGTGAAATTGTTTGTACAGTACATTATATGTTTGTTGTTGTACTCTTCTGTAAAGTGTCTGCTATCCTGCAGTCCTGTACAAATACCAAATGCTAATCTTTGTTGCATGTAGCTGCTCAGTCCCACCTTAGTGTGTATGTGTCCCAGATGTTACAAGACCCTGGCTACTTGAACAAGAACTTCCTGACACCTGGGGAATTTCAGAGCTCCAAAATGGTTTTGTATAAAATTGGACTCTATCCCAATAAATAATTGTTTTGAAGAAATGTCATAATATTTAGGGAAAGACTCCTTTCAGACTTGCTTGTGCTTAATGGGAATATTGACACTTTATTGTGCTGAAATGAAACCTTCTGTATAAATTATTTTTAAATCCATACCTACCTCTTGAGTTGCACAGCCAAAAAAGAAAGGTAAAAATTTTGTGGCTGAGCTCCTCCTTGGATGAGTTACGTCTTCCACAATGCACTTCCTCAGCCACCTGGCAAACTACAGTAAGGAGAGTGGGAATTGCACACAGTACAATGCCATGAGAGATGTCCAAGCAGAAAACCTACCCAGCAAGGACCAGACAGGGCAGAATAATCTTTATTAGTGCTACCTTGTAATACAGAACTGTTGCTGAATGCCCTAATCTCTCCTCCCACCCAAGAAAAAACCACAAACAAATAAAACCCCAAACACTGAACTCAAGACTTTTCTTTTTTTGGTACTTTGCAATTAAAAAAACTCAGAGAAACATTTCAAGCTCTAGAATTTCCATTAATGTGCTTGAATTTATGCATAGTAGGATTTTATTTGGGAGAATAATATTTATAACGTATGTTATACAACTATTCTTAGCAACTTTCTGACTTAGAAGTCTGTGTGTGTAGGGATCCTCTAGATACTATCTAATAGGTTTTTTTCAAATAAACTACTTACTATTACTTCCAATTCAGAGCTAAGTAGCTCTGCTCATATGAGAAGTGAAAAAATAACGACTGGACTTAGCTAATATGGTCGTGGATGACATTTTAATGGAAAATAAATAAATTGGAATAATATTTTTAAAATAGAAGAGTGACAAATGCTTGAGCACTGCTTTGAAAGCCTCAAGGGCTTATTGCTAAACAGCAATAAAGATGATAAATAAGCAAGAAAGCTTAGAAAATAAATTAAGAGAAAGCTGAATTAGCAAAAGAAATCTAAAATTATGAGGACTGTTATTCAAAATTGTATTTTAATCTCAACATAATTTTAAGGTCCTTCAGTTGTACACACCAAATCCTTGCTAAGTCCTATGAACCAGTAATTAGAAGTAAAAAAGTTCTGTGCAAAAACTGCCAAGGTTTTTTTCTTGAGACTAAGCCTTGGCCTGGACTTATTATATGAGAATCCAAAATCAGAAAATCTGAACTCCTCATAATCATTGAAGTATGATTCTCTCTTTCTGTCATTGACACCAATTTTATAGTACTGTCATATGTCATCAAAAGTACATGACAACAGTAAAAAGCTACAGGGGTGAAATCCACACTGAGCGAAATTAAATTCCTCTTTAAGTCAAATATATGAAAATGTAAGGTATAGGTGTAAGTGCAATTTCAGTGGCAAATAATTTTCAGTATGAGAAATAAGGGGCCCATCCCAAATAATGGCATTTATAATGCAAAATGAGCTGTCAAAACAGATAAAAGTACAAATTGCTTTAGTGTGTCAGAGAAGTGTCTTCCCTTTTATTTTAGATTAATAAAATCACTTGAACAGATGTAACCATACTTGCTTCATTTAGAGATCAAGAGGAATATTTGGGGATCAAAGCTATAAAACATTGCAGCCATCAGATTCCTCATTTCCTGCATTTGTGCTACCTTTCCATGGGAGGCAAAACTTAGAGTGGGAGGGGGTAGGGTTTCAAAAATCTGTTTTCATTTTGTCTAGGCTTTTAAACACTGATTTCAAGATATTCTAGTTCGTGGTTCTGATCCAAGCCCTGCTGAGCACAGCGGGAGAATTCCCAGTGACCTCAATGGGCTTTGAATTTGCCTTTACGTACAAAATTTCTAAATGCTAAATAATAAAGTTTGGCCTTTCTAAAGCGCACGTCTGCCATGTGTTCTGTGCACCTTTCTCGTAAAACTGAAGCAGCAGATATGCAGGAGACATCTGCACTGCAGACCAAGGAAGAGGTTGTGCCAGGGAGAGGGAAACATAAGAAGTTGATACCCTTTCTTCCAGCTGGGAGACTGGATCTGGCTCTGGGGTCTGCAGATTTTCCAGGTGGCTTTTCTTAAAGGAGCACAGTGCTCCCCAGGCTTGTTGGAAGGAGGGTGCATCCCAGATTTACAGTGGCACGCAGAGGTCTGAAGGGAGAGCTCCACTCCTGATCTTTAAGCAACTAAACTGTGTTGCTTTGAACCACCATTTAAAAAAGAAGTTGATGAGACAGAGAGGTGGGAAGAACTGACTACTACCCATTTCCCTTTGCCTTCCTGTTCCTTAAGGGGTCAGAAACCCTGAAGGAAGTGGACTTTTAAGAAGATTCATAAAAAGGCAAGCTTATCAATCCAGAAAATTAAAAGGACCTATGCAAGACTAGCAAGGCTCTAGCACAGTGCCCCAAATTTAGTGAAAGAAAGGAACGTGAGTCCCACACCCTTGGTCTGGTTGTCATGTTGGCTTTTCTTCCCAGCAAGCAACAGATTATCCTGGGGAGATTGGGGTGGGGAAGGGGCAGACTGATGGGCACCAGGTAAGGGTTTATTGGAGCCACGTAGAAAAAAACATGTTGGTTTTTCAGTTTTCTGCAGAGTTTGAGACTCTAAAGTGCAGTGTAGGAAAAAAATCTGATTATCAGGCTCAATATTCACGCAAGACATTTGCAGTTCAGTCTGATCTTCGGGTGTATACAGGGTTCCAGTGTTCCTTAATAAATTACCTCTTCTTGTACCAATTAACCCCCTTCTGTGAGGGTTCAGTGTTTACTTGGGGCTGTGCCAGTGCTAACAGCTATGGCTTAACATTCTTTTTAATGGCTTGCAATTACTACTGAGAACGAAGGCTGCATAAAATATTAACACTTAAGCATCTTTTACACCCCTTTGAACATTAGATTGTGTGTAGAATATAAGTGACTTTTCATTCTTACAAACCTGTTATTTGCTTAGAATTCCTCTGGACCCATGAAAATGCTGCAGTTAAGTGGTTTCTGTTGATTTATAAACTTCCCTCAAAGTCTGATGGAAGTCACTCCATGCAAAATATTGAATGCATTTTCTTCTTTAAATTGCTCCATCTTAATGCCAGAAGAATAAGGATTTGCACATTTTAAAGAGGTAAATTAACTTTGATAGTAACTTTTAGAGCATATTTGATATTTTTCCCTGCTGTGCTATCACTTTGAGAGCATCACCCAGAGAACAGCTACTGTGGCTGCAGAATCAGTGCCACAGCTGCTGACTGCCTACAAAGGATAAGAGAGCAGGAAGGTTTCAGACCCAGCTGCCACCCTGGAGCTCAGCTTCGACGCAGGTTCCCATCTTAAGAATAAAATCAGTGGAAGCTGGGGATGCTGGTATCACTTCTACACCCAGGTTTGTGTTTCTGTGCTGCATGGGTTGTGTTGGTCTGCAGCTGAAGAGCAGATCTGAACAAGCATCCCACCCCTGCCTGGCTCTCCCATTGTCCTCATCAGCTGTTTCATGTTTTGAGGGCAGACAGGCTTACTTCATCACTTCATGTTCAGAGATCCATTAGGACAAGTGATAGACAAATTTTTGAAATCTTGGAATTGATATTGGATAAGACCTCAAATATTTGCAGCTTACATAAATCATTAAAACATTTGGGATCTACAAATTTGTCAATAAATCTCAAGCAATATGGATTTCTTGTGAGTCTCTTTCCACCTCCAGCTTCTGTTAAGTCCAGAAACATTTTTGATGAATCTTCCTCACAGTATTTTGGCACACCTACATTTATTCCTGGCTGGACTTTAGAATTCTACAATACTGGAATTTGAAAAAATAAGAACATAACTAAATGCTTGTGAACCTGAAAGAATTTTACTAGTGGATTGTTTTCTAGTCTTCTTCTAAATTGTAATGCCTTCCATTTCCTGGCAAGAACGCTCTAATGCAGATCCCTTGTTTTCTCTTTCTTTATTTTATTTGCTTGTTTTTCTCCCCACAAGGCATATTAACCTCTCTATTCTGATGTCCTACTTGCTTCTATTAATTTAAATTCAATTGGAACAATCCTTGCTTTCCATAGGCAGGCCTTAAACGTGAAGATGTGAATAATTTAAAGGAGGAAGTCAGTTGAATGCAAAGAGCATGCATGGAGGAATTAAAATTTCAGAATAATTTGATTCTCAGTGAGCCTGCAATATCTGCTGGGTTTATCTTTTAGATTAGCATGGAAGAAGCATTACCTCATGGAGCTTGTAGATATTCTGGAACTAAGCTGACAAACTGAAATAAAATAGCTCTAGGATCTGGTGATTTCAGCTTTGTAGAGAAAAGCTGAGTCTTTCAGAAGTTTCAGGAACCTTTCCAGCTAAATCACTTGTTTCTCTTTTCAAGAGCAAAGTTCTCGGAGACTGAGGAAAAAAATGTTATTTCTCTGCAAATATTTTTTATAGAATAAATAGATTGCCTTTTAAAGGAAATGCTGGAGCAGGAGGTAATGCTGGGGTAGCACAATTCCTTTGAGAGAGCAGTGACAGATGAAGTTCACTGTACCATGAAACAGTATTTTGAGATACTTTATCACCTACACAATGTGTAAGTGACCCTGCACAGAGGTTGTCCATTCAGCCAAACTGAGTCTGTTTGGTGACTGAAAAGGGAAGCTGCAAAATCCACATGATAGGTGCACAGTGATCCTGCTCTGTATGATACGAGAACCCAAATGAACTGGTTTTGAAATATGATTTTTATCTCAGGTTCAAGCTTCTCAAGGGATGTATCTGCTTGCTTGAGATTCAAGGTTGAGAAAACTTAGTCCAGAGCATAACCATTCTTCCAAAGCACTCAGCAGGCTCAGCTTTTCTTCCTTTTTTTGGTGGTCCCTCATCATCCCCACAGTGGATGAGCAAGAGGCCCCCACTCTGTGCTGCCTCTCTGTGAGACTCCATCACGCTGACCTGCCCTGGTACAGCTCCCCACGGTGCTCTCTGCACACAAATGCAAGTTCAAGGGACCAGGAAGAGAAACTCAGCGTTGAAAACAAAAACAAATGTCACAGCAAAGAGGGTCTGAGCTTGGTACATCTCCAGATAAAATGATTGTACAATTAAGAAAAGCCTCAGCCCTGTGCACATGTTTAATTTCATACACTAAGCCTATTCACCCCGTGAAGCTGAACAAATGCACAAGTGTTGTCAGAGCTGAGGTCCGTCACACTGCTAGGAGATATGCATGCCGTTTCCATAAGCCACAGCAGCAAAGGCATAATTTAATAAAAAAGACTTTTGTTCGTGTCTATTAAAAGAAAACTATAAATCCTCCAAATGGTACACTTAGGATTTGGTCCAAAAGTTACTTAAGCCGATGGAAAAGCTGTTATTGATTTTAATAGGTATTTATTATATTTGGCTATTCCTTCAGCCGTCACTCTTTCCCTCTCTGTCATCTCAGCTGAGCTCCAGTCCTGTCTCCTGTATCTTACCAGTATGTGGACAGCATATGTTGTTTAAATGAGAGACTTGTTCATTAGTTTATGTTTGAACCATGCCAAGCACGTCCCAATCCTAACTGGATGCTAAGATGATGGTAATAGATGACATAATTACAGTAATAATAAAATCCTGTGTTCAGCCATGTTATATGCTCTTTTATCCCGCAAACAACAAAGATAAGGATTTAACATACACAAAATAGGGAAATACACATCTAAGCAAAAGCACTAGGGTGAATAAACTCTCCTTATTTCTTTGTAACCTGTTCTGTTGACAAGAGCAACTGCAAGTGCTAAACTTATTTGGTTTGTGTTCATTTATTATTTCTTTACCTTTGTAAAGAGCTATTTGAGCACTTTTCTGAATGGTTCTTCTATTTTCAAGAGACCTTGTAAGCACAAATAAGGGATTATAAAGTCTTGACAAGGCAGATAAGAGTTTATCTTTTATTTTTTCATAGATTTCCTTTTAAAAACCAAAATCAAAGCTGACAAAAATGCTCGTGAAACTTTTGCTAATGTTTACTGTGTGGTGGCTGAGCTTACAAACAAAGCAATCAACAGGCATTTTTATATATCAATCAAACCAAATATACATGGACTTTAAAGACCAGAGAGTTTGGTTCCACAGTCCTTAGCTAGATTTTAAGCAAAGATATGTGTGTAAGTCCCTTTAAATTACCCTTTTTTCCCTGAAGTGTTTTCATGGAGCAGATCTAAATAACATTTCCTGGAGCATCAGCTTCAAATTCTTGTCAGTGAGTAGCTTCCAGGAGGTTTTGGTTGTGCCCTGCCCTTCAGTGAGCATTCCATTCTGCTCCAGAGCAGCACTCCAAAACAACCTGCATGTTGACCAGGAAGATCCCTTGCCTATTTGTACAAATAAGACACTGAGGACAGGACTGTGACTGAACTTTGCAGAACTTTTCTCTGAAGCTTTTGTGTCAAAGGGGGATTCACTGTGTCCTTGTCTGAAAGGAATGCTGTTGTTTGCTCTTTCCAAGGCAAAGCAGAGTCTTCCTTTGTTTTTAAAATAATATCCAGGAGCTACAGTATTCCCAGGAATACAGGAGAGATGCACTCAGCTCCCACTTTTGTCTGAAGTTACTGCAGTTGGCATCTACCAGCACCTTAGGGCCAGTGGGTCCCTGCTCCTGTGAGACTGGAAAGATACTCCTGTGTCTGCCTCTCTATGGTACTCAGTGGGAAAAAGAGATCCAGATGCCAATTTCTTCTTCTTAGCTTGCTCTGCATTTAGCAGCCAGGGGATAAAATATCATCAAAACCCCCTTGGGAACTGTGGTTTCTCTCCTACCACAGGGAGTGGCATTACTGGTAGCTTGACATTCTCCTCTTTGGACTGATGTCAGAGGAATTTCATAAAAAATGTTGTGCTAATGAAGCTAAAAGAATCTCTACAGAGAAGTAGCAACTGAGCAGGGGTTTTCAGGATCAGAGTTTTGGATTACCATTAGCCACTTCACTTTTGGTCCTGCTCAGTTGGATCTTTCAGCTCCCGTTGACATAAAGATGGTCTGAAGATAATAATTTTCACATAGGATTGAAACTTATATGGCCCAGGAATTCATGAGAAGATAACAAAACAGAATTCATATGTAAGGTAATGAATTAAAGTAGCTGAAGAGAGAAAGAAAAGAAGAAGGAAAAGCGCATTAGGGCTTCTCCCTCCTCCTGAATTTGGCAGATTGGGTTCACTTTGTGATGCCAGACAGGTTTTTTGACTGAAATACATTTACTGAAAAGTCTGTTGTAATCCATAAAATGGCTCAAAAGTATAAAGGAGGTACTCCCAGAGAGATCAGAAAAACTAGGTGAAAAGAGAGGTGATGTTAATATTTTAATGAGCATTTTTATCTTCATTAAGATAATATGTCCTGTCCTTTGCTTTACTGAGAGCGCAGAACAATTATTGTCATTCAATCCCTATTCTCCTCACAGCCAGGATGAAAGAGAAGTAACACACACAAACACACACATATACACGTGCACCACATGCAGATCCTGCTTCTCTCTCTCTCCCTCTCTCTCTGATAGTTCCCTAGAGAGTTCCATCATACCCGAGTTTATGAGCCTTGGATCATCTATGGCCAGTGGGTTTAGTAATAAACAGAGTGGAAATGTTCTTCATCAGAGTTCAAAGGAAATTTCGACCAGCCCCTGCCAGACGTTGCTTCCCCCCGGCCCCTCAGCATTTTACTGTAATGACTTCCTTTGAGTGGAAGGAAAATGGAAAGGAAGGCAGCTCGTACATCTTTTAAAAGTGTCTTTAAATATAGGAAGCTCTGCAAATGAAGGGCATTGGGATGGTTTTGCAGGGTAAGTTTTTAGGGTCCTTTGCCACGCTGGAAACATGGTGCCTGGGTAGAGCATGCAACATGCTGAGGTGTGAGCCTAAGGGCTGAGTGAAGGAGCTGTATTGATACATTTGGAACAAAGAATTGCGCCTTTGAATTCCCTCTTACAGACGCTGACCTTTGAAAATCTGCCTCTGGGGGGTAAAATCTAAGGACACACCTCATCTTTCCGTGAAATGCTGTGCAGTCCTACTATAAATCCCACTGGACATAGAACACCTTTACATATGAGAAGAAAGGGCTGCCAACACTGTTAGCTCAATCTGCTTCATTCTATACTGATATTCGGAGCTATTAAGAGCTCCCCACCCTCTTGGATGTCAACAGGTTTAAATGTCTCCATTTTCAAATATTGGAAATTAATTATGGACTTTCTTTTTGTAGATTTTGCGGTGAAACCATAGCACTTGGAAGGATAAACATTTTAAAACATTGGATGGACCCAAAGGACTGCCCTCACTACTTTTATCCAGGGTATAAAAATACCAGACATGTATTTTTATCTCGGTTTGAAGGTATCCATGGACTGGAGGTAGGTTATAATACTTTCAAAGAACCTTGAGAAGTGAGAATTATAGGCCCTTCAGAGAATTACCTATATCCCTCTAATAAATTCTCATGAGGTTTATCTGAAGATGGTGGTGATGGCTCAGAGAAGGCCATAAATTGCCTGGGGGACATCATAGTAACACATTTTCCCCTGTGGCAACCGAGGGGATGGTGGGGAACACAGCAGAAACAGCACACATTAGGTAATGCCCCCCATCAGACTGCAGATGTGTGAACTAGTTTAAAACTTTTATTGGGGCTTTTATTAGGCTGTGATACAGTCCCAGGCTCTTTGCAGTTGCCAGTGTAGCCAGTTGCTCGCAAGTTATAACAAATTAAAAATACCTAATGCTCAAGCTATTCTGCACTGAGGGGTGGGGAGTCCCAAACAGATAATATTTTGGGTGGCTAAGTGGCCAGGTTCCTTCTGTGCCTTGTGATCCTGCTTGTGAGAACCATGGCATTAACCATAGGTCTTTCACTGATTTGAAACAGCATCAGAGGTTCAACCTAAGCACCAGTCTTGTAAATCCTTGCTGATGCTGTGAGTGCTCTTCAAATCTTTGATAAACTAATGGTTATGTAGAGCTTTTTGGTTTTGTTTGGTTTGGATATTTTAACTCCAGTTACCTACATAAATTAATGTAATTGATAGCTTTGGTGCACAAAATTTTCTTTAAACCTAAAACTCATGAAAAGTTATAACTTTATTACCTAAAGTTGTCTTGGTCATGTATCTTGTTTCTGCCCAAGTGACCTAGTCCGAACACAACTTGTCATGTCTCTGTGAGATGGTTTTTTCTCAGTGGTCTCACTGTCAGCTGGAGAGCTGGGCTGCAGCAGCAGAGGTTTGATGGGAGTGGGGCCATGGGGAAGATCTTCAAAGTGGCAGTGAGGAGGGGCCAGTGGTTCATCACCCTCATAACACAGGAGCTAGAGGAACACAGGGAACTGGTCAGATGGCAGGTTCTGAAATAAGTAAAAAGCCACAATTATTTGTTCACTCTGCATGTGGTTTATTAAGTGATGAAAATGTTTGCCACAGAATGCTGCATCTACCAAAATTTTACTTAAGTTTAAAAAACATTAGACAAATTATTGAGATAAAGAGCCATTGAAGACAATGAAAAGCACCAGCATGCAATCTCAGGCTCAAAAAAGTTATAAAGCCCAGTCGGATGGAAGTTAGCAGGATACACTGGAGAAGCATCGTGGCATCTTCTCTGTGTAACCACAAGCTCCTGCAGGAAATGAGAGAGCAGAGTAGATGAACCAATAGGTTAATAATTGTATTAAATTATTATCTTCTAGATATTAGCAGTTGAGCTAAGCACAATCCATTCTGAGAGCCCTTGGATGGCTATGACTTCATGCACAACTATTAAAGCTTTGCTAGAAAAGAATTCCAGAAAATCTCCCGGAGTCTCCAGATGTTCATAAATTGGATAATTCTATATAGTTCAGCTTAGACAGATGAATATGACATTGCATGTGGAAACCTTAAAGCAAGCACAGAAGGACAGTTAGAGAGCAGCACAGCAGACAGGAAAAGACGGTGAGAAGAAGAGAGAGGGTGGCAGCACTTGCAGGGATCTTCAGTAGGAGATGGATTCTTTGGTCTCTCTGGGTCCTTTCCCATGCCCGAGGAGAATTAATAACTCCAAGCATCCATCTCTTTTCAACCCTATCGTTGGCCATAGCAGCAGGAAAAGAATGCATCCCCTGGGCCCATTTTTGCATTTACTTTAAGCTTTTCATTGTAAAAGCAATGCAAACTGGCTTTAGTATAAGTGAGGATTAAGTGTTGCACATATCGTTATGAAATCACTGGGGGCCACAGTGAAATCTGAGATATTACTACGCACAATTGTTGAATCAGCTCCCTTTAGAACCTGATTATCTTTTTAAACAAATTTTGCAAATGAGCTGTAATATTTTATATCCACTCAAAGCTTTTTAGCCCAGAGCACTTAACAAGCTTAAAGGCCTGGAGTGGGAACCAGCTTTTGTACTGCGTGCGGACGGTACCTGGCACAATGGAAATCAGTCCCTCACTCAGGTTCCCACGTGTTGCTGCAGCAGCAATACCCCTAGGAGTATGAACAGCAGAATGGAAATACTGACATTTCTGGGTCAGAAAAATGCCAGACAAAGAATGAATAAGGAAAGCTTTGATTTTGAAATAAGGAGTTACAGAAAGTAACCAGAATCTAAGCTAAAGAGAGATAGATTTTGAATGCTGAACTCACCGAGTTAACTAACCTCACTAACATATACATCACAACCTTTTTATGACTAATTCTATTCTGCCAAGAACCAAAAATGTTTCTAAATAAATGCAAGGATTTGTCAATACAGGTATATCTACCCATCTACACCATATAGACATGCATTTATTGACAGCATACAGGACTTGAAGGCTTTCTTTCCCATTTTTTAAAAGAAATACACAACTATGCCCTATAAATATAAGTAATATTCAGTTACATTGTTTGGAAAATAAATGCCATTTCTATTGACATTCTGATTAAATATTCTAAACAGTATTTTTACCAAACTCCCAAATAACTACGCTGAGCTTCTTAATAGGAAACTGGGGTCTGTAGCCTTCTGTTAGCAAGCCTAGTGAGCAGACTATGCAGATGGAGAGGTTTACATGCAAATTCAACCATTTGTAAATGGAACACATCTGCAGTTTGTACCATGCTGAGTAGTCTGTTCTCTGAGTGTTTTCTGCTTTGGTGCCTGGGCAAGTAAGCTGAAGCATGTAACAAACATGGGCACTATTTGGGGAGGTAAAATGCCACTGGATGTCATTATTCCTCTTTCTTTGAAACTGAAGCAAGTCTTCTCTAGAGGTGGAAAATGTGACTATTACAGAAGGTGGACGAGTTCGATTTTGAATATGCTTGGTATTTTGGAATACTTGTTCTTAATTTAAAATAGCTTTCCAAAGTCAGACTCCTTCATGAGTCAGTGGAAACATACACAACCCTTTGCAAACGCAAGCAAAAGCTTCGGACGCCCTTGTTTTGGTCCAAACTGGTCAGTCTGCAAATGGCTCCACTAATTGGATGAGCCTCAATCCCCCAGGCTGCTCACATTGTGCTCTCCCAGCCTTCCCTCCCCAAAGAATTCAGGGAAATCAGTTTCATGGTGATAAAAAAGTAGACTAGAACCTAAGCATAAACTTAGCCATCAGTGTCTGTGAGCATTTGAAACCATGTCATAGGGATCGTGGAGTCTCTTCCTGCAGCCACCAGAAGTCCTGTTTATTTGAGTGCAGTAGTGGGGATGTCAGTAAGAGGGAAAGTACCACAACACTGAGTATCACACTTAGTTATGGCACAGGCATTTCCTCTGAGAAAACTGGTAAGCACTTCTGGTGGCTACGCTAAAAGTCGGGATTTAATTTTATGTCTTTCACTTTTATGGTCTGAGATATCAGTAAAAGATCAGGAGCTCAGATATATCTCCTTATTCATGGCTCTCAACACTTGATAATTACTTACCAGAAAGTGGTTCCCTTTCTTTCATTATAATTAGCAATCTTATCAGTACCTGAAATGAAGAACCAACAGAGAAATATTTTCTACATGTTCATTATTTTCAGAGCTGGAGGAAGGAGCTAAATTATGTTACATTGCTGCAATATAACATAATATAATATTACTGTTTTTTACATTCCAGACCCTTGTACCTCATCTATTATACCATTGTATTTATGAGTCAGATCTGCATCACAGCCACTGAACATCTGTCAGTGATGGCATAGCTGAAGGAATTCTTTGGTCCATGATTTTAAGTGTTTTGAAAGGTAACAAGGAAAGATCCCAGCTTAATATCCAGACCTGGCTGAGCTGAAAGAGTTGTGAATAACAAAAACACCTTTGTGTTTGTAAATGAGGCATCGTGTGTGGAGAAGAAACCTTTTACATAAATACTTCATAGTGGTGAACTGCTCTTGAACTCTGTCCTGTGGCTGGTAGGACTTTTCACTACTAAATTCTAAAAACAGGAAGCTCCAAAGAACCTCATAGCTTGTCTGTCTTGCCTACCTACAAAACTTCCCTGTACACGTGTAGTGTTTGGTCTTGTAAATGAAATTGTACATCTTTGACACCAGCAGAGAGAAATGAAGTTTCAAAGGTAGAGATTAGTGGATTTATTATGATTTTGCAATAAAATATGAGGTACACAACTGAGAACTGGAAGAAATTCTCATCATTGTCAGTCATATGAAAGTATGAGTGCCTACTAAAACTAAGAAAACTAGGAGAATTAACGCAGAACAGATCAGTATGGAAGTCATGCAAACAAGAAGGAAAAGCATGAAAAATTAGTGAGTTTAAATTAACATCTAGGAGCATTAAAATTGAGATAATTTTAAGAAGATATTGCATACTTGAATATTTCCATCTCAGTATGTTAACAAGTTTATGAAGATTTTAGGACTTTCTAAGATGGCTCTATAATCTAACATGATATGCTAGATATCTAGAAATAACAGAACTATTTTCCTTGTCGCCAAAGACACAGACAAAACATTAAGTTTGGGGCTAATAGGTCCTTTCACTGCAAATGGAAATACATTTCTTTCATATGTTTTCTTCCCTGAAATTTTTAATAAGAAATAAAACCCACTCCCAACCAGTTCCACATGTGATTTATTTGAGTTAAACTGTGTGGAATTAAATCTTAACAAGGGACTGATCTGAAATCTATAGAAATCTCTGGGACTCTTTCTATTAATTTGAGTGGTCTTTTGATCGGGCCTTACATGAAGAAACACATTTATGAGTCCCAAAGATGGAACTCATTAAATTAAGTTTCCTTTATTTTACATGTGTAATTTAAATTATTATATATTTTATAATTCCCAATGAAAATATTTTATTCTAAGTTATATAAAGATGGGGGGTTATAGTGATATGGGAACCAGGACAAAAAAAGTTTGCTGGAATAAATAAGTCCTGTTCTATCAGCTTTTAAAATATTCCATTATTTGCAATAACAAAAGATAAATGCTTTCATGCTCTTTTAGCAACACAAGTGTAAACATCATGTTTTAGGTGCAGCTTATAAATATGATTTATTTAAAAATTTGTTCAGCAAGATATACTGTGGAATCAAAGGCAAATGTTTTTTACCTGAATAAACCAAAAACTGGCAACACCCCAGCCTGGTGAAATGTGTGCAAAACCCTTGAGGAAAAGATCAGTGGCACCAAGCAAGAGGAGAGATGCTCAGCCTTACGAGTAATGTTTTTGGGGAACAAAGGAAAAGGCTGCATTTGTGATGGTCTAAGGGCTTGAGACAACTCATATTACAGCAAGTAAAGGCCAATATGTGTCCTCTAAACATGGCAAGGAGGGAGAGCTCTGTAAAACGGCAACAGGGGCTATTGAACCCTGAGTGCTGACAACCTGATGTGAACTCATGGAAAAGGAATGACATAAAAATTGATTTTTTTATTGTGTTTTGTCCCTCCTTCTCCCTCAGAGCTGCCACAGCAGGAATGTGCTTCTTGGGAAGAGAACCTGTGTTATTGTTTGATTTCTGTTTTCTGCCAAGGGCACTGGCAGAAACCAAGGCTTTCCTGTTACAAGAGAGAAGAGTTTGCCAAAATTCTTATTTTTCACTACTAATTTCAGTGTAAGAGATCTGAATGATAACACAGAAGGCTTATGTGCTTGCCATTTTACAGTTGTTTTGGTAGACTGCCTTTTGCAAGCAGTGGTTATCTTTAGTATCCTAAAAATTGACTCCACAACCCATGAATGGTACCTAAATTGCTGGTATCAATATCCATTTTGCTTACTATTCCTAAGTTTTAGTGAGTTGAACTGTAAGTAAATAAAATAAGCAGATTTAAAGATGTTTTAGGTGTTCTCAGTGATTAGATATCAACATTCAGCAGTTATATGTTCTAGAGGCACCAAAGCAGTGATCTGTAATATTTTCCCTTTTTAATCCCTGAAAATATTTTATTTTGTCTTGGTTCTATCTATCTATCTATCTATCTATCTATCTATCTATCTATCTATCTATCTATCTATCTATCATCTCAACAGACTTTTTTGGGCAAGCTTGGGAGTGCCATCCTTTATGTCACATATTTAGAGAAAATATAAGGGAAAAAAAAGAAACAAACAAGGAAAAAAAAATCTTAATTTTAAAACAAATATGAAAAGGATAAATTTCTGAACAGAGGTTTTTGTTGAACTTCAAAGTGAGAATTAATATATAAAATATCTAGGATCTTGAAAGAAACAAACTCTTGAAGAATTCTAATGTGTCTAATATGAACCAAAAAAAAAAAGAAAAAATCCTTTGAGTCTTTAAAATAATATTAGTTTTGCTTGTAAGTTTTTCTTTAACATCAACTTTTTTGACTGTTTTATTGAAACTTCAACAGACAGTAGCTTATTTTTCTACAGACTTAAGCACCTGAGATTTTTGGCTAATGGATATAAGACCAGTAAAATTTCCTATAAAATGTAACTTTATACGAGAACTTACATGATGTTTATAGAATATATTCCAGCGTTTGCTTTTTCAAAAGCAAACTTCTTGATATTTGCAGGAAGAATATCAGCTGTATTGCAATGAGAAAGTGAAAATGATCAGCTGACGAATACAAATAAACAGAGATGTTTTCCCTGGCTTCGCTTCTTTCTTCCTGAGGATCTCTGTTTCCCACTTAAAGATCAATAAATACCAAGCACAAAGCTCAGTGAAATCCTTTCTGTTCCTTTTAATGAGCTGTGAGTTAGAACTAAAATTAAAACCAGGGATGAACAAAGACCTTCTTTAATGAGAAAATTTCTGAATCAGAAATTCTACCATTTACTCTTTTTACTCTTCATTATCCTTAATTTTGCCCAAAGATCCACTGGTGGATTCACAAATATTATCTGGCTAAATGGACTGCACTGAAGGATATTCATCTTCATAAAATGAATACAGGACAGCACTTCAGAGCCAAGAATGACATATATCAGTACTGGATTCATCCTTCAGAAGGAAATAGGCCGAGAAAATATATATCCAAGAAAATATACAGTAATTTCACGAATACAAGCCGCACCAATTTGACCAAAATTTTGGTGGAAACCCGCAAGTGCGGCCAATATTCCGGGGTGGCTAATACATTAACAAAATTCTAAAAGCTGCCAACACGGAAGTGAGAGCCCGCGGCAGCCCCAAGCCAAGCTGGAGCCCGGCCGGCCCCGGCTGAGGTGGGAAAGCCTGGCAGAGGCGGGGCCAGCAGTGTGGGGGGGCGGGCGGCAGAGCCTGAGCCAGCAGGGCGGGGCAGGGGGGCGGCAGAGCCCGGGCCAGCAGGGCGGGGGAGCCCGGGAGAACTGGGGCTAGCAGTGCAGGGGAGCATGGCAGAAGCAGGAAGGCCGGCGGGTGGGGCTGCCTGGCAGCGGGGGAAGCCCAGCAGAATCGGGGCCAGCAGCGTGGGGGAGCCCGGCGGTGCGTGGGCATGCAGTGCCGGCCAGGGCGAGGAAACGCGGCGGCGGTGCAGATGGGAGGGGGCGGCCGGCGATCCTGGCAGCGGCGGCAGTGCCTGGCCCGCCGGCAGGGCGACTACGTAAACAACGCAGCGGCGAGGCGGCCGGCATGCCTGCCAGCGGCGGCAGTGCCTGGCCCGCCGGCAGGGCGACTACGTAAACAACGCAGCGGCGACGCGGCCGGCATGCCTGCCAGCGGCGGCAGCGCCTGGCCCGCCGGCAGGGCGAGTACGTAAACGCAGCGGCGGGGCGGTGCTGACGGGAGAGGGGGGCCAGTGAGCCTGGCGGCGGCTGCAGCACCACCCGGCCGGCCCCGTCGGCAACCATGAGCGGGCCGAGCCTGCCTGGCCCCGCCCCGAGCCAGTAAAGCCCGCTATGCCGCGATCCTGTTACTAATTGGCCAATTTGTGAAAGCTGCGCACGGATTCTCGCGACGAACGAAAGTGTGGCTAATATTCGGGGTGCGGCTTATCTATTGACAAAGACAGCAACATTGTCGAGGCACCGGGGGTGCGGCTTATAATCCGTGTGGCTTGTATTCGTGAAACTACTGTACTTTCCAGAACTAATCCATCTATTTTATGGTTATCAACAGCAAAACTCTCGTTTCAGATAAGAACTGCAAATTTAATGACTGTTAGTCATCCAGGGCTTTTAGCACAAGATTTTACTCAGAAAGTAGGAAATGAGACAGCAAGCTCTAGAATGGAAGAGAGCATTTCAGTGTACTTTGCCTCTTCTGCAAGTCATGTAGAGAAGTATTCCAAAGAAAATACACTAGCAGTAATAAAACTGTCTATCAATTGTATTTTATACATAAAAGCATCTGAATAAGGACAAAACATGTAAGATTTCTGACAGTAGAAGTCATGTTTGCTTTCCTCCACGTAATTTATTCCAAAAACCTTTATCTCTTGCAGACAGGTCAACAATTTCCAACTTTCCTCCAAATTAGACACCCATACTTTCATTTGAGCCTCAGACTTCACAGAATTCAAATGCAAATTTAACTTTAAATTCCATTAGGTAAATTTAGGTCACTGCTTTGGACTGACACTTCCACTCTTACTCACTGCAGCCTGAAATGGCAAATAAGTATAAATTGTGTCTGGGGAACAAACTTAGAATCATAGAACCACAGGGTCATAGGGTCACAGAATAATAAAATATGTTGGGTTGGAAGGGACTGCTAAAAGCCTTCTAGTCCAGCCTCCTGCAGGGAGCAGGGACATCTTTAACTAGGTCAGCTTCCTCAGAGCCCATCCAAACTGACCACCAGAGCATCAGAACAGTATCACCCAGAGGAAGGTTTCTGCTCCTTCTGATTTCTTCTTTCTTAAATCTGGTCCTACAAGATTTTGACCACCAAACCTGGCATTCTAGAAATCAAGTAATCGCCCATTGGAATGGAAAAATTTGGAAGGTAGCAGCAGCTGCTTGGATGCTGCCCAAATCTTCCCATACAATCCCATCACCATGCATTTTTTCACTAGCCTTGGGCCAAATCTAAGAAAGGTTGACTCCATGTCCCTCTGATTGCTTTCTAGTGGTCACTGTGAACAGGTTTGGTGGGAATTGCCCAGGTATTAATGGATAAGTTTTAATACAGGGAAAGATATTAGTAACACCTGTTGTCCTTAGCAGAGAGGTAGTGGATTTGAATGCAATGTCCCTTTCTTTTCTCCTTTAATTGTGACTCCTTAAGGTCTCTTCACTCAGAGGTATGCATCTTACAGCCTTCTTCTAAGAAACTGAGATGGGGCTTCAAGCATACAGGAGTGAACACACCTGAATATTTTTGTCCTAATATATCTTGAGTGTTGGAAGCAGTTCTAGAAACTGGGTGATGCTCTTAGAACTTCCTACATGAGGCAGAACCCAGGCAAAAATTAATGAACTACCCCAGTTGCTGTGGAATAAGTACTTCAAGAATTGGCACAAAATAAAAATATGAAATAAAACTTTCCCCTTCCTACTGGAGTAAGGAAAAAGCCACCTCAAATGTTACACCACATAATGAGTACATCGCCCAAAGACAGTTATTCCAAAACTCAAATCATATTTTGTAATAAGGAAGACCATACCACAAGCTTACTTGCTTTGCTGAATCCATCCCAATCTGCTGACCCACTTTGTAGTAGTATTGAAATTTCCCAGAACAGCTAAGTCCCTGAGTGCAGCTAGGGACCATCACTACAGGGAAACAAAAAACTCAGCATATTTCATTTTACATGGTTCAGAAACCATTAGGGTGTTTCACACTGGTATCAAACCCACTTGCATCCCTCCCTTTTCTTTCTCTTTCTGTTTCTTTTCTTTCTTTCTTTCTTTCTTTCTTTCTTTCTTTCTTCTTTCTTCTTTCTTTCTTTCTTTCTTTCTTTCTTTCTTCTTTCTTTCTTTCTTTCTTTCTTTCTTTCTTTCTTTCTTTCTCTCTTTCTTTCTTTCTTTCTTTCTTTCTTTCTTTCTTTCTTTCTTTCTTTCTTTCTTTCTTTTTTTTCTTTCTTTCTTTTTCTTTCTTTTCTTTCTTTTCTTTCTTTCTCTCAAGCTGTAGCCACTGTTCTACCAGTTCTGCTTCTACCTGTATTTTAATCTCCAATTGCTTCATTAAGTGTCACTTACCAAAGATTTCCTTTTGCTCAGTAGACAGTGATTACTGTTATTTAAGCTCTGCATGCACGTATTTTAACAGAGTAGCTTAATATGATAATAGAGTGCTATTGATCAGAAAGGGAGTTGGATTGGAAGATGTTCAAACAATCTTGACTCCTCCTTGTGGAGGGTTATGTATAGATTCTGTCTGCTCTTTCATAAATAACACACTTCAACATAAATAAAAGCCCTTTAGCCCTCAGCTGAAGTGAGAGTCTGAATGGGTCTTGAATCAGCTTTAAGCCATAATTTTTCACAGTCATCCCACTGTTCTGCTGTTTTCATTTAGAATGAATATAAACTATCCAGATTTAGTGCGAGTTTCTGCTTTCAGGAGCAGTGCACTAAGGGATTCACTGAGTATGTGAAAAAAATTCTCAGTACCAGTTTTTAAACAGGGATTGAGACTAAGTAATGGAAATAGCAGAGCCCATGGGATTGATTAAAAGCGTGTTGAGTTCCCTAATATTCAAAGCGCGGTAATTAGAGCCCGCTATGACACAGGACTGTAAAATCCAGTTGATCAGATGCTCACGTACATGGGCTTTCCTTGCAGCAGCTAGCTAACACCAGAAATGTTCCAAACATGTAATGGAAAAACCATTACTATTCCGGAGCCCAAGACACCGTGCACTGGACTCGCATTCCCGTTACAGTAAATTGCTGTTTATCTGGGACACGTCATCCTATTCTGACAGTCTATCCAAGGCTCCCTATTTTCTGTCTGAGCAGCTGATTACACCCCTCCGTGTGCCATTTGTGTCTCCCTGAAAACCTCTGCCCAAAGGGAATGGTGGAGGCTGCGGGGAAGGGAAGACACAATTAGTCCTGTCCTGCAGTCATGACGGGAAAGTGGATAGAGGAGTAATAACCACAAGCCAGGTCTCTCCTACATTTATTGTCATGCCCATTGTAGCCAGTAACATTTCTTTAACAATAGTCATTTATAAAGGCCTGGCTTCTGTGGAAAGATTTACTAATAGCCCTAAGTGGAAACTCCACTATAAAACCAACATGCTCATGGAAATAGTACTACTACAAAGGCATAAAAATAATGCACAGAAGTGACCCACCAATACATTTACTGTAAAACTCAAGGACTAAAAATAAAATAACCTCAATATATAAAATGAGTACAATTTTCTTTTTTTTTTTTCCTTTCCTTTTCGAAACACAGAAGTAGCTCTAATGGATCATGGACTAAAATAAGCATATTGTGATTGGAGCTAACAATATTTTCACATTCTGCCCTTCAAAGACTCAATTTCATTTTTACAAGACAGAATCTGGCTGCATAATAGAAGTTTTCTTTATATATACATATATAAACTACAAAACCCGAAGGTAAGAAAGATCATCAGGACTGAAAACACTGATTTTGTCATTCTCACTACTCCAGTTGCTGAGTCTTCACAGAGTAAAAGAAAATATAACAGTGTCTCCAGAGATGGTGTGTCAACAATAACTCCTTCCGCTGGCATGATACAATTTCTGTTTAACTAATCAGGGGGAAATTTATCATACAGGACCTGTGGGGCTGTTTATGGAGTCATTAGCACAATGGCACTCAGCTCCCAGATGACAGTTGTGCTCTTCAGATGAAATGCTGCAGCTGGCTGGGAAATGAATGAAGGCCAAAACCAGAATTATAAAACAGAGGACTTAATTTGAAAAAAATTTGTTCCTAGGATTTCATGGATGTATTGGTTGATTTATTTATTTACTTATTTACTTAGTTGTTCTTTCCAAATAATGAAAAGGTGCTGGAGACTACAAAGTGGTAGTGTGTTGAAGTGTTCACTCATAGCCTTTTAGTGATTTCTTCAGTGTCTTGCTTTAAGAATATCACACTTTGCTAACTGGCTCATAAAAGACCATTTCCAAACATCAAAGTAATGGAATGAATTCCTAGGATAATATTCAATTGCTCAAATTCTACCTAATGTTCTGTCTCTGATTCCCAATTATAAAAGTAAGATAACCACTTGAATTCTAAAAATATTCCAGTGATGCCTGCCAAAAGTCTTACTGCTACCTTGTCCATGTAAAACATGAATTCAAGGAGAATTTTGGTAAAACAGAGTCTAGTTGTCCACAGATTTCTTATTATACATTTAACTGACATAAGCATTGCAAGGATTAAGTCAGTAATATTTATAGAAATGTATGGAAGATACAGTTTCAAAAATGCTTTAATAAAAGATAAAGCAGCAGATGAAATTCAGGTTAGAAAAATTTAAGGTGAAGTACATAGGAAAAGTATTCCTCGGAACAAATAATTCCTTAAAAAAAATCTACAAAACTCTACCTCAACACATGATGTTAAAAGAAAAATAGAACAAAATGAAAAACAAATAGAAGACCAGGAATAATTAAGAAAAGAATAGAAGACATTAATCATCATTATGCCACTGTAAAAATCCATGCTTCATCTTCATTGTAAATACCATGGTTATTGTGTCCTCCTCATGAAAAAGTTACAGTGAAGTTAGAAACAGCTCAGCAAGTCCCTGAGACACAAATTTCTGAGAGAACATCCTGAGGCACTTTGAATCATGTATATCCTGCTATGCCCACCTGTTCTGTGACTTTTTCTTGAACATCCTATATCCATCACTTTTGGAGACAGTACAGTGAGCTGGCTGGACTAGAGGGCTGGTCTCATCATTCCTTATAATCTTGACAGATTTAAAAACAAAACAAAAAACAAAACAAGTGGAAAAGTAGCTTGCTTTAGTCAGTGTGCTTGGCTGGGAGGGAAAAGGGAGGTCCTACTGCATACAGGAGACAGAAGGTATTTGCACTACTGTTGGTACCCTGGCTTGCCAAGAGACCAGGAGGTTTAGAACAACATGGAGAAGGTTGACTGCTCTTATATTTTAAAGCATCCTCTTTTTCTTGCCAGGAATACCCAATCCCTGGCAGGATTCAGCTGCAGTCAAGTGTTCTTCACCCAGACCCTGAGATAGCTAAAGCGTCTTATTCTGTGCAGAATGTTGGCAGTGTATTCCACGGGCAGGAGGAAAGAGGGCACAGAATGGATAACAGGGCATGACTTTTTCTTTCCAATGATGATCATTATGCTCCATAACAGTTGGAAAGAACTTGAGTACCTGAGTGTGGTTTCCTACTCAAAGGATATGTTTTAGGAAGATTGCTAATGCAGCCCACGTGAGGCGGTGCTGCTTGAAAAAGGAGAGCCAGGGCTTCAGTAACAAAGCAGAGACCCTGCACATCCCTAGGAATCCCTACCTGTCCTCTCTTGTCTTACCTGGAACTTGGAGAAGTTGGGATCAGAGAAACATTACTGATTCTTTCTTTAGCAGTTCCTCTTTTGCCAAATCCCCAGAGGTAGACCACAGTGGGACAGTAGATCAAGAAAAAAAACCCAAAGACTGTAAGACCAGAAGAAAAGGAACTGTGGTCATCCCACTAGTATATTTTGATGGGAGATGAACAGCCTTAGGGAGCAAAACTGGCTGCACAGCAATTTCTCCAAGTATATCAGTGCCCAGGTTCAGAGACAAAGACCAGAAAGGGGAGACTCATTTGCCTACCATAGGGTCTGTACACATGAGTGGTCTAAAAGGACCTAAGACTATGCAGTACAAAAGTGCTGTCTTGCCATTATGGTAATTACACAGCCCATGTAATCCCTCTCCAATTGGTGATGCTAGAAATCCCATGTTTGCTTGCAGAATGAGAAACAGGAAGATGCCTTTTCTTTATTTGTTATTAGTGTCATCCATTGATGCATAGTGCCATCCCACACTGCAGTTGGTGCCAAAGATGAAGGGAACTGCCATGACTATCTTCATATGCAGCCCTTTCTCTTTGTGTAAAAGAAATCGGCTCTGCAGCTTCTTCTTCTGCACACCACGGTCTCTCAATATCACACAGCATGTCTCCTTTCACTGAGAAGTGAAAGTGCATCAGCAGGACAACTCCACTAAAACATACAGCTTTGCATTGTCCATACATGCTGCATTTGCTGGAATGACCGACACAGAGAGCAAATCACACAAAATCTGTCATTTATCAGTCACCTTTGAGGTTTACCCATAGAAATAAAATTTCATAAAATTCAGTAAGTGGTTCATTGAGTTAAAAATCTTCCTCCAAAACTTTTATGTGTGTTTGCAGAAGTGGAAGGGCAATTATATATTGAAATGCTTATAGGGGAATATTTGTTTTCAAGTTTAGAAAATTAATCTGCCTTATACTTGGAAGCACAAAGACTTACTATTTAGAAACGTTCAAATGCAGCCCATTTAACTATGACTTTATTAATATTATGGAAGCACTGATAGCAACCCTATAACTAACATTCAATTAGGCATGAAAACAAATACTGATTGAAACCAAATAACTACACCTCAGTTCCTCTCACAGATGTCTCGTGCTTCCCAGGCAAAACATCTGGAAAACTGCCCTAGCAGGGCCATTGAGGCTTTCCTTAATGTCAAGGGATTCCTGGCAATCTGCAAAACCTTTACTCCTAATTTCTGCAAGTTATTGGTAAGAGATGCAGATGTTAGGTTAATGTTTGCCTGTGCTTTTTGGGCATGAATCTTATTGCACTGCTGCAGATACCATTACATTAGGGCAGCTATCAATTACTTAGTATGGGGTTTAGAGTGGGTTTACAAATAATTTAATCTGAGTGTTCAGACTGGAGCTGAAAGGCTACTCTAAATTTTTTTCCCTGTTGTGAATACTTTTTGTAGGATTTGATCTTTTTACAGAAATCAAAATTAGCCTGAATCTTACAGTCTGGGTAAATACTGTAAAGGAAAATATTACATAAAACCCCCCAAAACACATAAGAGGAGGGTTATTCCCATTGTTCTTCATTACTGTTTCAATTAAAGAAACTAATGAAGAAAATGAGAGTTTATAAATGCCAACCTATCAAAAATATATCACAGGCCTCTTAGAGCAGTTTTAGTACTTAACAACACCGAGGGAAGGAAAAACAAGTCAGAGTAAAAGAGAGTTAAATTTTCAAGGGATGTACTTTCCTTGAATGGGGAGAAGTTTTCTCTCCTGGATCACAGAAGATTATTGCCAAGAAGTTGCTCCCAAAGCATCTCAGACCCAAGAGTGCACAGAAGGCAGCTGCATGGCCATGGTCTGCATTGAGGGAACTCCAGGTGGAGTGCAACGTGCAGGAGGGAGCAGTGGTGACCCTCAGGATTTCAAACAGAGACTCTTCTCTCCCAGATGGAGAAATTAGAATTAAATTTCTTATGAATCTTCCTGCAGTCAAGAAAATCTCAATGCTCTTGTTCGTGAGTAGTGCAATTGCTTTACCCTCCTTCCCTTTTTCCATGGCAAATGAAGCCACCAGAAGAGAACCTTTTTTGCATGATTTCTTTTCATCAGTCATAACATCCATCCATCAGGTACAGAAACATCTGGGTAAGCTAGTTAATGTGTAGCTGACTTCAGTTAATGTTTATAATTAAGCCCTGAGATTCCACAAGCAGTGCATTTCTGAGGGATTATCACACACCTCAGGTGCAGCATGAGGCACCAGCCAAAAGCCAAGTGACTTCAGCTACTCAAAGAGTGCAATAATCCCTCAGAAATCTATTAACCATGAGTGCCTTATAGCTATTATGGTATGGAAACTCCGAGGTAAAAAGGTCATACCTGTGCTTTTAATGAGAAATATTGACACATGCATGACATCACCACCAGCCAATCAGAGATCCCCATTGTTACCCTGTGTTCACAAATCATTTTATTGCAGGCCAAAGTTATAAAGCAGTTTACAGTGCTGTGAAAATGAAATAGATCACTTGTATGTTGAAAACTCATTAAAAAGTATATATTATATGCAAAACATGTCTAGGTGTATTCTTTCTTCAGGTCCATCCTCAGGTTCATAGTATGAATGGTTCAAGTGATGGAATTGCTCTATTCATAATATTAACCTCTTTAATTATTACAAATTATACATTTTCAATAATATTTGTAGGATTTAATGAATACCTAAGCCTTGTCTTTCAGGATCCCACCCCAGTTCCTTCCCAGTACTGGTCCCAGCAATCTAACTGTATATCCTTGTCAATTGGTTGTCAAAAAGGCATACTGGTCAGCAAATCTGGACAAAGCTGGCATATTCCAAATTCCAAAATATATTTTAGTCCTGATAGGCAAATAGGAGTGAGAAAAATCACCTTTCTCCCTTAGGAATCTCATTTGTGGAGATGGCTCAATAACTTGGGCTTAAAGCAGGTCAGAAATTACTCTATTGTGCTAGGGAGCAATCTAACAAACCTGCACACAGGAATGCAGCATTCAGAAACCTTGCCTCTTGTTGTTTGAATTGTTAGTCATAGATTCAATCACAGAGGCCCAGCAAGAAAAAGGAACTTGTTATTTGCCCAAGGATAGCAAAACAGAAATTTTGGATATGATGATGTATTCCAAGGAGAGAAAAACTAGGTGCAGATTTCCTTCAAATTCAGAAAACTTTCCTGCTTAGCCAAAAATGGCAATTTAGGTGACATTTATGTTACTGCACTGGTTGGTGACTCCTACTGTGATAACGTGCTCTACTTGGCATGATGAAGGACCACTCCAATGGGTGTTTTTTTTTTTTTAATTGCATGAATATGACTGAACAACATAAAGCATTCAGTATATAATGGTTAGAGAAAATAAGTGGGCCTTTCTTTATGACTTGCAGAGTCAACAAATAGGCTCTGTCAGGCCAGTGAGAAAAAGTGAGTGACAGATCTAAGAAGCTTTTCGGAAGAACGCATTGATATTTGAATCTGCAGTTTCCATGCTCTAGCTGATGTCAGCTGCTGGGTGAAAGCCTAGCTATCAGGTAGCCAAGACAAGCATCTAGCTGCCACTTGAAAGCTATCTCTTTCAGGGAAGAACTGAAGTAGTATTCTTTCTGTGGCTGTGCCTGCCAGGCAGCAGACAGATGCCTGCTGTGAGAGCTGAACCTCCCCTATTCTACTGAGCACAGTGCAGAGCATGAGCCCCAGCTATACATTACAAAGGACCACAGCAAAGGAGAGACTCATGGGTTCCATCCCTGATGCTTGAGCCAAGGGCCTTAAATGCAAATACAACATAAGTCAAAAGATGAGCACAAAAGCCACTTTGTTTTTGCAAGCAGTTGTGAGATTATGAAAGCGCTGGTCATAGAAAATAGCCCTGGATCAAACCGATCACAAGCTGAGTCAGTTTAAATTACACAAAAAATGAAACAGACAGACTCATAATCAAGATTTCTTTATTTCAGGAGGAAAAACTTCAGGACCTTAATATACCAAATACTTGAAGTCAACCGGGCTTCAGAATTCCCAAATATCAGCACGGAGGAGGCTCAGCACACTGGAACTCAACACTTTCTGGAGCTTGTGACTCCAGGAAATGGAAACTCACGGAGAAGAGGTGGGTAGATCACTGCCAGATGGCTAACAGAAACAAGGGGATAGAGAAGAATCATGCTGAGGTAGAGGAAAAACAACTCCAAAAGCTTAATGCATTTGGATCAGGAGAGATGACTAATCTCCTCCCCTGAGCACTGCAAACACTGGCATGTGGATCCTCGGCTCCAGAAGCAAGTGGTTTTGCTACCCCAGCATACTGCACAAAAAGTTTCCTTGTGATAAGGATTGTAGCATGTGTAACTTCAACTTGTGCACCAAAAACAAAAGGAAAGGGGTAGTGGGTTAAAAACTGATGAAGAAAGATCGAAAGATAGTTTCTCTGATGAGAAAGTTCTACAAACTACAGAAAAAAAACCCCATATTCTAGCATGAGTCTCCGGAACATTTAATATAGTCTCACATGAGAAATATTTAAAACATTAATGGACTAAAATAAAAATTCTCAGGTAAAAATTGAAAAATTGTCATTGTCTGCATTAGAAGCTGGTAGAAGATAAAGGTGGAACTTCAGATGAGTGCCATAACTGCTATGATTGCCTTTGCCGTCTGCAAGACTAGAGTTTCAGTGTCACTCCTTCGAGAATTCAGAGTAAGACTGGACATACTGTCTCTGGAACTGGAGTTTTCCATAAGAGGAGCACAGACCATCTCCTTTACTCAACATTTGGAGGGCGGGCTGCTGCTGTGAGCCCCACTGCAGTCCTACATCACATTACAGTAGGCCACATGCAATTCAAAACGGAAATTATGGATGAGTTCATGTCCTGAGAGCAGTATCACTCTGCATGTGCCCAGTTGCCAATGGCTGTTCAGAGCCCTCCTCAGATGAAACAGATCCCTCACAACTCCGCAAATGCTGCTATGACTTGACCTGATAGAGGTTTTGTCATGTTTGTCCTGATGTGACACAGCAGCCCGCCTGCAGATACACAAAAGGAACATTGCTAATGTAAATATCCTCAAATGAGCATTTATAACTTTTTGACCTCCAGTATTTTCTCTTTGTTTCCTCTTGCCTTCCAAAGAGCTGCTTATCTAACATCTCAAGAGTCACCCTGGGATGGCTGACTTCAGTCCAGCAACCAGGATCTAATTCCACTTTCAGTAAAACTGAATGCCTTTTGTTTAAATATGTAGCAACAAATCACAGTAAGTTCAGGAAACAGTGGCACTGTACACTTAAGATTTAAAAGGATGTTAACAGGCTGCTCTGTCCAAATATCTTGAAATAGGAATCTGTTTTGTAATACTCTTCCAGATTCTAAATATATCACAGCAAATACAAATTACCGCCGTGCCACTAATGCGGTTATTAAAGCCTTGGAATGTCTTTTTTTATACTGACTCCTGCACTATTTCAGCATGTTGTCCTCAAAATAGTCATTCCATTATCCAAAGAGCTGATTAGAAAGCCTGAGTTCTCTGGGATGTTGTGACAATATACTGATATTTCAGAGTTATACCCCTTGGATCCATATCAGTTGCTCCCAATCCAGGCCAACCAATAAGAGAAAAAAATAGTGTTTGCCAAATGAAAAAGAAAAAAAAAAAAGGCAGAATCACCAGAAAGGAAAATGTTATTTAGTTACCAGCTCTTCTGGACATACCATACAGGAGTGATTATGAAACCCAGTGGACCTTTTGGGTCAACAAAGAGTGTTTGTGGATCCAGCTGAGGATGAGGTAAATATAGAATGCACAGGGTGAAATGCTGGTCACACTACAAAAACTCCTACTGATTTCAATGTGGCCAAGATTTCACTCTTCAGAGCCATTAAAGGTTCCAGCAGTTATCTGCACCTGTGGATCTATAGGTTCAATGTCCAAGATGAGTCTGTTCACCAAGAGACCCTTAAATATCTGATTGTGGGGTTTTTTTGTTAAAGGAGGAGCTCTATAAAAATAAGTATCTGAAAGTGCCCATAAAAATAGAATTACTATCCAGTGTAAAATGCAAGCTGAGGTGATAGCCACAAAAAAATGACTTATAAAACTTTGCTTGGTATGGAAAACAAGTGTCAGCTCCTTGCTGCTGTACTGTTAATACACAAAAATAAAAGAAATCCTATAAGGTCTATGGGAGCTTATTGCAGATGAGTAATATTGAAGGCACCCACATAAAAAAGATAATGTTGTTAGTAATCCTTAGCTGATCTCACGGGTTTTCTCCTTTTCTTTTTTCTTTCTTTGATTTTTTTATTTTCCCTCTTTTATCAACATCTGTTTTAGGTCACCCTTGAATCCCACCTTCTCCCCAGGAAAGCAACACAACAGTGTGCACAGCAGAGCCCCCCAGTACACTCTCACACACATTCTCCAAATGACAAATAATCTCTATATATCTTCTGGGAACAATAAAAATCCTTGGATGTGCTCCCAGAGTCCTCAGGAAGTTCAAAAATCTTTAGAGGGGGGCCCTGGATTGAGGTTTTATCTCTAGAATTTTACATAACAAACTCGGTGAGCGTTGTATAACAGTTAATACATATTCAATGGCCAAGGGAGAAAAAAAAAACCCCTCAACCAACATTAAAAATAACACTGGGGAAGATCAAGTGTGTGAAAGGCCTGATGTGCTCTGATCACTTCATGGTGACAGCTGGGTTTCCTCTCTTTTTATCCCATTTGTGCTGCGCTGGCTGGTGTTTTGGAAGTGGAGCTGCCCCAGTGATGGAGCTGCTGTGCAGGGACAAACTGCTGAAGCTCAGGCAGGACCAGTGCTGAGAGATTTTCATGTGTTCTCTTCCACACCAGAGTTTCTCTTCCTTCCTGTGTTTCCTGTATCATGTAAAGTTCCCTGGCACCATCTCCAGAGTTTTGCCAGACACTTTTGAACCTGCTTAGGCAACTAGTTGTCTAACTGTTCTTCTTTTATTATCTGTAGTCCGAGCCTGGTCAGTTGAGCCACAGGACATCAGTCTATGACTGAGTTACCAATAGTTTTATAGAAAAAGAGGATTTTCTAATGATAGTTCTAATGAGACTCTTCTAATGTATATAAAAAATATCTGTGCTCAGAGTGTGTCTGCATTAGAAAATCAAAACTACCTTTGTGAATTACCATGCAAACAGAAAGAAGAACTATTGTCAAGGAAATGTCAAATCTTAAATTAATGCAACCCCTGGATTAATTTACCCATGGAGAAAGAAATCCATTTGTTTACTGTTGTTTCTTAGTTTGATTGGTCTACTGATTGCAGGGATCATCTCATGAGGAAAGGACAACAGAAGATGACCAGTGACATCTGTGTATCAGAGAAATAATGAACAAGTGATATTTAGTTGGCTCATTCACACAAATATTCATGTGAATTGAGGCTTTTGTTATACATGTTTCCTGTATGCTACATGATGCAGTGCAAGGGTAGCAACGGGCCAAGACTGAGACTCTGTGAACTCTGACAATAGCTTTAGCTTCTCCAGTGAGTCCAGCCAAGCTCACATTACCTGCAGCATTAATTATTTACAAAAGTGTAACTTCAATTTCAGGTAAGTTCTTCTTCCTAGTAGTCATGGTCAAGTGTAATTCATCTTACCATAAGTGAAGTGAATCACTAGCACTGATCTGTCCTCTCCAGAGCATGGCAGGTTTTTATTGCATTCAATCATACCAATTTTAATAACAATTGCTTTTAATGTTAAGAATGGGAAACAAGCTAGAGTACCAGTGCTGGCCAAATGCCGTCCTATTGTCTTTAGAAGAGGCTGATTTATCCTACCAGCAAGCAAAAGAGTATTAAAGGGACAAAATGCTGAGGAATCCTATAAGTGTGGAATTCACCCCCATATGGAGTGGGGGAGGCCCAGGAGCTATTTCAGTAGACTCTAAGCCATGGCAATTTCAGTGGGATTTAAGTTGTGCAGACCCGTGCTGGCTTCCTGCACGGAAGGGGCTTTTTCAAGCAAGGATATTATGAGGAAGATGCAAAGGGATTACAGGAATTCTAGGCCCACTTCCACCCCTGAGGCTCAGGATATGAATGCACACTAAACCTACAAGAAGGTAAACGAGGCTGCAAGCCCCCTGCTTGTCAGCTTCTGTGGTCACAGTAAATGAGAGGTTTTCTCTAAGGGAAAGAAAGTTTCTGTAACAACAGGATATTTTAAACCAGTTATTGCATGCTCTGAGCACCTCATTCCTCATCCCTTACTACCAAATGAAAACATGCCTTGTTGTCCCCCACCAAAACCAAGCTTCTGAGATGCAGGGGCAGTCCTTAAGATCACTTTAAATGACTCTGTGGCTTCCAAGCTGCAGGTAGTTTTTGCGGAGTTTAGGCAGGGTATAGGAGCATATAATTGTCTGTACTCACTCATGCAGATGCACCTTAAAAGAAGTAAGCACAAACTCCACTAAAAGCCAGGAAACCTCTGTCTAGTGTTCAGCAGTGAAGTGTCACTGAGGCCACCCTTCCCTGGATGCACTGACTGCCTGAATTGGAAGCTTTGCTCCCAAGTGCACAATCAGACCCCCAAAGTCCTCCTGCAACACTTGCCTTTCCTCCATCACCACCTCTCCTCTGTTGACAAAACTAGTTAAGATACCTCTTGATGAATCACTTCAAAGCCTTGAGATAAAAATTTACCTCTTCTTGCTGGGTTAATATTGATACAGATAATTTTCCCCAGATGAATGGTTTGAAAAGGGAAAAATGGCAAGGGAAGAGCATCTGCAGCCAACAAGAAGGGTGGAACAGTCAGTCTTACTTTTAAACAATATATAAAGGTTCACAAAATTATTAAATTAATTTTGTCTTTCATTGGGATTTAGCTGTCTCTCTTCCTGCAGGATTTAGGAAAACAAACCCTAAAACTTGAGGGCAAGGTGTATCAGATTGTCACTCGCACATTGGCTGCTGGAGGGAGTGAAGGTGGTGTCTCCTGCCGTTGTCTTCTGCTTCCCAAAGAGCCCAAAGCGGTGTGTCCCTGCCTGGGAGGGTGATCAGGTTCATCCTCTCCCTAATGTGAAGGTGACACTGGATGTCATGAGTAAGCCACCAGAAAAAGGCAGAAAACCAGGTGTGGCTCCCACTTTCACCTCCTAGGGGTAGCTTACACGAAACTTAGAGCACATTAAACATTTACTGAGAAAAATACATCCATTGAAATGGACAGATCTTATTTTGAGTGACATGCTGGAAGCTTATGTGCTTAAATCCAGTTTGAGAATTTACTTCTCAGGATACATGTTAAAGGATTACAGCTGTTAGTAGGTGCAGTAATGATTAGAAAAAGAAATTTGCCAAAGACTCAGAAGAAAATAATTTTGCTTGGAAAGCACATTTCCATGAATGTTACTAGTTCTAAAGAGAATATATGTTGAACTTTGGACTTCATAATTCTAGAAATCTTTATATTTATTGCTTATTTAACATAAAAATTCCCTTCTAGTAATTCCAATTGATAAATACTAGTGCCATTTCTGGGTGAGCTCTATTTTAAATTTCTTGAAAAGCACACTCACTGATTTCTTGGGTATTTTTACGAACTAAAAACCAGGCTCAGCAGCTCATTTCTTAAACATATTTAGCATGGTTACTGAAGCAGAAACTTATCATGCATGAATGTGAAGCAGAGTCATTTGACTTTGACTGGTGCATACCTTTGAATACAGAGATAAACTGTACTGAGTCATGTATGGTATGTTTTTCTAAGCATTATAGCCCTGCTCAAAAGATCAAGTTTCTGTCTCAGTTTCAAAGCTTCATTTTTCTGAATAGAAGGAAGACTGTATTTTTAAGTTTTCAACAAATTAAAATCAGTTCAGATGTGCTGGCCTCAGCATAAGGGATAAATATTGTGTAACTACTTTTTATTGCTATGTCTTTTTTTTAAGGATGTGGACATGTTTATGAAAAAGACTAACTTGGTTCTCAGCACCAAGCAGCAAATCAAGAATGCTGCTCTCTTGCTTGAGGTGCTAGACTAGGATTAACAAAAACTGTGCTAAATTATCCACTTCTCTATGAGCATCTTTTGTCACCACTTAAACTCAGTGCTTTAGTTACCCATTTACACAATAGTCATAATATTTCCATACTATAATGGAACCCAAGAGGATCCCTTATATGGTTGCTTCTTTGAAATGTTCAAGATTTTAAGTACCATAAATGAATCAGCCTTATTTATATTGGTGCCAAAAATCTACTTTGTATATCACTATATGAGAGAAAGACAGAGTTCAGCTGAGGTTGGGATTTCTGTACTGGAAAGAAACTTAAAGGTGTGGTGGCCATAATGGTCTGGTAAGAAAACAAGTGATGAGAGAACTCTAGACCTCTACTTTTTTACAGGTTTTAGGTTTGGAAAGGGTGGTATTTGGTTTTGGTTGTTTGTTATGGGGTCGGGTTTTTTTCACATGTAAGAGTTTTGTTTTAATAGGAAGCTTTTTGCTCTGGAAATGGTATGTCACCAATAACTAAATAGCAAATCACCAATGAGTAAATAGTAAATCTTGGCTCATGGTTAGAAGAGCCTCAGTTATCACAAAAAGGCTGTTTCTGCAAGGGGAAATTGCAGCTGAACCTTAATGCCCATGAAAAACTTACCAGAATTCTTCAGAGAAAGACTCCTTGAGCTGCTGACTTCAGCTGAGTTAGAGCAGTGTCAGCTCACAGCACACAGGCCAGTAGTGTGTTTAGGATGATTTAATTACAGACATCCCATGTACTCAAAAGAGCCACCCTTGGAAACATCCTGGAAAGATTCCTATGGGCTCTTAGGATCCATAACACTTACTCATACCTTTGAGACAAACTCCATTTGCTTAAAGTTCGTCAAGAACAAGAAAAGAATTGGAGCACCTCCACCCTTCAGCTGAAGAATGTTCTGGCAGTGCCCTCAGCTGTGTGAGCACCTCAGGGCTGGGACAGCAGAGAAAAGTGAGGTGAGGGTGACCTGCACGTTCACCAGGGTGCTGCAGTCAGTGCTGCTGGGGCCATTCCCCAGGACTGAGCACAGCCCTTTCCCCTGTCATCTCCTCTGCACTTTGCCAGCACAGCATGAAGCAAATTTTCAGAAGTAAAGCTCGTTGCAGGCTTGCAAACATTTATTGGGCAGCTTCTAGATTGGTGTCAAGTTATGGTCATATCACGTTCCCAGAAGCTTTTGGAGATTGTTGGTGTTTCGAGGAAGGTCCTGCTGAGAATTCCCCTTTTATGGGAATGAAAGGCAACACTGTTTGAGGAGATGGAGGTAAAGATATAAAGCCCTTCTTCCAGGCTGACCCAGCAAAATATCCCATTAACTCAAATGGCAGAGAGCAATTGCCTTCAAAAATGCAAAGATGAAGTTTTAGATCCCCCCACAGATTTATTCAGAGCACATCGTATCGTAACTGGTGTGCAATTCATATTCTTTAATTAGACAGCTCTTTGATGGCCTGTAGCTGAGTGTATTTTAGTAACTGGCTGTTTTAGTGAAAAGCATATTAAAATCTTTTGACATGCAATAGACCAAGTTTGGTGGCAAAAAGAACCAGTAAAATATGCTTTTGCTAAGAAAAAAAATAAAGAGCCTACTGGTAAGAAAATATTTGATTACGGCATGAAAGTACTCTCACAGAGAGAAGGCAAAAAAGCATAAAATGTTCTGTTAACCTAATAAAGAAAAGTTTAGCAAGAACCTATGCTGGAAACTTAAAGCTAAGTAAATTCAAATTAGAAACTATACATTTTTTTTTAATAGCAAAGCTGATTAAATAGTAGAACAAAGAAGAAGGGGCAGATTGCTTTCTCCCTCTCTTGGTGTCTCTGCACCAGCACTGAACGTTCTCTTGAGAGATATCCTGCAGTCAGATGTTTGGTAAAGAAAGAGAAATTTCAGGATGTGTGATGTGCAAGCCAGAGAGGATGACCTAATCACTACTTCTTCCCTAAACACATATGGACCCTATATGACACCATACAGTCTTGTTTCTCTGAATTCATAGAATAAAAAATTTACTTTTATTTTTTTTTTCCCTAGTAGCATTTATCCAGTTGGAGAGGGGCTAGCTTCCTAAGGGGCATAGACCAAGTATTTTTTAAAGAGTTCTCTGTTTTTCTATGTGCCATACTACCAGTGTGGGGTCATCAAAGTGTACCAGTTAGAACAAAAAAAATTTTACACAAATTCCCAGCAGCATCATTGCATCATTGAATAACAGTTTTTTGGTGGGGGTTTTTTTTGTGTGTTTGTTTTTTTTTTTTTAATGTGAGCAGTGAGGAAAGACACATTTTCTATCCCCTCTAGTGTTGTCTTGGTCATGTTCTTTCTGATTTCCTTTAGATACAATGTTTTCAACATACAAATAACTCATTGCAGACCCAGTAACTCTAAATCAAATTTTGAAAAGATTTTATATTTGGAGATCGCAGCAGGGTTGAGTTAGTACATCATATAGCAAGGTACTTAAAAAATTGTAGCTTTAAGTCAATTATCATTTTAAAGGCCTGTGGTTTCTTATCTGGTGTTGCTTTCAGTTTTCAATCCCTGAATTTAAGCATAGCTAAGCCAACCGAATAAATGGAAGACTGCTTGAATGATTTTTATGGAAGTGATATAATTATTTGAAAGATTGGCATTTCAAATTTTCCTGACAGAAAATCTGGAAAAAGCAGAAAAAGGTTAAGTTCAAATATACAGAACAAATCCAGTTGGGTTTTTTTTTTTTTTTTAATTTCCATTTCAAAGCAATTAACCTACTTTCAGTCTTTCCACAAACAATAAAGATAAAGGTTGAAGTGGTTCAGAAGATACTTGGATGGAAGACACCATGGTCTCTGCATACTGAATCATGTCACTGAACTCACTTTGTTTGATAAATGTGCCAACTTTGAATTGTGAAGTTGAGAATAACAAATGATTATTGAAAAACATTTTATAAGTACTTTTTCATATCACTGTGTTCAGAATCAAAATGTACATTTTTTTCAGGGTGGAGAAATAGCAAATCTTCACTGCTCCATCTACCAGGGATGCCATGCAGTGGTAGAGGCACAACCCCTGCCTTTAGGGATGTAGCCACTCTCAAAGTGGGAAGACACACTGAGATTGACCAGCATTATCTAAGTTTCACATGTGACTGGTTATTAGACAGATTCCTGCTATTTGCCTGCCTCAAGTTCCATGCTCAAGCTCTGCTTTTGGAGAAGCAGCAGCCCATGGGTGCAAGCTTGCATGCTGAGAGTTGCACGGGAGCCCTTCCTTGTGGCACTCCTGTGCTAGCAGAGACTGTCCAGGACTAGAGGAGGCTGAAGAAGTGGCTTGTCCCCAGCATTTTGAAAAAAGCTGTGGCTGCAGCACCTGAGTAGGGAGCTACCAGGATCCAAGAGCACTGCTGGTGAGGGAATGTGCTCTGCCAGGTGCTGTCAAGTGTGTTTTTCCAAAACAACGCAGATACAACCTTTATGGCTTAAAGTGAGCGCTGTACAGGAAATTAAATACATGTGACAGAGACAAGCAGAGCTCAGAGACCTCATAAACACAGATGGAGCCATCTGTAACTCCAGTTCAGAGAGCACCTGTTAACAGCTCACATGCCACATGCATCCTGCTGTTGGAAGAGTCCTCAGGAGACCTGGTTCCCGATCCACCTCATTCATCATCAGGTTTCACTGTTTCCCTCTAGAGAAGCTCATAGCAAGAAGAGGGATAACAGATGCTAGCCCAGCTGTTCTGCCTCAAAGAGAGCTTTGCTTGGAGAGCTCATCTCCAGTAGGAAGTCCCACAGCACTCTTTCTTATATTGGAGCCCTGAGGAAGTCCCAGCCTTGTTCCCAGCATGTACAAACTCCACAGTCAGGGATCACAAGGATCCCTTGTTAGTACTCATGAACACTCTTGCAGACCTTACACTGTATGTGAGCAAAGACAAAGTGGCTGAAGCTGCTGGGTCTTTGCCAGGACCTTTGAATTGGATTCTGAACTGCCCAAACCCCAGCCTACAGTGTTTTCATATCTACTTTGATACCGCTTAAAAGTGCAGTGTAACATGCAGGCATGGAGTGGAACTTTGGCAGTGTCATTCATGCTGAGATCTGCATCCTTGTTCTTCAGGCTTCATCAGGATAGTCACATATCCTACATATTATCATCAGAATAGCTTCCAGCCTTGAAAGAACTCCCAAATTACAGAAATGAAAGAGGAGAGAGAGCAGTCTAAGGCATTTACTAAAACATTAGGTGCCAGTAGGTGCCAGGAGAAAATCTGGAGTTTTTCATGTTTTAAAAACAGGAATCTACTTGCAATTTTGTTCCATACTAAAAGGTAAGGAAGATACAAAGAGGGTACAGGGAAGAGAAAGAAAAGAAAATAGTGCTGGTCATATTACAGATGTATAAGGTGCAGTCTCAATGATCTTTACCTGCTTCATCAATTAGCTGCACCAGAATTCACATCACCTACCAGGCTGTATTTGAATGAAAACACTGCAGCCATTCACACAAATAATACAACCAGAAACAGCTCCTGGTGCAATAAGTCTGCAGTGCAGTGCAGGTAGAAATGGAAGTGCTTGCTAGCAAGTGACCTAGCTACGTTTTCTTCATATATTTTCTATGCTGTAAGGAATTCACCTGCAAAAGAGCCCAGTGAGCCAGGCTGCTTCTCTGTTCAAAATTGTGGCTACATTACTATGTGTAAAGACCAGCCACCTCCAGCTCTGGTGCTCACTTCTCTCTGCAGAATCAGAGCCAGGGGTGAATCCTGCACAGAGATCTGGGGATTTCTTCCCAACACTCCATCTCACTCAGTGCTTACTAAGCCTAAAGGACACGGAAAAACATGGAATTGCTTATCTGTTGTTCTTCCTCTTCTGAAATCAAACTGGCCATTGACTTCAGCATTGCAGGATCAGGACAGTTATTTACTACCACACAACCAGAGCAGAGCTCTGCTGTTGGGAGGTGGAGCAATCCCTTCTGGGAAGTTTTCATTACCCCTGTTTAATGAGGAACATGAAAAGGGCATGGTGGTCTCTCTCACATACAACTTCCATGCTTCTGTGAGGCTCTGCCAGTGCTGTCAAGCACATAATTACTGTCCTCTGTTAATAATGAATAGGGTGTAAACATGTGCTACATATCCAAATAACACATATGAACTATTTGCCCCCTTGAAATGAATTTATTCCACTGTACTTTGAACTGATGCAGAATATTGTATAACAAGTAACTCTAGGATAAAAGGTCAAGCTAGAGTTTTTCTAAGACTGGGAATGAAAACAAATACTACAAACATCACACAACAAAAAAAGCCTAAATATTATTCCATGAGGAACTGTTATATTTTGAAAAAACAGTGTGAGTAACAAAGAATTCCTTGTGGACTTTCAGCAAAGATACTTGATTAGAATGCCTACATGATTTTCAAATGCTCATCAAGAGCAACAGATGGTAGTGACCAAACTCCTCACACATCTGGTCTAATATTTTCACAACATTTTGAAACTCCAAGGGAAAAAAAATCATCAAGAAGCAAGATGTGTTTAAAGCAGAGATTTTTCTTCAATGAGGCTGTGACAGGCAGAGTGATGAATTTATTTTCCAAAGTACCTGGTTTTAATAAATACGATCAGCAGTAAGATGTTACCCACAAAACAGGCAGCTCTTGTGAGAAGCAGGATTTATTCCTTTGCACATCAGGAAGGGCTGTCTCTGCATGTCTCAACAGCAGAAAAAGTGCACTAGCAACACTCTCTGTGAGATGTGAGAGGGAGCAAACAGTTGTTTTTCTATTACTGACTCCCAGATCTTCACAACCATCGTAACTGGGACCTCATACCACTCTTTGTCTCCTCGCTGTTAAACAAGGCACTACTTGGTGTGGTGAACCAACATGTTGGGGACTTCTGGTAGTGTATGGTCATGAAATGGTAGATGCAGTGAATGCAAATACCCTGATTATTTTGCATAAATACCTTTCAACTGCAGTAAACGAAAAATATGCTTAGACAATTGACATTTTGTCTCTAAACTTGATACATGAAAATTTAACCACACCAAAGTTTTGGGTATTATCCAGAGTAAATGGAATATTTGTGAACCCTTTCCACAATGTTTGGGCAATTCTTGAGTAAAACCAAATGAAAAACCAAGAGGTACTACACAGCTAAGCATACCCACTCTCACACTGAAAGGAAAATATTACTATATCTGCTGAATAATAGTAATAATAATGCTAGTAATAGAGTGCCATGATACTGGATGGGAACAACATTGAAGAAAGAATGATCATAATTCATAGTCAAGCAGGTTGGCTCTACCTCTCTCCTAAGAGTAGATTTCTAGCTAGGCACACCATATTTTACATCCTCAGAATGAGAACAATAAAAATACCTTCAAATATTAATTCATAAATATTAACTCAGTTTCTGTCCTTGACCTTTTTTCTTTTACCACAGCATTGCTCAGTGGTTGCAGCAGGTATCATACGTAGTGATCAAGAAGTATTTATTAGTGTAGAGCTCAAAGCCATTAATGCATACTATTAAGGTTTATTTCTGATAATAGATGCTGAAATCTCTATACCTGAGGTTGTTCTTCACTTTCAGGTGTCAATAGAGACATGCATAGATGTATATAAAGTTTTTTATGATATAGATGTAGAAATTAAGATGTAGAAATTAGTTTAAAATATTTTTCTTTAATCCTGTCTTAGTAAACTCATCTCACTGATGATGTTGCTTTCCTCTGGGAGAGGGAGCCAAATTTTAGGACCTGGTTGTGTGACAGTTATGGTTTGAACTTTGCTGGGGTGCCAGTAAAAAAGCCAGCAGTTGCCAGCAGCCAGCTATCTTATGGTTCCACGGGAGGCACAACAGCAACAAAAACACACATCCAGGGCAGATCTGATAATCATGTTTGCAGCTGGAGTTTTTTATGGATACTGTAGAGAAATTGGACTTCAGGCAATGCTCATTAAATATAAACAAAAATGCTTGCAAATGCAGTTTTGAATTCAAATTTCAGAAAACACTTACATGCTTCCGATTATTTTTCCTTTCCACTTTCCCTGTTACATTCATGGGCTGGAATGCACAATTTCAATGAACAATGGTTTAAGTTTTAATAGCCACAAATCTCAGAGTATTAAGGTTGTTTTGCCTCACAAATTGCACGATCATGTTTTTCATATAGTAGAGGGTCAGGATATGAATACTACAGAAGTAACTAAATAGAAGAGTTCTGGCATCCTTCATAAACTCTTCTATGTCAGACCACAGAAATCTGCTCCTGTCAGCCGAAGCTTTACAATAAATTAGCCCTGGATAATGGTACCACCCACTAGGATGGTTACAGTTTAGAGTCTGCTCATCCTCCCTGACAGACTCGTTCATTCTGTGATTTATAGCGTGGCACACAACACTTCTGTCCAAGAGCAAGCACTCTGTGTGGCCATTACAGCTACAGAAAGAGAAGAGAATAAAACTTTGGGGATTTAGAATTTCTCACAGCAGTTGAAAACCCCACTAAAAAAACTGCATGATTTAAAACATTCACACTGGGGTTGAGATCCTATCCCTGCTCTGTCAACGAGGTGGTCAAAAATTATTTCAATGCAGTCAGTAGAATTAGTGGTAAATCTAAGGTGGGTAAAACTACTATGGGAGAAACAAACACCAGGCATTCCTTCTCAACAAGGATATATTCCCAACTGAGGGTATTCCTCCTGAAGAAAGCATCTAAAATCACTACCAACTTCCAGAATTCAGGGTCAGATGTGTCCCTAGTTTTATTCTAAAGGAAAGGTCATGCCAGAAGGTTCAGATGCATATCAAAATGTCCTCACAGCTGAAGGAGAATTCAGTTCCAACATTTTCAGGACAGTATCTGCTGTAGATCACTGAATATTGACTGAGTAAGCCACATGAATTATCCTCCATGGTTACTATAATGATAATATGAATAATAATGAGCATGTGTAACTGGTAGTTGCCCAGCTGGAAAACATAAAGTTTCCGTATATATCTGCCAATTGGACTTTTAATGACAAAACCACAGACGTTTGGACTATTTGAAAAAGGACAAATGGAATAAAAACATACTATCTCTGTGAGAAACTATTTGATTTGTAAACTGCAGCATTGTAAAACAAATGTCATATGTGTAGGAAAAAAAAGGAGTGGAAATGATTCTTGAACACATATGGAAAAAAATTTTCTTGATTTAGTGCTTATTGCAATAAAACTTTTGATTAAGAATGCAAAAGCAAAAAAGATCTCTGCTTTTGACTATTTCTTAATGTTTATCCAAAGGAAATTTCTTATCTGGGAGAGGAGGAGGAGCAATTTAGTAATTTCTGACCCCAGGCTGATACTAAAGCACTCTGAAACAATAAGGGCCCAGGGGTGTCGAAGGCAGCTGCCTGAATTCCTCAAAAACTATATATTTACAAAGACTATTTTGAGTTCTGTGCATTTCTGTAATGGAACCCAGCTGCTCTGACCTTTGGAAATTACCTCGTAGGATGTGAACAGCAGCACAGATAAGTGTTATGTTAAATTGCATTTAGAGCCCAACTGCTCAGCATTTCACTTAAAGGGCTAGCGTGAGAGAAAGTAAAATAAGAAAGAATATTACATCTGTGGTCTAAAAAGCAAAATAAATACTTCAGTCATTCAAAATGATGGTTTGATGAGACCCCCTCAGTGAAAATAATATATGCTAAATAAAACCTGAGCATGTGAGGGTACGCTTTTATGAAACACCAGGAAACCAAACTTGAAAGAGAGGATCTCTTCTTCTCATCTCACTCCTGAAATAATAATTTTATCTTCATTCTTCATGGACTCCTTCTTAGGAAGGAGGGCCCTGAAAAGTTAAGTTAGAAAGTTAGTTAAGAAAAGCTTTATGCAACATTAAGAATTCAAATCTCAGTTCAGGTCAGACCTGTGCAGAACAAAATGGCACAAAAGGTGGGGTGGGAGGATCTAGCACAGGTCTTTTCATTCCTACTTGGAGCAAACTGATAAAAGATAGCAGAGAGTGTGCTATGAAGCAAATAAGCTTTAGGGTCAAAGTGCATGGGAGAACATCCTTTGCCTTCTGGAAATGTCAAATGAAACCTAAAATCAGAGCTTGTGTAAAAGATTTTTTTTCCTTTAGCAGAGATTTGACAAAACACATCTCCAGCATTCCAACCAGACTCTTTGTTTGCATTCCAATATCTACCATGGCTTGCTCGACCCTGGTTCCCTCCAGAGGGGCAGGTCCCTGCTTTGCCCAAGCTGCACATCCCAGTGGGCACTGCATCCATCCAACTGCATCCATCCATCTGCACCAGGCACTGGGCAGTGGCAGATGGATCTCACGAGCTGAATGTGAGGCTCAGAATCCACTCCTCACCCACAGGTCTCAGAGGCTTTTCACATTACAAATCCTTTGTTTTCAGCCAAGACCTGAGCATCTGGAAGAGGGAAGAGCTGAGCATTCTGGCTCTTGTCTTTTTTAAAGTCATCAGGGTCAACGTGACTCACGTCCTTTGAGTGTGTGACTCCAGTTTCTTTTTTCTATTGCTCAGTATTTTCATGTTTCTTTCGAAAGAGTCCTAAAAAACTGATGAGAAAACACAGCTGTGAAATAAAATCTGCGAAATCAGCTGTGCTGAGGCAGTATCAGAAAGCAAATAAAATGAAAAAAATCACTTATTATATTTACATTTGATGACTTTAATTCAATCTCATCACCTTTCCAATCTTATCCAAGAAGTTTTTAAAACTTGGGGTGGGTCATATTAGTGAACTCAAACTTTGGGTAGTCAGTAAATCCTTGGGGCATGTTTCTACATCCATTGAGCCCTTTCAAATGCTACTGCCACGTTCTCTTTGTTAAAATGCAAAAGCAAGGCTGGCTGCTGTGGGAATGAATGCAGAAGCTGGACAGACCCATGGTCCCGCTAAGATCAAGGCACGCTGGGCAATTGTGTGTCTTCAGGAGGAAAAAGATGCTTTAGTGCATCGCTCTGGCCTTAGGGTGGCAGTCTTGCAGCTGTACTGAGAAGCACAAGGTATCCATGTGCACTTCTCCCTTCTGCAAACCCAGTCCCTCTGAGAGCAGCCGGCTTTGGGCATGCCCCTGGCTCCTTCTTACAAACAAATCCACCTCTAGCAGAACTGTGGGGCATGCAAGCAGGGCTGGGAACTCCCGGGCTGCCTGCTGCTGTGGTGTGAGTCAGCAGGAACATTCCTCATCTGCTGTTTGATTTTCTCTGCCCAGATTAGGTTCTCAGTGCCTGCCACCCGATGCCAAGGCAGGAATGATGCTGCTGGATACTTCAGAGAGAAGTTCTGGTAAGTGATGTCAGCCAAGGAGAGTTTTCATATCTAGATGACCTGCTCAAAAAAAGAGACTTAATAACAATTCCCAGCCATGGCTGTTCTAGTGTAGGACATAGAAATGAACTTGGTGCCCTCAGCTGAGCTAATCATAGAATCATAGAATTGTTTGGGTTGGAAGGGACCATAAAACTCATCTCATTCTGGTGCCCCTGCCTTGGCCAGGGACACCTTCCACTATACCATCCATCCTAGCTGGGATGGGGCATCCACAGCTTCCCTGGGCAAGCTGTTCCAGTGCCTTACCTCCCTCATAGTAAAGAATTTTTTCCTAATACCTAATCTAGTCTCAGTTTGAAGCCATGCCCACTTGTCCTGTCACTACAAGCCCTTGCAAATGGTCTTTGTCCATCTTTCTTCCAGGCTCCCTTCAGGTACTGGAAGGCAGCAATTAGATCACCCCAAAGCCTTATCTTTTCCAGGCTGAACAACCCCACATCTCTCAGCCTTTCCTCATAGGAGAGGTGCTCCATCCCTTGAATCACCTTGGTGGCCTCCTCTGGACTCTCCAACAGATCTGTGTCCTTGCTGTCCTGAGCACCCCAAGCTGGACACAGCACTGGAGCTGTGCTCTCACCACAGTTGAGTAGAGGGGCAGAATTACCTCCTGTGACTTGCTGGCCGTGATTCTTTTAAAGCATCCCAGGATACAATTGGTTTTCTGGGCTGCAAGCACACGTTGCTCACTGAGGTCCATCCTCTCATCCACCAGCACCCCCAAGTCCTTCTGCCCAAGGCTGCTCTCAACCTGTTCATTCCCCAGCCTGGACTGACACCATGGGTTGTAAGAAGGTCTTTGCCACAACAAGAACCATCACACCACATATCAAAAAAATGACCTGAAGCCACAGAATTGTTTCAATTATCTGCTGTGAAATCCAGGATCACAGCACTTTGAGATTTTATTTTCCCCACAAGTATCAGACCAGTAGTGAAACAAATATGGGGAGAACAAGAAGGGGGTTTTATAGAATCACAGAACATACTGAGTTGGAAGGGACACACAAGGATCATTAGGCCCCACTCCTGATCCTGCACAGAACACACTACCTGAGAGCATTATCCAAATACTTCTTGAACTCTTGTCAGGCTTGGTGCTGTGACCACTGCCCTGGGGAGTCTGTTCCAATGCCCAGCCCTCTAGGTGAAGAATATTTTCCTAACACCCAGCCACAACCTCCTCTGACAAAGGTGATAGGGAAGACATGCTTAAGAAAGAAAGGTTCAAGGAATCAACACTTACTTTCCAACCTAAAAGAACTTTAGGATTACATGAAAAAAATGGGGGGATAACCCAGTGAATCAGGAATAGCTGTCCTGTAATATTATTGGCACAGAACAATCCCACTCCTGGGACTGATTTCCAAATATGCAGAACACTCAGTTCAAATGCAGAAATGCTGTAGGAGCACAACACCTTCTGAAATCAAGTCTTTTATGTTGAATTATTTGGATTTTTTTTTCCTTCCCCTCCACCCATGTGGCTGATTGTATTTGTGGAGGCCAGCTGGATCCAGTTCCTAGGACAGTAGTATTACAATCCACCACCCTCCCCCCACAACTCTTTCCCCTTTTACATCAGTAAGTTGGCAGGAAGGTTATTTGCATCATTGCCCAGAGCCAAAGGTCAGCCTGAAAAAAAGAACTTGTGAATACTTTTATGAAGAAAATCCAAACTGTAAGTTAATAGCCTTACTTAAAAAAAATTATCAAAACTACTTTTTTATTCAAAGTTAGATTGATGTGGAAGCAGATTCCAGATTGTGGAACATGCATGATGTAAAAAGGTCAGGGGGAATGAATATTCAAGATTCAGAGGCAAAGTCAGAGGCATAAACTTCCCACACATTCCATCCAAAGAAGAATTTTTCCTTTCATATTCTGCTGGTAGGATATTATACACTGGTTGTCAGTTCTAAGCACCAAAGCGCAAGGTTATTTTTTAAATTCTGCAGTTCACTCTTCCAAAACCAAATGTCCCCATTGAGCCACTTCCTATTAAGGGACTGCTTTTTAAATTTGACTTTTACATTATGACCCATGGTGGAATCCCCTTCAGCTTGGATCCACAACTTGGTGTCAGAGGAGTCTCAGGGGAGGCCTTAACTCTCTCTTCTGCTTGCTTTGAAAGTCTGTCAAAGCATGGGGATATTAAGAGCCAGTTCTGCTCTGGAAAAAAATGTAGTGAGTGGCATACTGTTTACCATGTCAGTGTTTCCATTTGATATTTGAAAACCTTCCATGTTAATGTCTTTTTTTTTTTTTTTTTTTTCTAAGAGCAGAGGTAGCCTAATGAGTACAGGGTAGATTTTAAAAAAACTGGAAAACCTCTTCTTATGCTTAATGTCAGCTGACAGGTGCTACAGCCCACACTGCTCACCCCTTACATCAGAAAATGCACACTGCCTCCACCTGTACCAACAGAACCATGTTTGCTAGAAAAGGAAAGAAAAATGATGCTCAGAATTCACACTGAGAAGTCTAGGTGGGATGAGACCTCTTTGTCCAGCAGCCTAATCTAAGTGAGCTCTACAGAGACCTCCAGCTTTTTACTTACAGCTCACCTGGAAATGAAGTCACCTGCAAAGAGCAGCTGAGAAAGGAGCCCCAACACAAATGTGCCCCAGGAAAATGCTGGGGGGCATTAATGAGTTTCTGGCAGCTGCCTCTACGTTCATCTCCTTCCACAGAAGGCCAGTCTCCTTAAAGCTGGGTGGCTGGCTCATGCTCAGCCTGTGGATGGTGTCTTCCTCTGAGAAGCCTGACTGCTGACATGGCTTCTCCAGGTTTCTGGTCAGGCTGCTGAGATGGAATGCTTGTGAGGAGCCCTACAGCTGCATTCAGTCCTTCTTGCTGCCAGCTGGTCATGGACAAGAGCACGATGGGACTGGATTCCCTATTTCCACTTCTGAGCTAGCCCAGGACCTAGGCTGAACTCAGGGAATATTTGCTACCTCTGCTTGCCTGGAAATAGGAGTTGCAAGAAGTTCCTTTTTGAAAGAAACCTGGAGCAAGTCTGAGAATTTCAGAAGCTGGGCTGATTCTCTCACAGCTGAAGGAAGTGGTTAAGAGGCTAGCAGTGCCAAGACTCAGCACTGGAAGAGGAATTCACATGTGACAGGAATTATTTCATTTGGCAAAGGTGAAGGAGGCAGAGGAATGAGCCACCCCAGCAGAGAGCTTGTGTACCTGACAGGGACTTGCAGGTCAGCTGTTTCCCTGAGATGCTCTATTTGCTACTTGGAAAGAGAAGGAGCTGGGGGTGGAGGGAAAGGGAATGGCCAAGCTTAGACAGCTGCAATGAGGACCTGCCAATTTCTATATGATCCACTGTCCACCCCCAGCAAAAGATGTGTGAAGGAGAAGGAACATCTGCACTTCCCTCATTCTTATCTCACCCTCTGGGACTCATAGACAGTTGGTCTAAAGCTGTTGTGACTTATCTTGGGTGTAAGATCAGCACATACAAGCTGCAACTGGCACCCAAAGCGAAGCCAACTTGGTTTTGGCTCTCTCTGGTGCATAAAGTCGAGAGGACTTTGATTTTTATCCAAATAACACCTCTCTGCCACTAACTTGAGTCTACTCAGATGAACCTAATTGTAAACTTCTGTAAAAAAGTAGCCAGTGAGGCTTTGCCAAAACCAAACACACTTTCCTCCCTGGGTAATTCTACTGTTCAGCAATGGAAAGTCATGAACACCTCATCATGCATCTCATGGATAAAAAGTGACATGCTGTGAATCACTGGAATTCCCTCGTCTGCTTGGATATTTCATTTTTATCGAATGTAACACAAAATGGTGATACAGATCTTTCATTTTTTTTCTCCAAAATGAAAGGCTTTGTTTACAGATAACAGACCTGGTTTGCATCTTATGTATTTGCTTTGTTCTGAAGGCCATGATATGTCTTTTCAGCCACTCTTCATATCCTTCCCTACATCTCCTCTTTTTTTTTTTTTTTTTTTTTTTAATCTGCCATAAACATGGTGCATAATTTTTCCTTTTAGTGCACTGTTTAAATAGAGCAGGCCATTGACAACAAAACACATCTTCTTTCACTAGTGATCTTCAGATGTAAAATACAGCAAAAGTAATTGTTTTCCAATGATAAGAAATCTTTTTAAATGTATCTGGCACACAGGGAGGTTGCTATATAAACCTTACTTTTTGATTTATTTTACTTCACAAGTAACTTGTTCATTTTCAAATCCCAGTGCTATTTTCTTCACTGAAGAAGGTCATAGGAGGTTCAATAATGGCTAAAACATCAGCAATAATTAGGAAAGTGTACTGTTCTCTGGAAATAGTGAGCCTTAGAAAGAAACTGATTTTGAAAGTCTAGGGTACTTTAATATTGAGGTTAGGATGCAGTTATGGAATAAATTTAAAACCAGCATCACAATGCTCAGCATGACTAATAATTAGCCAAAAAAATATAACTAGTAGTTCATCAAGGCTCTTCTTGTGTTTAGAACAAATACAAGTGCCAGGTTTATTTTTACTTCCTCAGGCATGATGTAAGGTTTCTTCCATTGGAAAATCCCCCATTAGTATATTTGTCTGGATTATATAATATTGTCCATGGGGCTTTTTCTTCTTCTGATGACTTGTACCTACGGAATTCACTCTATAAACAGAACTCTCAGCATGTGACTTCAGTGGTTGCTGCGCTCAGGAGTGACCCCTCTGTGACACACTTGTGCCCAAGCTGCCTGTGGGCAGAGCCCAGTCCCATCCTGGCTACTGGCATTGCCCACAGAGGACTCTTGACTCACACAAATGGATTCACTTCCAAGTGCCTCTGTCTGAAATTTGTTGAGAAAACCTGAAGGAAAATGTGTAACTGCTTACTCTCCATGCCTGGCTCTGCAGCAGCTGACAATGGCCCACCTTATTCCACATCTGTGAGACAGTAGACAAGGAGGTTGAGCACAAAAAAGGGTAGCAGAGATTCTTCTAGGAGCAGGGAAGAGGCACTGGGTACTCTAGTGAACTTTGGCTCACCAGGGAGGATGGCAGGTTGCGCTGGCTGCCGGATGGGCTGCTTTTCCAAAGAAGCAAGACCAGCACTGGGTTGGAGAGGCTGGAGACTTGGCCAGCAACAACAACCCAGTCCAAACAAAAGGTTTGAGAGTATCAAAAAACTCTATTATATACAATGAATACCACAGTGCTGCATTTTTTAGGCTGGCTTTTTCTACAGATGATCCTAAAAGGACCTTTTTAAGATTATCTGTAAAAAAGCATTTTTCCCCAGATTTCAGAGGTCAAAGTTAAGAGAAGCCACGGGGTTTTTTTACATTGCATTTTTTGACTGCATATCAGGATGACAGTTATTCATATCAGAATGACAGTTCTTCATATCACCAGTTTTATTGTGCTAGAATTGGGGAATCATTCTAAATTCTAAAGAGACATACAAGACAGGATCGTGGTTATCTCTGTGTCACAGAACTTAATAATGAAAAAAAGTTATGATCTTCAGAGGAAAAAAAAACAACACAGTTTCTGTTTTCTATAAATGAAAGGAAAAAGTGTGTGACGTGGTCCAGACAGATCCATTCTGTTTTCATGGGTGGGTGGAAAAGGGTCCCTTTCAGCCTCAGCAGTGTGGTAATGAGTCACTGTAGTTCTGCTGGGTTACCCTGTGCTGTGATCTTGGGTTCAAAGGCTGGGACACAAAATCATTTTAGCTCCAGATGCAGGACTCTGGCAAGAAGTGCAGTAGGTTACTTATTGCAATTATTAGGAATAAATGTTTTCAAATGCAACTCTTAGAAGCTGCAGCTATTTAACCATCAGATGAAGATGGCTGTGATAAGTGCTTTGCATGACAGATCTCCATCTTTTCCCTGCACTGGTTTGCAAAATTTTCCACTGCAAAAGCCTGAACAAGTGTCCTCATAATAAAAAGCTGCCTTTGGCCTTGACTCTAGGTGAGACCAGCAGAGCCAAGACTGTGGTTTTGCCACATGTCCTAGAAAAAGAGCAGCAAAACTGGGCCATTTTAGGGCTAGCGACCAATTTGTTTCTCAATATTTCCTTCCTCCTCAGGAAGGTGAATAACTTGCCCCAAACCTGGCCAGCTGCATGATGTTTTGGGCAGTGAACCTGAAGCCTTTTCCTTGTCTTCCTGGGGGAGTTTCTCCTTTTGGCTCCCCTACAAGCCACAGGTGCCCTCAAAGCCAAACGCATCCCAGGCAGACAGCAAGGACGACGATCTGGTTTTCATGCAAGGGCTTTTCCAGAGAGAAAAGAGACAGGAAGGCAGAGTTTCCTTTCCCTCCCCTGCTGCCTTGGCCCACTCAAAGTCCTGAGAGCACAAACCAGAGAACCGCTGGGTCAGGTCCTGCCATCCCCACAGCCCTCATGGAGCAGGGGCAGGTCAGCGGTGAGGAGCTCCCCACCCTCAGGGCTCCTCACACCCTCCAGCAGCAGGGTGGCCCAAGTGGGACTTTCCAGAAGGTTCAGTGACCCCAGGGACGGTGCCATCCCCGGCTCTGCCCGTCTTTGTGCTTGTGCTGAAGATGCAGAGCTCCACAGTCCCTGCTCAGCCGCCACAGCTCTGGCAGGGCCCAGAGGCCCAGCACGGCCCGTCCCTTGCGCTCTGGCCTCGTTGTGATGGTTCCCTCCATCACAGCACTCGCTGCCTGTCATTTATCACCGTGGTGGCCATTTGTTAGCCCTGCATCACACCTCCCCTCGCTCCAGAGCGCTTCCCCGGAGAGCGGCGCCTGCCCCAGCAGCGCAATAAAAAAAATCTTTTCCCCCCTTTTCTGTGGGAAAAGAAAGTGTTGTCTCTGCCAAAGCACATATTTCATGACTCTGTACTAGGAGGGGACTCATAGGCCTGGTGATTTTTTATTGAGCAGCAGTGAGAACCCCCAAGTCCTGTGTTGAAATAAATTTCCAAGGAAAAGCTTGCTGTGTACATTTGCAACCTGCAATGGGCCCTCCAGGTAAGATTGATGCCATCCAGCTCACTCTATTTGAGCCTGCAGGAGAGCCAGGAGGGTGGAATGGGCTCCCTGAATCATTCAGGCCCCACCTCTTTTGTTTAGAAAAATAAACTGGGCTGTGCAAATACTTTGCTGATCACAAAATCTACTGGCAAAATTATTGTATTCTTCATTTTGTACAAAAGGGAAAACAAATGCTGGCAAGGATCACAGTGTGGATATTTATGTCAAATCCAATAAAGACCAGAAAACCACAAGCACTAGTCAGCATCTGAACTGATATGAAATCAAAAGCCATTTTTGTTCAAGTTGGTTGACATAACCTAGAGTAATTCTTAATAAATCCTTTCAGCCAGAAAGGGGTAACGAGTTCAGCTTAAACTGCAGGGGATTGCTTCACAGGAATAAGAAAGAAAAATTGAAGTGCAGCATAGAAGGTTGCATAGAAGTATAAAACCAAGAACTAATAAAGGTGTTTTAAAAGGGAAAGGGAAGTGACAATGATAAGGAACTCCACCCGTGGAATAGATGTTTCTCAAACACACAGGTAATACCATGGTGAGGGTAAGATTTGCTATAAACATTGCGTGCATTTTCCTGGGGGGCTGGGAAAGGTTTACAAGAGGAGCAAACACATTGTAAGTGACCAAAATGTGAATGTCCTCCTTTCTGTCCCATTGCAGTTCAGGCAGGTTTACCTTGGCTGCTCAGCAGATGCTGCACTGCAATTACTGCCTTAGGTTTCAATATTATGGGATAATTATGGCCCTTCCAGCCACAAAGCAGCTAGTGCCACCTTAAAAGATCCAACTAGGTTACATCTGATGGAGATTTAACCAACTTTTGTTTCAAATCAGTTGAAACATTTGCTTTGCAGTGTAAATTCTTAGTTTTCTTGAGAGAGATCAGCACTCAAAACCCTGTTTCCATCTTGTTTTTTCATTAGGAGTGACATATTTCATGGCACCTGAGGTTCAAACTAAGGACAGAAAATTGAGTGTTACAGCTCCAGTCCACTGAATTTAAATATTTGAATTTGTTTTTTCCTAAAAAAAATTTCTCAATTTTTCCAGAAAGTGTATTTTTTTGGTGGGTTCCAATTATATCCACATAGTGACTGACAGCTGGGCAGAGTCACCACGGAGGGGATGGCATTGGAGCTGCTTTGTGGCTAACTCTGGCAGCAGGAAAAGTTCATTGTGTCCTAATCCATAAGTCATCCTTGGTTTGTTTCTGGAACACTTCTTCTCAAAGACAAACTGACTCGACACGATGATAAATGCCCGAGAACTTAACTCACAGAAAGGAAAGTACCTTTTAGAATCCTATTTTTCTCAAAGACTCAAAGAAAAGCAGATGACCTTTCCAAAGTCCAGTGGGATAAGGTTCATATACTTCAGTCAGAAACAGCTTGTGCTTTTTTTAGAAAAGTAGGTAGGCAGATGAAGAAACCTATGAATCCTTGTCCAAGATGTACAGATTGATCAGTTACGATATGAAGAACAAAGATTGAGCAATATTTTAAATTATTTTTTAGAATAATTATGATATATGCTTCTCCCTTTAAGTTTCTGTGTTCCACCACCCCATCGTTTGTTTGGTTGGTTTTTTTTAAACAGACCAAATGTTTTGTAGCACCTTTTTTTTAAATCTGTGACCAACCCATTAGTAATGAGTCACTGTGCAATACAAAAGATTAGGGTTTTTTTTCCTTATTTTTGGATTTTGTTTTATTTTGGGGGTTGTTTGTTTGTGTGTTTGCTTTTTTAAATTAAAAATGCATCCTCTTACTGGACAAAAGTAAAAGAGCTGCAAGGGAATTTCTGAAAACTGCAGCCACAAGTTCAGGTTCTTGTTACAAGCACATGTATGTCTCCCTGTCCAGATGGAGCTGCTCTGAGTTAAAGCCTCTCTAAAGGTTTTAGGCAGTGGGAGTGATATGTGCAGCTCTATGAATTTGCTGGGAGAGGACTTTTCCTGCCATCGTACCATTCTTCAACTTTGAACATCTTTAAATGGGTTGAGTATGAATCTTCAGCAAGATATGGCTATAAATTGTGGGGAATCCCTTTTGGGACACTGCATTTGTTGATGCAGGGCTAAGTGACTCAATTTGTTATTTATTTAAACATTCCATTCACCAGTACATAGCCACATAAAATGTGGAATCACATTCTTGCGAAAATCCTAGAGGACAGTAGGCCACTGACCCATGCCAAATTTCACTTGAACCCAAGCCAGGTTTGTTCAGCTCACATACACAATGGATAAAAAAATTCAATCCACATGTTACAGTAGATGCTCAGCAACCTAAATGTATTTAATATATATCTCAGATTAGGGTCAAAATATTCCTCTTCTTCTCTGCAACCACCTGAGAGTGAATGAAGAATAAGGAAGCACAACTTAGTTAGAGCATTTCATTAAAACCAAGGCAAGATTTGATACCAACCAAACCTTTCCTACAACCTGCTCCTCAAATTCTGAAGCAGAGCAGCATTCTGCTGCTGGAGAAGGGCAGCCCAAGAAACCCTCCTTTTCTGGAGAGACATCTTCAGTGCAGACAGCATCTCTTTCTTAGTATTGCATGACTTAATTGCATCACTACCCAGAGGAAGAAACTGCTTTTTGGTAACGAATACATAAATGTTGTTTGCGAAGTGTCATCCTTCCTCTGTGGGTTACATCGGTGAAAGACTTCAGAAAGAATTATAAAAATGAAGTCAAGTGCTTGGCAGCTTCACTAAAACAGTTGATGAAATACAAATTTTAGAGAGTATGAAAATGAGTGAAATATTTAAACTCTCCTCAGAGGACTTTCTATTATTTTGTCTGTTCAAGGTAGGGAGAAATAATTCATATGCTTCAGTAACAATTTTTAACAAACAAACAAACGAATCAGTTTTGTCTCCTCTTCTATATAAACTATTCATTATTTTGCTTTGCTTTTGTCAAAGAGATAATTAAAACATGCAGTTGCAAAGCAAGACACTGCAACTGAAGTTAGAGAATGCCCTGAGGGAAAGCTTTAACCTTCAAGAGGGAACTGTTTTCTAGCTGGAGGGTGTGAGCCCTTTTGAGCTTCTAGGAAGGCAAAAAAAGTTCTCACAGTGTAAGGCATGCTCTTAAGTGTAAGTTTCCTTCATCTTCAAAACTCCAACTATAAACACATAGTTTCAAATAGGGCAGTGCTTCCCTTGCCAGGGTCTGCCAGGTGGGAAGGCAGTTAGCAGAGAGTCAGGAAAGCATTATGTGAATCCTCTGCTGTTGTAGGGCTTGTTTGTTAGCCTGAGTCCTTAGAATGATTTACAGACATTTCACAAAAATTTAAAGTCTGGTCCCAGGATCTTATAACTCACATTTGGCCCTCATCTCAAGGATCTTAACATTAAAAGTATATAATTACCTTATTTCTACACAAACCATATTTTACAACAGGAGGTACAATATCAAAAGGCTGTGCCTTTATCTTTCAAAAGCCAAACTCCCCATTTATGTCTTAGGATCATTAGAAGTTGATTGAAAAGAAAACACATAACAGAAATTGAAGTAGAATATGAGCTAACATTGCTGGCAAACAAATCCACCCTCATTAATAACATTTAAAAAATGCATAACGAAGGAGAAGGTGGTGGGAGCATAAGAATACAAGAAAAACAAACAAAAGCAACATCTCAAAATGCAGAATTTTGGAAAGTAGTATAGAGACTCACATCAGAGAGACAATATAAACCTGCAAGCAGTAAAGAATTGCCTGATAGACTGAGGAGACAGACAGATATGACTGATTAGAAGAAGTGGAGTAGGCAATTTAAAGATAGAAAAGCAGTTTAATCATGAATGTCTGGCCAGGTAAGAGTATTATCCAGCAAGGTCTAGTAGCTATAGATGGTGAATTGTCTCCTGGGATGGGGAAAATGGAAAGAAGCCCAAGGTTCTCTGGAAACAGGAAAATTTATAAGCGAATATAATTACCTTCAGATGCTCTCTAATAGTTCAGTATCTTTCTTATAGGGTTGTGCCCAAAACTGCACACAATATTCAAGGTGAGGCTGTACTAGTGGGAAAATCACCTCCCTCAACCCAACAAGGTGTTAGTTGTTTTGGTGCCAGTTCAACCTGCATTTCTCTTGATGTTTCTGCTCAGTGATTTGAACTGAAGAATTTCAGTGCAAGTCTCCTCTTGTGTTCTGGCAAGACAGCTGGTTGCCATGGGCTGTGTGGGAATTCCAGCCCATGAGGGAGCAGGCAAGGCCAGCAGTCAAAGGATCTGAAGAGATGGAGATGCTCTTGGGATCTGGTAGCAGGTGGTAGATTTCTTACCAGCAGCTTTTCCAAAATCTGAAGTGCAGGAGTTGAACAGCTCCCATGGTGGCAGCTTGTAGCCCTATATAAATGTACTGGCAGAATGTGCTTTTTCCTAATAGGTTTCAAACTGCTGCTGTATTTCCATTTGAAAGACGGAAGAAGCCACTTTCTCCTCTGCTCTAAATAACAGCAGTTCGTAATACTTGGTACACAACTTTTCCATACTTTAGAATCAACTTACAGAGATGAAGGCAAAAGTTATTTTGAATATGTATTTTACCCCTTTAAACTGGTTCTGTTTACATCTTTCTTCTCTGACTTTCTCTGGGAAGTACAAAGCCACCAGCTCAATCTTAAAATGTCCTTCTTAGATCTGGGTGATCAGATCAACACTTTCATTGTAACAACAACAAAATCCTACTTTTCTTCCTTTATCATACACTCTTTAGGCGCCCAGATTAATCTTTTAATTCACAGAATAGCTGGTACACTTAATTCTCATGACCTCATCCTTAGGTCATACATAGGAAATGTCTCATGGACACTGAGAAATTTTACACAACTAGGAACAAGGAGAGACAACCTTGCTCAAAATATCTGCTGCTGCCATGGGCTGGTCATCATGGCATAGAGAAAATGGTACAATTTCTTACAGAAATCATCCTACACAGGTTTATAAAAGTGATCCTTCTTACTTGGATTTATACAGAGATATATAAATAGTTGTATTTTAAATGCTTTCACCTCTGTGGGTTTTTTTCCTGTCAATATTAAAGATGTTGCAGTATTCCTTATGAGTCAAAAGTGCCTTGTTTCCTTTATATGGAAAATTCATTTTAAAAAAGAGCTCTCACTACTGTAAAGATCAAGTGTCTATCTCTGGGAGTTTGTTACATTCCTTTTTCAGGAGCCAGGGCTTAACAATGCTGTAGGAAAAAAAAAAAAGGATCTATATGGCAAATCTTGTAGTACAAGTTTTTGTGGTTAACCGAGGAACATGTCATGAGTCAAGCCTTTGGAAACAGTTTAGTAATTAAAGACAAATGCTATGACATAACCATTTACACGCAGCAGAAAGATTTTTAGATTAAATCTGGCCTGACCCATTGCTCAGCAAGTGTTATCTGGGATACTTGAAAGTCATTCATTTATTTACATATTAATTTGGCCCACATGTTTTATTAAAAACAAAAGCCTATATTTCTCAGAGAAGTGAGCTCTAGCCCAGCTCTGGTTAACGAATTTGGTCAAGCTCTGTTCCAGTGGGTGCTATATGAAGATACTCATGAAGCAGCTGAGAAAGTTTTGGCTTTCCTCCCCTAAAATTTATGCTCTTTGAATACATTTATTTCAGGTAGATGCATGAGTCCTGTTTAGTGACACTACCAATCACACACTTGCACTCTACACATGGTAAATAAGCTGGCCCATAAAGCTAAGTTGTGCAGAAAACAGCTGATTTGGCTAAGGCAGATGGGCTCTCTTTGAAGGGGAAAAAAGTGTTCAAATATAACCACCTGACACCCTCCTTTGTGCATGTCAGGATACTGATGGATACAAATACTGCTCCATGTAATCACTGAGTGTATTCGGCCAGAACCACCTTGATACCAGTTCAGCTCTCTGAACTTCTGCTGGAGATGTGCTGAAAAGGAGAAAGAAGCTTTATATGGGTGGGGTTTGGGAAAGAAATAATGCAAAACTTGCTGACCGGAAAGCACCAACCAGAGGAGAAGATGAAGGTGCAAAATGCTCCTGACCCAGCATGGACAGAAGCAGAGAAGTAAAGCTGTTGGATTGATGACTAAAACAATTTGAATAAAAATAGAGAGGGGATTTTGGATGTTAGATTCTGGGCTGCCTTTCTCCCCTGCTCTGTTCTTCTCTTTTGTCAGTGAGATGAGCAGTGTGAGCTAATGGAAAAGAAGGGTCTGGAAAACAACAAAACATAGGAGATGAAGGAGGACTAAATTTGATGTTTCTGCAGGAGAATAGGGAGTTTTTCCAAATGAAAACAAGTTGCCCAAAGATCTTTTTGCTTTCCTAGCCAAAAAATGGTCATGCTCCTTTCATGCAGGGCATTGAATTTCTGAAGCAGTGCTGTAATCAGCTGTCAGGAAGGAAAGATTAGGCTTTATTGTAAAAGAAGCTTCTAATGACCTGGGAAGCTCCCTCCCCACAGCCAGTGCCCACTTGCACAGAGACAGAGACAGAGCAGCCAGGTGATCTCTCAGCAGGCCTTGGGGAGCACCAGCTGTCAGTGCTTGGGTGGCAAGAGAAACACTTTAGGAGACACAAGCTGAGTAGGAAGAAAAAAAAAAAAAGTGTTGCTTCACGTAGAGGTGAGTGCACAGCTGGACTTGCCCCTGGGATTGGAGCTGGCTGCTCATTCCTGCTCATGGAGAGTGGAAAGCAGGAAGGCAGTGCCTGATGCTTCTGTTCTGCTGTGGAAGGTCTCAGCCAGCTACACTGCAGCTGGCAGGGTTGAAGTCACAGGCAAGGACAGAGAAAGGATTTCCTCGAAGCCCCAACCCATCTGGACCTTTTTCCTTTCAGAGCACAGCAATTGTCCCCCTTAGCCCAGAGGCAGGTGTGCTGTGACTGGGGACACCTGGCTGGGCAGTGCCACAGCTCCAGCACCCCAAGGTCACTCAAAAGAGGGAACCCACTTCTCAGAGCTGCTGCTTTTGCAGGACCACACTGACACTGGCACAGCTCTTTGAGCAGAAGTGTTCTTGACTCCAGAGTCACAGAATTACAGAATGGTTTGGGCTGGAAGGGACCTAAAAGATCATCTAGTTCCAAAAGTCAGGGCACCTCACTGCAGTGTGTGCACACTTAAAGAACTAGGGGCTCTAGGCCTAAAACTTCAAAAATGGGTATGAAAATGATTGCAGCATAAGACAATATCTTCTAACATGTGTTTTTCACCTTTTCATGCATCTGCAGATCAAATAGAGGTGCAGCAGAGTGGCTTTCTCTATTAGACAGTGCAAATTTTCTCTAATTTATTTGCTCAGGAGAGGTGAAATCTGATTCAAAGATGCTTTTGCCATTAGTAAGTGCTTGGCAATGGTATTTAAAACAGCTCTTTTCTATCTGTGGCAGCTTTTACCTTTGCTTAAGCCTCACAAACCCAAGATTTACAAGCTAATGAACATTACTGACAATACTTAGACGATACCCTGTGCACTGGCTCTTTGGTGTAGATAACTAAGGCTTGTGAGTTTACTCTCAAACTCACTGCCTAAGCCTGGATATCTGCTGAGATACTTTATCCTTTTATGAGGGTGAATCCAGAGTGCACTGAGTAATGCATAATAAAATTAGTTTGAGAGGGGAAAAAAGAGAGCAAAAAGATAAGCACAGTAAAATAAGCTCAAATGACTTCACTGTTCAGTAATGACTCCTACCAAATAACTGCATTGTAGTTTTATCTTTCCAACCAAGACTGTGTTAATGCTCTAAAATTAAATCTCTTGTGAAAGTTATCTGGAATTTCTCAAACAAGTTTTAAAGGGGTTTATTTTTTCATCAGAGGTCATGCCTCAAGAATTTGTAGGAATTCCGCCTGGAAAGTAATAATCAGTGGAAACTGGCAGTCAAAGCTAATTTATATTACTCTTCCAGATAAAAATTCCTTCCGTCTTAGACCTGCATTTCAAAAAAGATGATTATCACTCTTGAGAGAATACATCAGTGAAAAAAGAGAAGGAATGACTTAAGAGATGTCTCTCCTGCATCTGTAGGTTTGGGGTTTAGGGTGGCATTTCATAATCTTTCCCTCTGAAATGTGTGAAGGACAGACAAAAGGGCAGGAAAGGGAGCAGAAGAGGTATGTATGAGGAGACACCAAAGCAAGCTTAAGAAATCAGCTGTCAGGTAATTCCCCAGGAATTTCAGAACAAGTGACTTCAAAGCAGATTCTAAGACACTTCACCAAACAGAGAAGCTAGAATCTATTTTTGGTTTTTTCTATTGCTCTGCTTGTGGTGCCATACCATGTCTGTCATTACTGTATCTGCCTTTCTGGCAACACTCAGTTTGATAGGTTAACTGCTGCTAGAGGAAAAGTAAATCCATCTCTTTTTAACTTAAAAAAGATTCCAAATTTACATGCTGGTAGGATAATTGTCACTCACCAGCTCTTGAACTTCTCCCTACACCACTGGCACCAAACAGATGCTGAAATGGAAAAGCTCCTGATGTGCTTGGAGAGCAGATCCTGGACCTATCTGACCCTCTGTGTGAATGAGATGCAAAGGAGTGTGCACTCACAAGGTCAGAAGAGCAGGAGTGGGGATGAAATCAAAATGAAGCATCTTTGGCAATGACACCTTAGGGATCTGTCACTTGCCTTTTTCATGTGCTGGCCCTGCTGGCACACACTGCTGCCTTCAAAGTCCCAAACTGTCACCAAAAGTGGCATCAGTGCATTCTGGTGCTTGTTCATCATCTCCTGCAGGGCAGCACAGAGTGGTAAGCAGAGCAGCTTGTGCCTTGTAGCTGAAGCACTGCTGAGCTGACAGCAGCACCAGCTCTCAGGATCTGCTTGCAGAAGAGCATTTCAAACAACCCCACACAAAGGCGGCAATGAAGCTGTTTGTTAAGAGGATCTTAGTCTGAGGTGCTGCCAAGTGCTGCACAGCTCATATGTACATTACAAAACAACAGGGTTTTGCTGCTCTCCTGCACAGTCATGCTAGATCAGATATTTCCCTGTTCAATCTCAAAGCAGAATATATGCGAATATAGGAAGCCATCTATTTATTACAAATTTAATCTTTTGTATTGTAATATTTCAACAAGTTTTTTTTTCCTTTAAATCTGTCGGTGTCACACACATGTGCATGTGTGTGTATTTATTTTTTCCACAGAATTCCAAATCATAATTTTGGTGTAAGGCCATCAATAACCCCATGAGCTTCAGAGAGTAGGTAATCCTTTAGGAGTGGAAACAGAAGACAGATTTGCTTCCAATGGTGAGCTCATTCCTAGGTCACCATTGAAAGCTGAGAGAGAAACATGTTCCAAAATAAACAATGGTTTGAACTCGAAAGCATTTTTCTTTTAGGGTGCCCGGCTTTGCATGAAGGAATTCCTGTGAATTCTCCTTGACTGTTTTGAGGGCTGTTTTGGTTTCTCAAGTCATTAATGTGCATTTCCAAAAAACACTGCAATGATGCACTGACTCTGTGATGCACTTTGAAGAGGAGCATTTAAAAGAAATATGTAAACAGGTCCCTCACAGGCTCACAGTTGCAGCTACTTGGAGGAGTGGGGAACAGGGGAGTGGACACAAAACCAGTTAAGAACAATGCAAAGAAAGACCATGACACAGTGAATGAGACAAACCTCAGTGAGTGCCAGGCAGCTTACTTTCTTCTAACCTAGAGGTTAGCAGCAGCTATTGGCTAGCAGATAACTGTGTAGACTGCATTTTTAGACACCTGGAATCCTTTTCCAATGAACAAAATATTAAATAAGCTGTATTGAATGCAGTCTCAGGTAGGCAGAATAGAAATGACTTATGAAAACTCCAAACTGGTTGCTCTTAATAAAGGAAGAGAAAGCACCTGCTTGTGAAAGCCACATATGTGAGGAGTACCAGGTTGTGCAGTGCCATGTGAGGATTCCCTGGATGGGCTCCTTACCAGACTGAGTGATTTCTATGGCAAAGGAAATCCCAGACATTAAAAAAATCAGGCAGTTTTCCAGTGACCTGCCTTTCATTCAAAGGGATATGTGCCTTTTGGAATTCCAGGTCAGTAAGATATGGGTTGCCTCTGATTTTAAGGCAGATAGTTGACAACTATCTGCAGCAGGAGGCAGCAGGAGAAACCCCCACTGACAAAATGAAGTATTTGGTTTATAAAGGAGAATAAACAGTTGGATGAGGTCAGATATTCCCAGTGGAGGACTCAAATACGAAGAATGGGTGGATTCATCCGCAGTGACCAAATCCATCCTTGCTAAGCAGGAGGTTAGGCAGGAACAGGATTCACCTCCAGACCAGCCCACAGACAGTGTTTGTGGTGGAGTTATGGTCCTTTCTCTGAAGGGACAGAGGATGGGAAGGAATCAACAAGTAACTGAGTGAAAGGTTTTTTATTTGTATTTTTAGGTGTTTAAAAATTAGGGCACTTTGATGCTGAAATAGGCAGTCTTTAATTTTTTTCCTTAGAGTTGGATTCCAAATTATGGGAGAGCTTCTTTGAGGAAAAAAAAGCAGATGTTCAATGTGATGGTGTTCCACTAATTTGCCTCGGCTTTATGAAATTGGTCTTGCTGATTTTTTTCTGAAGCTGGTGTATTTCTTTCCCGCTGTTTTTTGAATGAAAATGTTTTATTATTTGACAAGCAAAACTGTTTTTAATTTTAAATATCATCTACTTTTAATAAAACAAAAAAAAAAAAGTGAATTTGAAACAATGGAAAAAGAAGTCAATGAATAAGAGAAGTTATTCATACATTTGTATCAGCGACCTTAATCTCAAATTACCCTCCTGACTCATGCTCAGCTTTGTCCTGCTTAGGCAAAAGAATGCTTATGGGGTTGAAAGCTGGGTCCACTGGGGGCCTCCTTCCTCCCTCCTGAATGGAGGCACAGGAAACTTGTCTTAAATGTATTTCCTCTCATCCATCCATCTGCTTCAGAGACAAAAGGTGGCCTCCATCCAACTCATTCAGTGATCTGCTCTCAAAGGTCTTTTAAAATATGCTGTCAAATAAACAGATTATTTAACTCCTGCTAATCAAATCAAAAAATCTATAACTATCTTTTAAAAAAACACTTTCTCACATAGTGATTTCTTTATTCCCAGCTCTCTAACTGCACCTACCATCACTGTCCAGGACTTTGTAGCAATAACCTCCTATTCTCTTTATAAGAATAATTGCCATGACGAAGATCATTTTAACAAAATAATGCAGCTGTGGAGAAGAAGCAAATCATAAATGCATGAACATTAAATTTAATAGGCAAGTCCTCACTGGAGATATTCAGGAGCTGTCTGGGCACAATCCTGTGCAATGTGCTCAGGGATGACTCTGCTTGAACAGGGAGGTTGGACAGCGACCCACTGTAGTCCCTTCCAACCTGATCCATTCTGTGAAAAATTGTTTAGAAGAAAAAACTAAGACTGGTTTACTTGCCCCCCCTATTAGAGTTCAGTCAGCCATCACCTCAGAGAGATTGCAGGGACCTGCTGAGACCAGCAGACACTCATCCTGCACAGGGTGGCTTTCCTGGCGTGTGACTCCCCTGCTAGGGGCACACTGACCTGCTGGGAGAGTGGTTTATCTTTGCAGTCACTGCTGGCAAGGGGAGATGTGTCACAGGTGTCACAGCAGCCTGCTGGTTCCTGGGTGACTTGCCACCTTGTCCTTGCCTTTTTATTTTTCGGGGCTTGCTTTGTCACCGGGGTTCTGCACATTAATGTCGGTCATCATTAGCTACTTTTTAATGCCTCACTTTAGACTGCAATCAGCCTTTTTGGAAACATTCTGATCACAGGAGCAAAAGCCTGTGATGGCAGGACTGAGGAGACACACTTTGAATTTCCCAGTATATGATAATTGGTTGGGTTTTGTGCCAGTTGCTGTTCTATGGGGTTAAATGGAGATGCCAGCCATGACTAATGATTTTGTTGGCTCTTTGTAGACCCTGGGGCTGTGGGCTGGAGACCTGAGCTTCAACCCAAGCTCTCATTTCTCATGCTACTGTGCAGCTCTGCTCTGCACCCCAGCGGGAGCAGGCAGAGGCAAAGCAGCCTCCCTGACTGGCAAATAAAAATATAGTTTTAGGACATGTTTGCAACAGATTGTTACTGCCACAAGCTTTGGATGATCATATAGAGGATTTAAGAATCTTGGTAAGTCTAACAAGCAATATAGACAACATCATGGTGAACATTCAAAAGCCCATTTTAAGTGTGCTTCTCTGTTTTCAGAGAAACATGTGGAATCATTTTGCTTTCTAAATCTTTCTTTCTTTGTTCTCTTCCCTGAGTACAGTGAAAATAGACGAACTCTTACCTCTGTCTTCTTGTGCTGGCCTCCCACTCTCCAGAGTGTCCAGCTTTGACATTTGTACCTGCCTTCCAGCAGAAAGCCTGCTGAACAACCTCTGTTTTGTTTATTTACTACCAGAGTGCTCTCGGCAAAGTCACCACTCGGCATCAGGGGAGAGATGTTCGCCCTGGAACCTCTGGCAAATGACTTTATGGGTGATATAATCCAGTTACAGATCCTGATTTATGGAAGGGAACTGGGCTCTTTTAGGGATTAGTTTGTACTTTCCTGAAAGTAGTAACATGTTCTTGATGGGGAATGGGAGAGGAAGAGAGGACTTTTTTCTCTTACATAAAAATTTTTTTGAAAGAGGGCAGGTAGGGTGAAGAGAAGTCACTACAGTTCAGTTTTGGCGTATTTTTCTGTCCTTTGTAAGTTCCCACCAGTCTGTTATTTTCACTCCTCATTTCTGCCTGTTCCTGGACTGTTCCTGTCTGCACCAGAAGATGAATCAGGCTTTTCCTTTGTAATAACATCTTAATAAATAGTCATGGGTACATTGTCTCATACTGTCCAACATCACTCTGAATCAGCTGGTAAAAACTTCTGTAAAAACACCTGAGACACCTCTAGGAAATTATGACATGACAGTGATAATAAGGTGATGATTATGTTCCAGTTCCATTCTGAATACCAGTGATGCATAAGGGGAGATAGGTCAGATTCTGTTATAAGAATTTCTGCAACCTCAATTTATTTTCACCATTTGTTTCTGTCTAGGTTCAGGACTGAAGATGTCATTACGTCATTTAAAATTAATGTAAAGGTATTTTAGGCAAGGGAAGCTACAAAAAAATAGTGTCTTTTTAGCTCAATTATATCTATAGTCTTATGAAACCCATTCCTGACTTAAGGGCACCTGACTTAAAAGGAGTTTTAAAGATATGACAGACATAGTGACTACTTCAGGTTTGGGGTAAGAGATTAAAAGTTAGAATTTTTTTAAGATTAAGAAGTCTTGTTCATTCTCATTAAAAAAAACCCCCACACCTAAGAATTCCATCACTTGTTCTGAGATCTACAATAGCTGAATGAATTAACATTTTCTATATAAATGTAAAAATGTACTTAAAATTCATCAGTTATTTTCTAAAAGATGGAATTTGTAATGTGCTTTAAAAGCAAAATAATATAACTCAAACCAAAACAGCAGAACCAAAGAGTTTGTTATTGCCCAACTCATTCTAATGCTATATTTCAAAGCTTCATCTTCGTTATTGTGCCATAGGAAGGTCAATATCTAGATTACAAAAGAAAAGGGAAAAAAATAAATAGTAAACACGGTTTCTTGAATGAAATCTTGCTTCAGATAAGAAGTGATTGTGTACTTTTAAAACATTTCTGTGTAGGAAGAAGTAAAATGATTCCTGCAGCACTTAGAAATAAGCCATATGATATTTATTTTGGAAAAGAATCATAATTAGATTCGAGCAATTAAATTGTGGTGGTAGCTCTGCCTAAGGTTAGTACATGCAGCTGTAACAAAACCCCTGGTTTAAAAACCTGATTCCTCCTGTGATGCATGAACAATTCCTTAATATTTTCATTCTCTCAGGAAATTTTGTGAAATGTCCCGTGATAGTAGCAGCACTGGTAGCTGAGTTACTGGCATTTCCCAGGAGGAAATGCATCTGTATCATATTTTCCTTGTCTGCAAATTATGAATATTATCATCTACCTCATGCAAATGTTTTGAAACTCAGCAGATTAATGATGGTATTAAAAAAACGAAGCAAAACTATTTTGAGCAAAGGTCAGATGAAAGCTACCACGTGTGAGGTAGAAGGTGTTAATCATGATTTATCTTTAGTACTTCATGATTCACATTAAAGTTTTACGTAGAGACCCCTGTCACAATCGAGGACACTATGAAGAGTTCAAACTGAGAAAGTCTTATTAAAAACAGTCAAGGTGTTGTTTTTAAATAAATGGAAAGGTCTGCAGTGAGTGGCTAAAGCGAGACACTCAGCTTGCCTTGCAGACTAGGCAAACGCTCAGGAAATGACTAAAGTGAGACATTCATGCTCACAGAAACTGGCAACAGGGACAGAAGTCAGTGGGCAAAGCTTCTGGGGTTTGGATGACTGGCTGTGGTCACTTCACGTTGTTTTCCATTGCACTCACCATTTACTTTCAAAATACCCCATGGCTCGCAATAAATAAATAAAAAATTAGGTTCAGAGCCTTTACAATACATTCTAAAGCTTATACCAGTCCCATGAGGTTAGGAATTCATTCACATTAGTTGGGGACTGAATAACTTCAAATGTCACTCTGTGTTTCTGTAATGTCTTAAGAAAGAACATGAAATTGCAGTTTCTGTAGGAAGAATGCGATTTTTTTTGTTGTTTTTCATTAATCCATAGTTTGTCAATACTGTACTTGTGCAGAGTAAACTATTCCTTTCACTCACTATCCTTAAAAGGTGCTGCTGAGAAGACAGAACAAACCAAAGAAAATGAATGCTATTTTTTTAACTTTTTCCTTTGTAAGGAATTCATAGTTCTTCATTTCCCAAACAGTTTCAGCCTTTACCTTTTGAGAGCTCTTGAGAGTACTCCATGAGGTGGTGTCTTACAATCTGTATCACCTAACTGGATCTTTTTTACCATGAACATTTTAGAATTAAACTCCTGCCAAGGCTGCCAGATTTGCATGAAAGTGGCGTTGCTTTGCTTTTTTAATCAGACTGTGTAACAGCTCCAACATTTATTTGTGGCATTAAATACATGCTTGAAGCAAATATACTCCCTTTGGAACAAAACATATTCTGTGTGGAAGATGGCAATTTTCTGATCCTACAGAAAACGTACGCTACATTTTCATGGAAATATACAGTGTCTGTGGGAACTAGATTTTGAACATATTAGAAGAACATATTGAAGTTAAATTTCAATGGTTTTTAGGTGCTTTTCTAAGGATGCAGACATGTCTAGCCATACAGGAACATTGCTCTGAAAGAAAATTTTCATCAGGATCACACTGTCTCTGTTAGTGATTAAACATAAAGTTTAACCTATGAAATCTGGATCAACTGGGTCTCCACATAAAATATCTCAAAATATTTTGTAAGATGCAAAATATTCGGTTCTCTTCCTCCACCAAAATTTCCTAGCTTCTGTGAACAGCAGGGTGAAATTTTGGGCTGAAAAAGATTTCCATCTTTATTTTATATTGAGTGGGTAAAAATTCTGTTTTTATGAAAAAAGGGCAGTGGCACTTAAAAACCTCAGCCTCACAGAAATCTTATGCGATTTTAGCCCCTAGGACCTAAGGGAATCAGAGAAGTGAGATGTGGTGTTTTCACATTTTTTTAACTTCCAATCATTGAATTAAACATTCAGGTGCCTGTCTTGAGACATCATGGAGGTTTTAGAAAGATTTAATCAGGCAAAAAGTTTTATGGCAATAATCTAACTGGATCTGTGACATGTTTTATTGTCTCATCTTTGTCACTGTCTCACTCCTCCTTGGAGCTTAAGCAGCACTTTGTAGTGCTTTGTCAAAATCCCGCCTGCACAAAGGCAGCTATGTCCTATTCACTGAGGGGCTGCAGATCTGGTTTGTGTGAAGCTACTAATGAGCTAATGTGTTGCTGCTGCTTTGGAAAGCTGATATATGTGCCCTGACACAGCCTTCAGCAGAACAGCCATGGGACTGAAGCTGCTTTATTGCCCTGACCAGAGGTTTTCCCAGGAAGGAGGCAGGCACACAATGGGGATGCTAATCTACTGTACTGCTGATCTCCCCTGAATGACCTTACTGCTGCAGACAAAACTCTGTGCTTATTAATCCTTGCCTATGCCCAAATCATGTTTGCTTTCAGCTAAAACTGCTTTGAAGGGTGTAAATTAGCATTTTGTAGATAACTGAGTTTGTGATCCTGCTATTTATCCAATGAGAAAGCGGATTAGGATCATTAGACAGAATGCATCTGCAAAGATGGAAAAGATCATCATTCACAATGCAAATACAATTTTAGTAATCACAGTGTAGAAAGTTTTCATTTCACACTCTGCAAAAAAAACCATGTCATGCAAATATCTTTGACTTTTTTTTTTTTTAATTTCACCTTACTAAAAATTGAGAGCACTTGGCCAACAACACAGGCTCTTGGCAAGTTAACAAATATGCACAAGGAGCAGAAAAACCTAAGGGAAAAGAACAACAGCTCTCCTGTCTTTTTTGTCCCTTCTTTCAACAAATAGTTTTGTTTATTGTAACCTTATTCAAAGGTTTTGACTGCAAAATAAAAGTGCAGTGATTTTGTTAATTTGATATTTTTTCAAATCAAAGAATAAAGATACATATGAAAAGCAATGAGAACACTGAAGAATGCAGTAGGCATCAGCACCCCTGTTATGACACTGCTGTTGTTATTCTACTCTCTGTAATACAGACCACAGACTGGGGAGGGACTCCTGGGCTCTTGGGCCACTCAATAACTGCATTATATGAGCTTCTTTCGTAGCTAACCATGTTCCCACTGAAAGTAGGTCAGTGTTTCCCCCATTTCTCCTGACCAAAGGACTGCTCCAGACCCTGCACTTCAGCTTCTTCCGAAAACTTCGTTTATTCATTAATTGTTCAGGCTCATTTGTTCAGGGGCCAAGAATACCCTCTAAGTAATTCTTTCCTTTCCCTTAATCCCCATGACTGGCTCACACAGATCAGTCATCTCTCTCATTTTTCTGGGTAAACCAAGGTTTACTCTCCCCTCCCAGAATATGCAAGCTGTAATTTAATTAATCTTTCCAGAGCACAGATTACCAGAGCTCTGGAGTGCAATATTGATGCCAACTCACCAGAAACCTTCATGGTGGTGGTGGTGCTCCTTCTATTCCTGAAATATTGTGAAGTAAATAAGCTTGAAAGCTTCCCAGAAAATTTTATCAACAAGGATACAAATATCAATCAGCTCCTCACATTCTAGGGAATTTTCAAATTGTGAATCCCTACTTTCTTGAAAATACTTTGTATAGGATGAAAGAGACATAGTCCTAACCAGACCTGTAGTTAACTGAATAACTAGTCCCATTATAGGCAATTTAATGCCTTTTTCCAGCTTTACCTGCAACTTAGCTAGGGCTCCAGGAGTTGGAAGGCAAGCTTTGCCTCCTGAATCTGCAATGCTCCAACAGCAGCAAGGTTTGGAACAAGTTCAGGGATTCATCTGAAGGTAATTGCACAGAAATAGTCAAAAATCCCTTCTGCATCAGCTCTCCTCTTGGGTCAGCAGATGAACTTAAGGACAGAAAATAAGTTAAAAGGCAAATATGTTCTAAGAAAACATTAAAAAAATCAAGAAAGGCATTAAATAAAAAAATAAGATTCATAAAAATAATCCAACTGAAAGCATTTCCTCCACATAAGAAGCAAGGAGTGTTGCTTCATTCTTTAGCTAAGTTTTTAAGACATTATTTTCCTCTAAAAGCTGAGATGGAATTTGAACTCAACTTTGCTGATGAGTTAGTCATGAAACGTGGCTAGCAATGCAAAATAAAATGTAAAAATTGATTGTATTTCAAAAAGTGACAGAACTGGGCATTTCTCAAAGGAAATCTTGCATTTGAAAATTTCTTTCAGAAAAAAATTCGCATAATGTCCCTCAGTTAACTATGGACCCTCAAGTGCTGTAATCCTTTGTTAACCCTCTTCTAAAAGATGTATGATAAAAACACCCCTAACCTGTTAACCTGTTAAAAGAAAAAAAAAAACCATAAAAGACTCCCTAAACTTTCTATTTGGCTCTCTGTTGTTCAGAACACAGGTTTTATGAAAACTGCTTGGTCAGGTTTGATTAGGTGTCAATGAACAAATGGAAAATGAACACAATTTTACACATGTAGAATTAGAAAATACTCACTGGCAAGACTTGTAGTTGCAGTTGTGACTATGCAAAAGAGGTTTAAATCATCTTTATTGGATTTGGTTTATCTTCATCTTTATTAATCTCCATCTGAGATGAGGCTTAAAAATGGAGAGAATTATATTTCTTGATAATTTGTATTTTTTTCTCTTTTTAAAGCATCTTGCCCTTTTTCCCCCTCTTTCCTGATTTACTGCAACAAAGCCTCAGGAGCCATGGACTTCTACTTTGTTTATACTGCCATTATTTTCCAGGAGAGAGGCATTTCAACATGGAAAATTTTTCATAAGTTTCAAAACTTCACCTCTTCAACCAAGGTATTGAAATACCTGCTAAATATTCCGTTGTGGTTCCACACAAGGCACAGACTTTCAATCATAAACTGTAACACAAAGGCTACCACAGATTAAAAATGGAAGAGAAATGAATGTCAAAATCAAACATGGCTAAGCTCATGTCTAAGCTTGCCTCTTGATGAAATGAGGTAAAAGGACACACGACAAATTAAAGTTAAATCTTCCCTCACTGTTTTTAAAGCACAAGTCCTGATCACTCCTGGAATGAGGGGAAAACAACAAGATGCAAATTCAGTCTGAGGACCATCACCATTGTACAGTCTATGGTGATGCTTCTGTTGTTGCCAACACCTTCTTTTAAATGTCTGTGTTGCACCAGGGCTTAATGGTAGAAGGGAGTGTGACTACTTTAACCAAACCAAAATTATCCTGTTCCACAGACTCTAACGTTTTGAAGGGTTGTTTTTGTTTTAAAATAACTGTTCCACAGTAATCAATAGATCAAAACTGGTTTTGGTCAAGACCATAGAATGGTTTGGTTTTGAAGGGACCTTAAATATATCCAGTCCCAGCCCTCCTGCCACGGGCAGGGACTGCCTTCCACTAGACCAGGCTGCTTACAAGCACATCCAACCTGGCCTTGAGCCCTTGCAGAGATGACAGAAAACACCCAGGTCTGAGAGTTACCCCACAAGTGCTTCCTGCTGGTAAAGGATTTCACCTCTGTAGATCTGTTTGGTAAAATGGCTATTGCAATTAATTAGATTTCATCCTAATTGCTTTCTTTGCTAAAGAAGTCCTGTACTTAAACCATGACTCTGGCTTATATTTGTAAGGCCAATGACAAAGAGAACAAACAATTGCTTCATGCTGACCCAAAGCAATTAAAAAAGTGAGATTCCAGCAGTAAGCAAATGATGCAGCTAAAGAGAACACACAGAATATTCAGTACAGATGGGTGCACTACATGGGAGAAAGGGAAAGAATATAGAAAAATGAGGAATTTATAATTCCTGCTTTTCTACAACTCTCAAAATAATATGTTTATTGTGATGTTTTCAAATTTTTATTTCAAATATTTTTGCTCAACTTATCCTTAACTTGCACTACTTGTGTGTAAGTCTGTTTCAAAAACTTGCAAAAGCAATGCACTAGAAGATTTATTCTGCATCATACCAAGTAGTTACGGAAGTATGGTAAGGTACAGTAGCAAATCTAATTAATGATATATGTGGCTTTCAAAGATATAATCTTTCCAGGAGTCAGAAAGCAATGTGTACAATCAGCTGCTTCCCAGGGCAACAGAAGCTTAATTAGTTTAGAGAAGGTATTTCTGATATTTCAGAAAGACAAAATGAAGGTGACTGATTTCTATTACCTGTAGAGAGATTCTGTGAGGCTCCCAGAATTTTCTTCCTTTGGAGAAAGTAATTGAAGCTGCATCAAGCATACAAATCAACAACTGTCTATCACATCCAGGATGAAGAGAAATCTACTGAATATTAACCTAAGAATTACCCAGAAACAGTCAAAGAGATTGAGGAGCCAATGGACATATAAGCATCTTCTGAAGCATTTCAGAGCATCTAAGCACACATCAGAGGGCAGAGGTGACCAGTGCCTACTGCTGAGGATCCACTTCCAGAATTTGTTTTCTTTTTCTTCTCTTGTTTTTTGCTCCCTGTTGTCAAGGATGACCACTCAAGCTCCGCTGCCGTGGTTCTTCTTCACTGGCCTTTGCAGTAAGTCATCCTGTATTTCTAGTTTTTCCACTCTGTCAAAGCCCCCATTTTTATTTGTTCTCAGCCTTCATGCTGTAACTGAGGGCTCCACTGTATGCAACACCTTAGCCCCTACAACCATATTATTTTCCTTTATTCCATTCAGTATTTCCACTTCACCCATCTTCAGTGCACCAAACTTTTAAATCTGTGCCTTTCTTTAGATCATAAACTTTGTCCTCCCGTCATCAAAATGGCATTTTGGCTGTATGCTACCTAAATTCATTCCTTTCTCAGTGACTGGAATACAAACCACTAATTGCTGGGAATAACCACAGCTAAAATAATTAACTGAGATGCCAGTCACAGTTTGGGTCACCAGAACGTGAGATAACAAAAAGGCAATTCTTGTCTGGTGGAGCATGAGTCGAAGAGTTTAGTGAATGACATAAGGTAGCAAAAACTGCAGAGAGTAGGTGGAAGCAGAAAATGATTAAGATTGCAAAGCTGCATTAGAAACGGTTATCCCAGAATTAACATTTCTGACATGGAAGGACAAATCTTGCTCTCATAGTTACATCCTATCCCAAGACTGATGAACCAAGAAAAATTTGTGGGAAATTCTATGGAGGAGGGTATTAAAGGGTCCCAGATGAAGCTGGGTGTATCAGTAGAGAAGCTTCAATGGTCACCAGAGCTGAAATGGGAAATGGTGACCCCAAACCACATAAAATAAGGAAGCCTAGACAAAGACCAAGTTTGTTCTGTTTGGTCTGGAATAAATGCAACAAAGGGGATTATTCCTAAGTATCTTGCTGCCATGAGGTAAATTACTTTAAAGCCACAAGGTCATGCTTTGGAGAGCATAAAGGCAATAAAAAACAGAGAGAAAACTCTGCTGGCCTGTCCCACTGGTGCCTTAAGCTGACAACAATCATGCTACAAATACACACAAATCATATGAATACCACCTTTGATAGATCACCTTTCACTGTCTAAGGGAAAAGTGAAATCACAATGAGGATCCCCATCATGAATGAAGGGTATTGAAGTGGCCTACACGTGCCCTGGTATTGCCAGATGACATCATAGCAGAGCTCAAGATGGATTTCACATTGATGTAAAGCACTGCTTAATTTCAGAAGTGTAGGTATCTAACAGCTCTAAGACTTGCTTCATGGACGTTAAAAGAAATGTTTACTTTTGCTAGCAATTACTTGACTTTCCCAATTATCCAGAAAAATGACCTCATTGTAGCACATAAATGTGCATTGGAGACTCTGTATGTAAGCTATAAAAAATATGGCTTTTAAAAATAGATATGCAACAGGACTGAGATACTTGAGCCCTAGACACACGCAGTAGTGAGAATAAAAGGAACTTTTCTAGGGTTGTTACCAACCAAACCACACTGAACATTTACCAAAAAAAAAGAATATCTCCTAAAATTTTTATAATGGTATCTGGTTTATTTGCAGATAACCAACCAGGAGGGAGGAAAAAGTCCAAGCTTTTGCACTGTATGAAAAGCATATCTTTACTTCCAACTTCCTCGTCTCTGCTCTGTGCTGGAACTTTGTTCTGTTTCACCTTGCCAGCACACAGATAAGGGCATGGGAGGGGACTTCATCATTAGAATAAAAAAAAAATCTGACCTATTGCCCCTCTCAGGCTCTAAAATGAGCATTAATAAATAACTTAGGGCTATCATTAATTCAATTTACCTTTAAAACTTTCTGCAGGTGGCATTTAGTCATTTCTCGTTGCAGGTTTAGTAGGAAGACAGCAGCTGTAATGTTCTCCTGTGGCAAGGTATTTGGTGCCTCATACAGTGTTTGAAAGGTTGACAGGGCTTCTGTATTTACCATCAAGGCAAGCACTGTTTGCAGGTACTTTTTTTGGACAAGAGGCTTGTGATAGAAACTACTGTAAGGCTAAGTAAATGCCTGCCTGAAATATAATGAACTTACCTGTGTGTGAGCTGCTGTAAAGACATTTCCTAAAAATTTCTTTTGCCTTACTTGCAACCCTCCATCCTCCTCCACTCAGCCATAACCAGTCTTGTGAATCCTACGGATTTAATCTTTGAAAATTAGGAAAGAGTAGGCAAAGGCTGAGAGACAGTCAGTGATGCCAGCTACAAACTACTTCTCACGGTGTTCAGCAGCCTGAAAGAGCCACGTAGGCAGTAGGTGCATGCATGTGCAATACGTGTGTGTGAAAAAAATGGGTTATGAATCAGCCTACTAAATATTTATGGGGTTCAGATCAGTCCTGTAGGTATTCATTCTTGCATGAGACATTGCATATATTTTCCCAAATAAAATAATACAGTGGAGACTGAAGGGATAAACTCATGGGTGGCACTGAAAAGTATGATGCAAACATCAGCTTTCACTACTGTCACCTTCTAATGCCTCTCTGTAAAATATTAAAAGGAAAAATTATCATCAAAAGAAGTTTGCATCCAAGGTTTTGACAGAGCTGGTTAATACGCACAGTTGTCCCAATAAATCATTAAATGTGTTTGCAGTGAATTCATAAATCACTATGTGAGGCATTGAAATAACTGGCACTACTGTTTTGGCTCAGTTTCCAGTTTTACATCAGGGACTTATTTTCCAGTTTTTTTCCTCTAAGTCACTGTAATCATGTGCTGCAGTTGAATCTAAACTGAATGGCATGCACAATAAATGTGCTCCCTCACTGAGATCATGCAAGCACTGTAAAATGTAAAAGAAAACAGTGGAAGGCACTGAAGTGGTTCACACTGTGACCTTTCATAAATCAAGAAGAGAAAAACAGCAGAAGAGCAAAATTTGTCAGATTTATCTCCTCCTTTTGGCTCAGTAACAGAGACTGTTTGCTTGACTTGTGAGGACATCTATGGTGCAGGAAGGAGCCTTACCTGAGCAGAACAGAAATCCCAGCTCGAAGTCTTCTTTCATCCCCTCACAGATGCGACCCTGCATTTTTTTACAGAATCTTCCATCTAAAGTGATGACCCTTTATGCAAAAGGAGTCACTGGAGAGAGCTGACACTGACTTGCAAAGTAAGCAACTTGCTTGGAGCCTAAAGGCTCATTCTGTACCTCAGCAGCAATCCTGCCTGTCACAGCTCTGTTATTGCTTGATCTTATGCCATGTAAAACCCACAAATCTTCAGAAAAAAAAATAGCTACAAATGCCAGAAGGGACATTAGCATCTCTCAGTCTCTCCCAAATGTAAACAGTTACAAATCAAAAGCTGAACTTAAAAAGTGCCCTTATCAGTGTTTAAAAACAATCAGGATCCTATAGCACAAGGTTATCTGGTTTTGGTTGATTTTGATTCTTGTATTAACAACAAATACACAGAGCAGGCCAGAGGAAAGTGAGTTGGACCAGCCCAGAGAAGACCTGGTTTCTGCTCCCAAATGTCTCCTGGCTTTCTGTACAAGACAGGCTCCACCATGAGCACCATGGAACAACTACTGCTGTATCCCTGGTTGCTCCTTCATCTGGTCAAGTCTGACTTTTTCATAGGACGGGTGATCTCTTTGGTCAGCTTTGGAGTAAAACCAACACAAAGTGACAAGGCTGATTGCTGTAGTGAGGAGGTATTAGCAAAAGCTCAGTTCTCCACATTTCTTGCCCTCCACAACTGTTCTTCAGCTGAAGCAAACAAAAAAGTCACTATTAAGTGTAAACTACCTTAGCTTTTCATAATGTTATATAATCTTTTGAGAGTCCTATTTTCCAAAACGTCCTATTTGACACCTCCATGCTCACAATTTTTAAAATGCAAAATTACATACATTGACTGAAAATGCATACATCAGTTTATATATATTTAATACACACACATTTACACAAAAGCTTGCAGAGTGTAGCTTTTGTACTTTTCAATGTGTATTAAGAAATATTACAATCATTCTCTGCTTTGCAATGGAAATATACTCTTCTAAAATAATGGTTTACTTCTGAAAAATAGGAGCTAAAAATATTAAGCTCTTCTGATTTAACTGTATTTCTCTCTTCAGACTATTCCTGATTTTATTTTCCAATAGAAAACTAAACCACTAAAAGTAAACAGTTTGGAAACCTGTTTTTCTCGTTTGGTCATATACATACATGCCTGTTTTTCAAATCCTCAATTCTGCTTTTGTTTTTATTCCATACTGATGCTACCTTTGGTGAAATGAATTCAGATTCATAGAAAAAAAAATAGGTTGGGAGGGACCTAAGGAGGTCACCTGCTCCGACTTCCTCAGTGCAACACCTGCTACAAAGTGGGGTCTGGTCTGGTTGAAGTTCAAAACCCTCCAAGGAGGGACTGATATTCACAGTGCTTTGCCACTCTCGTCATGAAGAATGCATTCCTTGCATCCAAACACAAATTGTGATCATTGCCTCTTGTCTGTCTGCTAAGGAGTCTTTCAGAAAGTCTGAAAGTCTCCAAAAACTCCCTTGGATAATGGAAGATGGCAACTCTTAACTGTAACTAAGCAAACCTTGTTCCCTCAGGAATTCCTAGAGCCTCTCATGCTCTAGCCCTCTAACCATTGTAACAGCTCTCCTCTGTTCATCATTTTACTGGGGTCTCAGCATCTCAACACTACAGAGTTTTTCACCTGGAATAGCTAAGCTCCTCAGTGAGGGCTAAAGAACTTTTCCTGCAGCAGATTATGGAGCTGTCACATATTTCCACCCAGTAAAGACCTACAGGTACTGTAACTTCTGGCTAAAGGTAGGTACAACTTTCAGCGACATCTAGACAGGAGTGTTTATCTCCTGACCTGGATCCTTTTAAAAGGGTCTTTATCTATGACCTTAAGGCTAATTTTGAAACACCTGTCTCTTGTATCTTGATTTAAAATCATTCACATTGCAGTCCAGGGAAGCTGACCTGCTGCCCAAGGAGAACTCCAGAAGTCCCAACTGCCCCAACAGCCTGGGGAGTTGTTACAGGGCTGAAGGCAAAACTGCCCATATAAAACAGCTAAATACAAACCAGCTAGGAATATATCATGTCCTTGAGTTGTCCATTAGGATAAAGTAAAAGCAAGAATAATTAACAAAACATTTCATCTTCAAGGAGGGATCCAAACCAGAAAAAGCAAGGCTACCTTGTTTGCTTATGCCCTGGCTCCATAACTTGTATCAGGAATACCATGGAGCCAAATGAGTGCCGTTGCAAGTCTTGCCCTAAGGACTGAAGTAGCTAAACAGATCATTTGCAAATGGCTATAAATAACCCACATGTTGATCTTCAGCTTCCTGCAGCCTGCGCCAGTATGAGCTATGACTCCAGGAATAATTCCAGAAAAAAGCCCTGTCCACTTGCTGACTTCCATTCTGCCTTTTGCTTTCATATCCACTTTCAGATAAAATTCCTCCTGTTGGAATACTCTAGCATATTGCAATGCTATGAAAAAATCACACTGCTGCTCTGTATCTCCTGCCTTGGGAAATAAAACCAATCCTGATATTCCCATCCCAAAGTGCTTTTTCAACCACTTGGTCAATGGGTTTGGATGGAGTCTGAAAGAACGTTTCTATTCTGCAAAACAGTATGGTAAGAACCATTATCACTTCACATGTTCTGTGAATCCCAAAATGTTCATTCCAACCCCATTTGCTGCAAATTTCTTCCATAAATCTTCAGTGTAGCTTTCCTTAAGCCAGCATTACATTCCCCAGCACACTCTGCCCCAGAAAACAACATCCCCCAAATCTGAGCATCCCCATTGGTAAATCTACTGATTGAATGACACCCATCGCAGTCAATAGGAAAAAGTCCAATGGCAACATAGGAAGTCAGGAAACACTGGACAGATCCAGCAGAAATTACTGGGGGGAAAATCAAATGCCTGTATGGAAAGTGTTGTAATTTAGTTTTATTCCAGGTCTAAAAGTGGAAAAACTTAAAGCTTCATACTACTTTACAGCAGCCCCGTTCAGTGTCTGCCAATGTTTCCATTATGAACTGCAATTTTCAGGGGTTTATAACTCAGCCATAAAAATTTGCTTTGGTATGAAGCTAGAAATAAAAGCTCCCCACCCAAAAAAATAATTCTCCTCCTTGCCTCCCCCACCCGCCCCCCCTTTTTTTTAAAGCAGAGAGTTAAATTGAATATGGTTATTTTTAGGCCAAGTCACTTTAAAAAAGGGAAATTTTTTTTGTTACTTTTTGTACTATCACACACTATGGATGAACTTTGAGGATTTGGAGTTACACCATATGACAAACCACATACAATTCACTATCATTATGCTGCAAGAGGACAAAGCTCTTTTTGGTTTGCATTAAAAATGTGAACAATATTCCTAAGAGGTGGGCAGTAGTTATTCTGTGTAACTCTGCTATTGCAAGATCTCATCTAGAGGACTCTAACCAAGTTCAACATTGAGCAACAAAAATTATATGGACCTACAAAACATGACATAATGCAAGCTGAAGAACTTAGATTTCATCTAGAAACTGAATATCAATAAGTGACAATTTCCCTAATATGAAAAAAAAATGTAAGGAGGAAGGAGATCAGACGTTTTCTAGGTTCACTTCAAAAAGTGTAGGAAAAAAAGTTTATCTGCAAGAATGAAGTTTTAAGTTACATGTCGGCAAATTCACAAGGCAGTGAAGTCATGCAGTGGAATCACCCTCATATTGACCTGGTCATATTACTTAGCAAATATTCCTCTTGAGGCTGGAAAATCACTTTGAAGTTGGTGGTGAAAAGTAGCACTCAAATACAGGTTTGCTCACATATAGCACTCAGAGATATACCCCAAAGTTTACCCCAGCTTTAAAAAATCCCCAAATTATCTTTTTTACTAAAGATAATTTGTGTTTGGGTTGGTTTTTCCCCTTTGCTTTGGATTTCTAGAGCTTTTAGAGCATATTTTCTATTTTCATGCAATTCAGACCAGAAACTTGAAATGCCAATAAGTAAAAATCCTCACAGAGTCATGACTTCAAATGAGCTACAGCTTTATGAAATACATCACAAGACCATGACATTTGCAATAGAACAACACAAATTTTTAGCTCTGCATTCAGTCCATTATGCAGTTGGTTTACTTTCCACGTTTTATTTGGGACAGAGCAACCAGACTGAGCCTTTTCTTTTTTTACAGTGGGTCTTTTGTTTCACTTTGCTAAACTAACATACTTTCAAGTGTCTTTTAACCAGCAGCTTTCCAACCTTTACCCAAAGAATAATACCCTGTATATCCAAAGCAGCAGTTATCCACACCAGTTTGAACTGAATTCAGGCATCATTTTCTTCAGTCTTTTGGGAAAGAATTAAGAGCTTCTTCTAAAATTATTAGCAAGAAATATTTGCTGGCTTCTAGTCTTTTATCTGGTGGCTTATCACAAAGGCTGGGACTTTATGGTAATTTTAATACTGTGTAAAAACAATGATTTATAATTTAAAAGATTACAGAGCTTTGAAAAGCTTTTGACCATGTTTAAAATTTGGCTGAGGGATCAGCTAACAATGCACTTTATTTAATGCACATCACATAAATTTTAAATATTTCTGATTCTTTCCTAAAGAGAAGCTTATCTCCAAGTAGTGGCTGGGGAGCAGATCATAACCTTCTGGTCTCCTCAAAAGCTTCTGACATTTTCTACTGCCCCTCTTGCCCCTTAAGTATTATATCTTCTCTGAAATGTGGTTATGTCCCCCAGAGTCTTTCCTCTGAAGGTTATTCACCATCTCTGCTGTCCTCCCTCACCCCCTCCCAGCGTGTCTCATTGGATTGCATCACGCCTGATATCTCTGATATCTGATTTGATTCCCAAGTACTGACTGCCAACTTCAGACACTATTCTGGCTCCCCACATTGTCCATAGCTTTTGATCCTATTAAAAAAAAAAACAACAAAAAAAACCCAAAAACCAACCAAACAAAAACAAAACCCCAAACCAACCCACAAAACAGTAGTACCTGTCATTTGTCTTCCAAGAAGGTCAAATCCTCCGGGATCCTTTTTCTCATCCACGCACATTGCTGTGGCAGCTCATCTCTCAGTGCACCTGAGGTCTCAGGTTGCAACATCAGATCCAAACACACTCAAGACCTAGAGGTTTTGTCTCTGCAACTGGGTTGTGCAAGGAAAGCCCAGCTTATCTCTGACTGGATGGGCATGATCACAACCTACTTGCAGCCACCCAACTTGAAAGCATGCTGACAGGCTCACCTTAGTCTGATGCTGACCCCACATGTGGTACCCTGGTCATCCATGTGCCAATCATGCCCCTACAGGCAAGAGAAACTTCTTGAACATTTGGTTCCTGCCCTTCCACTCTCAGTTCTGAGTCCAAAACACTGCTCACACAAAGCAGCCATAGAGAGAGCTGGGCTCCAAGCTAAAAACACTTTGGGAAGGGACTAGATAACTCTTCCCAGGAACGACCAAAGGGAACCTAGCATGAGTAGCTGAATAATCCAGCTTAAGTGATCTTTGACAGTAGAGACTACACTGAAAGTTTGGGTTTGCCTTGAAACATTTCAGTCAACTGGTTTGAGACACAAGCCAAAGTTCTCTTGCAGAAATATGGGTTTAAGTACCAGACTTGGTGCACTTACCTGGCAAAAACAGTGCACAAAGTCCATGTGCCAGCAAACACGTGGTGACCGAGCTTGGATTTACACAGTGAAGTCACAGATTCCTCTGTTGTGGGTCCTGCTCTAGGCAGTGCCCCAGAGAGCACAGTGCTGCAGTGCTGCTGTACAGACACTGCTCCATGCTTCACACAGGACTCAATGCCCCAGGCTGTCCCCACTCCTCATCAGCCCCTTCCCACCAAGAATTTAACAAAAATAGACAGTAGGCTGCAGTAGCTGCACAAAGCTCTAACTTTTCAGCCTAACACTTGAGGTTCCCTAGACCACAGCTCACCTTCAGCTAAGGAGTTCTCAAGAGAAGTAACAAAATGAAGCAATACTATTATAAGCAGACTTTGGGTGGGTTACAAGTCATGCTGCTGATGACTGAGTAACTTTAATCACCTTCAGAGCCCTGCAACCTCCCTGAAATAATGCAAAACGTTATTATGAAATGGAATTTGTATGCGAAAAGCAAGAAAAACAGACTTTCTAATTTCCCAGAGTTACAACTATGATTAGGACTATAATGGTGGGTCAGAATGTCCTCATTACATCAGTGGGTCTATAATTAGCCCCTAACCCTGTTTTTGAGGGAGCAAGAACATCTTTCAGCTTGCCAGCAGTGGCTGTATGAATTTGAAAACAAGTGCTCTCTCTTCAGCTGTCAGCATTTTGCCACCGTTTCATCAACCTTTTTTTGAGGTTTCTAAGAAAATAACAATAATAAAAAGCATACTACTGAAGTTTTTGACATCACCTGTACTATCCAGGAGAAGCAGATCCTCAGATGACAAGGGCTCAAGCCCCCAGTAGCTCCACTCATATAAGGACGTTGTTTGATGTATTTCGGCACAGTTCAGCTGGTCCTAAATGAGCTCCAACAATTTACAGATGGAACTGGCACAGATAACTCTGGTCTATTCTGTAGAGCATTAACAGGTCTTCCTAATTATTTACTGAAAGAACATTTTATTTTCCTGCTGCTCTCCTAACACAAAGTCCCCCCAAAGTGGTCTCCATCCAGTGCCTGGAGCTGGATGTTAAGCTGATTTTGAAAGTTCTGCATGTCACCATCAGGTATGAGCAGGTCTGGCAAGAGACTTCAGCACACACAGATGTACAAGTAAATCATTACAACCACTCTCTTGTGGTTGTAGCACTGGAGGATATTTCATAAAGTAAAATGAAGTCTGTCCTTTTTAGCACCACTTCAGCATTTGATTAAGTACAAAGGTTTTAAAGAAACTGCAGTGAGTTAAATTTAAATGATTTGAGGTAATTACATTAATTTTTAAAACATACTTTAATAGTGACTGCTTTGGAGGAGCACTGTATTAAGTTTTGACACGAGTTTCACTTCAAGAAGGAATGACACTGATTTCAAATACTACTACATCCAGCAAGCAAAGCAAGTACACACAGTAGCAAGATCATAGATGAGGATCTATGCTGTTACTACTGCTGCAAGTGCAATGTAACCTGTTGTGGCAGTCCATTAAAGTCCTGTGGTTAAAAATATGATGGCTGAAGTGGCTTTCTCAATACTGCTTTCTGTTAAAGAACACAGAGTACCACAACTAAAAATAAAAGGCAGTGTTTTCTGAAAAAATGGTTTTTCCAAAATACATATATTCCTAAAGTAATAATTTTAAAATTGTAAAGCAGCAAAGACAAGAATATTTACATGTATTACCCTGTCTTCCATTTATCTCCCCTTATATCAATTTTCCCTGGTAAAAGGAAAGACCTGGAAGAGAAATGAAGACAAAATCCCCAAAGAAACCAAGAACCTTTGTGGCTTTTGAAGATAAAATAAAGCTTTTCCAGGATGAAAGGTAGGTTGTTGGGGTGGAGGAGGTGAGTGAGAGAAAAAAAAACTTTAGTGAAGCAAATTTTAAGAAAACCCCCAAACTAACAAAACACAGATTGTTGCACCATTAGTTGCATTTCAAACCTTTTACAATAAGGGCAGCCAGCCTGCAAATCTGGAAGGGAATTCGGCCCATGTTATTGGTGGATGATTTCAACATAGCCCCAAGGGGAATGCATTTAAAGACCCATATGTTTGCTTGGCACCAAACCAAGTTCCATTAAATAACACTGTATTCAGCTACACAACAAATTTACTTACCATGCATTTCATATGAGAACTAATTTGTTTGATAGCAATATTGCTGATGTTTATATTGGTTTACTGTAATGAAAACAGTATTTTCCAGACTATGAACAAATGCATACCAGTAGTTTTACAGTGGCTTAACCAAAGTACTGGTAGTACTTCAAGAGGGGAATTTATACAATATGTAGGTTTCTCAGTGCTGCTCATGCCAAATATAGTAAGGGGGTTCCACTCTGAGGATGGAACTTGCTTTTGTCACCAGGAGAGCTGATCTAAGTCCCTTCATGGGCCATGGGAAGAGCTGCTGAGGCCAGCAGGACTACGGGCATTTGCGGGCTTGACAGCTTGCTGGGTCCAAAAATGACTTCAGGAAAACCAAATATTCAGAGCTGGTGGAGTGGAGCATGACACAAGGCTCTCCCTTCTCATGACATTACAGAAATTATGAAGGCAATCACTTCACTGCTGTTTCAACTGAATGTTAAATCCCTAATTGCAGATATGAAATCAAGGGCCTTTATATAAAATGTGAAATTCACATACCATCATCTATCTGGTCAAGAAAGCTGCCAAATATTTTCATATACACAAAAACATTGACAACCGAGTTGTGCTATAAAAACACTAAAACATCTTGAGGATTTCACTCAGTAATTTCATGCAGTCTGGCATTAATCAATTGGACATCTTCAGAAAAAATATATTTCCTTAGTGAGGAAAAAATCCAGTTCTTCCAAGAAAGTCACCTTCAGTGCTTCACATGTTTATATTTTTGCTTAGAGAAGCATTGTTTAAAAAAACAACTGAGAAGGAGCCAAGGATGATTTAATGATGCACTTACTGAAACCTCTGCAAATTGTCTTTTTTGTCAGCTTTCAAGATACAAAATCTGCCCTGGCACTTCTAATATTAATATCCATTCTTTTCACCAGCATGGTTCTGACTTCTGGTTATGATTCATGCTAAATTATAAATACAAACAGAAGCAGGGGCCACATTGTTTCCAAAAAAGTATATTAATGTATTATTATAAATACTGGCAGCACTATCCTTCATTTGCCATCCAGTTAATTTTTCAGGAATTTGTGTTAAATTAGCATGTGGCACTCCACACCACCTCTGTACATGCTGGAGGTGGCCATAGCACAAAAATCTGTGTGGTTCCAAGTGTAAATCTGATGTGATGTGTTATGAAATGAAATGTTTCTCCACAGGCTGATTGCCCAGAAGAAGAGAGAACCTACTTCTAAGCAAGCTTCCTCACACTTCCCAAACCAGTGGGGAAGGAAAGGGGGCAGTCAGAGAGGCACCTGTAAGTCCAAACTGAAAAATACTCTGTTGCAAACCAAAGAAAGGTTTAATTCCATTTCTGAACCCTGAGTTTCTCATTGAGCATTTATTTAGCCAATTTAGAGTGCAACCTGTTACATGGAAATATCAAAAATCATTAATTTCTCTGAAAAGAGCAGGCTTGAGACTTAAGTTAAAATGGGTCTATGGGTAAACCTGACTTAAATTATCATGCATTTGGAAAAATCATAGTGATGAAAATGCCATAGTTCTTGCCCAGAAGGTCATCAGTCAGCCATTATTATTTCTGCAGTGCAAAGACAATTAAGGGAAGCTCTGTTTTAAGTGTAGATGAAGTTTGTATCACATTAACCTGAAAATTATTCCAACTTCATAAAAAGGCAAACATAAAAGAGAGCCTCTCCTCTGATATATAACCATGCCTTATGTGGACTAGAGATAGCCATGGAAGCTATGGAAGGGGAGCATGGCTGAGCATTCAACCATTTTTATTACTCTGGAAGCATAATATCACTGCATTTGCATTTTTGGCATATTAGTGGGACTAAGATTCAGAATTATTTAGGCTGCCCCTCACAACACCCTGGCTACATTAAGAACTTTACCACAAACCCTCCGAACTCAAACAAAACAAACTCCATCTCTGAATCCAGGCTTTCTACACAGATCCATCAGTGGCACCAGAGGTTGTTCACATGCTTGAATATCAGTATTTGGCTGAAACGTGCCCCAGCAAGCATTTCTTCTACTAAGATCAACTATGACAGCAGGTAATGCTTGCAGCCTGATTAATTTCTGCATATTTTAAAGGTCAAGAAGCAGCAGAAGTCATATTTTTATACATTTTCTACTGTATACATGGCATAACATCTTGATGGCTTTCTTGATTCAAACTGACATACTTGATGTCTATCACTGTACATTCTTTGTGGTGACAAACACCTTTAGCCAACCAAGAGAGCACAAGCAAGCAATTAATTCTTCTATACTTTTATTAAGAGTTGCAGACTATTTGATCATTACTGCTTCATGTTGCATTTAATTTAAAACAGTAACTACTTTTAAGAAGCCAGGGTAAAATATCCACCAACCACAAAGCACTGGCCCTATGAAGTGGTGGAGAAGTTCTAGGTACACTTTCTGGTCTATTTTGACAATCTCCACTGTGTATTAAGACACAGGTTACAAAGCCTCATTGGCTTTGTTCTCTGGAATCATGACAAATGACAGATTCCTTGTCATTAGCAACTAATGGTCCAAGAGTAATGTTTAACACTCACTACACTACTTTTTGGCACTTAATCAGGACGTACCAACTTTTCCTTGCATTTTTAAAGGGTCCTACATATTCACACACTGAACTCACAGATTATTTTAGGTGCCTCCTCAGCAAAGCGGTGCCTACAGCCTTCAATGCTTAACAGAAGAGTGGAATTTCTGTCCTTCAAGCTCACAAAACTTATCTTGATGGGAGCAGGTTTGCTACTGTACTCAGGCTCAACGTTGTGCCATGGGGACCAACAGGCCTTTCTGGATTCATGCCACTGGCTCTTCTAAATTATGATTTTTTAAATCTAACTGTTCAGAAAACAGAACTCACCCAAGGCACAACTGAGTGCTAAGTCCCAGTGCAATGTGCTGAGAAACATCTGAACAGATGTGATATTGAAAATAGAACTGCTAGTTTCTCATCTGAGTAGCAATATCATGTTCACACAGTGGAAGAGGATTTGGAAAAGAAGCAGAACTAGGAAACTAAATTGATAATTGTTATTTCCTTTCTCTAGAGCACCCTCAACCAGCTGCATGTCAAATGAAAGTTGAGTCAAGCTGGAAAACTTACAGAACAGGTTTCTCTTCTATGATCTCCCAAACAATCTTCACAGCTGTTCTAGAACATGTGTCAACTGCAAAGTAAGCTCATATCCACTTTCCTACATCTATGTCTTAACAAATTTTGTTCTAACATTGTCCACTAGGTTCCCATTTCCTTGTTTTGCCATCTGGATCCCATCTTTATAAATACAAGTTACTTTCACCCACTTGGCTCACTTCATCTGTAGAGACTTGTTAAATAGCTTTAAAGATGATTTACTAAAAAAGCAGTGAAAGATCTAACATGGGAAGAGATTAACTTAAGTAGAGAATTTCTTGCTTTAATGTCAAAATTATGTTACCAATGACTTCTGGCTTCCCATATTGCTCAGCCAATTTCTGCCTTATTCATATTTGTTCTCTGGCTTTATGTATCTGTACAAGCACATGAATTACACAGAAGGCACTCACATTCACAGCAATGATCTACTCACAAATTTCAAACATCTGAAATACAAATGTGCAGTGTCAGAAAAGTAGAAAGAAAAAAGGTCCAAACATTAGGACTTTGTTTCTGAAGCGCTATGGAACACAATGAGCCCAAGAGTTAAAAATTTTATTAAACAAGTTTTCTTTTGCCTACTGAATTGTATATTTCACCAAAGCAGTACCAAGTTCCAAGAAAATAATAATAGTTATTCCAGTTACATTTTTAAATGGTATTAAAAGTTTGTACTTTAAAGCCAAACTCTTATCTAACTTTGAAAGAAAAAAAAGTATCTTAAAAAAGTTACAGTAAGACCATAAACTGGCATTGCCAACTAATTGCTCCTGCATCTTCTGGAGCAGGACAGAGTTGCCCTTTTTCTAGTTTATGTTCTCATATCTTCAGTAGCTCAAGTGGTACAGATCCAGGCTTGGCACTTAAATTTTGCAATCTCTTCCTCAAAATGCTATTCAGGACTGTGTCTTTAAACAGGACAAAGCTCATGTACCAAAGGAAAAGACAAAAAAAGGAAAGCACCTCAAGTTGATTCCTCCTAAAAGCGAAGAACATCTTTCACCTTAACATTATTGTATGATCAGGAGTGAAACATTGGGATGAACCAGAAAGGTTGCATTCTTCATCATTCTCTTCATCTGGATCTCAATTCAGCTGGTACTACATACCAGTTCAGGGCTCTGTATGCTCTGGTACCTTGTACAGGAAGTCTGTCCCAACAACAGGCAACCATTCAGTCAAAAGGGAAGTCTTTTTGATTCTTAGTCTAACACTCTAAGAAGCACTTTAAACTCTACCAGAAATCAATAGGCAAGTCCTGGAGCTGCAGTGCCGTAAGCATTGCAGAGATGCCCTTTTGGCAAATAAACCCCTACCCTATTTCCAGTACCAATTTCAAAATTAAAAATTTTAAAGTGTAGTTAAAAAGGGCCAGGTTAAAAAAAGAAGCCAGTCAGTCAAAAAGCTGTCTGAATTACTTCTGAAACATGCTGTCAAGCATCTGGCCTAATTTTGACTATTAAGGTTTTCATTTGACTAGAGATCTAACAGCAGGCCCACTGTCTTCAAGGACTAATATTGCCTCTGGCTGCTTCTCAATACCAACCAGCAACCCAAATTTTTCTGGGCTAAACTTAAATCTGTTTGTCCAGTATGAGCTTGGCACCATCTGGGACACAGAGCCACTCCATCCTCAGCCTAAAGGCACAGGCAAGCCCCACTGTCCTCACTTCCTGCAGACTGAAGGAAAACTATTGAGTTATCCAATATCCCAAGAGTGACCTCAAAACCTCAGATTTGGGATTCTGTAAGAGCATATACCTAATGGATTTCCAGTCTTATGTCACAATGCATCTCCTGAGTAGCTGGCATTTCACTCACAAGCCAAGAAGATAGAAGAAAATAGATGCAAACTGGGGATTTTTTCCTAAGGATGCCATAACATTTGTAATTGTTTCTCAACCTGTATCAAGGGAACTAAGCCAAACCCTGTATCCACTATATTTGCAATTATTGACATCGCAAAAAAAAAAAAAAATCAAAAGAGCTGGGTTTGGCTTGGTAACATTTTCTATTCCCTCTGTGGTATTGCTTCAACTGTTTTATGCTATTCTCTGCCCCTGTTAAAAGCCACCTTGCCAGAAACCTGCCACTTTCCTAGTGAATGCACTTGTCACCAAAATGAATTGCCACCTTGCATTAGTGGTTCAAAGAGCCTCCTGATAGGAGCTCAGGAAGAACAGAAAATGGGGCAAAAGCAATGCATTATCCCCAAAATGCTGCTACTTCACTTGTCAAGGATTGAAATTAGAGTTGGTCCAAGGCAATGTTAGCTCAGCTGCCTCTGAACACACCTGTTTCAATTTAATATGCAGTAATTAGGAAGCCTAGGGCACCAGGAAAAACTGCTGTTCACTCACTGTTTCAAATAGCTGAGTTTTCATGTGCCATTTAAAATGCTGTTTTTCAGGACAGACTGCTGACTTGCTAATGCTAGGAAAATGAAATACAGCAAAATATTTTTAGCAGCAGGAAGTTGTTACTTGCTACTGCCAATTACATGCCTTGTACTTGAACAGTGACATTTTTTCCCCTCGCTTACTCTTCAAGATAGGTGAAAGCTGGCTGAGGTCTCAGGGCATGAGGACTTGAACAAAACTTAGTCCCTGGGAGCTGGCTGATATTTCTGGAGTCATAGTCAGTACTGGCAGCAATCTGCTGTGACAGAGCAAACAACAGTGTCCCAGATCCACTCCTCAAAAATGGGAAAAGGAGAGGATTAGGCAAGAGACTTGGATCTATTGGCTTTGGCAAAAGGCTGAATAGCTTGTCACGCTAAAAAAATTACTGAAATTGGGGAGTAGAAAATGGGGCAGAGGGGGGAGAAATTAAAAAATAGTATTACATTTACACAAGAATAGATATTTATACTCTGAGTTAATTTATCAAACTGACAGAGAGATGAATCATCCACCATTAAAATAAGAGGATACAAGTTTTCTTTATATCACAATCCTTATTTACAACTTTTAAATATTCACAGAGGAGTCAAGTATCTTCATCTTTTAATTTAAAATGTGGTCTTGCAGGCCAAAAGGAAACTCTTGGCAAAAATAAGTTTCTACAGGAACAGGGCCCAAAGAATTATTTCTTCAAAAACAGGATAGATCACAGCAATCATGATGGCACTTCTTTTTTTAAAAAAAATCTACATTGCAAACCACAGAGGGCTCAATAAACTCACAAAAAGCTAGATCTCTGTGAGTAACAAAACAGTGAGAAAGGGCAATAACAAGGGCCTGTGGCATAGCCAGACACACCTACTCAGGACATTTTCAAATATAACACAAACCTGATTTTTTTTCAGGTGATATACAGCTCTGCTTTGAGAGCTGTATGCAAATTTGCATTTTCAATTGCACTTGCAATTGCTTTTGCAATTTCGTTTCCACATGCTGAGAATCCAACTGAAGCCAAGACAGTTCCTCTCACTAAACTAACTTGCATAGATGGATGCATTTTTACAAGTAAAACTGCATTATTTTAAGAATTGAACTTTTTTTTTGCTGTAATGCCATTAGGAACAACCACGGTACTGCATATTTTTCCATCTTAGAACACCTCCCTGACCAAACCCCCACCCTCAAAAAATAAATTGTGTAGGAGATTCACAGCAATGCTTCCTGAATATTGCTTTGATTATTTAGGAATGGTTTTAATATTATCACTCGTTATTTTTTGGAGATTGATGCATGCTTAAAAACTGGACAAGAAAACAGAAGAAGAAACCCATATAATAAACTGAGGTTTAGTGGTCAGCACCTTTTTTTCACCACTAAGGTGAACTTTATGGAATATTAAAGTGTCTGCCTGAAGCTGTGCTTATATAAGGGATATAGGACACTCATATATATGTCACACATGATTTTAAAACTATGAAACATTGCAAAGTATGAGGCTGGATCTTCGTTTATTCATTTGTCTTTGGTGCTTCAACGGGCAATTTCTTTACAATCCAGGATTTTAATTTTTCTATTTCAATTCTGTTCATCTCATGATAGAGGTTTGGAAAAGTATGAAGTGATGCTGATACTCCCAGAGACTTTAACATCTTGTTGGTCTCTTCACCCCATGAGTACAGAACTAGATCATCAGCAGTTCCATGGCACTGAAATAATTCTGGAAGAGCATTTTCATTTCTTTTCAAAGCCTAGATGGAAAGGAGACACTATAAGACATACTGCCAAAAATTGTAAAAGAATATTTACAATTACATGGTGACACTTATAGTACTTACTGATCTACATTTTAAGGGTCGTATTGTGCTATCTTCACAGAAGTAAACAAGGAAATACTGGAAAAAAACTGCCCTTCAGATTCCAATACAATAACTCCTGACAAATGATAGGGTTTCCTATAAGGTCTATACCCTCTCCAAATGAGAGAAACAGAAAAAATTCATGACAGCAAATGGATGTCAGAATATTATAATGAATCACACATTTTCAAAGAATAGGTATGCTTACACAGACTCTTAAACAATTGAGGGTAACTAGTAAAGCATTTCATTTGTTAATCTCCTTCTACACTTTAACACTGTACTGTCTGTGCAAGAAAGCGCAATAAAACATTATTTAAAGACAGTTATAAAAGCCTTGCTTTCCTAATATTCTGATGATCTATTTCCCAGAAATGGCATAAGTTTAGAATATGAACCAACTGCCTCGGATGTAGAAACATGTACATTGAATTTAATCACCATGTTTTCCATGTAGCTAAGCTGGTTTTCTGTAATATCTACTACACACTCACCTGGTAAACAGCAGAGTCTTTATTGAGGAAACTAGACAAGGCAAAGACTCCTGCCAGATCCTGATGAAACCTATATGCCAAATGCATTGCCATTCCACCTCCCATCGAAAAGCCTCCTGGGATGCAACAAAAGAAACAAAGATTGGATTTTTCTATGTCTTTGTAACCCAATGTAAAATTTATTATCTTCAGATTAGTTTCTTTTATACACAATGCAACAAAAAAAAAGGTAAATATGCAACAAATAAATTATTTTAGAATTACAGAATCATTTACGTTGGAAAAGATCTCTAAGATCATCACCTACGACCTAACACCACCTTGTCAATTAAACCATTGCACCACGTTCCACATTGAGTCATTTCTTGAACACCTCCAGGGAAAGTGACTCCAGCACCTCCCTGGACAGCCTATTCCAAAGTTTAACAACCTTTCTGTGAAGAAATTCCTTCTGACGTCCAACCTGAACCTTATGTGGTATAGCTTGAGGTTTAAATCAAGGCATGAAGCAATTAAGACACTGGATAGCTAAAGCAATGCTGAAGTTTCATTACTGACAGAGGACAAAAAGGAAAGGCCAAAGTGCCATTTCTTCAGAAGCCATTTGTGAAAGGTTCCTACCAGGTAGCTGAATACATACTCGTACATACTCTGACATTAAGGAAGTAAAACTCTGTGAACAGGTAATTCTCAAGTTATTTCTCCCCTAGGCTAGCAGCATTCACACATGGAAGCTCTCTATTGTACATAATGAGCATTCACATTAAACTAGCACTGAGGATATTTTTGTTGTTATACCTTGGGATATATAATAAATAGGGAAAAAATGCAATGTACTCCCCCTGAGCTCTAACAGGATCTCTGAATTGATATCTTCTGTGATCCATATGTCTCTTCAACTACACTAATTCCTTACCCTCAGGGTAAGATAATTTCTCAGGGATGATTCTTATATGACAAACGCTTATTCATTAAGAAAGAAATCCAGACTACCACATTACTTCACAAGGACATAGTACACAGGCCTTTATATTGACTGCATCCAGATAATGACTAGAGTGGTTTCCTTTATTTTCTTATGCACAATCTGGTCACTTATTTAATTTCCTTTTGATCATTCTGAAGAATGCTGTCATCCCTATACCCCAAAAGAAGCACTTGTACTCCAAGAGATCATTTTGCATTTGCTTACAAATAAATACAGACAATGCTCTGTCAACATATAAAATGAAGTCCATTTTAAGTATTTCAGATTACAGGAAGAAAAGCTGCATTGAAAAGTCATTACTAGTTTGTAAATGATTTAATCTTAAAATTTTGTACCCAGTTAGTCACAATCTGGCACACCGTCTGCAATTACTCACCAGCAGTCTTTGACAATGCAGTCACCTTCTGTTTAGAAGAATATTAGGTAATGGTTCTTTCATGTGGCTCATACTACTACAAGAAAATGCAATACAAGGGACTAGGTCTTTGAATTTGATTTGCATTTGCACCTGAAGTTTATCACCTGATACCACAACAATCTCTCAGTAAATGCCATACGGCAAATGCTTCAAAAACAATTTGAGTAAGCACTTATAGATGCAGACTATTTTTTTAATTACAAGAACCATTTCAGTATCTGTTTGACATAACATAAAAGACATTCTCAGTCTAGAACTTCTACAAGAATTCAAATTTTGGATGAAGGAAAAATAAGAGGCAGATACTACACAAAACAAACTTAAGAAATGACGGAATGTAAACAAAACAAAAGTACATGTATACAGATGATCTCAGCATGAAGAATACATAAACTGTACAGCATTGCTAAGCAGATTGTGTCAGGAGTGTTAGACAAGATCAAAATGACACAGCAACATTTCATCCTTAGATGGGCAGAACACTGCAAGGTCTTCACCAATCTACTTCCAAGACAAAGACTGTGCACAGAAGTTCAGAGTTCGCCAGTAGCTTTTAAATTTAAAAGTACATTCACTCTCAGTTTTCCCCTCACAGCTATTTTAATAAACTATGATTAATGCTTCACAAAAGTTAAACAGGGTTAGCTGACAATGCTCAGGATGACAGCTCAGGAAAGCACCTAACTCTTTGTGTTAACTTCCCTGACTCACAAAGGAGGTTTTTGTGTAGACTAATAGGGGAGCACATGCAAAAGACTCAATTATGTAAAATACTCCCAGTTGCAGAGAAAGTTCACTCAAGGATGCATTTATGACCTCAAATCTGCTCTAGTGCTGATTTTTAGATAATACCCCTCTTCAATAAGAAGAAAGCTGCTTGTGACTCACCTTGATAGCTGAGAAAGATCTGCTGAAAGCACACTTCCAAATTAAAGAATTTGAATCAGAAGGAAACTCCTATGCAATACTTTATTAAAACTAAAACATTATTTTCTGGAATATAATCTGTAACTAAATTCAGGTAATCTCAGGCACAGCATGATGTAACACAATGTGAACAGAAACTGAACTTCTCATACAGAATTTATTGCTGATTGAATAAAACAGAAACCTTCACCACAGCTGCCATTTTTCACTGATAAAATATTCATTTCAGAGTTTGTAAATGGCCTTAGGAGCCTTTTAAAAAAAACTCCAGCTCACTTTTGCAAAAGATCTTGATTTGTATTAATTTGCTTCCCATTTGTATTTGTCTGAAATAATAATCTGGTCCATGATGACACTTGAACATTACATGGGATTCAGGAAATGAAATATTTACTTAGTGCCAAACTTTGGCTTCATTTGTTTATTTGTAGTTTGTCTAACAATGTCTGTGTTTGCACCTCAGAAAAAATTAACTTTATTATCTAGCACAAAGGCTTATTCTGTATCTCCTGTCCTGTATATACAAGAGAATGCTAAAAACTTCTCCTCCATGCATCACTTTAGTGGCTGCAATGAGCTATTCCTGAATTCAGAAAGTTCTTTAGGTGCTCAGCCTGCTTTAGAGAAAAAACAGCTCTCTAGCACACACAGGTTTGACATTGCCAAGTGCATCCTGAATCATATGGATCTGACTGTAAAATGCCTCAGCCCATTTGTCAAATAATCAGGAAAATCACTTTTTCATTCTTTTCAGTAAAACTCTAAACATGTGCTCAAAGCTGCTTGCCATACTAGAAATCACAGACATGGGAAAAAATAGTTATGAATCATATCTAGTGCACAGATTTTGAAGAGAAAAAGGAACAGGAGAAGCTAAATCTCAGACTTCGATGAGATTAGAATTTGGACTTGGGTGTTGGGGTGCAATTTGGGGTGTTTGTTTTAAGCAATATTTCCTCATTAGTTTCTCTGTAGCAGTTATTCTTCATCTTCCCTGCATTTCTTCACATTTGTCAGTACAGTAACAAAGTGGCAAGAGATGAATCCTCCAGCACACAGTGCCTGTGCTAGCACAGCACAAGACAAACACTGTTCTGTTGTATAAGGGTACACCAGCACAGTTAGAAATTGTCTTGGCCTGTTCTGTTATTTTTTACAATATATTACATACTCTTGCCTCCTTTTCATTCCATTCTCACAGCATTTTTCAGTTTCAATTTCTCCCTTTTTAGTATCTCAACTTAGAGTTGCTTTAATCAGTTTGTTATCAGGAATTTCTCCCCAAAGCTACATTCCAGTTTACTTTCCCCTCTCCCTAGGGACTTTGTGATTTACCTTCTATTAATGGTAACAGCACAACCTTGTTCTACACATCATCTGTAAAGAAGCTGACTTTCTGTTTTGACCTTCCATTTTCATCAATGAATGGAAGTATTATATACATTTAACAGTGTTCACAAATGAATATCAGCAAAAAGTACAAATGCCAGTGGAACAGCAAATTCCCTTCTCCACAGAACTCCCTGAACACTGCTCCTGTGTTAAGTGCTCAAACATGTACTTTGTCTCAAGTGAATTTCCTCACAGCAGTGATTTCTCCTTTTAATCTCTTCATGAAACTTCATCAAACAAAACCCTTGCACACCAGCAGAACGGCAATGAACGGTTTCCACCTTTGATAGCCTTGTAATTCTGGTTGTTACTCAGTCTTTACAAGAACAGCAAACTGCAGAGCCTTTACAAGAACAAAGGCAACTTCCCTTGAGTGGCTCAGCCACTTGCTCTTGTTAGGAACATGAATCAATTTACTCCCCAACTTTCTCACCAGTCAAAAGACATTTTGAAAGCTTATTTAAGTGGTATGAGTTTTACCATTTTCTTTTAAAAACAAGTGGACAGTTGTTTCTAACATATCAACTCACAGTAAAACCAGAACCAGTTACACTTTTATTTTCAACTATTACAGGTAATAGAGAAGAACACAACATGTGTACCTAAGGGGTTGTAATTTTTAGCACTGGAAGGAAAATAAAATCCATGAAAAGTCTCAAATCAACTTTTATTAAGATGTTACTCTGCCAATCTATGGCTTGCCTCATTTACCCAGTGTGTTTTCTTGGCTGTTTCTAGAGAGGATGACAGCACTGCCCTGCTGTAACTCTTACCTGTCATTTTTACAGTCAGTATAACTGCACAACATGGGAAAAAGGAAGAATATTTGTTACTTTAAGCTCACAGTACTTGTTACTCTATACTGAATCACAGAAAATGGAAAATGGCTCTCTAAAGCAAAGAGTAGTGAAGCACAGAAACAGGTTGTTGTTCTGCAGAGCTGTGAACCTGTTAGCAGAGATCATTCAGAAGTCAGAAAAGCAATGGTAAGCCGAAACGGGGCTGAGCCTGCACTGGCATATGACAATGGAATAGCAAATGTTGTTGTCACTCTTCTACAATTCTGCTGGCACAACTGTGAAGAAAATACAGGTTAATTTGTACCCTGTGGCATGTCTGCACAACTCTCAAGCATTCTAAAAGCCCATTCATCCATTTAATTTTGCACTGAATTCAGGCATTTATTAAAGGTGAGTAAGGACATATTTTGAACAGAGTTCCTAGAAAGTCTGAAAATATCAGAACTTGATTCACTTTATAATTATTCTCTTACTGAAGTGATGACCACATCGTGATTGAATTGTTTCTGAGTTTACAGCTGTGAGTCTTATTTACTCCTAATCTATGCTGTCATTTGCTAAACCTGTCATTCACCATATGGAGAATGTGTCACCTTTCAGTGTCTTTAGATACATTAATATGGACACTATCAAATGCTGGGAAACAAAATAACAAATAATGGACTACTCTTGGTTAAAATTAGCATTGTAGCTACTACTGAAAGACTTATGAAGGGGTAGAAAGATTAACTTGTTAATGTCTCTTTTTACTTCCTGATGTGTGAGCTAGAGTAGCAGAGATCCAAAAGAGAAACATGTTCAGTTCAGATAAAAAAAAAAAACCAAACCAAGAGAAGCAAACATTTATCCCAAAGTATAAATGCAAGGCAAATTTACACTGTTGCACAGAAAATTAATAAAATATTGCAGGTATTATGGGGCAGATGGACTAACAGTAGTGCTTTGAGCCCAGCATCTCAGGTCCAATTTAGATAGACTAAAAAGCCATGTAATGGGAGGTACAGAGAGAGAGAACTCATTTGAACTGCAGAGACAAACAGCAAAAAGATCCATGAATTTACTCCGTAAGAACAAGGAACAAGACAGTAAGCACCTCTTAATGGAAGACAATGTCCTACTAAAAAATACAGAAGATACAAGACAGGATGAGTGACAGCAAAAAGCTTAGAAGCCAAAACCATAAAATTACAAGATTGTGGGTGAAATAGTTTGCTCAACACTTTAACGATTTATTGTTGGAAGTTTTTATCTTCATGTATTTATAGGATCTGCTCTCTGGGGTGTCAAAGCCAAGATATTCCCCCCACCCCCATCCCATTCTCACACACACTGAGAAAGAAGGAAATGCTAATATTTACAAGAAGCACAGAGCTTTCATGGTGCTTCCACCGTGGTTCAGTAGCTATGTAAGAAGTCTAGCAATAAACAAAAAGTGGTTGTGTGTGTCGTGTTATTGTTACAGCACAAGGGGTCAGGAATCATGCATGTGTTCTTTGGCATTCAGTCAAACCTACAGGACTGTTATGGAAAGTTTATTTTCACTGGCTGCTTACACGAGTGACTACAGGTGGCAGAGACCAACGCGCTTGGATCAGCACTTCTGCACTACACAAAAAGTGACCTGTGAAAGCAGGAAAGCAGTGCTAAATTAAGAACAAAAAAAGAACAAAAAGACTGCCTTTCACCAAAGTGTAGTTAACTACAGTGAGCCCTATCAAAATGCTCAAAAAACAAGAGGGACATTTCTTTCAAGAGCTTCTAACATATTCTTGAATAAGACTCTTGAAATCTTAAACACAAATCTTATTTTACAATGCACTATCACTATGGAAGCATTTAAAAAAACCAAAACAACAGAACAACCAACACAAGAAAAAAACAAACAAAACCACCACCACCTTAAAAACCAACTTAGCTCTAGATAGAAAAAGCAATTACTGTCCCACACTTTAAACTGTGGCTTGTCTGGCCCATTTAGCAATGAATTCAGCCATTTATAAAGAAGAAATACATCCTGTTTTTAACTAAAGGATACTATCAAAACTCCAAGTGCCAAAATTTGACTAAATTTATAACACTCTTTTATCTCCAAAGTCAATATAAACCTACTTACAGGACTATTTACAAGGCATGCTTTAGCCAGGAAGGCCAGTAAGAGTAACTCAACAAGAATGTCTGGCTAAAAACTAAGTGCCATTATCAAATTCTGGGGATTATATAATTATTTTTTTGAATAATTATGTATTGCTGTTAGTCTCCTTTCCTTCCTCCTCCCAAGGTAAGGGGAAACAAAACTTAATCAGAAGTCAACTTCCTTCAAAACACTTGAGTTAAAAGGAAAGCAACTCATGAAACTGTTAGAAGATAGGAATGGGTAGATGAGCCATGTCACAAAATTAATAGGGATGTTTTAAAAATAATACTTCCTTTAGATTCAGTAAACTAAGTAATTTATTTCTTTAGAAGTAGATTCACAGAGCAGCTGTTAAAAGCAAGGCTGCACCAGCATTTTTGTTGATAAAGAAGAGAGGAGTGGCACTGTACAACCTGGACTCCATCCTCATCTTTAGAGTTCTGATCTGCAAGCAGTCATTTGTGAACTTCAGAGGTATTGAAGCAAACAATGCAGGCTATAATTTCTTTCAGAGAAAATGCTTTCACTGTCCCACTCTGCTGAGCCTTGTGGAAAGTCTGAATGGTTCAAGAAGGGGAAATCATCCCCCAGAACACCAGGGCTTCTAATTTTCCATGTTTGAGAACCCACTGCTGCTCCCTGTCTCTTCCCACTCACTCACCTTTGCACAGTGCTCTCTCAGATCTTGCCTTCTTATCCCACACCTGTGAGCTGTCAGCAGCTGCCCACCTTCCTTCTTGCCTAACACCTCGCTCACCCTCATCCAACAATATCTGACACTCACCCTCAGCCTCAGTAATTTCTAGTCTTCTATTCCATATAAAACCATAACCTTCAATCTTGTTACACTCCTCATAGTAATTTTGTTTTCTTTCCAGTCATTAAAACTCCCACTTACTACAAAATGGTCACTCAACCCAATTCTCCTTCAAGCCTTTAAGGGGGATTTCATTCCCTCTAAGTACCTTCATACGACTGCTCTGCTTTTTGGTTTCTCTGACCTTCCCTAAAACGGTCTGCTCTTCAGAGACTCCTAAGTTCTCCAATTGCTTCTCTCAACTATTTTGTCTCTGTTTCTCATAATGATTTATGTACCAGTATTCCCACTATGCATCTGCAACATGACTCAACAGCACTGAATGCACTATGGATTCATAGCAAAATTTCACCTGGTTTCCCCTGCTATAAATGTCTTATTTTTCCCTTTACCTCACAAAGGCTGCCTCCTCCAACTCCATGGTATCAGCAGTGACAAACCCACTGTTTGCACATCACCTGTTACCTTAGGCCTCATCTTCTTGTATCAGATGGATATTCCTGACATTTTCAAAGAGAAATCTAAAAAGATCTGATAGAACTGAATTATCTGATATTCTAAGCAAGTAACCATACCTTCCATTATCTCCCACACACCAATCTCTTAAACTCAAAAAAAATTCAGGCCACACATTTCTCCTTTTCAAGTGGACATTACAGTTTGGTGCAGACATATTGAATTGACCTTATATTTTCTTTTGATCAAAAAACACAGAATGGTTTGGGCTGGAAAAAACTCTAAAGGTCATTTGGTTCCAACCCCCCGCCATGGGCAAGAAGTCCTTCCACTAGACCAAGTTCCTCAAGAATCAATGTATCCTTGAACACTTCTGGGGATGGAAATCCTCAGCCTCTCTGGGCAATCTGTTCCAGTGTGTCACCACCCTCAAAGTAATTAATTTCTTTCTAATATCTAATCTAAACCTAAACTCTTTCAGTCTAAAGCCATTTCACCTTGTCCTATCATTACATGGCCTTCTAAAAAGTCCCTCCCCAGCTTTCTTGTGGCCCTCTTTAGGTATTGGAAGGTGCCACAAGATCTCCCCAGAGCCTTCTGCCCTCCAGGCTGAATACTATAAATCTGCAGAGTGCCTTTACAAAAGTCCTAATTTCCTGTAAGAAAGAATGACAGAAGATGGGCAATTATTTGCACAAAATCCTATCTAAGACGATTAATGCCACTTCTAGGCACACAGACCTCAGAGGATCTCTAAGCTTCATTCTTCACTGCATCACACACTGGTTAATCATCAAAAACAGAGCAGAAAAGGCACAAAGTTCTTGTGGAAGAACACTTAATCTTGTACAGCCACAAGTGATACAATTTTCCACTACCAAGTTTCTTATGCATCCGCACGAGCCCCCCTCTGTGCTTTGGACAAAGTAACTCAGGGCTGCCTTATTTTGCTTCTTGCATAAATATTGGACTCAACCACAAGGATGTATGCCTGTAGTCTCTGTCAGGTGGGGAAACAGAGCTCTCAACAGTGACAAAACAAGTACAGTTATTTCTGGTTTATATGTGAGGAATGCAAACACATGAAGATGGGGACTTCCAAAGAATCTACGGGATGAAACACTCAGTGCATGCCAACTTCCTTACTCTGCTTATGACTTGGAAAACAACCTTCATACTTTGCAGTCTGGATAGTTCTATTTTTGAAGACTACAGAGGAAAGGAAAACAGCCTAGTAGCACACTGGATCTGTACACAGAGCATCTCCCAGTTCGCTCAATAGCAAAGCACCTGCACTGTTCCAGCTGCTTCCAAGCCAGCAGGTGTAACAACACAGGAAAGACAGATCAAAGGGAATCTGCTGACAGCCATCCAAAACAATGCACTCTGCAGCCAGGGCAATGAGCCAGAAAGGGAAAGCAAGCAAAGGGCTTCACAGAGCAACATGGGGGTGGACCAGGAAAACACAACAGGCTGAATGGTGGTGGCTTGACCATGCAAGAATTTGATGGCATGACTCAGTTGGACATAAGATAAGATCCCACTTTAAGAGTTTTTTCCCCAACCTGAAATAGTTTGTGGTCTAGAGATAGGACAGGGAGCCAAGGACTTGAGAATTCTCATTCCCTGTCTACCATAGGCTATTTCATCACCTTTAACTCCTGTGCCTCAATATCCCACCATCTATTTCACTGAAGTACTGTGGAAGTTATTGGAAATTTGTGGAAAGAGAAATAAAGATAGACACATGAACTTTTACAGCTAATACTTCATTTGTTATCAAACGTTAACATTTAGTGCTATGTAACATGCACATTTTTCCTGCATGAATTAATTTAACCCAAAATGATTAGAGCAGTAAGGAAAAGTTCATGATTATTTATATACTACATCTCCATTCTCCAAAATGCACGTCATTTTTGGAAAGTGTACTTTTCCACCCTTGAAAAGGGCTTAAAGGAAATAGTAAAACTATGTACTTCTCAAAGTAAATCACTGCCTGCTCTATTTTAAATAATGATTATAAATGACTGTTGACAATAAAAACAGTTTTACATTTTGAGGATAATGCTTACAGTTAGCCACACTCCCCACCTGATATGGGTTTAAATAAGGATTCAGTATTGTTGAGAATTGGCTACTGAAAAGGCTGCTTAGCAGTTTCAAGTCATACTCATGATCCTTCAGGATAGGGTAAATTCAAAGAAGATGATCTTCAAACCATTAAAAACCCATTAGAATAAACACATGATAAATAAATCTCTTACCTACGAGTATCCTGTTCTTGGCAATGCCATTCTTAACCTCATCGTTGATCAGGTCGGTAAGACCCTGGCACATGGAATCAATGCTTTCAATGTGTTCAGGACAGTCATTACAGATCTTATACCTGTCAAACCACACATTGGAAAAGGCTCCTTTCATAGGTGTATATGGCCTGGAGTGGTAGAAGGAAAGAAAAGAAATGATTAACCAAGCACAGGATCAAAAGCTTTGAAGTTACATAATAAATTAAAAAAAAAATCAGTATATCTCCAGCAAAGGAGAGAATAAACCTCTGTGAGGTCTAACTCTATTTACATCCAGTCCTACTTGCATTTCCTTGCATTGAAGTCATTGTCCTTCAAGAATGAAGCCAGCATTTGGAAGCTATGCAAAATGCAATTTCCAGCCAGTTCAATATTAAGGCTGGTTAAGTCAGCTAAGCATTTTAAATCTTAAACCCGTCAAGAGGTTCTTAATCCTAAACAAAGTTAGGGTTGAAATCCATGCTGGAACACAACAAACTGAAGTAACTTCCAAACAAGACAGCTTTGCAGGAGCTAACTTTATGGAATTCAATTGCCTAATTCCTGACAAAAGTGACAGGGGATGGGTATTATGAACCTCTAGGTATTAAAAAATCCTGCCAATTTTTCTTTTTGTCAAATAAATACAGCCATCCTCATCTTAATGGCGCAGGTATCTCATAAACATAACTGAAAGAAATGCCATGTGCTGGTGCACAAAAAGAGATATGATACTCCCCACCACAATACTGTGTTGCAATGTTATTTTAAGTGCATCAACAGGCTGCCCAAACCTTAAATAATCATGAAACCTTCAATTCAAAGAAGTCTTTTCTTTGGTTTTAAATAAAGATGATTAATAGAGCCCTGAAATCCCAAGAAAGGTGATCTAATTGCCTTGCAATGGCTCTACAAAATATTACAAAACATACTGCTATGAGATCGATCATCTCAAACAAAGCCCCTTGAAACCCTTATTTGCAATGTTCATCCACGGGAAATTCTTCATTTTTACTTAAGCTTAGATCGGATTACAATCATCGTCCACAAAACAGACAGCTTTTGAAACATTTCTGGATAGGAACACACTGAAAATGCTGAAGTTGACTTCTGTGCTGTCTCTGGAATTTTTTCAATACCAGGATTAAACAAAACCACAACTAAACTAAAATGAGAAAGCCATTAATTCAGTTATTCTTAATGAAGGAACAAATCCTGCCTTTATTAACACCAGAGAGGCTTCACATATGTAAACAGCTCTAAACCAGTACTGCCACTAGGATGAGTGTTCAAGATAATATGATTTACACTATTTGGTCATAAAAGTAAAAAACGAGACAACGTAGGTTTTATTCTGCCTGCTGTCACGAACACACACCAAAAAAAAGAGTCCATGGCTTAAAAAGTTGGTAAGAAAAACATACTGAAAGAGGCAACAAACAGCAACAGATTGGTACAAACAGAAACTCCACAGGTTCATCTTTTTCAGCAGAGCTACATGGTACCTAAAATGTACTATGATTGAAAGTGCCATAGATGGTCAAGTGCCTTAAGTAACCCCTCATTCCCTCAATTCAAAACAAACTGTATACTTAAGCACCAGAATTTTAAAAATTGAGCTATTAGTTTTCAAGGTAGCCCTTACTTGTCTATTAAAAAGTTAACTCCAAAATTAAAGGAAATTCAGTGGAAATATCTTGTATACCCAGCAACCTAAAGTTATGTTTAAAAAATAGTATTAAAACGTTTTTGCTCTTTTATTGTCTTCTCTTTAGAATTCCGTCTCCAGGATCCTTCCCAAATGAATTGATCAACACCTAAGGAATAAGATTACAAATATGTAATTCACAAAAGTCAGTTTCTAAGAGGAGACATTCCAGTCAAATCTATCAAGAGCAGAATCAACTTCCAGTTTCTGGAAGTCACTTGGACAATGTGATGTACAATAGATGAAATGCCTGGGCATACTGCATTTAATCCATGATTTTAGCTTCCCTCAAACACTTTTGCATCAATCCTGGTTAAAATGCTTAGCAGCCAGAGTGCTTCATTTTCTAGTAAAGTCAGAGTACCTAATATTTGTGTAAGAAAAGATGTGAAAGGTTTTAGTATTACTACAGCAAGTTGACCTGTATTTATTATTACAGCATGTTGATGTCCAGGATTTATATGAAACAAAGATACATAAATATATTGCATTACAGCAATTTACTTTTACATTCCATAAATATTAAAACATGTTTCCCCACAACTAAATGACAAGATCACGACATTTAAAACAGGCCAAAATTCACTGTAAGATTATAGTACTTGATCAGACGTTGAAACTCTGGACTTCTACCTGCTGTCTTTGCAAATTCTTCACAAGACAGATGAAAGACCAAAGTCTTTCAAGCCCACAGGAAGAGACCCTGCTACAAATAGACAAGTGGCTTTCAGCTGCCTCAAAAACATCCCTGCAAGCACTCTTGATTTCTCAGAAATGCATTAAAAATAACCTTTACATAAAGCTGAGAAGTAAGATTCTTTTAATGGTTCACCCAACTGGCACATCTGTTTTAGTCATTCACCTTTTTCTTTAAATAATCCCTTTATTAGCTGGCATACTACAACTCAGACATTACCACGGTAAACAAATATGTTTGGCATGGAACCATATGTACAGCTCCAAGAATACAGCACCAAATTTTTCATACAATTAAACCACAAAAAAAACATCCCTATGTTACAGTGACATGAGAAGCTGGACTGAAATATGTAAGAGCAAAAAAAAAAATAGAGTGGAGTGGAAACTCCATCCAACAAGATCAACATGGTCAGTTAAGGACAATGTCAGACCCAGTAATCAGCTTTAAGTTTGGAAATTTTTTTTCTTTCTTAAGTTTAATTAAAACTCATACCATCTATGCCTTACTTGTTTTATTCTCTTTTAAAAGTGATACTAGAAATAAAGCTCTATGTCTCTAATACTGTGTGCTACTGAAAGTGGGAATGAAAACATAAAGTCCTCGAAGTTGTGTGGGCATTTGGTTTTAGGGAGTGTGTGTGAGTATGTTTTGCTTGTTCTGGAGCACATAAAAGATTCAAATCCATATAAGAAAATAAGAATCAAGAATCATCTCTCTGGGTAGATCCAGCTTCCAAACTTGTGTCCATTTTTAAGAGACAGTTGAAAGAAAGTTCAATTTGTACGAATTTCTCTCGTAATATGTAAAAGGAGAATGGACAGGAAAGGAGACATGGTTAATATCAAACATCATTTATAAAACCATGGGAATTAGGAGGATTAGAATCTTTAAAATGTTTACCAAATTCCCAAATCACTCAAAATCATATTTTCTGATTACTTTATAGCTCCTATTTGTAAGAGTATTGTTGCATTAGAGTGTTGTCTCAAGACCCTACACAATACTTCAATGTCTTAAAAGGAAAATATATCCTGCAGTATCTTTGTATGTACTTATCATCCTTTCCATCTCAGAAGTAATTTTCACTGCTGATTTCACTGCAAAGTTTCAAAGCAATTCATATCACTACAGATTTTACAAACTCAAGGCAGATTAGCCTCTGCTGACCTGAGTTCTGTAGTAATTAAGAAAACATGATGAAAGTAGCAGCAACACCATCTATTTCCACCTTTCTGATGCATGAATATATCCTCTAGACCTTCTTACTCATGTTTAGAATTCTGCCAGCTAGTCTGAAATTATCTTAACAGAAGTGGAGATCAACCCAATGATGCTACACAAGGTTCAAATTCAGATCTCAAGCCACGGCAAATTCCATCTCCAAAATGATGCTATTAGCACAGTGATTCACATAAAACTACAGGTGGTTTTGTTCATTACCCCGTAAATCACTGTTCAACATTTTCAGTTAGAAGACAAGCCAGCAGTTCTAGCTGCTATAAATAAGAGTGGGAAGACAGCACATTGACAAATGGCAAATATTCTTCCCCCAAGTCTTTCTCCTGATGCACAATTGTATCACTGCCTTCACGCTCAGCACCATGACCAGCCTGCATCAGCAGACACATAAACCCAGACCACTGGTGCTGGCTTCCAGGCTTCCAGACAGAACTTCCCGAAATTTCAGACAGAACTGGAAATTTAGAGTGAAGTTGGGCTTTGAGATTAAAATAAAGACAAAGATAAAAAATTGCTGAAATACTCAACTTTTTTTGCTCCTCAAACTCATCTCCTCTCAGTTAGGGTCTCTCAGATTGTAATGTTGTCTTTCAGAAGACTGTGCACCCCTCTGAAAAAATCTACAGGGCACCACAGTAGTTCTACACTGCTCTGGTGTGACTCCAGCTGGAGAGCTACATCCAATCCTGGAATCCTCAGAACAGGAAAGACATGGACCTGTTGGAGCAGGTCCAGAGGAGGGCCACAAAGATCAGATCACCTCTCCCCACAAGGAAAGGCTGAGAGTTGGCTTTGTTCAGCCTGGAGGAGATAAGGCTGCAGGGAGACCTTATTGAAGCCTTCAAGGGCCTACAAGGAAGATGGGAACACACTTTTTAGTGGGACCTGTTGCAATAGGACAAGGGGGAATGACTTTCAATTTAAAGCGGTTGGATTTAGACAACATACATAGAAGAGTAATTTTTACAATAAGGGTGCTGAAACACCAACACAGGTTACACAGAGGTGGTACCTACCCCTGGAAACATTTAAGGACGGGTTGGATGGGATTCCAAGCAACATGATGTCTCTGCTCATTGTTGGGGGGGGTTAAACGAGAAGACCTTGAAAGGGCCTTTCCAATCCAAAATACTTAGTGGTTCTAAAAGCATGTCTTAACTCTCTTAAAGCTGATGGCAGGTTTTTTGAATGACAGCAAGTTACTCCCTAATCCCAAACTCTTTTACAACATAATGTCACTGCTGAATTTCAGTACTACATTTCAATAGAAAATTTAGGTCCAAAATATGCTTTTTCGCACTGTCTGCTTGAAGCAGAAAGCAAATTTTTTCAGAAATGGGGAGGAAAGCAGAGAATCCAGCTAACCAAATAAGAAGTGTAAATCAGAAACTCTAATCCAAGGCAGCTCTTGTGTTAAAACTGAGGGTCAATGTATCTTAACAATGAAGCTTTGTAGTATGGTAACCGAGCATATGATGTCTCCAAAATTCAAGCAGCTTTAAATTAGAATTATACTTAAAAAAAAAAATTACCAGAAGGAAGGTAAGAGTCATCCCCACGAGGAGCAATTTTGGCTCTTCTCCAGAAAAGGCTGTGCCTGTTCACTCAACCACATGCAAATGGTTTTGATAGAGTTGTTCTGGATGCCCATGGTCTGAAATGAGAGCTGACTGAGCTGATACAGAACAGTTACCTGAAGAAATACTATGCTGACAGCTTTTGTTACTTGAGACAAATCTTATTCATTCAAGACAAAGGGAGCTGCAATAGAGTCTGGCATAAAACTCAGTGGGAGAAATTAAGTTTGCATCTGTTTCTTTGTTTCTGTTGGTTTGCTGGTTTGGTTTTGTTGTTTGGGAGCCTTCTTTTGGAGAGGGTGGTGTAAATTCTGGGATTGGTACTAATCAGAGGACAGCAATGATTTTATGGTTGAAAAGACCATAAAAGACCTGTAAAACACATTGCCAGTTCCTCAGCAACCAATAGTGGATGCCTTATAAATTCACTGAAAGAAAGTGGCAAGAGGCAAACCAGGGTCCAATCTGCATCAGTTCTCCATTATGGGGTCTGAAAGGCAGTCTGAGATTCAAAGTGACATCTTTCACAATCTGGTGGCAAACAACACTGGGATGGATGAATGACACTAGCTAAGCACAGAAACCCTTGAAAAGACAGTAAAGCAAGAGCACAGAATGGCACACAACTTAGAAATCCACAACTGCTTGCTGGAAGGGTGATATAAAAACCACTGTCTCCAATTCTTCTGTACTGGAAAATGGTTGAGAGAAGAAAAACAAGAGGAAGGATGCCTAACAGCACGATCTAGTAAAAGGGATTAGAAATCCAAAATTATTTCCATCATGTTCTAATTTGTTTTCCCCAAGCATGATGACAGTTATCTCTGACAAGTGTTTAGTGCATCCCATGTGCTATTTAGCATCTGATGTCACCATTAGATATATGCAGTTTTACTCACCTAATTCCAAAATAGAAATAAAAGGAAAACACAAAGTTTATCCAAGCATACTTCAAGCATTATTATGCAGAACACACTGAATTTCTAGTTAAAGGAGATGAAAGAACCACCCCATGATTCCAGCCCAAACCTTTCCCATTTCTCCCCCAAGCTCCCACCTTCAAAAAAGACTCCTTTGTGTTAAATTTATGAATGAGGTTAGGGCTTACAAAAGTCAAGGATTAATAACACTTGCTTGAGCCAAAAACAGTACGATAGGCCCTGTGCACGCTCCCCTCCAATCCATCTCAAGTCCGAGCTGCAGTACCCCTGCTGCTTTTCCAATCCGAGGCCTCTCACAGGCAGAGGCTGCCAGTGGAGCTGAGTGGTGCCAAACTGTCTGGTGGTTTTGTGATAGAGCCAGATGGGGACTATGGTGAGATGAAGCTCATTTCCACTCATGAGCTGAGCAAAGATGTGAATTTAGGTGAAAAGATGGAGTAATGGGCCTTTTAGTCCTTACCAGCCACATAAAGATAATGGAAATTAGAATAAATTGGGACCCCCCCCATCCCAGACAACAAGTTCTGCAGAGACTTACATCCCACAGAAAGGTTTGTTGAGTGAAAGTCAAAAAGGTCCATAAAACAGCCAAAACAGTACTTATAGTTGATTTTCTGACTTGCAAAAGAGGACTGTCAGAATGGAATGCAAGACAATGCAAAGAATCTTTGGCCTAGATTTTTTCAGGGAATTATAGAAGGCAAGGTATATGTATTAAAACAAGCAGAGCCTAAAGGGTTTTAAATTTACCACGTTAGCTCCTGCAATGCCAATTTAAACTATCACTTTCTATTAAAAAAATAAAAGTTTAAATTGGGTGGTATTCAGTTCTGATTTAGAAACTCAATAGAAACCTAATGTTTAAGTCACAGTTGTAGCAGCTGAAACAGTATTTAAAGTTGTAGGCATCCTGACCCAAATAAAAAGGGAAAAAGGAAACCCTTTCCTTTAAAACTATTAGTGTAGACGTGGCTTTAGGGATTGCATCAGCTACTAGGGCTCCAATTTGAGCTTGTTTTTTTTTAAAGATATATATTAGCATTACAATGGAGAGAAAATAGAATTCTGTTATGTTTAACAAGTTTAATCCATGTGCAGAAGCACTAATCTTGACAGAAAACTAGATACAGTTAAAACAAGTTCTCTACTCATTTTTAAGTATCTCAGTAGACTACATTATGGGGAAAAAACCCAACCAAATCTCCAAGCAATGTCTAAAATTCTTAATTTGTAAAACAAAATTTGCATACCCCAGGTAAATGCACTTAATTTCCAAACATATTCCAAATTCAGGTGTCAGTACTCTCACTACATCACATCAAGCCTTCGAATCCACATGTTTTTCCATTTTTATCTAAGCATGTTTTTTACCATATGTGGTTTACTCTGTATTTTTGCAAGCTTTTATTTTTTAACTGTAAATTTCACTATCCACATTCTGTTATTTTTGCTCAGGAAACAACCAAATATGAGACTCATTGCACTTTCCAATGTGATGTGGGATAAGTGAGACAAAATGCTGCAAGCGCTGCGTACCCAGGGGCATCAGGTGATGGCTCTATGTACAAACTCTGAATATCACACCAATATCATTAAAGAAAAGTGAATCTCTTTTATAAAAAGAAGTAACTTTTTACAGAGACCTATATGGAAGAGTAAAAAACAGTTATATAAAATGTAGTTCAGTAACATTCCACTTCTTTTACCCATAATCTTCTCTAGTGTTTGCTGAAATCAATGCTAGTGAAGCCAAAGAACGTATTTCAGAATTCTTCCCGATTATATGCTGGACTGTTTTACCAAAATAATTTTCAAATACATTGACTCTTGAATCAAAACATGTCTGAACCTCTGATGCTGTACAAATTAAAAATATGCATGTTTCAGCACCTGGGATAAAATCTAAGCTAAACAAGTATAACCCAAATCCTTCTTTCACAAAAAACCCCCAAAAAGTTCAACGTTGTGCTGAAAAATGTGAATTCCACTGCTTTTCAAAACTCTTGAACAGAAAGAGTTGAGTTGCCATGTTGAACAGGCATGAAGAATGTATAAGACCATATCTATGGATCTATCAACAGAATAATTTTCATTAAAAATGTGAAGAGGTATTCCTCACCTGCAGTTTATCCTGCCAAAGCCCCTAGCTTTGCAGTTATGTCATCAAACCTGCTTTTACTGGCATAACTACTTTGACAGAGAACATTCAATGTGCATGTGCACAGTTATCCTGGAAAAGACAGGAACTCAGAGCATGAAGTACATTAACAGTACTTTGCCAGAAGAGCACATTAGCCAATCCTAGGAGGGTGCTGCCAAGCTTCAAGCTTTTCTTTGGTTTCATCATCAGCACAAGAACCTGCAGGCAAGTTTTGCACTGACAGTGCAGTGGCAGGTTAGAGACCCACAGAGGCTCTCTCTCAGCAGCCTGACTTTCAGCCAGCACATTCCTCAGCCTCTACGTGGGCAAAAAACCTGGTTTCAGAATCTTCTCAGCAGATCTGCCTGCCCATAACCACCCAGCTATAGGTGTCATTAACAAGGATGATGAATTCCTCCCCTGCTGCCAGAAACATTTTGAATTCTTATCAAAACACATATGTATATAAATATACACAAACATAAAACCAACATATATATTCAAGTTTAATTACTTTAATGTCTGCCATTCAAGTTTGGAAGTCCTAGGCCTTGCTTTTATTTTCTGTGAAAGAAAGGAAGACAATTGTTACAAAACCATTTCAAAAAAAGCATAGTGTGGTTTGTCTTTGAATACAAAAACAATATGAAATAGGTCTGTAAATGCTTTGTTATTTTGGTTTCAACCAATGACATGTATCATCACAAACTTCAACACTGCTGCAAACAGTGGCAAACAGTGCTTAGGAGCATCTGTTTTATTTTACTGTGTCAGCTAGGGCTGTTTATCAACAACAGAGGGCTGTACAAAAGAGTGCTTTGCCAGTTAAAAAGAAACAGTGTTGGTATTTTATATTCTTAGAATATACAACTTCTCTGTTTTGCTAAAAGCCACTTCTGAATCAGCTCATGCATGACTTTACCTGTTCTAGAAAAGAACAAGAGTAACCTCAACTTTAAAAAAGAGTAAAAGAGAGCGAAATAAACTGTGTATTCACAACAACAGTATCTTGCCATCTGTTTACCAAAGTACTAAAATTTGAAGTCATAAGATAAAAACAAATTCCTTCATTTAAGTCAAGAGATCTTGCTGGTTTCATAATTCATACATCATTCACATCTGTAGTTACCCAAAGAAACCAGAACAAATAAGAAAAGGACTGGACCTCAGAAGTGCAGTGGGATGGAAAAGTGAAGCACTGGCCCAGCAGATGTGGTCTGAGGCCTCTGGCCTCATACAACATAGGGAGGAAAATAATTTTCCAGGGGAGCAACTCCTGCATTTGCCCAGTTCTGCTGTGCTGATAGAGAAGCAGAGGAGCCCCTCAGCATGTGTGGTGTGCTGCAGATAACTTTAGCATCGCTTTAGCCTGTCCTCAGTGAAGTATCAAGCACATTTTTTACAGAAAATGGGATTCACTCCCTGCTAACCCAGAACACAGCCTTCAAAGGCTTGTAGCCTTTCAAAGGCCCCACTCACAGGCTTGATTTTTCTGTAATACAGTGAGTACATTCACATCGCAATCTCTCAGTTGCTTTTCCTGCCTAAGTAGACCATAAAAAATACATGGTCAAGGAAGAAGAGGTTTTTTTCATGTATTAGTGAGTGCCAGACAAAATCTGCTATTATATTTGTTTATACCCTCCAAGAATTGTTTTCTGACTTTGAAACCTCTGTACCTCAAAAGTCTGTGTCACCATTTCCTTTTCTGTTCAGCATTCATCTGCACTTATGCACAAATTCAGAAAGAAACTCAACACCACTACCTTTCAAGGAAACATTTTCCTAACTTAAGAGTCACAGATACCTTAAAAAAATTGCATTAAGAAAAACCAAACACATCTGAAATTTAGTATTATAGATTTAACATATGTTACATACATAATATATGTAAATAATTATATATTCTACATTTAATATTATCTTTGGATAGCTAAGTAGGGGGGTAGGTGTCCAACTTTTAGCCTCTAGGTTTGACTACAAAAACTTTCAAATTCCTACAGGAAAAAAAATTTATCTGTATTTCCATCTACCACTGAACACACAGTGTCATTTAATGTCATTAAATTCATTAAAGTCATTTAAGACTTAAGTTTACAGAAAATGTTGAACTAAATTCTCTTTGAAATAGCTGGGTCAGAATTCAAACAAGAAGCAAAGTGAATTTCTGAATTCCAAGTCCTTTCTCCAGGAGCTGAGGATCTTTGACATCCTACTTGCCAAAAAGACTGACCACCTTCAGTACTGAAACCTGGAATTAAATATAACATCGTATTTTAATAGTTGGTATATGGGAGTTATTATGGGTAGGATTGTGATCTGGATCATGACTCTCTACCGCTACTACAACACACACTGCAGGATCATCTGCTATTTCTATGAAGGAAATGGAAAGCTGCTATGAGGACAATACCCAAATTTCAACTAGAGGCTATGACTTCTGGGAACAATTTAGAGTCTTAAACACTTAAAATCACAGTTCCTGGACAGCAATGCATGGTTGAGCTTCAGTTTTGTCAAAAAGCATACACATGAGAAAAGAAAGAGTTGTTAAGACAATCTGTACCAATACCCAGAACTGTATTTTACAGCACTGGAACAGGAGAATTTAATTCTACAGTTGCAATATATTAAATGGTACCTGGCAGGGGCCGTTGGGTAAATTACTTTTATGTGTTGGAATGCCATGTCTTGATTCAAAATTTGTTTTATCCATGCTCTTGCTCCTTGGCCAGTATCACCTGTATCACACAGAAGAGTACAAGAATTAGTTTGTGCATTTAGCAAGAAAATTATACAATGTCAATATACTTTGGATTGACTTAATTTCAAATTATGAAGCTAATACACTAAAATGCTAAAAAAGAACTTTCTAGAACAACTTCATTCCCCTTGCCAATGGACTCAAAACTTTCTAGAAAAAGACTACTTAAGAGATCCCACAACATAAGTTTAATCAATACTTTACTACATTCAATGACTCAAGTATTTCCCAAGCAGACACAAGGCCTTATCTCTTACTTACAGTTTACCATATTTGCTCTTAAGCGCTAAACAAAAATCTTGATGAACATCTAAAAAGTGAGGTAAAAAAACTGTTGTTCCCCTTAGAAAAGTTAATTTTACTAGAGAATTTTATGTTAACCCACTTCAGAAGCCAGTAAAGAAGATCTTCTCATTTAATTATGCTAACATTGCACACAGATTTTAAGGGAAAAAGACAATTTGTAAAGCGATAGGTTCAGTTAAAATATCTAGCAGACTCTTAAAAAAACCTTAACCACACAGTTCTGTTTGAAAACTAGTTGAGATCCACTTCCAGTCTGTTTTTTTCCTGGTCTTCCTAATGCAGCCTATGGCAAAAAACCCCTGCAGACTGAAGTACTATGAACAGGATGAATTCTTCTGTAGACAGTATTTGCTCCTTTTAAACAAATACACATATATACACCAGACAGTGTCTCCAGCTTGTCTTTGCACCACTGGTATCTTCAGTCATAACTTCACTGTCACTCCTCTGAAGAGCAGAGTCCTCACTGTAACACAATACTTCAATCTTAAGGAAACCAGTCCATCAAGGAATATAGTTTACAGTAGGAAGGATGTTCAACCTAAAAAATTGAGTGGGGGCTCAGCAAACCGGAGTTTCACTACTCCCACTCATGCCATAGGACTTCAGTCTTGCTTGAAGTTGAGGTTCCCACATATTATTAATTCAAATTGCTAATATTCTCTATTATTTTAGCTCAAGTTGTTTGGTTTGACTTTAGAACTCACCCCATTTTTTCAATAAAATGGTCAACCCAAAAGAAAAAAATTTCACTGTCCTTAACCAGGCACACTATGTGGGCTCATCTGAACAATGCCACATGTATATACCAATTAATTGTTAAAATGACTATAATTCCCCAATGGAGAAAATCTGCTCTTAAGCACTCTAACAAAATTCACAAACATAATTAATGTATCTTCAAAATTAAAATAGAAGGCAAGAAGGATTCGAATCAAGTAATTTTCTTCCTGTTAAGCACAATTAGCATAACTAGAACTAACTGTTCTTTGACCTAAACAGTCCACATGACAAATAAAAAACAGGGTTGTAAAACACAAATCTTACCCTGTGCTAAGTTAAACAGTAAAATCAAAGTTACCTCCTTAACTGGATGCTTCAGAACACACTCCCACAAGCACTTTGCTTATCCAAGTACAGTAGTCTGAAGTCCAAATATACACCTCTGATTCTTCACAGATACTCTTGCCATACAAGTGTTTCCTCAAGACTGTTGTCACCTCACTTATAAACAACATACCTTAGGGAGGCTTGAACTAACATTTTTCCCCCTATACACTGCTTATTGTTTTCAGTTAGAAAGCCAAGGTCTAGGCCTTGGTCAGAATGAACTCTCAGGTAAATCAACCAACTCCCTGAATGATTACACAGTTGGGACTTAGGTCTTTACAAATTCCTTAACGATGTAGGATAAAACATTATTCTATTATTTATTCTCACCTCTTAAACCTTGCAAAGATCTGCAGAAACATTTACTGTTATTGAAGACAATTTGTCCATGAAAAGGTCACAGAAAACTCAGTAAGAGAAAATTTAACTGTGACCTTGTGTATGTCAAGAACCATCACGGTCCAAATGCTACTCCAACATGTGAGCACTTGTATGCTCAGATAATGTATTTTGATTTGCTAGGAACAGAACTTGGAGGAGAGGGAGGAAAAGAGGAGACTGTGACATCAAACAAAATCCAATAGACCTCCTGAAATGCTAGTCTTTCAGTGTTATATGTTCTGAAAAAAACAAGCAAATCATGGGTGATTCTGTTTTGAGTCAGTTCACAAACTGAAAAAGACTGATGGCAGTTATACTAGCTTCTTCTTTGTCCTCAAGTAAAATATTACTTTCTTTTCTTTCAAATATAGTTTGCATTTCCAAGTTTTCTTTGTGTGCAAAGTTTAAATTTAACGTGTAACATGTAGAGTGGATATTAGGAAAAATTTGTTCACCAAAAGAGCTTTCAAGCACTGGAACAGGCTGCCCAGGAAAGTCACTGAGTCACCATCCCTGGAGGTATTTAAAAGATGTGTAGATGTGGCACTTAAGGACATGGTTTAGTAGTGGACTTGGCAGCATTTGGTTAATAGTTGGACTCGATGTTCTAAAAGGTCTTTTCCAGCCTATGATTCTGTGCTTGTTACAACACGCAAAGTTGTAATCCTCAGCCTAAAAAGCTATTACATAGTTGCTATGTCCATTTGCCTTCCCTGCCAAGCTACCAAAGGGAACCTCTACCTAAATCTGATGTACAGTACCTGGACTGTTCTAATATTTTCCCATACTATTTTGAACTTACATTCTGCACTTGTTATAGTTTGTCTAGAGCAAGTATTATGTACAAAATGGATTAATGCCATTTGACTGCCACTTTCCATCACACGTGCTGTACAAAGGTTTACAACTCAGGTTTACAGGTTCACAGAAACAGCACTTCTGTTTTAAATTCTATTCAGTGAAGCTGCTAGAAACCAAATAAAGCCATCCCATTACAAACATTATGAACAAAATCATATTTTTTAAAAAAAGAAAAATTGTAGAGTAGTTTAACCACATGTGGAATCAACCTCTAACCATAATCTTCCCTTACTCCTCCAACATTAGAGAAAATTATTTCCTCAAGCATTACAGCACTAGCATTAAAAAGAGAGCTGAACACAGAAACTCTTTCACTTTCATTCTTTTACTCACAGAACTTTTAAAAAGCAAAATTAAACTAGATTATAAAAAATGAAACTAATTTAGTATGGATATACATCTTTGTTAAACTAAACAGAAGCTAAAAGCAAAAGTAAGCAACAGACAGGGAAAGTGTTGAGCATCATGTTGCCATATGCACATGGACAGCTCAGTAGCACTGATTCTCAAGGTCTGGATCTAGTAAACATTTTTTTTAAATGTCATGTGGACCCTGTCATTTAGCTCATTAGAAGTAACTTTTAAGGAATTAAACCCAAGGAAACACATGCCCCGTCCTGCCCCCAGACCAGTCACTGCTGTAGGTAACTCAGCTGCAGAGGGTGGCCATGAAGCCAGTCTGGACATGGACAGGGCCCTTCTGAACAGTAGGAAGTCGGGAAATGAACACTAGTTTTTAAAGGGTGCCAACATCGTACTCATGCCGATTCTAAAACAGCATGAACCACTTTAACTGTGAAATTCACCCTCTGAATGTGGCTACCCTCTGAGAAGGGCAATTCAGGGAGCAACAGGACTGGAGGAAGCAGCACGAAATGGTTTTTCACGCAGAGGGAGGCTGGGCACTGGAGCAGGCCCCCAGGGAAGCGGTCAGAGCACCAGCACTGACAGAGCTCTGGCAGCCTTTGGACAGTGCTCCCAGGCACACGGGGTGACTCTCGGGGTGTCCTGTGCAGGGCCTGGAGCTGTCAAGATCCCGATGTGCCCCTTCCACTTGAGCGTGTCCTGGGATCCCCCGGAACGCGTGTGCTCTCACGGCAGCCGGTCCCTGCGGGCCCTCTCGGGCACCCGCACACGGCTCTGCCGCCCGCCGCTCCTCTGCGGGGCCGAGCCGGGGGACGGGGCCGCCCCAAAGCCTGCCCCAGCCCTGCGGCCGCCGCGGCCACCCCGTCCCGCCCCGTTCCCGCAGCACCGGGGGCCGACCCTGCCCGCTTCGCCCGCTTCACCCGCTCCCTTCCCTCCCGGGCAGGGAGGGACGGAGGCACCTGAGCCGTGCAGGAAGATGAGGGAGGCGGTGTGCCTGCCCGTGGGGGACACCACGCTCCGCTTCAGCGCGGCGGGCGCCGCCATGGCCAGCGCTCTCCTCCTCCTCCGGGCCAGCCCAGCTCGTTCCGGGCCTGCGATCGCCCTGTCTCCGCCCCCCGCGCCTCTTGTGGGGCGCCCGGGCTGTGCTGGCACCGAGCTCGGGCAGTTCTGTCCCTGGAGGGTGCGCTGGGCTGGCAGTGCTTGTGTACAGCGGTGTTTAGCGGTGCCCTGTGACCGGGGCCGGCCCGTCCCTTGGGTGTCACGCGTGAGCGAGAGAAAACCCCGCGGGCCTGTGCCCCGCTGGATTCTCTCCTTTTATTCGAATAAAATTGCGGGACTCCTCTGTCTCCTTTTTGGACATAAAGCTCTGCGTTGGTGGGATTTCCTGACGCACGTGTGTCAGCTGCGGCTCACCGGGAGCAGCTCTCCAGGGCGAGGCCTGGCTGCAGCAGAGCCCAGGGAAGCTCTGGTGGCTCCTTCGAGCTGCCGCAGAGAGCGAAGGAGCCGCAAGGAGCACCATGGAAAAGGTCCCGCAGACATCTGAGGTCTTGTCCGACCTTCATCCATGTCTAAGCACGCCTACACTGATGCTCTTGCTAGTATATACTGGACTGCCATAAGTGTATAAGGAGCAGGAGCTTACCTTTGCGCTTTTAGGTAACCTATACGCATTCAAGGTCATAATTTTAAATTTTTTTTTCCGCTAGCTCTGTGCAGATTAGCCACCTGCTTTAGCGCTTGGAGGCCTGCGACAGTGGGGCGAGCATGGCCAGCCATAAAGCGCGGTGCTCCCATTCCGCTGGCCAGGTGCAGCGCGACCCGGGGTGAGCGGCGAGCGCACGGATTAGCTTTGCAGTTCATCACAATGCGTTTTGGCAAGGCGCAGGGGCGCACCTGCTAGTTCTTAAAAATGTAATGAAACCCTAGCCTCTTGAGGTAGCGTGTTATTACCTTCAGAATGGCCTGTGGGTTAAGTAGATGAAACGTCAGTGTGTGTGTAGTATGAGGAGCATGCTGTGCTTGTATTTCTGTTCAAATTACTGTCCTGACTACTCTATTCCTGTTTATTTAGGCCATGAAATCTTAGGGCGCTGCTTAAATGTAGGCTAACGAACAGCGTGTTATTTTGCCCCTCTAGAATGCATGCAGCTGTATTTTTAATATATCTGAAAGCATTCTGCAGTGAGGCCCAGAAGTAAAGAGAAGGAAAAAAAATCTGATAGTTGGGGAAAGGAATAAATTGCATGGTGGGATGGGAGGGAAGGTGTATCTAAAATTGTCTACAGTGTCAGTTGTCCAGTTGTAGAATACAAAATCTCAGGAATGTACTGCCAAAATGAACAAGTCATTATTGATGATGTTTAGTAGCTAAGCCATACCTTTCTTTTCATTTGACTTCCAGTATGCAAAAATAATTGTGGTACTTGAGCCATTAAGGCTCATTTATTTTATTAGCTTAGAAGGAAAATTTAGATGTTATTATTGTAGGACAGAGTCACTCATTTAATTATGCTCATTTGCAATATTTTTACCTCTTTTACCATCTTTCATGAACAATGTCATTTTTTGATGGTTATTATATGTGAAGAGTTACTAAACAAGGTACACTGGTGATGTGTGCCTTTGGACCCACTCTTCTGCACAGTTATGGCAACAAACCATGATCAAGTTTCTTTTGAAACTTATAAATTGTCATTCCCTGCCTCTGAGTTATAAGTTTGGAGGTACAAGATTTCTTTGTGCCAACAAATAAAGCTTGATGCCAGGAACAAAACAAAGAATAAAATATCACACCATGCAGAAATAGTATTCAAGGTTTGGAGGATTTTGTGTGGGTTTGGTTTTTTGGGTTTGTTTTAAAGATAAACAGTCCATGAGATTTATCCTTTTTTTTTTTTTTTTTTTTTTTTTTCTTTTTTTCTTTCTGTCAGAAAACAAAGAAAAAGCTAACTTTATGTTTTCCTGAATAGAGCGAACTACAGGACTGACTTCAGGGGAAAGACTAATATTTTTTTAAAAAAAGGAAAAAACACACAGTTACATAGAAACTTGTGAGAGAGTAGAAACTGTGAACAAATGTAATCGGAAAAGCATGTTACATTTCGAATGACAACAAATACACTGTAATAACTTGTTACTTATACCTGAGGAAAATGTTTTCTTGGGTTACTTTTGAAGTGTATTGATTGTATTGAATATTAAAGATATTAAATGAAATTTAATGATTTATGAAATTTTATTTAAATTATTTTAAAACCCCCGAACCCTGCAGCAAAAAACCCTCCTTACTATGATGGATCTGAATCAATTTCTCAGAGTTGGCCAGTAGAGGATTCTATTCTATTGTTTCTGGGAGTTTTCTGTTGTTAGAAGAATAAGAGTCCCCTTCCCTGCCAGTTTTGCCTTCTACCTAAAGGAGAGGAAGGAGGGAACATGCCTGGAGTAGCAAGTAGAAAAGGATTATAACTCTTTTCCTGGGCCAAAGCTGTGAAGCCAATGAGGCAGAGAGATGAATCCAATAGAAATCATGGCTCCTAAGAACCAGCCTTATGAACTGAAAGGACTTTCCTGAATGAATTAATAGTATGTTAATAACTGTAGATTATAGGCAATATGGAGATACCTTGCAAATTTTGTTAAACTAACAAATGCTGAAATGCTAATGCTTATGGTGTTTTACAAGTCTTTCACTGCTGACATGTGACATTTCCAAAAGGAATTTATTGCATTTCACAACATTAATAAAATGTGATCCCACACCCTTTAAAAACATATTCTGTTGCAATATCTCCTCTTTTTATTTTTTCTGGTCTTAATGAAATAAATTGATTACATTATGACTTGAATGTGAAATAAATATGGAAATGTAAATATGTGGCCATATTTAAGTTTTCCGAAGAAAGTAAATGTTATGTGTGAGCTTTGTTTTGTTCCTTAGGATAGGCCCTTGCTCTGAGTGCTCATTGATTGGATTGTGTTCTCTCACACACTCACTCTGCTCAGAAAAAAAACCAAAAATACTTTAAATTACTTGAAACCATTTTGATACTTTTTCTCATTTAAAACGGCTTTGCATTTTAAAATTGGCTTTAACTGAAAACAGTAAGTTGCAGAGTAATTTTTATGTTCAGCATGTGTACATATGTAACATTAGAAACACTACTACAGCTGTATATGCAGACCCATATATATATATGCACTTGATATTGAAAAATAGTTTCCAAGTATTGTAGAGTTACTGCTGGGCTTTTTTAGTGGGTGAGTTAATCCACAGATGCTTTGATGGTGATTGTAAAGAATTATGTCTGATTTCTAATTGATTGTATTATTATATAATACTTATTATTATATTACTATGTAATTATTATATATCTAGATGATTTTGACAGAAGCGGGGATTTTGGTGTGGAAATAAAAATATCAAGTGTTTAAAACTTTTCACATCCTCCCCTTTATTTCTTCCTCAGTAGTGTGGAATTATCATCCTCACCATATCAGGAGATGGCATAATTGAGTGAAACTATCCTATATTGTTTTCTTCATTATCGAGCATTAAAATTAAATGCTGAATTTGACTCTTTTGTACATTTCTTCCCTCTCCTACCCTTCTTCCAGGGCTCAAAGGTCTGTCCCCTATTTTTTACACCTTCATGCCAGTTACTGTGGTCTGATATAAACAAGAAACTGTCCTCTAATTTGCAGGTGGTTTCAAGTATTGGACTCAGTGGCAGTGCTTTGACATATATTTTTATGGTTTTTATTTATGTTTTTATGTTTCTGCTTTCAGTATATATCTTAGCATAATTTATTCTGAAGAGTTCTTGTCAAGAGCTCTTTGTACAACTGGCACAGTAGAGATAGGAATTGCCACAGAAATTACTATTCAGACACACAAGATAGTGGTCCATTTTTCATGCAAAACTAGTCATACTCAAACCAAACCAAACAAAAAAATGTATTTCCATTCATACTTTTTAGTTGAACACTTGAGTCTTTAGCAAATTATCAACTTTCAAAATACGTAGATTTTGAAAAGTAGTTGTCTGTCCAGTCAGAAGTATGTTTTGGGGAATGCATTCTCCTGTTCCTTAGTAGAAATAAAGACCCCTGGCTGGACTACATCAATAATATTGTGCATCATAGGTAGAATTTAGTGTGGAGTTGGCTAAGGGATATCAGTCCACAAGAGAAAAGCAAGTATGAGTACTGTCTGGCCACATGGGATCTTGACCCGATGTTTCTAGATACCAGAACAAGGTAAACAAGTAATAAATAAACAGATCATGTTCTTCTTGGCCCAAGAGACAAATCTTGTGAGATAATTTTGCCAGCAGGAGCCAGCTATTTACTGCATGCCATCCAAATGGTTTAAAAACAAACAAGGGCTCTGTCCCAGGGACAACAGGAGGCAGTTCCCTTCTTCAGGAATCTGAGCCTGCACCTAGCCATCAAGCTGCCAAAACAAACTCAGGCTTGTCTATGTTTGCGGTGCCTGTGTGTTTCTTCTGCTTGCTCTTTGCAGCCATTTTGCTATTTCTGAGTCATTTGGATGCCTACTCAGTTGCTGCATCTGCAGGCACCCTCCAGATAAGCTCCTTGGCCCATCTTGTTTATCTCAGAGCCTGTTGGAGCCTGGAGGGATGTTCCTTGACCAGACCTCCACAAAGAATTTCACAGATATGCTCAAAATCATATTAACATGTTCTCAGCAAATAGTGAAGCTACTTTCTATTAATATGTGGGCTAGTGGTGTCTGCCTTTTATTCAATATGTTGGTGTGACTGGTTTTACATGGGTTTGAAAGTTGCTAGCAGAGCTGCTTTATGGATCAGACAGTATTTCAAACACTCTCTTCCTGGGTAGTGAACTCACCTGAGCATGGGAGATCTTCTGCAGCAGATTGAAGTGCTTTGGAAGGGTTTGGCTCCATGAGGAATGAAAGATCCTTTATCAGTTTAATCTGTTTATGTGGCAAGTTGGTTACACCTCATAATTTTGTTGTGTTTTGGTATTTCTCTCGAGGACCAGTGTTCTTGCATATATGTTACTGGAGACAAATCTGAGGTTCTTGTTGCCTTGAAAGGACATAGGCACTATAAATGGAGAAAGAAGCTGTGAAAACATGGACCTTAAAATCCAGACATGCATGAAAGTACTCCCAAGACTACTATTTTAAAACTCTTAAAATGTTGATTCAATTTTTTTAAATTCTCGAAATTAATAGGAATATTCTAGTGAGGTTTCTGCAGTGGAGTTCATAAATGAATGTGCCCAGAGCACCACTGTCCCATTCTGCTTTCATGTGTACGTGAATTGAGCTTTTTCAATATGCCACACTCTCTTAGCTATGCTAGAAAGCTCTCTCTTTTTCTCCATAGAAATGTAGTCTATCAAATTGAAGTATCTTGTGCCAATGTGGAGTGCTTTTGCCAGTATAAATTGGAAGTCTGAAAGAGAGCTTTGCTCATATAAATGTATTGGCAAGACTTAATACAGTCACAACAAAATCTACATATGCTTTCTTAATGTTAAAATCTGGTTTTGGTTACATTACTGTCAGTCTAGAGTAACTCTCTTGTTGATCCAAAGGTAAGTTGAACACAACAAAAGAGTTTTTTGGACTCACAGTCTTGTGATGCCACTGGAATATGGAAATGGCAGAAAGTGCTTTTTTAATATGCAAGCTGAAAATAATTGTGTTCACGTTGGTTTTCGGTTAATTTACCTTTTCTGAACCTGAGCGGGTAACATGTAGAAATTTGTATGAACACTGGAGACATGTAATACAGGACCCACTGACAGAACTGTTGCTTTCTTCCTGCTTTGATGCTAGTGGGACTTTGTATGGCTTCCACATTTTTGCTGTTATTTGTCAAGATTGGGGCGTAGGTGCAAGCAATTTTTGTGCCAATTTACATGATGCCATAAAGCAGAGTTTTCCTTTTTTTCAACACTTATTAGCTCAACTCCTCAGCTGTGCAACACCACACCCTGGGGTGAAATTTATACAGGATGATTCTGATAGGTTTACATTTGCCTAAATTTGTAGCATTTCATTTGGGAAAATTGATATTTTGTTCACGTTTCCAGTACAGTGTTGTGACTATTTGACAAGCTCAACTACCAAGACCTTTGAAAGACTGGAAATCAAAGGGTGTCCTAAAGATACAGTTCCGCTTTCAGACAGTGCATTAGTGGAACTCCTATTTCTTTAAATTGAATGCGCTACATATTACATTACTTTTGTGTCAGTGCACCAGGTCCTTCCAAAACAGTGTTGCAGCTTGTTTATACACCAATATGTATATAATACTAAGGTAGAATGAAAAGTGCCATATCGTGCTCCAGGTTTTTGAGGTAATGTTTATGGTGCCTTAGAGTAAAATACTCTGGTGAGTCTTTTTCATCATAGACCAGAGATGGCAGAAGGACATGCACTATACATCAATAAATTTTTACTACAGATGATTTTATGTTTGAATATGAAAGCATGGTGCATAATGACTATCATATATGTATTTTTAATATTTAATTAAATTTTGTGAAATTAAATATCCCAAAAGAGTAATTCTGTAACCTCTGTTAGCAAGTTCTGTATGTACAGGTTTTTTTGTGCTGAGGATGAAATCTGTGGCTGATCCTTACAGTTTTGTTTAGCTGGATTTCAAGGACCCAGGTATCTTTTTCTGAGTCTGTAGCATTCTCCCTTTTCTATAGCCAGTAGAGGCAGTGAGTCTTTTCTGTGTTCTGTAAAGAATCCTGGTTTCAGCTATGGCCGTGAGCTCAGCTATATCTGCCTGAAATCTGGGCATCTCAAGTTAGGTGAGATTAAACACATCCTGAATTTCAGCTTTGATTTTGTACCGTTGGATTCCATGTCATGGGTATAGCATTATTAGCAGGCCATGGAAAATTATGTCACTCAGAAATTTAATTTGGTCCCGTTTTGGATCTGTGAACGCTGTTGGTTGGAGAGTGGTGGCTGAATGGCCACAAAATAGTTAAGAGCCATTTCTGTCATATCTGAAATGTACCTCCATTTTTCAAATCTGCACCATCAAGCTAGCAATAACAAGGATTTGTTTTGTTTCCTGCAGCAGAGGAGCTATGGAATTGGAGTATGAAAAATATGAACAGGTCACTGTAGAAAGGTTATCCACGGGGTGTTGGATCTGCTCTAAGCACACCTATAGCTGTAGGGCAGATTTTCCATTATGTATCTGAATGAATTCTCACACATGAAATCTGTGAAATCAGCCACCTCTGGGTAACTCCATTCTGAGTCAATTAACACAGAGGGAATTATGTAGATAACTCCATTCTGAGTCAATTAATATAGACAGAATTATGTAGAAAATTAAATAATTGGGTTTTTCAGACAATGGGAAACATTGTAGGTTATGTTTGCATAACAGTATCAGTGTTTTCAGAAACAGAGACCTAGGCGTGCAGTGTATGAACAAATCTGGCTCAAAGTGTTCTGTGTTATATGGGTGCAGATTGCTAAATGTTGTCTTGAAATGTGGACTGTATTAGTACCTGTGAGTTACAATAAAATTTGATATATTCATAACATTCAAACCACATTGCTTTATAAGAACAGACTCAGAAATAATGAAATGTTCTCATTAAGAAGTTCCTTGTTTGGACTCCTGTGTTTTCCATTATGCAAAATTTAGCCAATATTTTCAAATTAATTATGTATTCTTTCAGATTCAAAGGGAATTACTCAGTTGAATAAATCCTGCTGTAAGTAGGTCTTGTCCAAATGAAAGCCAGTATTACGTGAGAACAATTACTTTTCATTGTCCTTTGCCTAAACCATGGGATGTTGGGAAGGTCTGAGTGTTTGAATATGCTAATTATTCTTCCCTTTGCTCTTTGGTAGATGCTGTTTTGCTATACAAATTGGCTCAGGGATCTGCATGTTTTTGTGATGTGCTAGTTGCCATCTGCTTTGGAGATATTCCCATGCATTTTTGTTGATGCAACAGCTATAGTGTTTTCAAATGTTGATACTATGAAAATGTAATGTGATTGGGCTTGGACAGGTGCCTTAAACGGACCACCCATCATATTTACTTTGCTGCCAGTTAGAGCAGGCAAACTCTTGGGTAAAACGTTAAAGTTCTTTGAACTTCCCAGACAGATAGTCAATAATTTGTGATTCCTATTCAAAGAGATTTTGATAGTCCTGAAAAAGTCCTGCTTGACTAAATCTACTATTAAGATCCAAATTTTCAAAGCTTGCTATTTAGTTTGATTTTATTTGATTCTTCAGTTTCATAACTATTTTAACAAAACTGTTCAACTCAGATGCCTTGGTGGTAGAGGGAAAAAAGACTTGTGGAAGAGTGAGATGTAACAGTATAAAATGATTAATTTTATTACTCTCATTCAAATGTAGAGCAGATAGCTCTGTTTATACAGTGACTAGATTTGGTGTAAAAGGTATATAAAAAATTCTGTGTGTATGTGTATATATATATATATATATACACACACACAAGAATGTTTAACGTGGGGACAGATGCTTAGATATGGTATTGACACTGAGGCGTAGACATTTTTACGTCACCAACATTGTTGAAAATCACTGGGTTTAAATCCAGTATGAACAGTTCTAGAAAAATAGCAAAGTCAGGGTTCAAGCCACTAATACAAACAACATACACAATAATATACACTCATGCATACCTTAACCTATTTAATGTCTTGGTTTTGCCTTAATGGTAAACAGAAGCAAAAACTTTGACTTGAAGTCTTAACTATCCAGGCATTAATGACTGGAGGTGATTGCTAGAAAATACCTGTAAAAATATAGGGTAGAATACAGATGGTTGAAGGACATTGAAATATAAGAGATCACAGTGAAACAGTCTGTTATCATTGCAGACTGGAAAAACTACCCAATATTGGATACAAAAAATGTATTTCACAAGAGGAATGTTTCTTGTGGTAACTGATATCACTGTTGCCAGGAATGGAATAATGGAATAGCAAATAGGGAACAAAAAAAAAAATAAAAAAAAGATGAGTGAAAACTAACATAGCAGACAGACAGGATCTTGTTCTCTGAAAGGTTAGATGCAATTAAAAGTAATTCACTGAAATTATGGCACTGGAAGATTGGCATAAATGAGAAGAGCATTTGTGCACGGTCACTCCTGCAAAAATATGAGACTTGGAGTTTAATTTTGAGGTGACCTTATAAAAAGAGCATGCTTCTTATGATGTAAATACTCAGTTATCATCCTTGAAAAAAGTGTGCTGTAGAAGAGATTTTGTCTATGAAGATTGTCATAAGGAGCAAGTGAATCTTTAAGGAGCCTCAGAACTGTAACAACATTTTGAACTTCATATTGGCTGGTGCTGTGCCAGACAGGAAGCGAAGATTTAGGTGTGGTTGTTTTTTTTCTGAAAAAAGAGATAGTGTTGACAATTATTAATAGGAAAAATTAAGCCTCAAGAGAGGATGGCCTAATGGCAGAGCTATTAGCTACATCCAAAAAGATGGTCTCACATCCTTGCTGAAATGTTCAAATTACATGAGAACACAGTGTGCTTTCCCAGATGGGTGAAAGAGAAACATAATCATCTCTGCCTTTAAAAATGATGACAGAAATAGCTCAGAAAATTATACTTCAATTATCTTGATCGATCTCATAATAAACTCTGCACACAATCTGTCTGTTTTTTCTAGGAAAAAGGTCGGGAAGAAAAAGTAAGGAAAAAGTAAGCCTTTTTTTTCTTTTTTTTTTTTTTTTTTTAAGAAGAGGACCAAGATGAACTTGGGGTGAAATTTTTTCACAAGTGTGTCTATTTATTAGAGATACTGTTGAAGCAGATGTGGCTGCTGTAACATTTTAAGCTAACCAAAAGTTCAGTACCGGATCAAGTAAGAGATTTTTGTCATGGTCTTCTATTATGATGAATAAAATTAGTATTTTGTGGTGAAGAGTTTCACTCAAAATGTTGCAGTAACATCTTGCACAAACAAATCCTGATTTACACATGCTCAAACATTGGTTTGAATTTGTAAGAATTTCAGTTTAGTTTTGGTTACTAATCATCATGTGGCTTTAATATTACATCTTTTGCTATTTAAATACAAAGAATGGAAAACTCCTGAGGTGCATAAGATGGTGCAAGCATTGATTTTGTGTAGGCAAGACTGGTGCAACTCAGATTCTGGTGTATTTTGTGCACATATTATGTACACATAACACAGCGACTATTAGTGCAAATTTTCCTTGTACTTCACTGAAAGAAACACTGTAGGTTTTGAACTCTTTGTAATCTTATCATAGGTGGTTGGTGGTAATTAGTTGATAAGTAAAGAAAGTGTCTAGGGACCTTGGGTTTGAAGACAATGCTCTTCTCATGAAACAGGTGAATTAAAAAATATTTCAGAAAAATAAATAAGGAATTTGAAGTATTGAAAGGACAAACCAGACAAAAAGCCGTAGAATGAGAATGAAATATCCTGTTATATCTCATTTAAATTGATATTATAGGCAGTAGCTTGAGAAGATAGGATTTCATAGCAATGGAACATGGAAAAAATACCTTTCTCCCATCATCACTTTTGCTTACTTTTGTTCCATGAGATCATGTGTGAACTTAACTCTACTGACTGAATACAGAAATTAAAGATTTAAATGTAATCTTTCTTTTTCAATAGAATAGTCTGTGAGACATTTCCACAGAAAAATACTGGAAACACTTGTCTCTCTGACCCTGATTCAATTAGCTCAGAATGCTGAAATTAGATTGTATTGTCCTCAAATGGGTAACTGAGAGATACAGAGTAGGGATCTTGAGTGCACACAATCATTGTGTGTTATTCTTTTTAATTGAAACAATAACTAAAGTCCTGTTGGATAGATTTTGGAGAGAAATTCTCTTCTCTCTGTCCTGGTCACTGCCAGTCCATATGGGAAATATTCAAAATACTGAGTGTGACTGTTTGGCAAAGGTTTTTTGCTGATTCTTGCATTGTATGAATCATTGTAATTCTGAACTTGAAATTTAGAAGGGCTCTGAAAATCTGGGCCACAATGAAATTGTACTTTTGAATCAGCTGCAGTGTTGAATGTTAGAACCTTTTTGATAAAAATGCAGGAGAGTTACTGTTTTAGACACCCTGATTTCTGAGTTTTGCCAGCACCTTTCAGCCTTTTAATACATGAAGATGGGCATGTAGATTTACTACAGCTTTCTAAGTTTTATTATGGGAAAAGTAAGAAAACTGTGTGATGCACAAATTATCTACTGTCTTCTCTTGTTAAAAGATGGGGGAGGAAAGGGGAAAGAAACATAATGGGCTATGAGTCAAAACTGTCAATTTTGATCTAATTTATGGGGCAAAAATACATAACTTTTTATGTGGTTTTGTTTCATAAAGGCATAGAAAACACCTATGGACATTTTAAATATTAAAGCAAAACTTTGGTTAATGAAGTTGCACCCTAATATTTTAGCAGAACAGAAAATCTGCAGTTTGCATGTCACCATGTACTGGAACATTTGATAACACTACAGAGAGATGTGTTTTACCAGGCTGGTTCTCATCCATGAAATCTTGACTGCAAATTATTTTCCTCTTTTGAAATTCCCAGCGATTATTTTTTCTCAATACTAGTGTTGTTATGCTTGTTTCCTAAGGGTATCCAGGTGTTTTCACTGGAATAATGCAATTTTGAGGGATTCCTTTTCGGCATGCCAAATTCGCGGAATTAATCACTGTGGGCGAAGGCGGCCCAGCACTGTCCAGCAGCAGTAATGAGATGCAGCTTCTCAGTGGATGTTTCCAAGCTGGCAGAGGGCAATGGGGAGTGACAGCCATCACCATCCTCTACTGGCTTGGCTGCTGGACATGGGGCCAAAGCTGGAGCACACTCGGGCCAAAACACAGCCCAAACCCCCACATCCACAGTGGGAGGTAATCAGCACTCTTCCAAGCACAGCACTAATGAAACCCTGTTGCTTCTTGCCCCGAGACACAGTTTGTTGAGAACAACATGAAAACATCTTCTGAAGACTGGGAAGAAAAACTTGGGCTGAGGATTGTCCTCTGTGTAAACAGAGGGCTGTCATCCAGAGTGTTTGGGCAGTATCTGAACGTGTGAGGGCTGTGCCTCAGGGCAAAAATTAGGAGAACTGAAAGAGCCTAGCGCTGATGGAAGAAAAAAAATCAAACATACTTCCCTGTTTTTAGTGATATCCAGGATTTAACTCTCCTTTCAAAGGCTGTGTCAAAATGTATGTACATAGGGCACAGGGCACACGTGCTTTTTCAGCTTGTCTTTAGAGAACCACACACTCACAAATGTAGATCAATGTGGTTCCAGTAAATTAAGAACCAGGCTCAGAGAAGGGGCTGTTTCAAAGCTGGGGACAGAACCACTCCTTTAAGGTTTTGGATTTGGGGTTCAGAGCTAACTTTAAATAGAGCAAATCAGTTTTGAGAGGTCAGACAGGTTTTTCAAACCAGGAAATATTATTGGCAATACTGATCTTATTTCTGAAAGGTTATCATCCTTCCTGCTATATCAGCGCCAACGTCTTCAACAGAAACAGCTCATTGTAAGAAATCAGGACTTGTTCCTGCAAACCTTGTAAGGGTGGATGTACTTAATTCCACTGTAGGTCCTGGCTTTGGCTTCATACACTTTTTGTATAAGAAAAATGAATGAAGTACCAATAACTGATAATAATGACCAGTTTCTTTTATTACATATACAGTCTACTCATGGATGTGCCCAAGTGTTTTAATTTTCTTGTTATATTTATCTCATTCTTGCTTTTCAGTGGTTTATGTTTTTATTTACAATACAAAAATACTTAGAACACTGTTGCAATTTTTTTATTGTTGTGTGCCACCATTTATTCCAGGTGTTTCATTATCTTTGTGAACTAGGTTCTTTCTGGATTTTATTTGTGTTTATGTTTAGAATGCTTCTGTCACATTTCATGGTTGTTGGGCTTCTTGGATGAGAGGATGTTTTACCATATACATCATTATCACTTCCTTCATTGTTTTGTATACATCTATTAGGTCATCCTAAATGTTTTTTGTCTTCACTGAAAATATACTTAACACACAACAGGTGTGGAGCCAGATGGGGAGACAAAGCGTGAAGGAAAAATACTGATTTATCCACTTCACTGCAGGGTCTGTCTCCATCAAACAGCACAAGCATGTATTGTTTTATATTATTATTATTATTATTAATAATAATAATAATATGGAAAATATTATAAATATGAAGCATATATTGATTGATTGATGGGGCAATCACCATCAGAGCCCACTCCCTCTATAAATCCTCTATGGAAATACATTGCTTTGAATGTCCATGTGACAGAAGACAGTCATGTAAAATAAGAAAGTCTTCCAGCTCCAAAAATTATACATCACTGGCTGTCTGCCATTCATAGCTCTTCACAGCATGTTATGTTACACAGATTTTTAATATTTTTTTAATCCTTAGGTTTGGTTTTTTTTCCTTTCACAGACACAAGGTGTAAACAAAACAAGGAGGGAGTTACCTAAGTGTTCCTGAGCTGCCTTGGGATTTCTCTGGAGTATGGGTTGTTAAATCATGTTGCAATGGCTTTATAGTGAGTGCCCTGCTATTTGGCATCAAGTTGGACTGTATTTTGTAAGTGATCAGAAAAGACTGAGTCTCAGTGATTCACTAATACCTGAAAGGTTTCAGTGATCTTTAGGATCACTGTTGCCAGGTGAATTTTGTAGGAGTTTCATGTCATCTCTTACAAGCACAGGATCCTGAGCCAGCCCCATAATCACAACTGGGAGAAAAGATGGAGAAGTTGCCATGCTTTGTGCCTTTTCTGTCTTGTTGTCTACCTGGTGCAGATGACTATAAAATGCCCATGAAGGAGTAAAGAATTGCATTTCAATTCCTGTAGGACTGGGCTCTGAATCAGGAACAGTAATATGATTCTTGTTTTTTCCCTTCCTCCTCTATATTATTATTAAACCATTTCCTTTGTCCCTGTCTCTCATTTTTGTGCATTTTTAGGAGACCACTATTATATTTTCCTTTTTCTTTAATGTGAGTATGTCTAAAGAGCTCATTGTTGTCAGTTGGAATATTTATGTAGTTTAGCATTCAGTAATTCCATTTGCTCCTTTAATTTGATCCTTTAACTTACTTCTGCTTATTTTTACATACAGTGCCTCCAAATTCTCTGCACCAGATTTGTTTATCTTTTTTAAAAGCTTTCAGCTTTCTGCTTGTAAAACTCTTTGCATTTCATTCCTTACCTAACCACAATGGCCTATGTTGCACTTTTCCCTGTTTAGGTTGAAGTGGGAAGAATTTCAACTGCACTCTTTCCAACAGTTGCTTAAACATTTCCCACTTTTCCTCTAGTAGCTTTCCCACCGTAGAACCCAAATCATAAGTACTTTCCACTCTTTTTGAAGTTAGCTACTTTATTTCTTTTATGCTTTTGGTAATATTTTGTGCCCACCCTTTTTATTTCTCAGCCATCATACATGTTTGGAATAAATGTTGTATTGAGTGTATGTGTGTGAATAAATATACACATGCATGCACACAGGCAACTATATTTAACCTTTTTTTTTTCTTTCTTTCCTCACCTCTCCTTCCAAATTTCTTATATACCACTTTTATGTTTTGGGGTGGGGTTTTTTTCCTTTTTAAACCACTGCACTATTTTTTTTTGTGCAGCAAGAGCTTTTGGTGGGATGGAGAGACATCTGATACAAGGCATTTGTCCAGTCCCTGGGGATATCTGACTAATTGGACAACTGAATTGGACTGGCTAATTGGACAACTCAACTTGGTGTGAGTTCTGGCACAGGCCACCACCCAGATGTTTTGGTGGTATGTAGGACAGTGAGAAAGGAGTGATGTTGAGCTAAGGAGGGAGAGACTGTAAACAGAAAACATTGGATTTGTTTTTCCTAAACAGATGAGTGCGGAACTGAAGCTGCCTTTTAAGAGCAGAAGTCAGAGAGCTACAGAAAGCTGCCTGGTGGATAGACTCTCTCAAAACCCATTCACTGAGTTAATTGTCACTGTCACACTGCTACTATCCCACAGCTTCATGTCCCAAATTTCTGGAAGTCAAAAAAGTCTCTGCAAGATAAACACATTTGATGCTTAGTATTAACAGGAACTCTAAAAAGCTTTAGCTGATCAACCCTTTCAAAATCCTTGGGCTTAATTGAGCTCTGCGTGGCTCCAGTTTTATGCTGGATTGGATCCAACAATTTCAATGACATAAAAGAGGTTGAATCAGGCACATGAAGTATTGTTTAATGAACTGATTATATAGAAAGGCCAACTGGAGCAGGGGCACGAGGTGACTCGAGTAAAGATTTTTCTGCTCTTGTGCTCATTCTTCAAGGCTGTGCTTCCACATCAAGGGCGTGTAGTGGACAGGATGTGCAGTTTGGTCAAAGCCAAAAGCTGTAGGCTGTGGGCTGTGGGCTAGCTCTTCAGCTGGTTTGAACTGGCACAGCTCCCACGAAACCAAGTTTTAATTCATGGAGCAATTCCAGTTTTATACTTGTTGGGGGAAATCTGGCCACTGGTTGTAGTTCTCAAACTCGTATAATATTTGTTTATTTTCTCCACCCAGATAGTGTCTCCAATACAGCTTTTTTTCCACATGACTGCTGTGCTGCACATTTCTCTTTGAAAATCAGCCTCCAACAATACTTCTCTGCAATGAGTTGTTCCTTGCTAATTTGCAAGCGTTGACCTGAAAACTGCTGGGTTGCAAGTCCAGCACTTCCAAACACCCTTTGAAAACCTGAGCAGAACTGCAGCAAGCAAATATATCTGTAATAGTAATGGGAAGGAAACACATTATAAAAAGGAGCATAGAAAGATACTAGGATCAAGTAAATGGAAGAACATGCCTTGGTATATGAACTTGATGGAAGGGGCAGAGGTAAGATTCAGAGGATGGATGGGCTCACCTGCTGTCATAAAACCAAATTATGATTGTTTATTTCAGGACCCTTTTCTTTTGTTTGTGGTGTATGTGTGTTAAAACAAACAAACAAATTATAGTTGTGAAATAGTGTATGTCTAAACATGCCTGTGCTACATTTTGTTTCTTATGCAACTTTCATTGCTGAGTATTAATTGAGTTGTCCTGCAACTGGATAAGAGCTAGATGTTTCTGAGCAAGAGATATTTTGAAAGAACTGCTTTGTAAAATGTACAGTAATAACTGCAGCATTCAGGGTTCTCTTGGAATATTATCAGATTATCAGCAGGTGTTTAAAAAGCCCAATGATTTGTTTCTTTATTTGGAGTTCTGGAGTTTATTTTTCTTTTTACTTTTTTTTTAAGGCAATGTGGCAGTAACACTTCTTTTATAAGAGAGATAACGTCAACAGAAGGCTAAACAGCACGTGTCTGTAGAACATCTGCTCTGAGAAACCACTTGAAAAATAACCACTCAGTAGCATGATAAGAAAACATCTGTGAAGCACTGGGAGGAGTATTGGCAATGGGAGGAGGCAAGGAAGGACAAGTGGGGTTGGACCTAGATCAGGGACAGACATTTACCAACTGGCAGCACCTCTGTTGCTTCTTGCATGACTTCATCTATATGTCATGTTCTGATTTTGTTAGAAGCAGGGAGGGATGTGGCAAGGGCCACAAAACTGAACAGGGTGCCCATAATTTTACCAGGTGTGAGGCTGATACCCCAGCTCCCTCCTCATCTGGTGGAGGTGCTGGGATGGGAGGGAGGGAGCTCAGCCCTGGCCAGGGCAGCACAGCACTTTGTGTAACCAGAACCAGGGGATGTGTGTGCATACAGCCCACTCCTTGTTTGCCTTTGGTGTGCTGTGCATGTTGGATTAATCACACACCATTTTATTAGAAAAACGCTGTTCATATTAATATTGCATATAAACAAGCCATCTGCCTTCACAAACCTACTTGAAGATTTTTTTTCCTTCACACTGGCAGTTAGGTTTCAAGGCATTATGGAATGCTTCTTTGAAGAATACTGGGAGGATGACACACAGCAGTGTCTTAACCATTTAGCAGACATTTGGCTTTAATTGATGCACAGATTGTGCTCCCTTTTAAAAGTGACATAGTTAGTGTTTGTTCAATTACACCAACGCAGCTCCTCTGCAACTTTTAACAAAGAACACATACTACTGAGACATTTCCCACAACATAGCATGGCCTCAAGAGCCCATTGGTTCACTATAGAATAAACAGTCAGGAATTCCTGGAAATTAAAAAACAAAAACCACATGGACGGTAGGAGAAAATTAAATTAGTGACCCTAGGTAGAAGCAAGTAAGATTTTCAAGCATCCACTCTGTTTCCAATCTTATTTATTCCTTTTCTGGTATTAATCAACCTCTTAGATTTCCCTTTGGATCTGGCTTTTTCCATTACAAATCTAAGGATACAGTGGAATGACAACTTCAATATACTGTAGGTTGTATATTATTTTTCTAAATAACACATGCAGAAGTTGATACAATTGTGTAAAGAGTGCAGGTAAAGAGCTGAGTATAGATAGATGGGAGAGTAAGTCTGTGTTTAAAGAGGAGGTTAGATGCTGTACCTAGAGAGATCAGATACTGGCAAACTGGTGGATCAGTGCATTATGAGATGCTCTGCCTACAGGAAGGAAAAAACAAACCCAGACCACCTTTTATTGATGGTTACAGGCCCTACTTCAAGACATAAATCATGAAATAGAAGAAAGGAGAAACTGGCATTTGAGCCAGGTTGTTTTGTCACCCTGAACAAACAAAATTTGCTTATACAAAAATGTGGAGCAAATATCTCACCTTATTCAAGGTGCTCTGGCACTAGCTGGTCAGGAATTCCCCCAGGAAAGCATTAAACATATTTTAATGAGTATAGTGTTTGAACATCTCCTTATTTCAGAGGACCTAACCATGGACCAGCTTGACAAGGCACAGGTCTGTGAACCACAATCTGAGGGCTGCATTGTAATCTGGTACAGCCAGGGCAGATACTTATAATTTATTAAAAATCAGTCCCCTTTCAGTTATCTCCAGCTGGGAGAGTAAATCATAAGACAGTAAAGCAAGATTCTCTGGCCTTTCTGTGGAAAACAAGTTGGATTGATGCTTTGCTGTTTTCATAGGTTCAAGTTCAGAATATTGTTCCCAAATTTTCTGTCTCTGACATGCACAACACACCAAGCACATGTTTTAAGAGTCGGTTTGCAACCTGATCTGCCCAGGCAGACCTTCTGTTCCTGGGAACTACTGATTTGTTTGGCCATGTAATGGGATGGAGACTGCCAGCAAGGAGAACAAGCCTTCACCTAAACTGAAGATGTAAACTCCTGTCAACTTCTAGGTAAAGAGATATTCCATCTTCAGGTGTTTTTCTTTTCTGCCTCCAGATGCTTCCACTTCCCTGATCTGCTGGTGATTGGGGAATGTGGTGTTTTGGAGATGGTGTTTTGGTGATGGTATTTTGGTGTTTTGGACGGTGTTTTGGAGAATTTATCTGTTCTGAAGGTACAATGTGTCTGGAATAAAATGTGCTTTTGCAGTTTTAAAGCGATGCCAGTTTAACTTAAGTTTCAAATTGACAAAATTGACCCCTTACAAAGCTCTTTTTAAACTCTTATATTGCTTCATACCTTTCAGTCTCTTGTGCAAGTTAAATAAGATTTAGGAGTGTCCAAACAATCATCCGTGCCAGTTTAAATAAGTTTTTAAAAAGCATATAAAGCTCAGCTGAGTAAGGTTTTGTTTAGAGTTAGGAACAGAAATAATAAAATATAATAAGGATTGCATGACCTTATCCCTACTTTCATAATTTCTGTGCTTCTTTCCATTCATTCTTCTAAAATGTTGTACAGGAGTGTGTATGGCTCCTGACACATTAGGAAACAGATTTTCATTCAGCTTCTTGTATGACCAGAATGTGTATATATTTTTGGTACTGAAAGGTTGAAAAGAAAATTTGACCTTAACTGTTAGAAGAGAGTTATTTGAAACTATCCCAAAGTTTACTAAACTTTTTGAAATCTAAATAGCACTACTTGGTCAAGTTTGATTTTCTCCAGACTTATTGCCTTGTCCTGTATTGATGACAAAAATTGTCTTCATCACCTGCATCATTCCCTTCACAGGGATACAGAGGGAAGAAAGAAAGTCTCTAATGCTAATAAACATGCAAGCCATTTATTTCAATAGTTAGTAATGGCTGTATAACGATTTACAAAAATTGCACATCCTCTGTTTAACTAAGGTTTTGCCTGTGATCATCATAATCAGTTCTGCCTGTTTGAAGAAACGCATGCTTGCACAGCTTGAAACATTTAAAACCTTTCAAGTCAGGCTTTGGCACCTCTGATGGTATGTACTGTGCTTATGACAGTTAATCATGTGAACTGAACTTTTTTTCTCTTCCCTTTAAACTTGGTAGATTTAAGATTATCTTTTTTTTCCTCCATATTATTTCTTCAAAGTTAAGTTTCCAGCACATGAAACTCCTTGACCTGGAAAATAAACACAGCACTGCATATAGCACTGTGGGATAGCAAAAGAAATCTGGCCTAACTAACAAAAGAGACCCATCAAACAATGAGGGGCTGATTTTCCATGGTGTTTTTAGCAACAGTTTTAGAGTACCTAAACACAGGGATGTGTCTGCAATTGTCTTCAATGTCCAGTATGCTCCACAAAGGAGTTTTAAAAATGTGTTCCTTGAATCTTGAGCAACCTACCTTTAATATCCTCAAAGTAATAAAGGTTGACATATATTACAGACTTCAGTGGAAACAGCTGATGTTTATGCCCACTGAGAAAATGAGGCCCTGCAGAACAGGATCTGCTGGTGAACCATGACTGGGCTCCTCTCACAATCGTGAAGGTGTCTAATGTTTTACCTGTGGAGTCTTCCAGTGCTGCACTACCTTCTCTGTGATTTTTATTTTCCCAATATTCAGGTACAATTTCTTTCTCTATAATCTGTGTTGCCTCTTTTTCCTTTGGCTATGTGGCTTGAGAAGAGTCTGTCGCTGTATCTTCTATGATCAGCCTTTCACAAGGAGTGGTAGACAGGAGTTACATTCCAATTTTAGACTCTTTTTCTCCTCACCCTCCTTGCTTCTTCCCTTATTTCTGTGCTCCAGGCTGTGGTGTCTCTCCATAGCATTCACTCTGGTTTGTTGATGTCTTTCTTGAATGGAGTAAGGGAAAATAGAAGTACTCCAAATGCACCCTCAAGAAAGCCAGGTGCATAATCACCAAAACTGTATTTATTTTGGGTTATGACACTTACAAAATCCTTCCATGTTTCATAGAATGGGATATTCAGATGATGTTCTCAAGCCACTCTAGATATCCCCACTGGATGTAGGGGAGCTTAGCAGGGATGCACATTTTAGTATGATGGATAAATATTGTGTCCTGTGTTTGAGCAAGTTGGAGATGGTCCAGGGAAGCAGGGATCCTGAAGTAACTGCCTTGTAGCCAATGTTACATCCAGATATGAACTGGGAAGTGACCTCAAGGAGGAAGTTTGCATGGCTCTGAATAATATGATCCAGGTCAGTTCTGCTCAATTACATAAAATAACCATTTCGGCAACGGAGTAGCCATTAGTCATATTAAGATATTAGAAGATTAGAAAGAAGATTAGAAAGATTAGAAGGATCATGATGCTTTCACATTAAAGAAGGCTGAAGAGTACAACAGTAGCTGAAGGACCCTTGTAATTTTGCAAGTACTTGAATAAAATTTGCATATGACTTCTCATGGCAGTTGCAAGGCATAGATTATGGAATAATTGTAATTGTTTGGAACATGTAAGTTATAAGAGATAATAACATGCAACTTGTAAGAGATAATCAGGACTTTAGGCTCAAGATTAGTTTCTTAAAAGACTGAAGGGCAATATTCTCTCCTTAGACTGTGTCAGAGTGTACACTACCATTCTGATTCACAGTCTAAATGCCCAGAGAATGTTTGCATCATCAATATACCTTATCTTTTCAGACACAAAAAATTAATATAATGGAATACAGAAGTCACTGCTTTTCCCCTAAAAAAAGGCAGTTGCCTCAAAAAAAGGACTATCCCCCTATCTAGACATCAGACTCCAGTATGAAGCTCAAGTAGGAGAGGATAGTATAGATTGCCCCTATTTAGCTGTAGACATTCAGTGATTTCTTAAAATCAAATTCTTGTAATGCTTCTCTTATCTTTGCTGCATCGTTCTCTTCATGCTGTTATGCCAACTTGTCTTAAATTTTTCTCTCTCCTTTGAACAGTGCCTTGTATGGGGGCTGGCTTTGAGGGGCACTCCCAGTTGCCACATCAATGCAAATTCTATTGTGAACATAGACAAGTGTTGTTAATACATGATTACATTATATATTTGTGAAGTGTTTCAGTGTTTCAGCAGAGAAGCAAGTTAGAAATGCTGAGTACTAAAGCATAGGCATTGAGGCACTCGAGAAAATGATTGCTTCTAACACCATTAGATTTGTTTTTCTGTGCTGTTTGTACTGGGTGTTCCTGATGCCAAAAAACATTCAATTCAAATTTCAAAACAGCATCAAAGGGTAACACTTAGTATTGGATACCTGCTTATTAATAGCTATTCTTTGTCTCCTCCAGACACTATATCTATAATTGAGAGATGGAATATAGGTTTTATGAATTTTAGTGAGATTCTTGAAGTAAAAGCAACTCAAGTTGCTTTTAAAAGAGGGCCATACTGCAGCAGAATGTTGATATGACCAAAATAATGACAGCACATGAACTGCAATCAGGTTTGGTTTAGCCCTTTCCGATGGTGAGCTGTTTTTCTAGGTGATCAGAACAATGTTTTGGGAACCAAGATTGAGTGTTTGCAGAAGTCCTTATGAGTAACTCTCCAGCAGAGTTATCATAAAGCAGGCTTTTCATTAGGTGAAGTTTTCTCTGGAAAGCATTCTCTTTTGGAAAATAATGGGGAACAGGAAGATCCTACAATTGCTTTGCAATGAGATGTCATCCTGGACAAAAATTTGGAAGAGAAGCCTGAGTGTGCTTTCAGAAGGTCCTTACAGAACAGAGGCTTTTTTCCCAGTCTGAACACTCACACAATGACTAAGTACTGTGGCATATCAAGGACATTTGTGATTTCCTAAAGGTAAATTAACATGATTTAGGGGAATTTATAAGGAACTGGATAAATGAAGATAATTTTCATCTTGTCCCATACCAACCTTGTAATTTTACCTCATTTAGCTTTCCATTTTGTTAAATATCTCACACAATGTTTCCGATATAAATCTTTTTAGAAGATTTATTGTTTCTTGAGAGGAGCTGGAGAACAGCAGTGTGTCCTTTATCATACCTTTACAGTGTTGCCTGAAACCCAGCTTTGTTTATTGCATTATTCCACATCATCACATATACTTGGACAAAAATAGGCTACTTTCATTCAGGAAAGATTAATGATAAACATAACTTGCCGATTTTATAATCTCTGGGTCCTAAAAGGATGTATTTCAGGGGCTGAATTTCCCTCTTTAATTTTGCTTACAGCTTAAGTTGTTGACATGAATTAAGTAACTTTGAGAAGGTTTGCCTGAAAATTTACTAAAGAGGCTGAACTCATATGTAGTCAGCATTTCTTCATCACACAGACATGCACTATTCATAATGTAAGTGACATTTGACTCACACTTAGCAACCTAATTATTTTCTTGTAAGGACGTGTGTTAAGCCAGACCCAGGGTCTGAAGATGTTTGCTACCTATGTACATCAAAACAAAAAAAGTTCTTTTTTTAATGTGATCCTCATTAGCCTACATTTTCAAGGGACTTTCATTTACTATGCTTTACAAACCTGTGAACTCAAGGGAATTCTTTTTTTTAATGCTTTCCTCTAAGTAAATAATGGGCTGCCCCTGTGCTAGCTATCAATAGCTGTGGGAGCTGAGCTGAGCTGGTTTTGTCTGATGGACAAAATCCCACTTATTCCAGGAGGCTAAGATGTGCCCTGGGGTGGAGCACCTAATTCTGCGTTATTTATTTCTCCCTGTCTCCCAAGAAATTACAGTTGGAGTCTTGGTTAGTATCCATGATTTTTTAGATAATCAGTTTGAGATTCCAATAATATCAAACTCACCCCAGCCCAGGATATATTGTCCAAGTGTAAAGGTCCATAAATCACCTCTTCCTTTTAAACAACTTTTTACTAGTAGCTAGAGCTGAGTAATTGGCCAGGCTGTTTAGCTTTCAGTCTTCTCCAAGGAATCTTGTTGGTGGTGGGATTTTTCCTATTGAGTGATGCACAATCCTTCTGTGTGCAAAAATCTATAACAGTGGATTACACCTGAAAAATATTTCAGCTGGGAAATATCCTTAAATCTTCTGCTTTTGCCTAAATGTGGTTTTAATCCTCAGTTTGGATACCCAGCAATTATAGTTGGCCATTGTCAGGATTTTCTTGGTTAATGCAGCTTGAGAAATAAAGCAAACACTAAGGCACATCTGAAAGGGGAAAGTCTCAGACCAAGCAAGGTTATGGATATTTTTTGTACGTGTTATTGGTAAACACAATGGAATGGAATGGTATTTGTGTATGAACTGGATTCCTCCTTTTCAAGGTCTGGCACATCTCACTTCCACAGTTCACATGCAGTTTAGATTTAGTGATAACTGGTAATGTGTGCAGCAAATGGTTACTCTGTGAGTACTAAATGGATATCAATCTGAGTGATCACTCTGGAAGGTGATCTGAGACTGAATCATTGAGGATGAAAGATTCTGGTCTGTTACCTGTATGTAAATGACATCATCTTAAAGCTGATGTCACAAAATACCAAAATACCCCTTCTCCCCATGACTCCTCAGTCCTTAGCAAACATCTGGGCTCGTTGGCAGAATCCAAGTTTGCCATTGGCACTTGCCCATCACAGTTAACCCAGGGGCTCCTCAGGAGCAGGGACTCACTGCAGTTGTGTCACCTGCAGATGTGATGGCTTTGCCATATTTTGGGACATCAGCTTTTCCATTGTCTACTTCTCCTGACAGGGATTTATCATTCAAGATTTGCAGTTCCCGTCATGAATCTCGTGTCTTTTCCTTGTTCCGTACTTTGATTCTCGGAAGGCTGTCCTTCTGAGAAGGGTTTCTGAGGGAGGCTTTTGGATGGCTGAGGCTTGACTCAGTCCCCACTGGTTACTCAGATTGCTCAACAGCAGTAGAGGCACTTTGCTGCATCTTCTCTGCTCTGGTACACCAGGAGAGAAAAGACCTCATATTGTTCCACAGCTTTCAGGCAAGAGGATAAGGTAATACTGTTAAAAGTATTGCAGATAATGATTATGTATCAATTTTATTTTTTTTCCTAAGATCAAATCTTAGAAATTGGAGATAGGTCCTGGAGTACAGAACCGTGTTGCCTGTTGTTTCTGCAAAGTCCTTTGTCACCTTTACTTGCTAATGTGTATGTTGTATGTGATGTGTTGGCCTGTGTCAGAAGTCTGGATTCTCATGCAGAAATGTTTGCAATTTATCCCTTTCTTTTCAGGCTGTGTCTTCCCTAGGGTTTGGGTAAAGACTTCACATTTCTTGTGAGCATTAATGAATGCCAGGGCACATACACAACAGAAGAAAAATCTAGTGTTAAATAAGGGACTAAGATGAAATTACAAAGCACCACCTTGCAATTTTACAGAGGACATCTGGGGAAGAGAGGTTTGATTGAGACATTTCTATGAAGAAAACCCATATTTACTCAAGAGTTGTTACTGTGGGTGTGGAAATGAAAAGTGTCCCTTCACCCTTGATTCAACTTTTCATTTCTTGCTTTATAGTTTGGTTATAACTTCACTGTACATTGCTTGGTGCCTTATTTCATGCTGTAAGAGGCTTCTGCTGCATAAATAACACTGGAACAAGGAGAAGAAGACAGTCCTTAATTGGGAAGTGCTAATTGTCTGATTGCTCTGTGATAGCATTTGATTGTCTTGTCTTTTCCTTTTTGAATAGGTGTATTTTATCCTTTTGTTTTTTGGGTTTTCTGATTTGTTTTGTTTTGTTTTGTTTTCAACAGTGATATTTCCTAATTTTTGCTGGCTTGGCTTTGACCAAAGACCAATATATGTATTTTCATATGTAGAAATCTGAATGTAGAGGTTTAGAGCCCTACAGGAGTTCTCTCAGGAATTCTGAGATCCTGAAAGAAAAGGCAGTTCTGCAGTGAGGTGTTATCACATGATTTTTTTTCTCACCTCCCCATAGTGTCATCTAACATCAGAAATATATTATTTGTTCCTATCAACAAAATGCTGTACTGGAAAGACTAATAGCAGAAAAATTAAGAACCAAAGAAGTTGTAAGCGAACTGCATTCCCTACCAACTCTGACAGCACTCTCTGAATTTTCTCATCTGTTTGAAAAGGTATCAAAATCTGCAGATGAAAATTAAAAGCAGTTTTGGCTGAGCAGCATTCATGTATCCTAGAAGTTCTGCAATTTTCTTGGAAAATTAAGGAGATTTAAAGCTAAGATTCAACCACCTAACTTTTGACCCATGACTAATGCCTAGAGAGAAGCCTAGTCACTCTGAGCTTCATTTCCAAGCAGTCAGAAGAGATGCAGCATGGATTTGGCTGCAGGGAGGAGAGTGCAGTTTCCTCTCAGATATGCTTCAGTGTTTCGTAAAGGGCCAGCTGGGAAATTTGGAACTGACCCCGTCAGCGCTACCGAAACAGGAGTTTAGCCAGAGTGAACACGGCATCTTCAGGCCCTTTTGGTTATAATCTTCTGCTTCATAACACTGCTTCTTCTGAAAAACAGCCTGCAATGTTGTCTGAAACACAGAACTGAATCCCAGCAGTGGTCTCCATCACACTGATTCCCTTGTGCCTCTTCTTGAAGTACCCCTAACCTCATCTCCATTGCTCATGGGCTCTGGATTGCCTGTATCATGAGTATATGTCTGGAATACAATTCCTTCTAAAAGTACTTTGTGCAAAAGCTACTTGGAGGTCTCTCTTCCAAGGACCAAATTCAGAGGATTTCCAAACTGTGACCACAGATTGTGTCAGTTTTCTGTAAGAAATACAGTACTTCATTATTGCCACAGGGGGTACTGTTGGCTTAATTTTGTACTTGAGTCACTGCTGCTGAAATTATTAAGTTAATGATTTATGCTCCTATGATACAACAATCTCTAGTGTTTAAATTGGTTACTATGTTTTGTTTACTGTTTATAACTACCACAGTTGTTTTAAATGCCACTAAAACTACTTGCCAGCTTGTATGGTTTATTTTTCCCTGCAGATTTTTACAAACCACTTATTGATATAGTGGGAAAAAAAACAAAACTATAGTGATTTATGCTTTAAAAAAAATCCCAAGAGCTATGAATTAACCACTGTTCTGCTACATAGAAAAAAATAACACTCTAGCAACACTGAACAATGGATGTCAAAACCTACTTATTCTAGCACTTGCTTCTGGTTTTATCATAGTGGAAAATTTGAGTGCTTTTTTCTTTCTTTTTCTTAGAGTACTATGACTGCATCAGTTTTGGACTATGAGCTCACTAGTTTTTCCCCAGGGTTACTTCTCATCATACCATGTTAAGTACTTGATTCACTTAAGCAGAATAATGTTTGCAAAGGTGGAAAAAATGTCCCAGAATTCACTGCCTGACAGAAGGTTAGCTCATTTAGCTCCTGGTGCACACAGAAAATTCGAGAGGCTGATTTACAACTTCAAGGAAATCATCTGATAATGAAGTTCTGGTAGATTCTGTGCCTCTGTTGCTCTAAAGAAAAGAAGCACTTTCTGTTTTTCACTGGCAGAAGCACAGAGCAGTGGGGTCACAGCTGAACTGTGCAGGGCAGGACAAGGAGGTTCCACAAATGCACTACAGCACTTGTGTGACAGTGGGCACTTCCCTTCACCCTGCTGGGTGAAATTGTGACCACAGCAAAGCAGAAAAAAAGACATCTGATATCACACCTTAGATCTCCTTTTTGGCAGCTCCAGTGCCCATTTTGGATTTGTCTCCTTCCTATGTGCCTCCTGAGGCACTGCTTCCACATGCTTAGCCAGCTATGTCCTGGTGGGTTTGTAATAAAACCAGAAGTACAAGATAAATGGGTTTATGGCAATATGTAACCACACAGGATAACCCTTACAGATAGCTGGAATCACATATTCCACCCACCTGCTCCATCTCCACAGACACACAGGCTGTGGATCAGCATCTGAACTGCTTTTCATTCAGCAAAGAGGGCATGCTGCTGTGCCACCCCTCAGCCTTCAGTGCTTCAGCCACTGGGCTAGTTCCTAGCAGCTTCAGGCTGTCCAGACAGACAAAAATGACAGGAGTTGGTTAGGTGACTCTGTCAGAGACATCCCAGCAGCACTACCAGATCCCCGTTACACCCCAACACTTGGGCTGGGATTTTCCCACTGTTGGGATCTTGGATCTAATACTTACCCTTAGACTGGCCTAAAATGCTCAAACACAAGACAGGGTAATGAGCCTAAGAGTTTCAAGTAGAAGAGAGATGCTGGCAAATGAAGAAAATCAGGCACAAGTACTTTTAAGACAAAAAAGAACAGGATGCCACTTCTATACTACAATACAATGTAAACCCAAGTCCTTTCAGCTAATAAAGGCAAAACAGGGCTCAAATATTTCTGTTGCAGTTTGCCAGCAGAGGAGCAGCACGAGAGGATTGGTGCATTTGGGGTCCATCTGACTCACTACACGCAGCAGTACACCCACCTGGTGATCTGCACACACATTTGCCTGGGGCTGCTGTACATCTGGCAGCCAGAGTGCTACCTTTTCTCTGGGCTCACTTATCCAGACAAATGGGAAAAATTATCTTTTACTACCCAGAGAACATTTCCAGGCAGAAGGAGAAGGATATATTCTGGGAAACCCAAAACATTTAGTAGCCCCAGCTAGTGACACAACCTGTTAAGTGTGGCTTTTCACAAATTCATGTGATAGTTTCATTAACTGACAGCAAGCAAGCAAGTGTGAAGTCCTGAAATCCACAATAGAAAAGCCTCAAGCCCCACCATAAATGAATGTAGGCTTAAGTTAAGTTTTAGGTATGTTTTCACATGCCTATCATGATCTTTCTGTGGATCCAATCCATCCTTCTCAACAAACACTGCAGAGAGAACAAAGGCATTTCATGTGGTGTGGGAGAATTTCTCTATATAAAGAAAATTTTAGGTGTGTGAGAGATAAGCATTGATACACAGAGGAGATGTTGGGGGGAACAGGAAGGGTGAACTGTCCAAAACACAGCTTTGGGGAACTGCACCCCATCCTGCAAACCCTTCCCAGTATGGACTGGGAGAACACACTTTTACCTGCAGTGTGCTTCAGCAGTGAATGGTGGGTGTCCAGCTGCCTGGGCTGTGGGACACACTGTCCACTCATCCTACACACATACACCACTGTGGGAACAGAATTCCATGGGTGCTGCTGGCCAGACTCTTGTTAGGGAATGCATCTGCACAGAGAGGCAAAGGAAAATGCATGTAATCCTCTTTCTTCAGTAGGTAACTTCGCAACCTCACTGAGCATCTAGTCAGAGATGAGCTGCACTTTTAATTTGCTTTCAAAGATATTCCTTGTGATTTTTTCCAGAACTGAAATGCTGTATATGTGATATTTCCTTTAATAAAGCATTCAGGAGTTGTTTTTCAAGGAGGTGTGTAAATATGGCAGTCCACCATGCAAGGGAGGTCATGTGTAGAAGATCTGAGAACCTGCTGGCAGAATTACCCTGCGACTTTATTTTATAGGACTTGAAGGGGGTTTTTTTTCCCCTCACAGTTTATAAAATAACACTAATCTGTGTGTTAATGTGTGGCCTGTGAAAGGTGTGTGAAAGGTCTGCTTAGCCTTTTGCAAGGAAAAGACTCATCTCCTCTGATTTAGATGACTCAAAAGGTTCTGTAGGTGAAAATTAACTCATCTAGGAAAGTATCCACGGCAAGAAAAACATGAGAAAAAAATCCTTTCTGGCATCAGGGAAACTTTTTCATTAATACATTGGGGTACTGTGGCTATGGGAAAGGAAAGGAAGGTGATAAATCCAAACTATCAGCTATCTGGAAATACCTCTCCCACACACACCACCTCTGGAAGGCTTTTAGGGGACTAAGTGATAGATCTGAAATAAGAAAGAGACTCTTACAGACCAAGTAAGAAAGGAGACTCATTTTAATTCTTTTCCCTCGAGGGTCTAGGGTGAAATATTGATATATTAATAAGTGATTATTTCTCTCTGTGATGTAAAAGCTTGAGGTAGGAACCTTGTGTTTCAGGAGTAAAAAAGGATATTAAGCGCAACAGAGTTCCACCTCCATTACTCTACCAGGAAGATGGTACTTCCTAAAGCACTGAGAGCATCTAAACAGCAGGGGAAAAAGAAGCTGTGAGCTCCTCAGGTGAAATTGTGCTCCTAAAACAAATGGGAAAAGTCAGTTTTCAGAATTTAATTGCAATTTTTCAATCTTTCGTGACTTTCAATGCATCACTGCTGATTAGCCAGAAGAGAACTGTATAAAAGAGCCTCCAGTGAGGTATGAGGTGTTTGCCTGTTTTTACCAAGCAATAAAACTGTGTAGTAAGAAGGCGAGAAAAAATTGCACATTTTTTTAATAATTCAAAACTTCTTCTTAAAAAAAATTCTGGATGTAAAAATCTGCCCTACTAGGTAAATGAATGTATAATTATGCTTTTTAATGTATAACTTTGCCTTTTAAATGTTTAACAATGTTCTTTGCAGTTTTTGCTGTATCAGGATATATGAATATTTAGTTTGAAAATATGATTTTAACACCTTTTATTCTAATAAAGTCCTAACATTCTGGTATAACAACTGATCTGTTCTCTGTGGTGAGCAGTGACAGGACCCGAGAGAATGGCCTGGGGCTCAGTCAGGGGAGGTTTAGGTTGGATATCAGGTTGTGTTTGTCACCCAGAGGTGCTTGGGCACTGGAACAGACTCCCCAGGGCAGTGGGCACAGCACCAGACAGCCTGAGAGAGTTGAAGAAGCTGAAGTTGAAAATGCCCTCAGGCTCATGGTGTGATCTTTGGGGCTGTCCTGTGCAGGGCTGGGAGTTAATGTGGTAATCCTTGAGAGTGCCTTCCAACTCAGTTCTGTGAGTCCATGCTTCTATACATCCTATGTTGATGAAATATGTACAAAAAATTGAGAATTCTATTAGAATTCTTAGAGAATTCTATTGACTTGTAAGCATCTTCCTTTCTATTGGGAGGAAAAATCCCAGTCAGAATGTAATTTGTTGAGCACTTCGTGTTTTCACTAAAGTTGGTGGGAGTTTAACTTCTGTCTGGAATTAGATTGTTTTAAACAACATCTGTTCAGCCCTTGTGGTTTTATTCTGGAGTTGTGATTATTCAAACTGAGAGAGAGCAAAGGAAAATACTTTCTTTTCATTTTTATTTACTGCATTAAAATGCCTTTGTCACTTACCAAGTGAGAGGTTTATCCTCCCCCACTCTGTCTCCACTCCCTTTCTGACCTCCCAGTCAGAGGCTCCTGTTATTTTTTTCCTTACCACCCTCAGTCACTGTGTTATCTCTAAAACCAGTTTTGAAGTAAAGCCCTGACAGCCCACAAGCTCCTTCAGATGTGTGGCACACTGACTCTTTGAGCATATGATTTGCTGTCTCTCCCTATACTGAACTCTTCACTCTGATGCTTTCTGTTTCCTGCCCAGAAACCAGTTTTAAAGCTTACAATACTTGTTCAGTCCTCTCTCTCTCTGTGTTTTTTAAAGGTTTTCTGAGAACTTCATTACACCAGCTGTCATGCAGGGTTGTGCAAGAGGGAGGGGACGACAGAAGGTCATCCTCCCTCCTTGCTTGGCTTTTCTGCTGTGCCTTAAGGAAACCTCTGTGCTGGGGGTAGCAAATGCTCTTTTACTGGGGCTTAAATCAGGAGGATAAAGTGGTTATTCCAGTGGACCTCAAGCTGTGCCCCAATATATATGCAGGGAAACAAATCATCACCCATCAGAGAGCAGAATGGATTGATGAGGTGGCTGGGACCTTGTCCCCTTCCTCTTGCATCTTTTCCTAGTGAGTGGGCAGGAAGAGAACTGAGAAAAGCAGGAGATGGAAGGCAGAAGTCCCTTCAGTCACATCCCAGACAAGGATGACAAAAATTTCATGCTGAAGCACAGAAAGTGGAGTTCATTTTAACCTCCCTAATGAGAAATGAGAAGTAAACAGTGCTTCAAGAACAGCATGACAACTATCAGTAAACAGTTAAAACTTGCATAGAGGAAACCTGGTTGCATCAAGTTACCAAATGTTTTCTATAATACTATATTCCTCTCCTGTGGACGATTAGGAACACTGTTCTGCATTGGAGGACTAGTGTTGACAGCACAGAGCAATGGACATTTCAATGAAAAAGTTGCTGTTTTCTTCCTCCTGAGATCCAATAAAGATTTTATACATTGGAGTTTGCCTTATTTCACTTCCATTATGATGTTGAGCACAGAATGGTGTTATTTATTTATGATACACTGTCTGTTTGCAGGAATACATAACTATAAACAGGTACTTTCATTTTCTATGGGAGCTGTGTCAATCTTCCAATGATCTCTTATACTGATTTTAAATGATCTACCAAGCAACTTTTAAAGAGGGGTTCAAGTTATAGTTACATGACTTTGCACCAATTTTTAAGCCCATGTTTGATAATCTACCATACAAAAGCAAATCAATCCTCATTTGCCAAAGGAGTACTAATAGTGCCTTCCTAAACTGAAAAATCACTAAGTCAAACGTTTCTGGTTAGTCCCCTACTAAAATCTCTATTCATGAAAATAATTTTAACTACAGACCATCTGCCCTTCTCTTGGTCTTCCTTATTCTGCACATCTTCAGAGCCTGACTACTGTCCTTGGTGGCCATCATGTGTGTGATCTCACTCTCAGGCCTGGATAACCAAGCTCCCACAATTGATCTGGTTGCTACCTCCTGAGCTCAATATCTGTCATCGTCATCCTGGGCAGGAAAATGCAGTTTTTAGTAGTGAAGCTATCTGTTTTTCAAGTCTGTCCTCCCTGGCTTTCCCCAAGGGTGCTCCCCTCCAGGTCAGACGGAGGAGAGGAGCAGAAATGTGGCTGTTTTCCCACCCTGCTTAGAGAACCCAGGTTGATCACAGAGTTTGGAGGTTGGACCTTGAAGCAGTTGTCCAAATGGACCATACAGACTTCTGGAGAGGCAGCTGAAATTAGTTTAGTGTTACAGCAAATCCATGGCCCTTCCAGAGGGTGAGAGATGGCCAGGGAGCTGTCACAAGAAAGCTCCAGGAGCTCCAGAAGGTGAGCTGGTCCTCCTTGGGAAGGCCCATCACAGGGCTCTCTGGTCCTGGCACTAGGAGGGAAATATATGGCATACACACAAGACAACAGATCCAAATTAGGCTTGTCAATTGTCCTACATGATCAAGGGCAGTAAGAGATCAAAATAATTGCTAAAAAAACCATTTCTTCCTTGTCACCAAAAATTTCTCTTTCTGCAGCTGAAAAAAGCTTCAGAAAAATTGCAGGCAAAGATATTCCCTGGGATATAACAGTGGGAACAAGTGACAAGTGGATGGAAAGTGAACCATTGGGGACAATGTTTCAGTCCTGTTACAGGTCACCCTCTAGGAATAATGCCACAGGCAGAACTATTAAGCAAAAAAACTTCCAACTTTTCCAGGGTCCTGATGGTCCTCAAACAGAGTATAATTTTGAGGATTTTTTTTTTTAAAATCTAATTACCTAAATGCTGCGTTATACTTTTCAGAGTCCTATATAACTAACCCAAGAAATATTTGTACAAGAAAGAGTTCTGGAAGTCTGATTTACCAGCCCACTTACATAGATTAAGCTGCCACCATGAAGCCAAAGCTGGACATTTGTCTCATCTATGAATTAGGCTGATCAGTCAAAACTGCCAGAAACCAAAGCTAAATCTGATCATTAATTACTACTGATTTGCAGTCCAAGAAAATAGAAGGTCCCTACATCATTGAAATAGATTCTGGTTGGGATAAAAATTAATTTTCCAGTGTTTTGCACGCAGTACTTTTGGAAAACTTGCAGACTTTCCTTGTACAGCATAATACAGAGGTCTGCTAGCATTTTTCAGAGCACACAGATAACATAAAGAGAAAAGAACTGATTGAAATGTAGATACAAAGAAAGCCCAAAACAGAAAAAGTAGGGCTTTTCTGACTGTCCCACCTGAATTCTAAAGCCCATGGGTGGCTGCCTTGGTTCTAAAGATATTTTTGCTACTTGAAATCCTTCAAAGAATCAGTTCTAAACTGCTTAGCAACAGCTGTCATTTCCCAAAGAGAGAAATTAAAATTCATTTGGACTGACACGGAAAGAAAGAGGGAGAAAGAAAAACAGGTTGCTTTTTTCATGCAGCCTTAACAAAAATGGTGTGTTAATTTGACTCAGGAAAAAAGGTACAATAAGAAGAAAACAAAAAGGAGGAAAAAGAGAAAATTAATATGATTTGAATTAATAAAATTTATGTTAAAAAAAGGGAGAAAAGAATGGAGTAAATGATCTTGTAACTAATTAATGATACTTTAGAAGGATCGATCATGTGCTGCCACTAAAATATATTTTAAAATATTACTCAAAGAATATTGGGAAAAGCTACAGAGTTTTAGAAACTGAATGGAAGGATTTAAAACATTAAAGAATTTTCATCTCTGAGTTTTTTAATACCTTACAGTGACAAGATTGGTGTTCAGGCAGCACATCAGTTGATGCTGCAGTTGTAATTCATCACAGATGGGACTCATTTGATTATATTTATCATGCCTTCTTTGAGATTAAGCAACAGAGGATCTTCAGCAAGGGATATCACTGATGTTGTTGTGGGTGTGATCTCTCACTTTGTTGGCAGGCAAGTGGGCCAGGCACTCTGAATGCTGAATGCTGCAGGGTGAGAGGGGTCAGACTCATCCAGTGTCTCTGCACTGATTCAGTGCAGTGTGAGAAATGCACTTGTGCAAAGCTCTAACAACTCTTCTCCCTGAAATCTCTGAAGGGCTGCTCTGAATCACAGCAGTCAGTCATGGTCCTTAGCAGAGCAGGGTCTGTCTTGTCTAACTTCAGCCATGCTCATTAAAATTCTGTCAGGAGTCAATGGAGAGAGGCAGGAACTCCTACAAAACTTTGTATGGAATTTATTGGACCAAGCAGACCAGAGGAGGAATGGCTAATTTAGACTGTGTGTCTAAAATTTAGGTGGCCAAGCTGGGTGAGATGATGTGCAGTCACTGCTGCTGTACCAGCTGGAGGATTAATGCATCACTGCTCATTTTGCTACCCCACCACAAGAGTACCTTGAGCACAGGAACAATGGTAGTGGTGGGAGGATCTGGACTTGGATGCTCCTTGGAAATTCTCCTTTAGTGGAGGATTTCCCAAAACAAGGCTTGTTGGGGCAATTTCAGTTTTTTTAATGCCACTTTAGAAGGACAAACTGAAAGTCCTAGTTTTGCATGTGTGGGATTCCCATGGCAGCAGGAAACTGTCAGAGCTTTAATCCATGCCATAGTGTACACCAAGCTTTCAGTGGAAAGCTCAGAGTAAGCCCCAAAATATAATCAAAACCAGCAATTGTGTCAGAAAGCTGCAGAGACACATCTTTCACTTCGTTGTTTTTATTTTACCTCTGTGATGCAAATGGACCTGTCAGTTGCTGCAGTGTGAATCTGACCTCGTTTGAGGCTCATTTTTGCAAAGAATAGGAGGTCTGTTCACCAGGCTCTGAAGATGTTCAGACTCTGCTCACCCTTTGATCTACAAAGTAGGCTGGGCCCACAGCCTAAGTGTGTACTGCCAAAAATTCTGTGACCCCACAGCTCCTCCTATTAATAAGATACCATCTGGTTTATAAGGGTGAGGGTAAATTCAAATTTAAAGTGAGAGGCATACCTCACAGTGTGGGTAGATAAATGGATAGTGACACAGTGCTGTCAGTACTGTTTGCATGTGTGCAGTCCAGTCACGTAGGTGGCCATACTTCAGAAGATGGGGCCAGTTGCTTTGCATTTTATCTGGGCAATCATTGTATTAGTAAGAGTCAACCAGAAATCAAGCAATCAAGCAGAAAGCAGAGTTTTAAATGTAGAGTTCTTTTCCCCCCCTCTTCTATGATGTTTAAAATAATCCTCATTCCTCAGTAACTTCTGTCAGCCAGAGTTGTGTGCATTTTTCAGCTATCAATTTCTGAAGGAAAAAATGTTGGGAGCTAGTAGCGAGGTTTTAATTGGGGAAACCACCCAGGAGCTGGCATGTGCAGCTGACCTAGGTTATCTCACACCCGTGAATCAAATACACCCTGGTACAACAACACTGGAAATGAGAGGGCAGTTCCTCTCTCACAGCCCCCAGTGTGAATCAGAAGTCATTATTTTGAAGGAGGAGCAATGAGGCTGTCTAAAAGCAGCACAAATTCCTGGAGAAAACCCAGCAGAGTTGCTGCTAGGAATCAACCCTCTACAAAACTAAGTCCTGAGAGTGCCAAGCATTCTCACACACCCAGTCCGATCATGTTGGAAGTAAAACAAAATCATCTTCCTCAGCTTTGATCTGTGTTTTCCTGCTCCTGCACAAAAGAGAGAGAGACAAAAGAAAAGAAGACATGAAATAAAGTAAAATATTCCAAGTGTTTTGGAAGATCAGAAAGTTTTGTGTCAGTAAAAAGTGAGGGGTTTTTAATCAATAGAACTGTAAAATCATAGGATGTTAAGGGGTTAAAATGAACCTTAAAGATCAACTAGTCCCAGTCCTCCTGCCTTGGGCAGGGACACCTTCTACCAGACCAGATTGCTGAAGACTTTATCCAACCCAGCTTTAAACACTGCCAGGGTTGGGGCATCCAAAACCTCCCTAGGCAACCTGTCCAGTGTCTCACCTGGGATACACAGAACTCATGTTTTCTGAACCTCTGCTGTCCCTTTTCCTAATAGCAGAAGGATTATCTTCACTCAAGCCTCAGATCTCAGTCTTACAAAACCTAACAGCCAGGCTTCCTTGCTCCCCATCTCTTTCAGGCAATGTCAGGAATATACATTCCCACTTCACCCGCTCCAACCAATGCAGAGCAAGGATTTTCAATTAACAGCTTGTACACAAGATCCTCACAAAGCAAATGATGTTTTGCTGAGCTACTGTGTGTCTTGTGTTGTGCCAAAATGTCAACTCCCAGAATACAATGTGTTGAAGTGAAATATTAAAGTGCTTCTTCTTAGTTTGTCTAGTCATATACACCATATTAGCATGGGATATTAAGGAAATACAAGCTAAGGATAGGAGAACTGCCAACAGACAACATCTTCTTCATGGCTGGGCTAAATGTCAGCTTTCTGATAGTGATGGCAGGGGAACATTAGTCAAGTGTGAGCTTTGATTAAGAAAAATATCACTCTGGATTAAAAGCAAAAAAGAAAATGTGCCATTTACTTTACAGGCAGCCTAGGTAGAGGATGCAATTGGAGAGGGACAGGTACTAATTTGCAAATAAGCTTGCATTATTAGCATCTGTTACGGAACAAAGGGTTGTGATTATATTCAAGACTGTGAAATAATATTCTCTGTTTGTGAAAACAGTTGATTATTCTTTCAGAAGGTAATGACCCTTTTTCCAGCTTTCTCCTTGCACCTATATTTTTACAGTCTGTCGAGACACTCACAAACACAAGACAATTTCTTGTGTTTGGAGGAGCCAAATCCAGAGAAGAGACTATTTTGCTTCCACATGCTGTTTTCCACCGTTTTCATTAGTGTTACAAACATTTGTGGATGAAAGAAGGATGGAGTGTGTTGCAGATGCTCTCCCAGGCTGCAGAGTCTGTAGTTTGAGTTGCTCTGATTCCTGCAGCAGAGCATGATCCAACATCCAGCAAAGTGAGTGGGACACTCTCAGTCGTCTTCCCAAAAGTCCACAGCCATTTTATTGTGTAACTCAAGATCTCTCTGGTGGATACAGAAATGGCCAGAGCAGGCTCTGGGGCTGGGAACAGCCACTTTACATTCCATGTCTGTACACAATACTAGTGGAAAATGCAGGAAAACAATAGCTACTCTAATTTTGCTTCCTAACAGCATTTCATTTTCCTGTGTCCAGCCTCAGATGCTTCTGTCACAGCTTTGTTGCCTATTTCTATCCAAAGAAAAGTGCAGAAGAATGAGAGGTGCACAGAGCTGGGACTAGGTTTTCCCATGGATCTTCCCAATGTACATGGTGGGAAGATCACATGAAAATCCTTATTACAAAAGTTTCTCTGTGGGGTTTGTGCTGTAGCAATTCCAAAAAAGCTCAGAAAATTAGCTTTATTACATGTACCTCCTCAGGAGATTTACTTGTCTAAGGACATTTTATTTGCAAATTACAGTCTGTTCTGCCATGGATTCTTAATGCAGCTCATTATCTGTGCTGAAGGCCCCGTTCAGGACTTACCTGAAAGATTTCAGTTATGTTTAAAACCCGAGGAAAATGTCACCTACAGCCCATGGGGAATGGGATGGGTTCTCTCATACCCACTGCAATTATTCTTCACATGCTGTGAGATGCATCTTTAGAGTCTGAAAACAAGAATCTGTCATCTGGTTTTATTTTGTTGTTCTTGAGAATGCCAAGTTGATTCAGCAAGGTCATGCATGGTCTAAGTATATGCCAACAATTTTTTTGTTGTTGTGAAAATCATCTTTAGATTTATGACTATGAACAATAATCTAGCTTAAGCTCAGTTTTCTAGTTCTGCATGTTATTTTGAAAATAAAAACTTTGAGCTTTTAGACCAACCTTGAAGTTGGCATGAAAATGTACATGCTGAGCTATCAGTTTCCTAATGTTTGTACAGTGAATGTGCTCCCTTTTCTTAACCCTGCAATGTCCTCACATTCAAGTTGCAGTTCTTGTTCATCCACTCTGAAGGGTACTGGGGTGCTTGTGACATATTTACCTCCTCACAAAGGAAGTGGTCGTGGTTGCATCCTCCTTTTTTTTTTGCATTTCACTGAAGCTCCAAAGAGCAATACTACACAAATGGAGTTCCTAGAGACTGTATTGCAACTGGATATTTTTCAAAGCTCCTTGAAAGCTGTGAGCAAACATGTGGAAGTTACAGTGTGGAAGTTAATGGTTTTGATCTGAGTTTCAGTAATATCAATATTACTGGAATAACTTCAGTGACCACATAAATGTATGCATGTTTTCTTTAGAACTTGATTATAGTGCCATGTACCAGGGTCCCATACACCCAACAGAAAGTTTTTACAGTGAGGTGTGGTAGCTGCTTAATGCTGCACAGGAAAGCACAACTTAGGAGAGTTTTGTACCAAGCTCTGCTCTCAAACCATTTTTGCAACACTTCAAAGGCATTGATTTATGTGTAATTAAAGCATATAAAATTAAAGGGTGATAGGAGAAACAGATAAATTACATCCAGGTGAAATCAAATTATTTCAATAGAAACAAACACATAATTATTGGAAACAGCATTTTTAACAACAACATTTCAGAAGATGTGTCAGGGACTGCTTCATGATCTCAGTCTTTGGTATGCAAATTTATGTTGTTTCCAAAAGGTGGGACTTCGTATAGAGGGCCCTCTAATTCATCATCAGTTCAAGAACCAGCTCAGATAGGCAGATTAATGGGATCATTCTAAATTTAGTTTGAATAATTTTTCTTAAGTCAGTTCTTAATGACAGCTGGAAAAATGCTAAGATTACAGTGCACTTGCAATGAAAAATAAATTAGATTATTGTCTCATTTTAAAAGTGTCAAGTTGTAAAAAAAAAAAAAAAAAAATCATATCTTATTGCTTTATAGTTATAAAAACACAAGAGTTCCTATAGTAGAAATTCCTGGAAATTTCTTGCCCCATAATGATGCAGTGAGCAAGTGTTTTCTATTCTGACCAGAATCAAATAACACAGAATCACAAAACCAAACTGAGGTTAGAAGGCACCTCTGGGGTTATTCCTCCCCAGGTGCAGGACTTTCCCTTTGCTTTTGTTGATGTTCACAGTATGTCAGACTTGGACCTGTTATCAACCCCTGGGTGCACAGCCTGTGACCAGCCTCCACTGGAATTCCTTGCTGAGTCCAACAGTCCCTCAGGTTTCCAGCCCACCTCGCTGTCCATTTATCCAGTCTGTATTTTGTCCATTTGTCTGTGATGAACATGGACAAACAGCCTTGCAAAGTGAGGACAGACAGCACAAACTGCTCTCCCCACACCCACAGACACTGTCGGGGACTCAGTGTGATTCCCCATACACATATCAGTGTTGGTGCCTCAAAATCATCCTGCCCTTTCTAAAAAAAATGGTTTCCAGGAGGATTCTCTCCATCACCCTCTTGGGGACAGTGGTGAGGTTGATTCTGGTCAGTTCAAACCAGTTCTGACCAGTGCTGACTGGTTGCAACTGGATAAAACTAGCAAAAACCAGTTCCAACCAGTTCTGGCTGGTTCTGATCAGTTCAGACTGGTTCCAACCTATTCAAACTGGTACCAAATGGTTCCAAGTGGTTCAAAATTGGTTTGACCTAATCATAATCAATCAGAACCAGTTTGAACTCGTTGGAACTGGTTGGAACTAGTGGGAACTGCCCAGGACTGATCATAACCAGTTTGAACTGGTTTAAACTGGTCAGAACTGGGGAGAACCAGTTGGAATTGGTTGGAGATGGTCTGAACCCCTCGGAGCTGGTTAGCACCTGTAGGAACTAGTCTGAACCAGTTGTAACTCAGAAATGGTTTGAACCATTTTGAACTGGTCGGAACTCATCCGAACCGGTTTGAACCATTGGTGATGTCAGCCTTGTGCTTCATGGAAAGAGCTCCCCAACTCTTGAATTGTCACTGCTCAGCCATAAAATGGCCAAGAACTGAATGTGCAGGAAGCTCCAAACGTTTCCTCAGCCCCCAGGAAGATCCCTTCATCCAGGGGCTGAAGCTCATTGGCACCAAAGGGCACTGCTCACCCTCCTCTCGATCTATGGGGAAGTAAAGTGCTTCTGTTTCCAGACTCCCCATCTAAAACATTTCCTGAGAGCTAAAAATGTTTAAAAAATGTAAAAGAAAACAGTTACAGAAAAATGATATTAAAAGAAAATTCCAAACTGCAGTGAATGCCTCCAGCCAAATTTCTAAACTGGGCAGCAGAGTGAGAGGAAATGGCAACATATTTTTGCAGCATTTACACTTTTTATGCTACTGCTGGCACACACTGTTTTGTGCCTGTAGAGAGAGCAAAATATTGGAGTCAAAACCTTCCCTGTAGATCTGAGAGCAGAATAATATTGAAATTCATGTCCTTGATGTAGGTCTGAAGGTTCAGTCCTGCCCTGGAGTTGAACTGCCTGTATGGGGGTGTGGGGGTTTCTGGGAGAGCTGGTAGTGGAGCTGGGATGAGGGGGCGAGGCTGGTGGCTCTACTGGGGGGACAGGCAGGTCCCTGCGGGGAGCCACAGCCGGCTGGCCAGCCCAGCCCGCGGCCAGGAGCTCTGCCAGGGAAGGGAGAGGGAAGGTTCTGCTGGGAGGATGCTGAAGGTCCTGCTGGGACAGTGCTGGCCTGATTCGAGTCCCAGGGAAGAAGAGGCAGAGCAGGTTGGATGGGAAGCCCCAGGAAACCCAGCATTGTTGCTTAGCAGTACTCAGAGGAAACACTTTTGTTTGTTCGCTCGACTTAAATTTTCACGTAAGCACCCTGAGTCCCTTTGAAACTTGTTTAAAAATGAATGAAACACAGCATTAAGTGTCTGATACATAAATCAAACCATTACTGTAACTGTGGAATGATCAGTAGAGACAAACAGTCTCTCTTTAGTTTGTTACTAGCCTGGAAAAAGCATTAATTAGCACTAATGAATCACCAGAGCGATGACTGAGCCAGGTTTCCAGCATTGCCAAAACACAAGCATGATTCAATTAATGCTGAAGGTTTTAGTACATGTGTTTTTATGGAACAGTCTTTTGACACTAGTGTCTTTTTAATAATGCTTTGCAAATCTCTTCCAATATTATTGCGTGCAGACTGAGCTTCCCAATTTACTGCAAACAATAAAGAGTCAGAATGCATCTGTGACCTCCTTTTGGAAGAAATATTCATCTGGGTAATGTAATTATTATGTAAATTACTCAGAGTTAATGGTATTTTCTATTTAGGCTGGATTTACTGCTGTCAGAGTTGATGACTGACTAGCACTAGAGCTTAGATATTGGCGCAAAAGTTAATGTGTTATTTAATTTAATTTAAAGATTCCGAGAAACTGCTCCTAGTGTGTAAACAAAATCTTATCAACAGACCTCCACAACAATTTGTGTTTTCATTGGTAATCTCTGCAATTCAGAGACAGGGGCCAAACTGTGCAATCCAACTCAATAGGGGATAATGTGGGATCATCCCAAAGAGTTGTGGGAGACCAGCTAAGATTCTTGCCTGATTTCCTCAGAGCAGGAGGAAAGACAGTGCAGCCTCTGCTTTTTCTGGGTAAAGAGTTCCATCCTCTTCAGGCAGAGTCCGAGCTCAAACCAAGAGGTGCCAGAAAGTACAGTACCTGGACCATGGAGGGCAGCTGCTGGCTTCATTGTCATCCTGGACTGGCTTATTCCCAGACATTATCATCTTTTGGGACATTATCATCTTTTGGGACATGATGACTTTCCAAATCCTGAAATCCTCAACTTTTCAGATTCAATATGAAATGGTTTGCTCTCTGTCATCTGTGAAAGTGAAGGTAGATGAAAGCCTTCCTGGTTAAAGCTGGCTAAGAAAGTAAAAGAAAACAATATCCAAGGTGGTGTTTCCTGCTGGGTGTCAGGAGCAGACCCAGTGCCTCCCTCTGTAGCAGGAGACTCACTGAATTTTTTTTTCAACAGGCTCTGCCTTTCAAAAGAGACTCAGAATTCCTTGTTTTGACAGAACAGGCCAGTTCATGTTCCTGAACCACCCACAGTGCTTGGAGTGAAGACATCTCACAGCGTCTCTAAGTATGCAGAAATGTTAGCCTAATGCCAGTGCTCACCAAACATGAGCTACCAATGCATGTAACCTTTTTTCTTGCCCTTCTTGCATGTCACCTTCCAGGCCCTCCATCCCTTAGCTGAAATTGAAACTGCTTCCTTCAAGGGGAGTCTGGAAGGTCACCCAAAGAACTGGATGGGAAAAGGGAATTCACTGGCAGGGGGAAAGTAACAGCTCTGGCAACATGAGAGCTTTACATTTTCCCTTGATTAGTAATTTAAATGCACTGTTGAGGAAAGGGCATTTTGCATTTTCTCTGGAGACACTAGGCGTGGTCATTAAGACCATGAACTGATATTACCACTGCTAAGAGGACATGGAAGCAGAATTCCCTTGTACAGAGATAGTCTGTACCAGAAACATTGATTTGAATCTCTTTGTCCTTCATCTGCTTGAATTCTGAAGAGTCGAATAAAGCAGTATAACTGTAAGCAAAATCAAATTTGCGACATTATACACACGCAGCACAATTTCACATCCCAGATGGCCATCAGCTTTGCCCACTTCCAGTTATGTCTCAGGCTTGCAGTCATCTACTCATCTTCTCTGCTGCCAAGGCTGCCTGCTGAAAGTCTCTTTTCTTAAGAAAGGCCAAGCAATCACTCAGTGGGACTACATGAGGCTGTCAACTCCTCCTATACCACTAACACTGGGCTTGTTGTAATCTTTTCCACTATAAGCCAAAATTTCTCAGCACTAACAACCCAGATGTACACATTAATTTTGGTCTGAAACTGAAAACAGAAGGAATTAGGCCACCCAGCTCTGAACTAAGGACAAACTTCCCAATCTATGAGTTGTCCCTGTGAGAAAAGTATGGGTCTCAGTTGCAGCTGGGAACATTTATGACATTTGGTATGTCTGCACATTCTCACTGCGAGGGACAGATTGTCAAATTCTGCTTCTAGTTACACGCATGCAGCCCAAGTGCAATCAGTAAATGATCACATCACCGGCCTCTCCAGTGAAATCTAGGTATTTTATGAGTTTTGATAACAGATTTTTTTCTCTGCCTACTGTCACATAAATAAAATAGGAAATCACATTTTAAAGGATTGCAAAATAACTTTATAAACACAGTGCTAACCAAGAAAACATTGGGGTCTTAAAACAGGTAACCAAATGCCTTCTAGTAAAATCTGTTGGCATTGGTATGGTGTATTTCTGACATACCTTTAATTGCATATAAATGTTGAATTTGAGATACTTCATGTGAGACTGAAACCTGAGAGGAAACTTAACTTGGTAAACAGAATAGAGAATGTTAAAGAAATTATTTACAGAGCAATGTCAAGTCCAGCTGAAGTTCCCTGTACAGTAATTTCACAAAGCCTACTGTTTTCTCCAATCCTCTGTAATGCAGAAGCTCCTTTCTGTAGCCTGTGCAGATGGTTACAAGTCTGGATGTTGCCATTTTCCATTTGAATCATGTCACGGTCTCATAGCACAGGTTTATTTAACTCAAAATCCTCCTGTTTGTCTTAGGGGGCAACATGTAGAGCTATCAGAAATGACATTTTCTCTAAAATCCAAATTACTATTATGAACTCAGATATAGCTAATGACCCCCCAGAAAAAATGGTTTTCTTAATAATAGGAAAATGCACATTGCAGCCATCATGTGTACTTCCAGTACAAGTCCTCTTATCTGCAGTTCCCATGGGTTAATGTCTCCTCTCCTTTCATCCAAATGCTCAGTCTGTTGTTTCATTCCTCAGAGCAATTCCCCAAGACAATACTTGTGTGCTTGCAGTATGTTAGTAATCAACAATTTGCCCAATTTTATTGACTCTGGGCGAGCTATCCCTAACCATGTCCCAGTTGGAGAGTGACAACTGCCTGATATTTTTTAGGAGATGAAAACCTTTTTATAAGATCCTCATACACAAGACAGAGAAACACCAACTTTAGAATCCACAGGACTGGCTTTAAACAGTAAAAAGCCACAGTAAAAGCAATGATTATTTGATGCTTCACCATACTTAAAGGACTTTCTGACAGACTAGCACTACCTGTTATAAGACCAGATTAAGACCTGAAAATTAATGCAGTTTCATTTTGATTAGGACAGTAGCAAATCACTTCCTTATTGATCTGTTTTTTCCTAGATATGATATCAGAACAAATCTGTCTAATCCTTTTTCCAAGAACTCTACAGGAGAGATTGTCAAGCTTGAAGTCACCTATGAAAACTTCTGCTCTGTGCTTGTCTGTCTTGGAAGAACATAACTTGGTGGGTGTAAGTTACTCTTAACCAGAAGTTTGGGAAGCTGAACTGTTAGATGGATGTATGGAAAAGTGTGGGGGTCGATCTCTTCTCCCAGGTAACAAGTGGCAGGATGAGAGGAAACAGCCTCCAGTAGTGCCAGGAGAGATTTAGATCAGATACTAGGAAAAAATTCTTCACCAAAAGGGTGGTCAGGGATGGAAACAGGCAGCCCTGGTGTAATCACCATCCCTGAAATTGCTCCAAAAAGGTATGGATGTGGCACCTGGGGACATGGCTCAGTGGTGACCAGCGTGGTGTTGGCTTAACAGTGGGACTCAGTAATCTTAGGGCCCTGTTCCAGGCTTACTGATTCTATGATCCCAACTACTGAAAAATAAAAAGTAGTAGCAAGATTGTTTCATTTTTTTTCTTAAAAATGGGCAAGGATATGAAAATAAGAAGATCATTACTTGTTGGTGAGTGATTTTGGAAAAAGTGAGCAAGCATGCCAGTAAAAGTGCTGTTGGTAAAAAGCCAGGATGTGTGTGTGATCTGAGTTGTTATGTGATGCACTGACAGTCAGTATTTCACTTCCAGCAAGAGTGAGGAGCACAGCAAGGGAAATGCTCCACTCTAATTAGGCCTATGTGTGTGTGTTTATGAAAAAGCGTGACAAAGATCATTTGGAAAACATCACCAGTGCTGAATCTTTTGGGTCATGTTATCTTGCCTTTTCAAAACCAAATGTGACAGTTCCTACTAGTTAAAGATTTTCCCCTTAGGTGCCATGTTTTTATTTTTCTTGTGTTTCCTTGGGGATTTTCCCAGCTGCAGCAGGGCTTTGTAAGCATATGTAAGTGAAATCCCCATGGTCACAAAAGGGGAGGGTAAAAAGATGGTGAAGATTTCTATAATGAGATACTTTTATCCTCATTTTACACCTTACTGCAATAAAGATAAGATAGGGGATGCAATTCCAGATTCAAGCCCAAAGCAGCAGAATCAAGAACCCATCTCATCTGCAGCCTCAGGGTTTGCAGAGCCAGCTCACAGAAGTTCAAAAGGTAAATTTAGATCCAGGGGCTGCTGAAATCGAGGGATGGGTTGTAACCTCTCTGCAGAGTGATTTTAAAACCACATTATGATCTTAGGTACAATGTGTATGGATACAATAACTACACTTGAGGTCCAGGGCTGCTCTAGCTTTACAAGGGATGTAACAACCATCAAAACACGGGACACAAAGCACATTGCCCTTTTAAATCTAAAAATCTGTGCATAAAATGCATTAAAACTGCATAAAATCTGCAGTGCTGTGTTGTTACAGAAAAGGCTGCCTTGCTTGTCAGGGAGCTGGTACTGCCTGTGTCTGCCTGCATGCAGGACTCCAGACTTCCTTCCATATTTAAAGGTCATTGATTTTTTTATTTCTTCATGATAACTTAAAAAATCTTCAAGTATGCAGGCCTAGTAAATACTGACATTCAAGTTCTTAAAATCTTTACTGATCACAACAGTTATCTGAGTGAAAATTAAGGTTTTAGAGAGACTGTTTAAAACTCTTTTCTTCTGGGAAGGAAAGGTCACTCCAGGAAAAGTACTGTGTTAAGAAACCTTTGTTTCATATTATGACCAAAAATTTCAAAACAAGACATTCTGTGTTGTGCATCCTGGTACCATGAGACTCCTGAGAGTAACACCTGCAAGACAACATTTTCATGTGTGCGTGTGTACTATGTAAAAGCAGTGAATCTCTTCCATTTCATAACTCAGTTAAATTCTAGAAAAGCCAAAAGTTGTGTTTATGTTATGATAAGCACAAGTTACGAAAAAATGGCTAAAAGCAGGGTTCATAATTTCTTCATCTGTCTTCTTGATGCTTGTCAATTCCCTGTGTCACAGTCAGATCCACTGGATGGCCAATTTCGTGAGTTTCAAAACAAGGAAAAACGCACCATAAATTTTTTACGTATTCTAACTGACTGTAAATGCGATTGAATATGTGGGACTTCCTCCAGCTTTGTTCTTTGGTGGATTGCTATTAGTTTACATTCAAAGTCTCTGTTGGCCACACATTTCACATTGTTCTTCCAAATGCAATAATTTCTTTCTTTTATCTGATCTCCGACAGTCTCTCTGTTTTCATCAATATTTGACAGCAATTCCCAAAGATACAATATAGTCCATTCTAATATCCTTGTGCATACTCTTTTCTCCCTTTGAAATCCAATACCTAAGCAGTGAAATAAGTTATTGTGCCTTATTTAGAATTTTATTTTTTGCATGTGTTTTGATACTGTCCCTTTGAAATGAAAGTTATTTGGAAATTCAAACCAACTGTTCTCAAAACATAGCAATGAAATATTGTTCATTCTGCCCCCCTTTCCAAAGATGTAGTGTTTATCACTTTTTCTTTCCATGCATTGTTTAAATATTTCTTGCACATTTTACACCCCAAACCATAATTTTATCCAAATGTACAAAAAATCCAATTTACACCAGCCACCTGAAAACAAAGTTTAAAACCAATAAGTCCTGCACAGATCAGTGCCACCCTGAAATCACTGGACCTTTTAGACTGAGGGATCAAAACTGGAACTGAGCTTACTTCATCTGGCATTTTCTGGCAACAAGAAAACATGCCATATGTAAAAAGATAAATTAGTTTTCTGAATAAGCATGACTATTAGCATTATCCCTGAATGCACAGATTTAACTGTGAAGATGATACCTTTCCGAGCAACCTATAGAGAAGTGCTGAATTTTTTTGTGCCTGTCTGAAAGACAGACATTAACTGTATGCAGGTTAAGAGGTTCTGTTCAAGGATAAAGGAGAAAAAGCACTTGATTAAAGAGCAGACTAAGTAATTTAGAAACGTATTACTATTTCTTAACCTTTGAATTAAAATTCAGGATTCTGGATCATATTCTGTTGTAATGAATATGGAGATGCACTTACATTTATAATAGGACAAATTGTAAATTAATTCTTTTAACACCTAATAACAGACTTATGAATTCTCACTGTATTGAGAGAATGAGAAAAATTATTAACTACATGCTATAACTGATAATTTTAAAATCATTTTAAAAATGCACTTTTCAATTGTGAGAGAAGACCAAGAATGAAATATTGCTCTGTCTAAATTAAAATAATGTTAATATACTAACCAGTACATAGAATAAGCCAAACCCGAACCCAAAGTGTGGCTTATAATCAGGTGCGGCTTATATATGGACAAAGAACAAAAAGTTGCTGTTTTAGTTTGGAGGACAGGTGTCTGCTGAGAAAGGCAGGAACTTCTCTTTGAAATGGAGAATGCAAACCCCCTCCCTCCAAATTATTATAATTTTGAAATCAAGGGGCTTTCAGGCAAAGATATGGGAATTAGGAATAATAGTTCTTTTCTAGGGAAATTAAAATAGAAATACAGTACTACAAAGAAACAAACTCCAAACCCTGACAAAGTCAGAGTACAACCTGTCACCCCGTCAGGCAGGGTGTTGGCAGCAGTCCCATTCCATGGTGGCTGCATCCTCCTGCAGTGACAGATGTGATTCAGTTGAAGCAGTGCTCCTGTACAAGGTGCAGTTTCCCTCCGGAGGTCCAGTGGTGATGTGGAGAAATCCGGTTTTCCTCTGGAGTCCAGTGGAGAAAGGGGCTCCCTTAGTGTCCCAAAACCTCTGTTTTTATCTTGGTAAGAAATGTTGGGCTCTTCCCCCTGGCTGGAGCAACTTCCAATGGGATGAAGTAATTTTATCAGTCACACAGTGGGACTCAATGGCCATTAGCAGAAAATGACTCGCTGGAGGAAGGATGGGTTGTGAAAAGATAAAGAACAATGCCCTGCCTGGTTTCAATGGATGGCCCATCAGCAGAATATCTCCTGTTGAGATAAGGATCACTGCCCCCACCCTCAACAGATGGTGATAGAATAGATACCTTTTATCACACTCTGTATTGTAACGTGCAGCTAATAATCTTGAAATTACTGTAACTATGGCAGGGCTGAATACATTAACTTTTTGTCCAAGTTAGAACAGGTACAGCTCTTGGAAATTAAAAAGAGTTTTTTTACCAAAACAATTTTCAAACAGATTTTTAATTTTCATTTAAAACTAAATATGTTACTACATTAATTTTAACAAATATCTGTTTTGAAAAAAGAAACAAAACAAAGCCTTTCAGTAATGTCCAGGACATGTCTTGATTTTAAAAGTTAACCCTTTTTTGTATTAAAAACCAAAAAGTTAAAAGTGATCAGCTTTTAATCAAAATAAATACTTCTTTTATCTAGATAAGATACTGGTACTGACTTCAAACATTTTTTAAATTTGTATTTCATGGGAGTTTGGAAGTCTTGCTCCTTTCAAAGTAACAGAATTTCCTTTCCAATGACAAGCTAGTTCCTGCCTACTCAATTATGCTGTTATGTTGTTCCTGGGCTTAATTGTAGTCCTGTTCAGAAGAAAGCTTCCCTCTTAGGCATCAAATATAAATTGCCTTTAATTTTCACAAAAATATTGAGGTAAGGGTGAAAAATGTCTTGCTGCTTTGCAGAAGAATTGGGCTCTTTTTTTTGGCCAGGTTTTTGGCAGATCTTTGATTCTGAGTGATTCCTTTTGTCTCCAGCACCTGAATGCATGGCTGGTCTGCAGTTGTGAGTGTGCTGGCTGCCTGAGGCAGGAGGATTTTGATTTTCTACCAAGGAATTTATATTTCTCAGGTAGCATATTTGAGTTCCATGTTGACTGCAAGTATAGTTCTTCTCCGTGTGTCCCCTCAGCAGACCTGACTTACTGTAAGAGCTGTTTTCAAACAGGTTAACCTGTTTCATCTGCCCACATGTGGTATCATTTCTGCACAGTCTTTTTGAGGCCCACAGAGCAACTGAGCTGGAATCAGATGAAAAGAGTTCTTTCTGGAAGGGAAAGAAACTACTGCCTGTGCAGTTCTGCTCATTTAAGGACGGAGGAGGTTGTATTTGTAGACTTACCTGTCTTCCACTCAAGCTGCCAGGGATACCAGCAGCCTGAGCCATGGCATTCTCCATGCATTTTCTTTCCCATGAATGCTGAATATTCCCAAAACATTCCCTAAGTTATGTGACCACTGACTCAATGTTTGCCTGGGTTTGCTACCAACAAGTAGCTTCTTGCAACCTGGTCCTCCCCTGGCAGAAAGGATTAAATATTTCTGGACCAATGTTTACAATTCAGGTTCTGGAGCAGGTCCCTCAGAGAAGAGGAGAGGTTTTGATTTTAGGTATTTCAAAGGTTTCACCAAGTTTCAATCTCTACAACAGTTGCTGTTATGGAGTCAGCTGGTTGAACCAAGAGCTGTGAAAATAATTTTGTAAGAACTGAAATTTCAATTCATGTGACAAATAATGTTGAATTTTACTAAAATTCTTAGTATTAGGGCAAAAGGAAGAAAGAGTGTGTGTGCAAAATGCACAGTGGGATACAGTCCAGGAAATATCTGCTATCCCTCCACTCACACCACAGTTTCTGGGGAGAAGGAAAGGAAGAAGAGGGTTTGGTTTATTTATAATTTACATTCTTTCCACTCTTCTTTGGTTTCCTTTTCCTTGTGTCGTTCTTCTTACCTAGTGAGCACAGCATCAGTCCTCTTAAAACCTTTCAGTTGTGTTTGCTCATTTGAATCAACGTTCAATAACTGTTTGGGATTTGGGTTTAGGGTCGTGCAGAAATGCTCAGAATTCTGCAAGGAAATGAGAATATGTGCAATTTCTAAACCCATGAGTCTCAAGATGGTGTGAATTAGCAAAATCTGGGGACTGAATATATGGCATCAGGGATAATGGAAATGAAAGTGCTAGGTGGGAGAAGAAATGAGTGCTGGACTGAGAGTGGCACTGCTGGCAGAATCAATGGTTCTGGCCATGAAAAGAGACAAGTGGAACAGCCTGAGAAAGCAATGTTTATTCTCTTGTACTTGCTGGGCTATCCAGAACGAAGAAATACAAAACTGATTGAAAAGGAAAGAACAAACATTCCAAAACTGAAAGCACATTTTGAGCACCTTAGAGTAAATTCTTGTTCAAGGGTTGAGTTTGTTCATCCTGCTTGTGTCTGAATGGGTTTGCCCACCTTTAATTTGTATCATATGTTTCTGCTTGTGTACAGTGGAAATTATGATCTGAATTACATATTGCACAACATGATTGCCATAAACAAAGTCTGGAAAAAAAATGGGGGTTTTCTAAAAAAATTGTTTAATTGAATCAGAATTTTAATGTTAGCTAGTCAATATCATAGGAATAACCATTAGCACAGCACAGTTTGTTTTGGTGTTTGTTATGCACATCCACTTAGTGATGCTTTTCTTCCTGGAATGGAAAACTTCTATAGCACTAAATAAATTTGAGACCTTGAGCTTATATTTTGGCATCTTTTTAATGTATTCACCACCCAGCAAGCTTCCAGGGTCACAATAAGATTTAAAACTTCAAAAACACGTTTCTTTGTTATTTTTTAAGCTTGTACTCTGACAGTAAATTATTTATGACATCTTTTTGGAAGTGAAATGTTGCATGTCTCTATAAAAATTTTGACTTTTTTTATTCAGTTCCAAAAGATAGAAGAAGAACGTATGTGAGGAGGCACAAAAACTCAAAGAAAAGTTGTTCCAAAGATACTAAAACAATTTATTTGAGCATGTTGATGGTGTCAAGCAGTAAAGCACAGGGTTCTGTTTAGTTTACATGAAAGTAAATGAAAGAAACACAAAGTATTCTGTGAGCTCAGCAAGCTCAGTGTTTTGTGTGCTTGTCTGTGCATACAATTTATAGCATTATAATCCTTCACATGGCTTATTCATGGTACCTATCATGAAGCAAGTTTGGTTTCATGATACTCTGTGAAAAAAATTGTCATGCGGTGTTTTGTTGTGCTATAGGTGAAACTCCTTTTATTGTACATCTTCAAAGAATGCCTTAGTAAATTTGTGTTGTAAAGTCCTTCTAGACCTCTTATTTTTGGTCTGTTTTGGAATATAAAGTCATGCTAAATCTCTGTTCTTAAGGACTATATAAAAATCTTCAGTGTGTAAGAAAAATTTTCACTCACTAAATAAAAGCAACATTTTGGTTCTTCTTCCCCTCTCCTCCTATTCTAGGGTAAACAGAATTACAACTATTTCAAGCTCCATTTAGACCTGGCAAATATTTAAATTACATAACATAAGAAGGGTGGAGAAGTTTTTTAATCTGTTCAGAATTTAAAAAAAAAATAGAGAAACTATAGGACTGCTCTATTTATATCATGGCAAGTAAAGAGATAAGAAAGGGAATATCATAATCAGCAGAAAACTTCTGTAGGAAAAGTGTCTCATGGAGAATTTCACCCAGCATTAGTTACTTACAAAGAACTGGTTCTCTGCCAAAGCAGTTTACATATGTTTCCCAGATCTTACCAAACACTCTCACCCTGAGTCCATGCCTCAGGAAACAAAGCATTCTAGGCCTGTTTCTAGAGTTTATCAGTGCTCTCTAACTGAGGTGTTGGAGATGAACCTGTTAAGTCGATTGCAAACACCTCAAGAGACTTTCCATGGTGCAGCACAAACCCCAAGCCCAGAGAGCTGCTGTAGACTGGCACAGCTCCACTGACCTGAGGGACATCAGTGGGGCACTGCTGATGGACAGCAGGTGGACATTTGACCTCTCTTGTTGGACATAATCTTGGACAAAAACTAATTGTGGGCATCATGGTCAAAATATTTAGGGAAGGGAAGTCAGCTGATGTGTCAGTTTTTTCCCCAGCTTCAGTAAAATATATATGAGTGAGCAAATCAAGCCAAAATCAAATCCATAGGCAGGTCTGCTCCAGCAGTCTTTGCTTCCAATGTCTCATGAATGGAAGAACAAAAGCGTGCAGTCACTGTTCCTTGGAGCTTGGTGTGTTTCTCTCAAATGGCGTAAGAAATTAGACTTTTGATGTCTCTGTCTAACACATAAACTGGCGCTTCCTGATCTGTCCAGTGCAAAGTACCTGTCTTACACACATCATCCATCTTCATGTGAATAACTGACTCTGCTTTCTGACAAGTTTGGAACACTGATTTACACATTTTGTGGAGTGAAATCTCAGCTTTTTCTCCACAAAAGGAATAGGCCTTGCTATAAAGAACTGTAGGGACAAAATCCTAGTCATAGAGCCACGTGGGTCACCAGCCCCTGAGCTGCTGTGTGTGAGCCCACCTGAGGACCAGAGTCAGGATTTCTACCTGAGCACACAGTGCACAACACCTCAATCCAAGGTAGCTTGCCCATTCTTCTTAATTTTGTTCTCTGGGGTGTAGACAACCCTTCTGGGTGCATTAGAGTTATGTCCATGGCTGCTAGATTAAGGATGGTGTCAGAGATACACCTCAGCTCCATACCCCAGTGAAGAGATTTAAAATCACCAGAAGGGACTGAGCTGGCTGCCCAGCTCTCCAAAATCCTGACAGGAGCAGCTCAGCCCGATCCTATGGCAAACTATGGTTATGCAGGAGCATATGGGTATTGAGGAGGGTTGGGTCCTGGAGAAGGAAAGCAGAAAGAAAAGTGGGAAAGTATATCTCTGACCTGCAAGACTCCTCAATGTCTTGCTCAGTTTTTGCCCTGAGTGATAAGGGCTATGAGAATGCCTTGGGAAACCAAGAATTGGTCTGACTTTTTTCAAAGGAAATAGCACGGGACATTTTAGAAATATATAACCTCTCCTAGCTGCTTCACAGAGGAAATGATTCCTAAGTATCCCTTATCTTGAAATTAAATAGGTGACGATGGAGAGAAAGAGAACAGCTGTTTAGAGGCTGTACTGAAAGAAAACAGAAAGGATTGTGTTCTTCCATGCTATCCTGCTGCTTCTAAAAAAGCTTTTATAGGCAATTAAAAAGTGAAGTAGTGATAATAGTCTGACAAAATTCTTCCTTATCTTTGCTCCCTGACTTTACCTATCACTGCAGGAAGACCAGTTCACAGCTTGACTGTATCTTAGTTTGCAGCATATGAATCACTATTCTCCAAAGAGGTATTATTTACTTAAGAGTGATTAACAGGGATAAGAAGGGTCAGGGTGTTCCACTTCGTGCTGTTAGATGAACTAACTTGATGATAGGCATAATGCAACGGGTCTGGGAGAGCAGTACTATGAGCCAAAATGATCCCATGCATTATCAGATCTTACCTACCCTTGTTTAAACTAAACAGATTTGGCAGCTACTCACTTACATTTCCCATATGGTGCAGTATCTTTGGAGCAGCAACTTGAATCAGCCTTTTTGAAGCCATATTTTGAGTTATTTTCCAGTTATCCATATTTCTCTCAACAGTGAATGTAGAGTGCAATAATAAAAAAAACCTAAGAAGACTGTGTGCTTTAATTAGTCTGTTCTTGTAGCTATTGTTTTTAATTAATGGAATGTGATTTTTATTAATGTGATACCCAGTGGGAAAAAAACAACCAAGCAAGCCTTTGAAAGACCATCTCATTTTAAGAAGGCAAACAAATTACATCATTTGACTTAAAAAGAAGAAAATGGATAGATCTGATTCTCCACTCACCCATGTCATTTTTTTACCCGAGTAACATAGCTGATGTAAGTAGAACTTTCCAGGATGAAGAACAGAACAGGGGAACAGACACAGGGTGTGTATTTATGCAAGTCTTTCAACATCAGTTCTGGGATGGGAGGGTGATCAGAGTTTGGAAGCCAACTCTGGAAGCTTTTCTGAGGACACTCAGTGTGAGTGCATTTCCTCAGCCCATGTAGGGTGGCTATTTTCTGGAAGAAAGACAGTGTAGAAAGAAACAGAAGAAGGGTGAAAAATAGTTTAGATCTGGAAAGGCTGGGATGTGAAACACATGTCACAGGATGACACAGTGGGATGACAGGCTGGATGAAGAGTGAAGGAAGGAACATAGGAAATAATGAGTTGGGGGCCCATGTTTTTGGTTGGCTTGAGCTTACACTTTATTCTCTTCCTTCCAGCCTCCTTCCCAAACTCTGCAGGACAATATCCTGATTTCAGTACAACTCCTCAAAAACCTGGAAGCATGACTGGAAAACCAGATCATTTTATCCACTCACATGGGAACTGGCTGAAATAAAATGTACAGCAAGCCATTCTCCAATGACTTGTGATGTGAGAACAGGGAGTATGGGGAATGGGCAATGGTGATGGATTCATTCCTTGGCAGATCTTCTTGGCCATTTCCTTCCACACTCTACAACCCCGGGGAATTTGACAGCTCAGCTACTCCAAGCCTCTGGAAGTTTTGTTGGAGCAGGAAAAGTTACGCCAATTTCTGTTCTTTGCTACACCAACCAATGCTTTCATCTAGAGCACATTTTGATCCAGAGAGTGCTTTTTTAAATTATCTCCTCAAAATGTTTTGATTTTTCTCAGGGATTTGAAAGATGTTTCATGCTGACCCCACGATGACTTCCATTCATGAACTTTTAATATTTTTTTTTCCTCTCTATCCATATTTTGATCTCAAAACTCATTCAGCATTTCTGCAGGTTCCTTCCAATCTCTGCCAGGTCACTGAGGAAATCCTGCTCATTAGATTTGGTCACCCATAGTGTGAGAACTTCACCTCAGAATAATCTCTACAGCACATTTCCCTGTCCCTTGCAGGGACAGGAAAGTCATTTCCTGACCACACTCAGTTAATGACTTTATCAATTAGGCCACAAATGTTAATGCTCTTTGAATAGATCATTTCCTTTAGCTGGAAAGAGTTTCTCTGGTTTAATTAGCAGTCCAGGAAGCAGTTTTGCATTGATATGATTATTTATTATTTCCTATTAGTGAGCAGTATATCCTGTGATAACTTTCATAATTAGTGGGTCAAGTGTAAATTTCATTAGAATGAATGTCATAGCCCTCCCGTTTGGCTTAAAATACCAAGTTCAAAAATTGTTTGAAGTCAGATGTCCTTCCTCCAAAGCACCTTTAGCATTGTGTTCTTATGTGACTTAGTTATCTTCCTAAAGTATAAAAAATAGCAAAAACACATTTATCTTGTGCTTCTGTTAGAGTTCTCCTAAGCTGGAACATCCAGTGTTGAAAATATCCCTGTGCCACTACGCTTTTCCAGAGGGATAGTCACAGGGAAAGAGGCCAGGACTCAGAATGCATCCTGCACACACAACACTAATTACCACCTTACATTATGCTAATACTGGAATATACCTAATTATCTGCACCAATCTGACCTTTAGGTCAGGTGAGGACAGGATTCATGACAAAAAAAGAATTGGAAATTTTGAACCCCCTGCAGTGGATCACTCTGTGCTCCCATTTCACTGGCTACAAAAAAAAAAGTGCAGGGACATGATACTGTGGTAGGGGCAAGCAGAAAGAAACTGAGGTATGGTTATGTTTAAAAGTGATAACAGAGAAAAGAATAGGGTATTTTCCTGGAATTTTCAGGCACTTCTTTTTGTTTTGGAAAGCTGTAACTGAAGTTGCACTCATCAGATGTTTGTGGTCAATGCACTCAGCACTCTATCTTCAGAGCAAATCTCTGGATTCCTCTTCTCTACAAGGAGACTGGAACACTGTTTCTTGGAAGCACTTTGAGAAAACTCTGTTTTCTCAGTATTTTCTGCTGAAAAGCCATCATTTTTCACCTAGGTCTGCTCCTCCTCAGCTTTGCAGAGGGGGACTCCCCACTTTGGGATTAATTTCACTTTGGGACTGTTCTGATGGGTCTGGTTCATGCAATCTAAGTTGGACACTCAGGGATGTGCTCTGGGGCTGATGTGTGGGTTGGCTGTGTCCTCCTCTGACACACATGCAGAGTCAGTAACAGTTTTTACAGATTAATTCTTCCAGCTTTTCTTCATTTCTGTTAATTTTCTCTGAAGTCTTTGAAGCCAACAGTGTCAAGCGCTGTCTGAAGCATTCTAGGTATTATACCATTGCTGGTACTTTGCCATTTAAAGTAAGAAAGTTTCCTTTTTTTTGGCTAGTGACATGAATTGTCTGTAAATGCATCCCATACTTGCATGAGGCTTTTTGCCATTTTACCAGATGGAAATTTCATATCTAATTTAATGTCCATTAGGTCTCTTTCAGTGCCACTGCTTTCCAAGTATCTCCCTCCTATGAAGTTCCTATTAACTGCCTGCCTGACCCCCCTCCTTCAACAGTTATCCACCCCTTCCTCTGCCTGAAGACCTTAAAAACCCTGGAATTAAATATATGCACGTTTAGCGCCGTGCACTCCTGATGCTTGTGTTGGATCCGCTGACACCTGGTGAGAGCAGGCTGTGCTGGGACCAGCAATGGATAAACAAGAGGCCTGCTGCAATCAGTGTTTTCCTACTGGCAAAAAAGAGGAGGAAGGATCATGCCAGGAGTGAGCAGCAGCGGGGTCACAATCCTGTTTCCCCGAGGAGCTGACAGCAATGAAAAAGCGTGCATGGCTGCTGCAGGCGTTACCGCTCCGGCCAAGGTGGAAGCGGATTTTTTCCACTTCCTTGCACAGCACAACCACTCCATTAAATTAATAATCCGGCCCTCAGAGCCGCAGATGACAGAGGAGGCCTTTGAAACCTGACTGAACAAATGCTTCCAGCACGCAGTGAACTCTGGGCGCACACGGACTCCTCTCTCCATCGGGGAAATCATTCATTAGCCTGTGCTTGGATATCCCGCTGCTCCGGGGGCCGGTGTGCAGCCTGTCAGCAGGAGCCTGCTGGGGACTGCTTTGGTCTGTGCCCATGCATTTCTAACTCCCTTCTGCCTGCCCCTTCTCTGAGCTGTTGTTTCTTGAAGAGGGGTTCAGACCTTCCCAGGGGGGCAAGGGCCAACTCATTTCGCAGCAGGAGTTGGGAAACATGCTCACCGCCGGTTCGGGGTCTAAACAGAGCAGGAAAGGAAATTTGTCTGCTGCAAATTGCAGTGAGCAAGGAAGGGGACGAAATTCACATAAGTCAGGCACAGGAGGGGTGAGTAATCCTGTTGAATAATCATCTATATAAGCCCCACTTACACAAGACAGATATTTATAGTCGTAGAAGGGCTGCATGGGGGTTGAATAGTAAAAAGAGGATTTATTTTTGCAGATTTAGAAATACAGGTAGGACCATAATATATTGTGAGATTGTTGAAATTACCAAGAAAATCATATGTTCTGACACCAGGTATTACCAAAACATGTCTTTACTTTAGATCCCAATTGTGAAAGATCTGAACCAACAACCCAAGCGAACATCCCACCTCAGAGGAGCCTAACCATAAACGTGGGTGAAAGATCCTACAGGCTCCAGAGGGTCTGTTCCTGGGGAAGGAGCCACAGCACAGGTACTGCATGGGATGGCTGTGAGTCTGCTCACTGAAAATCCCAGGATGTGATTTTGGTGCAGGAACTCTGCAGCTGGCACAGAGCACCAGGAATAACTGGGTAACTTCAGGGAATCTCTCCAATCTGGTTTTCACAGGATGGGTGATAATGAGAATTCCTCTAAAAATGCCTCAATGCATTGCTGGGTTCAACCTGTGAAGGACAGAACTTCAGCCTTGTCATTTAAATTAAAAATTGTTGTATTAAACAATTGTCATTGAACTTGTGCCGCTAATTTATTTTTGGAGAAGGTCTTGCTTTGCCATTACTAGGGAATACATGCTCCAAGAACTTACAGTTTGACAGAAGGACAGGGAATCTGATGAATGATGAGGTTTACTTGCACATTTTTAATCCAGCCTGGATGTAAATTTCTCCAGCATCCAGGGACTTTTTGGATCCAGTTTTTCTCCAGGCCTATCTCTTCTTTTTTCAAATGTCTGTTATTTTTTGAAACATAAGACTGTGCAAATAAAAGTGAAGCCGTACTTGAATGTCAAGAAATGTATGGAGAACATCAGTAGTGTAGGGAATATAAGCTCAGGGAATAAGCCTTCAGCAGGAATGCTAATTTAGTTATAGTTTTTAAAGCTGACTGCAAACAGCTGGGCAGCATTAACTGCATTAGGAAAACAAGAAAGGTGGAGCAAAATCTAGGGGACTAAGGTATGGCAGTGCCAAATATATGGAAAAGATTTGGGATATGTGAAATGTACTGCTGCTGGACCCACACTATGTAATAATGGTGATGTAGTGTGGAGCTATCCCTGGATTTCCCAGCACACTGAAGGATTTGTGGAGCAATGTCAGTGGCTTGTGACAGGCCACTCTCTTGATAGCATGGCAGGGACACAGGAACAGAGGTAAAAATAGCACGTGCTGTGGTCTTCTATAGAGTCTTCAGTCCCACTAGAGAGAAGATCCTGACAATCCTTTATTCTCTTTTCACACACACGTTGCAGCTACTTGTAAAGTCTGCAGATTCAAAGCTGGAAGATTATGTTTAAACTACATGTATTCCAGCTGCACAGCACTTACTTTGCACTTTGCATGTTCTAAGAGCTGTGCAAATGTTTATTAATTAGTCTGAATCCCAGCAACACCACTCTCACAGTGGTAGGAGCTTTTCTCTGTTTTTTATGGATAGATGGAGGCAAAAAAAAACCCCTCAGGAGCAGACTGCAATACTTGGCCTCATGTAAGTAGATCCATGTTCATGCTGTTTCCATAGCTCAAGTGCAAGTTCCGTGGACTGTGATGTTAAGCAAAAATGCTTTGTAAGGAGCTGGTTACTGGTGTGAGTAAGATGTTCAAAGTATGGCCCTTTGTGGCTTGCCCAAGACCACACAGTGAGTTAGGAGCAGAGCTGGGATTTTACTTCCTTTAACTGATTTTCTCACAACTGTGGTTTCATTGCTAACTTCTTGGGTTACTTTCATATTTTTTACATTGCTCAATGTCTCTATACCTTATTTTAGATTATTTTTAGGCTTATTATAGATGAGCCTGAGGTAGGACAGCAGATGTGTTGTTTCTTGACTTTCTGGTGCCACCAAGGTGTGTGTACATTCCACCAATTGCACATTTATCTATTTCTTGTGGAAACAGAGTGCAGTTGATGTAACAACCCAAGAGGGGTGATTGAAGCAACCTTTCTTTAGAGCTACACACCTAATCAATAGCAATTTATCCACCAGCATTCGTGCTTTTATGTTCATGTATTTACTCTTATCATCATGTTTTTCATGTATTTCTTTACAAGATCACTTTGCAAGTACTGCTGACCTGTGCTATGTGTTACCACTTTCAACCCATTCCTGCTTACCCCTTCATCTTTGCTGGAAGTTACTGTTCTGACAGATCTTCTAGGTTAAATAATTAATTAGGAGTTTCTTTTAAAAAATTAAATAGGGGTTTCTTTAGTCTCTGGCTTCCTTCTATGCATTGCAGTTAAAAAAAAATTAAAAAGCCAAACTGTAATAAGGTTGATGTTTTTCTTTACACCCTAACCATATCATAGAGCTGAGCGAGGAAGCAAAGGGAGGCAGAGCTGAACTGGCAGGAGTTGGAGCTCAGGGGAGTTTCCTTTAGCACACACAGAGACAGGGAACAGGGATAGGGAGGAGGCTGGGGAAGGCACTTGCTGTAGCTGGGTCAACAGTAGCAGATTTAGGTGGGCCAAGTGTGCCCAAATTGTATCACTAAGTGTAAAATTTGTATTAAAGTTTGGTTTGGAATTTGCTTTTGGAGAGCAGTTGAAAACCCATTCTCTAAAATTAGCTTTTAGCAAGTATTCCTGTTTATAAAGTTCATTCACTAGCATGTTTATGGAAAGTGAGCCCAGAAGGGAAGGAATGCAGTAAAAGTACATTCATTTGAAAATTCAAATAAAAATATTTGCTTTGAATCAGAGGCTTTTTTCAATCCTTCTGTGCTCTTTGTCCAGTTTCTTAGTACTTTTATTGTCCAGCAAAACAGTCACTGTCCTGAACTATTCTCATTACTGCACAGTATGTGTGAGAGAAGGCTCGTGCCTGTTGTCTTGATCTTGTTTGTGAGAATGGGAAATTATTATTTAAAAACAAAAACAAAAGAGACGACATCTCCCAGTCCCAAACTCACTCTCCATTTTGGGAATCTGAGTGTCAGCAACAGCTTGGAGCTGTCACTGTTCCACTGACAGTATTGATAACACCAAATGCAAAAAAAATTAATCAACACTTCACCAGACAGACTTAAAATAACGAGGTTCTCAAATTGACACTTTTAATTTGTCTTCTGGATTTGGAGAAGGGCTCACTAAGTAATAATCAGTGAATAGGATTACCTTTTAATTTTCCTTTGAAGTTTATGTCCTCCACTGCTGGCTGCTTGCTCCATCCTGCCCCTCAGGCATTGTTCAGCCATGTAGCCATTCCCTGTTTGGTCAAGGAAGGAGGGAGAAAAAGGATGTGAAGAGGAAGGAAACTACTGGAAAGAATAAGAAAGTGGCCCAGGAGACAGATCAGCAGAGTAATAGAAGTGAAAATTGATGTTACTTCCTCAGTTCCTTTCACATCTGGTAATGCTAATCAGATATGAAATCCTCTGAGCATCACTTCAGATGTTTATACACATGGGGTTGATGAAAATGCACTTGGATCACTGGGAGGGTTTGATGCCTGGAAAGGCAGGTTGAGTCACAACATCACTGCTGTGTGGGATGCTGTCACTCTTACCTCCTTGTCAAGCAGTGCCAGGTTTGGCAGAAGGTCACAGAGGGATAAAGGAACCCCAAACTGCCCATGGGTCACCATCCTCAGGGAAAACACAGCTCTGCTGCCCTAATTGTCACTTTCTGGATTGAAAAACACTTTGATCACATCATAGGTTAAGAGCTGCATAGCTGCAAATGCAAAGACATTCCTCTGATTTTATTGTATCCACTCAGCACAGAGCCAGATTCCATGCAATAAGAATTAACCTTGTTATCTCTATTAATTGCTTCTATTTGGTTACTTATATTTAAACACACAAAGTCTATCTAACTTCTTATCTCTATTAGTTATGAAGGGAGACTGATGAAATCCCTTCACAAATTATATTAGAAACAAATGTTTCCCACCAGCTTTGATCATTCTTTATTGGCAAGCTCTTTGTTTTCATCCTTTTAAGCAAGAAAGACCACTGTATAAAGAGGTGGACCAGAGCTGCTGATCTGAACACACCGATTTTTTGAGAACTTTGGATCCAGAGACTGATATCTAAGAAAAAATAATTACACTGGGAGGCAAGGACACTCTTTTATCTAAACCTGTTTCAAGCTGTGCAGAGACTAAGATGTGAAGGGGAACATGGGTCACCTGGTTTCTCTTTCAATGGTTTTATGAAATTAATGTAATGGATTTTGTTTACTTCTGCTAGCTAAGCAGATCTGCAAACTACCCAAGAGACATCGTGAGAAAATTGGCCTGGCAGGGTCATTGCCATCTCCAGAGATGCCTTAATTCCAGTGCCTTTTGCAAACACTAGAATAGTGCCATTAAGAGTTTTAAAAAGTCAATCAGACCCTTTCCCACGTTCATGTGTCTTTGGCTGTGTGTGGTAGAAAAAGGATCCAAAGAGTTTTCTCTCGTGTGTTTGCTTTCATGGCAATGAACTGAACTGTTCCCCAGAGCTTTCACTTTAGGGGTTTCATGGTACAGAAAATTTAGTAGGCTTTATTCTGGCCTTGCCTTCTCTGTTGCTGTAAAATGTGCAACAGTTGCCGTTCAAAGACGTATTTGAAGTTCTCCTTGTTTAAATCTAGGAGCTGATGAAAAAACATAATTACATAATTTCTGCTGGAAATAGTTTTACATTCCAAATCTTGTTCAGTCACCTCCTTGTTCATTACTAATTTACCTTCAGAAATAAAGCTACTTCAGAACTTCAGAAGATGTTAAAAAAAATTTAAAAAATAAAAAAAGAATTATTGGGAAGGACAAAAATACCCATTTTCTTTTGAGTTCTTCTTCCTTCTCTTGTTCAAAAGAGAACATAAAAATGAGCATTTACCTCAGTAACTGTGAATTGCATTGCAAATTTCAGGGGTTTACTGTCTTATATGCTATCTTTTATTCTGTGCTTTTTGGTGAGGATCATAAAATGCCTTACAACATCTTCTTTACATGAAGAAAGCTATTTTGCAGACTGAGAAAGTGAAATCAAACAAAGCTCATTTCTAGCAGAGTCAAGACTTCTGGACTAAAGTTTAGATGCCTCCAACTGCACAAAACCATCTTCTTCTGTATGCACCTTCTACACTTTGGTACAATCATATTGTTACAGATTTATGGACATTGATGACTCCTACCTTTTGGACAGTCTGAGTGCTCAGCATTTCAAGACAACTTTATTCCTTCTGTTTTTCTATCCCAAATGACAGCTTGTAATCTTCTGTAATGATGGCAATATGGAATTTGGACTTTCAGACTCCTGACTGCCTTTATTATATCCAGCAGATGACAGGAAGACCTGTGTCCTTTAGTGATGGAGGTGGAGTCTCTTCATGGATATTTGTCAGCTACTTATGTTTCCCTACTGTGCCTTCCCTCTCATTACTCTCCAAAAACATGTGTGCAATTATGCCATGTGGTTCAGAGTCTAATGGCTTACATGCTCTGATTGCTTCACTTGGAAAAAAAAAAAAGAAAAAAGAAAAATCTGTGATTTTTCATTGGTCATATCAGAAAGATTTTCTTCAGCTGGATGACTTTTGTGTTCCACATTTTGTATTCAGCTTCAAGTTTCAAGTCCAAATGAACCCCAAATAACAAAAAATCTCTGAGTCCCACATGGTTTCAATACAAAATCATGTTTTGTGTTCGTTTCAAAATAGGCCCAGGTTGGTTCAAAAGATTCATGGACCTTGGCAAACTTTTCAAGGAGCATGATTTAAGTTTCTGTGTTTGTACTGTGTGGTTTTATTGTTTCTCATGGTCTTAGTTAGGAGCATAGCATGGATTGATACATCAGCCATGCTGCTATCTGGCCTGCATTTGATGGTTGATGATCGTGTTTTGATTCATATCTACCACTATTCCTATATGCACAGCTGAGCACTTGTTTAATATAAAAGACTGACTTTCCTTAGATCAATTAAGTATCACTTGTATCAATTTGGTATCACTTGTAAAATAAACACATTCAGAATTACAGATGGAGAAAAAGACATCTAAGGTCAAAGAACTTAAGAACTTGGCAGATCCTCAGAGGAACTATATCAAAGAAACAAGTATAAACTCTTTAAATATGGAAGGAAGGCTAGTAATTTCAGTTAGAGACAAATTTGGTTGAATTATGAGTTTTTCAGAACCTTTGAAACAAGGAGGAAGGATGCAGATCCATCCATTTCCGTCCTTGTTCCCGGTCTGCTTAATTTCCTGGGATGCAATGGCATAAGGTGGGATACACAGAGGTAAATATTTTCTAGTTTTAACATTGGCAATCTAAGAGTTTACCCAGGTTCTTAATTCATGATCTTGAGTACCAGCCAGGTGTTGGAGACATTTTTATTCATCCCGCAGAATGTGTTTCCACTGAATATTACTGCATCACTGTAAGGATCTCTGTTCTGAAATTTGAACTCTGATCCAAATTTTCTCACTGTTTGGGTGGGCTTTCGATTTTGCTTCATAATTAGGGTTATTAGGAGAGATGTACTGCTAATGATCTGCATTGCTATATTCCAAGTTGTTTCCTAAACTGAACCAGCACTCGGCATAAAGAAGCACCAGTTTGCTTTTCAATTTCTGCACTTCTGTTTTTTGATATCGCTTTTCTTTCCAGGCAGAGCTCTTCCATTTCGGTACTACTTCAGCAAGAAAATATGAGAAATAAAATCAGAGTGAAATAAATCTATCTTCATCTCATTTCTCTCTGCCATTCACAGATGTCAAGTGAATACAATAGCTCTTTGAGATGACGGACCCGTGTGGGGCAGCAGCTCCAGTGACCCGAACACCACCGTGTACAATTCTGCAGAGATTCCATAGCAACAGCAGAAAAAAATTGGTAAAAGCTTGGCACAAAGGTATACTTTCAAAAGCACCCCTTTATTTATATAAGCATGTGTACACATTCCTTGAGATAGCTTGGAAGCAGGAGATTTTGAGGTCCCACTGAACTGTGTGTCAGTCATTACTCGGCATGGAGATGCATTTGCAGCATTGGCTGTGGCTCACACAAGCAGGAGGACTGTGTGGTACAGGCCTTGTCTCAATGGTGTAGCTAAAATCACCAAATCACCCCCTCCTGGCTCAGCTGGAAGCAGTGATGCTCTCTGCCTGGCTCAGATCATTACTTGTGTTTTCAGTTATAGCTGGCTGAAAATGTTCATTCTTTTTTTTTTTCTATTTTTTTTTTTTTTTCCCATCAGTAAATAGGGTTTCATCAGCAATTGAACTTGTAGAAGGAAATGTAGGGGTGGAGCTCCTCAAAAGAGGAACCTTTATCTTAAGCAGTTTCCAAAGAGAACCTTCGCACTCTGTTTTGGAAATTTCATAAGAGTTTCTGGATCAGTTTCTCGGTCTTACCCTGTGAGTCTGTTTATGCAAAGAGGCATTTTCAACCCTGAGTACATAAAGGGCATGAACACAGACCTCCAATCGATAACAAAAGGGCAACACCCCTAAATCAGAATCTGTGAGCACTTCTGGAGTGATCTGGAGCACTCCTGGCAGATGATGAAATTACGAGATATCAGCAGTTTATCTCCTTAAAGACAAGCTCAGGGCTACCTTGCAGTTTGGAAATGGGAAAGTTTGGATGCACATTTTGCTGAATAATCTCTGAAAATCCCAAAGGCATAATCCTATAAAACTTTTTCCAGTGGAAGCCATGGTGGCTCCAGAGCTTGTCACACCCTTTGGCAGCAGAGCACAGAGGCTCAGCACCGAGCTGACCACCCTATTTCCTGGAAGCCATTTACTGCTGCAAGTCACAGGAGACATAAAACTCCTCCTAGAGTGCCTGGAAAAATGTAGACCTAACCCTATTTTTTGTCATCCTTAAGCTGGGTTTGGTGAGAATTTGCTTGGCTAAACTGGCAAAGCTGCAACATATATTTTCTTCCAAGAAAAAGAATTCAGGGGAAAAAAAGGATTGTAGGTTTACATAAAAGTGGATTAGAAACACAAATCTATATTTTCACCAGGATAAATACCAGCAAAATGTAGCCTGATACCTTATTAATTTTCCATTTTCTTTCAAGCTGCTCAATATTTTCTGTTCTAAAGTAGTTTCAAGCCAATGAAGATTCATTAAAACATTTTAGTGGCAGTTTAAGAGTACTTTATGAACTATATTAGTATTTATTATTAATCACGTGTTGGTGAACTGAGAATTCAAGAGGTCAAATACAGTTGGCATTTAATAGCTGTTTCTCACTAAAAAGATCATCTTTTAAGCAGACTCAGTTTGTAATGAAAATTAATTTTCGGGTTGAGCTGTTATCAGTTTGGGAACGTTTGACTCCCACAGGCTGAGGAGGGAATGTGGAGGGAACTCTGACAACCAGCCGAAATCCTTTATTGCCTTCCTATGTGATGTACATTAGCTCTCCCCAGGATAACCAGTGTCATGCTTGTCAGCAGTACATAAAACAAAATAACCCTTTTTTTGCCCTTCCTTTGTGTGACTGGAGCCCCCCAGTTTCTCAGGATCCAACAGAGTGCTTGCAGCCTTCGCCATGAATGTGTTTTGTGCTTCTGTGGTCCTTGTCCTCAGAGAATCTCAAAACATTTTATGTATGCTCATGATTCAGTGGACTCCATAGTATTCCCAGGAAGTAAAATAAATTAAAAACTATAAATCCCCTGATTTGGAGAAGCATGTGTCAGAGATCCGCGTTAGCTACACTCATTAAAACAGTCAGGGGAAGTTCTGAAATCCACAGCAAGTGATGTGCAGCTCCTGCTCTCCAGCCTCCCTCCTGTGTGAGCTGTTGGTCTTCACAAATGCTGATGTGCCTTCCTTGCCTGTCCTCTGCACTAAATTACCTTTATGGGATGCAGGATACCAGAGTGGATTCCCTCATATAATTGTGGGTTTGTGTCTTTCAGCATAGGTTATTTCCTTCATGTCTTGGCTCTCTGTCCTTATCTCCCTCAGACCAGTTTCTGAGCTAATGCTTTAATAAATTCACATTTTGGTAGACCAGAGTCCTTCTAAAGGAAAAGATGCAAGTAGAGATAAAATGCTGAAGGCCAACACCTCAAAGACTACAGAGAAAGGCAAAGGAATAGATGACATCTCTTGTAGTGACATTTCTTAAAAGGCTTCAAAAGTTTCTGGAACCTTTACTTCTCACCAAATTCATTCCATCTGCATGCTTGCTAACATCTATTTTTAGAGTAATGCCTGAAGTCACAGGTGCTTCTGAGAGGATAGTTGGAGAGGATATTTTTACAAGTGCAGATGGAAGCCTGGCTCTAACCCTGTATTTCGGGTTAGCCAAACTCTCACATCTCCAGGCACAGAGCAAAAATAAGGATAGCTCTGTGCTGCTCCAAGCAGTGTAGTGGGGGCATGTTGGAACCCTGCAGCCTGGGAGTTTTGAACTTTCTGTGCTTTCTGGGACTGACCCCCAGAGGAGAACTGCTTTTGATCCGAGGCCTTGGAGAAGGCTTCCAAATATGAGTGATGGAGTTGGAATCACTGGTGTGTAGATTGAATAGAGGTGTGTGTTATCTCATGGTGCAAGGTTTAGAATTTGAGGTTTTAGAATATAGTAATAGGTATGGGACAAGAGGGAGGTTCTGGGGCATTGGCTCTTCTTCTTCTTCTTCTTCTTGGTTTTAGGTAGTAGTTTTTGTTTGGATAGAAAGTACTGCAGCATGGGTCACAGGTGTTTGGTCACTGGGTGAAAAGTATAAACAATATAGATATTAGCTTTTAATTAGATAGTTGGGCCTTGAAAGATCTTGTAACAAGAGAGATACTTCTCCATTTTCTCACTTTTAGTTGTTAGCTCGAAGTGCTGCAGCACTCACTGTGCTTTAGGTAAGAATTAACAAACAACTGAGTCCCAACACAAAAATCCTAACTCTCGTGCTTCAATCCCACCTCTGAGTGAACGGAGAGGGAAAAAGAAGCTAGCCACAAAGAGGGGCATCCGTGACTTCATCTTCCAGCCAGTGCACAAGTTTTACAGACACAAACACACCCCTGGGCTGTCAGGCCTTTCCAGAGGGCAGAGTTAGGGTGCAGGTGGCAGATGGAGGCGGGGGCCAGGGCTGGCTGTGGCCATGGGCTGTGCAGCGCTGCCCTCCGTGCCAGCGCGCGCCAGGCGCTCGCTCCGAGCCACAGGTGTTCTGCACAAAGCCTCCGCAGATCAATCACAAATGCTTCTGCTACTATAAAGAGGCTTAAAAGGATTTTTAAACATCGTGGGCTGGCCTGACTGCTGGTGAGATTGCCAGCACTTAGCAAAGAGGGGGAGGCCAGGGTAGCGGGGTGGAGCGGGAGCTCCGGGGAAGCCACGCGGTGCCTTCCAGGGCGGGTTTATGATCCTAGTGTGGATCTGCAGCACTTCCAACTGGAACTCATTAAGAATTCATGGAGCAGAAAATGCAAGACGCTCTGGAAATGAGGGCTTTGAAAGGCCAAGTGTGAGCTGTAAATAAAATAGAGTGGGTATTCAATTTTGGCTATTAAGTGTCTCAGAATATTTTCTCAGCTCAGCAGATCAGGCTTTCAACTAAAAACCTACTTCTAAAAACAAAAGGAGAAATAAAAGGAATTCCACAGACTCCTAAGGCAGAGAGCAGATAAAGAGCATAATCAGATATTGTACGTCTCAAAAACACGAGAGCTTATTGATTAGAAGTGCTGAACAGTGCTATTCATTCTGGCTCTGATTGAGCAATGTACCAAAGCATGTGTTTATCTTTAAGCATGTTTTGAAATCTCATTGACTTCAATCACCATTGACCCCTGTTACTGAAATGGGACCCTTGGGAAGACACAGCTTTCCTAAATATTATGTGTATAAACAAGAGAATCAGGAACACCCACACTTGAGAAAGCCAGCAGCTTAAGCAGAGTGTACCAGGACCACTTAGAAGTTACCTTCTAACTTTATCTGCTGCAAGTAGGTGGTGCTGGAGTTGTCAGTCATTCATCACTGCATTTTATGGAGGCCAAGACCTTTGCAAGAGAATATTTTATCTGCTGCTATATTCATTTGAGGCCCTCTTTAGAGAAAGGCCTTATTCCCTTCATTCCTCTTTGCTTCTTTAGGGCATGAACACCAAGTCATTTCAAGAGTTTGGGGATAAGTGTATCAGTGTAAGTGAAATGTTGGACTAGCTTTATAGTGAGGACCCTTCAGGAACAAAAATGCAGCTGTGTTGTCAGCAGCTGAATGCCAGATGAAGTCACATCACCTGGTCTGCAGCCTTGTTCTCCCCTTTTGCAGGTGCAGTTTTGTGCTGGCGTTTAAATGCAGCCACAGTATTAACCCTAGTGATTGCAATTTTCCATTAGAAACTTGGACTTTTCTGGCAGAAGTGATTTGAGCATAGTGGTCTTTTCTCCTTTGTCTTCTGTGTGGAATTTGGTGAATATTGATGTTGCTGAAATTTTTACTCAGAACTCTTCAATGATAACAGTCCAATCCATTATTTCAACTGTGCAATAATAAAACATAATTATTTTCTAGCAACCTATCAATCAAAATTTAGGATCAAATAGTGAGGAATATTTGCAGCAGATCGAGAAAGCAAAGCCTTTCTGTGCACCAGGTCAGTCAGTGCAACAATACAATTTAGTCTGAAGAAATCAAGAGTATTAAATCTGGGAATAATAAATCAAAAAAGGGAATAAAGTCTCTCCTGCTTATGGGAACACCTGTTAAAAGTAAACTGAAGTTAAACAAGCAACTCTCAGAGGAACTGATTATTGCCCATAATTTTCGATGGTGGTTTTTCCACTTAAAAGGAACACTTAGCAGCTTTCATGAACACGTTAAAAATTTCACTTACAATTTTAATGCAAATATTGGTCTCTCTGGTCAATCTCCTCAGTTCCTGCAAGGGGTGAGGGTTATTAAACATATGAAAAAAACTCGACCAACTCTGAGGTCTGAACAGATACAATGTGAACTAGCTGCTGTTTTTCTGATATTTCACCATCATTTGGGTAGGTCAACAATTCAACACTGTCTTAACAGAAAAATGGCTCCTGGAAAGAAGAACGTGGGAAGCTTATGCCTCAGTGAGCTGATGACTCCTTGAAATATTATGAAATTTGACTCTTGTGTGCAAAACATTCTGAAGTTCTTGAAAGCACATGAAAAAGTAAGAAGAATTCAAATGTTAAAAGTGGTGGTTGGAGTATAAGCAAATTCACAATGCACATCAAATATGAAAATTGCTTTCCAGTTCAGGTGATTTAGCATATATCTATTGACACATTTGGGGAGTGCCTAATATTAGCAAGCCTAGAAGAAATTTGGTCTTAAATTTAAGAGGTTTTGCGTTTGGGTGTCTGCAATACCAAAATTTCATGGCCACTGCAAAGGTTAGAAAAAGTTCATTTACATCAGTATTGCAGTGATTAACTTGTTATGACTGAATGTTAATGTTCTGGTTTGTTGGGAGATTATGACTGCATTGGGTGAGATGAATTTCTAGCTCAAGATCTTAAGCCCATAAAGTCATTAAAAAATATGTGTTGAGATAGAGTTTTTAAAAATAACGGGAAATCCCTTTCCAATTCACAGAAATTCATTAAGGTTCCTGGAGATGTTACACTTATACCCTGAAAAAGACCATATTAAAATTTTATTGTCTGGTTTCTGGAGGACTCTGCCTCTTGTAACTACACTCATCATACAGCACCTGCAATGGGCCCTCTGTAAATCTCTCCTAAATAAGACCCCTTTTTCTTGCTCATTCTAACATTTATTTCTTTCCCCAACACAGAATCTGATTATATCCTGGGAAATGTGAACTGATAAATTTCTGAATTACCAGTAGAGTACTTTAAATATTTCAACTTTGTATTTTATCTCGCTCTTTTAATAGAACTGTCCTTCTCACATGAGCTCCTCTCATTGGCTTAACATTACATCACAACATTCAGATGCTCTGACTTTATCTGCAGGACGTTGTGTTCGTCATCTCACACCTGCCCATATCTTTGATTTCCCACTTGCGTATTCTGCTCTGAATTCTCCCAGACAGATTAATCTCATTCTTTATACCCTTTTCTGCATCTTGGGCTTGCTCCTTCTTTGTGCTGCCCCTTGCTGTTGAGTTGCTCACTGGTGATGCCATGAAACTTGGGGTAACTCTGCTAAAATCTTGTGTCCCTTAGCAAACTCTTTTGGCCATGAGACAAGTCTTATCAAATGGCTCACAAAATACAAAATAAATTTCTTTTACATCTCAATTCTTGGCAGAAGAAAAAAAAAGTAATAACAAGAATTGTAATTAAAACATAAACATTTCTATATTTTTGCTATGGATGGTTATAAGGCCTTACTTTGCCACACTTGCTGAACCTGGACATTTTAAGAAACACTTCACAAAAGTCCTTCACAAAATAAAATGTTCTGCCTTCATGGGTTATATTCACTTTTTTGTGCCCTGAATAGTTCAGTTCTTGGTGAAAAAGTTTCGGCCTCGGTAAAATTAAAACAGTTGATCCTCACTTTGGATCAACCTGGATGGAAACAACTGTGCTAAGTCCACATGGCCTTCCCACAGCTGGCAAAGTCCACAGAGTGCCCAGCAAGCTCTCCCCTGAGCCTGGGGATCTGGCTGAGCAAACAGGGCAGAGTTATGTCCTTTCTGACAGGTGAGTCAGAAGCATAACCATGGTGAGGTGTCTGTATGTTCTTCCTTCTGCTGGGTTTTGAAAAAAAATAGGGTGATGTGGAAGCGTAAATACTGCCTTGTGTTTTCCAAATAGACCAGAAACAGCTGGTGCAACGTTGTTGGAAAGGCTGCTGAGGTTCTGCTGAGGATGTGTTGTGCTCTTCTTTATCATGGAGGCATTTCTTACTTTCTTGGTGGAGGAGGAGGTCTCTCATACAAACTGCTCCACTGGAAGATTGCTGTGAAAGAAATGTAACAAAGGCAAAAGGAAACTGCAGCTTCAGGATTCTAAAGGATTGCCAGAGAAGAGACAGTTCAGGCTCCACACCTTAGCTCATCTCTCAAGACCAAATGCTATGGAGAATGGGATGTATTTTGGAGTCAGATGCTGACATACTTGGTGCCATGTAGGGATTCTTTAGTTTCCTGAGTAGAGCTTCTTGCTACACCATTTATGCATCTAAAAATGGTCTAAGTGTTGAAATCAAAGCCAATATTTTGTTGGGTTTTTTAAGAGAAGATCTAGCAAAGTAGGAGTCCTTGCAGCACTGAAGTTTTAAGTAGCACTCTCAGATTTTCTTGCTGATCCTGACACCTTGCCTAAGAGTGCACACCTTCAAGGATACAGGTGACAAGCTGGGAGCTTTGTTATGACAGCCCCAAAAATCTGGAAAAGTAGTTCAAAAAGCTGTTGCTCAGCTACACATTGAACAGGGAGAGCAGAAGCCATCAGAGTTCACATTCCCCTAGGAGCTGTGGCAGTGCACAAGGGGAAGCATCCATGGCTTATCTGCTCTCCCACTACAAAGCCTGCCTTCAGCCTCTTGGTTTGAGGTGCTGCCCCAAAGAATGGAGCCACCCTTTCCCCTTTTTCTTCAGACTGCTGCAGGAGCAGTGGTCACAGGGTGAGCTGTGGGATGCCAGGCTGGGACAAGCAGTGCTGCCAGGGCCCCTTCCCTGTCACCAGGAAAACATGTTTTCGAGTTCCTTCTCAAACGCAATCAGTGCCCTTAGCAACTGGACGCCTTAAAATGTATTTATTACAGCTCCAGAGAAAACAGTATTTTGCTTTTATATATGGACACCATAGTGACATAACAGTAAACTTACAGCAATTCTCTGTGTTGCTGCCATTTACAGTGGTTGCCTCAGGAACTGCAAATAAAGTTACATGTTTTATTTGAGCATTTGAAAAGGGTCACTGTGAAGTAACTTAGACCAAAAATGCAAGCTTTGGTAGGAAAGGATAGAAAGTCTACAAAAGGCTCCATTAAGAGGAGTGGTTTTTGAGATTTTAAAAAGGAAAAAGTAAGCTAGAACTTTTAAAAAAATTTTGTTATGTTCCCCTGCAGCATTTGCAGTCCATCACCAAGGGTATTGTATTAGTCAGACCACCAGCAAGGGAAGGGGAAGGAAAGCTGATTATGCCTTTTCAGCTCTTTGATTGTACAAAAACTTCAATGGCATTGCTGTTGGAAAAAAGTGAGTATGATTTGTTCAACGCTATAATTTTCAAAATTTGATTGTCATCAACTCAAAGCAAAAAAAAAAAGAAGACAAGACCATGGAGTGCAGAGTTTAACCAAAGTTTTTTTTCCCCCTAGCTTTTGCAAATATGGTGAATTTGCAGCATTTTTTCATATTTGAATACTTCAGTGATTTTATTAAAAGAGAGAAACCTATGAACTCCAGTGGAGAACATTTCATATTTCCATAATACGGCCATTGTCCATCTGACTGCGGGATGCACTCCAGACCACATTCCATTTGGTTTACTAGTCCTAAATCCACAGCAAGTGTCCTAAATCTCAAGTGTATGGGTGTTATTATGATCTGAAAGCAGACCTGGTTCACCAGATTTTAGGGAAGTTTTGAGTTACATCATACTCCTTGTTGGTGGACTTACACTTCCATGACTTCCTGCCAAACAGTTGCATTAGGTCCAAAGGTTTAAATGGAGACAACTGAGAGAACAAGGTCTTATCAACTCCCACAGAGCAGGATTCTAAAATAAGAGTTATGACATTTTGAAGAAATTAATCTCTGTTTTAGACTGGATCCATTCTACAGAAGATTTGCATTTGAATAATTTGAAGAATGAATGGATTTGTAATCTTTATGTGCAGAGCTGTTTAAAGGGTTAATGAACACTACACCTTGCTACATGGCTGCATTAAAAATAGCAATTACCAAGCAATAGATTTCACACATTCCAAGGATGAAACAGCTTCTGCTGTTCTTTTGCAGGTAGAGTGTTCATAGTGCATAATTTAATGAAATTCTAAATGCAGGAAAATCTATCCATTGTAGAGGTCGAAGTTGCCCTTGCACCCTGTAGTACGAGTTCAAAGATCTTAATGTTTTACAATATCCATAGCATATCATTAAACTGTGTAAAGATGCAAAAGAGATTAATTGGCCACCCACTTCTTCAAACTTCACATTGCTGATAATTAAGCATGTGAACCTAAGAACATCAAGGTTTAATGACCTTATTGGTGTAAACTGTACTGTAATTATCTGATCTAGCCACACATTAGCCTCTTCTGCAAGGACCAGATACTTGAGCTTCCTTTCTGCTCCAAGAAGGAAAGATAGGAGTTTCAGACCACCCATTGAGCTGTCTCCCTGTGATGTTTAGGGCTATTTCCACATTTGATGATAAAACCATAAGGTATTTGTGTTCCACTATGAGGACATGTGGCACTATTTTAGAAAACTCTTGCATAACTTTGACCACTGAAATATACAGTTAAAAATAGGCCAGCATTCCAGAAATGCTTTATTCCTCCACATCCACAATGGTTTTATCATGCAAAATTCAGAGAAATTCTGGCAAGGAAATTAATCTCTTGATTTCTTACAACTACAGAAGGAACAGGGACTGCTTGGGAAGCAGGAGACATTTGGGGATGCAGAATTAGGTAAACAGATATTGCACCTCCTTACATAGATACAATATTTTAAATATTCATCTCACATGGTAAACATAAAATACAGGGGCAGTCACCTAAAAAAGGAGATCAAGAGAAAGACAAAAATATCCATGGATGAAATATAAAACCAGAAGGTGATTAATTAATTACAGCTACTCCAATTGGTGAGTTTGTTAGGAGTCACTGAAAGTTTTAGGTCTGCTTGAGCTTTGTTTACTTCAGGGCTTTTTATTATCTCCATGGGAAAAAGACAGAGTTGAAAAAGTATGTAACAGAAAAGAGTCAAAAGGCTTCAGCTGTCCTTTCAACACTTGTATTATTTTTAATAATGGAATAAGAGAGGAAGGGGGGGAGTAGGGAAAAAAAAAGTAAGCAAATGATAGTTTGTTTGTTTCTTTTAAAATAGAACTCGTTTTGCAGTTGTTCTTCCCTCTTCCTCTCTGCATTCATTATATAAAGTTTTCCCTCTCTTCACTGTGCATTCGCATGTACTGCATTGTGCTGTGAAAGATGCACAGTCTTTTTCTTGTCTGGATTCTGAAGGTTCCAGAGTTTGTTCTCAGCTTCCCAGCAATGAATGCCACTGGAAGTATCTTAACTGCCAGAAATGTCATGGTGTGCCAGTTGTGCATCCCTCTTGTTTCTTCCTACTTTTGTGTATCTTTTGTGATGATGAGGAGAGAACACAATCTCCCCTGCACAAAGCACAGGGCCAAGATTCAAGTTTGACTTTCCAAACAAGTCTGACTCTGGGGAACTCTGCATCCTTTCCGCACCTGTATTCATAGCATCATAAAATCATAGAATGGCTTGGATTGGAAAGGACCTTGAAGATCCTTATTCCTAAACAGAGAGATCTTTATGAACACCATACAAGTCCCAGTGAAGCAGCTGCTGTAATAAGCACTGCATAAAGAATTAAAAACCCAAGTGATGCAGCCCAAAGCACTCATATGAAATATATCTGTTAGGATGTGATTCAGAAAATCATTAGGTTTTGAAATTAAGGTAGGAACTGAGCAGAGCAGAAAAATCAAATTAAAAAAAAAAGTGGACCAAAAGCACAGGTATGTTGAATGATGACAGGACTGATGACTGGAAACATGGCACCCTTTCTTCAGGTGGTGTCATTCAGGGTGAATGATTGGACTGTGTGTGTGCTTGGAGTAGCCTAAGGAAAGGAGGTCAAGTTAAGCATTATGGGCATGAAGGAAGATGGAAACAAAACTTGTGTGTGTAGAAGATTGAATAGGATGGAGATAAACACTGTGGGATTTTACAAACAAAGATAAGAAGTTTATTTTTGATACAGTGATGGGGAAATAATACAAAGAATGCAAAGAGAAGAGTGCAATCAGACTGCCAAGTCATGAATTGGATTCTACCACCAGTGTTTTGAGTGGATGGAAAGAGGATGTAGAACTATGACAATGTTTATACACTCCAAAAGATGAAACTTGTATTGCAAATGAAAACACAAGAAATTACAACTTTCTGCTTTCTGGGCAGACAGAAGAAAATGAATATTTGGTACAGAAACAGAAGTGGCAAGACAGGGAGGTGGTGTGCCGTGGAGGCATCTGGTTTTCTGCCTCTAGCACCTCATTGGAAATGCTGACTGTAGTCTCTTCACAACCAAGGAGTCCATTGCTCTCCATTGGGATATTTCATTGGACTCCCTGGCAAAAAAAAAAAAGCCCTAAATATTATTTTGTAGAATGAAGGCAGTAATACAGACCATTATACTAAGCCAGTCTGACACAGTATCATTAATTCTTTTTTCCTGTTACTATTTTTTTTCCCACAGGATACACCCTTTTAATGAATACATCCTGTATGAATAATAATTCTGGTTATTCTGCTTTTTTCTGCTCCTCTGTTCATCGCAAAAAAACCTATCACAAAAATGTTTCATCATGTAATAAATTCTACTTCGACCACTTTTTTTTTTTATGTCACATATAGAGCAGTAGCAAATAGTAAGTTATGGGTTCCAGTAATACAGGTGTATGAGGAAATATCAAAAGAATTCTCCCACAATTTGCTTTAGAAAAGAGGTGAGTGTGATCTTTCCAGCTGTTTGCTGGAACCATGTTGGTGCTGTAGTGTTAGCACATATAAATATCTGGATTGCGTGGTTACACATATGTGGAACAAATGCAGTGTGTAAGTGTGCTAAAAAACCTTGGGGATTTCTTCCCCAAGAATTTTAATCTATTGAGAATATTGGCTAATGGAAATAAAAATGTTTATTGAAAACCCATCTCTTTTAGTATTCTTTTACTGTTCTCAAAAATGTGAAACTGAGAACTCTAGAAAATGTCAATGAACGGATTTAAAAAAAAGTAGAAAGATATTATACCAAGTGAAAGATTGTCACAACATCCCAGAATTTGCAGGAAATATCAGAGTTGTGTACTCAGACTGTCTGAGCCTGCCTTCGCCACCCTTCCCCATGACACAAAACAAGGTCCCCCACATTCACAAAGAAAAAATTGCTCAATAAATGCTTTGGAATTTCCTTTAAACTGAGAAACTACCAGCTGCCCAGGTGTGAAAAAGAAAAAGAAACCAAAGTATGGAATACCATTCTTGGAGGGAGTCCTTGAGAGATGCTCTGAAAGAAAATTAACATGGGAGCAATGAACATGAGATTCACATTGGATATATTTTGTATCTGTATTTTATTAATTCTGTTTATTTTATAAAAACAACTTTGCTTCATGAGCATAAAAATTCCTTTTTCTTTGAGTGTGTCTCATGCTTATTCAGGAAACAACAAACATAGGCATTTTTATGGAAAGGATAAAATCCTATGAATCAATATAACAAGCAAGTTGTGAGGAGCATCTGCAATGACTAAACCAGCCCAGGAATAGGTGTGTTTTATGCAAGCTCTGTGGGGATTGATGGCATGGTAGGAATGAAGATTTTCCCAGGTGAACATAGCTCAATGCTTCACTGGGAAGGAGCTGAGAAGGAACACATGACTTTTGGAAATATTATATAGGAAATTTGTGGTGCATCCTGATTTCTCCATGAAGAAAGAAAGAAAAGTTTAAAACACTCAAGAGGAATTCATAATGTAGGACAAGACCATATTGCAAGTGAAATCACAATCCTATATCATTACTGAAGTCCCTAAAGGAGGCCTGGGTGGAAGGGAGTGTTCCCAAGGACATGATGGACAAAGGACAGTGACTTTAAACTGAAAGTGGATTTGTTCAGTTTGGGAGGAAACTTTTTTACTCAGCTCTTTGTCTGGAAGCAAAGGCAGTGAGGAGCTGCAGTATCTCAAATGAAGCACCAGACATGAGTTGATTTGGATGATTGAATTAATTAGTTCAGGGCTTGATTATTACAGCTAATGAACATTCTCAGGCTACAGGTTTGCAGTTCTTACAGGGTATACATGTGGGTGAGTGGGGGTGACACTCAGGGATCTGCACACTATACCTGGAGGTCCTGCTTAGGCTTATTGGGTGCCCCAAACACTGTTCTCATATCTGCACATTTAGGGTGTTTCCAGCAAAGGGATCCTGCACTTCCTTGCCTCAGACCCCACTTTCAGTTTTGCTTCCACACTACATGTTCTAAGAAGATTTAAAAGAATAAATGGGAAGGCAAAATTAAAAGGAACAGACAAAACCACACAACTGGGAAATCTGTGTAAAAACTGTTCATATGCTAATTTTGGATGCACTAATTATCTATTCCCAATGAGAAATCCTGGTAAAGTGGTGGGGTGAAGGTGTTGAAGGCAATGATTTCCAGATATTGGGCAAAGAAATCCAGGGCCTAAAAGTAGCATGAGGGCATTGAATTATAAGCTGTTGAAAAAAGGAACCACCATGGTAAACCCAGATTTCAGCAGATGGTCTTGTAGCACAACACAGGCAATTAGCACTCTCTGCTGCTCTTGTACCACACCAGACAAGAAGAGATAAAATATTCAGCTGGAAAACAGAACTACAGTGAGACATCTCAGTAGAGATAAATACTAGTTTTGTTAACTAAGAGGAAGCACTTCATTAAAGAAAAAGGAAATATTAAATAGTTCCTATATTTAACCTTCTATGGATGAAAAGATGATTAAAGTCACTTTTAGTTAGATCTCCAGCAGCATCCAATCGCACAAATTACAAAATTAACCTAGGGAGCAATATTCATGAGATAGGGGAATCAGCAAAGGTCCTTATGAGCACTCCTAAAATAACATGCTTTTTTTCCCCCTCTATCACCTCCAGGAATCTGGAAATATTTGGGCAACAAACATTCTGCCTAAATTCCAGCCACCAAACAGAAATGAACCCTTAGAAAGGTCAAATGGGGAAGAAATTAAAGTAACTGATTGCAGGAACCCTAAATGCCTTTAATTATCTTTATGTTGGGGGGTTTTCCCTTCACTTTCAAGACTTTGGTTTGCATTGAGAATAATGGTATCAGAGACAGCGTTTTTCAATATGATTTTTTTTTGTTTCAGGGTAAACTCTTCCAGCTGTCTGTGGTGACTGTCCAGGGGGATTTAAAATTATTTTCCACATGATAATGACTGGCCAACTTTCCACTGTTCTCAGAGCAAGGAAATGTCGTTTAATTGTTGCACACAAAATGGCTTCTGCTGTGGCCCTCCCAGACATGGCACTGCTGATACCTCACATTTTTCATAAAGCCCTTCAGACTAACATCTGAACAGAGAAAAGATGCTGGCTGTGAAATATGATTCTATTATATCCTATGTGGCCCAAAGCATAAGGGTTGTGAAGCAATAATTGCACCATTTTACAAATCTGTGCCTGGCCATGAGGGGGACAATTTTAGAGAAGACCAAGAGGCACCAGCTAAGGGACCAGGCTGCAAGAGGAAATCACTGCACTGGGCTTAGCCATGTGTGTGCAGTCCAATGCCGAGGCTATGGAAAGCTCAGATGGTACTGTGGAAAATAAAGATACCCTACCTCAGGAAATAAGGGCCTTTTCTGAGGAATTGTCCACTATCAGAAACCTGGAAGCCACTGTCACAAGACTGGTGATTTCCGAGTGTGAGAGCTGTCATGAAAATTGTCGCAGCCTTTGTCTGAGAGGGCAGGGGAAGGTACACCACAGCAAGCTGCAGCCTAGAAAAGCTCCCATGGAGATGCTGAATAACTCAACTACTGTGGCCAAAACCATCACCCCAAAATTTGAGGGATGGCACAGAGGGAATTTATTCTAACTCTTCCCCAAAATGAATTTCTTGCCTGGATTGGTTCATCTTGCAGACTATAGCATCTCTTGAATCACATTACCTTTGAATGAAAGGTTTTTACAGAAGTTCCTTCACACATGTCATAAACTTTCATATATTTTCATCTTTGTATTGCCTGGGCTACGTCCAATGTCTCTGTCACCTTCAGACAGCTCTTTCTTTTAATTCACATTTCCATCGACATTTCTGGCGGGCCTACAGTGAAATATTCCCTAGCTTTTATGAATGTGAGGAATGTGGTGGTGAACCACAGGATTCCCCCACCTACAGCTCCCCCTTTCAGCTGCCAGCTGCTTGTCAGATTTTAATTAACGGGAAAGTTGCTAGGAGTTATTCATGCTGGTTCCCTCTGTTCCTCTCTGGAGAATTCCTAAGCAGCATTCAGAGCATTGAGCCTGCATTTTCTCCTTTTTAATGCTCTTCTTCCCAGCAGCCAGTGAAAAATGTAAAAAGTGATGAGTTTCTGCACCCAGAGCTCAGTTAATAGAGAATTATGTTCACCAGTTATGCATATGGCACATAGGGCCTCCCTCCCTTCCACTTCCCCCTCCTGTTTCCTACTCAAAAGGAATGGACTTCTAAAAAACTATGTCTGCCCAACTGTAGATATATTATTAAACATTTTAATTTTTGCAGTATCAGGAGTTTTATTAGGGTAGAAACACTGAAGGACAGCCTGCACTGGGAAAGCCAATATGGGCACGGACAAGGGAAGTTATCACTGGAGTGGAGGGAAGGCTTCTGAAAGCATTGTCTTTAGCAAAGTCATAGCAGCTCATGATGAGAGTTTATCTCTCTGGGCAATCCCTAAAGCACACACCTTTTTTTATTCCTGTCACTGGGATTCAGAATTATTTGGCCAACAAGTGTCTAAATGCCCCCAAATGTCTAGGATCATATCAGAAAGTCTGAAGGGCAAACACAGGAGTACAACAAGGTGAAAACTTGTTGCAAAATATCAGCACTCAGTGAATGTCCTCAGCTGTAGCCTAGCACTGACATCTGACTGAGATAACTTCTTGTGGTACTGCTAAATGGGAAGGTTGTGCTTCTCACAGTTGTTTACCAGCCCTTGTAAATTATTAAAAGCCAGCAATGTGCAGCAGTCACTCTAAATGATGCAGCAGAGACTCAGAGAGCATTTCTGCACCCAGTCTCAAAAGGCAATAGCAAATGGCAAACAGTTGGATACAACAGATAGCCATTTAATAGACATATCTTTTGAAAGCTGCAGATAAAATCTGATGAACTGTGGAACCCCAAGGAACTGTCCTATACTCTGAGTGTAAGTTTCCATTATAAACCCTGTTTTGATGCCCTCAACCAACCATTCATTGTACATTTCTGCAAAGAGCTCCTTCTTGTGTAATGTTTCTGCTATGTGGAATCCAGCCAGAGAAAATCTGGAAAGAAGGGAGGCAGAAGAAAGAAGCTGGAGCTTATTCTCACAGGTATCATTAAAAGAAAGGGCTTTGTAAAGTGTGATATCTGTTTTGACACGTGATCAATCTTTTTTTAAGGCAGTTTTTACTGTGTCTCTGATTTGCACTTCACTTTCTTTTGAGTTTTTCCTGGTCCTTTTTGGTTTTTGTTTTTTTTTTTTTTAAGAACTGGAGTGGGCAACAGAGCATTGGTTCAAATTCTACAAATGGCTTTGTGACCCCTGCTGCCTCCACAGAGCTGATGGTGATGCCTGGAAAGGCTGACCTGGAACAGAGACTAGGCAGAGCAAAAGGGGTAAAACAGGTATTTATTGAAAGGATACACCTGGGGCAGTGCAAGAGCCTGGCTGGGGCTACACCCAAGTCAAATCCAAGATGGATCCTTGTCAGGAGTTTTTACACTTTTGTAAGTTTTGGTTCATCTACACATTGGGGTCAATTGTCCAACCACAGCCCAGGTTATGAAGTCTCAGCCCCCTGGCTCGCCCCTTTCCTTTGACATTGTTTATGCTTTTTGGGTAAGGGGTGTCCTTGATTCTCTAGCTGGGAAGGGATTGTTTTGTCTAACTACCCTGTGACGAGAACTTGCTAACACCTAATACAAAGTTTCAGAGATACACACCAAGCAGCAGAGAATCTGAAAAACATAAAATCTAAAGCCCAAGGCATCAATGGTCTAAGCATTTCTAGTCCTGTGAGACAGTAATGGCCCAATTTAGGCATCTTCTCCCTTCCAGATAAAACATGTGTCCATGTGGAACTTGTCCTATATTAAAGAAAAATGAAGCTTCTTAGTGATCCTTCCGTTCCTCCATTTTATACTAAAAGGAAGGAATTCATTCCCTTCCCACATTACTAATATCCAGAGTATTTCCTCCACAAGCACTCTGAGTAGACATCGAATAAACATGGACAGACATTGCAAAGCTTTGCAGACCATCCTGCAAAGCCTTTAAGGGTTGATATCATGAATCCTAAATAGTCTATGAGAACCAACCAACATTTTTATAAAGTCTACAGATGTTATACTACCCTATGACCGTCACCTCCTCCAGTCTTAACCCATTTGTAAACTGTTTTCTCTGCTTTTTGGCTGGGTTTGAAATGATACTGCGGGAAGCCTTTAGATAAGAGCATCTTCAAGCCTTCTCATACCTATTCACTAGTAATAAAGTGATGGTTTGATTGATAGTTTAATGTGAAGGGTAGGTGATGGCCTTTTCCCATGGCCAGGAAGTGTGGAGTTCACCCTGTGGAGATCCCTCTGATCTTCTACAAAGTTCTTGTTAAGAGACTATTGACAGCAAGCTAGCAGGACAATTGTAGGCCTAAAGCAAGGGGAAAGAAACACAAAAATTGTCATGGGAATAGCAGTGCCAGCTCCTGGATAAGATATGCATGTCCATAAGAATGAGAAATGGCCTCCAGCTCTGTGGACTCTGAGCTGCAGCCACACAAAGCTGCACAGTTCCCCACAAGGGCACTCAATGGCACAGGTTCCCAGAAGTGCTTAGGGGATTTAGGGACACAGCTCCCAAGGCTGACCAGAGGATTCCCTCAGATGGCCCTCCCTGGAAATCTGACTGAGTTCTGCATGGCAGAATCTAAAAATTTTCAGTCTGAAACTTTCAATCCATGCAACTGCATGCATACATTTGTTTAAAGGACAGAAACTGAGCAAACTCCAGTCTATGCCTGACAAAATTCATATACACAGGATGATTTCAAATATTCCAAATAAACTGCAATTGGCCTGGGTTTATTTTGAGGTTACAATCTCCCATTCATCAGCAGTCTCTTTTCACTCTTTGTTTCTTCCTTTGGAATGTTTCTGTAAAGCAGCTTATAAACTTTTGGCTTTAAATAAAAAGATGCTAAGGGGTTTTTGTTGTTATTTGGATGGGTTTTTTTAAATTGATTGCAACAGCAACTGCAAGGTCTCTACTTCCACCAGGACTCCCCCTGAGAATTAAAACCACAGTTAAACAAAAGAGAACAGAGAGCAGAGAGGACAGAGAAATCCCCTACAAGTCCCTGAGGAGATCGACTCATCCCTTTATCAGCCCTTGGCTTCTATGTGTCCCAATGTTCACAATGTTCTGAGGTTGTCCCATGCAGGAGGTGGTGGTTATAGAGTTACAAAGGCTCTTCTGTCAACTTCACAGCTGCCTGAAAATTGGCTTTTATTTCATCAGATACTCCAGCTCTGAAAGGAGGTTTCTCTTTTATCACCACATTGCATTCGTCCAGCCCGTCTGATTCATACTGTTCTGGCATTCCTTCTGTTCATTAATTAAGGTCTTTAGCTAAAATAAACCCAAAAAACAAAACCCAAAAAAAATAAAAAAAAGAAAAAAAACACCACAAAAGAAAACCCACCAAAAAAGAAAAAAAAAAAAGTTAAAAGGTTAGCACTATGTATTCAAAATTCCTCGTGTGGTCCTCAGTTTAGGGTACATTTTAATGACTTAAGTCAAATGGCAGCCATGCAGTGTAAGTAGGAGCATAGGACCTGCCTTATCAGATCAGACCATTGGTCCATGAAGTGTTGCATAGTGAATCCAACACCTGATTTGTGAAAGGAAGGTAAAAACAACTGAAGTATTATCCCTCTTAGCTAAGTCTACAGCACTACCCCCCAGGAAAAAATTCCTCCCTTGCACCTGTGGTGATCAGATCACTATACCCTAATTAAAAAGGGCTTCTCAGCTCAAACCATGCAAAGAAAGAATGCAAGAAAAATGATAGAAAAAGGATAAAAAACGTGAAGATGCCAAGAAGCTTGGAGGGAATTTCCATTTACCAAACTTGTTCACAGATGGTTGCAGAATTAAAGGCAACAGCAGTCTGAGCACTGCAGGTACAATATGAGAAAATGTTCAGAGAAACTGCTAGCACAGCATCAGCACAGTAACTCAAAATAAAATGTATGCATGGGGTCATGAGTCTCTGACCTTTACTTGTCATACAGTTTCACTGCAGACATTAACATGGTCTCTAAAGGCCTGACTGACACAGATGTGGTCATTCTGCTCCCATTTTAATGACAGTAAATTAATACTTGCTAGTAGATAGCAAATTAATCTGGAATGTAGTGGCCTCTTTATGATGTCATCCTAAATGCCCATTGCATAGCTGTAAGGTCATTGTAAGGACATGTCTTTTGGGGGCCTGAAAGTGGCTACAAAATGCAGTTTTCATGGGGAGCATGGTCACTTGGGATGCTTAAAAATCAGTTCATCTTAGTTCCCCTTCAATCATCATGCAATCTGGAATTAGTATTAAAAAAATGTTAGCTTTTAGGACTGTGTCATGAGCTGAGTCCTCCAGCATATGCACTAATTACTTGAATAAGAGAATGTCATTCTGTAAAATAATAAATGAAGTCATCTTTTGCTTATGAGAACTACCAGCAGGATTTGCTCTGCAATGCCCTTATTTGTTAAACTTCTGGAACACAGGCCTCAGTACTGAATTGTGTGGTCTCCCTTATCATTGTTGTTTTGCATCCCTTAAGTTCAGAGACATTAGCAGGGTGTGGCTATTTTTTCCATGAAAGGCTGTTTTGGGTAACAGTAATCCAAGATCTATTTTGTTATGCTAACAGCTAAAGGCCTTGTAACAATAATTTCTGTTTGGCAGCATCACAATCAATTTCATTGATGTCACTGTTGTTTTAATTCTTTTTTTCTGGAGAGAGAAAAGATCCAGTAATTCTTCTGGGATGGTTTCTCCATACTTTTCATCTTTTACCGCAAAAGGGATTGCCAGGGAACTATCCAAGAAAGCAATGCAGATAAGCAATACCATCACCAGGAGGAAAGGGAAGAGAGAGGAAGAGGGGAAAAAGAAAGGCAGAAAATACTTGGGGATTTTTGTGAAACTCAAACAAAAGCAAGAACAGCTGTAAACTGGAAGAGACAAACAACTATGTAAACCTACAAAATTTCTAGCACTTGTATGGATACAGAGGTACTGATTCACCACTTACATGATATGCAGCTGACTGGTTATAAATTTTAATGTTTGTGGTAATGTTAACTGAAACCAAGGTGTGTGGCAGTAGTGGACTAAGTCATAACCACACACACATAATGCAGAAATCAGTGATTATAACAACAATAACATGACCTTATCCTTATATTCTTCAACTCTTTGTTTCACCCTTAGCATTCAGCTTATCGGAGAGCAGAATTGAAGGTGAGTTTTTCAAGGTATTTTTAAGTTCAAATCACTACTTGTAGGAAATTTGCTGGAGCAACTCAGGGAAAAAAAAGACTTGTTGAAGCCTTTCCTGATTGAAGGAGAGGCTTGTGGAACAGTGCCCAGCCTTGCTTGCATCTCCTGTCCCTCCTCCTGTCCATGCTGATACCTAATGGACAGCTACTAGCCTGGCCAGCAGGGCTGCAGGCACATGACAGAGTGTGCTCCTGCTGCATCTGACACTCTTCTCGAGGTGAAGAGAGTGGGAGAGAAGTCTGGCAATCAAGAAAGCTTCCCAGGATGCTCTTAGGAAAAACATAACTTGCGCATTCTGGGTTCACAAATCCTTTACTGGTGGGATTTGTGCTCCTAAATCTTCAAGCTTCTTCTGGATATGTTTCTTTTGAATTATGAATGTATTCATTTTGGAAAATTCACCAAAATGTTAATAAATCCTAAGTCAGTGGTCTTACACCGAAGTCGACCTTCTCTGTTACTGTTAGGAAGGAGAGTTGTTGGCATCAGTTGAATTGAAGGGGATTTCCTTTTGTTTTGCAATGTATGTGCAGACAAGCAGGCACCAAGCTACAAGTGAGTAACTTTCCCACTAATCCTCCAAGGCGTGTGACAATATGACCCTGAGCTTTTACAACTAAGAATATTATGGTATGTAAATATTATGAACATATATGGTAAGTGCTGTAGTTGCTGAAAAACACAGAAAATGATTCCTGGGAATGCCTAGCTGACCCTAAAGCTACACAGATTATTCTTTTTTTGTCTGCAGCATTCATCTCTGTTCAAAACCATGATGATATATTAGATGCAAGTTCACTGAAGCAGGAATTTTGTCTTGCTGCCTTTATTTCTCAATTAGGATCTGTTTTATTTTGGGTATAAATAATAAAAATGAGAAGTAAAAAAAAAAAATATTGTGGTGTATTTGCCACTGCATTCTTTCCAAAAAGGGAAATAAATAACCACTTGTTGAACTGAGAACATTTTTACTGCTAGCTGGAAACCAGAATGTCACTAATTGTGCAGCACACATTAAATGATGACAAAAAGCGTGACTTGTTCTCTGCAGTCACACACCAAAGCAGCCGAAGAAAATCTGCTATTATTTCTTTCAAAATGTTGTGGCATCCATTGAAGTCACTAGGATATAGGAAAAAAATAAAAGAGGAAAAAGAATATTGTTTTAAGTCCCTTGATAGACATTTCATTGCACAATAGAACGTCACCTTTTTTTGATTAATATACATCCGGCATAAAACATATCAATGGCACTGAAACAATGTGCAAAGCCTAGGTTTATTTACATAGAAGAGCTGGGACAGAGGAAACAAGGGAAAATGTACAGTGGAGGTTTACTGATTTTGCAATGGAAGAGTCATGGATATACTTTCAGTAACAGTCTCAACAGTTGCAGTCTGCCCACTTAGTAAGAATATATTCTGTTATGGAAGTACATGACAGCCTTTGAAAGTATTCATCCTTTAATATGTGTATAAATCTCATTAAATTCTTCCAGTTGTCACTGTGTACTTTCTTGATTTGCAATTCAGCTTTCAGTATGGATAGAGACTTGGAACCTGCATCCCACAGAGGAGTCCTAAGAGTGCAGATTTATCCGTGGAGTTATACCAGGAATAAATTAGGCCATGGACATCAGAGGCACCACTCACAAGGGCATGAACTGCTGGCTAAGTTCCATAGCATCTGTACTCTGGTTATTTCCATTTACTTTAGTTTTACTTCATTAGATTCCAGAACTTGGTAAACTTTATCTTTTTTTTTTTTTTTAAAGAATATGTTTGCATATCAGGTGCATTTTTCACATCCTTGCTCAACCTCTGCAAAAGGCTCTTAATAAAAAGGGAATATGCAGCCTTGCATGTCATATAGCAAGAACCAAAATTCTCCTACATCTTGGGAAAAAACATTGGTTGAGGAAAGAATATAATTAAATTATCCAGGTGAACTTTTAATAAAATGTGAGATGAAATTAACTCCTGGTGACCCTGTCATTTATTCAGGGTCCTTAAAACCCTTCCACTTTCTTCATCATGCACTTATTGCTTTCTTATCAGTTTGTTCTTATAAAAATGTTTGTCCTGATTTTTTTTTTTTAATAGAGGAGAGAAAAAAAACAGCAGCTGTGGAATGAAATGGGACCAAAATGGCTTTGAAGCAAGAATCATGCTTTTTACTGAAGAATAGAGTTCCGTTTTTAAAACTGGGAATAAACTCATGTTTCACACAGTCTGGAGTTTTCAGTATGGCTGAGCTGTCGCAGAAGACAATTAATAAACAGAAGTGCTGTATCTCTTGGTCCCAGATTGCTGGCAGTGTTTCAGAGCATTTGAAAATTTGTTAGGATTTACCCCTGTGAGCAAATATGTCCTTAGGGGGAAGTCCTATAGAAATCAGAAAGGTTTTCCTTTTAAGGTCTTATTCAAACTCCATTGATGGCAAGGGGAAAAAAATCCTATTGACTTGGTAGGCTGAGTTCAGGCCCATGAAGCAGTCAGTTCAGTGGCAACTAATTTTTCACCTCTGACAGAATATTAGAATTGCTCAATTGATTAAAATAACGTGTAAGTACTTCAGCGAAATTATTTCAGGGTCTATTTCACTGTTTGTTGTTCTTAAGCTCATGTCATCCATTGTTCACGGATATTCAAGTTAACTTACAGTTTAGTCACGAAAATGTTTGGAAATACCAGAAGTTCAAAAGTTTTTGGACAAATGATCAATCATCTGGAAATTCATCACAGAAGTCCATTATACAGTAGCTGTCATCATTGCAGTCTTTTGTTTAAAGAGTATCAGCCACTCAACTGGAAGCATGAACTACATCCAAGATTTGTGTTAAAGCTAAGGTTATAAATCACCTTCTACAGAAAAGAAATATTTCTGGACAACAAATAATCAATTATATAGATTTTAAAAGCCCCAGAGGCTACAGTTTGAGTGTCAGTACTATTTTTTTTTTTCACTAAAGCATTAACATCTAGACATATACACACAGCTATACAAACCATACAGAAAGTTAAGTATTATGTTAACAAGGCGACCAGAACTAAAATAAATGCCTACCCTCAGCACACCAAAATCCATGCAAAAGCAGCTGACTCAGACAAGATGTTTGTACCTAGAAGTATATCAATTTTTGATACATCTGTCTCAGAAGCCAGGCTGGTTGTGGCTCTGCAAAGTTAGGATCACACTCATCAACATTCAGCTGCAGGATGCTGAGGTTCCGTCAGGAACAGCAGGATGGAACTGCTGCCAGCTGACAAATTGATACAAGTGGCAGAAAAAGCACCCCTTTTTAAAGTAGAATGACTGTGACTAATGATGGGCAGACACCACTTGTTCAGAAGTCGGTTTCCATTGTTCCCAACTCACAGCTGTGAGCCGGAGCATCTTCAGTGGTCACATCCAAATCCAGCACAGCTCACCATGAATCAGAAACCTAAGCCTGCATACCAGTTTTGTGAGGTGTAAGCAGTTTTAAAATGCAGAATTCCTGCCAGATAAACCCATAGTGAATGACCATGGAAGAAGCAGGAGCAGTAGGGTGTCAGAAGGATCTTGGGTAGAGATGGGATCTGGGCTGAGTGGTTTTGTAACCATACTTGGTGAAACAGAAGTGAAGACAAACTGCACTCTTTACTCAGAGATCAGGAGGGAGTTCCACGTTTAGCTCATTCCCTTCTTCAGAACTGCACAATAGGGTGGGTTCATTGTTGTGGTTTTCCACACTATCCAGATGCTGCACACGTTGAGGTTGGCTGGCAGGAGAATACTCGGCTCGGCACAGAGCTGTCCTGACCTAAGAGAACAAATCCTGTGTTCCAGCCTCCCACACACTGTGGTCCTGCACATGCTTCTCTGTTGCACAATAATCACGTTAATAGCCATCTACCTCTCCTCATCCCTGATAATTAGTTCAAATTCAGAATTCAGTGCTCAGTAATCCAAAACTGTGGTTTCTAACTGAGGGCCAAAGGAATCTTCTGGTAGGGAACATTTTTCCTGTCTTTGTGCCTTACAGGTTATGGAGGGAACCAGAGAAGTCAGAGCAAACAACAGAAGGGATGCTCTCAAGTAATGGAGAATTCCCCACTCTTTCTTCAGTCCTGTGTAATAGGTGTACATAAAGACCAAAGAAGTCTTCTGGTGAAAATTAATATTCCTTTGTGGGAGTCAGAATAGAATGTGGATTGACATTTGATTTTAAATGCAGATGCTGGCAGGGCAAAATTATTTTTCAAACACTGAAGCTTTCCCTGGTAAAGTATTTAAGGTTGCATTTTCAAGCTAGAAGGAAAAAGTGATGAAAAGTTCTTAAAACTGAAGAAACAAAATCCTTGATTTTGATCCAAAGCCCTGGAAAACAAGATCCCATACTGAAATGGCTAATCTTAGGAGAATGGAGGGGGATAAAATGGGTACCTTTCCTTCCTCTCTTCCTTCCCCCCCTTTTTTTTTATTAAGCTGCATGTAATATGCCACAGGGGGGTTTTTGCCAGAGACATCCTTCCCAAGCATTTATCCCTTGTTTTATTCTTCATGGCTCTGCAAGGAAATAGGCACGTGGAAGCAGAAGGCATGACACAGCACCAAGCAGGGCAGGGCAGAGGTTAGTTCAGGTCCTGAACGTCACAGCCCTGTTTCCAGCCCAGTTTTTACTGTTGTGATAGCTCTCTGTGCTTCAGATCTTTCTTCTACCTGTTCAGCATTGCAAACTCTTGAATGATGCATTGTAGGCAAAGCATGAATTCTTCTGTACAGTTTTAAACTTCCTTTCCATGTTATCTTGGGAGCAATGCCTGTCCTTGGTCAGACCGTGTTTTGTGCATCAAGCAGCTGTGATCCTGACTTGTTCTTCTGTGCCAGGTGAAAATCAAGCACTCAAGGGATAATTCTGTAGATACTATTGGATATTGTTATTTATTGATCATACTGTTAAAAGGATCTCTAGGCGTTAAATGAGAAAAGGTCTCCAGTGTCCTTAGTAGGTTCTGAAAACTAAATAAGGCTTTCCAGGAAACCTCTTGTCTTTAAAAACCTCCAGAAAGACGTCTAGTGTTCCCAATCCACTGCCATAGACAGTCTTTCCCATGTTTTATATGAAGAAACAATCCCTTTGGGAGCTCAGTCCATTCTCCTTCATACCCCAAAGTAACCTTACACTTGTAGAGAGCCACTGACTACTCATCACTGGAAGGGTTTTCACAGTGAGGCTGGACAGACCTCCTAAATTTCAGCCTGAAATGTCAGGCCTTATAAGAAAAAGGAGCCATGAAACACCCTGTGGGCACACAACATGTGATGGCAGCATTTCAAGGATGTCTTGCCAATTCAAGTGATGTGCAAAGACTGCAGACGGTTTTTGGGTGTCAGATATGTTAGCTAGCAGCCTGCCTTATCTGAAGTTACAGTTGGCACAAGGTGACATAATTCAGCCACAAAGTATTTAGATCATAATTAAATTCATAATGTAAGTTGATATAATTAATTTAATTGCTGCAGATTTCACTAAGAACTGTATAGAACCAGACCAATGGATGAGAAATAATTTAGCAAAGTATCTTTTTTATGAAATCTCAAACAATAAAGTGTTTAAGACCAGGCTGGATGGAGCCCTAAATAACCTGGTCTGGTGGGTGAATCCCTGCCCATGGTGGGGATTGGAACAAGATGATCTTTAAGGTCTCTTCCAATGCAAGATTTTCTGTGATTTGTATCATCTGCTGGAGGGGGAAAGTTGTTCACACTGAGACTTTGGGGAGAAATTTATTCTCCCTTTTATATTTTATTAATTTGGTAGTTATTGATGCTACTCAATTATCACTTCAGCCCTACTATCACTTCTATCCCAGACTAGGAGGAGGAAAAGATGTTGTGTGGTGATACCTGGTGAAACACCAGGTGACAGGTTACTCGGAATGCTGAAGAGCCAGAGATTCTTACACGGTTTTGCTTGTGTTCAATTTTGTGTTGCAAAGGCTCCCATAAAATTCATTGAAGTAGAACTGGCAAAAGCAAATTAGGAAGGAGAACCATTGAAATAGGATTGTGTGGCAGAAAACAAGCACTCAGAAGAAAAATGAAATATATAGGCTTTCGTTCAGAACTCAGAAATAATTTTTTTAAAAAATCTTGAAATATTTTGAATTCAGAATGTTTTTTCTTGCTGTTCTGACTAAGTCCATTGCTTTCCTTCTGAATGGACTTTAACAGACTAGAGGTGTCTGCCAGAGATGGAGTTCAGACAAACCCCCATGTCTGTCCCATGACCTGGCTCATTTTGTGGACCTGAACTCCATAGGCTTGCTGAGCCATGAGAAGTGGAGAAAGGCAAACTGAACCTATCAAGACACTTTCAAGAAATGAGTGTGACAGGTTTTTCCAAAATACTTCAGCTTTGATTGTTTCTTGAAATAAACCCATGGCTCTCTGGACAATTTTTGAAGGGAGAAAAAAAGGTTTTATTTACCCAACAACCTAATTTTCTGCTCTAAAATGCCTCTCCTGGGTTTTGCTCTGCTGCACTGTTTTCTTCAGTGGAGAACAAAGCACTGTTACTTCTTGAAAACCTCTGCAGCTCCCTATTGAATAACTTGAATCCCTCACCCCACACCCATGCCATGTTTAAGTGTGTTGGCTCAGACATGGAAGAATATATTTTTCTGAAGTAATAATTTACATGAGTGATACCCTAAGCCACGATCAGCTGACAAAGGAAAGGAGCAGAGTGTTTCTATGCTATGAGAGCAGTTCCATGGTTTTGGAGCGTTTTTTTGCACAACCTGTACAGTGAACATTCTCCCATACAGCTCCTACAGTAGTAAGTTTTCTATGGTGGAATGTTCTTTTTTGGTTTATTTTGTGTATTGTACAGTGAACCGCAGAAATGCAGTATTATTTTACTGAAAACTAATTAAATGGAAATTAACACTTAATAATTTTTATTTCATTTTGATTAGCGTGTAAAACATACTTTAATTACATCAGAATAAAAACTGGAACTTGAGCAATTATTTAAATATACCCCTAGAGTTTAATACCATTTAGGGTTGGACTCCCCTCTGATGTTGTGTGGGGGCTTTTTATAGTGAAACATTTAAAATAACAGCTAATTTGTAACATACACACACACATATGAAACACATTATTTTTAGAGCATTATTTTTACTGTGTATCTTGAAATAGAGTGTGTGTGTATATTCATTTAACACAACTTGAGGTCTTGGAAAACTCGGCTCAAATTCCAATTATTATACATTACTTCTAAAGCAAAGCACAAAAAAAGGAGGGTGGTTGTTGCTGTAAGCATTTTAATGGGCATCACTGTTGCAAATGGCAAGAGCTATGGAAGCCTTAGAAACATTTCATCCCTGCCAAGGATAAAAGTTTGCATTACTTTGGCCTGCCCTAGCCTCAGCCACCTGGAATTTCTATTGACCTAGCCTATAGTCCAGCTTTGGATGTGGTATTGAACACATGCAGGAGGTTCCAGACTGGGATTTCTTTTCCCTGCTGCTTGCCTCCTGCAGCCACAGCATCATGCACCTCCTGACAGGTTTTGTGCCTTGAAGCATCACCCTGTGCTAGTTTTGCTTCTTGACAAAAAACACTCATAAAGAAAACTTGTTCTTTTCACAGTGCCAAACACCTCCTGCAGACTTCTGCAAAGCATTGCCCAGTATTTTTGCCCAGAAAGGGGAAAATACGGGCTCTGAGTTGTGCAGATTCAGATGTAATGGTTCTGTTTGCTGAGATGCTGAGAAATTCAAACAGTTCTAGAAGCTCTTTCTTTGGATTTCAAAAAATTAAAAGGGGGTGGGGGGGGAATTAAACCAGCCAATCAAAATATTCAACTAACATCCTGAAAATTAGCCTAGCTTAATTTTTTTCACTATTTAGTGATGTTGACCAAAGGAATGCTACAAGATAAAATCAGGGTGCTCTCTGAAGCCACGTCTTGACAGGAAAAAAGTCAGGTTTAGATCAGTCAAAATTAAGAGACATGGGATATTATCTGTAGAGGTAGAGGAAAGTTTCATTTTCCTTAAAAAAAGAATAATCTGCTGACTGCAAAAAAAAAAAATTCTCCATCAGGCAGCATAACAACAGCATGGATTTCAGTGCCATAATATTATTAAAATAGTGGGAAGGGAACACCAGGTCACAGACCATGACATTCAAAAACAAAGTATCTCCATCTGCTGATGTCAGCAATTATCATAAATGGACAAATGTTATAACGTTCAGCTACTCATAAGATTTAGGTTTAGGAGGGTTTTTTGTTTTTGTTGTTTTTTGGTTTTGGTTTTTTTTTAATTGGAAAAAGGGAGTATGGGAGAATTGAATTGGCTATTATAAGTACAGAATGTACTCTCTCTTGATGCTTGACCCTACATTCTTTCTTTTATATGAGATGAAGTTCATTTTCCTTGGGCCAGCATAAAATGAGAACACCATGGAAGTTTGCATCGTTGGCAGAGGTGAAGGGTGAGCTGAGTGGATGATCTAATTGGGCTTCTCCATCTCCATGTTCTCGCACCCTGTGAAGCTCTGTGATGAGCTGTTGGTTTAATTTTACAGGACCTCAGTGGCCACCTTGTGAAATCTGGCTAGCAAGAACATAATGGAACTTATGGCTGGATTGGCTAAGTTATTTTTTTGTTTAGGAAAGAGTTTTTTCAGTACATAAATCACAAAAATAACGTCTTCATTAACACTTAAACACATTAAAAGTTAATCCATATTCTTAATAGCGTCAATGGATCTTTTCCAGTCATCTCCCTTCTGACACACTGATGGTAGAGCCTGAAAGTGTAGGGATTGAAAGTCTTTTAAAACCTAGAAAGAGACTGAATCTGATGTTTGGTAGTATTTTTGAAATATACTATTATTATTATTATTATTATTATTATTATTATTATCATCATCATCATCATCATTATTATTCCTTGTCAGTACCACAATGTGGATGTCACAAATTATTTGCATTGGGGAAATCTGGCTGTACAGTCTGCATATCACCATGAAACTATTTTGAAGCATAAACATAGGAAAAAACTCTTACTCTGTGGTTTCAATTTTATTTGGTCCTTATCAAATACTTAAAATGATTCATTGCTCCTCTGTGCCCTGAGGGAGCTTGTTTGAAAGAGCCAGAGCAGGTAGGGAAAAGTCACGTTCTGTTTGTCTTCATTTGTTATATATTAGTGAACTTTGAGTTATTACCTTTGCTGTAATGACATTACTGCATTCCTACCACCACTGAAAAGGAAACATTATGGAAAAGTGAGGAAATTTCTGGGGAAATGTATACAAACAACTTTAAATTCTCTCCTCCTGATGCATCCAACTGCATCTGCCACCTGATGGCCTTATTTTTATGCTGGTACAGAGAGTGTGATAAATTGCCCAGAAGATCAAACTAATTAAGTAGCTGTTATTGTTAAGAATGCTTTTTACAAATAAAAAATTAAGCTGTATTTAGCACTCAACACCTACACACCAAAGCACATAGCCCAGATGAGCTAAGCTTTAAAACTGGCGCAGAAATGAGCTAATGTTTTTAGGGAATTGTATGCACAATATGGCAAGAGATCAATAACAATCGGGGAGAAAAAAAAAAAAACAAACCAAAAAACAGCAACTAAAGCTACTCAGCTGCTAGCAGTAAAGAAGTACCAAGTTTCAAAATGCATTAACTGGTTTTTTGGCTTGTTTGTATCATCTGTTTTGTGCTGTTTCATTATGACAAACTCATGTCTTGGCATCAACACTGAAATAGTGTTTCGTGTGACAATGTGTACCCTCAAAACTCGTGGCAAGAGTAGAGACAAAGGTGTTATCTCTGCAGAATGATAAAAAAAAATTTACAATACTGAACAGACTGGAAGCAGAACTATATGCTTGCTGTATATGTGCATACACGTATTTATACTCACATATCCAAGCACACACAGGCACATATATCAATCTCAGTAACAAAGTTTTGGTTTTAAAAGCATGAAGTTGGCCTCAGGAGCTAAGAAACTGAATTTGTGAGCTGTTAAATGTCAGAGTTGACCTCTGGGAGTTTGAGGAGGGATGATGTGGTGAAGGGCAGGCTTCAGGTCATGTTTTATACAAGAAGTTTAATTGTTCTGGCTAGGAAGCAAAAGTGACTCATTTACTTGAAGTGGGTCCCTATCTCCCAATGCAGATTTCTAATGGAGGAGGATACTGCTAGCAATAATATCTTTAAAAAATTGGACTGGTTTACTTCAGTATTTTAACTACTTCCATTCAGATTCATTTGTTTTGGACACATAATTTGATAGTGTTCCAATGATAGCAAAAAACAGTGCTTTGGTCACCCTTCTTGAACTCATGCAAGTCTTTTTGTTGTGTTTAAATCAGATTTTTTTTGCCAAAGAAAATTGTAAGCTAGTGGGCTCTTTCTGAGCCTTTTATTGAAAAATGTAATAAACTATTTAACTGTATATATTGTAAAGTCATTGTGACACTGGGTTTGTAGTGTTGCTCTTTTCATTTTCACTTTTGTCTCAGAAAGTCCCCTCTACAGATGAAGTGTGTGAATTTTAAGTTATGACAAAAGATGAATCACACACATATAGAAATAAAAAAAAAACCCATAATTAATTTGTTTAGTAGCATCTAACTTATTAACATAGGGCTGTCATTCATTTCAGGTCACCTTTTCTGTGTCCTTTAACCACTTTGATTTATTCTACCAAGCTTGTATTTCTGAGTTATCGGCTTATTCCGAGTCTTTAGTTACCTCCAGTTTCAATTTTGGAAACTGCTATTTATTGATGACTCAGTTTCTGTAAAATATGACTCTGAATAAAGAACTTTGCCCTAGAAAACGTAAATACATTTCCTGCTTTCTGATCCCCTTATATTTAAAAGAATGTAAATAATTTATGATTACAAAGACTTGTTTCAAGATGCTTTAAACAATCCCAAAGGGTAAACATAATTATCACTGAAATATGACAACTCACTGCCACTGAGACCCTGGCCATATAAATAAATAAAAGTGAGTTTTGTTATAGAAAAAGGGAAATGCCTGGAGAGGATGATACCCTCTTTGCACTGAGCAAACATTTCAAACCTGCAGCTAAGATCTCATTTCAAGCCACCTGGAAAACTTTTTCTACTTCACAGAAAATGTGACTTCTCAGAGATATTATTGAAGCCAAAGTTCAAAATACATCACTGGCATTTAATACAAAAAATACTACAAAGTCGTTATTTTTAATCATAGAAATGGTGTGTGGAAGGGACATTCCAAAATGTCCTACCTTCTGCCTGAAGCAGGGTTACCAGTTCTCCAGTGAGAAGAAGAACTTCTTCCCTTTGCAGAATGTGAAATGATGCTCACGAGGCTTCACTCTTCACTTAGTGATAGGACCCTCAGAATTAGCTGCTGTCATGCCTTTAATGAGGGTGATTTGCAGGCTGCCTACAAGCATAAGTCCCACAATTTCTGCTGGAACTCAGTGAAATTCCTATTTCAGTAATGGTACTGAAACAAACATAGTGTTGCCTTAGTTAAAAATTGAGAGAATTCTCTGAAAATGAGATTTACTGATGAGTAGGATGAATAAGAAAATATAAATAGAAGATACATGAATGTATACTAAAAATTGGGCCAAGCTGCAAAAAGCTGGACTCACAGCCAAGTCACCCTGAAATTCACGAACATTCAGTGTTTTTTTCAGCTTATTAAAGATATAATTGGAGGCCAAACACAAAATTTTTATCTGTTGAAGTTCAGGAATTGAAAAAAACAGTTTTTTGAAAAGTTTTCTCTGTGAGCCCAGGTGTAGTATCAGTGCTCTTTCATACACCAGGAAGCTACAGAAGGAAAACGAATACAGTATCAGTTAGAAGAACATGTGTAAAAAAATTGTAAGGTGGGTGAAGAGATGCTTTAGACTAGGTCTTCTTCTCTTATGACCCCATCTGGTGAGTTCCGTTTGTGCCTCAGAAACCAAAGCATTGGACTTTGCTGCAGTTCTTTCTTACAAATATTTTCTTTGGTTGCAGTGAAGACCACACTAGCCAAAAATCTGGGCTGAAAATCCGTCTCAGGGTTAACTAAACCCACGTCCTGTATCTGAAGGCAGGAACATGAAACCCTCTGAGAACCGTGGGTCAGCGAGCTCAGCCCTTTGCTATAACCAGCGATTGCTGCAGACAGTAACAAGCTGCCTAGGACTCTACTCCAGGGCTTTCTGCTCCTGCTGCTCCTGCTGGAAGGCTGGGTCAGCCCCTCGCTCTGCAGAGAGCTGATAACCTCTCCTCCCTTCCAGCTTATGTTTATTCATTCCCACTTTAAGGCCATTCGTTTCTTTGTCAGCAGTGCCATAGAGAATCAACTGCTCTACTGCCTCCAATGTTTACAGAGTGTGCTTGTATCTCCTTCCTGCTTTTATTCTCTTAAGCCTAATTATCAATTTATTCTCATCTTTCCTCATCCCTATAATGAGTCCAAAAGCCTTTCTTTCTAAAGCTATTCCAGTTCAAATAAAGGAGTTCTGCAACAGGGTTGCTAGGGTGTAATGTAGAAAATTCAAACAAAACAGAGTGTAGCATCAGTTTTGAGGTCCCAGCCATAGGACAGGTTCAGTTTTGGCTATCACCAGGTGCAATTCATTGTAATTTGCAACCGACAAATTATGCCATGAAGCAGATCCAAGTCTTGAAGTAAAACTTAGCAAAGACCGCACACTTAGCTAGCTTACTTCATATCAAACAGCAAGAAATCATAAATCTCCCCCTCTTCATTCAGCAGATTCATGAACTTAAGCCAAGCACTTGAAATACAGCCTAAGATTTTATTTTATAATGAAAAATGAGAACAGGTGAATTTCCCATTATTGTCTTTTTACTGTAGAAGTTTTGCATACACTGATCAAATGAGGCACCTTCTCTTCACCTCCAGATTGAATCCTTCTGGTATGCAGAGTTTCAAAACATAAGCCAAACTGAAACTTTGCAAATTGCACTTATCTTCATCATGCACTGGAAATAAACAGATGACTCAGTATGAAGCCCTGTAGAGATTTTTTTTTTTTCCCTTTGCCTTCTACTGGTTGTTTCCACTAAAAGATTTTTCACAGGTTGTTTTTGAACCTATCCTGTATCATTATTTCTCATAAGTAACTGACTTCCACATAGTTCTTTCTCTTATGAACATTTCCTCATTTATGAAAAGCACAAGCACTAACAGATCTGATTAGAAAAACAAATATAAATATGCCCTTAAAATGAGGGGAGAAGGTTGCATTATTTTTATTGCAGTTCTTCCAAAGATGCAGCAGGTATTCCTGCTCTCCTGATGACAATTAGAATTAACAATGTGAAAAGGAGCACCAGCTAAGTAGCTCGAGAAGTATCACCATCAAGAGGAAACATTCCATTCATGGACAAAGGAGGCAATGTCTTTGTATAGCATACAATAAAATTTCAGAACTCATTACCACCTTAGACTGTGAAGACTGAAAGTTTAAATGGATTCTTTGAGTGATAGGGAATTCACTGTTAGAGATTCTGGTAAAGACACACCTTGCAAAAATTGCTCCACAAGAGAAATCTGCGGGTGATGATGATAGAAAGGCTTGCACTACTTGGTACTGAAATCACAGAAGTTTCACAGTGCTCTGTAGAAGCAGAGGGAAATCAAAGCTGGTAGAGATTTGTGGCCAGACAAACATTTTGAAACTACACTGTTTATTTAGACCTCTTGCCTCTACAAAATGGAGGTTGAAATCTTCAGTGAACAACCTCCCCAGCAAGACTTGCCAGACAGTCGCTTCCTGGACATGCCAAAAATAGAAGATTAACATGGGTTTTATGTGTTATTTGAGCACTGTCATCTGCTAGCCTGAACAAAAGTGTGAAATGGCTGAAAAAAATTAAATATATATATATACCAACAGTTCTGATTACATTCTGGTTCCCAGGGATTCTACTGTCAGTAACAAAGCTGTAGGTCCTTGACTGAAGAGCAATCTAAGAGGTAAAGGTTGTGCTGCAAAGCACAACAGCTTCAACATTTACTGGAAAATCTCTTGGCAGCCAGCATGGCCAAAGCAGTGTGTGGAGTGGTGGCCAGAGAGTATCCAGGAGTGCCTGGATGAGACAGTGTTTCAGCAAGTCTTTCCTTTACTCTTCATTAAAGGAATTTCTATGTAGCTGCAAATAGAAGCTAGAGCTGCCTTGGAGTCAATCCTCAAGGACAGACAGGACTAGGAGCATAAAGGGGCATTACAGTGTATTGCTCTTGGACCACAATGGAAATGTGGTTTGACTTTTGGGAGGGCTCAGGTTAGTTTTTATTTGGCAGAAATAGTTTAATGAAGCTTTAGATTTCAAGTAGGTCAAGCTGGAGTGCTGGTAGCCCTCGTGTACAGCTGCCCAGTGCAATTTGATTTTATGGCCTATCAGAAGATATGCAGCAACTGGGTGCCAAATTCCATCATGCAGATTCACAGCAGCCTTTACAAACTTCCCAACAGAGTTTAACATCCCAGCCCAGAAAACACGGGTCCACTGGAATCCAAGCTTCTGCATATAAAACAATTAATTCTCGTGAGTTGATTATTCCTTTTGTGTTGCTGGGTAGTGGGTGCTGAGCATCTGTTTTGTATGACTGCTCCCCATGGCTGCTTCACAATGCTGCTTTTCACAAGAATGTGGTGAGCTATCTAAAGCCTGCTTTATAAGAAGTGTTTGGAAATGCACTTGCAATAATGAATGTGTTGTGGAAACTCATCAAGTCATACAGAGGCAGATACTGTGAGGCAATGAATTAACAGTAATAATAGCATCAGATGCCGTGGGTTATTTTCACTGTAAAACAAACTAGCTAATGTAAAATACATGACACTTGCATTTTTAAACTCTTTTCCTCTTTTGGGTGCAGACAAATGAAAAATAATTATGCTCTGGAAAGGTAGTATTTTTAGGAAGACGTTTTACAAATGAAATTACAGCAAGACATTGTAGCTTAGATTGCACATGGGTAAACACGTGCTTTCACACCAAGGGAAAAGTTTAGCTTGGCAGCTGAGGCTGAGAAGCATGACTCCGATCTCATTTAAAGCCAAAACTGCAGAAACTTAAGCCATTTCCAAAAATAACATCAAAATTAGAGCCTTGAACCTCTCAGACTGGTCATGCTGAGAATGATGATACTGGGGACCAACAAAGCTACTGAGTCCCCCATGGAAACATTTTTGTGTGCTGATTTTGTGCTTCAGCCATGGAGAAGGAAATATATTTCAGCAACTGAACACAAGTATAGATCAAATTAATTCAGTTTCTAAGATCATTTTGCTGATTAAAAATTCCTATGAATTTCCAGGGCTAGAATACAACACCAAATCCTCCTAACCGACATTCATTAAAAGGGAAAGTAGATTAGAGGGGGTTCACCTAGAACTTTCTTGAAAGTTCACAATAAGCTCTTGAGATACTTATGAAGCCTCAAACAATGTCATCTCAATGCCCCACTCCATTTCAGTGATTTTTCTTTGCAAAATCTGCCCAGTATTAAAAGGGTAGAGAATCATTGTCATCTCTATATGAAAGATGGAAAGCCTGAAGCCTGCTTAAAAATCTCTATTAAGCAAAAGTAAGAAATCTAAATTTTTGAAGGATCCTAGGCCCTGTTCCTGTCTTGTGGCTTTAGATACACATGCAATGTTGGGATCTGTATCTGGACTTTGCATTTCTTTCAGTCAAGTTTAGCTTAAAACAGGATGGGAGTCATTCTCCTGGATGATGAGTAAACCCTACCAGCTCAATGTCAAAAGACCTACCTGGTAAATGCCAGCAATGCTTAGGAGAGAAAGAGAGGTCCTGAGATGTCCCCTTTAGCCAGGAAGGCTCTGCAGAGATAAAATATCAGGTGCTTAAGGAGCATAACATGACTGTATCTTGGTGATGATGGTCTTCAGCTGCCTGCCCTAATTTTCAGCTCCTTGGAATATGATGTGCCATGTTATGCGGAGGTAGAGAACTGCACACTGGTCTGAATCCTAAGGGAAGCATTAATATCTGGTTACACCTCCTGAGATGGAACCAACAATGGCATGGAGATATCCAGGATTGCTGCCAGGTTCCCAATGGGAAACCAACTCCCCATTAAGTACCAACCAGACAAGTCCAGCCAGGACATGAGGCACTGGGGCCAAGGCAAAGGGTACAGGAGGAGTAGAGGTCCCAGATTCCTCTGCAGTGTGGGCAGCCTGACATGAAAAAGAAGGTGCGTCTCTATAGACCTTTTTCCTTCATAGGACTGCAGCCAGGATCCCTAAAGGCTTGCAAAAGAGGAAGTATTTTTATCCTTTTGTATGAAAGTGAGACACACACATGAATGTGAGGCATTCACACTGTAAATGTGAGAAGAATCTCCTCCTACTGCAGACCTGTGCTAGGGGTCAGCTATCTCAGTGATGCTGCCATGCACAGGAGCAAAAAGTCCTTTCCCCCTGGGGCAGAAGTGGCAGTGAGGGGCTGCAAGTGATGTGGAGTTGTTTCAGTCATAGCTTGCAGTCTGTTTCACAGTAAGAAGCAAGGATGCAACACTGTTTTAAAGAGGGATTTCAAATGAACCCCCACCCAAGCATAACTGGCAAGTCTCAGGGGTTGTGCTCCATTCAGCAGTTCTTAGTGTGGGCTGTGTGCAAATAGCACTAGCTAGCACAACATTATTTAACCTTTAGTGTGTTTATTTGGCGGTAGAATAAGTTTTGATTTTCCCATTTATAGAGATTCTGCTGGGAGAAACAGCATATTTCACACTAGCCATTGCAGTTCCTGAGCAGAGTAATAAAGGAGAGTGATGGATCACGCACCCCCTCACTCCCTGTGCTTTATTATGCACTTCTACATAAAACTATTTTCTGTATTTTGAGAAGGAAGTTCTGACAATCAGCACTGGTGTTTATGAAACTCCAGACCCTATCCAAGAGTCCCCTGACACAAATGTTCTTCCTCACAGAAGGAACTGTTTCCTTAGCTCTTTTACCACTTTAGAGCCATTCCCTGCAACTCTTTTGTAGGCATTTTCCATCTGAATACACTTTATTTAGGTTTTTTGCTTTTAGGCAGCTATTTAGTTACTTCATTACAAAATCAAAAAATCCCCTCAGAAACTCAGATGCCTGAAGACCTTACACAGGGGGGGTTTTGTTCAGGCAAGAGCAAGGAAAGATTTAAGGATCTTTTCAGAGTTTGCCCAACATTGCATGCTTATCAATATTCATGTTCGTGCTGGGAGCTGCTCCATCGCCCTGTGCATTCTGCTGATGTTTATCAGAGCTGCAGCACACAGTGTGAGCAATAACAGTTGTTTATTCATCATTTACAAAATCTGTTTACAGTGCTCTGTGGCTGTGTGGTGCTGCTAAATGCACTACTAGATTTAACAAGGCCACTCACGTATTTAAAGTTACTCCCATGCTTACATACTTCGCTGAATCAGGGCTTAAGTGAACTGCCTAAAATCACTGTAGATGTATAAAAAACCAGAACTCCTGACTCCTAGTTCTGTGCATTAACCGCAAGATTATCTTTTCCCTCCTGGGAGTTTCAAACTCAGTTCATTTCAAAATGACCACTACTGAAAGACAGATGAATGAAACGGTACACATAAAAATAACTATGATCAGAAGTTTTCCCTCAAACTAAACATTAGCACAGGCCCATCTGAAGTTTCCATTTGAACATTTCCATCGCTTTAAAATTTATTTTCCATGTTCATGTACATCTCGATTCTGGCCCAAACCAGAAGGTGAAGTGCCAAAACACTGTACGAAAGGATATTTCTGTGGTCCAAGTGCAAGCGTTCAATGCTGAAAGTCTTGCAACAAAGCTTGTTCTCAAGGTCTGCAGCCAAGTCTTGAAGATTTCAAGTGCTTAGATAGTATAAGGCTAGATTCTTGACTTCAGTGGAAATATATCTCTGCGTGCCAGCTGAAATTCTGGCCTGTACACATGTTAAGTGTCTTTCTAATCCGCTATTACTCTACTACCTAAGTGTAGAAAACACCTGCTGAATGATTCCAAAGCCTGTGCGCCTCCTTGGACTGCAGTGTCAGGAAAGATATAAAGAAGGAAACCTTTAAGCATCCAGTAGTCTCCTGCAAAGTCAAATAGAAAACTGAGCAATTTCCTCACCTTAGGAAACCTCGTTGGTTTTTTGTCCTGAGTGGCTTAATAGTCATAGCAGAGACTGTGGGCTGCATTATGCAGTGCTGATGGCAAACATTTTGAATGAGCAAACATCCAGTCTCTAAATCAATGGACACTGCATCACACAAGCAATCTTCTCTACTTATTTCCCCTCCAATACACACAGAAAAAAGCCCCCAAAATACCAGCTTTCCTGGTAAACTGGTGTGCAGTATCAATGAACTATGCATGGTTAGCACAGCAACGAACTTGCCTGCTGTGGTGGTGTTACAGCCAGACGTGGAGAAGAGGTGGATGCACACAACAAGGCAGCAGGCAGAATGTCTGTGCTTGTTGTGTCTGCAGCAGCTTCTTCTGAATCCTGTCCTCTGCCTGGATTCATGTCCCAGTGTTAATACTGAATTAATGACCTCCCATGCCATTTGCATCTCAAACATCTCTTTGTAAATGACTCCAGGACCATTTTTCTTTTCTCTGTTTCAGCTGAAGTGAAATTATGTGAGAATACATAGAAACTTCTGCTGCAAACATGAATGCTATTACCTAATATTGCTAGACATAAGGTGAATGACAGACTGGGTTTCTAAAGCCACCCAAAGTGGATACTGGCTACATGCTTAGGTTTACAGAAGCACCTTGGCACCCACCAAGCAGAAATCACAGGCATGCAGAAGGGAGCTGGTCCTAATGTTGCAAATGTGTTTATACTGGAACTCAAAATAAATAAGGAATAATGTGTCTTGTGTGTGCTGAGCAAGCCTATGACACCAACAAATTGAGCTGTTTTGGAAAATGCTGCCTGGGGAAACTTTAGCACTAAGCTTTGGAAGGAGTGGAGCCAGAAGTGGAAAAAAAACCCCAAGCCCAACAACAACAAAAAATAACCCAGACCATATTTCAAATCTGTGCATAAGCTATAGGAAAACCTTAAATTAAACAGCTTGGCTTTGGGCAACACACAAATCTTCACCACTTCGTAGCTCATTAAAATGGTCAGGGTTCCCAAGAAATATAAAAAATCATCAAGCACTTAACAAACACACATCTTATTCAACAAGAGTTGAAAAGTTTTCTGCGTTTTATAGGGGTTGAACATGAGCTATTTAAGGAGGTAAAATAACCTGCACCCATAATGGTGGACAGAAAGATTGTCTGAAACAAACAGTCAAAACTGATTGCCTCATGAATTCCTAGTCATGACTGGAGATTTAAGAAAGCATTGAAAGGGACAGTAGTTTCTGTAAATCTATGAATTTTGATGATAAGGAAAGCAAAGTATTAATCGGGAAAGTTAAAGTGAGCAAAATAAAGGCAAGATTCTGCACAAGGGTCCTTTGTCCTTCTCTAGCAATGCCTCTATATTGTAATTCTATAGTCCCAGAAAGCCACAAACAGCAATACACCCAAAACATGTTCCCTATTTTTTTCCTTACAAATATACAATTGAAGTACTGAAGGAGTTTTTAAAACTATTTTTACTAAGAATCTGTGAAAGCTGTGTTTGCTGGATGCTCTGAATTATGAGCATGTGTGTATAATAAACATCAAAGAGCTAGAAAAAGTTTGATAAATCCAATGAATATTTGGATGCTTTGCTGAAGTCTCCACACCTCCTAAACCTATAAAATTGATGTGATTTGTCATCCTTCTCATTGTATTTCTACTAATTCTGGAGTGCATAAATAAAAATTCTGTAGTGTACTGCCCTAAGCAGTGCTCCTCTCCTGGGACAGATCTCTTGAGACCCCCATTTGAACTTCTGCTGCTCTCCTGGTGCATCTTTTACAGCCACTCATAATTACAGCCCTCAAATCTGAGAGGAAAGAGCAGCTGGTGAATCCCAGTGGTCAGTAACACTGGAAAGGTCATTGGGAGCCACACTTTTCCCACGCGGGGTTTTTAAGGGGCCATAAAAACCTGCTGTGCACCGCGAGCGCTCTGCATTGGATCGCGGTGCAGGGTTGGAGACACAGCACTTCTCCTGCACTCCTGCACACCCTGGCTGGCACTGTGCAGCTGGGCAGTGACCCCTCAGCAGCCTCAGCCTCACTCACTAAGCTGGCTGCAATTTCACAGCCCAGCCCTGGGATCAGGCAGCCAGTGACTGAGGCTGCTAACACACGGTGGCATTTTCCTGGTCTGCAGAAAACATATTTCTGCTTGCAGCCCAAATCAAGGCATGTCACACCTTGAAAAGTGAGAGTTTGATTTGCAGTTGCTGTCACTGTTGGCACATAAATAAATTAGCATCTAGTAAAACGCAAAATCAAGGGGTTTGCAAATTATTCTGTGTGCCAACCTCCTATTATGTTAAAAATATAATTATCTGTGTTAAATGTTACACTCCCTAAGTAACAATATGTAGATTTACTATATGTTAACATACATTATATTTTCTATTAATATTGTGGGTTTGTATCCTGATGTTTATTACAATACTGTTACATTCAAAAAACATTGGCAGTATACTCATTATGATTTTCCTCTCTATTGAATTTTTATGGATTCTGAATTCACTGCAGTTCCCATTCCTGTAACAGAGAAAAATTCATGCCAATGAAGTTTTTAGATATACATGCAGATCTTCACACTTGTGCTGAAAAAGACAAGATATCACCTCATGAATAAGTTTTATATTGTTTGTGACAAGAAAAATTCACTGGAATCTGTAGTCACAGCTCAGTCTTATACCTACAGCTATATTCTATGTTATTTGTTTTTAATTACTTTCTAGATGCATGACACATTATCAGCTACTTCTTAACATGAACATTTTTGGAATCCAAGCTATTTTTTTATGCTACCTACTGCATAACATACTCATGCCATGTTGCCTTCCTCTTCATCCTTTTTGTTTCTTTCCAGGGTTTAGATCAGGGGGTTTTTTCCGGCTCTGACATTCAAGATCTTTCAGATGTCCATTTTTACTTCCTGTATCCACTTTACCATTTTCTCTTATTGCTTTAGATTTTGTCTCTACAGTTGAAATTCATGTTGGTCTTGATCTCAATCCTAGCATGGCTTAGTAACCCAAACATTCTGCCACTTGGTGTTCCTTCCTATGTGTTATTTTTCTTCTTCTGTAATTATTATATGCTTTGTGAGTTTTATTGAAACAAATAATTATTTATATTCTAACAGAAGTTGGCTGCTTTGTCAGACATTGACTGCAGAATTTCTGAAAATTCCATTACCATTTAAGAAATCTTGTTTTTCCCCAAACCAACAGATGTTTCAATCCCCTGAACCAAGTACAAGAAGGCAGAACTAAAAGACAAATCAACCAAAGACACTAAACAAAACTAAACCAAATTATATTGCTGCAGTGTTCCCCCACTGCTCCATCATATTTTCTGCTTTTCAGCAGGCTCTCCCTTGGCCTCCTGGAACTGCCTGCATTCGAGTTGATGGTGGTGGTGTTGGTAGAAGACATTGTTCACTGGTTAGTGTCTGTGCAGGGCCCCCTGGCAGCCTGTTTGTTTCTCATTAAGCCAGGCATTTCACAATCCCCAACAAAACATAATTTTCTGGAAGAACTTGGTTTAACAAGGAACTACTGTAACAAAACCACAAGGCCTGTCATTTACTCTTAGGCTATATTTTGCTTTTTGCCAGTTTCCTTTCTTTCTCTAAACATCATTAGGATACAATCTCTTTCCTAGAAAATACAACTATTTCCCCTCTGAGCAGAACACACTTTCACACGACAAAGTTTTCATGTACTAAGAGCAGCAGAGCTCTTGACATTCTTCCTAAGAAACAAAACTTTTGTAAATCACCTTCCATTTTCTGTTCTTCCAGATTAAAGACACTGCAAGTTTAAAAAGAGATAAGGTAGAGAACATGAAGTCCTCAGTTGCAGACTGAAGAGTAGTCTTTCCCTTTTCTAGGTCAGGCCTCTTCTCAGCTACCCTGTATTGCCTTCTCACAAATCATTGATTTAAACTCTCGGCTTCCACAAGTTTCTTACCCCTCTACCCTAGTGTGTTTCACCTGCTTTGAGCACTGAGCACAGACAAGTTAAGGACTCATCTATTCACTGCCAGCACTTGGACTCTGCCCAAGCAGGAGAAAATGCTGCACTGGTCAGGAGAAAAATGCTATTCATCTCTTCAGTTTTAGCAGTACAGCAAATGCTGTGGGTTGAAAACTGAACTTTCAATGAACTGCTGTATCATGTACCATGAAAAGCCTTTAGATAAATAACTGAAAAGGAAAATAACCATTTTGTTCTAATTTGTCCATTCATTTCTAGTGGGTTTGAATATTGTCAGGCTGATAGCTATCATTTGGGATATAATTCCTCTTTATTATCCAAAGCACAATCATTACAGAGACAGGCTTCCCCTCCTTGTCTCACCAAGGCCCTGCCTCTTTTTAGGAAGATAATCTACGTTGATAAAACTGCAGTCCCTGCTGAGCCTACAGAATTGAATTAGGAGTGGATATATGAGTCCTAAAGAAAAACAAAAAACCCCACAAATCTCAAAGGATACCCCATGGAAAATATGACTGTATAATTTCCATTCAAATCTAAGAAACTTTTCGGAGACAAAGAGAAGGACTTAAAGTGCATAAGCCAGAATTTGTACACTTCATTGCACTCTTTGGGCCTTTCCTTGACACCATAAATCCTAAAATTTTGTGATGGTGCAGCAAGCACTAGGATGCTGAGATCTAGGAAGCAAGATCCATTCTCTGCTCCTCACCTACAGAGAAAGGGCATGTGTTTTGAGTGCTTTACAAAACCATCCCCTCTTGGGAAAGCTGAAACACTGAAGTGACATGGGGTAGGTTACCAGCAACTGGGCAAGTTGAGCAAGCCCTCACCCAGAGCAAACAAGGAGAGTTTTAAGGAAGGTCACAGAAACCATAAGTTTGTCTGGAGCCAGCTGTCAGAAGTCAGAGGAGCAGCAGGCACACAGCACCTCCATCCCCTGCTCTCCTCCTGAGCAGCAGCACTTTGTGGAGGTGGTGCCATAATTCATGGCAGCCAGGCTGGTGTTACAGGCAAGGCTGGGGTGAACCTTCAGACCTCAATCTCTGAGCTTCTGCAGCTTTGCATGGCAGGGAGAAACTCAGCTAGAGCTTCACATCTCAAGCTGGGTGTGCAAAGCTGATTGGGGTTGAAGCAAACACGCTACAGGTTTTGTCTAATCAGCTCCATATGATATCAAAGACATGGATGGACAATAAACAAGCCATTTCCCTCCTCTCCCTCTCATTGTTATTAAAGCTACTTTCCACAGTATAACAGTCTTCAAGTAAGGGCTGTAGGGTCAGGCATTAAATCTGATCATAAAAACCACCTGGTGCCTGAAATGGTTAATACCTCAACGAACCATGAGAAACAGATGCTTCTTTGAAAAAGGATGTGGGGACTGTGGAGATTTGTAATGCTTAAGTCAATAGGTGAAGTAAAAATCTCCAGGATCTCGAGTGCAGTCTGCTAAAACTGTAAACTTTCCATTTAGAGCATCTGCATTCTTTGTTTAATACCTAGTTCTCAAGCTGACCTTAATTCCAGGTTGAGCTTGGTAAGGGGGTGGCATTCCAGGCTAAGCAGGCAGCACACACTGTACTTCACACTGCCTGCCCAGGGATTAACTAAGTGCTTGCTTGGCTTCATGCAAATGTTGTCTCACGTTTTATTAACAGCAACAAGTAGTTTGTGATTTCCCTCACATATAAACATATGAGTTTTGAAGCTCAATACTTAATATTTAGCGTCACAAATTCATTTTACAGTTTTAAAAATAAGTGACCTGAATTGCACAGCACCCACAGAGAGAAAGGAAATTCCCAGTGTTCAACAGCTGTGAAAATTAAAAAAAAAAAAAAGTTTAATTGTTAAATTTGAGTAGGAGGGCCTCAGGGAGAACTCAATTGCAAGAAAGATTTGGAAGCAATCGTTCGTCCACTAAGACAAATTTTCCCACATGCAAATATGGTTACAATATGTGCTCTCACACCTGGCATACAAAAAGAGACGTTTAAGAGTAATAATCCCAAAAATTAGTTGTACCAGAACAACAGACTGCTTGAAGACATTCAAAACCAAGGGAGAGTGTTGTCAGTTCTTCTTATGAAGAACACTCTACTTTTGTCACTGCTTTGTAGCAGAAGAAGGCAAATGTAGTTATTGTACTCAGTGAGTGTGAAGGCAGCAGAGCACACAGAAATGGGGCACTAGACAGATCCCCTGTGTGCTGAATGCTTTTCATTAATGTCAGATTATTTTATCTTCACTATGCAGGCATAAAATAACCAACAACCAGTATACATAAAGCAGCCTAATGTACTGAATAAGTTGACAAGAAAATATTAGATAAAATTAATGTTTGAATTCATGATTCAGAAAGAAAAAGAGAGAAAATGACAGAGAAAGGAGGCAGGAAGGCATGAAGACAGGAAGGCAGGCAGGAAGGAAAGACTAGCAAATTTAGTAGACAGGCCCTCTTGATTACTCTTTTTGTGACACAGAGTGTATAATTCCATCCTTCATTCTTTGAAAGCTCACCTTTGGCTGGGTGCTTAGGTATTTAGTTTATACCTAAATGCTCTTAGGACTTAGACAGTCTCCCCTTCACTATGGGATACCAGACACTTTCTCTCATAGTTAGTGAAAAAGTACAGGAATAGTTTACCAGGTCCAGAAGAAGGATTGTATAAAAGACAAGCCTTCCCACAAACTGGAGACAGAGACACTCTGAAAGAGCTGGGGGACATACAAATTATAAAATATAAATTACAAATGAAGAAACAACCTATTGCTTGGCTGTGGATTAAATTTGCATCAGCACTGAATGTCACATAACCACATGAATGGGATACAGGCACTTAGGAAGGAATCAGGAATCCTTGGTTTCTTAATTTCTTCTTTAAGGTGGTAAAATTAACAGAAAAATGGTAAAACTTGTGCTTTTAAATCTAAAAGCACTGAGAAAACTTACACTAGCCTTAAATTAAGATATTTGGGAACAGAAGGAATACTTAGAAACATGTTGAAGCCCAAAGGAATAGTTCAGTCTCTGGAGTTCATAACCAGATGAAACACAGGAAATTACAGAGATGTAAACAAGTCTTTCAGCCAGGTTTACCACTACTTTTACTTTTCTCTTTCTATATTTCAGTCAACAGCTTAATCCCATAAAAAATAAGTTGTTTCTTGGGCTTTCTTTAAATAGTGCATTCAATTACCACTGACTTTATCATTTAAATGAATGGGCAGAAATGGGAACTGAAAGGCTGTGATGTTCTGGGTTTGGTGTAACAACAAGCATCGATATCACAAACTGTTGTACCTTGGCAGTTGCTTTATCGTCATCTTAATGGATTTGTTTTCCTCTGTCTAGGGTACAAATTGAATTTCATCATGTGTTGGCCAGTGATATAGTAATGGAAAATGGAATTTTTTAGCCTCCAGGCTTTGTTATCTGCTTCTTTGTGCATTCTAAAGAGCCAGAGTTGTTAAAAACAGCACTGCAAATGTTCAACTAGAAAATGCCCTTTTGTAGCCTTTGCAGATTGTAGCCCTTCATACAATGTATTCAGTCCACTTTCTTCCTGTTTCCCAATCAGTTAAATTTAGAACTATTGTCTTGATCTATTAATGAGATAGAACATCTAGGAAAGTCAATGAGCACTTACAAAACTGGCACCTACCTTGTCTCTGAACTTCTCTGAAAACAGAAAAGTCTCTTATTTTGGAGACGAGTGCTTCATAAATCACCTTTCCTTTTCCTTCTTATTCTGCAGTGTGTGATGCAAGTAATGAAATGGTTATGTAAAAAGTGCGTAGAATGCGCCCAGAGCAAAAGGTGAAAAGAACACTTTTCCCGAGTTGCCTGAAATGGCACTTTGATAAATTTCTGCTCTTTCTGCTCTTTTCCACTATGACCAGCTTCTCAGGCTGTCTATTACATTGCCAATGAGATATGAAAGGTTATGGACTAAAAGTAAAAAAAAACCACCAAAATAAACCAAAACAAAAACCAAACAAACAACACCAAAAACCCAAAAAGTAAACAAACAAAACCTGTAAAAATCATCGCCATACTCTTCAAGGCCTTTGAAAGCCTTGAACTTCATGAGACCTTCTATTATTTTGTTATATTATATATTAGTTCTTAGGGCCCTCATTGTGCTTGCATAAAAACAGACTTCACAAGGTGTAATCATGGACTTTGAAAAGTTTGCTATCTAAGTACATAAGGCAAATTCTAGAGGAAAGGAATGTTCCACTGAATAAAATGAGACTGGCATACAGGGTGTCAGATATGCCATGTAAACATTATCTGCTTTCATCTCTCAGGCCCACGGAAAATTTTTCATCTGATCAACAATCAGATCTCAGATTTTTACCATACCCCAGACTGGAGTTCCTTGAAATTAAAATTTGTTTTCTTAAGCTATTTTTACTTACTGATTTTCAGTCTTGGGTACCTCTTTTGCTTTTTCTACTCAGCACTATTAATGTAGTATTTTTGCCTGAGCCTTCAGCAGGTTGTGACCCCTTCCATCTGCAGATACATTAATACAGGTTTAGGCATTATTGGCTTGGCTGAGAGGAATCAATAATAACAATAAATTAATAACAATTAATAAAAAAGTAACTTCTGATACTTTCTGCTTTTATAGCATCTTAAAGGCTTACTTCATCTCTCTCTGAATCAGAGGAAACACCTGAACCATCTGAAATACATGTGTTCTGGTTTTCATATTTTGTTTCAGAGAGATGTCACACTGAAAATTTAGGATGGGATGTTTAGAAGGTCCCAATCTTGTTCTCCTTACAAGCATTCAATGCATTGAAAGTCTTCAATCTATAAATATCTCTCTAATTGCCCTCCCCATGAGTAACCCCCAAGTATGGAAAGAGCATAGTCCTGGTTGTTAAATCAGAGAACACAAGGCCAAGAGAAAACCACTCACTTGGCTTCTTATCACTGGGGGTTTTATCCCAAATGGTGGACAAAAAAAAAAGTGAAACAACACAAGAATCCATTTGACGGTGTTAGTGACAGCATTATTGCAACTTCTCTTTTTACCTCTGGACAGGTAAACCACAGGCAGTTCAGAAACCCTGTGTTATTTGTTGGCCTACCTTAAGCACATCTAACTAAATCTTCATTACTATTTACAACCTGGTGTCTCCATTACAGAAGCAAGTAACTGTGCTCACCAATACAACATGTTGTTTTATTGTGTTTAGCCTCAGTGAAGTTCAGTGGAAGCACCAACCTCACCTCACAGGGCTAGAGAACAGTGAGCCATCACACCCAAACAAATACCAGTTTTGAAAACCTGGGATTCACTGAAATAAACTGTACAGCAAGGAAGACCCACTCTTAGCATGAAGCACTTGCAGTGAAAAAAAAAGAAAAAATATCTAAAAATCTACTGTAGATTATGGTTTGTCCTTGTGTGTGTAATATACCTGCTTTTGAAGATATTCAAAACAAGAATAAAAAAACTCTTCTTGTTGGGAAAGGTTTTATTTTTTCTAGTAGGGTAGACATAATTTGCAATAAAAATGCTAATTTTGTTTGCTTCCCCAGTGTTTTTGCACTTTCCATTTTGCTTTCTGGAGCAACAGAATTTTACTGAAAAAATTCTCTGAAGAAGGAAAATGTCCAAGTCACAAACATGAATATTTGTCGAAATGCAAAGTTTAACTGTGCACTTATAGACTGCAGCAAATAATGGTTGGTTGCTTGTCCATGAATGGAGCAAAAAAAAAATTCTCAGGAGATTTAATCTGTCTGGCAAAAGCTACTCAATCCAGCTCATAGTTCTAATATTTGTCACTTGTCCAGAAGTTAAAAATATTGAAAATATTCAAAATAGTTTGGAGTATTGAAAAAGTAAAAAAAATCCCCAAGCCCATTCTGTGAGAAAGTAAGATTGCATGACTAAAATATTACTACTATGAAATAATGATTAAAAAAAAAAAAGTCTGGAACATTAACTCTCATTTTCTAGTCCAAGTAGAAAATGAATAGTGATCAGTGCACAGAGATTATAAAAGCAGTAAAGGGGACAAGATGGCTTGGGGAGTTGGTAATGTGGTACTGTGCCTTTTTGGTTTCAGTTTCAGCTTTCCAGTTGCTGTTACCAGTGAATCCCTCATGCTTTAAAAAATGGCTTTTATGTTTTGAATCTAAGTTCTCCTGCCAAGTGGCAGCCTGCCTGAAAAGTCAATAAAAGTTGGGGTCTGGTTCACCGCGGCGCTGCTCCGGTGTCACGCGAGTGGAGCTCAGCGACTTCAGGCAGTGTCCTGGAGCAGCAGGACCCAGGAGTGCAGTGCTCAGCAGCAAATAACATTTGCTGGGGATATGAGCTCTCTCAGCTATAAACTGGGATGCAGCCTTGCCAAATCCTGAGATGCTATGATGAATCTCACAACATTTGATGCTTTCCTTATTGTTTCACGTCTCCCAGCTCTAGGATTAAAAGGCAATCTCAGTTTTCATTTAAAAACTTGGTTTTCTAGAAAAGCCTCACATCATACTGAGAAATCTGGGACTCCTGTACAGTTTTGAGACTCAAAAATGGGGAATGGGATGATAGATGATTTTTATTTTTTTTTCCCAAGGTGATTTTTTAACCTAGTCTCTTCCCTCTAGGGGTCTGCCCCTTTCTCTTTGTGGTTGCCAGTGTTCAGGACTGTGAATGCGCTGGCATCCTGCTCAGCCTAGTACGTGGCTCTGTTGACCAAGAGTCTCATCTCATATTTCTCTAGGAAAGATGAGATGTATTTTCTTCTGTAAAACAGTGTATGAAGCAAAATGGTGCTGATCAAAACCACCAGTCCAAGCAGGATGCCTCCAGGGGTTTCCCCTCAAACTCTGCCTAGCAAAATAGGGTGTGGAGGGAGAAGGAAAAGTCTACATTTCCCTTGAAAATCATACACATTTCCTGTTAACATTAATGAGTGTTTACATGCATTCATAAGACTGAGAGTAGGCATTGTACTACATATTCATAACATTTTAAAAGCGAAATAAAAATAAACCAAAGCGTTATTCATGAGGTAGTATTGTTACGAGCTGGAATACATTACACCAGCTTCTGTTTCCTGACCAATTATGCCTTTCATAAGATTTGTGTTGAATTCCCTGGCCAAGTACCATCCTTTCCTTAATTGGAAAAGACATTTGAAAAAACTGATATGGAAAATCTGCATTTGACCTTGTGCCCTTGCTTCGTGTCAACAATTTCAACCACATCTGCTCTTACACGGTGAAAATGTTGGCATATTTCTGTGAGCTCTGCTCCGACAGCTGCAGGCACTCTCTCTCTGTACAGGATAATTCCACTCCCAAGTACTCGGAGACCAGCGAGTGCAGATCTTTCATTGCTCCCTCATTTAATGCAGAGGCTCTGCAAGAAGAATGCAGAGAAGTTTCCACTGAAAAATCTCTTTGGTCCTGGGTCCATGGAAAAGAATTTTTTTTCTTTTCGTTGCCGCAAGTGATGGTGAAACCATGCCTACATGATCAGTGAGAGGCAGGAAAGTGTTTGCAAAAGGAATACTGCAGTATCCATTCATTGCATTTATTATGCCATGCCTAAAAGAAAGGCAACCAAATTATTAAGTACAGACTTCCCATTATTTTTAACATCTGTTAGATCAGAATCTGATCAAACAAGTTGACCGAGTCTCCTTGCCCAATTTATTGATTAAATCTGCTGGGTGACAAACTATCAGACCAAAGACTGCAATTTAATTCTGCAGAAATAAATCTCTGAAGTAGATCTCTGAAGTGCTGCTGAGATAGCAATGCCATGCAATGTAATGTGCAGGAGATACTGAATGAAGGAGGAATCTTATTTTAAATTAGCTTAAGGTAATTTATAGTGTGATTCCTCACTACTATTTCTTGACGTGGGGCTAATTGAAAGCAACTTGCTTTTGGAATCCAGTTTGTTTCATTGACTGTACATATAAGAATATCTGTCACTTATGTGTTAAGGGTGGAAGGAATATCCCTTTTGATCTTCTCTTTGACTTACCTCAGAGGCCACTGCATTTATTAATCCATTTATTTGGGATAAGGAATGCTGAATATCATCTACTGGAAGTTTCCAGCTTTTGCTGGATCCATATCTTGGAGGCCAAGGAGACATTTTCCACTTTGCTCTCATTTCAAGCATAGAATTCCACACTAAGGTGAGGTAGTGGGAATTGGACAGGGAAGAGAAAGAAAAGAACCCATTTATTTCATTACATGGAAGTAAGGATTGTCAGAATGTATTTTACATTTCCAGTCAGGCATGAAGTTGGACCCATGACAGTCAATACTGTAAAGAATATGTGAATATTGGAATCATGTACTTCAGATTATTGTCTCTGCAAGGTTATTAAAATCTAACATAAAGTAAATTAAATAAGGACTTCCATCTTTATGACCCATTCTCTTATTGGCTTGGTTTTCTGTGCTGTTTTAAAGCCTTAGTATTTCTTTCTTGCAAAATTTCTTCTTGATTAGAAATCCTCTATATTTGTGTACACAACAGTAACGTCAACGTGGCGTAGCCAGTTTGATACTCATGATTTAATGTGGTCTATTATTACTTACAAAATTTTTCAATTGAATTTTTTTTTTAAATGTTGGAACACAGTTTTGATCCAGGATGAGATGGGGGGGTGCATTCAGTCATTCAGCTTTGCTCTGTGATTCTTATACTCTGTAAGGGCAATCATGCAGAAAAAACATTTCACTTTTAAAACAGAATAGTAGAAAAGCTCCAAAAGAGATATTAAATAGGTGTTGTAACATATTAAACACAGGTTTGAAAAAGTGCTGGAGCATTGCTTTTCTGTGTCTTCTCCCAGCCCAGTGGCTCTCCAGCCTACTCCTGAATTTGGAAGAGGTTGCCTCTATATATTTTGGAATGTTTACATTCCAAATCCCTTGCTTTATGGTCTTCTAATAAGTAGACTGATGTACCTGTATAATGCAAAGCAGGAAACTTTAATGTCTGTGAAATACTGGGAACTTTTAATATTTGTATGAGTGTTTAGCAGATGGTAATGGTTTCTGGTTCGTGGTGTTCAGCTACATTAGCTGATGTGAGAAGTTCTGAGTGTTTTGCATGTGTAAGTAATACAGATACACGAGGTCTTGCCACTGATCACATCAGAAAATAACATCTCACAAAATATTTGTGGCAAGAGATACTTAAATTCCCATCATGTTGAATGGTTCTATCAGAAAACACTTTAGAAATGTATTAAATTAAAATTGTTATCAGCAGAAATAATCCATACAATTCTGAAGTAGTCATGATAATGAGGTAATGAGAACTGAAAATTATTTATTTTTATGATGGCAAAATGCACACTGGGTTTTTTAGTATGTACCAGATCATGATTGTACTTCATTTCAAAAGGATGGTTTTGTGAAAACAGTAATTACATAGTGGAAAAATATTTAGATTTTGAGCTAAGCACTTCAACTGTATGTTGTTATCAGAACCTGGGAAATCCATAACACATCAGATTAGTTAGCAAAGTCTAGTATTTGCTTTCCAAGCTAGCAAACTGCACATCAGTAAATGAAGTTGGAAAGGACCAGAGGGGTCATCTGGTCTAACCAGTACCTTGCTCACAGGCAGTGACCTGTGAACACAAAATATCTGGATTTTAAGTCAAAATTCTACCTTTCCAGAGTGAACTGTTCATTCAAGCAGGATACAACAGTTTCCTTGGCCATAGTTTCTCACTTGAGTATTTAGGAGAACAGCTAATTCATCTGCAGACTCTGAGAGAAATTTACAGGCTTTGGCAATATTCACACAGTAAAATAAATAATAGTTGTAATATATTTTGCTTATTTAGTGGTTACACTTATGGACATCGACAGGCTTTAGAAACATTAATTGCCTTCACAACTCCTCTGCTAAGTGGGTGATTATTGTCATCCTTCTCCCACAAAAGAGGAAACTAAGGGAGTGTGAGATTAAGTGAATTCATCTCATGTCCACAGGAAATCTGTGATAAAGCCCAGACCAGAACCCAGGTCTCCAGACTCCCAGCCACATGGTCTCACTCTGCCAAATTGTCCCCTACTGCTATTTTGATGGCTTTGCTGAAGTTTTGGGAACAAGGCCAGAAACTTCTGCATCAAAAAGGAAGCAGAGACAGTGGCCAAATGTTCACACATTTAACTGGACTGACATGATTATTTTGTAAACTGATGTAATAATAATTAAGGGGTTCATTGGCCTTATGCTTAAACATAATAAAATTTACTTTGGGTGTGATAGTGACCACATGAATTTGTCTATAGTCATTGGGGTGGGCAAGTCGAAAATCCTATTATGGTGTGCTTTACTGTCTGAAACAACTGATGGGTGCTAAGGCTGAGCCTTGTCCTCAGGTGTCAGCTCCTGAAGGAGGTCCAGTTTACACTCTGACCACCCAGATGCCATATCCATACGTGCTCAGCCCTTCTTTCTGTGTATTTAGACATGCCTCCTATGAAAGAGGAGAAAAATCCTATTTCACACTCCACATTTTGGCAGCTTCTCTCAGACTCATGGATACAGCATAACAGAGTCTTAAATAGTGACTTTATACAGCACTGTTAATTTTCACTAAAAGCTTGGTTCTGTGTTCTTTCTTCTCCTTTCAAGGAGCTGGTGACTTTGCCTCCTCTGCAAAAACTCTAAAATGAAGCCACGAGAAATGTCTGTGTTGTTCACATGCCAGGAAATCTTGTATGAGAACACAGCTGCAGCAAGGCTGGTTCCCGTTCTGCACTGGTTCACAAGGGAATTGGGCTCCAAGTCATCCCCTTTGCCACATCTGGGTGCCTTGAGGCACTAAAAGGAGATGTGTGGCATTTCTGAGCCACAAACAACACACGTGGGAGTTCTTCTGGGAGATACAGGAACAGGGTATGACCATGTCACACCAGGACTCTCCTCCTCACCTCATGTGTTGGTCTGGGCCACAGATCAAACAAAAGCCCAAAGTAGCTCGGGGAGCAAGAAGTAGCCAAAATATATCTCTATATTGGTTACAGATCAATCCTGGTACTGCTAATCTGGTGATGTGGGCACAAGCCTGTCCATTCTCAGGGCTGTTCATAACAACATTCCAGTTCAGCAGATGAAGAGCAGGTCAAGGAAGAGGTCAGTAATCCTCTAGGAAAAGCAAAAACAAAACAAAAACAAACCCAAAACCCAACTCATTTTCAGACTTCTATTAATGAGGCATGTGAACTTACCTCAATGATGATGATGATGATGATCACAGTGATGATATTTCTTCATGGCACCTGCTGTCCCCTTCTTCCTTATGCAAAGCTGGAATTTACTATGTGCCAGTTCTGGTCATGCATTTATTTTTCCCCTGGTAGATAGTGAGGATTCTTGTCACTGCATCAGCCTCAGTTGCAGTGCTGTTTATCAGTTTGTGTAGGTGGAAGTGTGTCTGGACTTCTTCTTCTGTGCATTACCTTCCTTGTTGTTGGAAGTGGATGGTTTTTACTTTTTCCCTCTTCCTAAAAAGCATGTAATGCACCTGTTTTGTTATTTTCATCTGCCCAACACTATTGATAGAATGATTAAATCTGTTGATATCACATTAAAAGAGAGATCACAGAATCAAGAGGAAGAGATAGAGGGCACAGCTGAAAACCAAGACTATTGGGCACCAAACCAAAGGTAAAAAGCATGGCAAACTGGCTGTTTATTTCCATGTGTTTTCAATCCATTGCTTACAGAGTGGATGTATCGTCCCTCAAAGGCAGTAATTTTATTTGATGGGAGCAGAACTGTTAGGGAATTAGAATTTCTTTAAATTAATGAATATTTGTATCCAAGACATGGGCTTCATCAGACACATGATCTCTCTGTGTAGTCCAGCTGGTTAGTTCATGAGTTTAAGGCATTAACAAGCTCTAATGCAGTTAGATGCAGAGATTTGAAATATTTTTGCTTTGCATATCTGGTTGCACGCAGAAGTCTGCAAAAACAACGCAGAAGACTCAGAAGTCAGAAGAAAAAACGAAAAGTTCAAACATGAATTTTTAAAATTAAAAAAGCAACACTTTTTTTTTATTTTAAAACACTCTTCTCATATTTAGCGTTCAAGACTTTTTGCGTCTGCCAGGTCTTCGAACATAAATAATCTATGTAAGGTGTTGGCTTTCTTCTTACCTGGATTAGTCAAATATCAGAAAGAAGATGACTGATTTAAAAGTCTTGGACTGTTCTAAAAGTCTTGGACAATACAGTAAAGAACTGCTACTTATTCTGGGGTTGTGAAAAAGTTATTCAGTTTATATTTCTGAATATAAATCATGCCCCAATCATGGGGTAATCACAAGTTGCAGAAAAATCATTCCTATACGCCATTAAAAAGACATCAAAGAACCTGTGATTCTTCCTAACAGTCTCCCAGAAAGACACAAGCAGTCACAATGCACTCCTCAAGGCTTGAGTCAGAGATGTGCAACTCCTTGCACAAGTCTTCCTCTTAAATCAGGTCTTTTGAGGAGTCTGTCAGCAAGGCAGCATTGTTCCTTGCCTCTCCCTGCTTGCCATTGCAACAGCAAGGCCTTTCTGTAAAGCTTGTGTTCAGAGCTGAAAGGTGAACTCATTTCCAGAACTGTCATACATGGATGTACACACGCTTCTGGCCTCCTGACAACTGTGCTCATATGAAGTATTACCCAAAAAATCCCATTTTCATACAGAAACAAGGTGCACACTAGGCCTCCCCTTTTACACACTCTGGGGCTTGTTTATGATGGGTAAGTTGTGAAAATTAGCTCTGGAAGTGATTTGTAAAAGAAAACAAAATTTAAAGTATAATAGTGGCATATCTTTTAACTTTACCATACTACAATCTGCTTTGATCCATTTACTCCTAGGACTATATAAAAGCAGTGAGTCTGAGCTATGCCTGCTTCTCAACAAAGACCAACTTCAGAAAAGCAGTGCTGGACACCATCAGAATTTTGTGTTTGCTTCTCACCTCCTTCTTTTACTGACTGAACTGTAAGAATACCAAGAGAGAAAAATCAAACCCAGCAGTTATTCCTGACCTCACAGCTGCTGGTACAGCTTGTTTGAGTTGTTTCCAGCCAAAATCATTCCCTACTCTGAGCACAATTGTGAAAATTACATGCATTCAGTATGTACAGCCATTGTCATCTAATACAACCCTATTAAACTGTAATGAGGTCTTTACTTTTAATTAATACTATTTTTATTAATGACTGCATGTTGGCCACTGTTGAGATCAAACTCACATGCATTTTCAGCAGTATAAACATATAATGCAGTTACACTTTGGAACTAAAGAGCTTGCAATTTTAACAGACAGAAAACATTATTCTTTTGTAGACAGGGAAAAGGAGTTGGGAAAGATTAAGTGACTCTCTTGAATCCATGCAGAAGGACTAAAGAGGAGCCATGAACCAGATTCAGTTATCCTGAGACCCTGCCCTCTATAATAACCGTAAGACAAATCTTCCACTACTGTCCTCAGTTATCACATAGCAAATAGGCTATGAAAAATACTGAGGCAAATTTGATCAACTTTCTAAATGACTGCAGTCCACAGAAGGGTAGTCAGTGTATAATTCTCTGCTGTCACCTTTATCCTTATAAAGGGTTTCTGCTTGCACTTCAGGACTATTGGCTGGTTCTATGAAAAGCAAAATTCAGCAGTGTTGGGGTTGACTGTGATGCAGTTCAGGTCTCACTGATTTTGGTGAGGCTGCTCTCTCTCCCCATCTATTCCCAACAGGAATTCCTCCTCTGATGATACCACCAGTGGTTCAGAGGAGACTCGAATTGAGTCAGCCAGCAGCAGTGACAGCTCAGACCACCACTATGGGCTCTCTCCTCTCCTGCCAGGAATAAATTATCACTGTGCTCCCTTGATGAGCAAACTGATTGCCTTGGGATGCTCAAGATGCACTTCTGTAGCAGTTGCATCTCATAAAAATACTCACAAGAGAGACTACCCCTGAGTTCTGTCATGAGGACTTCATTCTCTCCTTTCAGTCCCAACCCTGTTCAGACACTGAGCACAGAGGCATTTATTAATACCAGACACTGTAGGTTTCCTATCGTTTTATAAAGATGACATTCATGCTGACTGTTAGTTTAAGCTTTGAAAGAGAAGAACAATAGGATTACTCTTCCAAAGCAAATATAATTGCTCAGTATTGCTATTATAGTTTCCATGCCTGAATCAATGAAAGGTCACAGCCTCCCCAACGCTCGAAGAGGACACAGGAAAAAACCTGGACTGATCTATGTTTGCTTAGAACAATATAGGATTGTTGGTACACTCCCTGAGCACAGCTAGCAGACACTGTGCAGATGTTCTGTGGGCTTGTTCGGAATGGGCATGAACAATGTTTAAAAGCCACTAAATAATCTTAAACAGTTGTAGCTCAAAGATCTGCACAAAGCTTGCCAGAGTTCCCAACTGCAAAGAAGCCCCTTCCAAGAGCACTCTGTCCTGAACTTACTGCCTTGGCTGTGATGGGCAGAGAGCTGGCAGGGACTGCTGCTGAGACAGACTTTTAAAGAAGTTGTACATCTCTTTGGCCCAGCCCTGGGAGAGTGCATTGTGACTGTTTGCCTCTTTCTTGGAGAAAAATAGGGAGAATCACACATTTTTTCATTTCTTTTTAATAGTATATAGAAATATAGAAATAGTATTCTGCACCTTGAAGAAGGGAAAGAAAACAGATTCTCTAAGAATAAACATGGGTAAATAAATGGGAGTTTCAGGGTAGAGAAATAAGGCCAGCACAGTAAAAAACATTATTTCAGCAGACAAAGAAGTGTGCATTTGGATCTGAAACAGAAGAAGATATAAGAGTAGTTAGAAACATTTAACCTTAGTGTGCTAGTCTGCACTCCTTGGCCTTTTGGGCTAGGAGGGTTTTCACTCTAGGTAAGTGTTGGGTTGATTCTGGTGTTATTTTCCTTTTTCTGTGTGAGTGGAAGGGTGCATGGCTTTGAAATCTGTGGCAGAAATTCTGTTTCTGCACAATCAGCCCACGACCCACCTTTGCTTTTGTGCCCTTTGGATGTCAAGCACATTCCATTTCCCACAGCTTTTGTTAAAGCTCTAATTTCTAACATACTTCATATGAAGGTTCCAAATCAGACTACTGCTAGCCATGACAAAAAGGACCTGACTTCTCCAGGAGCAAGGGGACCATGAAGGAAAGAACAAAAGTTATTAAGTTTGGCCCCACTGAAACAGTCCAGATGTCAGGATCAAAAATGAAGGTAATGAAAAGCACTACCCACCCCTTACACATTCACCACTGTGATGTAAGTATTGTCCATTTTACAACATAGGAAAAGAAGTCTTTCATTGCATGGAAATGTATTGCATAACTACTGTACTCTACTGTTTGGAAAATAGTGGGACAAGCCAACACCAACACTTCCTATCATTCTCATATTTGGTTAATCAAATTATTTTTACGAGACATTAGCCAGAACATAAGATAATTGTTTTCTATTTTAAATAATGGCTTGCTGAATTCAAAGGGCCTTGTTTTAGTCTGCAAAGCCTGGCATTAAGTTGGAGTAAAACAGTATCCAATTATGCCCATTACCCCTAGGCAAGTACTTTTCTTAGAAAAATCACCTGTCAACAGCTCAGCATTCTGCCAGAGCAATTTTTATTCTCCTTCTGTACCAGAGGCGTTTTATTTGCTGATCTATCAGTTGAAAAGTTCCTGTCAAAGAGGAGGAAACAATAATGTTTTAGTGAAGCAACACATTTGCATAGAGGTAAGAGGTTTGTACCAGTCCAACACAATGCATTATTCACATTATTCTGACTCAGACATGCAGACCATGAAGCTGCCAGTTGTGGTCCAGGAAGTCTAAGAAGATTATGGGAGCTAGAAAAGCAGATTCAGCTTTATGTGCAGAGGACTGTCTTCACCTTTCTTAGCTAGCTTTTAACTAAGTCATGGGAAAGAGCCAGAAAATGTCCAAACAACCCAAAACACAAACTAAAAAACCTCTCAAGAAATAGAACTGGTGAAAAGTTTCTCTTTGCAAATAAGGACAATATCTATAGGCTCTGTGTATTTCTTTCATAGTTTTCCAATTGCACCAAAGAACCCACCTTAGGTACAGTTTCCATTTAAGTGGGCTGCACAAAGAAGCAATTCTGTGATTTTAGAAAATATTATCAATGCCACAGTAAACATAGAAGACGAGTTGCTTTGGAGTTTCCTTTTATAAAGCCTGATGATGTTTTAGCATTTTCATTATAAGTTTTTATGGCAGGCTGTGACCTGAGGATCACAGCATTTTGAGAGGAAGACACATGTCAAGAGAAAGTAGAGGAATATGAGAATACATTTAAGAGAAACAACAAAATTGACTGAATGTACTGCCTGTGTTTCATTCTGCAGAACAAAAATGAAAGAAATGCTGGAGGTCAGAGCATTAAACTGCTTTAATCTAATTCAGTAGCTTGTATTTAAAGATGAGTTTGCAGCAAATCCTGGGGACAAGCAGGCAGCTGTTTCAGAGAACATATGATCAAGTTTTAACATGATTAATTTTTCACAGCAGTAGCCCTTAAAAACTTTCCCATCACGTTTGAGAACTAATGTGTATTTGCTACAGATGACTGCTTTGCTCTGTGTTTATTGAAGAGAGGTCCCTTCAGTTTGAACAGGTAGAGTTGAGTCACCAGATCTATTTTTCTTAGCCAAAATGGCAGCTACTTAACAGTCACAAAGATTTCTTTTTACACTTTCTTTGCCAATTCAATGGTGCACAGAGGAATAAGGCAACTAGAGTCCAAGAGAAATCTTTACTTCTACCAGAGGGTTTGCAACTCAATTCCTTGTATGACAGTGATGAATATTTTAGCTTTACCACTTGTTAATTCAGAGTAGCAGGAGACAGAGTAGCATTAAAGTCTCTGCCCTGCAAGGACAAGCAGACAAGTCCTTCAAGGGGCTACCCATATAAATAGATCTCTGAGTTTACAAATATGTTTGGTGCACTGAGCATGTAAAATGATGTACCAACACTGAGCAATATTGTTCTGAGCAAAAATTTCATGAGCTATGGGCACTCCCCAAGCTCTGCTTCACCACTAGCTTGGCAGATCTATCCATCCATACTGGTGGGCATCAGCACTCATCCCCCCCAGGAGAATCACCAGCCCTGACATAGGGACTTAAGCAGGAGGTGAGTTTTACATGGCTAAGACTGTGGGCTCCAAAAGGACCATCACATTTATTGGCAAACCACAGCACTGCCCATTTGTAAACATCAGCAATGAAGGGTAGCTTAAATTTCCCTTCAGTTCAACGGGGTTTTATTTGCACAGGTTTTTTTTCCTTGACTGCTTCTCCTGAGAATTAAAAGTCCTGAAATGTCTTGTAAAAGACATGCATCTGAATGCTTTCAAAGCTGATGGAAGAAAGAAAGGTTGTTCTTTCTTTCACAGCATGCCCAGAGCAGTGTATGGCGATAGTCTGTCTCCATTGTTGCTCAGCATTCAGCATAAGCATCAGGGATGTTGTAAGCCTGATGAAATTCAAGTACACATTTCACTCTCTGCTGGAATATGCATTACCACCCAGTCTTTGGGGTTCTGCAGGCAAAGGACTTTCTCACCTTTCTTTGAAGCTTTTCCCACATTCCTCAGAACTGAGTGTTCACTATGCCAGAGAAAAGTAGTAGGAATGACATTCATTAGGATGACTGACAGACAGAGCCTTTTCTCCTTGGTTCAATCAGCACATCAGCACTGATAGAGCAATAAGCATTTCCTCATCTCCTTTATTCTCCACTTCTGACCCCCTCACCCTCCCCAAAGTCCCTCTTCCAGCCCCAGTGAACATCACCTTCTAAATGTGAAGATGCTCTCTGCGACATGGCAGGTGAGATTTCAAATCTCCTTGGCTGGTGAAGGAAAGGGACCCATCCCTTTCACAGCACAGGTGGATGATGCTCTGACCTCAGGAGCAGCATCAGGAAGCAGCACCATCTGAATTCTCAATCTGCTGGTGAGCACCCCCACCAAAATCTGCAGGGATATTGGTGAAATTCAGCTCACCTCAGTATGGGAGAGCTGCTAAACCATCAGTGCTAATAAGGCAAAGCGACTTGTTACAATAAGCAGCAGAACTCCAAGACACAGAAAACCGGAACAATGAAAGCTCAGTTCCCTGCAACAAGTGCAAACACCCCACACTTAGGTGGCAGCTGAACAAGGGACCTGAGGGTCAGGATTTTTGACTGGGGACCTAAAGCAGCCATGTGAGCATTGAAGTGGTATCCAAGCCCTTCCGTGGATTTAGCCCCCAAGCCCTATTAAGCCAGCAGCCACCTTAAACACACCTCAGGAATTGCAGTCTGTTGTTTATCACTTCCCACAGGCACCACTTTAAACACACACATGTGAGTATGTGTGTGTATGAAAGGAATACCTGGAGAAATTAAGAACATCTTAATTAAACTTAAGATGTGTGGTTCAGATAAGTTTGGCACGTGGCCACTGCATTCCAAGATTCTCGAATAGCATAATCTAATTAATTTTGTTTAAGAACACAGAGGTCATAAACATAGAGTAATTTGAAACACTTAGTACCCTGCCAGCTGGCACTGTCTCCTTTCCACTTCTTTGCACTGTAATTTCACTTCCATTTGTGCCGGGACTGAAATCTCCTCACTCCAGTAGTAGGCTGTATTATGTTACACAGTATTCAGCTGAGGTATTTTTTAATGAACTAATTACATGTTAGTTAATAATAGAACATTTCTTTAGTAGTCAACTGCTGAATATAATTCTGAGAGGACTACTGTACGCTGGGATCCTGCAGGAATGCTTAGGAATAGGTTTCAGCTCAAAGCATTATGTCTGTTCTTTAATGTGCTTTAAGAAAGTATAAATCCCTGAAAAGCCAGGTATTTTATCTTTTCACTGCTGGGTTGTGCACTGGGAACTGATGTTTTGCCACTTTTGTTTGTGGATGAATTTTGGAAGTCATTCAAAAAATAATGGAGAGTGTTTATGGAGAGCTGCCATCAGAAAATCACATTTACATTTCTTTCTGTTTGCCATCCCCTCGCGTCCAGCCCGTTCTGCTGCGGTGCTGCAGACACAGCCCATGTGCTCATTTCCTCAGCAATCTCGAAGCTCTGGGAGCAGATATCTTCTGTGAAGCTCAGCCCCTCTTTATGGCTCTCCTGGACGAGGTAGCATGATGTCATGTAACATGATGTTGTGCAAATCTTCCAGAACGCTTCTCACCGCTCTGCCCACCAGGGAACCATCTGGCTGGCGTGTTTAGCCAAACATCCAGAGAGCTCAGCACATTTCTAGTCACTGAGATGAGGCACAGATAAGTGTCACAACTTTAGACCTCTTCTTTGTTGGCTCAGAAATAATTCTCCAAGGACACATGCCCTCAAAGATTTTCTTGTGACCACTGGGTTTAGTCTTGAGGCAGCAGTAAGTCACAGAGAAATTTTGATGGTCTATGGATATTACTACTTCAGAAGTATAAACTTTTGAGAATGCCATAGGTCAGATTCTCCTTGCCTGACATGAATGACTACAGCATGATAAAGCAATACTTAAGCAACACAGATTTATAGCAAGGAAGGTCTGGCTTGGCATCCAGAGACACACACATGTCATGCTCAGGCTTCACCATTCTCCTCACAGCGTGTGCATAACTATCACTGCAATGTTAATGAAAGGGAGACATGGAGGGGTTGTGTTCTTACATGTACATTAGTGAGTAGAGATCTCCATCAAAGATTTTCTCTGCTGGAAGACAGGGATAGAGTTACAAAGCTATTCTCTGTCTGGTACTGCCAGCAGCACTGTAAATCCCCCACACTCCATATCTAATGTGCTCAGATGCAGAGGAGGCAAAGAGTCAAGCCAAGGAAAAGCAAGAGGAGCACAGGGTGGCTGAAAGGCAGCTCTCAGAGACAAAAACCAGACAGAGCCCCTTCCAAACCCAGCACTGGGCTCCTGAAAACCACTCAGCCTTAACCCTTAGCGAGCTAGAGACTGGAGAAGAATTGCAGAATTACCAAAATTTATTGACAGTGAAAATACAAAGGTTGGCTTTGTGAGCATGAAATGCTGTCTGATGTGGAAGCACTGGGGGTTTTAAAAGTGTTATACATGAGAGATCTATCCACATCTCCCATTTCCTACTTTCAAGTACTTAGGGAGAAGGACTTTGAGCTGTAGTATCCCTGGGGGTAGACAGGCATTTTCAGGGTTTCCAGCCCAGCCTCCTGCTTGGACCAGCATCTTGCCCAGCCAGTTCTGCATATCTCCAAGGATGGAGACACTGGAGACACTACCACCATTTTGGGCAGCCTGTTCCAGAGCCTGACTGTGACTTCAGTTTTTCCTGATATTGAGCCAGGATTTCTTGTATGGTAACTTGAGTCCATTGTCTCACATCCTTAGTGAATTCAAGACTGGACCATAGCTTCACTGATCCCATTGAATTTATTTGAACAATTCTAACTAATTTTATTGTAAATTGTAGTGGAGATAGAACTGCAGGGTACAGATGACCAATAATGCCATGTAAAACCTTCCATTTTGGATTTACCTGGATCTGATACTTACTGATTGGCACTGTCACATAAGTGGTTTGAGTTTAATAATTGTTGGCATGAGATCAATTATTTTTCTATCATATATGTTTTTGACATGGCTTAGAGATCTCAGTCCAGTTCTCAAGGTACTGGTCTTCATGTCAAAGCTTGCCATGATAGTTGGTGGTCACACATTTCTTGACAGTTTCCAGATTTTTAAAGATATTTAGGCATTACTCTCATGTCTTGCAAGGCCTAAGCAGTTAGACAAATAAGAACCTTTTTCTGAGTTGCCTGACTTAAGGCTTCTTTGAAAGTCAAGATTTAAGTGAAAAAGATACTGGAAATTGCCCCTTAACCTTAGAAGTCATCTCTCCACAAGGAGGCAAAAAGGAAAGAAAGTGGGGTGAGTTGTGAAAATTCATGCTATTCATGCCTTTACAGGTGTTGTGCCTGCTAAAAGAACTTCCCTTGCAGAAACTGTGTCACTCAAATCTATATAACTATGTTAAAATAAATTCATACAAGGAAGTGCCATTGGCTACAGGCCAATTCACATCAAACATTTTTATGGATTTAAAAAAAAACCTGACAAAATAACCCACAGATTCCCTTTCCTGAACACAAGTGCAAAGAAGAAAAGAGCTCACTGGGTTGTTTTTTTTTTTTTTAGTGCTCTTTAGGAAAATGACCCTTGACTAGGGTCTTGATGAAAGGTGCACTACAAGAACAGAACTGGGGAAAACAGAAGAGCAGAAGTGGCTCACATGCATATGAGCTCAAACTCCTGTCTTGCATCAGGTGAGTTTATACTGACAGTTTATTTCCAAGACAGTCATCAACATAATGTCTGAGAGCTCAATCCTTCTCCCACTAAGTCAGTACCAAGACTCCCACTGGCTTCTACTGTGCAGTTTTGAAGCCTGCATGTTCAGTGCCTACAAAATGAACTGTGACTTACCCAGGAGAAAAGCCAGGCAGAAAGTATTCAAATATAAACATTTACATTTAAAGAATTGCCTGTATTGAAGTCCATCACTAAAGTAATTAATTTTCTCTCGCTTTTGAGAGTATTTCAAATTTTTTTTTTTCTAAATGGAGGTAGTTATTGAAATAGGAATAGCTTATTTTATTTTAGGTTTTAAATAAACCAGAAAATTCAATCTTATTTTCTGAGCAAAATAAAAACTTATTTTATAAAAAAGAATGGCTCATTTACAAAACCCTTGATTTGGATAACAGAAGAATAAACAAAATGATCTCATTGTTTTGGAGCAAAGGTAATAAAATATCACTTGAATTACACTTGATCAATTAGATAAGTCTGCTTTAAATCTTGAAAAATTAAAACATCATTGACATTTTCCTAAGTGTTGTCTTTTTGACCTGTTCTATCCACTTGGAAGACAACCACAATTTCCAGTTGGAGCATATTGAGAAGTTCAGAGCAAAAATAAAGCACACACTAACATCAGTTTTGTTCAAGGACAAAGAGCATAAGGGACAATGTGTTTTTCTGTGCCCTTTAAAATCTGAGCCTCTGTAGTTCTGCAGAGCTGAGATTTTGGGGATAATTTTTACAACTTGTCCTTTATTTTCTTCCATGCACATCTTCCAGATTACAGAATATCATTCCATGCAGGATGTGGGGCTGACTGAGACTGAAGGACTGAGAAAGTTGCAGAGGCTAGTTCATGAAGTGTCTCTTTAAAATATATTTCTAATTCAGAAACAAAATCTGCAATTAACAAATTGCTGTTAATCTCAAAGAGCAATAACACTTCCCTTCATTGTCATCCTGATTTTCATGGAAAGGGACTACAGACAACTTCCCTCCCTGACAGACATCTGTGGTGCAGGGACTGTGATTCTTGTCCTGCTGAGCAACATTATACCATCAAGTGCTGAGCCATATGAAGTTTTTGGCTGTGCTCTTTCATTTTTTCCCTAGTTCTCCAGATTCCTATGCCCTGTTCTCTAGTTCCCAGAGGTAGGCATTTCTGCAATTTCGATTCACTTCCAAATATCTTTTAGAAAATGCAAAGAGCTCTTGGCTTGGGTTTCATCCCCAGTCCAGTGCCAAAAACCAATCTGCATTTTTTCCCTTGTATATCCTAATTCTAAACTTAGTTTTCCTTTTACATTCTGCAGTACTGTGCAATCCTGGGGGGAAATAGCTATTCAGGGTAGCATTAACCCTGTGTGAAATACAAAGTGTGAACATTTTAGCTGCCCACCATCACTCAGCTGAACAAAATGGCTCTGTGGCTGGCACTTCTGCCCTACTTCTTCTCCCCAAAACTGCTTAAACAAAACCCATCTTACTCTTTCTCAAACCATAGACTCACATTGTCTAGCCTGTCTAACAGCCCCCTAATCCAGTCAGAAAGCTCAAACTGTTTGAAATAACCAAATATGCATGTGGAATTTGCATTAGGAACATAATAGACCTCCTAAGCACGGTTATTACAGCATGCTCAATTGTTCAAACATGCCTACCACCTGTTGCTGCTTATAACGTGCTCAAGTGCCATCAAGTGCAAAAGTTATGGTGCTATTTATATGGAACCTTCTTAGACATGCACGAGGTGCAAGATATATTATTTACAAGACCCTTCTTTTATCTCTTCCGCTGGGCACAACAGGGATCTCATCTCCTCCCTGGGTGCACATGTGACTACAGGTGTCATTACTGGAAATAAAACATCCCCACCACGCAACATTCCCAAACCTCACTGCAGGAATTCTCTTGTGCCTTTTATCTGGAGAAGGGGAAAGTGGGGGAAAAACACAACCCAAGGAAATTGCCCCATAGCTTTGCTGGTTTCACTGTTGTGTTGTGGATGCACGTGAGGTGAGAACAAGGAAGGAACTGCAAGTATTTGTGTGGGAGTTGTTCCAAAATCCTGGAGAAAATTTGTGTCAGCACTGGAGGCCTGAGGCATTCTGGAGTTTTTGGGAAGATCCACTCAAGTATGCTCTGGATCAAACCCTTAGTACAGAAATGTGTCCTAACAGGTGAGTCACTTCTTGTGCATGGCTGCAAGGCATAAACAAGTGAACTGCTAATTCTAATTATGCCAGCTAACATTGTCATCATTATCTCACCAGAGCAAAGATTTTACCCAAAATTTTGGTGCTTTTCACCTTCAGCTGTATGAAATGATGTCTTTCTTGCACAGAAAGACCTGTTTAATGGGCTTTCTTGGGTACCAACAGACGAGAAATGTGGAAACACTGTACTCTGCACAAGGAGCCGAACCTTATTCTTATCAAAGGCTTCTCCAGCTGGGAGATTATCAGTGACATGCCGTTATTTCTCCCTCATATGTTCTGCTATGACCCACATCTTCTTCTTCATGCTTTTAAAAGTGGTGGCATTATGATCTTTGAAAATGATGTTGTCCCCTGAGCTGAGAGCTTGCAGGTGTCCACCATGCTTGGAGGTGTCCCAAATCTGCTGGTTTGATGTCCCTGTGCTTATCTCTATGGCCCTCTCTCTTAGCAGTATTCCAGGCACAGCTGGCTGAAACATTGCTGTATAATCTGTTTTGGAAGGAAAATTAACTTTTCAGCTAATTTTTTTTTTTTTCATGGATTGTCTGCTTTCCATGGTAAATTCCAGCTTCTGTCTTAAAAGCCAAAGCATTTGCAATAAAATGCCTCGTGTGTTTCTATGAGATGGTGCATGGCACGGGAAGGTAGGGAAATATTTCCTGACAAGTGCCTGATGATATAAACTCATATTAATGCTGATGCCTTTTCATGCAGCAAGTTGTTAGTGGAGCCACTAGAAATTACAGACAGATGGAAGATACAGGTTGTTGCATGAAGCTTGTTCAGCATGCTGAACAACACCACAAGTATGTTTTTATATGCACGCTTCTTTGAAGTGTGATGGATGTAGCATGTGTGAGTTGCTGTCTCATTTTTCTATTGAATTATAAAAAAGCCTACCCACAGATCTAGCTGGGTGGTAGCTCAGTTTTTTCCCAGTAGCTTCTGACAGTAGTTACATTTCATTTAAAACATACGCTCACTTTTCCTGCATTCCCCAATGTAAACATGCTAGAGATGCTGGAATTTACTGAAGAAAAAAAGAACTTTGCAGACCTGTAGTGCAGAGGGTGGCACGGGAGGGCCAGAGAAAACACATCTGTGGGTGAAAGGCTCACACTCTGTCTTTCACAGCCAAAGAGCTATAGGTTTTTCCTCAGCTGCCCATGAAAGCACTGAGCTCAGCATTTGCTTTCTCTGAAGGAGATGGGGCTGTGCCCAGTCCCTGTCGATGACTTATAGGGTGCATGGGGAATGCAGCTGTGCCCTGCTCACAGAGCACAGGAGAAAAGGCAGTTCCACTGGCCCTGCCTTGCTTCCTCCCTTGGTTAGCCTGTCATCCAGCACCAGCTCTGATTGTGCCCTCACCTCCCCATCTGAGCACCCACAGCACCTGGGCATCCTCAATGATTTCCTCACTAAAACATACATTTGACTGCCAGCACCTGCATCCTTTCAGTATCTTCTGCTACTGGAGAAAATTAAGATTTTTTTTAAAAATGTATTTACTTTAATTGTGAGCTGTGTGTCTCTGGGTTAATTCGTTCTGGCTGCAGTTTGAAAGAATGCCATTTGCAGAAACCACAAGAGGCTTAAAGAGTGGAGCAATTACTGCATCCACATTCTTGGAGAAGTCTGATAACAGTGGAGACCATTCCTCCAGCTCAGTGGCAGGCGTGAGTATGCTGTGAGAGAGTACAGCACAAAAATGACTCATGGGCCAGCAGAGTCCTCAGTGCCTGCATGCTGACATCAAAGCCTAGGAACTCAAGGCCTCCCTTGAATGAGCTCAACTGCATTTAAGGAGATTCTGGTGATCAGTCTAAAAAAGGCACATTAGACATGTTTAAGGAAGCAAAACACAATTCCTTTGTTATCTCTGGCATCAGTGGAAGTATAAGGGAAGAGGTGCATTTTCCCAGGGTGTCCGTCAGACATGAGCCCTGCAGGGTTTTTCAGATGCCCATTGATGAAATTAGCACTGACACCCTACTTGAAAGAAGAATGATTCATATGATTGTTAAATTGTGAGTTAGGTTCTCACAAAGTGTTGATTTTGTCAGGTCCTGAAAATCTGTCAAACAGATCACTTGCTTTGTGGCACTGACATCTTCATACATGTAGAAATGTTCCTTAACATTTTGTTTGTTGCCTAAATATTTACTGACTGTCATGACCCTTTTCATCGACACCCTTTTCATTCCAAACTAAAGCTGGTTTCCTACAGCAACAATAGATACAGCTGACACAGTCTGCAGGGTGTTGACCATCTTTATTTTCAAAGTCCTGTGCACCATTATCCTCTTGCTTCTAGCCCAGTAACTTTAAACCTTAAAAAATCTAATTTTGTTATCCAATGGTAGAGAACTCTCTAATTTTCCTATTACATCTGCATTTAAAATGTCTCAGTAATTAACCTTAGATGCTAACAATTCTCATTTGGTTTTTCATTGACTGGTACCCATGCATAGAAGATCCTTTGGAAGTTTTTTAAAGCTCTTGGAGCTCAGGTAAACTGGATTCAATTCTGTCTTTGCCTCAGGCTGCCTTTATGATGATGGTCCCTTCTCAATGCCTAGAATAAGTCAGCTTTCTCTTAAGTGGGCCAGTGTCACATTTTTTCCATATTTAAAGAGGGAATAATAGCATTTCCAGGTTTCTATATAGAAGCTGGTCTTAATTTTTGACAACAGGCATTAGCCAATCTGTAGCAAAGTGGTGCTCTTATTCTGGATGAGATCTTTTTATAATGATCATTAATGATTCTCCAAATAAACAGCAAACAAAGAATAAAAATACTTTAGGCTCAAGCCTCTACAAAACATTCCATTTTTTACACAAAAGAAGTTGTAACACCACCTGCTAGAAACTTCTGCTGAGAACACTGTTCAGGTTATTCTTTCTTTAAACTGGCCAAATTCTTTGGGTTTAAATGGGCTCTGCTTTTTTTTAAAGTGTGGGGTGAGCAAAAGGGGAGACACAATAACATAATGACAATTCAGTGGACTTACTGTAAAACATATGGGAGAAGATGCTGCAGGAATAGTAACTTAAGAACAGACAGAAAAAGATGTGGATTTTAAAAGAAAGCAATTTCTTGCAAACATTTCACAAAACAGCAGAATGGTAATTTTTTGAGTGATGAAATCCATTGCTTCAGTGCTAAATTTATGGTGAACATCTGTTGTGGCATTTGGCAAGTACTGTCACGATACTGTGGCTAGCAGCAGAGTAATTCTACTTATACAAGCCTATGGTCCTGCTGTATCCTGCCCTTGCAGTGCTGGGGATATTCCCACACTAAGTTTCAGATAAGTCCACATAAGCACTCATTTCATGAAAGAACAGTAGAAGTGATTCAGGCTAAGCAGAGGAAATCTCATTTCTCCAGAATGGGACAATTACCGAAACAACAGATGTGATTAGCCCTGGTGCATCCTGCAGTGGCAGCTCTTTGGCACAAGTATGCACTTGTTTGAAGAATACCAAATGTCCTTTTGTAACTGCACTGAAAAAGTCCCATCTGTGTTTTACTCTTTCCTGGCTGGTGACCTGGAAATTTCCACCTCCAAGGCAATGCCTTTCTGCCCAGGTCATATATATATTGAAATTATCAAAGTTCTCATGAAATTGTATTTTATGTCCCTCTTCCTGTTGCAGCAGCTATTCATTCAGTTTGTTTTCTTGGGGGTTGAGGGTGTTCCTTTTCCCTGGGGGGGGGGGGAACAGGAAAGGGTGGCATTAATAATTTAGGGCTTTTCCTCAGATTAATTTCAGGCCATGAGCTTATAGATTTAAAATATTACTGAAATCTTTAATATCACAGAAACAGGAATTTGGGTAAAGCTTTCACTCATCCATCATCTGCATAAAAGCATAAATCCCTTCTGCTTCCACACAAGTGAGGGAAGGAATGAGGAAGAAATACTTTCCCCTATTTCAGATACCATTTTCTTGACTGGTAGCAACCAGCTCTGACAGAAAAATCAGAAACTGAAATATCAGTAATTCCTTTTGTAGTTCATTTAGGATCAGGCACCAGTTCAATCCCAGCAAGACCTTTTGGCCCTCCCAGGAAGAGAAGGAGACAGAGGAAAAACAAACATGTGGAGATAAACAGCAGACTGTGGAGCACAACAAAAGACAAGGGCTGTGGGGAATTGCAGGATGGGAAATGCAGGGATATGGGGAAGAGCTCTGGTGTCAGGGTCCCATGCTCCCAGGAGGGGGTCAAGGAGCTGGTGGCAGCAGCCCAGGGCTGCTGTGCCCAGGGGACTGGGGCAGCAAGGGACTGGGGACAGGGCTGCTACCAACAGGGCTCCCCCCCATCCCATTCTGATTCTGCTTCTTCCTCCCAGTGATGTGAACACCCAGTTCAGCTGGAGCCAGAAGAAAACTGATGGAAAGGCTCTGGTGATTTGCAGGGCTTTATTCTGAAAGGTTAGACATGCCTACATCAAAAATGTTGCTTCAAGCTGGACTGGGAGGGCATCTCAGAAACAGTTTAAGCTGTAGTTTCAGGCTAGCCTATAATGTCCCCAGCAGAATTGAGAGAGACTTTCACCATGAGAAAACAAACAAACAAACAAGCAGTCAGAGAAAAGAAGCTGTTTTCCATATTTTGCTTGGAGGCAACAGGCGTTTATCATACCTCTTTTGGCAGGACTAACTCTTGGCTCAGAGCAAAGCAAAACTTTCCATGGAGAGTGAATGGTGCTACTGACCCAGACACAGAGGTGTGGGAATATATGGGCTAATCCAAGCTGTCTCCAACGAGGATGCTTTACTGGGGAGGCAGCTGCTGCTTTGTAAAGGCTTTGTGGCAAGTGGATTTTTTTACAAATTTATTTCTGTACAGAGGGGTTTCCCCCCATGCCTGGGTCTCAGAGGCACAGCCGCCACACGATTTATAAATGACAACAGTGATCACCCTTGAAAGCTCAGCCCCAGCCTGGCTGTGCAGCCTCTGCCAGCACTCTGAGGCATGGAAGGCCAGAGGATAATGTTGGCTGAGTCAAATGGCTCTTGAGGGATTTACAGAGTGGATTATACTTGAAAAGGGAATCCTCTTTTATGTCTACTCTGGGGAAATAAATGCTAGGCACTGTTCAAGGTTGCTCTGAGTTGGACAAGTTTCCTGAAAGTGAAAGCAGAACCAAATCCTTGTCCTTCCCTTAAGGTACTCCAGCAAAGTCTCAAACCCATGATAATAGAAGTGAAAGAAACCCAAGCTGGTTATTTATTGCAATGGCACTGGAACCAGTTAAGCAGAGTTAAACAGAGAATGTTCTGTTCTTGTCTGCATTCATTTTACTTTGTTAGTTGGCATTGAAGCATCTGCATGGCTTTCAGCAGCACATCTATAATGTGGTGAACATTTGTCCTGTCATTGTTTTCAACTTTAACTGCCTCCTTGAGGGAAAAGATATTTAGAATAATGTAGTTTGGGCAGAATTTAACTTTGGGGACTGTAAGGAGGAGGCAGATTAAAAAAAATATTTATCTTTCTCTTTTTAATATACCTGCTTGTCTTACATTTGTTTCAGGGAAGAAAAGGGCAAACCCCTCAGATTATCATATCTAATACAGGGTGCACACACAATTTTATCTGGTGACTACACCAAAACAAAAAACTGGCAATGGCCCATAGGTTTAAGAGAATATTTAGAATTGAGACATATGAATATCAGCAACAAAATTATATATTTGAAAGTTGCATAATTGAAAAACACCTAAAATCAAACAAGTGAAGTGAGCTTCTGACTCTGAACTACTTAAAGTTTTTCTTAGTACTTTATAAAAATAATTTTCAGTCTTAGAACCACCACTTCCCCTTTTGCTTCTAAGTTCACAAAAAACAATCTTCAAAATCACTTATAGATTTTAAAAACTGTTTTTAGAAAAGTTATGCTCGAATGTATGATTTTTGAATTGCTTTTTTTGTTTGTTTTACCTGTGTTGCTGCTTTACACATTCCTGAACACTCTAAAGTTTTCATAATCTCTGTTTACAAGAAGTTCTGCAAGTTTCTTTCAACTCAATGAAATCCAGTGATAGAAAACTTAGCTTGTCTACCTGTATACGACTGTCATTTGAATATGTCAGCTCAAGAGTTGAGCATTTCACCCAGTTTCAGTGAAATTATCAGGTGTTTTTCTTTTAACATGACACCTAACTATGTGGCTTTGACTATGTGAAGTTAAGATCACACCTGTGTGCAAGTGTCCTCCTGATTCACTGTGCAACTTCTCAGCTGTGTGCAGAAAGTTCCTTGATCTGGCAATGAAAGTTTTTACCTTGCAGTCATGTTTTGTTCCCCCATTGCCATTCCACCTCCCCTTGACAGAGGCTGTTATTTTACATAAAATATTTGTGTTGTAGCGTCATGCACTTAGGATGTAACTCTGATACCCAATATGCCAGCACTCCCTGAAAAACTCTATATCCTGTACAATATTACACGTCTGTATTTTGTTTGGTTCAGGTTCTCACACAAGTGTGAAAAGGAATTTGAAGCTATAAATCACTGTCCGTCAGTCTTTACCTTAAGTGCTAACCACATCCCTGAATCAACAATATGTTTTCCTTCCTTTCCACAGATGGGCTGACCCTGTGGGTTCACCATGCGTTATTGCACCTCAAAACTCCAACCACGCTCACTGATTGCATCACCAGCCACTATTCATTGCTGCCCTCAGGAACGTCTTCTCACATGATTTGCAATCACACAGCTCAGAGCTTTTACTCTCCTAGCAGCTCTTGCTTTCAATCACAAACCCCCAAGCCTGTTAATATAATCCTAATAGTTAAGGTAAAATATTAAAACACTTTCTCATTACTTCCTTCCCATTTCCTATGGCTTTGCTTTTAATAACATGGATTTTTATTGTTGTTATTGCTTGGTTTTAGACTCATTAATTTTCTGTAATAGGTCTGCTCCATTTCCTTGAACTGTGAGCATGAAGGACCTGCATATTCAGCTCAGGTGATGGCTTGAAACAAGTGAGATGATACAGAAAAGGTTGAAAATGTCACTTGTTCAGGCAGTGCTGCTCCATGGATTTCCAGGACAGCCTGTTCTACCTCGCAGGACAACTAGCCTCCACATATTTTGCAGGTAAGAGCACTGCAGTCAGTTTGTGCTTTAGAGGGAACAGTGTCAAATATTGACTCAGCTGATGGTTTCATGCAACAGGCAGGAGATGCTTCCCTCAGAAGCATCCCAAATTAGTACTGGCTCTCTGCAGCGCAGCCGCCTCAAGGAAAGCACGTTCAGAGAAGTTGAACAGGATGATGGTAAGATGCAGGGAAACAAGAATATCTCAGGGAAATTAATCTCCAAGGGAGCAGCACTGGTTTGCAAGCAACTAAAAAAATCTCAGGAGGATTCCCCTTCCTAAGCCAAGCAGGAACAGTCACCAGAGGCATTATCTGAAGGCAAACAAGCAGGCAGACAGCCAGCAGCCTTCCACCCACCATGCTAATGGAGGTGAGTCAGTTGTTTTCTTCCTCAGAGCTTTTGTGAGTGATTAATAGGAAACATAAGCTCCTTTCATCATTGATTTATGGTCTTCTTCTGCAGCTCATTGGATAACCCTTATCTTCAGCTGGTGCAACTCGGTCTCATCCCATTGATTTCCTACCTCATCTTTGAAATGTGAAGTTCTTTTTCTCTTATGGCTATGACTGGTTCAATTACTTAACTCTTGCATTGTAATTTTAAGTTAGTATCTGTAGTTTTGGAGCTCTTTACAGGAGAGCATTTTATGTTTCTGAATATTCAGTCACTCCCTTTCTTACACACATAACTTTCATTAAGCCCCTCAGTAGCTCCTTTCTCTAAGATTGTCTAGTTCCTAACTCTTCCTTGCTTTCTCCTGAGCTGCTCTCATCATTCCCCCCTTTCCTTGGCTATAATATCTTTCCCACAGTGCAATCACTGGCACTCTGTACGGGCTTTTGCAAATAGCTAAGACAGAAAACACACTGCCTGTCTTTGCCCTTCTATCCTTTGACTACTACAAACTGGTATTTTGCTTGCATTTTTCACCTTTTTTTTTCTTTTTTTATCTTCTTTTTAGGACAACTGTGCAGCTGGCTGCTGGCTTCAATTATTTTTCTATTTTTCCGCAATAACTCCCAGGTCTTTTTCCAGAGAATGGTGCTGGATGACTATTTAATTCAACACATACAATAGTTCTTGCATCAGTTTCTTGCTTGCAGACAAATTACTTGATGTGTGCTAATATTGAACTACATTTACCACCTGCTGGCTCAGATCATCTCAAATGATCCAAAGACTCTTAACTTGAGTTCCACTGTTCCCTGCATTCTGTCCACTCCTAATGCTAGTATTATATTCCACTCCAAAGGTTTATTTTTAGGACACCTCTGTCAAATTGTTTACACATGTTAGTTCCCTTAACATTTCCTCATTTCCAACAGCTTTTGACCCCAGGGACAAACTGGAGGCCTCTGTACATTAGTTCTGAATGGTTTATAGCTATGACAAAGTAGAAGTGTGAATATGGGGCAGGATGCACAGGTTCTTCCTTTTGAAAAATTAAAAACAATTTTCAAATGGGCTTAAAACCAGATAAGATGAATGAGAGCAACTGTGAATAACTCCTGAGAAAATGCTGCTCAGGGGTGTCACTGGCAATCCACTTTGTCTGAGTCAACAGGAATTAATGATTCTGGAAATGCTGATACATAAAGGCAGTTGATGCACACTTCCAATGTGCAAATGTATTTGAAATTATATCAGTCCCTTTAAGTACTCTGAAAAAACGAGAATTAGTTAAATGTCTTTGTGTGCTAGTGGAGTATTTTTGACAGTTCCTACCTCTTCTTGTTTAAATCAGATCTTACCAGGATGTGTCTGTAAAGGGAATGACAGTGGGCCAAAGCAGAAGTCTGCCTAGATAAAATAGTGATGATCCCTAGTCCCTTGGGCACCTGATTGCAAGGCAGCTGATTTCAGTACTACATGTACACCCCCTTTGAGTGGGATTTGGCCCCTTTTCAAAAGCTAAAAACCCTTGCTTAGCTTTACTTCAAAACAAAACAAACCAGGATAAAATTAGCAAAAATGTCTAAAATCTGAAGGAAGAAACACCAAGTCTGGAGATATAAAACATTCAGTTAGAATGGGGAAAGCTTTCCCAGAATTACCTAGCTACCTGAAAATAAAGTTGCCATGTCAGCCAAGGGACAGTATTTTAAAGGGTTATGAAGAAACAGTAATTTGTGACTTTAATATCCCAGTCCTTTAGACCTTTTCTGGAAATGCTGGGAAAACATTTCCTACATACTTTCAGTCTTATCATGGAAAGTCAGACAGCTCAGGATCACATGGGTTGATAAGTTTTCAACCAAGTAAGAGTCAGAAATGTAAAAACAAAACACCCTGGGAAAGTTTCCCTCGTCTCGCATTTACGAGAGAATATAGTACATTCCCCTGTCCAGTCTATAATTAAGATGAAAGGCATATTTCCATATAATTTGCGATGCAGTGCCATGGTTTGCATTCCGTGTGGACTGCATCATCTTGATTCTTCTAATGCAATGAAACAAAACAAAGCAAAAAAATGAAACTGGGCTTACTAGTCAAATAGGGTGCGTTATTACAGTTCAGACTGTTTTAATGTCTGAAGAAACAAAGCCACTTGAAATGCTACCTGACGTGGGCCCCGGCCCCAGGATGGTGTCAGCCAAGTGGCTAAACAAGTAATAAGGGCTAGAAACTGAAAGCTTTAATACCAGGAGAAATAAAAAGGGACACACAGGGGGGCAACACAAAACATAAACCAAAAAGCCTGCTCACAGCTACCTCTAAGAAATAAAGCCCTTGCTCCCCAGAAGTCCAGTGTCCACAGGTCTACATAGCTACTTTAGAAGATCCCAAAATGGGGTAGAGCACACACTTGTATAGACTATGAGGGAATGTTCCTGAAAACTTCCAGCCAATCACAGACCGTTGTGCAGTCTCTATTTGCATAACCACTTCCCATAATCCTTTTCTTCCCTTCACTTCTTGCCATAGCTTAACTGGATGTTATCTATCTAGGCTTCTCAGTGTCCAGGGTTCAATGCTGGTTTTTGTTGTGTGGCTGGTTCACAACTTCTCCCTTCCAGGACAGACTGCTACTACCTTTTTGTATGAGTTGAAATGTACAGCTTCAGCAAAAGTGTGGCTTCTTCATATAAAAATAATTAAATACCATGGTTTGAAATACTTATGTTACTTTCTCTCCTTACTACCAGACAGGAAGAGAAAGATGAAAAATCAGTAAAGATATCCTTATCCTTTATGTCTCCAACTACATTTTGTCTCTCCATGGCTGTCTCTGGGTCATAACCCAGATGATAATCCCAAACTGTGGATGTTTGGGATTGTCTTAATGTGTCAAACACATACTAGTTCAGCCTTTGTGCAGGTCTGATTTACCATACCTAGTGTCATCCAAGTGATGACCAAAAGAGCCTCTTTTTCTGTGGTCAGAAACACATTATGAGTGAGAAACACACACAACTCCTGACCAACTAAAAAGGTTTAAAAAATGATCCTGCTTCTGCTGCAGTTCCGCTGACTTTAGTGGTGTTCAGGAAAAACAGGACACTTGAGTGAATCATAAGTAATTTAGAAGTTCTTAAGAAGACCTTCCCCAGTGAGATCTCTGTACTTCCCAACACTGTCTGGGCTACAAATGGCAAAAGAACAGTCTTTTTCATGCTAAATCAGTATATCCTTTTTTGTTGTTGTTGTTTTTTTGAAGCTGGGATGAAAAATAGCAGAAAAAACCCACATGTAAACAACCCAAAAGAGAAAATAAGTTAAGAATTTTTTTAACCCCAAACACAAGTTTTATGCTGAGGCCTATGCTGGTACCTCTTTTTATATAAACTTGCTTGTCCATCATTATAAGAGTGCATCCCAAGGAGATGCATGCTCAAAGTCAGATGACTGGTCATAGTTCTGTGGGAAATACAAGTGTCAGGACATGTGGAGAAACCACAGAAATCTTTAAACACAGATTCTTTCATGCAGATACACCATTTCTACTGGGGGCCCAGTTAAGCCAGTGAAAAAATTGGAGATTTGCCAGTGCATTGAAGACCTGTGCTGATGAAGCTTTACCCCAGTGTCCTTAACTTGGGTTAAAGCAGTTCTGACAGTGGAGAGAAGGGAGAGAAATGCTCTTTGGGCTTTCTTTTGCACAGAGTGAGAACTCAGTGTGCCTTCCCTTGCCTTCACAGCAGCTGTTCTGGAGTTTTAACACTACATTTTGGCTTGACAACATTCCCAGCTGAAGAGATTCTCATAGTTGAATTCTTTGTTTGCTAGCAGTGAGAGCATTTCATTCCTGCACTCCCGCATTATTCCTTTAACTGCAGCTTCCACACCACCAGGGGTGGTCCATCAGCACCAGGACAAAATGTCCACTCAGTATGCAGAAAAACAGAAGTGTTTGTTAAGAGCTGGTGCATCACTCTCTGTTGGGTGTGTTCTGAGTGGACATTTTCTTCTGGTGCTGATAGCCCAGCACTGGTGCCGAAGCACTCGGGAAAGGAGAAGTGGGGGTGTGTGTAGTGCTCTGGAAATTATGTATGGCTGACACATCACCACCTGCTGGGTCCCAGATAAGGGTCAGTGTGTGGCTGTACAGCTGCAAGACCTGGCCAAAGAATGAAGAATTTTAGCACCTTCCTGCTGACAAAGACCAAGTGATCACACTTCTGTTGCTGGCTGTGAGAAGGGCACTCATTCCTCACTCCTTTCCTCTCCTGCCCTTCTTGTGTTTGTCAGGGTAAGAGGGATTCAGGCAAAGGGGTTCCTGCACATGCCCCTGTGAACAGCAATTTGGTGGGCTCAGGAAGGGGAGAGCAGGCAGAGATGTGGAAATGGGGGAGTTACCTGAGGAAATCTGATTTGTCACATGAGGTCACTCAGGGCACTTGTTGTGCAGGAGAGCCTGCCTCTGAGTAGCATACCTGTGGTGTCCTTGGACTTACTGATAGAGGACTGTGTAAGGGAAGAACAGATGCAGGAGTGGAGGGCAGGAGGAGCAATGCTTCCATGCCAATTGGTGCATTGCTTTGTGTTGTTGAAATTTTACACCGTGTCAGTGTCTGTGACAGACAAACCTGAGAAGTTTCAGAGCTCAGATTCAGCCTGTGGAAGTATTCAGAAGTTTAGATGTTTATCTGAACCACATCTAAACTACACAGAGTAACTTCTTGAGACTGCTCTGTTGGGATGGAAACCTTGTAAGAACAGACTTTTTTGTGACATTTCCAGCACTCCTGCTTCCTGTCATGGCAGTGAAAACAGCCATCCTTGTGGTATTTCAACAATTCTTCTTCTAAATGGAAACCAGAAGTGGAGGTGGGGGTATAAATATATGAGACCTCTCCTAACTTTGGAAATCTGCTGCTTGAGTTTCATTCTAGAAAAATTTAGAGTTCAGAAGCTTTCAGATTTTTTCCCCCAAACTTCTCTGTGGAATAGCAAGCACAGAAGAGGAACTAAAAGCTCTATTGAATTAAAGGGGTGAATCAAACCATCTCCCTTCCTGTATTTTAAAAACCCCAGAGATATTTGATGCAGTTGAAAGATAGCATAATTGAAACAAATGAAAGAAAACATTTTCTTACACAGCTTATACTTAACTTCTGGAGCACATGACTGCAGGATATTATTGAGGCCAAAAGCTTAACAGGATTTGGGAAGAGATGGGTCGTTTATATGGATCATCAAAATATCCACTGTCACTTTGGATACTGTTATTCTAAAATATTTGCAAGGGACAGAAACCCATCTGCCTTATTGTGTAAGCCAGATTGTAAGTGAAGGGCATTAAGGAAAAAACTGTGCTATGACATGCCTTTTAATAATCACTCTTCTCTTGCATATTAATGTAACATATCTGATATTAGACAAGAGACGATATTGGAATAAAATTCCAATTCCAACTGCTTTCCATTCTCTAAATGTGTTGCATTAGAGGACCAGGATATGGAAACTGCAAGTGCCAGTACAAGGGTGGTTTCCTCTAGACATAAGCTTCTGTTCACAATAAATATAATACTCATCACAACAACTTAGTAAGGGCAGTGAACTCCTCTGTCTTTTACACAGATTTTTAAAACCCCATGTATTTTAGTTCAACTTAGCTCAGTGCTTTGCAGGAGATATAATTAAATTGTTATGGCAATTTTTTCCAGGCTTTAGTATTTCATTCCTTGAAAAGGCACTGCAAAAAGAAGCTTTTTAAACTTCACAACAGACAGTGAGTTAAAATGTGATGTATTGTCCCAGCTGTACTGGGGAGAAATTAAACAGAACAATTAACAAGTTTATAGAGAGCTGTGTGGTAAATCAACAGGAAAGCAGAATTTCAGCTGTGGTATTTAGAATTTCTATACCTGCTAGTAATACATTGAATCACAGTATCTTTCCTGTATCCATAGATGTATTTAGGTGTGAATATTTGTAAGAATGATTCTCAAAGGACAAATTTATTTGACAACAAAACTGGTCAGAGAAACAGAATTCCTGTCTGCAGTGGAAAATGCAGTATTTCAACATTGGTTTTCATTTGAATCAGAAGTAAAAACTAAAATATTTGTGTTTCCTCATGAACAAAAGTTTGCTTCAAATTCACTGAAGTGTTTCATTTTGATAGCATCAGCTTCATGTGACATTAATTTTCTTGTTAATACATTTTAATTAACTATGCTTAAACACTATAGTATATTATATTTCAGTAGCTCAGGTATTATAATTAATATGTAACTCACTAAAGACATTGTATAGCTTTAATATTTAAATTAAAATTCTAATACAATTTTTAACAGCATCAAAGTATTATTCCTTATCTAAATGAAAATTTTTCACATGAAGTTCCTTGGAAGTGTTCAAGGCCAGGTTGGATGGGGCTGTGAGCAAACTGGTCTAGTGAAAGGTGTCCCTGCCCATGGCAGAGGGGTTGGAACTGGATGATCTTTATGGTCCCTTGCAACCTAAACCATTCTATGATGTTCAAAATTATACATTCTTAGGTTTCTCATTAACAGACATTGCTAATATTGCATATTTTCTTTTAAAAATCTCAACCCTCAAAGAACAACTTCTATTTTCCATCAGAAATCATTTCCACTAAAATACTTTCACCCAGCTTTTCTGAAAGTTCTAAGCACTTTCCTAATGCAATCACAACTGATATAATTCAGTGGTGAGGAAAGCTAATGCTCTTGTAATAGAAGCAGTAATGGAGAAGCATTCATTAAAGCAAGAGAAAAATGGAAATGATGATTGCAGATAGCCTGAGGTTACTGTCTGGTGCAATAACACAGTTCCTTCTTGCACAGTAATGAGCAAACCAGATGTATCCTGTACAAGGAGAGAAGGAATACAGTTAGCTCAGCAAGGTATAAAGCTGAACCTCAGTTATCTAGAAAGTTTCTGAACAAAAACATCCTTTCTCTACATCTAGCTGATTGAAGAAATCTCCTTAGATTATGTGTTAACATTTGCAGCCACGATAACCCTCTAATAACATCTTGGGGCTGGTTCATGTTCATATCCCTCTGAAGTGCTGTCTCATTCACAGATGAGTTTGTCTGGGGGCGGAAAAAGCTGTAGCTCATGCAAATCTTTGTCTTTTCTCCTTCCCTTTCTGTATCTATATACATATCTACATCTAATCTACATTGATTTATCTACTTACATGTATATCCATTGACATATCCATCTATGGATCTGTATGTATGCCTACACCTCCCTCTGTGATAAATCTATGTGGATGATAATTATTTGTACCTCGCTCTTCCTCCTGGTGAAAGGATGCTCGGCACAGGCAGACTGGGAAAACAGGGAGCTATTTTGATGACTCCCTCAGACCCAGCTCCAGTGGGGTTTTCCTGGTGGTGCTCTCCTGGCTAGCAGTGAAGTAGCTGCTTATGTTCTGAGACTCTTCAGCCTTTTGGAGTAGCCCAAAGGGCGTCTCTGCAGGACAAGCCACTCACCTCTGCAGACCTGACCCTGAGAACTGCCAGTCTGGGCTTGAACTAGAAGAGGAAAGAAGTGAGGGCTGCCAGCAGAGTGGAAGGGTGGGGAGAGGCAAGTTCTTGGGTGGGTTTATCTTTGCAGGCCAAAGTCATCTGCTGAAGTTGCATTTCCTTGTGGTCACATCTCCTTTTGACATAAACAATGCAGGTAAAGGTTGATATAAATGAACAAATCACAGTAATGTAGACTATTCTATGTATAGTACTGCATCTGTAGCAATTTGTACCACAGTGAGCCAGTGCATACCTTTAATTAATTGTTTTCTGTGACTGCAAGGCTTTTAATTTCATACTTGCTTTGCCATTTACTCCTGCACTCTGTCAGCTCCTGCTGCCCTTCACATTCACTTTTCCCCTTGATTTCCACTGGAGCTTTATTTTAAAGGTGCTTTTTTACACCTACATTTGAATAATTTGCCTTCTGTTAAACAACTGTGCTCTCATGATGACATTTAAGGAGAAAGATGGTGGGTAAAAGTAAATGCCACTGTGTGTTCCTGTGCTTTGTATTGTGCAATAAGGCTAATGTATATCCAAAAACAGTGAAATCCAATTGGATAAGGAAAGCAATATATGAAGGTCTATACATAAAGATATGTTTTTTGGAGCTAAACTGACTTTTGAAGTTAGTTTGATGGAATTAAGTGGGATAATGGCAATTCAGAGGGGAAAGAAATCTAGAGTTTTAAATCTTATGTTGTTTAGCAGTAGTAAGGAGAAGAGTCTTTAGAAATCAGCATAGTAACAGCAGCAATGGAGATTGTTTTTATGGCAATGTTGTTCTTTGTTTAAATACTTAAATATGATCGCTCGATAAATTAAAGACAAAGTAACTGCACCAATTCTCAAGTCTTCAAGGACTGAAAGCAGTTCAAGGTTGATCTTTATTATGGCAGTGAATAAAGTCAAACTTTATTTTTAAATTCACAGTTAAAGTTGAATTCAGATTTCCAGTCATGGCAGGAACTAAACTTCCTCAAGGAGCATAAAACTGCAGCATATAGCATATTCCTCTCAAAATTACATCATTGGTTTGACTACTGAATGTAGTCCCTGAGAATTTTCTGTCGTATCTTTTAGTTTTTCATTAGTTATTAATATTTTTAAGATTTTCCATGAAAAATGTATTAGCCTTTCTAATGGCTTCTCAAAAACTTCACAGTTATGAATCTTTAAAAATAAAACAGCTCCTAAAGTGGAACAAAACCCAGAGCACAGCTTATCTTTCCATTTACTCAGGTAGACAAGACCATGCAAGTTCTGCAGGAGAACTGGATTTTATTCTTGGCTAACTGGAGGCCAGCATCCCAGTTTGTAAAGTGGAAGGAACGGTCCATACTTTCTCTCTTGAAGCACTAAGGATACATAGAGTTCTGAAATGTAGTTACCAGAGCAGGGTTTTCCCAGTCACCCAACCTATTTTTTCTCACTTGTAGTTCTGCTGCCTAAATCTGGAGCCATGTCTAATGAAATACATGGCAAGGCAAGGGTGCTTCTTGCCTACCTACAGATTAACCTTCCAGTTTAGCTCATCCCTAGGGAGCTAGGCCTGCTTAGCCTGAAGGACAGTCACTTTTGAAGGACTTGACTGCAGTGCCCATTACCCCTGGGGAGGGTACAAGAAGAGAGTGTGGGGCTTAAAGCACCTTCCCATGATGGGAATGTGAGTCAACACGTGTTGAAACAGTGTTCAGCCTGGTTATTAAGAATGTTTTTTCACTAGAACAGTTAGGCAGTAAACAAGCTGCCTAGAAAGATTCTGCAGCCTCCACCTCTGTGGGTTTTGAAGATCCTATTGAATAAAGCCATAAATAACCCAACTGTACTTAATCAATAACCCTGCTGCCTAAAGGTGGCAGAACTAAATTATATCCCTCCAACCTGAGTTATCTTATGATCCTACATCTTCTGCATCTCAGAACTTTTTATTTTACTCTTTAAGAAAATAATTTTTGTAAGCCAAATGCCATATGAATTCCTTTTAATAATGAGGGACACAGGAAGAAATTAATTTTGCCAAAATAGTATTGCCTGAGAATGGAGTACGCTTAGGCACAATGGGAGGAAGTAGTTTTGAATTCTTTGTAAGGTCTGTTACCTCACTAGCTCGAAGTCTGCAGTGCTCCTCTTCCAGCTCATCTAGTCCAATGACAGTGACACAGAAGGCATGACTTACACTGTATCTGTAAAAACTACAGCTAAAAGGCATGCAAAATTACAACTGCATATTGTGCCTCAGTGCCTGTTGTCAAATGGTGAAATGAATTCATAAGAACAAAAAAGGGCAATCTCCTTTAAGTGTCTCTCTTGTTCTTCCTCTTCTAGCTGCCCTGTATTGTTTCCATCTATCAGTTTTCCCTGCCCCTTCTGCTCTGTAAGATTATATTGGCTTTGGGGAACAGTAGGTTTACTTTCATTTGTGCTATTTGGCAGCTGATCTCAAAGATGTCACATCAGGCAAAACCAAAACACACTACTCAGAACACCAGTCCTGGACAGCATCTGAAAACTATTCTCAGAAATGAAATTATTACACTATTTTGACTTTGTTTATAATTTTTGTGTTAGCATTCATTTATCTAAAAGCCAAAAATTGTTGAAATTCACAGAAGGAAAGAATGTATTTTACTTCGTATGTGTTGTACTCACATTTCATTTTAAAAGAATCTTTTTCTCCTAAAGCAAGGATCTCCCTGGGTTCATATTCCCCTCATAGATTCACATAGAATTTGTGACCACATTTTATACAGGCTTGTGTATAAAAAAGGATTGCATAGGAAAGAGGAAGCCATGTGCTGGTTTTGTAGGGATTTTCTTTACATTCAGGCAGAATCACCTAAACTTTATCTGAATCATCAACCTGAGAAATCCTAAAGCAGAGCTTTATAGAAAAATAGAGTATTTTGATGGAAAGAAAGTGGTCCCAGAAGAAGAAAACTGTAGGGTTTTTGAGTTTGCAAAGAACAGAGGAGCATTCAGAAATCATGATCAGTTTTCAGTCATGAATATCTTGTAAAACTGGATTGAGGCATGTTATCTTCAAGCACATGAAGCTACTGATTTTCTAGTGGTTCTTTCAGCTATAGAGAGCACTCTTGGAAAAGTGAAAATAAGAAATAATTAAACAATTTGCAAGAATAAAAGGAGAATACTTGAAATTTAGTCATTCCAGCTGATAGATTTTCCCTCTGATTATGGTCAGGAAAATATGTCTCTCTTAGGACTTTTCCCAGTGCTGCTGTAGATATCCTTTTAACTAAAATAGCCCAAACCCCAAAGGATCAGTTAGATTATAATTTGCAGAGATTTGAAATGCCACAGTTTTTTTATTTAACTCTCACTTAATGTGAGCTTATTGAAAAAAGATGATTTATTGTCACTTTCAAATGGAAGAAAAAAAGAGGACAAAATTTTCCTTAATTTTTTGGAATAGTCTCATGAAACTACACAGATGTCTTAAAGGTGACCTACTGAATACTGAAGTAAGTGAGAATTTTTCCATTAAGAATGTCAGACATTTGATTTGATGCCTTCTCCATATGCACAACACCAGGCAGAAGAGAAGCCCTCCAGATTCTTTAAAAAACTGGTGGAACACTCCTTTTCTATGTTTTATAGCTGGGAGAGAGAGTGTATCCCACAGAAACACCATTCGTCATTCCTGAGTTACTGGGGATCTGCGCTGCTCTACCATCTACTCAGAGCTGTGGTTACGAGAAACACTGGAGCCTAAGAAATTTAAAACCTGACCTTCACCTGGTATAAATTGACAGGTTCTATTGAAATCAGTGCCAATTTCTCGCCTGTGATTTATTTTTTTGACGCAGAATGTTTAAGTTTAAACGGGGCGTTTGAAATTCAATGTTAAGTTTCAGGAGCACCTCCCCATATGAAAATGTTTGTGTGAATTAGAAATAAACAACTACGCAAACTTGCATATGTTCTCATCTGTTTGCCTTTCCATCTGTACATTTTCAAATAAACTCTTTGGGATTTGAGGATTCATTACCAGCTGAGAAAAACTGACACCCTGAAGACTGGTCTATTTAATCCAAAATCCATTATCCCAGGGCAGCTTTTTCTTTGCTTGCGTTTCCACTAAAAAATTGAGTCTACGTGTCAAAATGGGTGCAAGGATTTTGTTGGTGCTGGCTGGCTGGTTTTGGTTTACAGAGGGTGTTTCTAGGGAAATAGTGCCCTTTAAGTTGCCAGCAGGCTCATTTGGCTCGTCTAGCAGCAATTAATTTCGTTTACAAGTACAAGATTACAGCAGGGGATAGCAGCAGAATTCAGAGAAGCACAGGAAAGGAAGAAGCTGCAGCCGAAAGGACTTGGTACCCTAAGCAACACAAACAACAACAACCAAAGAAGCAGAGCCAGGCAGGAGCTGGGCTGTCCAGGATACTCTCCTGATGCAGAGCATAGCAGTCGTGAGCATTCCGGCAGCAGAACGGTCCTTGTGCAACCAGGGGAGAAAAAACAACAACCACTGCTGGAAACTGCAGGGACACGGAGAACTCTCCTTCCCAGGGTGAGAGCTTCTGCATACCACACCCAGCATCTAGTGTTTTGAAACCAACAACAAAGCCCTGCACAACAAAAGGAGAACGGCTCTGACACTAATAATGCTAAAATAAGAAGGGTTTGGCACCTTCCTCTGAGAATCTATACAGAATGCAATGGTGCCAAGTAACCAGTTGTCTTGGCCAAAACAACTGATGGCAAGAGCTGAGTGAATCATTTCACAGCAGAACACCTTCTGCTTATATTTGGTTCTGTTGTGTGTGTTCCAGTGGGATACCCAACAACCCATCACAGGTTTTTCCAGTACCTTTTCTGTCTAAATGTATTTTTGTTAAACATCTCTATTAGCCAATTTTACCTAAAGTTTGAACTCTGCTGCTATTAGGAATCTAGGAGACATTGCATCTTTTAATTCACAGTGTGCTGTACAAGAATATCCAGAGTTATTAACATATTAAAAAGCTAGCTGATGCAAATATCCACCTGCAGAACTTTGGAAAACTTTTTTTGGTCAGCACAAAAGGCTAGACATTCACTTGTGTGCATGTGCATTGCAAGCAAACATAGAGAGATGTGACAGCCTGAAACAGATTAATTAAAAATGCAAATGAATATATCCAGAACAGCAAAACAGGTACATTCTTAGATAAGTTTAGCAAAGTGCTTAAATTCTTTGTTAAACCAGTGTGAAATTAAGACTTAAAGCTAAGCTTATGATTCATGGCCCATTTGCAGGAGCATTTGTGGGGAGGCTTTTTTTGCTTTTTAGCCAACTCTACTGATTAAATTACAGTTTCTGCACAGCCATATTTTTATTTTCTTTATTTTGGGTTCATTTTAAAATGACAGGCCGTAAAAGATTTCATTTGTCTTTAGCAAAGTCCAAACCCAGCAGCTCTCAGGAGCCGCTGATTTATGGCGTCCTGCCTCCACAATCTTGCAACGAGCATTTGTTCTGATGATGTGATGTTTGTGATTTCATATCCTGCTGTGGAGCTTCAGTGTGAGAAGGCGTATTTTGGAACTAAGATGACCTGGAATGTTGCCTCACCTACTCATGCAGTTTCAGGTCCAATGAATTGATTTAATCTCTTGCTCTTAATAAAAAACAGTTGTTATTTTTCTTACTCTCCACTGGATTCATAGACCACATCTACAGTGGTATCAAGGAAAAAAATATGAAAATAAGTGTGTAACTTACACAAGTTCATTGTGGCCAAACTGGCTTTCAATGATGTTCAACTATCAGAACATTAAATAATTTTAGTATCTAGTCATATCTATTTATCCATCAAGTGCACAGAGAATCACTATAACTAGAGATGACATGAACAGCTATCTGGTCAGAATTCCCCTGGTGACCAAGTTGTCAGGGTGTTCCTCTAAGCTGCTGTCTACCTTGTCTGTACGCTCCCATTCCCTAGCTAAAGAGAACAAACAGATATTCAATCACCTTTTTCCTGATAAGACTGAATGAATGCTGTTCCCAGCCTCTTCTCACACATCATGTGTTCCAGACCCTGCGTCATCTTGGTGACCTCCTCTTGCCTCACTACTGTACACACCTGTCTTTCTTGCAGGGAATGCAACAGAGAACATATTTCACTCTCTAAATGAAAACTGGAAACTATAAATGAAACAATTTGGGCAAACATTTGGCAGGATTGATTGAAGAGTACTGTCTCTGGAAGTCTCTTGCAACAATTGTCCACCTCTTTTCCCATAAATTTTATTTGCTTCAAATAAATCAGCCTTCTCTTTACTTCCACCACTAAAATAAAACAGGAAAGAAAAAAATAAAGCTAATAAATAGCATTGCCACGTGGAGACATTTGTGAATGGGTGATTGAAGAACAGTCAGCCTCTAATCTCAGATGAACTCAGATAAGCAAAAGTGGGAATTAACATTTCTACTGTGCCTCCATTTGCCTTGTATCAATGTTGATAGATATATTACTATAATTCACCATGATCCTTGACATTGTCTGGTTTCAGGATGTGTTGACAAAGAAATAATGGAACCAGAGGTACAAGTCAGCAAGTGAAAAGGGGTGAATTCAAGGATGAGGCAGACTGAAACACTTTCACAGAGTATGGCTGAGTCTCACTGGGCAAACAAGAGGGGAGAAATGAGCATCCTAGTGCAGAAAAAGCATCTGAGGAGCAACAAAGGATGGGAACAAAGCTTCTGGAAGCAGGTTTTTGCCTGAGTTATGATTCTGGCTGAGCTCCCCATGTACTGCACTATGATTCCTTAAGCTCACAGGGGAATACAATTCACTTACTGCAGGTCATCCTGCATCAGATATTAACTTTGCCGAATCTTTCACGCTCTGTCTGGTGAATTTAGAAAGGAAATAATAGAAATTCTACAGGTGCAGAATGTGGCACCAGCAAAGAATGAAGGTGTTGTTCTGAACACCGTCACATCTACAGACATGCTGGTGGAAACAGCAATGAAGTGAGGTGCTCAGCAGGGAGAATAAGAAAAATCTACTGATAAAAGTAATATCTACACTTTGACATATTCTGTGGTTATTTAACATGAAACTGAATTCAGAATAAGGAAATATTCATCATCCAGTAAGGGCTACTTCCTCACTCTGGGATCTTCTAGTCCTTCACCTCTGACTCTCTGTTTCACATTCCCTGTGTTACACTTTGTCCTTCCCTTCAGTCGCACTTTTTCAAAGAATGCCCTTGGCTGTATTTGACCACTAAACCTCTGGGATTCTCGACATACTACAATGACATTCAGAGCAGAGGAGAAAGCAACAATTAATCAAAAATGGTACGTGGTGTAAAAACTTCTCATCCAACCCATGCATTCCTTGCAGCCTGGCTCCTTTCCCTACAGGCAGGAGCAGGACCAGCGCTACCCCACAGACTGCAGGGGCTGCTGCCTGGAGCAGGGGCTGGCAAAGACCAGGAGGGGTATCTGTTAGTAATGTGTGCCCACAGCACAGATTTGTAGTGGGCTTTTTGTTCTCTTGGTCCTCTGTCCTGGGTGTAGGAGCCTCTGACAGAAAGCAGGATATGTCTCTGGACTGCAGAGAGTAGCTGGAGTTCAAGCTGCACTTTTCTCACACAACTCTTCCTTCTCTGCAAAGGGTAGGCAACCCTGCAGAAAAAAAATTGTGTCATCCTGGCTGGCACAGAATCATGACAGACCATGTCAAGGACACACTCAGTGCACTCAGTTATGGCTCAGTCATGATTTTCTTGCAAAGCAGTTTCATATTCTGAGCACTGTAGAGATAATAGAGTTATTGTTGCTGTTTCTTCTGCTGTGATTCCTGTAAAGCAGAATTCTGAACAGACACAGTGGGGACATGAGAGAGTTTTGTTTTAACAATATCTACAGTTTTCTTACTATTCTCAAATACTTCTGCCATTTGCAGTGGATTTACCTGCATAAAAAGTCACCAAAATCCTCTCTTGCTTTTCAAGTAGCACAAATTTTATCTCTCATATTTTCTAACCATATTATCTTCTGTTGCAATCACTATTTTTTGTAGGATTTTATATGTACAGCATCATCATCAGAAACTACATTTATGCAGCAAAAATCATAATCCATTGACATATCCTTCAATAGGAGCATGCAATGTTCCTCATTAATTATAGGTCTGTGCATTCATATTCAACTTGATGTTTATTTTAAATGTAGTTGTTGCTGTACCTTGTTATTTAAATTCTATTTAAGCGAAGTGAGCTAAATCCGGTGATGGAGACCTGGTGCCAAATAGACTTTACCAGCAAACAAAGCATTAATCATTGGCTGTAAATATCAAACCATTTCCATAGCATTTTGCAAAGATTTTCAGAAGAATCACAGCACACAGCCTAGCAGCGCGTGCTAGGAGGGAAACTTCAAACAAGAAGTCATATTCCCTGTGTTTATTTAACACTCAGTGAGATTATATCTGGTTTCTCTTTTTTACCATCTCGAGAATATTTGTTATAATTTTTTTCAGGCCAATTATAAAAGATGTAGATTTTACATACATTAATATTTGGGTAAATAAGGATGGTTTTAGGTTTTAAAATTTATAAATACTATGGGTCTAAGGCACATATTTACCCCTGTCTATTGTACTTGATTATCCTTTTGAATGAGTTCAGATAGGGTTTTTTTTCCAGTATACTGTGTAATTAAATTTTAAAAAATTTAACAGTTATATCTTCCCATCCTCCTCTTTCAACAATGCCCTCCTTGCTCTTTTCTTCTTATATCCTTCTGTCACTTTGAAAGTCTTCTTAAGACCTTGTTTGCTCCAGCACAGAACTGATAAGAAAAGCAAATGTTTACATTGTAATTGGAGGCTGGGAAAGCAGAACTGCAGAAAGCACCAGGAAGATAATGGCATCCTTTCTCTGAGCAAGTCCTACCTTATCATTGGAGAAATACCTTTGGCTTCAAGGGAAGAAGAAACTGCCCATTTAGTTAATATTAGCTGGGATTTAGTACTTCTAAATACAGCTGCCAATAGAGGAGATTTCATTATAATTTGAGTTTATAATGTGAAACACTGTTCACTTTTTAATTTGTCATGAAACAGAATGAAATTGCAATTAATGCTCTCTTTCTATGAGCTACAAGATCAGTTTGACACTGTGAATAGTTAAATCATCCTTGGCAGGAGTGTTAGTCTGGCATAAATTCTATAATGAGAAATTCAGATTACTAGCATCATCTGAAATGTGAGTGCCCAGCACTTAATCTAGGTCCGTTTGGTTTTGCACTGAACAGTAATGCCTTTATCACTATCATTAGGGATGCACATGAACTTCATTGGTTTGACTTTAAATATTTGCTTTTTAATTGTGCCAATTAATATCTGTTCTTTTCAATAAACAGGCATTTGCAAAAGCTTCCCAGCTCTGCTTCTTCAGCTTTTTCAGCTCTGCTGCATGGGCGGGAGGGACTCAGTTCAGCTGGCTTTGCACACCAATCAGTAAAAACGCATGAACTGTCCCTAAAGGCCTTAAACCACATTTCAGGGAAGAAAGCAGAAACACAAAATCTGGCCCTCTCCCCCTTAATGGTCCTTGGATTTTCAGTGATTGCCTAATTTAAGTCTTCAACACTAAGATCATCCTCTGATACTCTGGCTTAATAAAACCTTCCTCGGAGAACCAGATTAGAAGTGCCACAGGGGACAGTTTATGAAGCAGAATGCTACTGACTATGAGTAAGGGTATTAGTATCTGGCTCTTTGCTGTTTGGGCCACTTTCTCATCTATGACTTGTGCTGCTCTCCTATACCTGCAGCACTCAGCTCAGTCGTGGCTCTTGCACTGCTATGGAAAGTGAGTTTCTCCACTGCCTCTGGAGCATCCCTAAAGACAGGAGCATCACAGAAGCAGTTGTGCTCCATTGCTGTTGTAGGAAAGAAGTTTGCTGAGCCAGGAACAGCTGCATTTTGCTTGCCCAAGTGACTGCTGCTGCCACTGTTCCATCTTCCCAGCCCCATTCATGCCCCTGCCTCATGGAGGAGGTGATGTAGCCCTGCAGGAGCTGTGTCAACCCTGCACACAGGAGATGGCACTGGGAAAGGAAGGGCCAGGTGGCTCCCCTTGTAATTCCACAGCTCTGTGTGGCTTGGCTGTACTGCCATACATGCATTAATCATTAAGAATGCATGTTGGTGTACCTAAAGCATTTAGTCTCAATTAAAAAAATGGGGTCCTCCAAAGTCCTCATAGCTGTATAGTCTCTTTATAAAATGTCAGCATGTTTTAAATGTTTGTCAAAGAGGCATGGAAAGAACCAGAACGGTTTATGTCCACAAAACCACTTAAAACTCAGCTGTTATCCATACCCCACCCATGTACTATCTTGAAACAATTTGTGATATTTCCTTTGTTCTGTATTTCAAAACAATGCTGTACATATTGTTTAAGGAATAAAATAATTAAATGTATTTATACACTAATAAAAGCCCTGTAAAGAATGCTTCTCATTTTTAATTTGATTCTCACAAAACAGATGCATTCCCATGAAACACTGGTGTCTAGCCAATTAATTCATTCCTTAGTATATTCTTTTAAGTATATGTCTAAAAGTGTGTGGAGAATGAAGGCAGCTGCTGGCTAGGTCAGTGCTTCAGTGTTAAATTAGTAACGTTTTCCAAATATATTCTCTGTTAGATGATACCATTATACTGGACTTGTATGGCAAGGTTATGGTAGCAGGGGGACTACAGGAGTGACTTCTCTGAGGAGCTGCCAGAAGCCTCCTCCATGTCCAACAGAGCCAGTGCTGCCAGCTCCAGGACACCTGCTGCTGACCAAGGCTGAGCCAGGGAGTGATGGTGGCAGCACCTCTGGGATGATGTATTTAAGGGCTGGGAGGAGGGAATGGTGCAATGCCAACTACAGCAGGAGGAATGATGACTGTGGTGAGGCAGCTGTGCCCATGCTGCCCATGGATGCCCATGATGGAGCAGAGATCCACCTGCAGCCCATGGAGGAGCCCATGTTGGAGAAGGCAAGTGCCAGAATAAAATCTGTGACTCCATGGGAAGCCTCTGCAGGAGAAGGATCCTGGCAGAGCCCTGCTCCAGACCAACTGAGAGAAGAGCCCAAGCTGGAGCAGGTCTCCTGGTAGGACTTGTGACCCTGCTAGGGAACCCACACTGGAGCAGTTCATGAAGACCTGCAGCCCATGGGAAGGACTCACGTAGAAATCTGTGAAGGATTATCTCCTGTGGGAAGGACCCCACACTGGAGGAGGGGAAAGACTCTATTTCCCGAGGAGGAAGTTGCAGCACAAAAAACATGACATGAACCGACCATAATCCACACTTCCACCTCTCCCTGTGCTGGGGGGCAGAAGGTAGGGGATCAGGAATAAAGTTAAGCCTGGGAAGAAGGGAAGGGTCGGGAGTGTGACATGGATCTGACTCTTCTTACCTGCCTTTCAATTCCATGCAGCAATAGGCCTCTAGGAGCAGGGGGGAGGAGAAAGGGAACCAGCCGGAGCAGGACCCAAAACCCAGCAGAAGATTATTTCACTAAAGACCACTGTGCTTTCAAAGGGAACTATTTTTTTTGCTGCTTGCCTGCTCCTTAACAAGCTACAACATAAACCTATGGGAAAGGCAATATGGTTTACAAAGTCACTATGCTATACATCAAATGTTCTTGATGAGACAGAGGGTCTTGGGATAGATGGTCCAAAAGTGCTGGAAGCATGTTAAGGGCCTGTACATGTGTTTTATGGACCCTGATCACACATAGAACTAAATGTAAAGAGATGGTGCTAGTGAATTATTGACCTCTGTGGAGCAACTAGGAGCAATCACAGAGCAAAAGCAGATGTTCCATGTGTGCAAGTTCATGGGTTGAACTATGACACTTCTCAAATGTTCTGATTTGTTTTGAGGAGCTTTTTTAATCATTCCTGAAGCAGTATCTTATGGACATTTTTCTACTTGGAGTCTAAAGAAATGTCTTTGCTTTGGTTTTCTACTTCCTGTTGTTAGTAAAAAAAATTTTTTTTTTAAGTTTTTAATTGTCCAAACTCTTCATGTTTATGAGTGTGTGTAACAAAGATGGAAGACTATGGTAGCATGGTGACTATTATGAAGGTTCCTTGTAAAATATGTTGATGTCCTAATCTTGTTGATTTTTACATGTATCAAAATGCTATGATTAATTTGTGACTAAATAAGTTTTTCTGCTTAAAATATTTGACTCTGAATCGAGCAATCAATTTAAAGTGGGGGGATATGTAAAGTATAAATGGATGGAGTCTGGAGTCTCAGCATCTTGGTCCTGTGACTGGTAGTATTCCCCACAGCAACAATAATTGAAAGGTAAATTATTCTCAAAAAAAGAACTATGAAAATTTTGGTCAGGATACAGAATCTCTCTTCTTATTCAGTGAAGATTTTCTCACAATTCCCTGCATGGTCACATCAAAATCAGTGGAAGACGTAGGTAACCTGTAGGTAATACAAGCCACTCTTTGGCCAGCACACAGAGATGTGCAGAGAGAGTCTCTAGGAGTAAAGGACACACTGCAGCAGATGCCAGAGAACTCTGATTTTCAGGTATCCTCCCTCTGTGGGTTCCTGCATAGCCAGGGAGGTCTTTAAAATACACTTGGCTGTATAATTAAAAGAGCAATATCTTAACACATTTTGAAGTAGTTACTGGCAAATGGCAGCCCTGTCCTGCCCTGGTCCCCAGCTGGAAGGGATGGGACAGCCCTGGATGGAAGATCCTGACCCATAGGAAGCCTCCCAGTCCTTGTGCCCTGATGCTGCTGTCCCACACTGTGCCCTAAAAGCTTTAGTTGTGCCTGTTGCTTTTTTGATCCAAACTCATCCAAACCAAGAGTGTCTTCACCCTTTCAGGAGCCACTCATGCAGAGTGATTTGCCCTCGCCCTCTCTTTTTCCACCCCCAGAGAGCTCCCCACACCTGTCTGTCAGCTTCTCACTCTGAAAGGTCCATGTGGAAAATGTATGGAAAAGGCAATACTGGAGGTACTCGTGCTAATTTAACCCATCACACACTGTGATCCCACAGGTGGAAGTCAGCACGGCAGGATCAAGTAGCTGCAGGCACTTTTCAAGCTGTAGGCACTTTTCAATCACTTCGGGTACAATTGCTGCCAAACAGCAGGAGGCAAGTTTGGTTTTACTAAGTGGTGCAATATGTGTTCCACTCTGGAGGCTCTCACAGCATGATGGCGAAAATATGAATATGTTTTAAGTATCATCATCTAATTGATGCTACAAGTATATTATAGATGACAGCAGTGGTGTATAATGCTACCTAAGATCCATCCTAAGGTGGATTTTGAAGCCATCTCAAAGTATTTGAAGGTCATAAACACCAACACAGGGAGACAAATTACCTAGGGTAGTGTAATACACTTATAACAAGAAGAACTAGCATGCAATGGAACAAAGTAAAATTCAGGCTGCATATCAGGAAAATCTTCCCTAACAGCAAAGTCTATTAGTCTGTGGAATAGCCTCCCAGGGGAAGTGGTGGAAGCCCCACAGCCTGAGTCATTTAAAGCTAGACTAGAAAACATTCGAGAATAATCCTGAATTGGCAGAGAATAATCCTGCATTGGCAGGGAGATGGAAAAGATGACCTAATAGGTCTTTTCCATCTCTAGCTTCTATGATTCAACCAAGGTATGTTGCTGTGTGCTATGTATCAGGGCATGCCCAGCCCATTAACTCCAAGTTCCACTTCAAAGTGGAAATCTTGAAATTTTACCTTGGCTGCTGCTACTTTGCCATTTCAGCAGACAGTGAGAGCTTTGTGTTCTTAAAGAATTTGTTCATTTTTAAAGCCTGCACAGAGAATGAGAATATGAACAATAAATTTTGAACACGTTGTGGTTTCTTTTAAGCAAGAAGGATATTTTCTGTTTCTTTTGATTTCCTTTTTCTTGCTTTCCGGCATGGCACCATGAGATGCAGCCCTCTGACCAGGTTCCAGATCTATCTATGTATTTCCACATCTGTTCCCATCATTATCACATTTGAGTATCTGATATATATAGCCTTGCAGGGAGCAGAACTTAGGTCACAAGCAGGCATAAATCTTACAAATGGATAAGTATGTGAGTCCACATCTAGCACTGCTTGTACGTGCCAGTTAAATACATTAACTCCATGGACCAGCCTCTCAGCTTGGTGTAAATCACTGTGGCTTTCTCTCTGAGGAGTGGGACGGTTTTAACTGTAGTGGTGTGACTTCTGATGTGGTGCTCTTGAAAGGCACTGGAAAAGATGCTCTGGCCAGGTCCACCTTGCATCACTCACACTGCACGGTGTGAATGTGATCTGCCTGGAAATGGCTGCAGGGCACATCCCTGCCAGGAAGGCTCTGTGTTTCCAGAGAACTGCCAGATGCATCATTGCTGCTTCCTGAGCCTCATATGCACTCAGGGAAGGGCCAGCAAGCTCAGCAAGCAGAGCTCCTCTCTGGTGACACCCAAGCAGCAGCACAGCTCTCTGCAGCACAGCAGTGGGCCAAGGAAGGGGCAGGGCACCTCATCCATATGTTGTTGAATATGCTGTGATGCTGTAAGAAATAATCCCTTTAACAGATGTCTCTAGGGAGATGGGTCCAATGCCCAGTGCTCATTTTCAGCTACCCCTCACAACTGGAAAGTGGCAGGAGAGATGCTGTGCCCCACAACCCTGATTGTATTAAGGTTTTATGTTTGGCAAAGAAAGAAGAACAAATTCTGGTACTAGTACTCTATGCTGGCCTTGTTTGACTCAATATAGGGCACTTGTTTTTCTTGGTGAGGCCAGCTCACGATGAGAAACACTTACCCAAGTGCTGTGGGTATTACTAAAAATTCCTGACATCAAAACTGGATAGCTTCCTAGTTCAAATTAGAGTTACCTCAAAAGTGTGTCTGCAAGGCTGTCTTATGCTCTCACCCCTGTGGAATCCATGAGCTGTGTGAGTGTGAGGACACTTAGCAATTATTTACAAGACAGAGTGTGTCATGCTGGAGGAGTGAATACCCTGATGTTTTTCTCAGCTTTCAGATCTGCCTTTCACTCTTCTCAACCCATATGTTTAACAAGTGATATCTGGCTCTTCTTGTCTTTATAGCACACATGGCTCTTCGTCCCTTTCCAAGGAGGCCCCTGTATTTTAATAGCTTTACTGAAATCACAGCATTTAAAGATCCAAAAAGTATTGCTTCTGACATCACATGAGAGAAAACTGTGTGAAAGGGAGGCTAGACTAAATTAACATTACCTCCCCTTTCAGGAAAAAGGTATCAGTAGAGGTGTACTTAGGAAAACACTGCAAGATGCTCCATTTTCCCCCTGCTTCTTATTTCTGTCACAGTCCCTTCTACTTGCCTGTCAACTTTCATCAGACTCTATTTCTTTTTGAAGTAGCAGCTGTCCTAATTTATGGGATGCCTGACACCATTCCAGATGCTCTGTATCTAGAGGAGGAAGAGGGTAAGAGCAACCATCCCAGGAGCTTTTAGTTGAAAATATGTATTTTGTACCTCCTATTGTGCACTGATTTCGACAGGGAGCCAGGTGAGGAGTTCAAGCTCATAAAGAAAATTCTGAAAGTCAGTACATTTTCCAGGGGGCCAGCATAAAAATTATGTCTGGCTTCCTGTTTCTTCACCAGATATTTCAATGGCTAATAAGGACGGGAGTTTTTTCAGCCTCCTCTAGTTTTGGCAGTGACTTCAGTGGGAGAGGGGTTATTCCAGCACTGAGACCATTTGGAAAATCTCACCTTAAATAATCAAATATAAATTAGATATCCAGGATATTATCTGTCACATCCAACATCAGCTGCAAGTGGATCAAATTTAAGTCCAAAATAGGAAACAGTAATCTGGAGCACCGCTTGCTCTCAAAGCAAGCTTCAGTGTCAGCCATTGCCTCGACTCTAATTGCCAGCTCAGGAGTGGTAACACAACACCATTCAGGTCTCTGGGCTACAGAATAAAAGCTTCTCCATGTGTTGAACTTCTCCATGCTGTTCAACCTACTGAGGCTGGAAAGCAGCACTTGTTAATGTCGGAGTGATAACTTGCAGCTTTTGTATACAAGGCAGTTGAACAACACCAGCATTTAGATGTTAAACCCCTTCTATGGACCAACCACACTTTTGGGTGTGAAGGAACTGCTTAAGTCAGTGCAGAAACAGATACTTTTGAAGTCTGGAAGTGGAAATTCTACATAGAGACAACATCTTTCCTAAACTGAGATGGGTTGCAAATGCAGTGTTAACAGCACCAGACTGGGCTCTGACAATGCACCAGGGTAACACGGATTGCTCATAAATCATTTTAGAGGAAAAAAAATCAGAATGAGTTTCAGACATTACTGGAGCAATACATACCTCTGTAGAATTATTGTGTAGAGTGCTGTCATCTGAAAAGAGAACTTAAAGCAGGAAGGACAGACAGTGTCCTCATTTTTAGCTTCAGTGCCTACTGCTAATTAGAAACTGTGAATGGTGGTTTCCACAGTATTAATTTGTTATAGCATGCCTTTATTAACATAAATATTTCATTGTTCAATGAGGACATAAAAAAATAAATTGACATTTTGGCAGCCATTCAATGTTTTTGGGATCTATTTTATAAGGTATTTTACTGATGAAAATGTGTCTTAAAGCCTTAGCAATATGTTTGGCTTTGGTCTTTGGCAGCAAAAAAGCAGGAATCTGAAAGCCAGAAATGTCCCCAGAGCATGCATCTATATTCCTGCTGTAGGTCTTTAGAGTTCTCCTTTTACAGACAATTGGAAAAATGTTTCAGTGGCTGTTTTCTGATACATTTTGATTTGTATTTGAACAAATCTCACATTTCTACTGTCATGCATGCCCATGTTTTACGTTTTTTTTACATGATTTTCAAGAAATTACATTAACACTTCAAGTTGACAGAGTAAATATTGTCGATATAAAAAGCTGAACATTGATTTCACAGATATCATCATCTTAACTTTACAGGGAATTTTTTTGTTGACTAATGGAAAAACAGAATAGGAAAATCACTTTTAGGCAAAGAAAATTTTATTTTGAAGTGAAGTTTATGGAAGACATCTTGTTCAGATACAGAGAATATCTGGAGATATGTATGCATATTAACATTTCTTGAAACTCTCTGTATCTGGATATGTCTAAAAACAAGGACACATCAGATACCATCCTAAAAGCATATTGTGAGTAAGGCTTAGCACTTTTTTAGAAGTTTAATATAATACAGTGCTAACAATGAATGACAAAAGATTAATTCTGCACACTGGAAGTACATTAGAAATTTTATTATCTGAGACAGTTTTCCAGTTCTTACTTAGGACAATAGCTTTCTGTACAGGTGGTAAAACTTGCCTGAAAGTTGAGGTATATTTGCTCAGAAATACAGAAATCAAGGAAGAGAGCTAGAACTTGAGAGTCATCAGAGTAAGTGCAGGAAGGGCAGTGGGTCAAAAGGCAAGAGAGTTCATTCTGATTTGAATTGTGCATTGATGGAATAACCTGGATTCTCCATCACCCATTAGTAGTCAGGTCCTAAACAACCTAGCCAGACATCCTGTATTTTCCTGAGCAAGGTCTACACCTGCAGTGTAACTGGTCTTTTTGCTTGCCTATTACTTTAATGGTACATTTTGTGGCAGAAACTGTCATCTGCCGTGACATTACAGTTTCTAGCATCTAATTGACTAATAGAATTGAGCACTATCCCTCAAAATTCTGCTTTAAACATATTTTCTTTGTTGGATTTTTTCCTGTTTTTTTGGTAGGTTTGTTTTTTGTTTTTTTAAGCAAATGGCTTTAATGAAATTGTCTAGTTCTTTTGTTCTGCTCTCTGATTTCTGGTCACTGACCTCTGCTCTTTTGGGGACAGTAGAGCTGAGGAAATTATTGCAAGACCACCTTTCCAATCTATTTTCCATAACACAGCCAACCAGAATCTTTAAGTTTGTTCATAACAGGAAAGGAGCTTAATGACATCTCTTCAATTAACCCAAATAACATCTTAACTAATAAGGCATGTGCTTACTCTTACACCTCTGTTACACCCTTTCCTCTCACAGTTCTGTTTATTTCTTGGACAGTGTATTCTCTGAAGCACTTTTACTGTGTTTGGAAAGCACATATGGTATTTCTTTTTTCAGTCTTCTAAGGTGAAGAATTAGTAACTTGGTTTTTTTCCAGAAGTAGGTGAAAAGGAGAGTTGGGAAGACAGGGAGGTGGAAGGCTATATCTGTGTGCTGGAGTGGTTTGCACACTGTAACAGATGCTTTTGCAGCAGCTGAGAAGAAACTAATAGAAACTAATAGCTAAACAAAGAGGTATTTAATTCCACACTACATATGATTGGACAATAGGGCCCTAGGCTTCAAGTCTCCAGATAGCTGCGTGCATTTAAGCAAAACATTCCAAGGGATGCATTACATACAGCTTGAATGCCAGGCAGAATGATACATAACCCCAGGCTCCCCTTTTCTAAAAATCAAAGTATTAATACTCAGGTGCTCATGCCAGCAGTGCAGAGGTGACAATGGCCGGTGACTGGATAGGCTACCCAGTACAATAAACCCATTCTGAGCAGGAAAAAGCATGTCCCCTGGAAAACACTGACAGTGCTCACATCTGCTCAGCTTCCTTGCTGTGGTTCGTTGTAGAGGCTCATAAAGAATTCTAAGATTTTCTTTCTGTTCAGGTCGTAGCTTGGGACAGAACATTTTGAGGTGGGCACAATCTATCCTTTACCTTTACTTACACTGGTTGCAAAAAATTGAGATGCCCCTGTAAAAGAGGTGATATGCCTCCTCAAACTCAAAGCAGAGAGTGCTTGGGCTGCTTGACTAGGCTTACTTCATGATGGCTGTTTTGCTGGGTGTGTGCACCAAACCTCACCCAAAAATACTTTGTTCCTTGGTGACACAGTTAGGCTGGTCTTACAGTGTCAATATTTATCAGGTACTGAATCTCCTCATCTCAGGAAAAGGTTGCTTTATCTAAGAACTGCACTGATTTTGAATCAGGTCACTTATTTTTATGCCCAGATGAAAAGATGAGGAGGCTGTCTAACAACTGCAAGGAATGTTGCTCATGCCCTTCTGGGATGTTAAGCATATTGCTGAAGACAGTTTCTGTTTTACACACAGAGCAGGAGTGAGGGGGAAAATGAAGAAGCAGAGCTGTACGCCAAAAAAAACTTTAATACTCTTCAACGTATATGATCTGAAATACGTCATCATCATCTGTGTCATTAAGTGCTTGTGGGAGATTGCAAATCTTCAGGCAAGTGCTAAATGCTGTTTTCTATTTTCCTCTAAGTCAGTTATAAGTATTCTCCAAAGTGTGGGAAATATAAATCTCATTTACTTATGGTAAGAAAATTTGTATTGGCTTCTGTTTCACAGAGCCATGGAACTGCTGGGGTTGGAAGAAACCCTGGAGGTCAAGTAACCCATGCCCAGCTCCAGCAGGGTCAGCTGGAACAGGTGGCCCAGGGGCATGTCTGCTCAGGTTTTCAGTATCTACATGGAGATAGCCATTTAAATAGGCTCAGCCATGAAATGAAGGAAGCCAGTGGAAAGCAAGACACCTGGCAGGAAACAGGGTGAACTAACAAAAGAGGGAAAACTACTGTGCACAGAAAAAACATGTCTCCTATTGTCGTCTGTAGGGACAAGGGCAGGCAAGCGCCTGAGAACTGCATCTGGTCCTGTATGGAAAATCTGCCAGAGAAATATCCTTCATCTCTGAGGTGCACTTGAGATCCTCATGGAATGAAGTAGAGCACTTGAATGTAAGCCCCTGACAGAAAGCCTGGAAATGCCCAAGATCCTAGAGAAGGCAGGAATGTCCTCATCAGTGTTTCTCATAAGGATGGCACATTGCTCTCAAGAGCTCTTGTGCCGTGTCTGCCCTCTCACAGAAGATGTTTCCTCTCACTTATCTTGGGCCAGCAGCAGGGACCTCTCACAAACAAGAGCAGGGCAGTGGGCACAGGAAGGGACTGCAGCTGAGCAGAAGATAGGGTGGTGTTGACAAGGTCTGCAAGGTCCGTGCTGCAGCTGGAGGCTGGGACGGTGTCTGCTGCTCCCTGCATGAGGATTTTGGTGTGCAGCATTCCAGCTCTGGAAATGAGCATCCTTGCAATGCCCTTTGCAAGCAGCAATCACAGAAATCCCACTGTACCCTGAACAGGTCCTTCAAACAGGAGCAATCACATGTTTGAGTGTTTTGGGGTTTGGTTTCTTTTATAATCTGAATGTAAAAGTCTTTTAGCAGTAATTGTTTGGGAAAGGCATTTTCTTAGGAGAAAATTCTTCTTGTATTTTACTAGAATAGAAATCATCTAAAAGTACATGATTTCACATTTCTGCAGAAATACAAGATAATGTTGCAAATGACTTTATGGAAGCAATTATTTAGAGAGCAAAGTCTGCATGAGGACACACAAATTGTACGAGCACAAATCCTGAGTTATGTGAGTGAATAGTTTGTGACATTTGACTATAAAAATATGAGTTGACTAAATACCTAAATACTTTTATTGATTAAAGTCAATTAAATTATTGAATTTTAAATTGTACAGGCTGGCAGTTGACTTTTAAGCAGAATGCCAGGATCCCATTATGTCTGAAGAACATTTTCCAGTTGGGGAAGTGGCATCCATGGCATGATGCTTTCTACCTGAAAGAAAAGAAAGAATTACTAAAGGGGAAATAGAAAAGTCCTCTCTGTCAAATTCATGAAAGAAGGGCAGTGTTTCAGTGGAAAATTGTATCAAAATGGTTAAAAAAGCACTAGATTTTTTCCATCACACAGATTTCAGTAATCATGAATCATACTATTGTGCAAACACACATCTGGCATTATTTCTTTCAGTACTGAATGCCCACATATGTTTGAGTATGACACTGTGCCTGTCAAAGGTCCTCAAACTTTTTCTAACACATCAGTTCAGTGACAGCACAATTGTCTAAAGAATAAGCATAATTAACACTGGCATGTTTAATATTGTTTTGTGATTGCCTTCTATTACAATAAGATCTTAAGAAATCGTGACAACACTAACAATCATAATTACCAGCTTAGCTGGACATACAATTGTTGGACCAGAAAGAGATCACTTCCAGGTGGGACAGGGGATTGCATTTCTTGCTGACTCTGGGTGAAGAAAATTGAGGTTGCCTGTGTTTCAGAAATGTTACATATAAAACTATAGTGAACTTTCTGAAATAATGCTGAAACCAAATGTCTTTGTAAGTCCATGTTTTTAACAAGTATGAGAAGGCATCAGTGGTAACTTCTGTAAGCATGTTGTGTTACTCTCTACACAATGACACCACAAAAAGGTGGAACAACTCTACCCTCAACAGAGGCACTATGCAATACTTCACTAAACAGGTTCCCTGGAATTGTTCTGGGAACTTCCTAATTATCAACAAGGACAAGAGTAACTAGAGGACTTACAGGCCATTTCAAAGATTATATTATTAATAGTTTTATATATTATTATATTATATTATTATTAGTTTTAGTGTTAGTACCACACTTCTGGGTAAGTGGGACTGTGGGTAAAACATAAACCTCATGGCCACAAGTCATAGCAAATGAAATCAGCTTGGAGGGTGAAGGAGCAAGATGGAAATGATGAAATCATTTTCATAGTATTTTTGTAAATGTACTTCTATCAAACACAAATTATGAGATCAGTAGGGATTACTGGCAGCCTCTTAGTGCAAGAAGACATTCAGGTTTCTGTTGGTGGCCCAGGGGGCAGATGGAAGGGAGTGAAAACACCGAGGAGTGGCCTGTTGTTCTCAGAGGCACATAGGAATGGGGGCTGTGAGAAAGCTCTCTTTTTCTCAGGTTTCCTCTTTTTTCTCCATGCATCTGGAGCACAGGCCTTTCAGTCTCAGCTTCAGCTGTGCATGTGCCCTTCCTTATCTTGTGGCTACCACCATGCCTGCCATACTGTCCCTTCCTGTGTGTTTCCTTCTGCCTGGGCTGCTATCCAGCCCGTAGGGCAAAGGAGAAAAGGTATTATATATGTGGACACCCTTTGAATGGAGGTGAAGTGGAAGGAGTGTGGGTTCAGAGAGAATGAGGAAAGAGGAGTCATTAGCAGCAACCACTGGGAGTAGAAGTGCCAAGTCACCCTCCCTGTCCTACTGCAGCAGCCCCTGCTGCTCCCCATCCTGCCCATGCCCCTCCTGGTGTGCAGAAGCAGCAGAATTTGAAGGAAACACACACACACTGAAACACTGGCTCAGCATAACCCTGTCTTCTTGTGCAGGCTACACCATGGGGCCACTCCTCGCAGCCACTTTCTTCTGTGGTACAGAACAGCATCGCCTGGTGAGTTTCTCGCAGTCTGGGAGTCCTTCAGGAGTGTTGCACCATTCTTTATCCAAAGAACAGCAATCCAAAAATCATGTTCCTTCACTTGTCAAGGAGCATGGATATGAGCTGTAGCTTGTCTGCTGGGCAAGTACCTTCAATGTTCTGTTTCCTGTCCTGGTTTTCTTCTGCCAAGTCTATGCAGACTGCTGTGCTTCTGAGTCAGGGACTGTGTGTCAGCTAGTTCAGGCTTAGATAGCATGGGAAGAAAAAGCATTATAGAGCTTGAATAAAATACAGACATACCACGTAGATGTGGTGGATCTGTCCTTGTCACCAGTCAGAACTGGGGTCCGTCAGTTGGAGTTGTTCCAAGTTTAGGAGACGTAAGTAAGAATTAGTCAGTCACTGAGATAACAGGGATTTAGCTACCACAAGAAGAGGAAAAAGCCTCTTAAAGTAGATCCTGATTGCCACAATAAGGTAGAACACTTGGGTGTGATGAGTTCCCATCACAGGCTCTGCATAGACCCTCATGGCTGCACTTTCAGGGCAGGATTAATTGCAGGGGTGTATTTTACACATTGATTTACACATTACATATTGCTCTTCAATACAAGAACAGCCTGTGCTGCGTTCCAATACCTCAGGAAATAAATGATTACTGCTGCCAGATAATCAGATAAAGCAGGATGCCTTAAGTAACAAAAGATAATTGTGTGAGGCAGTAAATCATACATACACAAATCAGTTAAAATTAGATGCCCTAAAATTAGATACCCTAAAATTAGATAAAATTAACAACTGTATTTGGCATCAATTAGCCAATTTCATTGTTAAGATACAATGACAAATTTAATTTATATCCATACAATCTTCTTTCTTAACCACTGTTTATTTGCTGTCTGAGGCTTACTGACTTGACTGAGGAGATGAACACAGAAACTTATGTATGGTAAGCTACTGTGCATTGTCCCAAGAAAGTTTTCACCCCACTTCAGTATCTTTTTCTAAAAAAAAATAAATAAGAATAAAAAGTCACAAATTGCGAAAACTCTGTGCACTGATGAGAATTCCACACTGAAAACTTTCAAAAAATACACCCATTCACACTGGAAATCCTTCTGGACTGAGGAGGATGGATTTCCCTGGAGGCTACCAATGCTGGGCCAAAATCAAATTCTACCAAAGACAGGTCACATTAACACAACTCTTTCAGACATTCTTAAGCGAAGAAACATACCTGATGTATTTATGTCAAGAAAGTTGTGGTAAAACTAATTAAATCAGAAAATTTTTATAACTCTATAAAAAGAAATGTCCAAAGAGCAAATGATGGCATTGCAGGAAGGGATATATTGTGCACCAGCTCCACTCTGAAGGACACAGCCAGGAAAGCTCCAGAGGCTATTATGAGGCCCCTATTGTCAGAGGTTCCTGAAAGTTCCCAGTTAGTCCCTCCATTTTTGGAGCAGAAAAATTCAAATTTTGTTGCTTATATTAGTGTGAAATGTCTCTTGTGTACAGTGCCGTAATAACAGCCCCTGCTGAGCCACAGCTTCATTAACTGGCTGCAGACTTTTCAATTTTATTTGTACAGTTTTGTAAATGTTTTTAATAAACCTGAAGGTCTGATTCTTATTGCTGTAACAACTCTGGTATTAAGCAGACACAACAAGTCTGTGTACCTGCAACAGAGCCAGGGGCAATGGCCCTGCCTACCCAGCTCTGAATTGTGCCCCTGCTACTGTCCCAGTGCATCCATCTATGTCTGCCTCTATCAATTTTACATATCTCTGTATCTGTCTATCTATCTATCTATCTATCTATCTATCTATCTATCTATCTATCTATCTATCTGTTTATCATCTGTATCTATATCTAATCTACATATATTACTACCATGGTAATGGTAAAAAATTGGTTTGCAAAATTGAGTGTAGCTGTACCCTTGCAATGATGAGGTCCATTGAATGTGTCCCCAGTGATCAGAATGTCCCAAGTACCATCTGGTGGCCCATACTGTCCTGTTGGTATTTGGCACACGCACTCACCTGTAAAGTCAATTGACAGCACACTTACCAGCTGGTGCCGAGTTCCCACCTGAACCACTCCACATGTGATGTCGCTAGGACGTGGGTCAGAACCTGTGGAGCTGTCAGGGCTGGTGTGTGGTCCCCCTGCCGCCCTGCGATGGTGGGCAGAGCAGGGCAAAACGGCTCCTGAATTAATATCATAGCGTGGGATCACTCTGCGCTCCTCTGGGAGCTTCCTGGCGCTGCTGGTAAGGTAATTGCATTGGGACAGATGGTGTTTGTGGCACTCTTGTATGGTCTGTCTCTTGGGCAGTCCTATAGAAAATGACCAAGTTCCCCACAATTAAAGCATCTCTGGTTGTCTTTCATCACAACCACCGCAAAGGCTCCTCCTACCCCTCCTGCAATGCCCTTTGCAACTGCCTGTGCTGTGTTTTTGGTGGAGGTATGTCTTGTGCAGGCTTCAACCCTCTGTTCAATGGTGGGTTCAGAGTCCAGGCATAGAGCTCTTAACATAGTTTTGCACTCTCGACTGGCATTTATCATAGCAATTTTATTTAATACTTCTCTTCGTCCCTCGGGATTTTCAGTTTGTCTTCAGAGTGCAAACTTCAGTCAGTCTACAAATTTTATGAAGGACTCATCTACTCCCTGTTTAGTGTTTGCAAAACTTTGGGTTGGGATGGAATTGTCAGGGGTGAGGAGCAGTGATGTTTTTGCTGCAGTGGCGATGTCATGCGGTGTGGCTTCAGATAATTGTTGGGCTTGATCTATTGGTTTTTGGAGGTCCCCCTTCTCCTGCCATTTGATCAATTGATAAATTTGGTTATTGGCATCTTTTGAATAGGTGTCGGATAGCGTTTTTAGATGCCTTTTCCATTGCCTCTCCCACAGCATACGGAAAGGAGGCAGTTTATGATATTTTTGATGGGACCAAAACATGGCTAGAGAAGGTGGCCTCCAATAGATTTTTTAAATAATGAGAACCCCAACCATGCTCCTTGGCTGCCTTGCAGAGCTCTTTAAGCTCCCCATAGGAGAGAAGCTCCCAGGAACCAGGTGTTGTTGACCTTCTCCCCCACTTATAAACAATTGGGAAGGCTGAGATTTTGTTAGCCAATTCTCAATCTCCCGCCCGGGTGGCCTCCCTGTGAGTTTTTGCCCAGCGATCCTCAGACTCAGGGCTGGAATCTGACTCTGAGGAATTGCTACTCTCATCCTCGGAAGAGGATGGAGGGCACTTGATTACAGGGCAGGGTCTTATTGGGAGGACCAGAGCTGGCAGGTGGTGGGTGGCAGTGGAGGCCAAGATGGCCTTTTTGCGGCTGCCATCACTGCTGCTTCTGGTTCTGGTGCTGTGGGAACCACAACTGAGTTGGTCAGTGGAGGAGGAGCCAACAGCGACAGGGGGAGGGGAAAGGATGAAGTCTGCGACAGGGAGGGGTTCCCAGTGGAAGGGGAGGGTCCCAATGTGGTTGCACCCATCAATACAGTGGGAGGGAGGAGCCAGGTGAGATGGAGGGCACAGAAAAAGAAGGAGGAGAGGTGGGAAGGTGGCCATTTTGGGGTGGAAGGGCAGGAAAACTTGGAAATGAGGGAGGCAAAACGACGGGGCTGGCCACATTGCCAAAGCTATTCTGTAGGGCAGCAACAGAGGATGAAACCAGGTATGTTGGCATTGGTAGGAAGTTGAGGGAAAGGTCCAGGGTGGCATGGCCAGTGCTGCCCTGGGAAGAGGAGGGATGGGATTGGGAGGCGTCAGGGAGTTGGAAGCAGCTTTGTGCATCATAGAGATAATGACCTGCCAATCACCCCTCAGGTAGGGAAGATGATTTGGGAACACAGGGAGGAAAGAAGGGAAGGGGTTTTCAACGGGAGGCCCGAAACATCACCCGAACTTTTTACCAATAACTCACTGACTTAACGATAATATGGAATAAAGGAAAAAATCCTGTAATGGAAAGATTCCCACTAACTTGAACATTATGTAATTTTCTCCTCACATTATCCCAAAATGAACTTTACTTAACAGAATCACGATTAGGAAAGGACTTAAAAACCCAGTGAATAAATCTTTTAAGTTCCCCTTTTGAAAACTTAAAATTTCCCACGACAATGGGGCCCACAAGTTGGTAGTATACATCCTGTTGAAGAGGGCTACGTTTAGGATGGCTGAACTGATTTCCCATCCTCAGAACTTCAATCCCACACCCAGCAGTAAAACAGAAAACGAAAAAGAAAAGACCCCAATATTCAAAAACTCACTTTTTCTCTTTGGGCCTATCGAAGCCTGCTGGGTCAATGAAACACTGCTGAGTGGGTGGTCAGCCCATCAACTGGTCCTCAGGGAGCTTCTTCCCAGATGTCTTCCAAGGGTTCTAGTCACCCCTTGGATAGCCTCCACTGAAACATGAAGCACTGTCCTTAGGGAGGTGGTTGACCCAAAAGTGGCTTGAGTTCTGCAGTTGATAGTGCAGGAGACACTTCTCCAGGGACTCCCTAACAGAGGTCCCTGTTCAGGCACCGACTGTTGTGGCAGGGTGCTGGTGGCGGGAGTGCCACGACCTTCCCAGAGAAGCATCCCAAGAAGGACGTCCTGGTTGCACAGGCTCCCAGGTGAGTGATTTCAGCTCTCTTGTGAACCCACTTTGGGTGATGCTGAACAGAGGGACAGGAGTCTCACATGGTGTTCCATGGAGAATTGAGCTTCTGCCACAAAGGGAACCAGGGACAAAGACAGCTCAAAAAAGTCTGAGGGAGTAGGGTTTATATGGAGAAATCAGGGAGCAGGGTAGATCAACAGGCAAATCAGCTGAGGGCTCAGGGGCAGAGCAAACGGGGTACAAGCAATTTGCACAGAGCAGGGAAGCATGTTGGGAGGAATTTTCTGGCCATAACAAGAGAGACTAGCACCTAAAGGCATTCCCTCCAGGGATGGAGGATAGAGTCTCTCAGTCAGCCCACTAGCCTCCACTGATCAAGATCCAGTTTTCCATGCTGTGAGTATGAGTTCCCAACCCTGTTCTGGACGCCCTAATGCCACTCTGGCACTGGTTCTCTGGGAGGTGAATGCCAAGGGCTGAGTCACCAGCAAACAGGGCTTCCCTCCAGTACCTTCCCTTGCAGGCTCCCAGCCCTGCCCTGACCCAGCTGCTCCACCCCAGCTCCCCAGCTGCTCTGGCTGCTCTCCCTCCCTACAAAATGCAGGTTTTACAGGAAGTAGATGACTGTTAGTCGCTTCACCACTTTAAATAGCCTCTTTGATTCCTTAAACATGGTATAACATGCAAAATAATTTGGGGACACCAAACTTTATGACAAAAGATGTTTACATTACCTTGTAGAGGAACCTGCATGAACCATCAGCCTACACAGTTTAAGCAACCAGTGTATAAAGGGTTAATAGAACAAGGCATTTGTAAATTTTTTCTCTTCATCAAGAATTCCAATTCGTCAGTTGCCTGGCAGAGACCAGACAGAATTCCTTGTATATATTGTTCTGTATTACAAATTGACTGTTAGGTGTTTAGAACTTGCAAAACAATCTATTTGAATGAGAGTCTGGCAACATGAAATAAGATTGGAGGGGGGAGCGGGAAGTTATGAATATTATGTTTTTAAACTGGAATCTTGTTGGCTTTCCTTTAAAGTCAGATAGTCATAAATGACTTGACTGAAAGGATAAATAATATTTGTACTGCACATTTGGATACAGAATGCCACCCACAGATCAAAGATACACTCACACACTTTGGCAAGCCTAAATATTAAGCTATACTATGGTCTGAGAAGACATTTTACTCGTATGTGTGCTACCCATATTGTGTAGGTATCTAACATCAGTTAGATACGAAATTTTTTTGATTAAATATTGAAAAAACAAAAAGCTAAAAATCTTTGACTGCAATGAGTATTGCTGCTGAATGTTGGTCATTGTCCAGAGACAGGACATTGCAAGAACTTAAACATACAGGACAAAAGAGTCCCTGTGCTGGGAGAGATTTCACCTCTCGCAAGCTTTGAGTGTATGAGCAGACTCCATGTTCAACAAGTGGGATGCAACTGAGCTGGAAATAAAGATGGGATGACAGCTTCCTATGCAGCCATGTAATCATCAGAGGGGGATAAAACTTAGCCTTCCATAGTATTCACAAATTAGTTGAAATGCATTTGTACTGAATGTTGAATTCTCACCACATATTCTTCCAGAGTGGAAACATGTAAGTGCCAATGATTGATGAAACCTAGAGATAAACAAACACCAAAAGTAAAAGGGGTTGATGTGCGATGACTGGAGCAGGATGGCTGAGAAAAGAGAAAAAAAACAACCCGAGGATATGGGATTCCCTTTCACATACAGTATGGATTCTTGAAGTGCTCCCAAGCTGTCCAACTGGCTGAAGATTAAAGAAGGCTGGGTGGAAGCTCAGTCTCTGCAGACTTTGCCTTGGGTATTGTTTACTTCTATCTGTGGGAGCTAAAGCCACAGCAGACACAGACACAACAGTGTCCAGTTCACTGGCGCCCATCAGATGGAATGTAATATGAAGGTGCGTACTACTGCTTGTCAGTTTTAGATTTGGATAAACCACATGATGTGTGATGGCAGCAGGGAGCCTGTGTATGTTTAACATAAAGAGACAGAGAGAGCGTTACAACCAGAACCAAGACTCTTTCTGAAACTCTTCTGGAACTGGCACAAGAATAGTGTAAGATAATTCACCTGAAACTCAGAATTCACTGGTATCTTTTTCTTTCTTGGCAACACTTGCCAAAACTAGAGAAAAAAAAATTCCAGTACTTTGAATTTTTTCTTTTAAAAGTAAAACTCTAAAAACTTTCAATAATTCTTAACATAGATGAACCCTCAATATTTCTTGTACTTGCAAAATTAAGATGTAATTTTCTTAAGAACAGTAGAGAAGTATTTCCAGGCTACCTTTTCGTATGAAATTTCAGTAACTATTCAATATTACTGTTAACTCTAGTTAGAAACAGAGCTAGATGCTTCAGAATAGAATGACAAATGTTTTCAGGCAAAAGTGTTTGTTCATGCTTTAAATTTCTTGGAAGATAAAGGTTGGACATATTAATACAGGGTAAGAATAATCTATATGTTCTTCTGTCTGTGCATTAAAAATCAGTGCAAAATCTGTTGAAGGGCTGCAATGTGGCATTGCATGGCCAACATTAATTTCTGTGCATATCTATTCACCTACACTAAACTCAAACTTGCTTTAATGCAAAAAAGTTAAATATGAGGATACTTAGTGCATAGGGCATAAATTGCCATCTTTTTCTGAGTATTTAGTATGTATTTGAATTTTTTAGACAAAATTTTATTTATCAAGGAAGAAAATATTCAATCTCTTTCTTGTAAACTACTATCTTTTTATCTATTACGCTTGCAAAAGTTTGCACCACAACCAAGTCACTCTACCTGCCATGTATTGTTCTGCCTTTTATTTTTCCACTTACCTTTTGTCTCTTGGGCATAATGCATGATGCATCAATAAACCATTCAAATAATGATTTTAATTTATTTTCAATAGCGTCAGCTGCTTCCCTATATAGCTCCTAGGTTTCCTCACTGGTAATAAGAGCATAATGAAGCCTCATGGAGAGGAGAGCTAGAGTACATACATTTGGAGTGCCTGAAAGTTGCTCAGCTGGAAAGGACCTGGAGGTACTGCTGGCGAGGTAGCTGACCACTAGCCATTTTGTCCCCTGGTAGCCTAGAAGGCCAAGGGCATTCTGGCCTCTATCAACAACAGTGTGACCGGCAGGACCAGGGCAATGATTGTCACCCTGTATTTGGCACTGTACAGTTCTGGGTGCAAGAAAGGCACTGAGGGGCTGGAGTGATACAGTGCCAGATTCTTACAGCTAGCTCAGTTAAAGACAGCTGAGAATGGGACTCACCTCGAGACTGAGTGATCCGGGATGCAGCTTAGAGCTGTTTACTCTACAACGCAAAAGATCATGAAAAGTGCAGGTTGCAGGCAAGGATGAGCGAGAGGTCTTTTGTTTGAATTCTGAAAAGCTTTGCCCCACCAAAGGGTCAGGCACACAATGACACTAAACTGACTGTGCATTGGTTTGTAAACTGGGGAGGTCCAAGAGGTGGGACAGACTGTCACCAATAGGGAAAGGAGCGGGGAGGATCGCCAGAAGGGGTTCCACAGGCTGGAATCAATGGGGGAGACAAGGGGAGGAGAACAGGTCACATTGGACCAATGGGGCATCGTGGATTAGGGGATTTCCAAAGGGGACGGCCAAGCAGGGGGTTGGCACAAGGAGGATTGACAGGGAACATTCGGGAGCAAGGGGCAGGGTCAGACAGACAGACAACTCAGGGACCAGCCATTAAATCTGGGGGAGTAGGGGGATAGGAACAGCCCATTAACAATACAACTTAAATACTCTACAACACTGGAGCAAGTCTGGAGAATGGCCATGGAGTTGGGGAAGATGCTGGGGCACCAGTCCTGTGAGGAACAGCTGACGGAGCTGGGGGTGTTTATCCCAGAGAAAAGGAGGCTCAGAGGAGATCTTATCCCTCTCTAACACTGCCTGAAAGGGGGTGTAGCCAGGCAGGGATCAGTCTCTTCTCTCAGGTAACAAGTGACAGATTGAGAGAAATGGTCTCAAGTTGTGCCAGGGGAGTTCAAGTTAGGTATGAGGAAAAAAAATTATTCACTAGAAGAGAGGCCAGGCATTGGAACAGGCTGCCCATGGAAGTGGTGGAGTCACCCTCCCTGGAAGCATTCAAAAAGCATGTGTGGAAGCAGTGCTTGCTGATGTTGTTTAGTGTGAACATGGCAGTGTCAGGTTGATTGTTGGGCTCAATCTTAGACCTTAATGATTCTCTGATTCTGTATAAGGCATGATGATGAAACAAAAACATCATTCCAGCTTTTGTTTTGGAAACAAGGTCTAAACAAGAGGAGGAGGCTTAGCAGAGACCTCATTGCAGACTTCAGCATCCTCGTGAGAGGAAGTGGAGGGGCAAGTACAGATCTCTTCACTCCCATGGCCAGTGATGGGACCTGAGGGAATGGCCAGAAGCTCGGAGGGGAGGTTTATGTTGGATATCAGGAAAAGGTTTTTCACCCAGAGGATGGTTGGCACTGTAACAGGCTTCCCAGGGCAGTGGTCACAGCACCAGGCAGCCTGACAGAGTTCAAGGAGCATTGGGACAACACCCTCTGGCACATGCTGTGACTCTTGTGTGCTGTGCAGGGCTGGGAGTTGAGCTTGATGATCCTTGTGGGCCCTTCCAACTCAGCTTATTCTATGATTTTATGATAAGTTATGTTCCATGAACCTTAAAAAACCTCATTTCTCTTAGTGTGCGGGCTCTCCAAATGCTACCCCAGAGTAAGAGCAAGCCAGCATGGAGCTATTTCCAAATTACTTAGCTAAGTAATTGCACAGTGCTTTCCTTTTTGAGTACTTATTTCTTAATTACTGGATCCAGAGAAGCCTGGGAAAAAAGCCACCAATACATAGAGCAGCACGGAATTGTATTTACTTATCTTGGGTTTGAGTTAACCCACACTCAGCAATGACAGGGACTTCAAAAATTGCTTATATTTTACCAAAAGATAACACATGAATGAGTAGTAAAATACGCTATCCTATCAATATGGCCCTGTGAAAATAAGTAAAGAATGAAGAAGGTGATGTTTTATGAGTACAGTAACTTCCAGAGTTTTAAATACATATCGTATGAGCACTAGAAAAGCTGGGACCTAAACATTTTAGTCTTGTTTCTAAGAGATGGAGAGTAACTTATGCACTGCCAAATAGATAGATAAATACCCTTTCATTGAGGTTGCTGACAAAATGAATTGCTCCTCCTAGGTGCTTGGACAATCTGGTGCAGTGCCTCTAATGAGTCACTGGTATTTGTCCCACAATTAGAGAGTATCCCCACTGTCTGCACCAGGGGACCTGCTCTGCACATCTGGAAGCGTAGCGTGCCTCCCATTAGCGTGGTTTTAATTGCCAGTTGAAAGCATACAGCTCCTCGCAGAACCAGACCCAAACAAGTGTCCATAATATAAAACATGGGAAAGCAATTTGCCTCCAAAACATTAGTATGAACTGCTAAATAATCTATTACAGCAAAAAACACAGAACATTAGCACATGTTGGGAGGAGCAAGCCAAGCACACCGTACCTTTTAAATCAAAGGGAGAGATTCCCAAGGAATGGTGTGCACATGCAACAAGGCTCATCACTTAGACCTGTCATCTCCCCAGACATATGGCTATCCATGGATAGTATGGTTCAGGCTGTAACTCATTAAATAGTATTTTTATTTTTTTGGTGACTGTTTGTTTTTTTTTTTTTGACACATTACTGGACATGCAAAGCCATTGGGGTGAAGCTGTAATACAATAAGGGGTAAAAAGTTTGAGGCAAAGTGTGGTATTCATAAACTGCTGACAGGCACTACAGATATACCAGCCATTTTTTGTGGTTGTTATTGCTGCTTCTAACCATCAGCTAGGGATCAACCCTGACTATATGTCCAAGTCTCTTTTGATGGGCTGGTGTCATTTCTCCATCCCTGCTCCAGTCATGATCCTGAAAAAGAAATGCTCTTATGTAAGGCCAGTCATGGTCAAATTGTTAATGAGGAGTTCATAGTTTCACTAGCTCCTCTTTCTCTCCTCTCTGGTCCATATTTGAAAGCTTAATACTCTATTCAGATATATTGGATTTGTTCTTGTACAAGCACCCAGGGGAGAAAATGGCAGGGTACATAATGAAAGAATATATGCTGTCAGCTTTAAAAAACCTGAAAATTATGAGTTAAGCCTGAAAAAATCATGAGATCAGTGTGGAAATTGCAAGGGCTTTTGTCAGTATGTTAATAATATGTTTGTGTTCATTGCACGTGATACCTTATTTTCGACATTTTAAAATTACTTTTTCAGGCAACTCCTCTCCCTGTGCCTCCCACAAATGCTCAGCTCAACGTATTTTTCTGTGTTATTACATGCACAAAGCAGAGCTGCAAACAACAAGTAGGTTGGTGAGGGAAAATGGCTATTCTTGCAGTAAATCTTAACCCAGGCAGGCTGCTACAGCGTGCACTCCACCACAGCAGCTTCTGATTCCCATCCACAGCTCCTGCAGCGCCATTGCTGGAGATCAGACATCAATTACACAAAGTTCTCCCTGGCAGGCATGGAGTTTGATAGGATGCTGGGAAGTGGCATTTCAAAGCATGGATGAAAAGAGAGATTCCTGTCTTCTTCGACAGCTGGACAGGTGTTTAGAAGGGCTCCCAAAGAAGATGAGAGAAGCTGAGAAACTTGTTCCATGAATGTTTATGTCACAAGAGATGATTCTAAAAGTCTACCCTCGAGATACCTCATATTTGTGATCCACACCCTTATTCAATGGCACAGTACTTGGTACAGCCTGTGGGTTATGCAAATTAATACAGTAGAGTGGTTGAAATTAAAGCAAATGTCCTCAGGCAATACCATGGTTCCAGCAGCTGGAATGAGAGTCAGTAGCATGAGACTCCAAATAAAACTGAGAGTAGGACACAAAGCAATACATGTGGGGGTTGATCTTCATCAGCATTCAACCAGGGACAGAACAAATCCTTTAGGACTACACTGACAGCTAAGACTGCAGCAATAGTGTTCTGCACTCCCTAAGGATTCATGCAAAGGGGATGTTTCTCTGAGGTGTCATAGGCATGTGCTGTTCTTTTCCTTCTCTGCAAGGATGGCCCTTTGAAATCAATATATACTGATAGTTCTTGACCTTTTTAGGATTGGCCACGATGGCCAGAGGCTGTGAGGGTGCCAAGCCTACACCCATTCCCTGACCTTGTGCATCTGCTGTAAAGAGAAGTCCTCTCCCAGCAATCAGGGTCCAAGGATTGTTTAACACATACTGTGTAATAAGGAGATTTCCCAATTTTTCTTACTCCTGCAGTCTTTCAATCCAAGTGACAACTGAGTCCCAAGAGTTATGTTGTTAGAAAGCTGAACTTATTACATATTCTCATTCCTTTCATTTTAAAAGTTTAATTCATATAGTCCTCTATAAAAGGGAAGTTTTCTCCCTTCAGTGTAAAAATTATATAATGTTCTGCAGAACAAATTTCACAAAACTAAACATAACCAAGGACTCAGCCATGTGACTTCTGCCTAATCCTGTACATCAGCATGTCCTGATAAGCTAAGCTGTGATCTCAGGTTTTAAACCCATTCATTTTAAAGACTAAGCATTTGATTCCTTCTCGCTGAGCTCTGTGAAGAGATAACTGACATTAGTTTTCTTTGCATCTTTGCAGTCCTTGCAACCTCATTATTCTTTGAATTATCTTGGCAGTCAGTCATTTTTTAGGTTTAGTTGGTGCCATCTCGTCTGTGGAGTACTACTGTGGCAAGTACAACACAAAGAAAGGTCACAGCATAAAAGCAAGTCAGTCTCCATCTTCCAGCATTTGTAGGACTCCTTTTATTTCATAATTGTTAATTTTCTACTACTTGCTTTTGTTCCTTGGCAGTTGCATGATTTCACCCTGCCCATGCAGCTCATGTGAATGTCCTGTGAATGCTAGAAAAGTCCTCTTTCTTTCTTCATGCTGCCTGTTTTTACAATATCTGCTGGAGTTCTGTAATTGGGGTGAGGTAACACACCCTCATGACTCAAAACAGCTAATCTCCAAAAGCACAATAACCAAGAAGCCTAGCATACATTGCCTTGTCTCTAGAAGCTGATATTCAGCAATGAACTATGAGAGGATTTAAGTAAAATCCTCCCCCCACCCGGTCTTCCTTTAGAAAATAAATGTCTGATTCATGCAAAAATAATGTATGAACCATTTGCACTGCATTAAAAAAAATCTGCTTGTTATTCTGAGACAATTCTGCCTTCTTCTGCCTGGAATCACACTGCTCTGCTTCAGATAACTCAGGGGTGAGCCAAAAATACATGGCGGTATTTGCCAAAGCGTAGAAGCTAAAATTACACGAATGTCAGGGTAAAAATGGGAAAACGCAGTTTCTAATAGGCTTTAGAGCAACTGTGAGAGCAGGAGCAGCATTCCTGCAACAACTGCTTCCCAGTGGCTGCTATCACTCCTGTCCCTGCAGTCCCTGTCACTAAATGCTGCGCTGGCACTTGCCAGCAGCGCCTGCGGAGCGGTATCAGCGTGACCGACTGCAGCATTCCACTGCACTGGAAATAGAAATCAGCAGCTCTAGGTTCGTCCTGAGGGTGGGCAACAATTGCTGGCCATTGCAAGGTCACTGGGTGGGAGATGGCTCCTTTGTTCCCTGTCCCACGTGGCTGGGCTCTCTCAGGGATTTGCACCCCTACTTCTCCTGTCCAACTCTGAGTCTGCCGGGTGGGAGCGGCACTGCTTGGCCACAATATCTGTGAAATGCTTTTTCTCATGAGATGCAAGGATCTCTGGAAATACAAAGCATTAGTAATGCAAACTACTGAGCAGACATGCTCGACCTCCTCTTTTTTTTCTGTGTTTAATTTCCAGCTGAATTCAGTGGGTTTTCAACATAAGCTTAAGGTTAAACAGGCTTAAAGGCAATTTCTGAATTGTGATGCTTTCTAAATTAGGAGCCCCATTAATTGCTCATCTTGCAGAATGGAATTTAATTTATTTGGCATATTCTAAATCACTTTCCAGGAATAAGTTAAATTTTGATTACATGCATTCCCAGCTTCTATAAAACTCCTGTAGCACAGATTGCTTTCTTCTTTGTAAATCCCTATTGGATTCATGAGCTCTTATTTTATTTCACTTCTCTTCATATATTTTTAAGCCTCTGAGGTCTAAGTTCACTTCTGAATTCAAGTGGGTGAAATGCTGTTGACTTTCTGGCAATTCTGAAAGTGACAATTTTCTCTATCACATAAATTACCATATTTCCTGTTATTTATTTTATGATACTGGTATTTCACTCACACAATTTTTTCTGTACCCATAAAATTTTCCAGCTGGGATATAATTTTCTAATCCTTCTGTAAGCCCACGTATTTTGTTTCACCTCTTAAAGAAATTTAATATTGTCAATCTGCAGTATTCTCTCTTGGAGACAGATGATCTAAAGTTTTCTTCTCAGTAAAGAAATCATTGGCATACAACCCATTTGCACACATAACACCTGAGAATGAGGAAGGTGCTATGGTTTAAGTTATTTTCATATGAAATCATCATGTGCAAACTTCTTGTAGTTGAAAATAGAGTTTTCTTTTCCATGCAAGAAAGGAAAGTGTGGATATCCCCAGAGTTCTTCTGCAGGGCTAGGAACAGAAACCAGTCATGGTCTCACTGAGTGAAAAAAATAGAAAAAAAAACCAAAAAGGAAAAAAAAAGAAGATTTTTATTTTCAAATAACTGAGAAAGTACAAAGCACGTTTTCCCCCCATTTTTTCCCAATGGAGCAGTGAAGTGTATCGAGTCCGAGGCCACGCAAGAGCAAAACCAGAGGCATTATGTGGATAAAGTTACATACTGATAGTAACTCATGTTACTGTTTTACTATTGACCGATCAAAATGAGAATTTCTCTTTGATAGGTCGGTATTTCTCATGGCTTTATGATACAGGCCTTATTTGGCCATGAAACAAATTTGCATTTCAATTTGTTCTGCATGGGGGAGACATTTACCTGAAATAGTAATTTTGTTTTTCACTAACAAGAAATTTCTGTCTTAATTTTCTTTTTGCTTCATTAGAAATTTAAACTATTTTGTCACTCATGCTCAAGACTTCTATGTCATCCTGAGACAAGCTGATTTGGAAAATCTCTTAGTGGTGTTGAATTTATTAGCCTGATACTACAAAACGATTCAAGATCATTCAGCTAACAATGATCCAAACATGTTCTTTGTCAAGGCTACAACTCACTCAAATCGCTGAGGCAATGAAGAGGGTAGCAGGGAGAGTCAGGATTAGGGATGAAATGTTTTCTTGAAAGGGCTGCCTACCTCCGCTGCCTCCTGGCACATTATAATAGGGAGCTGTGACCGAAGTGCTGAGTGCTGCAGCAGTGATATATTTGCGTTTCACCAAACAATATTAGATACATATGGTGCCCTTCACTTTGAGACTTTACCCAAATATTTCAGAAACCTTGGGCCAAGATTTTTTTTTCCTCAGAGAAGATACTTCACACTAGTTTTACTGTATTAATTCCATGGAAGAATCTCCAGTTGTTCCAGGAGTGAGAGAAGAGGATTAGGTCTCAGCCTGCTCCTCAAATAATTTTTCTTGATGGATTATGGAGATACTCAAGGCTGCTTTAAATGAATTATCTCAGATACCAGAAGCAATCTACCCAGAGCAGCAAGCAGTACAATACAGGCTAAAATATATTTGCAAAAAGCAAAAGTTACTTACTTTTCTTTAGTATTTTTTATCTAACGCTGGAACATTTTGCAATTCCAATTAAATGTAGCAATTTGACATTATAATAAACATTTTGCTCATTTGGAACCTTGAAAATGTGTTCCAGCTTTCAGCAGCTTATCTCAAGGCAGCAGTGTGCAAAACATAAAGGTAATAAAATATTCAGTTTCAGGGGACTGAAAATTCCCTTCAAGTTCATACCCCTGCTGGTAAACAATTTTAGCAAAATAAAGTGAGGTGGAATTTTGAGGAATCAAAAATATTTCATTCTGGATTGGTTTTACTGAGTTTTTTTATTACTTTTTTTATTTACTTAAAATTTATGTATCTGATCACTCACTGGAAGGCCGAATTTCAGGCTACATAAAGTATTTCCAGTGGACCGGAAAATGCACTTCTTTGTCTTATTTTTGTGTGTGATTCACACATCATCAAAATACGTCATCAGTAACTCTGAGCTGCTATCGCGGAGCCGCCCAGCTCAATCCAAAGCCTCTCTCACCTCCAGCAGCTCTTTGAAGCCAAAGAAAGAGGCAGGGGGATTTTTTGGGAGCATGGGAGGGAAATGTGTGGGACAGCAGAGGGGAGAGGTTTTGGAAGAGGAGGGTGGGGAAAAGCAGGACAGGGGAGGGTGTCTCACCAGGTGGGAATGAGGAGCATCCTGCTGCTCCCAGTGATTCCTTAAGGCAAGTGTTGCCTACTGGACCTAACAAATTAATAACAATAGGCACTGCTCCCTTCAACACCTTGGAGGAGTCATTGGGTCAACCCAGTTGAGAAATGGAAAAAAGCCTTCTGAATCTGCAGCAAAGAAGCTAAACTCAGGAAATCTTCCCAAAATCTGTCCTTTATGGCACGACTGTAGAAATATACATTTTCTCCCTTGAGGCATTAAATTGTCCTCTGAATAATACTGTTCACAGAAGGAAATAATCTGTTAAATGCCTTGTAACGAGGCAGTATTTGGCTTGTGCAGCATCCTCAAAGACATGTAGACTTTTTAGAAGTCAGAATATTAATATATGAAATTGTAATAATGATTTATTAATTAACCCAGACTGTCATCACTATTTTCTATGGCTAATTTAAATGGCAACCACACTGGAGTCTGTTTTGTCTCATGCTCTCCCTTTCAGTAAAGTCAAGCAGAGACACTTTGTTGGCCATCTGAGATACTTTTATCTTTGCCTTCAAGGGCCCTGGGGGAATGGAAGCAGGGAAAGAATATGGAAAGAGGATTTGTACCTCATGACTTTGAGACTTTCCTTCAAGCCCTGCATTTTTCCCCCTCCCTTTTCCTGTTCAATAAGAGATCAAGAGAGAAAGTGCACAAGAGGGATGGTAGACGAGGCAGAGAGAAAGAGAGAGAGGAGGGGCATTGATTGAAACATTTTCCAGTGTCTAAAGAGAGAACAAAAAACAATTATCTTTTAGGATTTTCTGAGCCAGGATTAGAGATGGATTTTTCAACCTATAAAATTAAGAAAGTGACTCAGGTTTTCATGCATTTACAGCAATCATCTCCAATAATTTAAATAAAACCAGGTAAGAAAGAAGTTTCATACACAGAGTAGCAGTGTCCCTATGTATAGCAAACTCTATAGGAAAAAGTATTTGCAGAAACAGGTGCTAAGTCAATTAATTAAATATCCTTCAAAATACTTACCATGCTTGCCAAGGCAGAAAACAAGGAGAGCTTATCATGTCACAGTTCATACCTAAAATATATTCTTGAAATTTTCAGACTGTTTCTTGTAGACCCAATAGTGACTCTTGCTCTTTAAAAGTTACTGAAGCTGTATGGAGACAATCATTGCTGAATTGTCAAATAGGTACTATTGGTCCATCTTGAAACAACTTTATAGTTTTCTCTTAAGTCCAAGTTCTCCTTTAATTTAACTCTGACAAGGTTTAGCAGAGAACTGAAGAGTGAATTAGGTAGATGAGAGTAGACAAGTGCGACGAGCAGGGAAAACACACATACACTCCTCTGTTGCATCCATAGGTTCCTGCCTGCAAAGAAAGCTGGAGCTTGTTTTCAGTGCTTCATCTAACCAAGACCAGAAAAAGCAAATATTCTTTTTGGAAGAAGGTACCCAGTGTATTTTTCCCCACAACATGCAAAACTATGCTTATTTAGGATTAAAATGAGAAATGAGCTAACTGAAGGCATTGTTAACTACATGTGCAGTTGCTTTGCATTAAGGAAATATCCTGAAGTGTCAGGGGCTGAATGGCACTGCACCATTCCATCTTTCCCCTTTAGGGGCTTTGGTGCTCGAGATTGCCTCTTTTCTGTTACATGGTCTAACAAAATCATAGATGGTTAAAGCATCCCACAGATTTGTACTTTGTCCATAACCTCTTCCCACATTGTAACAATTTGTTACTCAACTGTAAATCTGATACTTTTGGCTTGAAAACAAAGTGTTAGGCAATCTGCAAACATGAGCTCATTACTTTGGGCAAGGTGAAAAGGGTCTCTGATGTGGTGTACTCATTGTTGGCCCCCCTGTATTAGTTCAAAACTCTGAGAGGAAACCAGTGTTTAACATGGTTTCTATTTTCTTTTTGTTAGCCTTTTTTCTATCTCTGAGTCTTTCACACTTTGGTATGTGCCACTCTTTTTATGTTTTGGGGTTTTGTATTTTATTTTTTTGGTGAGCGTGTGCTATGATTCAGACTTCTAGCATGTATTATCAAGCAGCCATGTCTTGGAGGGAGTCTGTGGCAAATTTGAGTGAGGAGGGGTTTTATTTCACCATTTCTCATACTCAACCCTTGCCTTCCTCTAGCTTGAGTAGTCTTTTCTAGGGGCAAACATTTACAGATATAATTAAAACACCCAAAAACAATAAATGGGAAGAAGTAGGAAGAAGATGGGCAGTACTGAAATCCTGTATCTGTATGGAGGGAGGCTGAGAGTGCAGGGCACTCTTAGTCCTTGTGGCTGTCAAGTGCAGCCCTGGACATGATAAGACAACCCACAGGCCTTTTGTTTTTCAGGCTTTCCCTTTGGCAGGCACAAAGTCTTAGCTCTTTATCATCCCTGCAGCCTGTGCAGCTCTCTGTATGGCTCTGATCAGTTTGCACAGAGCTCACTGCCCCTGGCAGGAGAGAGGGAGCTGCTGTTCCTGTGCTTTGCTTTTGCACTGCACCTTTTAACTTAGAAAAAAATAAACATTTTCCTAACAAAGAACAAAAAACTCACCAAAGCTAAAATTCATACCAGCTGCAAGAAAAATAACATTTCCTGAAAACAAAAATATTGGTGAAACCTGTTCAGATTTTCCTCAGGTCATCTACTAGCACTTCAGGGGATTTTTATGTATCAGACAATGCAATGCACAATGTGTTTCGAGGCACTGGAACAGGTTGCCCAGAGAAGTTGTGGATTCCCCATCCCTGGCAGTGTTCAAGGCCAGTCTGGATTGGGCATTGAACAACCTGGTCTAGTGGAAGGTGTCCCTGTCCATGGCAGGGGGTTGGAACCAGATGATCTTGAAGGTCTCTGTCAATCCACAGCATTCTCTGATTCATTCTATGATTCTGCATTGCACCTCCAGCAATGAACAGCACAAGCTTTCTTAAATACTCTTAAAGATACACAAAGAGGTGGAAAACTCATGTATCTGGATAAAGCTTGTGGATTCTGATCAAAATCCTAGAACAAAGAAGCTTTTATTCATGCTTTCACTTGACTCTCAGTTCTGGGTTTTTGTTGTTTTTGTTGCTGTTTTTAAAGCAAACAAGCAAACAAACAGACACTTTGACATGAACTTTGAGTTGGAACTTATTTCTTTTTATTTTTAATTTTAACTCATCTGTTTCATTATTTCCTCTGCTGCACCTTTTTGCAACCAGGTCTACAGACTAAGACACCAGAGGATTTTTTTTTTCTTCACAATAAAACTGGGATAATAAAGTCTAAGGTCATACTGGAATCCTGTTAAACAGGACTACTGCTCCTGCAGACTTGTTACACACAGGTTCTTTCTCACTGGGTCCCAGGCTTATCAGATAGTGAGGACAGCCACAGCTGGCCACCCTTAGGTAAGCCAGTTAGCAAGACATCTTTTTGACTGACCTCCAAGTTCTTCAAGCCCAGAATGAAGTCATTATTCTGGCAAACGGGGAGAGAGAGGACCCCAGTGTCAAAATCGCTCAACTCTGATTGGAACAGTCTGAGATGCACTGAAAGTCAGCAAAGCCTCAGATGTCTTCCGTGGAGACCTCTCAGTGAGGGAGAGTGCTGAGACAGAACTACTGCACGAGACATGACTTTTCCTAGCTGGTTAACTGAGAGTCAGTGAACTTGGATCAGATGCTGGCAGTAGACACCCTTACACATTAATCATTTTCCAGCACCTTGAAGCACAAAAGCTTGTAAGTAATAGCACACATGCCTGATATTTAGGATATTAAAAATAGAAAACACCTGTGGTAACTCTGTGGGGCTTGGTTCCTGGTTGTGGACTGCTGCAATAAAGAGCACTGCAAGAGTACAGCAGTTCACTTTGGGTTCCAGAAGTCTGCCTTCTCTCCTCTGACTGTCTCTTGCTCAAAAGAGTAGAGTCCTGGGGAGGATGGAAGGGTGAGATAAAAGAGGTAGGAGGACAGGAGCATGAACTGCACAGCTCCCTCTTAAAGCACTATTTTTAAAAATAGGTAAATGAGTGTCTGAGAAACAGTGCAGACTATTTCAAATCCAAGAATAGCTTCAAGAAGAGTGTGGAGACTCATTGGCTTTGCAAGTAGGAAATGGCCCAAGAGTTCAAGCTAGAAAGAGATTTGGAGAGAGGTAATTTCTATCAGTCTCAGGTTCCAGACTGGGAATAGTTTGGACTCCTTCTAAGAACTGGGGAAACAAAGAGAGAAACAGAGTTTAAATGAAGACCTAGACACAGGAAAAATACTGCAAATTATAGAAACGAATCATCAAAGAGAGGGTCTTTTTTTTCTGTGAGACCTTTATGAAAGTACATTGTTTTTCAGCTGCTGTGTCTGCAGAGGAGCTGAGGGATGGTCGCAGTGCAGCGCCACACCACAAGATGGCAAGAATCAGAAGCTGACCTCAAACCAGAATTCAGAACAATGCAAATACATTAAAACTTGAGAGTCCAAACTACCAAAAATATAATGTTAATGAATTTGGGCTTGTTACAGAAGATGAGTGTTTCAGGTTTTTCTTTGCTCTTTGGCCTGTGGTTCTTCACACCAAATCTCACCTTTACACACCTCCTACACAGAGGTGACAAATACCCTCTGCAGTGCAATATGTCCTCCTAAGCTTCCCTTTTTTGTTTGAAGAAACATGAGGATAATTGGTTTTTTGTCACTACTTATCATCTGAATTTCTTTTTGCCTTTCTTTTTACCTACAATTTTCCTCTTCTTTTCTTTTTGTTTTGTTTTGTCATACTTTTTCTTGCACTCACCTGAACTATAAATGTAATAAATTCTCATCTTTTTTAACAACCTTGTCAAGTCCCTGCACTCTGTCCCAACATTTTCCTTTTTCTCTCCAACATCAAGTGAAAGACTGTTCCTTTGGTCATCAGGGGAATGCTGAGTCCAAGCTAAGAGCAATCACTTGTCAGATTGGTATCTGAGCTATGAAGGTTCCAGAGGACATTGTAAACAGACACAGCACCATCCATGGTTTCAGTTTAGGTCTTTGGGACGCTTCAAACACAGCAGCCCACACAGCTTTGAGGTTCTTGGTCCTGCCTCAGTAGAGCAGATGCATTAGAGCATCTCTTGCAGTCTTCCCCTGGCGGTGCAGTCGCTCCTCTGCTGATTTGCAGCTGTGCTGGCAGAGTCTACACAGAGCCCAAACACCCCAGAGGAGCTGCTCTTCACCCCACGGGCTGGACTGGGGCTGAAATGGATTGACAGACCAGATTAGTTTGCACAGTTGTAAGTGCTCTAAAATGAACAAAGACAGGAGATACTCTGCAGCCAGCAGGTTTTGCCAGCTCCACATTTTAATGCAAAATACTGTTCTTGATGAGGTTGGACTATATGACCTCCCAAGGTGTTTCCTAGCCTCATTTATTCTATAAGTCTATGAAAATTACATTAAAATTGCATTAATAAAAACAAGGATTCCCTAGAAAGCTTTCATCACATTCAAACTACTTGATTTCTTCTTCTGCGGAATTTCTGAAGATGCTGAGAGTGAAACCTTCCCCTCCTCTGCTCCCACAGGTGACAGGTGCTGGTGAAACCACCTTGGAGCAGGACTAGGCTCCAGCCCTCCCTGAGCCTGGCTTTGCAAGGCTGAGCTCCCGCTGGGCAGTGCCAGGCTCCTGGAGGATGGATGGAGTGGCGTGGGATGTCCAAGGAGCGCTGCTCACGCTGCGGGCTGCGTGTAAGGGCTGAGGAATCCGGCACAAACAATCCCAAAACAAACACAACTGGGGCGCTTCGAGCACCTCGCCCCCTTGGTCAGCACCGAGCGGCTGCAGCCTTCAGAGGTGCGCCAGCCTTTTCACATCGCCGGGAAGTTTCAAACAACTTCATAGCCATGGGAGTGCTAATTAAAACATTCAGCAGTTTTACTGTCTGAGCAGTGTAAATATGATGTAAAAAGAAAATTAAAGAGCATTTACACAGATGCATACTTGCTCATTGTAGCTATAAAATCTAGCTGCAGGGGCCTGGCAAGAGCCAGGAGCCTCTTACTCTTCAAAACAAGTTATTCAGCAAAAAATTAGACACCAAGCTTTAGCTTGGAAGAGTTATTCTTTGTTAGCTTCATTTTTTATTCATTCCTCCAAAGCCACACTTCCCCAGTTTTTTCTTGGTTTATAACACTGGTCACTCAATTTACTGCTGAAATGGGTTAAGGGATGATTTGAAACAAAATATTTGTTTCACACTCTTGAGGTCACAATCCACACACAAACCTTTTTTCCCTTCTACTCATGCAGCAGCCACTTTTAGACAGTGAATCCCAGTCACAGGGAATAATATCCCCTGAAACGTCAGCCACAGGTTATGCCTAGGATAGGGAAGGCATTCTGGGGAATCTTATTTTCCAGTGTTGGTTGATGTTTCAGTCTGGGATTTCAAGAACACCAACTACAGTTGTTTACACTGCAAAGAAAGGAGCTTTTTGATCAGGGGAAGCTGAGTCACTACTCCCTGTTAGTTTTATCATTTTGCAGAGAGCAAGAGCTGATGCCTGATCTTTCTCTGACCTTTTATTCAAACTTTCTTTTCTACATTCCCAGGCTGTTATATTCTGTTTAATCATGTCCCTTTGATTTTAAGAAGAATCAGATACTTTTTTGTTTGGTGTTACATGATGTCATAGACAAAAGCAGCATTAATCCCATGAGGTTACCCTCCGGTCAGAGCGGTTCACTGAGAGGATGAGACTCAGTCCTAGAGCTTTTTTCTGGGTCCTGAGCTATTTTCAGGACTGAGGAGAGGCAAGGAGGGGGGGAACTGGTTTTTGTTTTGTTTTGTTTTGTTTTGTTTTGTTTTCCCACAGACATCATAAGACAAACAGACCATGGGTCAGGTAATGTAAGCAACAGACTGCAAAACCATTGCCAAAAATTTTAACCACCCAATCATCTCTGGAGGAAAAAAATTCACTTAAGTGACACATGTTAATAGTATTGAATTCAAAACACTTGCTTTGACATCCAGATGTTGTAAACTACCATATCCTGATTAAGAAAAATATTTTCTCGTCTTTCAGATCTTCCTTCCCTATTTTGATCACAAATCAAGTTTTGGAGAAAATTTTTCCCACTACTGTCCCCTGATCACATCGCTGAAGTATTTCAAAATTTTAGCTTGCTTCCTATAAGGAAAAAATGGGAAGCATAACCACAAATATTTATGTTAGTGTCAGTGCTTATTATTGGAAGCTTAGTCCAGCCTGCTGCAGTGCCAGTGCAAGACGTACCATCAGATATGGCAGCCAGGCAGCTCAGAACAGCATCAGCACACACCATCTTTATAACCTGGAAAAGACAGAGAATTCTGAGTGGGAAGGTGTGGGTGACACGCAGAAATGTCCCCACTTGCATTTGCTTCTGGTGTGAAAGCTCTGGAAGGCCATGGCAGTATTAGCAACAGGCATGAGCTGGCTTGGGAGCACCTTGCTTGTGGAAAAAATGAGAGCCCCAGGTTTTGGTGTTAATTCCTTGGGAGCAGGTACTGCCACTAGTGATGCTCTGCAGCACCAGATGTTTGCTTAGCTGCCTGCTGTCTGATATTGTACCAGGTTACTGAGTTTTCCTGTAAGATGGTGGGGAGGGAGAGGAGAATTTCGGGGAGAAGGGATTTAGGCCACCATACTGTAAAGCCTGTTTGGCTTCCACTGCTTTCTAAGGGTAGAAGGGGTAGGTGGTGAAATTACCAAGTTTATAAAATTTTATTGGCTGATAAGATGGGTGCTCTCCTTTTGAGGGGAAGGAGTCCACAGTGGTTATGAAGTCAGTGCAGAGTTCCTTTTCCACAGCAGGCAACCTGTGCTTCCCTAGCTGAGCTCTGTGTGCTCTTCTTGTGGTTGTCCTTCCTTGTGAGGCTTGCATTACCCATAATAGTGATAAGAAATAAAAGGCTGTTACATTACTAAGTTCTACTAATGGATAGTAAATAATAATAATTAGTATTAATGGGAGATGCAATTATCTAAGGGAAATAGGTTAGGGATAGAAGGCTCAGCAAAATTTCCACTAGCCTACCCATTTTTCTCTTTTCCTTTGAATATGTCAGCTGAGATCCCAATGTTATTTCTGTGACAAAAGATCCTCATAGTTTTACTGCTGTCGTAGTCCTACTGCTAACTGCATTTAATAAATAAAGCCTTAAAACAATAATGAGGGTCTATTCACTGTCTCGGGCTGCTTTACGACAAAGGCACTCCACACACAGGAAAGCCTCCCATTTCTCCTTCCCAGGTGGATAACCTCTTTTCAGCTGGGAAAATAAAGGCCCTTCTATCATCAAAAGTTTTTGAATTTAACAACAAAGGGAGCTAACTACCTCGAAATTATTGAAATATGAGGGCAATAGCAACAGCAAAGACAGAGAGTGTCTCAGCCTAATCAAAAATCCAAGTAAGTCTGAGGTGTGGTCAAGAAGAGAATTCAAGTTCTCCCCATTCCCAGATGAAAGCTGTAACCACAACTATATTCAAATTCTTTATTTATTATATTTTGGTACATTTTCACCTATGAAGCAGGCTTCATTTTCTGGAATTTTAAGGTTTATGACGCATTTCAGCTTCTTCCTTTATGGGAAAGACACATTGCAAACATTGGGCAACTTCTTGCAAAGTCTTGTCCTAACCTAACACGACTGAGCAGTGTGGGAGGAGGAAGTAATGACTTCCCCCTGACCTGAGTAGCTGACATGAAGTCTGCCAAGAATCACAGCCTCTTTGCTCCAGGGAACACAGGAGCAACTCTTCAGAGAGGAGGCGGGGAAGGGGGAGGACAAAGGGGGGGCTCAGAAGTATGTCTCTGCCCCCTCCTGTGCTCCATGTGGCAGAAGAGAGTGAGTGGTTGCAGCACTTAAAGAGAAGTAATAAATTCCTCCCCACCTTTTTCCCCTGCTGGCAGTTTGCTTGTGAAGGGTTGAGCAGTGCAGCCTTCTCAGGTTGGTGCCATTTTGCAGTGCCCACAATGTGGGGTAGCATGTAAAATGCAGAGACTTGCCCAGTTGGAAAAGAAATGGGTTTCCTGTGTGGACAGAAAGACAGAGCTGTAAGGATAGAATTTCACAACAGAACAAAAATAAAGTACAGCACTGTTCCGGAATTTCTCTATTCTTATTCTAAGTGGCAATAAACCCACCACTCAAACCCCAGTCCGGACAAAATATTAGCATTCCCTTCACTCTGGTTACAGCTCACAACCCTCTTAATACCTCTTGCTCTGCCATGAACTATTTGTATAAGAAAGGTTTATGTTTGAACTGGAATTGGCACAAATAATTACCCATTGGATATTCCTTTTCTGCAGAAATCTGATCTCTTTCAGTGCTTCACAAATCACAGAATCCACTGAGGACAGAAGCCTGTGTTTTCTTCTTCTCCAAAGAGAATAAAAAATCGGCAGTAACCCTGACAGCTTCCTGTAGTGTGGCTCTCACAGCTTATTCCAGATGAGCCGAACATTAAACTTGCCATAAAAATGTTATGATGGGAGGATGTATCTCCCAGAGTACTCAGAAATTATGTAGCGAGTTTTACCATCATCACCCGCAAGGTTGTAACCATTCCCCAGCTCTTCTGCAAAGCCCAAACAGCGAGAACAAACTTCAAGAAACCGGACCGTAACGAGGACAAATAATAGAAACAATTATGGCAAAATAAGCAGAACCCAGCAGTGGGCAGCGCTTCTTGTGTGCTTGGTGAAGGGCTGGGGCGGGTGGCTGGGATGCAGCGGAGCTGGGAGCTGGTCTGGCAGCAGGGAGAATGGGTGCAGGATGTGTTTGGAGGAAGGATGTGTTTGGTCCCCGGGTGTGTTTGGTCCCTGGATGTGTTTGGAGGGAGGATGTGTTTGGATGTAGGATGTGTTTGGTCCCTAGATGTGTTTGGTCCCTGGGTGTGTTTGGTCCCTGGATGTGTTTGGAGGGAGGATGTGTTTGGATGCAGGATGTGTTTGGTCCCTAGATGTGTTTGGTCCCTGGGTGTGTTTGGTCCCTGGATGTGTTTGGTCCCTGGATGTGTTTGGTCCCTGGATGTGTATGGAGGGAGGATGTGTTTGGTTGCAGGATGTGTTTGGTCCCTGGATGCAGGATGTATTTGGTCCCTGGATGTGTTTGGTCCCTGGATTGATGTGTTTGGTCCCTGGATGTGTTTGGTCCCTGGGTGTGTTTGGTCCCTGGATGCAGGATGTGTTTGGTCCCTGGATTGATGTATTTGGTCCCTGGATGTGTTTGGTCCCTGGATGTGTTTGGTCCCTGGATTGATGTGTTTGGTCCCTGGATTGATGTGTTTGGTCCCTGGGTGAGTTTGGTCGCTGCCTGCACACCCGCGGGCTGTGCGATCCCGGTGTCTCCACTCCTCTCCCCGTTCCCTCCGCCCGCTCCCGGCTCGCTCCGCACTGAGCACCGCCGCAAAAAAAATCCTTTATGGATGGCCGGGAACACTCTGACATCTGCCAGGCTGCCTCTCGTTCCACCCGCGATTGCCAGCAGAAGATCTGCCCCCTACGGTTTTCTCCTCACCGAGCAGCTGCTGCTCCTTTATAGCCTATTCGGTTATGTCATCATTAGCTTTTTAAATGTGGGTAAGGAACCTTAAAAATGCTTTATGCTCTCAAGAGATCTGGAATTTCTCAAAAAAAAAAAAAAAAAAAAAAAAAAAAAAAAAAAAAAAGTTCTGATGTTTCTCAAGCCTCCCTCCCTCTCCCCTTCTGAAAAGGCTTAAAAATGTGGAATGTTGTGGGAAATTACTCAGAATGTAATAAAAAATGTACATGTAAAAAAAAATCTAACTCACAGCTTCCTTGGCTGGAGTGATGTCCCAGGGCTGGATCCAGCTCAGCAATGCTCTTTGGCCTTTCCCTAGTTTTCTCTTTCCAGGACCACATCCCTCATTTATTTTCTGCTTCCAGGACCCTCTCTCTCACCCACACACACCACATAAATATACAGACACATACAGCTCTGACACAGATTTCTTTCTGTGGCACAGGATACCCCCAGAGCTTCTTTTCCCTTTCCAAAGTTCAAGCAGTCCCTGTGCAGAGCACCTCCCTTCCCTGCTCTGTACTCTCCAGCTAGATACAAACAGTCCAAAACAGGGTTTATTTACTGGGTCTGCTTTTTTAGCCATTTGGACACTGCAACACTCATTTTTCCTCCAAACATATCTTACAAAAAGTAACAAAAACACTTCTGGAAAGTACCTGCTGTTCAGGTTGTTTTTGCGTTTTACAATGTTCTTTTATTACTGCTCATTTTACATACACATGCTTATAGCTCACCACAATTCTTCTGACAGAAAACAATTGAAAATAACTTTACAAAAGGTCTTGTTGAGGATTTAAAATATATAAAAGGGAGTTATTTCAAAGGTTTTCAAAATAAAACCAGCCCTGATTTTTATTGTTTTGGTAACAATTTTAACTTTCCTATCCAGAAGTCACTTCAAAAATTATGGTGCTCAGAGCTATACATACATGAGTCATTCTCTCCATCTCTTCTATACCCCTAAATATTTCTGCTGTTGCCACTCACCAAACTGCATGCTGTTTACACCTTTCCATAAAAAAGCAGAATATTTTTATAATGGAAAGACCTATCAAGGGTGCTAATTGCTATTCATATGAATATTACAGCTTGCTGGCTGGAGGCTCAGGCTGTATTGAAAGACTCACATGTGATTCAGCAGTGTAGAGATGGGCTTTTCAAAGCCAGTTCAAAGCATGAATTAAGGAATGCATTTCATGATGAGACTCAATGCTGACCATGTAATAGGAAGTTGATTAGAGTTCTTGTATGCTTAAATATAGGCTTTGGTACCTTGTTTGATCATGCCATAAATGAGTATAGCTTAGATACGTGAATAGTTTAGAAAACACTGTGTGCTTAAAATAACGTTTTACCCTTTAAATATTCTTGTCCATTTTCAAATTTTCCATCTCAGATGGCATTGCCATTGAAGGACACAGAGTTGAGAATGTTCTGTCCCTGGGGCTGCCCAGCTGGGTCACCTCAGCTCCTGCAATAACTCACATCAAACTGGCCAATGTACCCCTTCCCTCCACGGCCAGGACTTACTCTTGAGTGAGATTTTCACACTGCTGAATTTACACTCATCTGTGCTCTGGGAGATTCCAGGGCTGGTAAGGACAGATGTCTACAAAGATGGTTTGACCCACCAAGTGCTTCTGTTTTGCCATGGCTGCTGCAAAGGCTGTATTGCCATCCCGTGTGGCCTGGGAATGGGAGCTCCACAGCTGAACACAGCAGGAAAGGCAGGAGGTCTCCTAGCCTTGCAAGTCTTATTTTTGCATCATTTATCCAAATTTTGAAGGTACTCCTTCAGCTCAGATAACACACATTTCTGGATGCTCCCATAAGGCCTCTCAAGTCTCCCATGCTGATGGGAATCCTGAAAAATGATTGCTGTTTCTCTGTCCTGAGTTGTTTTTTCCAGGTCAATATCCTGACACTATCCTGTTTTCCAGGATAGATGTTGTTCAGATAAACATCTCCCCAGTAATGCTACAGAAACAGCAGCAAAGAGAAAAAGCTGCAGTATGTGTCTGCCATCCTGTCTCTATTTAACATTGATATGTTTGCAAAAGTATGGTATTAGATACAAGCCCAAAGTGCTCTAGGGTGTGCTACCAGGCTGGAATGAATTTTCTGTGGGCAAAAGGGAGTCAGCACCTGCATGGCATCATTTTGGCAGCAACCCTCTCCTTGGCACAAGGGACCTGTGTGGAGTCCAGAGCCAGGGAAGCTTGGGGATGAGGTGGTCCAAGGTGTCACACTGTCAGTTCTGACTAAAGAATTTGAAAGAGAGGGATGTAAATGGTTCTTTCCAGTTCTCAGTTTTTGAACCAACCCTCATAAAACTTACTCAGAGTAACTGCTGCAGCAGTGAGAAGTCACCAAGGTGATTAGAAACCCTCCATTTTTGCATCTGCTGTCAAACAATTCCTCCAGGAGAGGGGATCTTGCCAGGACCACAGTCATATAGGAGGAATTATTTCAGATCTACCCATATATCTAAGAACAACATTTCACCCACTGGCTTCCTGATTAAAAATACTTCCACTATCTCCTAGAAAACTGCAATTCCCTTAAGAGTTCCAGCCACAAAAGTCCTTTGCTCATTCTTGCTCCCAGAGCATTTGTGAAGTGGGTTTTAGGCATCCAGCTCCTACTGGCTTCTAGGGACCCTTGGAAGCCAAACTCCTTGAGTCATTTCTTCTCTAAGACACAGAAGAGTTTCTGAATTGAGTAGGAGCAGGTCTGACATCTCTGCTCCCTGTTGCAATAGTCCCTTCCTGGGTGCTGATGAGCACTCTGACACCTGGAGTACCAAACCACCAGTGCCCTCTCCTAGGAAGGTGTCTTTTCTGACAAATCTCTCTGAAGTTCCTTGCAGGCTGAGAGTGTGCACTAGAGCCTCATCTGCACCAAAAGCATCTGGCTGGCTATGCATATTAAAAATACAGGCTATTTCTGCCCCAAAATGATTATGACTTGCTTACAAAAGTATGAGTCTGAGTTGCTTACAAAACCTGTTTGTACTGATAAGCTTCCGTGTTTGTGCAGCAAAATAATTCTCCAGAAAATTGTGTCAGGTTTGACTGCAGCTGACTATTTAAATTTCATTTAAATAATATTTGCAGATCAAAAAACATGCAAGTATGCCAAAAGGTACCAACAGTCTGCTACAGAGAGTTCACAGAGCAGTGGCCCAAAACTATCTTGGTTTGTTGGCAACACCAAGCACGGTTTGGTAGTGGAAGTCTAAATATGATATTGATAAACATTATTCATCTGCCACAACTTGTCACTACCATGATACACAGAAATCAAAACAACAACTCTGCATTAACATCCAAAAATCTCAGTGCTTTCTACAAATACCAGCTACATCTCAGCTATATAAAATCCTCAGTGTCTCTCAGAAAAGAGCCAGGAATGGAAGACGGCCGTGCTTGCCTTTTTCAACATTCCAAGTCTGGGTTTTGGAGTTCATCTGAAGGAATGACAGTAAGCAATCAAAGAAAAAGATAGGGAGTTCTTTAGCTGGTTGTACTTGAATGTCCTGGAAAAAGAAACTCGTGGATTCACTGAAATGTGATTTTAGCGCCAGTGCAAAAATTACATCCAGATTACTTCACTTCAACAGTAATGACACTGGAGAGACAGGCAACATTAATTGCAGTTTGTGCTGTAACCTAAGAAATTAGTGATTGCACCTGCCTTTCTTAAATGGCAGCGCTCTGCCTGCTGTGAAATTGCCTCTAAAACAAACACAGACAAAATTTACTGAGGCTGCTTGCATGTCAGAGAGAGCTGCTGCACATGGAACAGGGAATTGAGCAGCACAGGGTGGTTAATACTGCAGCATTTGAACTTTATAGTGGATGGCAGACAATCTAATGGGTAATTAAGCAAAGGGCTGTTCTACTACTCAGCTTTAACGAGAACCGTATTTCCAAAGTATGGAAAAGCATTTAGATATGATTTGCTGAAAGAATTACAAGGAATCTCAGTGCACACATAAGGACTATGCTGAGATGGAAGAATAGCTGACCATTCCGTCTGAGTAAACTATTACATAACAGCTAAGCTATAATAAAACCCCGATTCCAAATCAAATAAGTCTCCCAGACTGCCTAAAATGAGTCACCAACAGCTTTATAAACATACAAAATACTTGACAAGGAAGTCTCTGATAATTTTTTAGTAATTATGTCTGTGAATTGTTCTCTGTTGACATCACTATTAGAAATGGGTCCCCATAAGCTTGCACTGCCTGTTAACATCTGCTCATTAATCACTGAGGCTTTGAATATTTCTTTCATTACAAGTTTATTAGAGAACTCACACCGTTTGTTCAAAGAGATGCTTAATTAGCACACAAACAATAGCTGAAGACAATACAGTTTTGTTTTGTATGGATTTTTATGGCTTCAAAGCCCTCTGAACAAGACATGATTTCACAAGATGATCACAGATGAAGAAATACCTTTGCATCCCAGAAATTTGTAAGGAATAGAAGATTATTTTTCAAGGGTCAAAAGGGCACTTTCAAACCTTGTTTGTCATCTGAAGAAAACACTGAAATGTGATTTGGAAGCAAATGCAGAGCAAAGCAATGTTTCTTAAGACAGTACTGCAGGGCTGATATAGTGAACAGAAAAAAATTGGCCTGAAAATGACCATAAAAAAGGAAGGATGTAATCAGGGCCCAAGGAAAGAAGATCATCCCCAGGAATATGATTTTTGATGAGAGAGGGGAGTCTGACAGTTACAACACAGTGTTTTGGAGGCAGGAAGGTCCTAAGTTCAATGGCAGCTAAAGTATCACCACAGGCAGTTCTCTTGACCTCTGTGGTACCTCAGTCAGCTAAGCTGTAAGACTGGCTGCCATGGAAATCCAGATGTTGCCTCTGAATTAAACTGTCCTGAGTAAATAAGTTACCAGAAGAACTGCATATCTGAAAAATGCCTTAGCCAGAGGTTACTAAAGGATATTACTAATGACAGACAAATGAGGAATATCAGAGAATGCCATATTTGTAGATACTTCAGCCAGGGGTGTTTTTTATGTAACACTTGGAGGAAAATAAATAATGAGGTTTTTTGCACTTTTAAGAATTAAAAAAAAAACAACAAAACAGTGCAAATACAGATGCTACTGTTTAATGAAAGATAAAATGCTTTCAGGAGGAACAAACCTATAGTGGCATCTCTTAGTCATTTTCATGGGTGATTAAAGTACAAATGAAATAATGAAATCCTATGCAGTCTACCCTGCAAAACACAAACCTAGGGGCACTGATGGGCAATGCTTTTGGGAAAAAAAAATATTTCAGATGACCACTAAACTCTTGTTTTGCCCTAGGAAGAGCATGGATAGATAGCAAGCTGAAAATAGATCCCTAAATAAATAAAAGAAACACAAGCTGCAGGGCAGCTATGAAAGCTTCCAGCAGGAAATGTTCCTAGTGGTAAGCTCTTTGTCCTGATGGGGACACACTGCTTTGTGGCTCTGGTAATGGAATGGGGACAAGGGTTGCCTGCTGGTTTGCTTCCTCTGAGGAAGAATTTTGGGGGAAAGAGTGGCAGTAGAGGGGAAGAGGTGATGGTGGGTGGATGCAAGGAATAACTGCTATGAGAGTCACATTTATCCACAGCTGAGCACTCTATGCTATGTCACAGCATGGCCATATATAGGATCTGCATCCTGGACCAAACCACAGAATGAAGAAATGCAGTCGATGATGATCATAAGACCAAAGATAATGGGCAGATCACTGGGTCTTATGATTATGTTTTTCAAGTCTCCTTCTTGCGCAATTTTTATTCTCGTTTTTACATTTTTTTTTCCTTTTTGTATCTCCTTCCTTCAAAAAGCAGAATAGTAAGAGCTTTACCTACAATGGGTTGCTATACTGGAGTGGGATGGAGTTTGGTCTTTACACTTTTCTTTGACACGAGCAGCTTTGGTTTGAAAATAGTGTCTAGAAATGAACAGGGATTTTGCCATTTTTTTATTATGTGCAAAATGCTAGGAATGTTTAAAAGTAACAGTAACCAAAGTAACAGGGAATAGGAAATAGGAGAGACATTTATCCCCTTAGAAACAGCTTTATTCCCCTTGCATTTCTACAGGAGCATAGACGTTTTCTGTCTGCTTTGGCACCAGAAGCAACTTTTTCAAACATCAGGAATTTTTCTGTCTTTTACAAGGGCTGAATATACTGGATGTGAGAGCAAGAAAATGGACTTCAGTTGTAAAGCACTTTATCAATGCTACCAGCAGGACAGCGTAGCAAATATGACATTCTCCTGAACAAGACAGGTTGTAGAAGAAATACATTATTTCACAGCACTCCAAAGTAATTTTTTTATTTTGCATTGCAAGTAGCTCCTGCTTGGTCAACCCACTCATAAAAGCAGCTGAAAAATGTGGAGCAGGTTAAGATGAATGAATGTGTCACTTGTACTCCCTGGCTGGGAGATAAGTACAGTTCAGAACGAGAAAAGAGGCGTTTTTATTGCAACAGTGATCCAGCAAAATCAGTCACAAAGGACCTGATCTAAAGTCCATTAACATCCAGTTTTTCCACTGATTTAACAGGCTTTTAGTCAGACCTACTGCCTCTTCTACAATATCCAGCTCCTCTGATCCTAGGGAAGATTAGTACAGAGCAAAAGATATGCATGCTGCCACGAAGGTCCCGTGCACTGATCAGCCACAGCATATGCCATAGGCAGGATTTCATGTACCTCGAGCTGACATCAGGAGCAATTTAGAGTTAGAGGAGAGTATTGAATAACAGCCTTTTAAATACAGTAATTATAAGGTCTTTGAAACAAATACTGGCGTTGTGATTTGGGGAGCCTGAGGAATTTAATCAGCCATTCTTGATCTAATTGCCAGTGTGATTTTCACTCTATCAGATATGAGTTGTAATTGGTTTTGAAAAGTTTGACATATGATAGGCTTCTGGGCTCTCCTTACCTAAATGCATTATTTATTTTATCAAACAACTTTCTAAGCAGAATATATACCCTGGTCTGAAACTCTCACCCTCTTTCCTAGGACACAGTGAAGTAGATGCTGAAATGCCTGGAAGAATAGCTCTGGAAAGCTATCACAGCTAGTAAGGTCTGAGGTTTTGATATTTACAAAGAGCCAGAAACCACTCTCTGCTAGCATCCAGTATTTTAATTTTAATGGAAAGAAAAATGAATCTTTGTCTTAAATCCCACAGTAGAAGGACAACTTCAGGAAAATGAAAGGAAATGCTTCTTCCCAGAGTGGAATTCATTGCTGCAGGAAACACTGGAGTCAAATACTATGTCTGGATTTCTACAGAACTGCAGTGGCACTACTAATAACAACTGTAATTTCAATTTATGAGCTCAATCCTGCACCAATAGACTCCATGCAGGATCTGGGCTTAGATCTGTAGATTTGCTGAAGCAGGAACCTGTGTTCAGAATAATCTGTGCAGGCAACAAAAAGGGATAAGAAAGGCTGAGCTGCCACAGGCGTTGTGCGAGGCTCCAGCAAAACCACTGAAATATCAATGGGTTTTGTCACCTGCCTCAGGTAAAAATACTCCTTTTTAAGGTGAGGAAATTGCAAGCATAATTTAGGTTCTGGGGTGATGCATCTCACAATCTTCTCTTTCTGCTAAATTCAGAGTGCTGCAGGGACTTCGGAAAGAGCAGCAAGCTGATCCCATTATTTAGGTCTGACTATGGGGCTGAGGATGTTCCTATATGGCAAAAGAAGGGCAAGTGCTTTCTGTCAACAGAGGAGCGCAGAGAGGGGAACGTAAGGAGGCTGTAAAGAAATGTGATGCAACACGACCTGGGCCTGATCCAGAGCTCAGCAGAGCCAATGGAAAGACTCGTAAGGAGCCCTGGATCGCGCTCCAGAGGGATTGTAAGCACGCTGTGCCGAGAGCCCAGACCCACCTTCAGCGCGGCACAGCAGGGCCTTGTCCTCACGGCGGGCAGAGCCAGGCCCTGCCGAAAGGTTGTTTGTTATTGTTGTTGTCATTGTTGTTGTTATTGTTGAAAGGAGTATTTTCACAGCAGTGAAGGTCAGCTACGAGTGATGACTCACTTGCACCGCAGATCTACACAAATAGCATGTGCTAAGATTACCATCTGGTATAACAATCTACATCACAAGACACCACATTTCCTGTTACCCAGGGTAAGTAAATTTCAAGCATGAGGGAAAATTTTAGCAAGTTTCCCCAAGTACCTTTGCAGAAAGAATAATGTGGCTTACACAGAGGGGGGAAGAGAAAGGGAAATTATGAGGTAAATGCTATTCCCCTCCCTCCTGCCCCCTCATCTCCCAAGAAGAAAAACATATTAAGTTTGCAGTTCTCATTTCTATCGTATTTAAAAAGTCAAATCTATGTAATGAATACCTGTCTGGAGGGAGTCCAGCGGGATGCTGACAGCCAGGCTTTTTGGACACTGTGTGAAATGGAGGGTGTACGTTTCACTCTCTCTCTCCATCCCTCTTTTTTCGCTATTTATTTAATGTCAGGACAGTGCTGGGAGTGCAGCCGCAGTGAAGGGCTTTGGATCTCGGCGCTGCTGACGATGCTCTGACGATGGGTCTGAGCCTGGGGTGGGAGCACAGCCTGGGACACCATGCCAGCCTGGGACACCCCAAAAGATGAGGAAGGGTCCCCTCCTTTCCCCTGGTGCAGTGTGAGTGCCAGGGTGTGCCACCCTTCAGCCCTCTCCTTGCAGATGCCAGCTGGGCAGCTCCCTGAGAGGCACGGATGAAAACACAATGAACCAAACTGTGTTCCCGTGGAAGACATGGCCTGGCTGTGGCAGCAGCTGAGAGTCTTGTCCCAGCCAGAATGGCACCCGCTGGCAGGGAGGAGAGAAGCTTTCTGTGGCAGTGCTAAGCCAGGTGCTAAGAGCCACATTCATGGCATTCAAACCCAGTACCGCTGAGCATCACTTTTCCTGCTCTCTCCATCCACTTTGCCTTTCCCGTCTCCCCTGTGTGAGAGGGAGCTGTGTCCCTGCTGGAAGCTCAGCACAGGGCTGAAGCCACGTCCCAGGGCGATGCTTCAGCCCCAGGGGCTTTGCAGAGTGCCAAACACCACATCTCCTACCCGCCAGCTCTCCCTCCAGCTGGGGCACCACATCCCTCTCCTCGCAGTCCTGGTCACCTCCCAGGAGCTGGCTGCTGGCCAGCCTGACAAGGGACAAGGGACAAGGGATGGCTCCTCCTCCAAAGAGGCTGGCAAAACTAGTGGCCCTTGGATTTGGCAGGAGCTGAAAGAAAGACCTGGGAGCCGCGGGAGGAGAAACGGATAAGTCTTTTCCAGACAAAACAGAGGTGAATAAAACAAATAAATAAATGAATCTGGGCAAGCCACTGGATGCCAGAGGCACTGCACATGAGTGAGGTGGCTGGGAATCCCCTTTGGGATGCTGGCAAGGGTTTCTTTGGCTTCAGGGAGTTCATGATGTCTTTTGCCGTGACTCAGTGCTGCTCAAAATCAGCTGCAGAGACAGGCCTCAGCAAGGATGGGGAAGATTTCATCTCCTGCATCTCCTGCTCACATTTCAGACAAAATCCAGGCACTTGGGAGGAGGTGTTTTTCTTCCTGACTGTTTGTTTGCACACTAAGGGTTGCAGCCTGTGCTGTGGTGGAAATACCAGGAGACAGGCAGACAACAGAGCAAGAAACACCATGAAGTGTTCCATATAAATGAATAAGTGACCATAAGTGCCCTTTTTTCCCAGCCATGGGCACCCTTCTTGCCCTTCCCTGCCCTACCCCAGCACATCCTTTCCAAATTCGCCATCCAAAACTCTCCTTCCTGTGACTCACATGTGTATTAAGCCATCTCTGGGGTAGTGCTGATGCCCAGCCACAAGCACATCTCCAGCCAGGAGAAGCTGGTGCTGCTCTGTCAAAGCCACAGACATTTGGGGAGAAAATCCTTTTCAGTGGTAGCACTTGTCTTGGTTTTCTCCTCAGCTTTAGCTGTCTATGTCTCAGTGAAAGGGCAAAGATCAGTTCTTCCTCTTGTTTTGGGTAGGTCTAGACCTGCTGTCAATGCTGGTGACACAACTGCTGCTGTCTGAAATAAAAAATCAAGTAATGCAAAGATCATAAATTGAGACTTGCACAGCCTGCTTGCTCACCATTTTAATCACCAACATGACTCTGACAAAACTGTGATCTATGTATGATGCAAACTGGCAGAGCTTTTGCATATCACCTTCTGAATCTCCACAAAAACTGCTGCCCAGTGGTGCCAAAAAGAGAGATCTTCCATTCTGCATTGGTCATGTAGTCCAAACAACCTGAAAATGCAGGGACTGCACCTCAAACCAGGTAAGACATCAGCCAGAAAACCTGAGAAAAGACTCACTTGTTACAGCTGGATTAGAACAGGCCATGTTCTTTCCACTTTTTCTAAGGAGTTTTAGGAGAAACTCCAGAGAGCAAAATACTCTCATGAGCTGGTAATATTAATAAATATTCATAAATATTCAAAGTAGTGTTCCCTGTCACATGCAACATCCATATGATAAAATATGATAAAATACTCTGGTGCCACAAACCTACAACCACCCAAAGTGAGGCAAACAACACTTTTACTCCTCTTCCTGTTTTATCAAGGCATGTGCTGACATAAATCAGACCTCTCCCAAAATGTCTGGAGTGGCTGGACTGGACTAATGCAGCAAATGGAGACCCTGTTCAGTGTGCAGCAGGACAGTTTGAGATGTGACACTGTTGTGTGTAACTTCACACCTTAGTGAAAAAAAGCTCTACAACCCCAATTAGTTTTATAACATCTCTTCAAAGGATGATGCGCTGGACACCACAGATGGGAAAAATTTTAAATCAGGACAACTGTAGGGATGTTACATTTGCTGTGAGGCTGAAAACTGGGAGTGGGCACTGCCTTTTTAAAGGTATTTTCTTAGTTTGTAAAAACATTGCTTAAAACCATCTCTAGGAAACCCTCAGTACCAAGAGTACAGATTTCATTAGTAACCCTGCAAGAATAAAAATGTGACTTCAGCACTTCTGAGTTATTCTTAACATATGAGCCACCTTCTGGAGAATCCAAACCTTTGATCAACTTTATGAGAAATACCTGTGACACAAAGAAAACATTTAATGAGCCAGAAATGTCAATTATAAGCTCTCAAGCAATTTTATACCCTATATAATTCATATTAACCAATACAATTTAAAGTGTATTTTACCATTCTATAAATGTCTTGAACTATCCCTTTTAATATTTCAACTTTTTTTTTTCCATTTATTTGTTTCAAAGCATGAAAGATAAACCCTTTTCAAATGTTCATGGTCTTTCACGGTATAAGGCAGAACAAATTGGGAACAAACCAGCAGAACAGCAGAGATTGTAAATTTCAAACAAATGAAACACTTCTGTATTTTTTATTTAAATCAAAATTTGTTCAGATGGATAAGTGGCTGATGTTGATTTTGTGTTTTTTATTATTTGCTTCTTTTTTTAACATTCTCCTTTACTGACCATTATGCTTCAGGACACAACCCTGAATCACCAATATTAAGGAGGAACTTTAGAAAAAACATATTCCTTTGCCAACATCTTTGAGAGAAGATTTTAGACATTTTTACTGATTCTTGGTGTCTGTTTTTAGGTGTCTTACAGTGCCTTGATTTTTAAAGAATGCTGAATTCCAGTCTCCTGAACTGCACAGCCATAATGTGACTTGAAGACAGACTTTCCAAATATCTGTTTGCTTCTGTAAATCTTGATCCTTAGACCTTGAGTTGTGCAAAACTGTTCCATCAGAATGCTAAGAATCTCTGATTATCAGTTTAATAAGGAGTGGTAAAATAATGCTACTTAAGCTGATGTAGACCAAATTCTACTTTTTTCCATTATCAGTACACTTTGACTGAGAAAGAACAGGATGTTTTCCTTATGCAACTAGACAAATGTCCTGGACAGACAAAATGTTACAACTTCCAATTTAACTTAGGTACTCAAGCAGCAGACAGGCTAAATCCAGCTGCTTTAAAAGGTTTTTCATTGTTTTGCAGTCTCTGGGCCTATCTGTATTACCTTATGCTTCCATTTTGTGAAGTTTCTTGCAAAACATATTAGCCTCAGTAAGAAATCTTCAATTCCCACGGAGAATTACATTTCAAAATGATGCTCCGTGCTAGTAAGCAATATTTTTCCTGGGCTTCCACATATGGCAATATTTATCTTCAAAGTTTTCCTCTTTGGCTTGTAGGCTGGTTTGCAAACCAGATGGTCTTGTGTGGCCTAATTGTAAGATGATTTGTTGTGTGATTCAGTAGCATTGTTTATTTGTACAGTGGTTTGATGGAATTTGTAAACTGCATAATATTGTTTTACTGTGTTTTCTTTTATGACAGAGACACATCTTGCTCTGGCATTTGTGGCAGTGATTATAATTAAATGTAGTTCTCAAGACACTTTTATCTCTGTTTGCTTGCTGCATTAAACTACTAACACAAAAATTAAATTTCTCATTTAAGCAGTTAAAAAATGCTGGATTTGAAGGCTGACTGAATGCCCCAAATTTTATCTTAACACCTCCCAAAAATACACAAATCAAGCTAATAAATGTTAATTGAATGCTGGAAATCCAATGGCTATTCAGCAGTGTTAACTTCATGATTTACTTGGAGCTAATCGTGAATCACAAAATGGTTTGGCTTGGCAGGAACCCTGGAGATTTTGGAGTTCCAGCCTCCCCACCACAGGCAGGGATGCCACCCACTAGATCAGGTTGCCCTGAGCCCATCCAGCCTGGCCTTGAACACCTCTAGGGACATCCCCATTTTAACCATCCCTTTTCACCATGAGTTCTGCAGAGAAGTCTCCTTTGCTTTTTTAAGACAAGAGGAATGTGGCTGTACTTGATCATTGCACATGGTTAGTTGTATTCACACAAGTATTCTTTAGCTAGGATTTTATTTAGGTTTCCAAGCCTGTAAACAGATCTAAGGAGCTTTCTGGGCTTCCTGTTCTATTTCCATCACGAGAGGTCCCTTCTGTTCAGTTTCTGGAGGCAGGTTGAAGAGGAGTGACTGTGACTGGGAACCCAAAAAACACTTTGATTAAGAATTTGGGAGATTTCTTTCACTTTTAGGAACACAGCTTCAAGCCAACCCATTTTAGTTAAAGTCACGTGTATCTCCTAGCTATCAATGGTCTATGTGACAAACTGATGGACAAACTTTTTCAAGAGATGTGAACATAAGACACAAGAAAATCAACACCAGGAACTCGTGGCGTTGATACAGAGAAACTTCAGGAGACAGGCTGCAGAATGAAGAGATAAAAGAATCAGATCTGTCCTTTAGCCTCTGGAAGCAGTTCCCTTACAGCAAATTGAAAATTTTTGGTATGGATTAAGAATTATTTTAGTACAAAGATGCTCAGCATGTAATCTCTAGTCAGTAATTTATAACAGATTTGGAATAAATCAAAAGAAGCACAGTGTTCTAAACAAATCTCCTAATTATTCCAGCAGGAAGTATGGGTGTAATGATGATTCACATAAAAAGTGTCTGATTGACCTTTGTTTTTCATGTGGACATTTGCTACTTTCATCCCTTTATACAAACACATTCTGTGGCAGATTACCCTTGAAAAGATTTCAAAGGAATAAATCAAGATTCAGAGACAGACACATACCACCAAACAACCCAAGTGCATGAGGGAGCTGAAACTAGACTGTGATGAAGCTACTCCCACGCAGTGCCTGGCCAGCCTAGGGATGTGTCATCATTTTTTGTAGTGCCTTGAGAGAGAGTCACTGCTCCTACACTTTCCTAAGCAGGTCTATGGTAAAAAAACCCTTCTCCTTCTGCCTGTTTGTCTCTAGACGTGCAGGGAATGATTCCTGTTGGTTGTGGTCAGTTTTTGCTGAATGAGATTCTTTCACACTTACATTTTCTCTTAGGTCAGACAGTGGTTGAACATCAAGACGTGTCTGAACACAGTTTGTCTTCTGCATCACCTTATTTCAAAGGGCCATTACAGTTTTATTCTCTTGTCAAGTTGCCACTGCTCAGCAGTGAAAAAATGCCCAACTGCAAGAGAGAAGTGCAGCTAAAAGCAGTTTTGAGAGGCATCTGTCATCCCTGTCCATTAGCTGGTGGAGAGTATTGGCACTGAGGTGTTTGCCCTCTTAACACAGATAGGAAGGGGCAGGGCTCACTCTGGAGAGGCTTCTCACTAGGCATTTACACAGGTGGAACAGTTCATGCTGCATTTTTTTTTTTCTGGGAAGAATATCGGCAAGGTTGAAAACAGTTTACATTTCTTTTTCTTTTTCTTTTTCTTTTTCTTTTTCTTTTTCTTTTTCTTTTTCTTTTTCTTTTTCTTTTTCTTTTTCTTTTCCTTTTTCTTTTTCTTTTCTTCCTCAACAAGAACCTGAAATCCTGACATTTTCATTCTTAAATTCCAAAGAAAAAAGATGGCAATTGTTTCACTTGTGATATGTCATTGCTGTATACCAGAGGCATGGGGGAATGGCCTTTTCTCTGAAAAAAAACATATTCTGCATTAAAAAACTACAAAGAGCAAAACTTCACTCCGTGGTCTGCTTGGGTAATTCCGCAGACTCAAGTGGATGTTGCTGTGTTAATTCAGCACAGCTCATGGTTTCATGTATTTCTTTACAACCAGGAACACTGGAAATCTGCTTTCATATTTGAAATGAAGGCTGATATACCCATCTGGCTATGACCACAACAAACTAGAGTGCAAATGATTGAATTCTGCTCTCAAGCTGACCTGTGAATGATTGAAAAGTGCAAGGCAAATATACTTACCTGTTACTCTCAGAAGTCAAAGATATCTCAGCAAAGCCTGATAAAACTGTGCAGACAAATTTATCTCTGGGCTGGATTCCAATATCAAAAGGTCAGACCAAAAACTATTTGAGAGCACTATAAGCAACTGAAAAGGATAGTTTTCCCCAGGCTATAGTTATATATTACACCCATGCAATAAATACAGCACAAGAATTGGTTCCAGCATCAGAGAATGTTATTTTCAATGCTGCCGGATAAGATAAAAATGGCAGCAACACCTTGCAAAATATACCAATTTAAATGATAATAAGATCAATTTCCTCCACCAGAATACTGCCATGTTCATCATCTTTCTAGATTTCAAATATAAGCTCAAATGTGCAATAGAAATGCCTTCTTGCAGCCTACTGTGGCAATCTGTGTTCAAACACTTCACAAACACATATGCTTTGTGTGAAGGTTCTAGTAAAATAGCAAACTGAGCCTGACTATTCTTAGACAAATGACTTTAAAGCCTGGTTTGTCCCCTGTTGAAATAGTTGTGCTGTAGTAAAGCTGAAGGGAGCTGGGAATAAGACCAGTCAGTTCAACTCTGTTGCCTCCAAAAGTAATTTCCTGCATCCAGCAATGTGAGTTACAAACCCAAACTGCTATCGTGGAGTAACCCAGAAGAAAATGGGTCTCTGAAATTTCCTTTTTTCCTCCCTGGGGCCATACAGCAAGACTGCTAAGAATACATGTAGTGAAATTGTCCAGAAAGTGCAAAGTTACTTAGCAAATAGAGGGAGTGGCTTATGAATATAGGAAAAAAAAAACCCCACAAACACATAAACATTGCATCCCAATGCAAATTTTAAAGAGGTCTTTAAATTTATATACATTTAATCTATGTATGCACAGCAAGGGATCAAGCATGACTTGATTCTTTCCTTTTTCACTGTGTACATTCTTGCTTGCAAGTGTATCGTGGGTTTAAACCCAGCTGGAGATGAGGCACCACACAACTGCTCACTCAAGCCCCCTCACCCAGAGGAATGGGGAGGGAGAATCCAAAATGACACTTGTATGTTGGGATAAGAACAGTTTAATGACTGAAAATAAAGTAAAATACAATAATACTGGCAATAAAAGCGTAAAAACAAGTCATGCACAATACAATTGTTCACCACCAGCCTGACCCCCTTCCTGAACCCAGACTGGCAACTCCCCCCAGTTCATATACTGGGAATGATGTTCTACGATGTGGAATGTACCTTTGGTCAGTTCAGGTCACCTGTCCCAGCTGTGCTCCCTTCTAATTTCTTTTGCTCGCCTCTTCACTGTCAGAGCATGAGACAAGGACGAAAAATTGTCCTTGCCCTAGGACTAAACTAAACACGACTTAGCAAAAAGCCCCAACAATCAGTGAGTGATCAACACCATTCTCATGCTGAACCCAAACCACAGCACTTTAACAGCTACTGAGAAGAAATTTACTCGAGCTAAAAACCAGAACAATGGGGATTTCCTCACTGCAACCCATGACACATTTTTGCATATACATATTTATCGGCCTCTGCGGATAAATTTCCCCTCGCCTGGGTGAGAGTCATGGATTCCTTCTACACTGCTCACAGTGCTTACAACTCTGATCAGTGAGAGTTGTTTGAATGAGTCCATGAGTATCTTGTGGAGATCAAAACAGAGTATTTTTGCATTTATTTTTGCATGGCTAGCCCACTGTTGAGAGTGCATTTGAGGTCCTGCTTTGTGCACAGCCTGTGGATCATCTGGTGTGTTACAGCACTGCTTTAAGGGACCAGGAACTAGAGAAAGCTGGAGGTTTAATGCTTGAGATCTCCTCCTCAGTCCTTGGGATACTTGCTGAGATTTTGAGTATTTGATAGACACCATCTGTTACTGCAAAGCACAGGAGGAACTTTTAACACTAAAACAAGAGATAGAGGCCAGGAGAACAGCAAGGGGTGCTTAGCTACAGGAAAAGTTAATTAAGTTTTTGTTAAGAGCTCATTTAAATTATGTCTCCTGCCTGCTAATGATCTCAAAATGTATCAGTGACTTTCAGTTATTCCCAGATAAATTCCTACCTCCCTAAAGATCCCTCTTTTCTTAAAGCATGAGAAATGGGAATGGCCCGTTGTGCTATGGAAGCAGTCCAAAGCAAAAAGTACAACAAAAACTTGTCCAGTTTTCCTGTGGTGTTATGCAGGGCCCATACTTAATGCTGACAAAAACCTACTGTTGTGTTCATCCTTGCTGCTCTGCTTTCTGTGACCCAAGCTTGTGTACATCAGTTGGCTGCATCTGACACTCAGGATCTGCAGGATTCACCTTCTGTGTTATATATCAGAGCTGGGTATTTAAAGTGAAAAATGTCAGTTCATTTGCTTATTTACAGTCTTCTGGCTTATTTTTTTTCCTTTATGGTAACTGAGGGTTTCATAGAAGAAGCAGAGGAAACAATATATTTCAGAGTATCTCCAAATGCAGCTTTCCCTCCCAACTGTTCACAAATTGATCCAGACCACCTCTTTGAGAACAGGTTACACACTGCAGAGGAATGCATAACTTGCCCATGAACTGCTGCATATTTTGTCTTGTGTTTACATTTTTCCAAAGTGAAAAAAAATAAAAAAAGAAAGGCTTTTTTTTGGTCCAGATAAAGATATTTTCTGCTTTTGATTGATGAAATTAGTCTGCATATCCTTGGAGACTGCCAACAAGTTTACACTAGGAACTGGAATGAATCCATCAATTCATTTCATGTGGGTTCCATCAGATGGCAAAAAACCATCACATAGTGCCATAATGCTGGTCTTTAAATCCCTGAAGAATGAGGTGACCTGTAACACTCCCAGCCCTCTGGGCAGCACCTGGATGCATAGGGACATTTTGACTGCTTCCAAACATCATTCCTATGAGTGACGAGTATATTTATGTGCCTTTGCTCTTGGGAGAAAAAATAGAAGACTGGGCTGTGACACTTGCATCTGGCACACTCAGAGCAGCTCAAGTGCAAGAACTTCTGACATTTTGAGCTCAAAGCCTTACACACCCCAGCAACAACTCTGGTGATTAAGGTTTGGTTACAAAGATTGCAGAGATTGGACCTAACAGAATTTCATAAAAGTGATTCAGGTTTGAACACTACTTCAGAGCCCCAGCCTCCTGATTTTTGATCAAATGTGTACTCACATGTCAACATTTTGGCTGCATCCACCTCTAATCAGCTGGATCAAACAGTATGTGAGAGCTCATGGTGTACTTCACTGAACAACAAGAGACTCTGGTCCCCTTTGCCATTTTTATCTTCCTTGTTCCCTTTCTTGTAGCAAATTTTTTTGGAATGAGTTTGTGAATCATTAAATCAAGACCTGCCTATAGTATGTGCTATGACCCAAAGACCAGTGATCACTGACCCTTCCTCCTGCCATCATCTTGGTTTGGCACTAAAACACTCCATTTATAGGAAGTATTTGTTTCTTGGACCACCATATGGTTGAAGAAAGGTTTATACCCCAGGGGTTCTGTATTAGATTCCAGCAGGTTACTTCATTAAATGAGCATATCAAATTTGATTGGAAGTTCTCATCAGCTTTCTGTTCCATTTAATTTTATTTTTATACAGATGAAGAAATTACTGTTACACCCATACCCACTGACAAGCCAACTACATTACTTCACATCTACTTTATAACCACATATAATTACATAACCTCTTGGTTTATTTTCTTCCAGAACTCATGGCTCCTCATAGAATCTGTTCTGTCTGAACTAAGAGGCAGACTTTGGCCCAAAAAACAGTTTTCAAGACATTTGCATGGTTTGGGTTTTTCCCTATATTGAATATTCCTCATTTATTAACCACAATTTGATTCAAGCACAGTAAGGGCTTCTCTGATACAGTCTGGAGAGGCTGTGTTAACAAAAGGAAGACAAGCTCAGCATCGAAATACTATTATAGTTTTATGCCTGTATAAACTCACTGAAATCAATTAAGGCTGGAGCATAACCGTGGTGGAATCACCCCTAAGATTGTTTTCAGTGCTCATCCCAAGTTACATTCTTAAACATATTGACAGGCCACAGAGTCAATTTGTTATAATTTATCACAATAAACCTAAATAATCTGGTATAAACATGCCCTTTCACTCAAGCCAAGAAATGCTGTGCACTCCTTAGGTGCCAGGGAAGGCACCAGGAAGAGCAGTCCCTGGTCTGGAAGAATATAATTTTATCAACTTTAAAAGCAATGATTCATCCTGAAGTCCTTCCTGCCATCAGTTTTATTTATTTAAGTGACTTGAGCCTGATAAAGAAAAGCTGCAGTTCCAGGCTCCTTAATTCTTACTTGCTTAGATAATGCAATTGCACATGGCAGAATGCATGAAAACAGACAACAAACTAGGGAATCCTATTTTATGTCAAAAAACACTTCCATGTGCCACATGGCTGCTCCTGGCAAACTGATACCACCAAAGCAGCTGTCTGCAGAGCAAGACATCCACTGCAGAGGCTGAGGAGAGAGAACCCCCACAGCAGATACAGTCCACCCTCACCCTGGATGGATGCTCTTCACCTCAGCCTGTGCCAGACCACATCAAGGTCACACATGCCAAAATCCCACACCAGATCAGGCCTTGCAGGGATTTAACATTCCAGAGCTGAGGAATGACCTGTGCCAGAAGAACACCGCCGTAGGAAAGCAACACCAGCATATAATTGAAATAATTTATTTACCACTAGAGCACCACAAAAACAGACATACAATGTGTTAAAATACAGAGTAATCAATCACCAAAGTACAACACAGCTGTCCTTTAAGTTCCTTTCTTTTTTCTCCTTTAAACCATGCCAACCATACAGTTGTATTGATGCTCAACACATAAGAAGTGCTGTCCTACCCCGCCCAGCTAAGTGCTATGATTCCCCCTCAGCCCCAGCCAGCCCCTTGGGTCTGATCTCTCAAGATGCTCAACATTTCCCATCAGTTCTCAGGGACTTTGCTCACACAGTGGCAATCACCTCACCAAAATAAGTCCCCTTTGCACAAAGCCCTTGAGCTGCTGCAGACGCATCTAAAGATCATGGAGGGGTATTTACATCAGACCTGAGAGGTGCTAAGGGCTCACATTACCCCACTCTGCAGTGGGGAATTTCACCCATGAGTTCTGCATATTGTAGGATCAGGTCTAACACCTTTGGTAACTAAAGGGAAATACATGCTTAATGAACAAGGAAGAAAAAAAATGTAGGAGCTTTAAAATAGAGAATTTCAAATATTATCAGTGCATTTTGAAGAACACTAGAAATTTTTAAAAAATCTATCTTGGGGCAGTGACTTAGAGAAATAGTGTTTTATGCTTAGAGAAAAACTCCAAATCCAAGTCCAAATTTTCAGCTGCATCCAGCACACAGTGAGTAGAACTGGACAACTATGCTATCTCCCATTCCACTTTTTCAAAACGGGTTTTCAGCTGCATTCCTGTATCAGAGAACTGCAAAAATATTTTTAAGTTTTGTAAAATGTGCTCACCCTTGTCTTCTCTCCTGTCCAACAAAAATACAGTTCTCATACTGAACCTGATAAAACTAACTTTGCTGTTGTTCTACAACAAAATCCAGAGTATGCATTACCCTGAGGAGTTTCACTGAGTTCAGTGCATCTTTTCACTGGAGTTAGTCTGGCTCAAGCAAGTGTTAGCAGGACAGATTCTTCACCTGTTCACCTCAGCTCACTAAATAAATCAGAAGTCTAGCATACCTTCTCCTGAGCCAGTGGGTGGGATTAGATCATCTCTGGGGCTATGTTCCCATCTAGGCACTAAGCACAGGCTCCACAGAAGTCCCGAGGAGCCGCCTGTGCAAGCCACCATGGCACCTCAGTTTTGCAGCAGTGTTCTGCTGAAGCCAAAGAAACTGCACTTCTTAAAACTGGAGCTGACAACACCAAGCTCAGGAGAGTCCTCCCAACACTGCTCAGGACAATGAAAATGTCCCTCTCATCCAACCAAACCTTGCATTGCAGGTTTCCAGCTTTGCTCTGCAGAAGCATTCATCACGTGAAATGAAACGATTGTGCTTTCTTCAGAATTATTTTTATTCTTATTTAGGTTGGGGCTTTTTTAAAATGAAATTTGAGATGTGATTTTTTTTTTTCCTTTTTTTACTCCCTCTACAATATGAAAACGTGTAATGACAACAAAACCCAAGGAACCCCCACGTTCCTTTCTCGGTTTTTTAAAGGAAGCTTTAACGTGAACTTGCAAAAACCAAGGGTCTGATCCTGCCAATCCTTACACAAACCCCAACAGCCTGAAGGGCCCTGCAGAAGTCAAAGGCAAATCTCTGTGACCTGCAGAGGAGCAGCAGGACCGATGTGCCAGGCTGATGCATCCGAGTGAACTCTGCTCCCACCCAGGGATGGCCGCCTACAGCCAGGCGATATATAAATGTATAAATACATATAGATCTGCTGCCTACAGCCTCCTGCACAGTGCTGGATGCCATTCTCTGCAAGGGCTTGCCTCAGCCAGGCTGGCACATTTCTTCTCTGGACACCTCGCTCCCTGCCCATCTGTTTGAACGCCTACAGCCGAAAGAAAATGGGAAGCCTGGAATTCCGAACGACATCGCGGTCAGAGCCTTGAACGGGGACAACTGGAGGAGGAGGGGAGGAGCAGGGGGGGAGGAGATTGGTTTAATCCATCCTTTTTTATGAAACAGAAAAACAAATGGAGTCAGGTAGCTTATGTCATAATGATGAACAATATACAAAGCACATGTATAGCAATTATTATAAAACATGTATTTGTAGTGCAAGTCAAAATATAGGGACTCTACTCATACTGGCCAGCTAGAGGGAAACACATGATTCTGAGTGATCAAAAAGAGCCCCAAATTAAAATTCAAAGTCATGAGAGCTGACAGTATTACAGAGTACAAAAATATGGTGAAAATTTACACATTACACATAAAGTACGTAATTTTTTAATAGTTTACAAATAGAGATCTACAGATATGTTTCCAATTAAGCTGGCTTTTACTACCCACCTATTGTAATATTCTAGGTATGGTTACATATACCAAAAGAACAAAAAAAATTCCCATAGCATAGCTATACAGCAACATATTAAGGTCTGAAGATTAGACCAGTACATGTTAAATATTTCACTGGTTTACTAAACTGACAATTTAAATCATTTACAGTAAAAAAAAAATCTTATAGACTTGTCTTTGAGACTGAAACAGAGTGTCCTTTATTAGTAAATTATTCAGTATTTAAAACAAGGGTTTGAGACCTTACAAGAAGTCTCTCTAGGCAGATGGCAGGAAAAATAAGGTATTTTAAAGGCAGAGTTTGTCAGTAATGTAATAACTGATTTCTATTTTAATTGAACTAAGCTAACCATTACTTTTCTGATTCTTTTGAGCTTGTGTTCCTTTAGGCTTTATATGTATTTCTGGCAGCTTATTTGGTCTCCACTTTGTCCACATTGGCTGGTTTTCGTTTTTCCAATGGTGATACAGAAATGTTCATTTGATAGTTTTTACACACAAATAAATAATGCACTGTTAACTCTATAGCTAAGAGGAATGGGTAGGATGCCTATTGCATAACAATACAGAGAGATCAAGTAAGGCATGGGACAGATACAGCAACTCCACTTCATGGGATTTTCCTGTTTTTTTCCTTTCACATAGTAACACTAACAAATTTCTTCCAGTGTTTATTTTTTAAAAGGTTTCTTTTTTCTTTAACCTTGCTTCTTGTCTATCTCACACTATGTGTAGGTGAAATGTAGGAAAAAGCCTTCAATGTTTTGCTTCAGATGCCAGTTTAAAAAAAAAAAACAAACTTTCAAACAGTTCAGACTAGTACCGCTTTTTTTTTTCTTCTTTTTTTTTCCTTTTAAAAAAACGAACCCGGGTTTTTTATTTTTCTTCCTTTCCTTCTCACTCTCTCTTTCTTTTTTTTTCCTTGGTTATCTTTTTTTTTTTTTTCCCAAATGCACATCCTGCTGTTTCAGGGATATCCTTTAGCTGCACTTGCAAGACTTTACAATCATGTTGGACAGCTGTTCGATTTTGGGTGTTTTTCCAATGTAGTAAAGGATGGTGAGAGGTTCCAAATCCTGGGATACACAGCACGGAGAGGCTGAAGCTTCTGGATTTATGGTGTTATACAAGCTGAGTACCTAGAAGGAGAAACCAAAAAAGATTAGGGCAGCTACCTCTAATGAGGGAACTGTTTTCTGCATCAGCTCTTCCCACAGCACCTGAGAGAATCCACTGAAAGTGGTAAGAAGATTCCTGGATTTTAGGGAGTTTTTTATGCTATTCCATTTCAATCTGGTGTTCACAATATGCCTGAATTTCCTAAGGTTTTGTCCATACAGTTAAGCCTCAAAGCAGGTACATCCTTGGAGTCTGCCTCTGAAGTGTGGCCCTTTGAATCAACAGGCACACTGTATTTATAAGTACAGAGGAAATGGAAAGGTTTTTATCTGTTTCTTCAGGCTGCCATTTGTGTTTACAGGATTTTGGATTGGACCAAAGAGAAAAGAGACCTCTTCAGAGCATAGGCACTTCTTTTACCCTCTGGCTATGTTAATCAAGTCTATTGATGCCACCCTGCATGCACCAGGACTCAAGGTGCAGTTACTCCTGCTGAGAGCCAGATGCATGGAGTTATCACCTCTGTCACCCTGGACTCCTATGCATGGGTCTCTGCAAGGGAAGTATGCAGGGTTAGCCACTGATGATGCATAGGTGCTCCTGAGGATGCCATTAATGCCTCAGCCAAACACCAAGTGACCTTTTCCTAGAACTTCCACACAACATTTGCTGCTTAGAGAGACAGAAGATCTGTTCAGGAGAGCAACACTAACTACTTTATTAGGCAACTTCTGGCTCCTTGGGCAATTATCCAAACCACATATTTGTGACCATGACAGTTACTCTTCCTCTTTCCTTTACAAACAAGTGCAGTTCCAAAATGTGTACACCATTACTCCACACCAGCACAGAAACATACTCACCTTATTTATACCCCTGCCTGCTGACACTGCTAACAGCACAATATCACAGACAGTGACTGCCCTAAAGGGGTCTGCAAACTCAGGAAGAACATGGTAGCATGGTTTTACCAACCAAAAGGAACTCAAGCTGTCCCTTGGACACGGTGAGTTGTCCCTGCTGGCTGACACTGATCTGTCATTTTAAGGGAGGCTTGAAAAAGGGGAGACATCATTCTTAGTATGGACCCGAGGGTGAAATTCTTACTTTATGACAACTATGATGCAAATGGCTGTCTCTTGCATTTACTGTCTAGACATCCTCAGTGAGAGTAAATTAGCATTTCACAGCAGAATACTACTCATCCTAAAGCAGTTGGTTAAAATAGCACATCTAATCCCTAAAATAAAAAGTCCCATCTCAGACAACTATGATTCAGCTCTTCAACATTCTATACACAAAGTCCCTCCTTCCCATAAGACAGCTATCAATAGATTTTAATTAAATTCAGCATAGCAGGTGCTAACCTTGAAATGGCAGGTCATAAAAGCATGTGATGACCAGGTGGGATAACTCAGCCCTTTTGTTACTCTGGAAGTGCCTCCCTCTGTGTCTTTGCTGACCAAACTCATTGTGCCATCTTCCACTCACTTCTAAATCAAAAGGCCTTTTCCAAGCCACCTCCAAGGGCTACATACTCACAAAAAGTATTCAATCCAACCATGTGTTCATATCAATGAACATAAAAAAAAATAAAAGGTAAATCTCTGGGCCAATATGTTTCTCCTGCTTCAACACTAGCTTAAGGCCATGTGTGAGTTCCTCTATAGGGCCACATTTTCATCATGCTTAGCTACTGAGACTAACTCTGGACACTGATGCTGATGTCAGTCCCAGAAACACAGCTCTACCTGCAGTTACAAAACAAGAAGTTGGAAATTAGCAAATCCATTACTTACTCTGCTGTGCTGAGTATCTGAGCTCCATAAATACGGGCAGGCTCCTGCACAGAAATTAGCATGGTATCCTTTAGGTTCATGAATCCATTTCCAGCCAAGATCCCTCTTGAAGTCAATATAAAGTGGACGCAGACAGCAATTATCCTGCACATTCCTGGGAAATAAAATACAAACACATCGGTCATAACAAAGACAAAACCACGAATAAAAACAATCCAGTTGCTTGCTCCCTGAATGATCCTTTACAGGCAGGCAAGTCTGAGTCACAAAAATTCTCAACTAAATCAAATCAATAGTAGTTTATGCTGTAACTGAAATTACAGCAATTACAGGATGCTCAGACATGGCAGGACTTGCTCATACACACAAAGCTAACGGCTTCCCTGGAGGACTACTCAAGGGTTTTTCTCCAGGTCCTACAAGGGAGACTCTGGGTAGGTGAACAAAGTGAAGGTGATAATTTGGCTCTAACTATGGGGCTAATGCATCTGGGAATCATCCCAGACGGAACTGAGCTTCTGCTGTCTAGGGTCACAACAATCTGTCCCTGTCTCTGTGGGACTGGAGAGCGCCGGGCAGAGACCTGCTGCACACAGACCCTGGGTCTGAGAATCAGGGTCTGCCTTCAGGATAAATGCCAACTGTAAAGAACCATGACAAACAAGTGCATGACACCTCCCAGGCTGGCAGGACTGTGTAAGAACACTGGATGTGCAGGCATAGTTACCTAAAACAATAGGCAGCATCTAGAGCACGCTTCTTCCGCCGACTGGGCTGTTGCGACTCAAGTCTGTAGGAGGGTAACAACATTAGCAGGAGATGTGGGGTCTTCCCACTGTATTTTTTCCTATTGGACTTTAAAGCTTTCACATCACCACTGGAATATGTGTAGTCATCAATACCTTCAAAAAATACATTTTGGTGATAAACATTGTGTTGTTTTTTCTTCACAAATTAAATAAACCATCTCTTTAAAAAAACTCTCTCAGAAACTGGGCCATGGTGGTGTCAGCTGGGCATGTTTACTGGGGAAGTGGGGGCAAATTTCAACCCAAGTTGCCTCAGATATTCACAGTTCTCCTGTTAGCTATTGTATCAACCCTCCCACATTCACATTAGTTTAATGGCATTTCAGTACATTTACCAGAAACATTTAAATGAGTAACAGAGAAGGCAATTTCAGTCACTGCATCTGCATGTCTTAGCTTCAAATGCCCCAAGCAGTGATTATTTTGTTGCTTCAGTTACAGCAGCACTCCCAACTTTCAACCTTTTGAAACTTTTTAACACACTTAAAGCTGCTCTGGATACTTCACCTTCATTTCCCACTCTTACTTCTATCCCATTAGTTTGCTCCATCACATCCACTCCTTTCCGATACTTGTAAATTCCCTTTCATTGCCAGTTTATTTAAATCTGCTAATTTTCCCCAGGAAGTCAGATATTCTAGTCTCTTCCTTTATATGGGCACGGCAAAGACACAGATCAAAGTATTTCCTCTTGAAATGGCAATCCATGGCCCCACATTCTGTATTCTCTTTTAACACTAACTCCCTTACTAGCCTCTTACCATGGCAATAGCACAGACAAGCCACTCAAGGTACTGGCCTTTCATAGGAGTAAGTTCCTTTAGAAAATTAACTTCCCCAACCAGATACTACCATCTAAACAGAACAAGATACACTATTCTTTTCTTAACATAAGCAATTACAATGACCAAACATCATACTAACTATTTTTAAATGCACACAATGGCTTTAATCATATGTACAGTACATGTATTTATTTACAAGAAAAAATTCCAATGCAGTGAAACAATGGTTAGAAAAACTTAATACTTGACAAGGAATATAGCCAAATACTTGGACCACAAGTGAAACAAATCATGATACACTTCAAAAATTGAGAATTTCATGAACACAATTTAGGTTAAAATTGGTTCTAATATAGCTATAGATTCATATGTGCTGGTGGATAGTAACTGTAGTACAGTCAATTAAATATAATTTCTCTGTGTGAAACCAAAAGTTTCATGGCTTAAAAGCACAAGAGAGCTTATATGATGTTGGTACCCATATCACCTTGTCTGCTGTCCATAAAGGACACATATATTCAAAACCCTCATTACACAGTTTTTTATTTTTTAATTCCCACTCATTCCAATGTTTTCAACTAAGTCTGACTCATTACAATACTAGGATGAACAACAAAAGGTTTACTTTGAAAATACTGAGCTATTTTCTCCTTACTATCCAATAGTGGATGGCAAACTGTGCAAGAGCCTTCACTAAATCCAAAATTGTACATACATCCTGTGAGCATGCTGCAAACTGTAGCACAGACTCTCAAGGACATCAAAGCTGCATGCATGGAATGAGACAGCTTTCTTGTGCCATCTGATTTTAGAATTGTTCAGGTGATATAGTTTTACCCTTGTGATTTAAGTACCATTTCCTACCAGCTGAGAATCACGATTCTCAAATGAGCAATTTTTTCAATCAGCTGAATGCCATTTAGGATGCACAAACAGCTTTTTGTTTCCCTCCTCAGTTAGTACATACCACAGTATTTTAAAAGGTTGGAGTTTTTTTTTTTTCTTTCATTACCTGCAAATCTTGCTTCAAGCTCCTCACTTTTATTTGGGATGATGTAATTATTGGAAGGCACGAAGGTACAGCATGGACAATGTAAGCTTATCTTAAATCCAAGATTCCTGTCTGCAAAACATAAAAGTGAGTGGAGTTGGTTTTTACACGTGGAATAACTCTGAAACCTGAGTTAATGGAGGAGCAGCTGGGGCAGGAGTGAAGGCAAACAGCACTTTTTGTCACCTCTGTGATGGAGCCACTCATGTACAGCCTCAGTGACATCAAAAGACAACCATTCTCCTTCAGCTCTTGTTTTAACTACTTTGCTGTCGATATAGCGCTGTCCTGGTGATGATAATTCTTTGGATTTTAAAACCTGCAAGAAACAAGAAATAATATTGCCTACAGGTTAGCATTTACCTGGTTGCTTTTAAAATGGACCACTAGCATTAGAAAATAGCACAAGAAACTATTACAGCTGAAACCTCTACGCAGCAGATGAACATTCATGCACATTTTCAGAAAGATTCTTCTTAGGGTGTGTAAGGAGAAGAACAATATAAAAACACCCTGATGAAACCAGCTTAGGCTCCCAAGCAAAACACACCATCACATATTCCTTCATGAGAAACATCACACACAAAGAACTGCCTTGAAAACTTATCCTGTAATACAAGTGCTGAAGAGATCACAGTAATCATCAATCAAAAGGAGCTATTTTACCATCTTGAGTAATACCTACACTGGTTAGAGCACAAGATGCCAAAGTCCAGGCTGTACAATGCAGTCTGTACACTGAAGATACCACACTGCTCCCCTATAACTAAGCTATGGTATTGCCTTATTCATGCTTTTAGCCTTCCCTCGATTTCAGGGACTAATCATACATTAAACAGATGGCCATGCATGGATTTGTGCAACAGGTGAGGCTGCTTCCATCCAAACTTTGATGCAGGTTGTATTTCTATTTGTATCAAATGTTTTAGCAAAGCTTCCACTGACCAAGCAATAAAAAACACCTGAACAAAAGAAACCCAGGCCCTGCATGACCAGAATTTCAAGTGCCCACAGTCCTCCTCATCCCAGGCAAACAATCAGTGAGTGCCTTCCCATATACAAGCATAGCCTGCTATTATTTACCCCAACTCTAGGACAAAAACAATTGGACTTCTGGCTGTTGACAGGTTTCTGGTTTTCTGGTTATTACTCTGTTGATAGTTTTGTGATGCAGGGAGCTGGAATGCCATGCAACATTAAGTCAGCTCCAATCAAGATACCACATGATAACATCACTTTGTAACTTTTGGCATGCCAGCTGTGCGACTTCATATATTGTTCTGGGTTTTTCTGTCCTTTAAGCACCCAAGTCCATCTCCAAATGAGTAACTGACAACATCTCATTGTTTCCTCCCATTTTCTCAGCCCAGAACAACCTGACATCTAGCAAGCACTGCTGTAATAAAATCATGGTGAAACCACATAATACATGTAAAGAAAAATATTTCAAAAGAGGTGTGAAACTATGTCATCGTGATAAAATCAGGCCTTTTGTAATTAAACAGGCTTGAAAAGCTCAGGTTCTGTCCAGCTTGTGGAGGCAGCATTAGAGTCTCCCTATTTATTACCCAGCAAGGCAGTGTTGGATCTCTCTCTCTCAGGCCAACAGCGTGGCTCCTACAACAACATTTGTCTTATGAAAAGAATAGCAACACGACAAGCTCTTTGTCTTCTTTCTGATCAACACATTTAGCAAAAAGCCATAAGAAGATGTTGGTTCAATTCCAGAAGATTACTAAGGGCCCCTGGTAGGTGATGCTGAGTTCCCCAGTAGAAACTAAGGGCACTCAAACAGTGAATATTGGGACTCCTTTTTATGAGGTAACCTTCAAACAAAGTGTCTGAACAACTGTTTACAGAGAGTCTGGCAGCAGCAAGGGGACTACCATTGCTCAGAAGTGCCAGAGGGATGAGACAATCAGTAATCAATGCTGGGAAAGTCCCAGAGAAGTACAAATATAACTTTGCCTTCCCTTTGGTCTTTATCAGGTCAAGTGTTTCTGAGGATGTAATGCAGCTGTCACTATGCAAGGATGTGTTGGGGCTGAGCGGGGTGAGGCAAATGGGACACAAGAACTTGGCTCATTTCTCTTCCTTTCTGCACAGTCATATCTTTCCAAAGACTCCAAAACTGCATACCTCAGTTTTGGCAGTGATGTAAGGACTAAAAGTAAGTGATGTGCCAAAAGCAATCTCCTGATGTTAACTATAATTGGTCTTAGACATATTCTGAAGACACAGCTGTGCCTTGGTATCAAAAATAAATGTGTTTATCCCCGTCTTTATCCCAATTGCTACCAAAAGACAGAGAGAGTCAAGTGCTGTCTATACCTGGAATAAAAGGCATTTGTAAAAGTACAAGAAATCATCACTGCATGTATCCAATGGTACAAGGAAAATCCATTCCCACTGTTGAGCTGAATGACAAGAAAAGTGTTTCTGAACTGTATGGCACTGTGGGACAGGATGGATTCTGTGGATTAAAAGAGCTGGATATTACCCATCCTGTGGTACCTACAACATCTGAAAGTACAGTTTCTCTCCATGTTGTTTACGCAGCATGTTCAGGAAGAAAATTATAAACAATGAGGTAAAAAAGCTACAAACAAAGCATGAGATGATTTCCACAACTGACACCATGGGTTAAATCCTAGGCTGGATCCTCAGAGACCATTTTCTCCCACAAAGTAATCTGATTTAAGTTTCTTTTCCTACACTGCTTGCTATTTCCATCCACACTGAAGCAACTGCACTCTATATGGTGGTAAACAAAGGAGACTTTTGTAGGAATCTCTCAGAAATTTTTACAGTAACAATATATTCTTCAAATGAGTCTTCCAGAAATTACTACACGAAATAAGCATTTTAGGTTCTCTCTGCCATTTCCCTGCTTTGGTTTGCTTCTTTTTACTTTGCCCTACATTTCTAGTTTTAACCTTCCCTATCAGCAACACACCCTTTCACACCCTCAAGCCTATATCCTCAATAAAAAACTTCCCTTTCTTTGTTTCCAATCGTTTCTTCCTACTAGATCAACTAATTTAGTTTCAAAAAAGAATAAAAGCGTTTTCTGTGCCTTGCAGCTTTTGTGCTTGTCTTCTTCTTCCAACCACACTGATTGGTCTTAGAAGAGATATTACCTTCCCCTATAAACATTGCCTTGCCTTACCTATAAACACCACCTCACCTTCATGCCCAGCCCGTCACACCACATCAAACGCCGTTATCAGAACTGCTGCTGCACAGCTTGTACCTGCAGGAGCTAAATGAAAGCCTTTCTGCAAAAGCTCTCAGTGCACTAAAAATATTAACAGAAGGCAAGGGGAAAAAAGAAAATCCACAGAAGAGAAAGTCAACTGAGTTAAGCTCCCCCTTTAATCTTTTCTTACTTCTTTCTGGCACCTCACCCAAACACACCCTCTTAAAGAAGTAGAAAAGGTTTGGTCTGACTACAGGCCATGACGTGGAAGGCTAAGGTTTTCCAGTGGGGGAATCCTGGGCATCACCCACTGCATGCAGAGACACAGATCCCATCATTTGCATGAGCAGGAGACAGGGTTTGCACAGAGGCAGCCCCACCTTCCTGGCTGAGGAGGGACACATCCCAACGCCGCACGCACAGCCGGCCATGGTACGGGTGTGAGCAGGCACACCTTCACAGCCTCAGAGCAGGCTCCAAGCCAACACACCTGGGCTCTGGATATGAGGATGGCTCTCCAGGCATGTCCTGCTTCCAACAGAGGGATAGCACTGCCTGTTACAATAAATGATTACACAGGGAACCTATGGCTATCATCACTTGCTGTGGGGATGAGCTGAATTGGAAGAAGTGTTACCAAAAGGTGATCCACCAGACTTCTAGAGCAGTATACACAGTGATTTTCATTCAGCAGCAATGTTCTAAATTCTAAGAACAGGGATTTTTCTACCCCATTTCTGTATGTGATTCCTCCCTTCACAGGAAAACCACCAACTAAAAAACTTATTAATCTCCTCTCCACCAGTGTCTTGTACTCTGCCTTCTACCTACCTTTTCCTATACCCACTGCTAACCTATCTCTCACACACTTTTTCAATTCTGAGGCTTGTTGAAAACACCTGGTGAAAATATGATCTTACAAACAGCCATGAAGAGTCTCTAGATATCACTTACATGCAGCTACTGCCAGCAGATCAAGGTGACACAAACACAGGAATAAATGAATCATGCAGTTAATTGCAAGGCATGGCTCATGAAGAAGCCAGATGCAAACGAAGCATTGCTCTTGTTTGTACAGCTCCATATGTTTAGGAAGCCCAGCCGGGGATCTGGGTGATGACAGCACTCACATGCCACCCTCATCAGGCCTGCCAGACTTCTGGTATTTTACAAATCCTGTTGAAATCTGCTCTTCCTTCTGCTCAGCCTTCTGGGGTAGAACCTCTGCTCAGCTGGCAGGGGCTGACCCAAGATGTTATCTTGAAAGCATATCCCAAATCACCATGACCAGGGCATTCAGTAGTGAAAAATTTTAGTTTTGACACAAGCTAGTTTCAGAAGGAGTTTCCAGAAAATACTGATTTGTAAATTACTTTTATCACTTGCTATGTTTATTTTTCAGAATAACTGGAAAGCATTAACAGATATATTTTTAAAAAATTTGAGTTTCAAGTAGCTGAAATTTTCATTAAAATACTGGAGGATGAAACTGCTTTTTCATAGGCACACATGTTTATACCCTCAAGCAACTATCACACAGTTCTGAGTATAAAAGTAAGGATAAGGATTATCTTAGTCTGTGTTTTATAAACTGTAAAGTACACTCAGAACACTACATAATTCATGATAACAAACAAAGCAGAATGCTTGCAAAATTAGCAGAAAAACATGACTTCTTTAAAGAATGGGGCATATCAGAAGTTGACATAAGCAGAGCAGCAGCACTCGGTGTCAGTGTAATTAAACTGGTTCAAAAACAAACTAAAAAAGAACCTCCTGAGCCCAAGACTGTTAAAAGAAACATAATTATTTTGCTCAAAGTTTCCTTTGCCTACTCCCCCGCTCATATATTTAGGCAGCTAAAGCAGGGGATAACTGAATCAACACATTAGTGTATGTATTCTAGACAATAACCACCGGCAGCAGACGCCAGAACAGCCTGTCTCTGTGACTCATTACACAGCTAAAAGGAAAAAATTTGACACGAAGATACACTGGTTCTTTCAAATAACCAGAGCTCCAGAACAGCAACTTGTTTAGTTCATTTCAGATTTAGTATTCTGGCCAGTAACTACTTCTAGTCTTCTATTGTCATCACAGTCAGATGCAGAAGAATAGGAAAATTACAATTAAATATAATTTTCAGTGGAATAGTTTCGGCTAATAAATTCACCACCTCCTCAGCAAGTAAACAAACAAAAAACTGAATGTGGTTCAGCAGTGATGATACACAGGCTGATGCATCAATGACATACATTTGCTGCAGCCAAGAAAACCAAAAGTGTTTTACAGCTGGGATTGAGCATTATGGTCACCAACTCTTTGGAAATATTTTTGGTGACTTACAGTTTCTTAAAACAAGTTGATGAACTTTCCAAACATAGTAATAAGATCATATGGCCACTTAAAAATATCCATCATGTTTCCTGCACTGCCTTGGAACTTGAAATGATCACTGCTATCAGCCAGTGTGGGCTCTGCAGTCACTGAACAGCAGTAAATATGGCATTATCTTGTGAAAACCTGCTATCACTCTGTCTTTCCTCTCCATTCATTCTGGACTGTCTGATCTCCTCCCTCCAGATGCTGTTGGCCCCCTGATAACTTCCTTCCTTCCCTTCTCTGTCATTTCAGACTCCTGTGATGTTCTTGTGTATTACAACATCTTGGCAGGCTCACTACTCTTTCTCTTACTTATCAGCCATTATCCATGATTTCCACTGGAACTTCATGGCACTTTTAAAAATAATGGAAATAACCTGACATGGACTTGTAAGCTTAAAGTAAGTAAGCCCAAACAATGAGATGCAGTGGCAAATGATGTGCATATGCTGGTTAACATGAGAGCAGAGATAAGTTCAGCTATGCACAGCATGGCCAAAAACTGTCATTTAGGATGACCCTTTCTGAACTAGAAGAAACTGCAGGGGACTCCAGCCTAACTCTCTACACTGGAATGACCAGATTCCCAAGGTCTGCACAAGCAGCTGCTTGGCATTTCCAAATTCTTACATAGCATTCACCCTGCTGAAAGATTCACTCACTGCCCAGTTCCATATTCCAAAGGTCTCCCCGGACAGCTCTCAGGGACTTCAGCCAGCTCTTTCTGGAACTTACAGTTAAAAAATGGCCATGGTAATTATCAATTACCTTCTCATTCCTTGGTTAAATCTGAGGCCTTTGATCCTATCTTGGACACAAGGAGAGGTAAATCCTTGATTCTGCTGCAAACCTCTCCAGTTTCTTACTCATTATATGTGAAAACATATGGTGTAAAGTGCAAAGCTTCCATACAGTACCTTTTGCCAGATAATCTACTGGCTATCAAAATCTTAGCTGCTTCTAAGTGCTAGAGACAGGCTGTGTATTTTTTAAAAAATTGTCAGTGTGAGTTTTCAAGCTCTTCTTGTAGCCACTCCTGCAATGGAGTAATTCAGACTCTGCCTTCAGTGCTATGGAGTTAAAAGGGCTTTAGAGTCCCCCTGCTTATCAATGAAGTCTTTCCATTACTTGCAGTGGTCTCCGAGTCAGGCTCAAACTGAGGGCAGAATCTTTAGAGACTAGTATATGAGATGCAGAGTTCCTGCCAAAATACAAAGAAAGGTATGGAGTACTTGCCAAAGTTTGTAAAAAACCCATAGCTCTCTGATCCATCTGCTCAGAACTTGCCAGACACGTTCTTCATGCAAACTTGCAAATAAAAAGAACATATTGCACACATAACCCAACCTCTTTTATATCTGGATGGGCTACAGCTGCAGAAGGATTCTCTTACAGTGTTGGCTGATGCTCACTTAAAGGTAAAAGAAGGTGAAGTGTGAGGTGGGTGAAGAGATGAGCACTTCAGCAGGTCAGAAAGGGAGGGGAAGTCAAGTATGTCATGGAATCACTGTGACTGACTCATTGCATCACCCTGCAGTGAGGAGATGAGCTCTGAGAAGAGAATGGATCCTGGGAAGGGGTTTCCTCTCCATTTGTTCCCCAAGCAGGGCCCTCCTCCTGATGCTGAAGATACATGTGCAGTGTAAGTTGGGGACAGAGCCCCGAGGCTGTACAGCCTGATTTATGTTTAAGCAGGCAGGAAGACTCTGAATTGTTTAAGTAATAAACAAGAACGGAGGGGTCTGGGGTCCTTCTCCTGCAAGATTCTGAAATATTGAGGGCAATTTCCTGCCATTTGGGAGATTTTAAGATAGTTCCAAAGAAAGATTTTATATAAAATGAAGCAAAATAAAAAAATCCTGTAAACTTATCTAGCCTTTAGCTTTAACTTGCCAAAGGCACATTATGTTTTATTAAAATATCAACAAAGAGGAGCCAAAGTCAACAGAAACAGAGTGGGCTCTCCTGTCTTCTAGCCAAATCTCCCAGATCCTGCAGGGTACTCCTGTGTTCATCTCCCCTTTACGCACAAGTCTCCTAAGCTCTTTTCTCTTCCTTGGTCCTGTCCCCAACAGCCATATCTCATCTTCATGTGTATTTTACTACAACATTTTGGCACGCAGCTTTCTTGGCTAAATGAGTATTTGGACACAGTACTTCCTCCAAGATGTCTTCTTCCACAAGTCCCTCCTCTTTCTTCCCTTCTTGCCAGCCTTGTTCCCTATAACTCACAGTTGTCCTCATTGTTTTCTCTTCCCACCACCTACAGGTTTCCACCCAAACCACTCCCACCCTCCTCTGTCTTCTCCCATCATCTATTCTTCACGCAGGCTTCTCTCCAACAAAGCCTCACATTGTTTCCTACACCTCTCCAGAACAGGAACACCACCTTTCCCTCTCCAACAGCCTCTCAAGCACATGGCCATCAAACCAACCTGATGCTCCTTAGCCCAGTGATTACACACTGAGCTGCCTGGTTCAAACTTGCTCATGTCCCAGTGTAATGTAGGCTTGGCTACCCCAACAAATCCTAGCCCAAAGAGCAGGAACCCAAACCCAGCTGTTGTTTTCAGACCCATGGCCGGCATTCCTACACCTCCAATAACGTACAGGCACCAAAAATGGCAATACAGTCATCCATGGTCTGCAATTCTACACATGGCAGTGTCCAGCTGGGAAGCACACACTGGCCCTTGCCAGGAGCTGAGGGAAATATCATGTATTTCTTCAAGTTGCCTTCAGTAAGTGCTCTATTCCTGCTCTATTCCTGGTGGCTGCATCCGAGATATGCTCTCAAATTACAGTGAAGATGATGCAGCCATAAATGCTTCCTCATGTTCACAGAGTATTTGTTGAAGGTACTCTAGATGTGGTCTCCCACGTACTGACATCTTTCTGTAGGGTATACAGTATTTGGAACCAGAAAAAGGGAATTCTGGAACAAGGAGAAAACAGCAATTCAACTGAAATACACTGCAAATTAACTTCCTCTGGTCCTGAGCTGTTGCTGGGGGAAAAAAGGAGTTTGATAGAGTAGAAAGTTATTACATCCATGCTTTATACTGGGTTTGGCACTTCAAAGAGCACTGTGCATTTGCCATTCAACATAACCTCGTAACCTTTCAAAATGCAAGAGTCTGGTTTCAGGATAGCAATACATAAACTGTGAGATCCAAATGCTCTACTTTAGATGTGGGTCACAGGGATGGCAGTCAATTATAACCGAGTGCCCCAGGTGATATCTGTAATACAGACATCCTGCGCCAGCTCACAGCCACAAATCCTGCTTCATGGTGTTTTCTTCCGTGGCATTAGAGACGGCACTTCTTGGCAAGAGAAGAGAGCAAGGCCCCTCTGCTCCTGATTATACAGAGATCAGCCTGAAGGATCTCTGTTGCAGTCAGTGTAAATTGCCTCAGATTTGCACCGTGGAGATTTGGCCCAAATCTGTAGTAGCTCACTCTAAACGTATTCCCCAACCGAAAAACAAGACAAAACACTGTCTGAATTGAAAGTATTTGAACAACTGACTGTGGTTTGTATTTAAATCTGACTCATAATGGGGTAATATGTTCCACAGCATCTTCCTCCTCATACCTCCAAGCAGGGAGAGAGGCCCTGGAAGAAGTGGGGGTCACCACTGCCTACAGGACAGACAGTTTTTCCTAGACCCCAAGCAAGCTCCACAGGAGTTCTTGACACAGACTGGGCCCTCCCCAGCATGGAAAGTCCAAAGGTCTGCTCCTGTTTTCAAATTCTTCACTGCAATCTGATGTGCCTCCCCCAGCACTGCTCATCTGCCCCAGCCCTTGCTCTGATACATCCTGTGGATACATCCCTCCCATCCACAGCCTCTCAGACAATCCCACCCACAGCAGCCTCAATGATAACAATAAAACACAGCGCCTCAGCTGCTCTTTTTGTGATGCTTTATGACGTGTTAACAAAACATGGCACCGCTTCCACAGGAAGTAATTATTACTTGTTATTGTTTGACTGCCTGTACATAATAAAAATACCTTAAACCCAACACCACAGTCCTCTCTGAAGGATGTCTTTTCACCCTGTAAGGATTTCCACTAGTTCTGCTTTGCAGTGGTGCCTATTTGTTTTTTGGAATGCTTATTCGTAAAAGACAAGGCTTTTTTTGAAGGGTGCAGGAACTTTATTCATAAATACAGAAGCACCTTAATAAAAGAAAGATGTGATGAAGTCTTCAAAGTAGGCAAGAAAACTGATGAACAAAGACATTCCCATAACAACTGAGTTTTATCTGATCAAATTCCAATAAAGCCTGCATTTGGCATAAATCTTTAAAAACATAGCAAGGGCCACTGGAGGATGCTAAAACTTGTTTATTTAATATTACTCCTCCTCCCTTCCCCAAAAGCACTTTATCCTCTCAATATTTTCTGAGGTCTTGGTGCACGTTGAGCGAGCATGGCACGGGGGAAGGACGGAGAAGCGCGCCTTGTCCAAGGTCACGCCACTTCCTTCCTTCCCTTGGGCTTCCCACTCTCCAGCGTGCTGATGATCAGCAGCACAACCACTGGGTTAAGCCTCCCTCTGGAGCAGAAGAAACAGCAGAAAAGGTAGTGCCTTTAAAGAATTTAATTGTCTGTGGGTTCACTTAACCAGAGCCAAGAAGAGACAGAAGCTTTCATACCAGCCTTATAAAAGTAACTTAATTCCTACTTCTCTGAGTTTTATTATTTTCCACCCTAAGATTACTTAGTATGTGCAATGCACTTCCCATCTGTGCAGGAACACACAGATGTGACTGACTAATCCTTAAATACCAAGAGAAGTATTCTGGGTGAAAACAGACATTTTCTGCACACAGGGATTACTACTTGCCCACTGGCTTTGTGGATGCATCCAGGGCACCTGCATGAGAATTAATCTCTAGGATTCACTGCCTGGAGAAATCCAGATTGCAGAAAACCTGGCAAGCAGATTCACAAGCACTCACTCCAGCTCAGCCTCTGAGGTGGGAACAGGGTCCTGCTGCTGCTGCTGTGCCAGGAGCTGGGAACAAGGGGCCACAGCCCTGGCTCACCATGCCAAGCAGCCCCAGACTGCCTTCCTGGAGTCAGTGCAAACAAGGGCTGTAGGAAAACACAAAGTCCCTTTCTGATGTGGTTTGGAAAAGGGAGCCAAGTACAGCCTGAGGAAAGCTTAGCTGAAAAGGTGCAGTTTTGCATTTCTTCTTTCATTTTAAGGGGTCAGAGGACCACACAAAGAAAGAATCAGGCAGAGAAACAAAATATTTATATTCTGCTTGCTTATTTTTTCAATTTACCCTGCACATCTGTCTCTAGCTGTTCCTTAAATAGTCCTTTAGAAAAATGTTGTCCCTTCTACATCGGTGGTGTGTATGCTACTGCTGAACTGCCACTGGACTAAATAAGAAAGCTCTTGGAGGGCAATAGAAGATGTGCACATGTTCAGGGACTGTATCATAGAACCACAAGAGAGCTCTGATTCTCCCCAGAAGGCTTCTGCCCCTCTCCTCCTGCTTGACTGAGAAAGACAAGGGGACAAAGAACAACCATTCCTTCAAACTGCAGGTATGAGAGGAATTCCAAAAACCCTCATCAAGAAGAACCCCACAACAAAGCAAAACACTAGGCAACCTGAAACTTGGTTGGAGGAGAAAAAAACCCCCTAATAATTAAATGTTGCTTATGCAAGATGAAAAACCACACTATTCCTTCTGGGCACAACAGCCCTGGCAAGCCCAGCATGTATGTCACAAGACAGGAAGCAAAGCTCATGCACAGAGGAGGAGCGGCAGCTGCTCATGCCAACTCCACCAGCAATCTTCTCTGCAAGGCTCACTCTCCATGCAGGGCTTTTCATGCTGGAGTCAGGTATCTGACTAAGTTTTCAGCCCCTGCAGAAGATAGTTGCCTCTCCCACTGAAAAGAGGGCCTTCCTCACCCTCCCCTTTTACCTGCCATGTGTGTACCATGTTCACCACCAGACAACTCTATCTGCATTCTCAATACATCAATACACAGCCCCAAAGCTCCAGCACACTGGGGCACCAATGCCTCCTTACCCATCCTTCTTCACCTTCATCTGCATAGATTTCCTTCTTTCTAATCTCTAGAATTAACACAGTAAACTTTAGAATGCTTTCTATAGCACTGTTCTACAATACACCATAGAATATTTCAAGTTGGAAGGAACCCAAAAGCATCTTGGGTCCTTGTCTCCAATTTCTCCCTGCTTTTGCCTTTCCTGTTGAGCACTACATCCTACCATCATGTGCTGTGATGGAGATCAGTTGCAGCAACATTTAGGGATTCTCATGCTCCTGCCAAGGCTCCCATGCAGTTCAGACTGCCCACCAGAGCTCTAATATCCCAGTGCAAGGTTTTAGGAAGAGCTGCAAACAAGATTGCAAGAAATAAACATGACCAAAGGGAAATGATCCAGAGACAGCTTGCCTCTCCACAAGCAAGGAACAAAGTAACATGCCTAAAATATGCCTGGCATAAACACACAGGGCATGCTGCCTTTGGCTTGCCTGTTACTTGGTGGAGAAAAGATCTAATCCTACAATAACCTGCACTCATTACTCACCTAACACTTCACTTAGTTTGCTCCACCCAGCCTAAAAAAGAAACTGCCTTACTCACCAGCCATATATTTATCCAGGGACCCAAGTACCTGCCCTGGATGCAGGCGTAGTCATTTCCATGGGCACAGGCTTGCTGGAGTCAGGCTCTTTCAAGTAAGCCCCAGCTGTTTCTCATCACAAGGCAAAATCCCAGCCAAGCAAAGGCCCTTTCTTCCATACCTCTGCTGAACTCTTTGTGTCCCACGCTCCTCAAACACAGAAAGGCAATGGACTGAGCTCAGGCAACCACAGCTGTATTCTTTTCAGGTGGCTGACTAATAGCGCTCAGAAGTAGAACAACAGAAAGCCCAGAGATGCCATCGACTCCTTTTAGGATGTCTGAACAGTGAGGTCAAGCCAGAATATACAATTGTTTCAGCAGGCTGCTGTGGCAGTGTCACTGGGACTCATAGGGTATTTCTCTGGGATGGTTGTTCTATACAGGCAACACCAGTGATTCTCAAGAGAGGTTCTTAGCTTTCCCTTTTAAAAAATAACACATTATTTGCTTAACTTTTCTGCCATTCTGTTCTTGGAAAGGATGGCAGTCAGGTCGCAGCCCCCAGTGACCACCTGTGGACCTGAACCACATTCAAATGGGAATTAAGCTTTTCTTACATTTAAACAACATCTAAACAGACCAATACCCTTCTCCTGCTGTCAGCCTCCAAGACTGGCTTTTGCTGTCACTTTAGCAAGCCTGTGAACCCAAACTGTCCCCTCTCTCTGCTTCAAGTTGGGCTTCCACTTGACCAGACCAGGCAGGAAAAGGTGAAGTGAGTGTTACTAAAAGTGAGGGAGAAGACTCAAATTTGCACCCACTGGACCCAAGATGGACTCTACAGTGCTGCAAGCCCAGGACAGTGCCCAAGCACAGCTAATGCAGGCAGCAAGAACAGAGCTAAAGAGGGTCTCCATATACTTTTAGAAGGTGGTGTCCTATCCATCAGCATTTTCAGCAGAACATGTCACAGGCTGCTGGAACACCCCTGAGTTTTACTCAGTAAAAACTGGGAGCTGGGCCCCTTTTAGTTGCTATGTTTCTCAGTGAGGAGAACTATGCTTTAGATGAAATATGCTCTAGACAGTATTTGCACAAATGCACACACTCTACATTAAATGAGTTTAAAGGCTCTGAAGTCCTTAAAGATTAAATGACATAAATCTTGTCAACACTCCAGAGCGAAAGAGCCATGGGGCAATTTCTTACTCACTGCACAAACCCTGAGTTGTCTGCTCCTCTGCCTCAACCCCTGGACTACTTATACAGAAGCCAGGTTTGAAACTCCTAAGCTTTGCAAATTAAGTTTTAATTCCATTTCTACAAGGAAGGTTTAAAAAGCTTCTCCTGAACATGGGCCAGAGAGAGGAATTTGACCTCTATATAAACTACAGTTCAGGTCAGGTGTTGGGAGACAGAGATCCTGGGAATAACTTTTCTGATGTCTTGTTTTCTCATTTTTTTATATGCTGTGAAATACAAAATCTCAGAGTCACTAAGGTTGGGAAAGACCTCCAAGATCAGGGAGTCCATCCTTTGAACAAACACCACCATGTCAACTGGACCATGGCACTAAGTACCATGTCCAGTCATTTCTTGAACTCTTACAGTGATGGTGACTCTACCACCTCCCTTTGGCAGCCTGTTCCAACACCTGACAACCCTTTCAGTGAAGGAATTCTTCCTGATGTCCAACCCAAACCTCCCATGCTGCAGCTCAAGACCATTTCCTCTTGTCCTGCTGCTGGTTGCACAGCAGAAGCCAATCCCACACTCTCCTTTCAGGGAGCTGTAGAGTGGTAAGGTCACCCTGAGCCTCCTTTTCTCCAGAATAAACACCCCCACATCCCTCAGCCACGCCTCAAAGGGCTCCCTCTCTAAATCCTTGCGAAGCTTTGCTGCCCTTTTCCGGACATGTTCCAGCACCTGGATGTTTTTCTTGGAGTGAGGGGCCCAAAACTGGACACAGGATTTGAGATGAGGCCTCTCCAGGGCTGAAGAGAGAGGGAAAATCCTTGTTCTGGTCCTGCTGGCCACACTATTGCTGATACCATCCAGGATGCCATTTGTCCTCTGGGCCACCTGGGCAAACTGCTGGCTTAAAACTCTGGAGTCCTGAGGCTTAACTGCTAGAAAAAATGTGCATATCTCAGCTTTGTATGATTTCGAGTGACATCCTTTCTAGGGAAGGCACTGAAATAAGAGATAGCTTTGGAGAGATGTCTTAGGCTGCAATACAGGATGTAACCAAAAGTATGTATTCCATCATCATCTGTTAAAACCAGGTGAGGCAGTATTCTTTATCTTTCCCACGACCCATCCTCCCTCCAGGGAGATACCTTCTGTTAATGGCCCATTGAGTCCCACTGCATGACTGATAAAATTACACTATCCCATTGGGAGATGCTCCATCCAGGAGGAGGAGCCCAACATTTCCTACCTAGACAAAAACTGAGATTTGGAACATCAGATCACCCTTTTTCCACTGGATTCCCAGAGGAAAACCAGACTCTTCTACATCATCACTGGACCTTCTGAGGAAAATTACACCCTCCTACAGGAGCACTGCTTCAACAGAACCACACCTCTCACTGCAGGAGGATGCAGCCACCATGTAATGGGACTGCTACCAACACCCTGCCTGACGGGGTGTCAGGTTGTACTCTGACTCTGTCATTATTTTGGGTTTGTTCTTTGTAATGCTGTATTTCTATTTCAATTTTCCTAGTAAAGAACTGTTATTCCTATTCCTATATCTTTGCCTGAATGCTCTCTAATTTCAAAATTGAAGTAACTTGGAGGGAGGGGGTTTACATTTTCCATCTCAAGAGAGGCTCCTGCCTTCCTTAGCAGACACCTTCCTTTCAAACCAAGACAAGAGAGTTGACTCAACTCCCCAGGGTTTGCTCTGCCTGCTAGGTGGCTCTGCAGCAGCAAGGTGGGGAGCTGAGGTGTGTGAGGCGCCTCCATACCTGGTACAGCTCTATCCGCTGCTCTGAGACGCGGGCCTTGGTGTTCTGCAGGCGGAAGACCCTGAACTCAGCCTTCACCAGGTTGGAGGCGTTCTTCTCCATGGCCGAGACGTCAAACCTGACGATTCGGAAGTAAAGGCTGTAATAGTTCGGTGGGATGGCATCTGCAAGAAAGCAAAGGGGTTTCATGACTCTTCTGGATGACAAAATATTCCTTCAAACATTTTAATGCAAGACAGCCTCAGTCAGGGAAATATCTTAAGTATGGTTCAGCTTCCAGTGGTCAATTTAGTACTATTAACAATTTAATAAAAATTAAGAAAATCTACCCCATGTGTTTTTTATAAGAGTGCCATATTAACAGAGATTAACAACTGCATTCAACTCTATTTCAGGTCATGCATTTAAACCTCCCCTTTTTCAACCTACTGGGGGAAAATCCTGAATACTTATGAATTGAGAAAAAAACATAGCATGTTTGTAAATGTCCTCAGGCTTACAGAGTGCTCACAGGGATCTGCTAAGACAACAAATAACAGCAGCTCATCTGATCTATATGTTCTCTGAAAACCACTTCCCCCCAGAATATGGACCATGAATTTTCCATAGTTAGTTATTAAAGGATATTTTTGGAACAAAATAGTCATTCTGATTATAGTAATGAGGGCTGGAAGAGAAGAGGAAGGACAAACAAAGGGAAAAGGCAAGCAGACAGTAGACACTGCAAAAAGGATTACATGAATTTTGACCACTTGGAAGCAGTTAAAAGCCATAAACATAACCACCCTTTACTATATATTGGGGAAAAGCAGAAAAAAAACCCAGAAAAATGGCCTCAAGTCTTCAATAGTAGCATTACACATCTCAGTTTAGGTTTTAAAACAATGTTTCTCCTTTTCCCAGTGGAAAACTCTGACTAAAGGTAAGTAGCAAGGTAGTTTTGCACAAACCAGGAAACCCTAAGGGGTTCAGTCATCATCTGAAGCCCTTCCACATTGACCAGAGCAGCAGCATCAGGAGAAATCTGCCTACAGCACCCCTGCCTGACACCCAAACACGTCAGAAAGGAGAGAGGGGAACAGAGTGGAAGGAGACAAGCTCACACTCCTCAGAGAGGAGATGAAATGCCTAATAAAAATCTCTGTTCAAATCGAGGGAACGGTTTCTTCTTCTCTTACAGTGTGAAAACTGAAATGGATAAATTAAAAAAATAGGAAAAAGAAAAATGTGGGGGCTGGGAAGGCATTTTCAGCTGAGGAAGCACAGGCGTTCTCACAGATTTAATGACCCACTTGTTGTAGCTCTTTGAGTAAGTTCAAACTGACTACTTAATAAATATAGCTATGAGAAAAATCTTTGATGATAAAGAAATAATCTCAGCCTCAACTGTAGATGCACTGTAAGTGAGAGATGACAAGTTCTCAAAACATTTCAAAACAATCCTCTGAAAGAGTACTCCCCAAAGTAGACCCTCAGTATGATCAAACAGGTACAACTATGAACAGGAAGCCTCATACTTCCTTATGATTCCATTTAATTAAAAAAAAAAAAAGTTCTCAGATTTTCACATCTGCAGTGCTTGAAAATAACCCTCCAGGCACCATAATCACTGTTCTTGGCTACCATTCTTATTGACAGGAAACTGCTACAATCTCACAGTGAGAACTCAAAGGCAAAGGGATGCAAATTACTCCTACACCAAAGCCACTCCTCTTTCCCATCAGCAACACATCAGTGCTGGAGTCTCCCAAAATACCAAGGAAGGGCTGCTGAGAAAGGCTTAACTGTGTGCAAATATGATGCTCATATTTGCAAATTCTTATAAAACCTACTTGGTTGGAGATTACATCCTCCTTTAGGAGAGAAACAGTATCTTCAGTTTATTTTTCTTGCTGTAGGAAACTCCGAGACTACTACTTGTTCTTCAGCCAAACCTAATCCTACTAGGAATATAATTTGGCATAATAATATGTATATATAAGATTGATGCTTCCAGGATGAGTTGTAAGTTGTCCTTCCCTGTCATTTGTTTGAGGCATCAACCTACCATTTTGTTCACTGTGGACAAGCCAAAGTAGCAGCCATTCACTTGCCCTGGCACAGACAAACCCTGCTCATCTTGACTTTATTTTAGATTGAAAAGCCCTATTTAACTGTCAGTTTGGTTTATATTTAGCTCCTTATTCCTAGAACTTTCTTGTGCTATATTTGTAGGCCTTCTTTCCAGTTTCTTTGTTTTAGGTACTGTGTATTACAAATCTCTGAGTATGTGTCTGAGTGGATATTCCTGAGCCATTCCTGCATTTACATTTTCTCTCTTTCTCATATATAAGGATGACAGAGAATGAATACCCTTTCAGTGTGCCTGTTTTTGTGTTCACATATGTGCATCTGTATCCACTGCAAACAAGTATTCCCTTCCACTGGAAGGCAGGCATGGGACAACTGTGAGTAAGCAGAAATTCTTGTCTTACAGAAGTTTCATCTCCCTTGCAAGATAGTTTTACATCTTTATGTGCAAAATCTCACATAAGAAATTTGATTTCCTAACTCTATCATTCATGACAGAATCCACAGGATGTCAACTGAGGAAAAGGCATTATTCATGGACTGATGAAAAAAGAAGGAATGGCTGACTGCACAATCGGGGTTTATGTGAAAATTAATCAACATGAAGTCTGAGAAATGAGACTTGCAACTCTCTTTAAAGGAACTGTAAGAACCCTATGGAGTCTACAAGGTTTTGGATTAGCCTTTAAGTGATCTCAGATGCTGCAATTTATCTCTCTTTGCGACTCCACCTTAACCTGACAGTTGCAAGAATTCAGATTCAGCTGGATACCTCTGCATTCCCTTCTGGTTTTGGCTTGGCCCCATGACTCCAGTAGACACCAGGATGACTCTGACCAAGCTGGTCTGCAAACACAGTTACCCTGCTGCAGACAAGACTTCTGAAGTATTCTTTGAACTATTATCATTAACGAGTGGAATTAAACCGATATGTTTCCCGTAGCTAGGAAAACACTGATTTATTTTGTTTTGGTGGGAGAGAGAATAGTAAATGCAATGAAAGGTTCCATTTTTATCATTTTTAAATTACTCATTAAATCAACCCTCAAAAAAACCTGAAGACTTCCAGCTGTAATAATCACAACCACAACCATCACAATTGAGACGAGTTGCACAACACAGCTGGAGAAGGTGAAGGCAGCATCCATCCTCCTCTTCCTCCCTTCAGGCTGCTAAACACCAAGCCTCACAAGTTTACTCTTTTTCTTGCTTTTTTTTTTCTTTCTTGAACAAGCTGAAACTTCATCAGCTGCTCTACAAGGGGCAGTCCGAACTGCCAGGTTAAAATGTGCTCTGGTATGTGAGTGATTAAGTGCATAAGGACACTGTGGTTTCTTCTGCCTCTTACTGGCTTTGTTCAACGTCCAGCATCCTCCAGGCTTCTGTGCCAGCAACCTGGACAGAAAGCAGCCCAGCTCTGACAAAGCAGAAAAGCATCAGTGGGAAGGGTGCAGGAGACCCATCCCAACACATCCCTCACTATTGCTCCAGGCTGGAACACTGTCAATGGGAGGGACTGAACACATTCTCTGACCAACCATCCAAAACAGGCCCCCAGGAGCACCTGGGAGGAGAGCAAGGTGTAGCCAAGCACTCTGAAACTGAAAGCAGGGATAGGAAGTTTGTTCCATGCTGAAGATATTCCCCAAATCAGGAATAACCTGCACGAAAGGATGACACTCCTGCCTTGCGCAGTTGTGTCTGATGAACTGCATTTCCACAGCTTTCCTCACCAGTACTGCATGTACTGACATTTCAGGAGAAGCAAAACACTCTGTTTGACACAGCTCTTCTGAGAGCTGAGCTTTCGTTCTGGCGAGGAAAAAGACCTAAATTCAATTGTATCCAAATGAGGCTTTTTTTTCCCTCTGAATTCTCATTTCTGCTATTGAAACAAAAAGAAATCAATTACATGCACAGCCCAAGTTAGGAAATGTAAACAACTTTTCTTGTCTCGTTGGAAGAGGCCAGACAGGCCGCCTTCACACATACACCCACACTGGAAAGGCTGAGAGCTTCAATCTAATCCTTCCATCAAGGGCTTGTAATAAATGCTCCAAAGATTTATTTTTATTCCCTTTTGTGTTTATTAAACTTTGGAGGGTTTCTTTTCCTTTTTCTTTTCTTTCTGGTGCTTTGCCCATTCTTTATTATGGCAGCTACAAAACACGGAGTGCCCTTTTCTTCTCGCTCTCTTTTTTTTTTTCCCCCTCCTCATCCTTCTAACTGCAGTACATGAATGACCATGTAGTAGGCTTTGAAGCAGCACATGCAAATATTTATAAGAGTAGCTTGATTGTTATTAAATGCAGTTGTTATGCTTTCCACGCTCTGGCAAGCTTCCCTAACCTCTCTAACTATTAGGACCATTTAGGCTGTTTAGATTTCAGCTCACTGATAGCAAATTCTATGGGTTTTTTTTTTTTTTTCTTAACAAGCAGCATAACGTGACATCGTTTCTCCCTGTGTGTGAACTTCTCTCCCTGCCAGGAGTTGGGTCAGGCTGCCTCCAAAGACACGGCAAGTGAAGCAGCATGCGCTGGGAGGATGAATGTCTTGTCAGCTGTGACAGCACATCTCTCCAGCAGGATCCCATCCTTCCTGTCAGGCACACTTGGGACACAAATCCTCTCCTCTTTTCCAGGGAAACTCTCTCCAAGAAATTAGAAGTTTGCTTAATGCATCTGGGCTCCCAAAGCCCATAATAATCACTCTGCTCACCCCTCCCGACCCTGATGTGACTGTGAAATCCTGCTGGAAACTGCTTCTCTGCAATCAAAGGGGACCTAGTAATGCAAGCCATAGGTCATATCCAGGAACTGGGACTGGCCCCCAAGGGGAAATCCCACTATGACATTAAGCTATGAGCACATCCATCAGCTGACCCGTGCTGTTGGACTGAACACTTGTGCCATTCCTCCTCAGGCACAGCTTCCAGGATTCTTGCAGCAAGGTTGCAAAGTCAGACAATACAAAAGTAGCATAAGAGACTTACTCCAATATTCCAGTTTTTATCTACAGAATTGCCTCTGAGGTATTACCTTTATCTGTCATCAACCATTTGCTACTGAGGAGGAATTGTGCACTGGAAGTCAGAAAAAATCCACTGGGAACACAGCAAGTTGAGAAAGAATAAATACCTAATTACAAATTTTGTGACATATTTTTTGCTGTTGAACCACTTGCTATTCCTCTTCTGAAACACATTTAAGATCTATGACAATATATGAAAAGTAAACAACTCCAGGACATTCCAGATTAAAAAACAGGCACAATGAGGCAAAGAGGCAATTTTGGGGGGACATGTTTATGAAATTATGTGCTCCTTACTTAAAATCTGACAAGAGCCTTCTGGTTCTGCTACTACTTCCTCATTGCTTCACCATCAAAAGATGACTAGCCAAAGCAATGATCTCAACAGTAAACAGATCTGGTAGTCAGGTTTCCAGTTACCCAAATAATTCATTCCCTTAAGGTACTCCTATTGCTCTGGAGTTTGATGGACTCTAACAACACTTTTACATAATTGTCTTTTGTACTTTCAAATTCTGTAATGGTGAAAAACATCCTGCAGTCATCTTCAGGTCAAAATGCAACTGGCACAATAAGGATTCTGAGACACTGTAATTATCCTCTGGAGAATCACAGGATTAAGTTTAAGTTTAGGTTTAAAGTTCTCACAAAGACAAGTAGCAAAATAAACTCAAGTAATTGTTAGTGGTATAGCAAAGCTGCTGCATAGGATTCTTTTACAGAAAAGGTTTAAGCCCTGGCTTTGTGGGTCACCATAAAGATGCAAAGGGAAGGGCATCTTATTACATGCTCCCTTAATTTCTGTCACTTTATCCCTACTTAGACGTTAGAGTTGGATGTGAGTCTTAAAAGTGGGCAATAAACCTTGTCTTGAAAAGCTACCATTGTCATTTTAAGGCTGTAACAGGTCAACACATTTTTTTTCTTTTTTTCTGTTTTTTTTTTGTTTGTTTGTTTGTTGGGTGGGGTTTTTTTGTTGTTTTTCTTTTCTTTTTTTTGTTTGTTTTTTGTTTTCTTTTTTTTTGGTAGTTGTTCTCCCTGGGGGCTGGGTCAAAACATGTTGCAAGGTTAACCTCAACTTGTTTAAATGCTGCAGCTGAAATGGACTGCTTTGGATGTTAATTTGGTATGCAGACCATTGTAAGAAGAGCTGTAATTTTGCTATATCACTCAATTGTCTGATTTAAGTGAATCTTATCAGACAGAAAGCCCTAATTTAAATCCTTTTTTCCACTGGACCTTCTCTCTCTACCACCCTTTCACAATTATTTCAAGTCACTAGTCTTTGTACACTCAATCCAAAAGAGCATTTAGCATAAAAAAACTCATACTACTCACACCAGGCAGAAAGAAGGAAGAGAAAATATCTATCCTATATAATCAGTGATGGCTTCTTCTCTCCTCCCTCTCTTATGGGTTCCATAGAAAAATAAAAACTAGGCCAACATCACATAGGTTTGTTCACCTCCTATGGGGTGCAACACCAAGAGTCTGAGCTGCAGCAGATGCCCTAAATGGACCCCTTCTGAAAAAGGTTCCCAGCTATTCCTCCACCCAAAAGGTAAAGGAAAATCAAATTTAATACCAAAGAGAAAAGCAGCAGAAGCCTTCTGCTTTACCTGAGATGACCAAAAGCATCAGACAAAGTCTCCAGGAGCCTGTGAATGACAGGCAGGCACTGCTGGCTCACACACTCCTGCTGCAAGGGGAAGGAGAGTTCGGGTGGGTGCAGCCTGCCACAGAAAAAAAACCTGTCCCCATCACTGCTCATTACAGGGAAGATTAGAAATCATGGATGTGCTTCAGCAGTGGGAGAAAAATACTTAAGGAAAACATACACAGCCCTACCAGACAAGCTACATAATTTACTTTGTAGGAAATAAGTTGTTTGTGTGGGATAGCTGGAACAAAAAGGTGACACCCGTGGAACACACAGGAAGACACCTGGAACTAAGGACTACAGACTGCATGTATGAGTTGACATCTTCAGATGTAGGGCAAGGTAAACCAGCAGAGACTGCACAAACTTGGAACTACTTCACCACCACAGAGCAGTCCTGAGGTACCTACAAGACACAGTCCTGGTCCTTAACAAAGTCTCCTGGCCTGAGAATATGCTCTGTTGAGTGAATTCCTTTAGCGAAGTGCACTTTTCTTCTGCAGCTCTGAAAAAAGCAAAGGCTGCCCAGAAGACCACTTCTGCTATAAAACAAAGCTCTCTGAGTATTAACTTCTAGAAGAATCTGAATAAACACAGCCTCTCAAATCAACTGCCTGGCTCCAAGCTTCTGAAGCTGGAGGAGAATCAAAAGCTTGTTGAAATCACTGAAGCCTCTGGCTAAGATGAAAGGGGAAACTTGTCCATTCCCTTTCAGGAACACAAAACCAGAACTCCAACCAGGCATGCTTGGCGTGACCACTCCCAAATACTCCTATTTCTTAAAAAGGAGGATGGAATCCCTCCTAGGACCCTCATAGTACAGCCCCATGCCTGGTATTTCTTTTCCCTATTTGGGGTAGATGGAAATGAGTAAAACCTGCACCTCACATAACAACACCTGCAGAGTGCTCAGAAGACATTTTCTGCCCCTGCCTTTATGACTGCTTGAATGTGAATTCCCTGAAGAGAAATTCCACCATGTGAGCTCACCAGACCCTCCTCTCTCTGCCTGCTTTCAAAACTTTCCAGGCTGTTGGCTTTTTTTTCCCCTCATCCAACCTGAAACACAGGGGCTGGGTAATGCAAACAACACTGACACATCACGAGAGCTGCTCTCAGCTGTTCTAAATTTCAAGCAATGCTTAATTGATGTAACTTAATTACTTGGGATTATTTTGGAGAGCAGCAAACACTGAATTTTCCATTCCAGACCATCTTTCACATATGTAAATCTCCAGGCATTTTAGGAAGTCTGAAAGGTCTGACCTCAATTCTCCTCAAAGTCCTCTTTACACATCACCTGTCATGTGAAGCAGCCAGAGAGGGAATGTAAACACAAACCCTACTACTATCTTTGTTTCTCAACAAAGGGGTCTTAATCTTGCAGCAGGTTAAAGCATACAGAGTAAAGGTACAGCACAACCACTCACCCTCACACATAAACCCCCTCTAATCTCACCACTGCAATTTTAATGGTGTGAGAGAGAAAAACACATCTTCAGCTGTGTCCCTCACTCCTGCACTGATGCCAGCACAGCAAGGACATGACCATGCATTCCCAAGAGAAGCTGATCCTTTTCTCCAGGGAAGGTGCACAATAAGCTAACAGGAAAGCTGCTCTGCCTGCCAACAGGCATTACAAGAAGTTATAAAGATACCAAAGCCTCTCCAAAAACCTGAGTAAAGTTTTGGTCTCACTGAAGTCACTGACCAAACATCCCCAACACTTTCAAAAGGGCCAGGAATTCACCTCCACAACTGCAAGCACAGAGAAGATTTTCAGTACAAGGAAACTGTCTCCAGCCTCTCTGTGAATTTATCTGCCAACAAAAGGCCCTTCAGCTTTCAGCAGCTATTTTGTGAACATTCAGGGAAGAAGAACTCCTTTCAAATCCCCATCAGGATCCTTTGAATGAAATCCCAGGTTATCATGTATCACCACTGAAATCAAATATGTAATAGATGTGTGTTGTGTTTGGAAACGTCTCAGGTATGTACTTTGCTATTCTACTTACACTGGAATGCAAGAAAAATACTCCTAGTGTCTTTCATCTCTCTCCATGAAAGGCTGCTCCTCTTTCAGCTAAGAATCATAAGGAAGAATTGCAAGTACAATTGCCTATCTCATCTTAAAAAAAAAAAAAGAAAAAAAAAAGGTGGGGTAAAAAGAAAAAGCTCACCAGGGAACACAAACCTTTCTCACAGGCAGAGTAAGACTTGACTTGCTGGCACAGTTCAGCTGAGGTTGTATGGCTGCAATGACCTCAGTGAGTGAAAACAGAGCAAACCAACCTTCCCCTGTTCACAAGACTGACCCACACTCTTCCCTGTGACAAAGACCTTTTTTCTCTTCCATTTCCAAACCTTCTCCTTGCATGCTACTGAAGCGATACCTTCAGTACCAAGAGACCTCTCTGCTGGCAGGCTGAGGAGGCAGGCAAGACCACAAGCCCAGCTCACTGCTGTGCATCCCACTGCTTCACACAGGCACTGGGATGCTGACTGCATGCCTGAAACCCCCTAGGCAGCCATCAATGATTCCACCTCCCCCCTGAAAACCAAGTCATCTTGAATAGTTTTTATCTAAGAAAAACATTGTATCTTCTCCATGGCAGATTAGGTGTAAGGTCTGATTTATCTGTGTGTGCTTGAGAAAATCTATATATGTTTATTATTTTTTTTAAATCCTTCCTCTTCCTGAAACCTTTCTGATGAATTTCACTTGCACTCCCAGCCCAGCCAGCAGGATTCAGACTGGCTTCACCATGTTACCACAGTGCCATTTTACTAATGAACTGTATTTTAAAAACGTGCTTTATTCAGGCATACTTTTACTGAATCCCTCAGATTCACACAAAAAATGACTTCTGTGATAAATCTATCTTCCCTGTCGGTGAGAGGAGCTTGGTATGCCTGCACAGAGCTCTGCACACTCTGCATCTCTCCCTCCTCTCACCTCCTGGGTTTTCCACAGGTACGAGGCCAAGGAGGCAGCATCCTGCTGCCCTGGGGGGACCTGCCATCCACGGACAGGTAACAAAGCTGCCCTCCCTCAGCAGCACCCAAGAAGAGAAGTCAACCAGCTCACAGGGTCAGGATGCTGGCAAGAGCCATGGGATGCTGCTGCTACAGGGCCAGCCCAGCCAGGTGTCCCCAGACCTGGGGACCAGAGTGGTCTTTTGGGGACCCCTGAAAGCAGTTCCAGTGAGGAGTTCCAGTGTTTGAACCTGATCCTTAGAGAGAAGCACAGCCATATCCTCTCACTGTCAGAAACCAGGGTTACAAGGCTAACTCCCTAAGGAGATGGGCTCAGTGCTTCCCTTAAGGCGAGCTGTGGTTACCCATCGCCTGTCTCTGTCTGTAAAGTCATCCTGCTGCACTCTGACAGCAAACACGCTCCTCACAGGCTCCAACCTGTGCCTTTAGTGCTGGATGACTTGAGCTGCCTCTCAAGGCAGTGAATGCCATCTCCCTTTTAATCTTCTGCATAGAAGGGCTTCTAATCACAAGCTTTGTTACGAAATCCACGAGGATGGCAGGAAATCTCTTGGGTATGTCCTAAGGATTATATTATGCCAGGGCAATGCAACTATGCAAAAATCTGCTTTAGAAAAAATGTACCGCTGCAGAACAAAGCTGCGCTGGTGAGAAAAAAACAGAACTGGAAAACATTCTGAATTATTTAAAGAACTAAGAAAACTTTCCCCAAATCCAATTTTCTCCAACAGTGTCACAACAACCACAAAGCCGTCATACATGACAAACTCAGTGGTGTTGAAATCAAGGAAATGGCAGCAAAAAGACATTCTCAGGCTATTTCACAATTCAGTTTAAGCTGCTGTGTTTGTGTGCCTCTCTACCTTAGCACAGAATAATCCAAATATCACTTCTCTTGTTCCCAAGTCCAACGTTGTATTTCTCCTCTTATACATCTGCAGGGCAATTCAATCAGCTGGAATTCAATGTGATATAAGTGGTAAAACCAGTCTGAACATTTAGCACAGAAACAGAGCAAGAAGCCTATCACTCTGCTTCAGAGAAAGAGCTTAGGCACTGGCTTCCCTTTGAACACAGTCCTCTCAAAGTCATCCTGTGAGCTTTGTGCTTAAAGGATTTCCTGCCTGAGAGTTCGTAGCACTGAGGGAGCACAGGTTGAAGCCAGTTCTCATGTTCCTCAGATTGAGGGGAGCCTACAGGACCAAATCCTCCATGTAGCTCACACCTGGAATGTGATTTTTGTTACTGCTTTCCCAACCTACCCAACCTGTGTTTTGGAAAGGCTCCTGAGCAGCAGCAGGAGTAGGTAATAGCTTTCCTGCCTGTGCTGTTGGCGGCCTTGCAGTTCACGCTCTTGGTGAGAAAGATGAAAATGAACATCAACCTTCTGCAGAGATTGCTCATTCCACTCTTCTCAAATTAGCCTGTGGACAATCACCTCCTACTAATACTCTCCAGGCCCCCCCAGTCTGGATTATATTCCAGGCTAGTCATCCAGTCTCCCCTGATATTTTTTTTTTGTTTTAGTATGGGAAGAGAGTACAGTTTCAGCTGACAGAAGTTGGTCAAGGCAGGTCCCTTGCACAGAGATTAAACAGTGCATCCTACAGAACCCAGCAGGGCAGCAGTCTTTGCTCAGTCATGGTTGACCACTGAGTAAGAGTATACCATAAACCAAGTTACTTTTCCTTTTAACATGGACCTAGAGAGAGTAGTGTCCTGCTGCCCAAGGTCTGGAGCACCAAGTCCTGCCTGTTACCTATGGCTGCAGGTTACTGCCTGTAAGGCAATGTACCTTTCAAAACCTCAGCTCTCCTTTTCCTCCTTCTATCTGTGTAAAAAAACCCATGTTTTTTAGGTCACTCATCTGTCACTCATCACACTTGGTGGCAGCTCCTCTACTTTTGCTGCCTCATCTCCCTTGGAGCTCTCCCACCATTTCATTCCTTTAAACCACTCAGGCATTTTCCCTCTTCAATTAGTGCCTTAAAACTTTCCTTCCTCTTTAAGCTTATGATTATTCTTTCATTAGTGCATTTTGTGGTGCTCTCTAAGGAGAACAAAAATGAAATAAACCTCTTTCCTCCCAAAATTACACTGTTATGTTCTGAACAACCTGTAAGAAACCAAGCCAAGGCACAGACTGATAATGAAGGTAACACCATCAGGTTCCACCCTCTTCTGGAAGAGGAAAAAAGTAAAATTGAATATACAGCCATAAACCATAGAGAATTAAATAGGTCTCTGCAAATGAAAGTTGCCTGTGAAAATAGTTTCCAGGTCTATGGTTTTAATTACTACATAAGTGAATGGAAAACAGGATTAAGGAATTTGCACAATTGTTACACATCATATTTGGAATCACAGCCTTTTTTTTCAGCTACAATACCATGAAGGCATAATTCAATGAAGTCGAACTGACCTATATCCAATTTCTCCTTGATACTTAGTTTGGTAGACAAAAATCTGAAGTAATTCTCCAGTAGCACTCCTGTGGGACTGAAACATGCAATATCAGGGTGATTTTGCAAAGCTTCCTCATTTATACTCAGGCTTTGGATTTTATGATTTCCACCCATTAAAAATGTCCATGACTTCCAGTTTTTCAGCTTTGCTCATTTACTAACTCTGTTTTTAAACAAGATTTCAAGCACCAGTTGAACCATGGACCATGACCCTCTCTAGAGAAGTCCTCTGAGTTGATAAAACCATCTGGGAATCAATCAAAGCATGCAGAGGAGCAGAAGTGTTGGAACTGCTCTTGTGCCCTTTCAAGAATCCATTCATGTCTGCAAACACAAAAGCTCGGTGCTTTTCATTCAGAGCTACAGTAAGCCTTTCTTTTTTTCCTTCCTTCCCTCCTTCCTTCCTTTCCTTCCTTCCTTCCCTCCTTCCTTCCCTTCCTTTCCTTCCTTCTTTTTCCTGTTTTCCTCTTACTGCAGTGCACGTTGATTTTAGCATGAACAAAGTGCCCATGAGTGACTGTTCTTTACATATCTTCATGTAAGTCAGTCAGTTACCCAGGGAGAATTTAGCATGCTGTACTAGTTCAGTCAAGCTTTTCTTCCACAAGCTTAAAATCCCCCAAACTCCCTTTCTCCTTTCCTTCACAGGCTTGCTCTTCATGTCCAGCTGAAATGAAATTCAGTAAATATTACACTAGCAAGGTAACAGGTCTGGAATGTGAAGCATCTAGAGCTCAGTAGAGTCTCTTCTTGGCATCTCAGAGGTGCCTTGCTGCCTAGTGCCAAACAGGATTTGACTAGCTTTATGCAATTCAAATAAAGATACTGTATCCCACAACTGTACAAACCTCTTAAAAATCAAAACCATAGTGAGGAGAAATGCCCTCTAAGAAATGGAGCTAGGAGAAGGTAAGAGTGCTGCATGCCTTTTTAGAGTCCCTGAAAAGAGCAGCGTCCCAAATAGACCTTTCTAGAACATACATTTATATTTTTGTTATCATCCTTCACACAATAAAGACGAGAAAAAAGACAATGGCTGGCTTGTCATGCCCTGTCCTACAGGATCCTTGCCTGTCACATCGTGAACTGCACAACAGCAAGGACCAACATGGGCAAACTTCTGTCATTCCATAACTGGGTTTACAGAATAACACTGAGAGCCAGCTGATATTGAAGAGTAAGAACAGTCATAAAGCAATAACTAAGTTCAAATTCTCTATAATCAACCCTTATTGATTGGTACCATGTAGCATAGCTTGGCAAGGATAAACTCCAAGCATTTCTCACCTTCTAACCTAAGGCTGTGTCCATACAGGCTCAGTCTTGACTAATGCTAACTTCCAAGTGCTCTCTGTTCAGAACTGCAAGACCCCCTAAGGCTGGAAGAACTCCTCTGAATTCAACATTTGCTTGTACTAATTAACTGTATGGATTAGATGCTTTGTGTCAGCACAAATTAGAAAGAGACAGCACTCCCAGCTTCTTTCCCATGGGAATGCAATGGCTGGCCAACCCAACAGGTACAAGCCCTGAATGGTATAACTTGACTAATTTACATACAGGCTATAGGTCTTGACCTTGAGGCAGAAAGCTATGCCTTGCTAACCTAACCCTCAGAAACAATGGACCAAAATGCCTCTCAAAATTTGAAGTAGAAACAAACAAAATGCCTTTGAATCTGAAAAGACACCAGTATTCATCACAGACATTTATGCAAGAACCTCTGACTAGCAGCAAGGTGTGGGAAGACCACAGCTCCTCAGACCCCCTTGTTCCAACTTGAACTTTTTTTATTTCAATGCTGGAAACATTCTAGATACTTAGGACTAAAAATGTTTTATTCCAACAGTCTACTTTTTAACACAAACCCACCTCCTTCCAATCTGATCTAAACTGTGGCATCCAGTCTCTACTGGTCCAAGCACAGTAAGAGTGAATAAACAATGGCCTTTCTGAGCAGGTGAAAGCCCCCCCAAGATCACTCCTGAACAGTGATACACTCATAAAAAATTCTAAAAAATTTTTTTAAATTTATTGCCAGAAAAGCAAGAAAAAACGGAAACAAAAAAGAAGGAAAAGTAAGGAGGGAAGAAAAGATTTAAAAAGAGATTGTTTTTCTGAATAATTTCAAGTTAACATAGTAAGATGTCCTAGACAGTTTTCTGCGTCTTAAAACCATCCCATTTCCAATGCTGGTTTATGTAAATCTGGAAAGTTGCCTTGTCTGGAGTAAAATCATATACAGATTGAAAAAGGATTAAGTTTTTTTTTTTTGTTACAATATATGCAGTTTTTGTATTTTAACCTTCTAGTGTCTGAGATGGAAGAGAATTGGGAGAGTTGGGAATAAGGAGAATGGGGAAGGGTATGGTTCACTGCAAGGGCTGCTGCAGGTATGGACTCTCTTTTTGCATTGCACAAGGTAACACAGAGCATTACAGACAGGAAAATGTAATTTTATAGCACGAGCCCTCCTCGTGACAGGTTAACACACGAGGAAATCCAGAAGTTCCTATCATAGTGGGCACTCAGTTCTTGTCTGTGCTATTCATAGCTGAGTGTTCAGGTTTACAAGGCTAGACTGGCTTTCCTGTGTCCAAATAAAACAGCTAGACTGATCCAGTTGGATTTTCCAAAGGGCAAGATAACGTCTTTCCCCGAAACACGGCAAACATCAACCACTCCGAGCGCCGCCGTCTGCCTGAGATTCCTCTGCAGAGAACTGGCTTTTGGACAGACACCACCACAGAGGAGTTCCTGATTCCTTCTTCCTCGGTGAGCCTTCTCAAGCCTGGAGCAGACACCATGACAAAGAGCCGTGGTGCAGGACAGCAATGCACCCTGAGTGACAGGGGCAGGGACACACAGCCCCAGCAGGTCCGTGGCATCACCAGGACAATGCAGCCACACCCCAGCTCAACTACAGATGGCTCAATGCCTCCTGTTTTAATGACAGCTTTTGCTCAATTGATTTCAACTCTTTGCCTCCACCTGAAGTTCCACCTATTTTCTTTCAATCTTTACAGCAGTGCCCCCTAAAATTTGCTTTACATTGGCAAGCAACTCTACTTTCTGCTTTTTCGGGTGCGCGTAAATGTTCGAGACAAAGTTTTCTAGAGAAAGAGGCGTGCATACAAACAGACACACTTATGTGCACATGGAGAAATGAAAAATATAAAAAAATATGTTTCAGACTAACAAAATGACATCCAACTAAATATTAGAAAAAGATGTTCGGACCATTTATGATTCAGAGGAATCCAAAACTAACGCAGACTCCAGACAGAGATCACATTCAGTGAAAGAGCTCCACAAATTGCATCATACAACACCATGACTGCGATAATGAATATGGATAGCAACTACAGGGTCAATGTCTGCATTTCTTAAGGTTCAAAACAGACTAGGAATGCCTCAGCAGCTTCTTGGAATAAGCTAAAGAATGATTCGAAAACACATTTGTTCAAAGGAGCATGAAAACTATGGTGGCTCTTCATGGCAAGTTTTGAATTTTCTGCTCTACATGCATTATTAGTCATACTTCCTACTGGTGGGGCTCTGCAGGTATTCAGCTGACCTGTGCCTGCAGAAGCAGGGCTCCAGAAATAAGCCTTTACTGCTTCAGTCCTGTGGCACTGCCACAAATTACACATGATACTTATTTTAAGGATCATATTCACAGGGAGCAAGCGCTGGAAAGGGGCTGTGAAACAGAGAACTGTCCCAAGAGTTTGGTGTTCAGCTGGGTGTTTTGTCTGAAGCACTGGCTGCATACCCTGGAGGCAGAGTCCTCCTCAACACTGATATAAAAGAACAGGTGACAGTGAAATATCACACCTGTTTATACAAAACATAGAATGCTTCAGGACTATTCTAGCTCTCCTCAACTCAAGGCTGAGCCTCCATCAAAAGCTCCACATTTCAGAGGTGAATTCCTTCCTTCAGAAGGAATTTGTCTTCAAAATGCACAAGAACTACATCAATAATGTGGTGACACTTTTGTCCTGGCTCCGTATTCTTGATGCACAGGTACCACCAGCACCTCAGGATCACAGATACAAATGAGAAGTATGGCACACCAGCTAACCACCCTACAGTCATACCAAGCAACAAAGAACAATTTTTTTGCCATTCTGAAATTTACAGAGCAATAGGTTATTTTGCATACACAAAAGTATCACTAGAATGCACAAAATAATCATAAAAATTAAAATCACTGTGAAAAAAAGGTTTTAAAAAATGATTCAACTCCAAGGGTTGATGGTGTACTACAGATAAGTTCTCAGTACATCACTGCAGCAAAAGTGAAGTCTTTTATTAGAGAAGTTAACTGGGATCACACACACATACAAAATATTTCCTTTCAGCACTGCACATCTCTTTCCAACAGGATAGGGTCAAAATGGAGTGAAGTCAGGGCTAAGCAAGGAGATCCAATGGCTCCAGAGTGTCATGAAAGAAAACAAAGACTGAATAGTTCATTTTAGAAGTAAGTTATGGAAGATGTAATCTCAGGATTAGATGAATAGCACTCACATATGATAAACCACATCTCCAGTTAATCTGTGGCACCACTTGCCTAAAGCACTGCAAATACATAATGCCTCTTTCTTCCCTGACAGCACCAAGAGTGGAGGGAAGGGAACCTGGATACAGCAAGGGAGCCACTGAGACTTGAAGCAAAAAAGAGAAGAGGAAATGTAAAAAAGGATTAGCTCATGTGCAAAGTAACATGGCATCAAACACAGGCCACTGGAAAAAAATAATGTTTGAAAACCTTTATTAATCAGAAGAGATGAAATACCACTGTCCTGGAGACCAGGGCAGGGTACTGAGCTAGCATGAAACTTGAGTAGTCCCTATGCAAAGAACAAAAGCCCAAAGAATGTAGAAAATTGTGTTTCTTGTAAATACCAATTGTATGCTCTGGGATAGCAAACCTAGCCAACATTGTAGACTGAGTCAGAAAGATGATACAGTCTTATTTTGATTTCTTGAAAAGAGTATGGGAAAGTTACTTCTTAATTCATTCAGTTATTTGAAAAGAGAGGCCTGAGAGAAAATGCTTAGAAGTTGTTTTCTCCATTCTTTTCATAGCTCCCATTTTTTTGAAAGGGCATCAAAACCTAATTCCATCTGAAAAAAGGAATCAAAATAATAATAATGTGAGATGGGGAGAGTCACAGCAGAGCTCTATTCTTCTTAGCTGATAGTCTCCTGTAGGCACTTGAGTAAAAGATACTATAGAATACTCCTGTACATACTACAGACACTACTCATCATTCCTCAGGGTGACTTTGGAAACAAAAAAAGGTATGATCACTGTTCAAATTTGACAAGTGACTTTAACATACAATCAGCAATTCCGTTGTCTGTTAACACTACATTTCAACAAACTTTGTTTTGCCTCTCCAAGTACACAGCAAGCTACAAACCAATTAAAAGATCAGTTGATGAACCAGGGCCACAGCACAGTGTAAAAAACAACACAGACCATGATCAGAGGCAGAGATCCAGGCACAGTCTCTCTGACACACTCAATCCCTCTTTTTTCTACCTCTCTTATACAAGCAATGCAGCTCCAGTGCACAGCCTTACGTGCAAGGGACTGTGGACACCTGCACATTTTTCTACAATTACCTAACCTTCTGAAAATACCTGCCACAAATTAATACACTACTCTTGCAATTAAAAAAATGTAATTTTAAATACAGTGTCAAGCACCAAAAGATGTGAACGGAGCAATCTATTAAAAAATAAAATAAAAGGAGGTGAGGGAAATAAGGGGTAGTGAGAAATTAAAGTCAGAAGAGAATGGAAAAATATTCAAACAAGCAATTTGTTAGCACCTGGAAGAAAACAAGGAGTTGAATAACTGCTCACATGGCCTTGTCAGAAGCAATTAGTGTCCAAACAACCTGAAGTGCCTTCAGGACTGGATAACAAACTTTACAAATAGACGAGAAACCACAGGTGACACTTATCTTGACTTCTGTAAGTTTTGACTCTGACAAGCCTGTTAGCAAATGAGGGAAATGGGGTCTAGACAAAAACAGACAGCAGGTAGGCTGCAAGACTGGAAAAGTGCCCTGAGCCAGCAGCTATCAGTGGTTCCCAGTTAAAGCACAAGCTCTACCCACCAAGGTGCTGCGGAGGAATGAGATTACTGCTGAGCTATCAAACACGGACTAATGAGCTGGGTTGCTCAGCCAAAAAGAGCCTGCTGAGGGTGTTACATAAAGACAGCCCCCAGCTATCCAAACAGCTGCCACAGAAAGCAGGGGAATGATCAATTTTCCACCTTCCTGAGGGATAAATCCTCAGTAGCTCTGATTTAAGGCTTGTTCTAGTCATCACGAAAACCTTTAGACAACAGGGGCCATGCACAGAAAGCTCCCAGTGCATCCAGAGTGACTGGCAGGCTTCTAAAACCCTTCCTGTGGGAAATGATTTTTACAGGATACCTATTACACACATTGAGACTAGCTAACTCAAAGATTTAACAATGTTTCTTCGAAGCATTCTGTTTCCTGGGTAATGCACTTGGAAGTCTGCTGCAACTATCCTGGAACTAACTAATAAATCATAACAGCTCCTTAAGTTTAAGAGATAAGCCTTGTGCTAAAGGAATTTATACCAGGATACTTGACATCTATAATAATGCAAGTATAATGAGTAAATTCTCTGGGGTATTAAAACCAAGTTTGTGCTTAAAACAACACAGTAAATAATTATAGCTGATACTCTATTCCCTGATTGTGAATTCCCCAAACTAGGACGCTATGTTGTATGACACTTTCCTCCACTGGTGATTCATTATCTTGGGACTGCTTGTTATATTGCTTAAAAAGTTATATTCAGTGTGAAGAGTGATGGCGAATTTTTGTAAAATTACTATGATATGCTTTTTATTCCCCTTAGTCTTTGGCATTATTTCATGCTAAACTTTGAACTTGCTCCTTTCATTGATGCGCATTTCGAGTTTAAAGCGAAACAGTCCAATAGCTGAAGCCAAAAGTTTGACCTCCATTATAACTGCTGTAATCTTCTGGGAAAATATCCTCTTGACTCTAATTTCTCTTTTCAGACTCACCATGCTGCTGATGAGAAATAATAGTTATTGGAGCTGTTAGGCCAAGATTAATGTCTGGCCCTGAAAAAAAAAAAAGCAACTCCAAACCAAAACAAAAAAAAAGACCAGTAGCAGTGAAAGCAGTGAATGAACACATGAAGTTTCTCCATTTCTCAAGTGTGATCACTTCCTAGATAAGAATCTGGATGAGATGATGAACACTCTCACATGAAGAAATATTTAAGATCACATGAAAATCTCTGGTTTCAAGCACGCGTGCCTTTTGTAGTGTAACTGATAATACCACAGAGCATCATTATCTGACTTGTCAGCTTAAATGGGAAGGTCTGTAGGGCTGGGAAAAGTACTGAGATCAACAGTGCCTCACGCACCAGGGCCCTGATCTCTCACTGGGACTTCAGCAACTACTGTAATACAAGTATTACAGCATTCTCCACTTTGCCTCAATTGGATAGTGTTGTTAGATGGATGCAGCATGTTTCTATCAAGAAATACTTGGCTGCACTTCTAGAGCAGTTAAATGATCCCTGTAAATACATGGACAAATTGTGGCTGGCCCTTGGCTCCACACATCAGAAAACCTCTCTGTCAGCAGCTGCAATATGGGGTGAAAGTTGGCTGATGCACTAGAAGGACCAGAATGGGAGCAAAGAAAAGGATCTCTGTTACAGGAGCTGTGGAGAGCCCTGACTCACTAAACATGGGCAGTTACAGCCTCCCCAGATGGACCTTTCCTACCCATAGATGTTTTACTTAGCACCTCTCAATAACACCAAAGGGAAAAAAAAAGCAATATCCATAGTGAACTTCTTTCTCTATTTTTCACTTTTTCCGGCATAGAAGAACAAGACTGCTTTCATGTAGGTTTTTTCCTTTGGTGGCATCAATAAAAGTTTAAGGCTCCTGGTCAAAAGCAATGAAAAGGTTACAAACAACACAGAATAGCTGCCAATGCCCTCGAACTAAGGGTGCTCGTGCCCACCTGTTTAGCTGTCAGTACCCAAAAACACTACCCACTGCTTCACAATGCTAAAAGTAAGATGGATATTTTTGTATTTACTTGAGGTAAACAAAATCTCTAATTCAGGAGGCTCCCAAGCTCTCAAATTCCAGTCAGGGACACAAATTTTGACCAGAAGTATTTTGGCAGAGCAAACTCCATTTGCACAGTACACGAGATGTATTTGCTCTGGATGGCATTGGCTGCTTTTTGTCAAGTCAGCCATCAGCAGTTTCTGCATCCAACTGCGGGATCATGAACTGCAACAATCCAAACTGGAAGTTTGTAAAGCTCACCTCACCATAACCAATCTTTCACAAAAGTGGACAAAACATTGCGTCAAACACATTGTTTCTTCCACCTTTGAAAACACATGGGAGCATGGGCAAAGTTCCCCCAGGATGCTGAGGTTTGGTACAGCTTAAAGATTTTCCATCACTGTTGGTACCAGTGCAGGAATCAGCTCCTCAGGTCAGGAGCTTTGTCACCAGAGTAGGTCAGTTGTGACTTCCAGCCAAGCCATGAACCTCTCACCACCTGCTGACTTCACCTAAGTTTCATGGTAAAGGCTGCACCAGCACAAGTACAGAGGGCTGTGTCACTTAAAAAGGTGGCATGAGAATCCATGGCATCTCCAGGTATCACTGAAGTGCCTTAGGAAGAGGGCAAGCAAACAGTTACAGATTTAGGCGAGTCAGACTTGGAGGCAAACAAAAGAAAAGCTTCTCCATGGGATTCATTCTCACACTGGGACCTCTTCTGAAACATGTCTGATGAAACCATAAAAGGGGATAGATACTTCCAAACTTTTTCCCAGAGGCTTAAAAGAGAAGCTTTCTTGTGTATTTCTGATAAAGGCCCTAGCAATAAAGACTAAGGAATTAAGCTTTAATTAGATTTTACCAGGAAACCTGCAACATTTCACTTCAGAGAATGCTCCAAGAAGTAAAGCATTTGCAGTGTTGGTGACAGCAACTTGTTTGCAGGAGTCCTAAGATAGACTGCAAGGCACTCCTCCTGCCCAAGACTTCACCTCAGCAACAGTGCTCAGGTATTCTGCAACACTCAGGGTACCCAAAAGCAAATCCAAAAATCCAAACATACCAAGGAATTTGAAAAAAAAAAAAAAAAAGAAAAAAGGAAAATATAAAAGAAAAAAAGGGGGGAATCAGAACATTCCAGCACATTCAAACCTAAAAATGGAATAGGATAAACCATAGACTTATTTTTACCAGAAGAAACTTCTGTGGATGATGATATGAAAAGGACACTTGTACCAGGTGAATAGTGATGGTGATCAGACACGTGGGAGCACCCATCTTCCCTTATTAGCATTTTTAATCTATTGCTGTTTATAAGAGCAAGCTCCATGTTCTTCCTTTATGGCTTTTTTTCTGCACAAGTGGGCCTCACTAGTTAGCTGTTCTAACTGGAAGACCTAACAGTGGTCAGGAAGTTTCAGGACTGCCTTGCAGAGAGTGGAGGAGACGAAAGCAAGTCCCAGGGCAGGCGCTCCGTCCCTGCCGCCCCACCTCTGCCAGGAAGCGCTCCTGTTCCCCTGGCAAGCAGCACAGCTGGCTGCCTCCTCCTGCTCCGCCAAGGGTCCAGAGAACAGCCTTTCCAAACTATTCCCTGCCTGCAGGAGGAAATGAAAGCAAGCCATTTTCAAGAAAACCAGATTGGATTGTCCAACCCTTTCACTCCAGGCAGAAAAAAAGCAAAAAGCAGAAAGAATTATACAAGAAGTAAAAGTATAACAAAGAAGGAAAAAGCAAAATAAAACTATGTTGGGTTTTTCTTTAATTGCAGAGAAGTCAAGATTCACAGACTCAAAGCACAGGCAACACATCTTTAAATGATTAAGATAAATACAGCAGACAACAGATGAATGCTAGAGACAGAGGGAAGTGAAAGTTTTAAACCACATTAAAATTGTTCAATCTTTCCTGCTTTGTAACAGTAATTACAATTAAAATGATTTACACCCTGGTGCAGTGCAAATCAGGAACAGAAAAGCACAGAGATTTCAAAGCCTCTCTCAGGAAATCTCTGCAGCCACTAGAAGTGCCTGCATGCAGGGAACACACACCTGCCTGCCCATGCAAAGGTGCTCAGCTTTCAACTCCTTCCTCTGCCTCTTCACTGCAGCTGGCACAGGAAGCTCCCAGGTACTTCTGAAGATCCCTAAAATGTCTCATGCACTGCGTGGGAAATGTGTCTGCTCACTGAGCCCGGAAACAACTACAGGGATGCACACAGAAGGATTAGAAGCTGCAACACAGACAGGACAGAACACAACAAAATCTGGACAAACTCATCTGCAGAGCTTCATGTCCAGCTAGCCACAGATCCTGCTACCATGGAATCATGGTTAAAACAGAGAGGATTAATGCAGAGTGACCAGCCACTCTCTTTGACAGAGTAACTTATTAAAAAAACCCAAACAGACTGCTCCATGAAGATATTGCTAGAGTTAGCTCCAATTTAGTGCTAAGGAGCATATCAACTATAAAATACAGATAACCCCCATGCCAAGGTCCTTTCACTAAGTCACAATCACTAGGATGACTTACAATCCATTATGCCCTCTACGCTATTTTTAGCACAGTGAAATTTCTTTATAGGTTAAGGGCTCAGACCTCTGGGTGGGGTAGGAAGAACACATCCACTAACTGCTTTGCACAGGGAGTCACCAACTGAGTCAGTGACTTGGAGGGCTCCCGTCTCTTGTGCTACTGTACACAGAAAATAAACCCAAAAATATTATTTGCCTGCCTAAATTATGGTTTCTGACAAGAGAACTAACCTCACAGCAGGAGTGTGAATCTGCCCCAGCTTCTCTGAGGGAAGAGGTGACAAAGGCACAAGCCCCAGGTAACCCATCACCAGCCAGATATACGTACTGATTTATTTTTAAGATGGAAGCGAGTTGCTTGACAGGCAAGATTCAAAGCTCAGGTAGAAGATACTACCTTCATGTTCTGCACAAAATCAGGAAGTCCCAAAGAACTGAACAGATGGGTTTAGTATTATGAAGGAGACACTCATACAAAGATGACACAATGATGAACTGAATCAACTGGACAGAAGTGTTTACAGAGAAAACTGGACAGGATAATGGACTGACACCCAGCTTGCTGGACAAGTAGAAATGATACACAATCAACAAATAAGGCCACCAATAAGGTTAGGAAATCGTCTGTGAACCATAATGAAACCGTAAGAATGCCACCCTAAGAAGATAAAGTTTAAAAATCCAACTATATATTATCAAAGAAACTAAAACTAATAGTGCTGAGAACTACTGTAACATCAGAAAATAAGAACTGCAGATAACAGATGAGAAAAACCAAATGGGCAGACCAGCTCCATGGCCAAGAAACTTAGAGATGAGATTTACTTAAGTACTAAGGAAGCTTAACAGTGATATTCTTTCATTACATAAAAACTGTTGAAGCAGTAGTACACAAATATGAAATACACTTCTGTAGATAAAAAAGCCAGGCAAGTATAAGATGAACATTTTTTTCCCCAGCAGTAACTCAGAAGGTCTTAAAACAACACCATAAAACAAGTAAGACTGGGTAACTTGAATGAGGACTTTTTAAAGAGCTGTCTAGGGAAGAATGTATACTAAAACTAGCTTTCAATAAATCCTAAATACTGAAAAATACCTTAAAGATTTGAGCCAGAACATAATTGTCCATACACAACCCTGAACAGGTAATCCATGATGTTGCACTTACACAGTCAGCCTTGTACTGACCCCAGAAAAAATATGTGAAGTGTGGGAATGAGAATGAGCTCAGAGGAACTAAGTGAGTATAATCCACAGCAACTCCAGGAAAAGAGATCCCACTGGTCTGTACCTTAGTGAGTGACTACCTATGGGTAGGAAGGACAACTATTTTAATACAATGGACTTAGGTAGCTGCAAGACATTTAAGCTGGTGCTACATAATGGCTTCATTAGGAAACAGGACACAAACAGGGCCAGGCAGTAAATGAATCAAAGCCTTGTATTTTTATGAGACTTAAAATACAATAGTAGACAGCAAACCATTATTGAGAGGAAAGCATCCACAAAAGTCCCATTTTACTGTACTCTACTATCTAATATTTTTAATCTTCATCTGGAAGGAAACCAAACCATTACTAATCAACTGCAGATTCAATAATGATATGGATGTGTTAAATAATGAAGAAGATGCACCAAAAATAGAGTCACTTGAATCTTGAATTATCAAGATGTACATGTTTTTCAGCATGGAAATACAGCTGTAGGACAGATAAACTGGCCCATGCTTACAAAGTAGGAGACTCCATCTGATAGCCAGCACCTCTGAAAAGAACTTGGGAGAGACCCTGGTGGATTAATTACCCAAGCATGAATTTAAACTTCTCCTTATAGAGCTCGTGGCAAAGCTACTGCCAAAGTTGGCTGCATGAACTGAGTAGTATTGAACTAAAGGAGTTTGCAACACGCATGTAACTTGATAATGGCACAGCCACTCTTGAAATACTGTGTTCAATAGTGTTGTCCACAGTCCCAGCAGAACAGGAACAAAGCAGAGGAGTTTTAGAGGGGAACCATAAGAATTACTGAAAAGGTTAGGAAGTATCTCATGGATTACAGCACACTTAACTTTAAAGAGATGTGGCTTGATTGCTGTCCACAGACCTGACAGACACTTGAAACTGGATAAAGCAGCTCGTGCCAAGCTCCTGGCAGATCTGTTCCCCTCTCCAAAACTTCACTTTCCTGTGGGTACTTACAGAAAGCCCACAGATCTGACAATGGGTCTTCAAAATAGCAAGTGAAGGTTTAAACCAGATTCAAATGCTAGAACTTGAAGCTAAACAACTTTAACCACAGAGACACTCATTTTTAGTCCCTCTAATTAATCACTGGAATAATTTACCAAGTGTGCTGTGAACTCCCTTTCAAAAAGGAATTAATTCAAAATTCAATTAAATTCAATTAATTCAATGGCCTGGAATATGCAGGTAAAGAAATCAGAAGACCATAAAGAGGGCTTCCAGCTTTTTTAACCTATCCATTCTATCATAACTCAAAGCTTCCTAGAGCAATATCAGTCTCATCCTTTCTAAAGCATGATCCCATTGATTAGCTGTGAGTGTGAACAGACCTGGAAATGTTACACCCTGAGAAGAACATCTCATCCTTGCTGAGATGAGCATCTCCTTCAGCTGCCAGGCAACATACAGGCTCAATCAGAAAGCTGCCTGCAGGTTTGGCTGTCCTTACATTAAGACACTTTATATCCTGTGACATTAAAATATTGCCTTGTATTAAACAAGAACTAAACCATTTGGTCTCATATTCTGTATCAAATGAAATCTCATCCCACCAGGACACAGGAAGTACCACGTAGATAGAATACAAACCATGCTTTTTCCTTTGCTTTTCTGGACAAAAAGCTAACACACAAACTCCCAACAGCCTGTAGTGGATGCTGAGTCCTTTCAGGCTTTGAGAAGTACACAGCAGTACAAATATGACATAAACCAGCATTCAGGACATCTCTTATCAGCAAAGCAGATTTAACTGACTCAGTCTTCATGTGAACAAAAGGCTGGGATTCTCAAAGGCTACAAAGAAACCACTCCTTCAGGTGCTGCTTAAAGCCCTGGCCACAGTGACTGTTCTGCTTGCCTAAACAATCACGGCACAGAATCCAGTTTCAACATCACAGGAAAAAATCTGGAGTGACTTTACTGACTCAAATTAAATTGATCCAGTTCTTCATCCATGCAAAAAAACAAAAAAAGTATCTCAAAAAGTTAACTCGTTATTTTAGGAGCTTAGAGACACATCAAGTCAGAGAAGCTTTATGTAAAACCACATGCACCTTCATGCTATAAGCATAGCTCCTGTTCCCAAACTTCTTGGCTTTCCAGCTTGTAAACTCAGCATATATCATGTAGCAAACTGGCTTTCAGAAATGGTCCTCCTGGCTCCAGCTCTATGCAGAACTGACTTCAAGATTTTATTGATAACATAAAAACACCTTGTTGGCTTAGCCCTGACCTTTCTTTACAGTCCACTGCTCAGAGATTTGCCACATTCTTAGTCAAAGCCTTGAGATTCTTTCCTGCTCCTGGCGCTGAGGTCTGATTTTGCACGTGTTTCTAAGAAGCCTCTGGATGTGGAGTGGTGAACTTCTAGACAAAAACTTGCTGTAGGGAGGATGATAAAGGTATATTATGGCATGATTATTTGCCAAGACCTTTGCAGTCAGATGGTCATTTATTTTAGACCGGGGAAGATGTGGAATACCTAAGAAGTACAGGACTTTAACTCATTCCTCCTTCTCTGGATTCTGCACTTCTTGCCATATTGCCACCATATGCTGATCCCAGATGACATCTGCCAACAAATGAGTCCATCAATAAAGCTAACTAAGGTGTTTATTTTCAATCATGGTCTTTGTTTTTCAGGGCCTTATGCAGAAGAATGTCTCCAGTGGAAACTCAATAAAGGACAAAGCACCACATTACAGTAACATACCCCAGTATACACTGGAGATGTGGCCACTCCCTGAAACAAAGGAATGACACTTAATACCTGACCAAAGACTTCTGCAGCCAGTGGAAAGACTTCCAGCATTTTCAGCAGGCTTTGGACCAGGGCCCTTAATCTGGGGAACATACTCTCAAAAGGCAGAGAAATGGAAAGGTTTGACTGTATCACATGTATAGCTGGCCCAGTGGTGGCAAGTGTGCATGAGGCAGATTCCTTTCCAGACTCTACCTCAACAAATACACTTCCAGCCAGGGAAAATCAGGTTTCCCAATAAAGTGTGGTAAATAATGGGACTGCAGCTTGGAAGGAGGCAAGTTCCTTCAGACACATGATACTGTTGTAACTCAGACTATGGCCACCTTCATAAAGATCTCTTTTTCTAGATTCTTTTGGGGCTCTTTTCTTCCCTGATTAGCAAGGGGAATGTGAAACTTCCAGATATCTGGCTCCTAGCATCAGGGAGAAATGCAAGCTGGAACAGGGGATTTAAAGAGGGAGAGAAAGGTCAGGCCCCCAACAATCTGATCCGAGTCCATCCCAACTGGGCCAAAGCTGCTCACTTAGCTCCCTTGCTTTGCAAATGTATATCCTGGCAGGGAGCCTCTCAGTTCCTATCACACCACCAGATCAGAACAGCAGATTGATTTTCAAGAGAGCTGGAACTTGTTCCCCACTCACAGACCCAGAGATGTGTGTCTGCTGCAACAGCCTGCTGTCGTAGGCTGGATAAACACGCAACGAGCACAACAAGCAAAACCTACAGACATCTTTCAGCAAGCCTCAATGTTGAAATGTGGCTACTTCACTTCCAAAGCGTGCATCAAGAAAAATACGAGCATAAAGCAGTGATTAGCAGAAGACATACAAGCCCTTGCTCTGCCAGGGAGGCCCAGAGCCAACTGCAACAGCCAAGAAAACTGGGTTGGATCTCTTGGAGACTGGGTGAGAATGAGAACATCAATGATCTGCACAGATCCAACACATCTCCAGACTGTTTACAATGTCCTATCATGCTGGTGAATACAATATATAATTTATCCTCCCCAGAAGGCAAGTATCCCTTTTACCCCCTGCAGGCATTTGAAAGCAGGAATGAACTGCCAGCGGACCTGAACCTTGGCATCCGTAAACCTTGCTAACTAGGCATCCATTAAGTGCTGGATCAATTCCTGCACCACAGCCCCAAAGCACAAAGGCCAGGAGCTGGGATGCAAAGGGCAGAGTTGACTCTCCATGCTCAGGGGGAGCAGAGATGTCTCAGCTTTGCTAGTCTGGGCCCCCATGGGACCAAGCAGAGATGGGACAGGGAGCAGCAGCCCTGGTCTCCACCTGTGCCATTGTTCCAACCCACTGCTGCATCACACTGAATGTGCAGCATTGTTTGTACATGCTGTTTGGAAGTTTTGCAGGTGCTCTTCCAAGTGTACATCTTGGCAGTGCTAGAGATCTTTATGATAGTTTTCCCAAAGGCCAACAGTAGTACTTTTATACATATACTTTTATACATACTGGACAATGCCCACTCAAATAAGCAAGGACCTCTCAATTTGGGGTACTGAAGATTAGCTGTAAACACAACTGTGGGCTCAGGATTAATAAGTATTATTGTGCAGAAGCCTTCATCAAATATGTGATTGTGAGGTGCTCTCTGACCACTTCAAAAGAGTCAGTGCTGCTAACACCTACTAGTTTTTCAGCCTTGTGATTACAAAGTTCACCCACAGGGTTGGGGGATTTCGTAGATTGGGGCTTTTTTTCCACTCCAAGGAATGAAAACAAACATGTTCTGATTCCTATCTTTCAATCATCACTATGGTAAGGATATATTGCCATCACTATTTCAGCTGAGCTAGCTGCTGAATTGCAAATGCTGTAAGTAAACAAAAACAAGTAAGAGAAGGAACTTCAACAGGCTTAGCTTGCCTTTTAAAATTCAAGGCAGGGGTTTAAAAGAGATGAAGCCAGGGAAAACATTGGATACTAACACCAGCCAAACAGGGAAAAATAACGAAGTTGTAAGCCTGAAAAACTGAAATGGAAAGAATGACAGATTTACTGCTGCATTTGATGCACATAACCACCGATAGACTCTCCCCAGGAAGTGTTGAAATTACCATCACTGAAATGAATCCAGGAGCTAAAAAAAATTAAATTATCTTTCCCAGAACATTCCCATTTGGGCTTTGGCAACACCAGATGTTTTAATGCTCCAGAATGTGTGCACGCGCGTGTGCGCACGCATGCACACACACAACACGCCCTCCAGTACAGTATCCTCTTTCACACCAGACCTCCCTCCTAGCTTCCACAAAGTCAGACTGAACTCACGGTCATCCTACAAAGCCTTTGCTTCAAAGTCTCTGCTCAAACGCACAACTGTCAGATTAAGCAATCCATAAGGAGTCTTACAGCAGCTCCAAGTTATGAATGAATGGTTATTTGTGAACTTGCCTGTCAAGACAGATGCGGTATTTGTCAGTGCAGTGTGGGTTAGATATGATGGGAAGGAGCCAAACAAGCAAAGGGAAAGGTCAGTATCACAACATTTTCCTTCCCCGCCCCTCCTCAGTTCGCCTAAAACTATGCCACAGCTTTTGCTGAAGTCCAATACAGTAGTCTATTTTCATGCAATTTACCATGCTTATTTGAAAAGCAACATTCAAGCAAGAAAAGCAAAATAAAACTGTGTGCAGAGGGAGAGAAGAACAGGAACATTCTGGTGCAAGAAAGCTACAGCAGAGTGACAAATCCAAGACTGGCAGAAAGCAGAACATCTTTAGAAACATGGTGATTACTTGAATCAAGACCACCCTGTGGAAGCTGAAATCCAATGCATTGTTTTCCTTGTATTAAAATGTAGTATTACAAGGATTACAGGTTAATTCATGTTGGAAGTCTAACCTCCAGCTCAGAGCAGGGTCACCTATGAGGTCAACTTATGTTTTATAATTTATACAATTATTTTTAATAGCCCCAAATCAGCACCACACTGTACTAAGTATTACATAACAACAAAAAGAGGCTCCCCTCCCTAACGGGGATTCAGAAGGGAAAAGCTCAGCTTTGCAACTAAGAGCCTGAATATATCAATGAGCACCACGTCAGTCACTGTCCAAATTAAAACCTGAACAAAGGAGAGTTGTTCCAAAGATCCTCTCCACACTCTCTGCCACAAATCTGCTGCAGGGGTGCCTGTGAGGTCCAACATCTCCTGGAAACCAAACATGGATGCAGAGAGCCCAAACAACAACACAAGATTGCATTTCAGCAGAGCCTCTCTCTTCACAGTGAGTGAGAAGTCTCTCTGCACAGCTGCCTGAACTCATCCAACAAAACCTCCAACACAAGGAGCCAGAAGCTCTCCCAGTGACATTAACTGCCATGCTCCCTTTGGAAAACCTGTTTGTTTTAAAGAATACCATTGTACCCAAAGAAGCAACTTCTCCACTGTGGATCAACTTGCAGAGCACCAAACACATGTAAAAAACTATAAAGACCAGAGAGGTTTAACAAAGCCCGGTCTAGCACTTCATTTCTGCAAAGCTAGTCCTGTGCCATTCAAGGTGAGAGAATCACAGCAGTGAACAGCCTCATGAGAAATTCATAAATCCAAACACAACTGGTCACACTGGAAGGAGATAAAACACAACCCTTGACCTAATGGGTTTTTCCCCAACATTTTCTTGTCTTTTTACAGACAAATCTTTGAGTTTCTCCTCTATACCTTGCAGCTGTATGTCTTGCACAGTCGGGTGCCCAGCTGCAATCACTTAACACAACACAGTAAGGACAAGCATGGGGGAGATGTTTTAAGAAGAAACACTGCTGGTTCAGATTGACTACTGCAAGAAGCCAACTGAGTGATGCTGGAGCTAGGCACTGACTATCCACAGCACAGACTGAAGGGGAAGCAAGCAACAGCCTGTGGTGGAAGGCAGGGTGCAAGTTTTCCCCAAACAAACGACCAAACCAATCCTTTAATCTAAACAACCCAGCAGAAACATCCGTAACACATTATTACACTAAATAATACCTGGGGAGCATATCCTCCTCAAGCTAAAATCTGCCTGCTTGAAAACATGCTGCATGTGGTTTCACAACAGTAGCAAAAATGTTCGTGTGTCTTCACTCATGACTTGTTTTGTCACCATACCCTGGGGTTCCTCTCTTTATCTGTAATACAGGAGCAGTCTGGCACATCAGTGCAAAGGCAAAGGAAGCCAGCTGCCCAACAGGGTCAGCCTTCTTCAGGATCACTGAAGAGTTTCTTCTTTCCTCTCTAAAGCATGCTGTAAAGCATTTCCTTCTCACTGGGCTCCCATGCCCAAATGACAGATTTCCACACAGTGAGAGGGATTTGAACTGTCTGGCTTTGTTCATCCCTGCAAATGTGCCACAAACCGGGCCCCAACTCAGGAAGCTAATTAGGCATAGACAGAGCCTTAATGCTAATGAGTCTGCTCATGTGTGTGAAGCTCCGTGCGTGTTTCAGGGCTGTGCTGAAGAAGCTCACTGAGAATGACAGCCAGTTCTCTCATCCATCCTTTTGCCCAGCTCTGGTGCAGACAGGAATCTCAAGCTGACAGCAAAAGAATGGAAGCAGTAACTCTGCAGTAACACAGCCACCCTGATGGCCACTACAGCTCTCAGGCAGAGCACCAGAGAGGAGCAAGACCAAAACCAGTATCTAATGCAGATGATGCTCTGCTTTCCTCATTCAATCACCTACTCACATTAGTCCTGCAAGTAGAGCCAGCAAGAACGGCACAAGCTCTGGGCACTCCTTGCACATCGTCAGCCATGGAGCAGAAGACAAGGGCACATTTCCAGAAAGGTCTCTGGGACTGAAATATTCCCACTGTCAATAGCTGGAGGGTGGGGAGCAGCAGGGGCGCTGCTGAAGATTCACCAAAAGGGCTTTTAAGGAGGGAACAGGCTGCCCAGGGAAGTGGTTGAGTCACCCACCATCCCTGGAGGTATTTAAAAGCATACATGTGCCACACAGGCACAAGGCTGAGTGGTGAACTTCACAGTGACAGGTTAACAGCTGGACTCAGATGACATTAAAAGCCTTTTCCAACCTAAATGATTCCATGATTCTGTCAAACTTTCTCACTCACCAAACAACAGTGAAAATTGCCCCTTTAAAACAGACACAAGAGAGAAATTCCAGGAGGGTTATGGAAAGGACTTAGAAATATAGCCCTGTCTTGTAGCTCATCTGACCCTGCAGTGTTGAAGAGGGGAGTCATGGCTATTTAGCATTTCTGTAGGCTTCACCCTCTGGAAGAAACTCAAGGACCATGTATCATTCCAGACTGGCTCTTGGACCTTCCCCCCTGCTTCCCAGCTTGGCACCCTGCTTACAGTAAAAGTGGCTGGTGATTCAGAGGCCAGGCAGGAAGCACATGTGGTGCTGCCCTTCATTAGTGCACCAGAGCATGTTATTTTATTATCCCTCTCAGTATGGTAGAGGACTACTGTCTAGAAAATTATCCTGTGCCTTTCTAAAGCCATATGGAATTTCCTGGGGTTTTCCACCTACGAAGATTGCATTAATTGTCATTCTTTAAGGACTAAGGAACTGTTCCCCCCATGTCTCTCCTTGGGAAAGCCTTCACCCTGCTTCAGGTGCTCTCTGAAATCCCTGGCAAACACCAAGACGTGCTCCAGAGCACAACCATAGGTCCGGCATAGCTAGAAAGTTTTAAAATAAGTTGTTCCTCCCGAGTCTGTTTCCATATCATTAATAACACGGGGAAACCTGACAGATTGGACTCTGTGTTGTGCTAAATGCAAACACAGGTGAGCTGTTAACATTGTGGTAATGATGCAGTCAGTGCTGGGAGCCGTCTGCAGGAGCAGTTCTGAAGACAAGGAACCCACATATGTGTAACTGCTGGTAAATTGAGTCCTTGTTGATAAAGTAGAAGCATGCCATTGTGCCCTGCCAGCTTATAATGTTGTCTTTCATGGGGCAAATGTTCAGCAGAACGATGGCCCACGTACAGCAACATTCAAGGAACAGAGCTCCTGAGAAGACTAATCCTAACCATCAGTGCAGGATGGAACTCATGGAGGCTCCTTCACACTACGGTAGCCTAAAACACATGAAAAAAGAGGCCCAAACCCAGAAGAACTGTTTTTTCTTAGGCTAATGAGTACTTACAAACCTATCTTCAAGAATGCAGAAAATTTCAATATTTACCTGCATTTGCCTTAAGCTATCACTACAAACCAGTTCACTGGTTGTGGTAAAAGTTGCTTTGAATGAAGATGACTGAATGGGCCTTTGCCTCTAGATACATGTGGTGCCTGTTTTTCTCAAGTATGCCCCATTATTCATTAGCATTACAATTCACAATCCTTAATTGTGTTGGCATTAAATTTCTGTTTACTCTCAGTGCAATGCCAATCATCACCTAGCTTAAGTATCAGGTCCTAGATATTCAATGAAGAACTGGTAAATAATAAGCTTCTAACGTGATCCAGCACTCACAGTAACCAGTTTTAAACATTTACTCAGATAACTTTGCCTAGGCACAAAATTCCCAAGCACTGTCTGATGTTGTGCTCACAGAATACCATATCCAACCTTCCTCTTTAAAATGCTCTGAAAAATCTCAAGTTCTGGTTGCCACTTAGGAGAGATTCAGACTCATACAGATGCATACTGTCCTGAGCATAAGGCATCCTTGACAGACTAAAGCTTTCTGGTTTTTTCCAAATGTCTTTGTAGTATATTTTTCTGACAATTCTTTTGCATCTGTTGCTTTTGGGTCAGGCAGTCCCTGACTCTCTAAAGTTCCACCTATATCCTGATGTGTCCTTAACCTCAAGTGGACTCTCCAGCCAGATGCCCCCTTACTTCCTCAGTGCAAACTATCAGTAAACCTTAGCACAACTTTAGTTTGAGCCTTAAATTAACAGCATGTGAAAAGATTAATATGAATAATTTCAAAACTAATCAGATCCCTTCTTTAAATGTTGACACAGTATTATTTATATCCCATAAATACCTTCTTGACTAAAATTCATCCCAGGAGATTGGCATCTTGCCAGTTCTATTCATATTTACTGTATTTATACAGTAGAGTTGGCCAAGGATAATATTTAAGACAAAATATGCCTTAGGGTATATACAATATCTCTTATAGTTTTCCTTTTAAATCTCCTTATTGCTAAAAATATTTAGTCTGAACTTTACAAAATGCCCCACGAAGACCTATCAGTGATCTGTAGTGATATATTGCTGACTATGAGTATAATTAGAGCATATTTGTAATACTTGGGTTGTAGTCAGTTACTGAACGCTAACAACTTGTGGTAAAAACTGAACCACTGATCTTTCCCATGCCTGCCTTCCAGCAGCTTTTGACCTCCAGTGCATTCACACTGATCCCCTTCTCCCTCCTGCCTCTCTCCAGCACAGCAGACACTGTAGAGTTAAAAAAATCCACTCTGAAACGCCTAGGAGAAAGCGCCTGCGGCCGCCAGAGCTGCACTTTCAATTTCTTCCTTTAAAATATGGTGGAGTGATTTCTTCCTTACTGTCTTTTTTGGAAAGGTTCGCTCCATCCAGCATAACTAGAGAGCAGTGGAAAAACAGTTAACCTACTTACTCTGATGTTAGCGACAGCCCTCGCACAGTAGTGCTGGATTTGCTGCTCGCTGGCCCTCGGATCCCAAACGTCTGATGCACTCTGTTGGTAGATACCTGCAATCTCCTTCACTCTTCCAAAGCCTCTATCGATACTTCAGACCAAATCTGGCCCCTATTTTAAAAACAGATCCTCTTTTGTCAATACCATCCAAGTCACACACCACAGATATTTTAATTTTCTGGGAAGTGTGCAGCTGCATTTTGGACTATAGGTTCTTTGTAGTTAGCTGAAGCAAGGAGAGAGGACAGATGTGATCAGGACAGATGCACTTTACAATTCTCAAGAGACTCTCTGCCACAGGGTCAGCTCCCCAAGCCAAGGCACTGCTGAACCTCTTCCCAACCTTTGTCCATAGGTGCTGCTCTGCCCTGGGTATGATCTAATAGGTCTCCAAGGGAAGTGCTGACTTCTACCAAAACCACCAGCAAAATAATACAGTACATCAACGTGGAAAACAAGCATGACTTCTGTGCTCTCGCTGCGGCTATGAATTACACTGAATCGCTCTGCTCATACCCACTTGGATCCAAATATGTGGTTATTTTTTTTTTTTTTATAAAAAGAAAGTATTTCTTCCCCAAGGGTAACAAGGGTGGAGTGTATTTATCATGGCTATTAAGGATGGTGCCATAATTACAATAATAAAATGGCTCTGACTGCCAGGATGTCCTGTACCTGATGTTGTCATTTAAGACTAAAGGAAGAAAAGGAGGCAGCTGCACAGAGCGTGGGGTTCAGATACCTTGGCTGGCATCCTAGGACTATCCCATGCAAGACGGAGCAAGCCCCAAAGCTACAACTTGCTAAACTAAAAATAAATAAGGGGAAAATGCAATTAGAAACTCTAGGATAAAGTTACCAAGATGGCTGAATTATCTATTTAAGCAAGAGCTATGTGCTTTTGAGAAACAGACAGCAAGTATATAGGGCATCAAGTGGTGGGGGAGGGAAGCGAGTTAAATGAAATGACTAGGGACTTTGGTTATGTGAACGGTGAAGTTATTTTCTGCTTCTGGTATTTCACTTTCCTCGGTATGATGATGATCTAGATTCTTTTAAGGCAGTGCGGTGCTTTTTCTTTCTTTCTTTTTTTTAGTCTGTGCACTTAGGCTTCACTACCGAAACAAACAGGCACGTCGTAATGATTATTAATCACTCTAAGCGGATTTGATCAGCACAGAGCATTTGCACCTATTTTTTTTTTCTTTTTTTTTTTGTGCAAAACGTGGCATGGATCACCAGAAGGTGGTTAAAAACAGAAAAAGGCAGACGGGCTGAGACAGGTTCCAAGAACCGAGGCTACTCAGAAGGGAAAAGTTTTTTCTGTACCTGAAATGAAAAGTCCCACTAGTCGAAAGGGGAGGCTAGTTAAAGTGGGAAGAGGAGGGAGGAGGTCTCTGCCCTCTCCGAGCACCAATGTGAACAGCACTCTGCGGGACAATGTTCTAGAGGGACACAGACAAGACGAGCCGGCGACTTTTTTTTCTTTTTTTTTTTTTTTTTTTTAAGACCTCCTTTTCTTTTCAGTTATGGAGAGATGGAAACCTGCCCGCTCCAGACACTCCAAGGGAAACAAGAGCAGTGGAAAGATATTGGCTCTTTCTGGAGGCTGCACACGGGGAGCGAATCCCGGTGCTGGGGAGGGAGAGGGATCCCGGGAGTGGGGAGCTCTGCCCAGGTACGTGGTGGTGGCAGCGGAGGCACCCCGAGGGATTCCTGGGGGACTTCAGAGGGCTCTGGAAACCTCCGGGGCAACAGGTGACCCCCCCCACACACCCACCCGGTCATATGTACACCCCGTCACCTAAATTAAACCCTAGAAGCCTCCACCGAAGCGATGCTGAGGATGACGAGCAAAGGAGGTTCCGATGCTTGGGGGTCCTCTTTAAACGCGCTGAGCACCGCTAAGCCCCGGGGGCCAAATTACGCACACACGCACGAACCCAGAGCACTTACTTTCGGGGTAAAAAGGCTGCATGTCTATTTTGTAGACTTCTTTGGCATAGTACTCCTCGTCGCTCCTCTCCCTCTCGCAAGTGGCGGCTCTGTGGTTGGCTTTTTCCTGCAGCAGGTCCCTGGTGCTGTTGTAGATGGAGATGACCTCCGGGGGCACCTCCTCGGGCTCGGGGTACTCGTCCGGGGGGCTGGTGAGCTTCAGCTTGCTCAGGATCTGCCCCCGGATCGCCTCGATCCTCTTGCGCATAAACTGATCCATGTCGAGGGTGCTGCAGGTAGACAGGCTGAGAGCCACGGTGGCCAGATCCACGGTGAGGAGCACGCTCAGCAGATAGCAGTGCATTTTAAGGGTTTAAATACAGCGCCCCCCCCCAACCACCAAAAAAAAAAAAAAAAGTGACTTTAACAACGAACAGCAAGAAAAAAAAAATCGAAAAAATAAAAAGGGTATCTGTGCAAACAAAGGGTAGATCTGCAGACAAAATGCTCTTAAAAAATCGGGCTGCGAGGGAGGCTCGCAATCGGACAACGCACGGGAGGCGCCAGTGAAAAAAATACCAGCAATATAATAAGGGGGAAAAAAAAGGGAAAAAAAAAAGAAAAAGCAAGTTGCCACAACTAGATAAAATTCGGGGGTGGAGTGAGCCGGACAGCAAAAAAAGGTGCGGAAAAAAGCCCCCAAATAGATACAACAAACCTGCAGATCAAGTAAATGGCAGAGACGCTGCTCTCAGCGCGCTGTAAAACAAAAATCCGAACGGGGGGGAGCGTGGGGGAAAGGGGGAAGGAAAAACCCAAAAAAAAAAGGAGGGCGAGAAGGCGCAGCGCCGGGTATCACGGGGCGCTGCCGCAGCCGGCAGAGCGAGGGTGCCGGCGCGGCGCTGAGCCCCGCCGTGCGCCCGCGGCGCCCGACGGCTCCCGGCGGGCAGCGGCACCGCCCCGCGCCCGGCGGCGCTCAGCGCGGGCACCGAGAGCCGCGCACGTGTGCGCCCGGCGGCGCCGAGCCCCGGCCCCCGCGCCCGGCCCGGCCCCGCGGCAGCGGCAGGCGGCGGCCCCGGCCCCGCGGCGGCGCCCGGCGCCCGCGGCGAGCGGCGATCCCCCGTGCGGCCGCGTCCCGCAGGCTGCTGCGTGCGCCCCGCGCCGCATGCACCGGCCCACCCCCGCCCGGGCCGCTGCGCGCCGCACAGCTCTTCCCAGCTCCCTCCTCTTCCTCCTCCTGCCGGAGCGCCGAGCCCGCGCCGCAGTCGGCCAGGCAGCGCCGCCGCGCCCCGGCAGCCTCCCGCGGGTCGCAGGCGCGGAGCCGGCCCGGGGCTGGCCGCAGCGCTGCGCCGCTCTCCCCGCCCGCCGGCCTCCCCCGCGGGGCTGGGGCTGGCCCCGTCCCCGGCGGCTCTAGCGCTCCGCCCGGCGCCCCCCGCCTGCCGCCCCCGGCCCCTCGGCTCTCCCTGCGCGGAGGGGACGGGTGCCAGCAGATAACATCACGGCCGCGCAGGGAGAGGGAGATTTATACGATCTCCCCGCCCCACGTGCTCGGCTCGCTGCGAAGTGACGTGGAGGGGCTGCGGGAGCGGAGGGCTCCGCGCCGCCGCCCGGCTATTTATTCCCCTCCGCGCCACCGGCGAGGGACTCGCCGCAGCCCGGCCGCTGCCGAGCTGCCTCGCCCCGGGGCAAGGAGAGGGCAGGCAGCCCGGAGCCGAGAAGAAAAAGCGAGTCCTGCCAGACTTTTATTTTACTTCTTTCTTAAATAAAGGCCTGAGTGCTTCTTGCACCTATTATTAAAGTAATCGGGCCAAGTAGCGCTCTGGCGTTAGAGGAAGAGTAACACGCCTCTTGGACCCCGCTCAGACGCGTTCCTGTGCGAGGCTGCGGGGCAGCTCTGCCCGCTCCCGTGTCACAGAACGCTCCCCGGCACTGCCTCTCGCTTTCACTTCCAAGTGTGCTTTGGGCAGTTCTCGCTGCTCCCCGGATACCTTGGTAATCGGTACTACCGGCCAAAGAGGGAGAGACGACAGATGAGGAGGATTTGCTCCTTCGCCGAGGTCTCCTCTCCTGTCAGAAGCGTGCAAATACATCCTCATCTGCACTTGACAGAAACTCTCAAGCCCCAAATGCTCTGGCTATGCCTGTAATTCAATTTTTCCGCTGCCTCTTTTGGCCACAACAAACATCGCAGGCTCCATCCATACCCTACTCTGCCCCAGGGAAATCACTCCACAGTCTACTAAGCATCCCTCAACTTAATGCCATAAAGCTTTTGCTTTACAGTTCATTTATCACCACTGTACATTAACTTTAAAAAGTGATCAAGAAGGCTTTTTCTTTACTCTCACCTATTTTAGCTTCACATTCCCTTCTGAATTAAGCTATCACAGGTTTTACTTGCCAGAACTTTCCAATAACATCATCCTGAGAGAGGCAAGGCTGTTTCTGAAGAACCTCTATTTTCAGAGATGAAGAAAGGTGTAGGAGAGGTACTCGAAGGGCCATAGGTGTTCCCAAGAACAGCTCAGCCATTGCCAGTGGTATTGCGGGTAAACACACACAGGAGAAAGGAGGTAGCAGGACTGGGACCTGGAAGCACACTGAGAATCATGTAAGACACAAACCAGCTAAACACCACTGAAGGCTTCCTCCAGCTGACCACACCTCAGGGACCATCTTCTTTCTGCAAAATTTTCAAACGTTTCCCAAAGCTGGAGAACGCCAGTCCCCAAATTAAATGCAATTTTTTCCTTCCCAGTGAGGAAAACTGCTTCCTCTGAGCAGCTGTGGCTGCGTGCTGGGGTGATGGAGGCACCCAGCAGCACGGAGCTGCCACACGCTGTTTGCCTTGGCAGGGCTCTGCTGCAGGGGAATCTTGAGCCAGCACGGCCAGCTAACCTCGGACTGCTGCGGGTACCAGCAACGATGACGTTCTCCGAGAGATGGAGGAGCTACGAAAATATATTTCTGACAGGTATGTGTACACACACAGGCTCTAAAAGTAAACTTCATTCTTTACCAGCATGTGGCTGTGTACAGCCATACACGCATCCAAGATTGCATCCTCACGGTGCAAGAGTTAATAGTGCTTTCCACTTAAATCCATGAATTCCTGCAAGGCCAGATTAAACCTCTCTGCCACAACATCACTCTTTTACTGCTGTACATGTCAATGTCCTGCTCCCACTGACCTCAAAAACACAGCTGCAGTGTCAGGAATGGCAACGTTTCCAAAATTACTCAAATAAACAAGCAAGCTCAACATGTAGACTCAGCTGGTTTCACTTCTGCAGCACACCTGTACAAAACCAAGGGGACAGTTCCTCGAGCTGTTACATCTCACAGCTCCACTGCTAGCCAGCTGAGGAATCAGCTCTGTTACATGGGGTACCTCAACTGCAAATACTTCTAAAGAAAAGGGTTATTACATTATTTCCTCCAAAAGCTGCGGCTGAAACCATGAAGGAATTCCTTATACAGCAATGACAGCCCTGTAACACTTGGCTCTGCGTGCTACTCACTTCAAGGGCTTCAGAGCAGTGACTGGGACAGTGCTGGACACCCTCCTCAGGCAGGGAAATTACCCCATCTCTCAGGATCCCTCTGCAGATCACAGATCACACAACCCGCCAGATTACAAAGTGTTTTGATCCTTGAAAGTTTGTTATTGGTGGGGGAAAAAACAAAAGCCCAACCAATCCAAACTTTGCAGTGTTTTTCCCAAACCCTGAAGCCCTAGGGATGCCCTGCTGGAGGCCATCAACCCCCCTGCCTCCAGTGCCCAGCTGGCCATGCTGCCCACGGGGCTGCAGGAGGTCCAAGCTCCAGGGAAGCCCTCCGTGTAAGCTGCCAGAAATCCAGCCAGGCTGACAGCAAACCAGTCCGACTAGATTTTGAAAGTTGCTGAGATTCCTTCTGATTTGGCAATGATTCCTCAGTGTCATTTAGACCATCTAGGGGATAAAAAAAAAGAATTAAGATAAATCTTGAGTTTGTTCTCATCTGAGTAAAACCCTTTGCTTCTCTTCTGACCCTGTTAGTGTGACATAGGCTTACCTCGGTGCACGTCTCCATTCTGCTGTGTGACTGCAACAAAGCTGGATTCCCCAAAACTTCCCGATGTCACCATGGTGATGTTTTTGCCATGCAGAACTTCCCAGGCATGCATACTCCACTCCAAAAGCCCTGGCCACTTGGGCTAAATCCCCAGCAGCTGCAGAAGCCCACCACACATGCCTGAACAGCTCCAGTTTGCTCCAGGAAGGGACACCTACCTGCTAGCCAAATCGTTCAAATACACATCCACATTCGTAAACATCGACTTTCCATTATGTACTCTAACATATACATCATGATAGAGCTGGTCTTAGTTCCAAAATCTCCCCCTTGCACATTTTTTTTTGCCATAGAAGTCCTGCAAACTAGACTCAAACAGGTGTCATTTTTACCTTGCTAAAGTGAGGAACACATAGAAAAGGCAATCAAAAATTGTCAGAAATGGCAGAAGCAAACTGCAGGCACTTGACAAAGATGGATAAAGTTTTATGTCACAGGTTTCAACTGTAACATGGCCTTTTACTGAGGTAATTCTGCTTCTACATTCTGCTGTTAACTTTCGTGACTATTATTGCAATTATGGGTTTGTATTTTATCTTGCAAAGCTTTTTAGTTTTTATTCATTCCACAACAGCTTGTATTGATGACTACCTGCCAATTTCAAAAGCTGCTGGGATTATCAGAGACTGAAGGTTAAGTCAGCTTACATTTATCTCTTCCCTGTGCCTCTGTGAAATGGCCTTGTCCGGTGGGGCTGCTGTCAGTGGAAGCTTTGTAAGTCAAAAAGTGGGAATGGGCTCTTAGCGTGCATATGGGGAGAGAACAGAACTTATCTGTTTTGGCACTTTCAATTCAATACAATACTGTCTTTTTTACATATTTTTTTTTTTTTAATAAACACTAACTGTTTATTAGAAAAACAGGGACACCTGGAAAGTTACTTCGCTAAATGTAAAGGTTTCATGTTTCCTATTAAGTTAAAAATTACGTGGTCAGGATTTTACAATTTGTGGTTTCTTTTTAGATTGTTTTGGTTATACGCAAATGCGCTGTGCAAAATACAAAGGCAATAATCTTTCTAAAACTGCTGACGACCAGGTCATTAAGTAAGGTGGCTGGTCACATTTCATAAACTAAAGAACATTGTTGGAAGAGGAATAACTTTTAAAAGTTAAGAGGTGACTTTTGTAAATTCTCACACTGATGACGAGTGTAGGATGATTGCACAATTAATTCTTTGTGGCACGCACAGAAATCTGCAGCCATAACTGTGGTCGTGTAGAATCTCAGCCATTCTGATGCAGGGTGCTAGGGAAAAAAAAGTTTTGAATTCTCCTTTTTATAAAAATACGCGTATAAAGGTTCAACTCGGAGAGCCAAGGTGGCACCTAATAAAGGTGAGGCAAAGAGGAGATGACAAATAATGGAAAATTGTAATATATACTATAATAAAACCTTAGATTTTACTGTTTATTATCCTTAGTGAAGCAAAAGTCCATACCCCTGTGCTGCACATTTCATTAGTGTGTGCTGCAACGCCTGGATGAATTTGAGAGCAAACCCTGCTGACCTTACTAACACAAGCAGCCCCACTGCCCCAGGATTGCATTTCACACAACCACAGCCCATTCCTGCAGCACTCTTGTTCCAGAAGATAAAGGCTATTTTATAGAACATGCTGTTTGACACGCAAGACTGCTACCCATATATACATATGTAACTACTTGTCAACTTGCAAATCAAAGGTATATTTCCGATATTTATATAAAGAAACAATTTATTTGTTGAACCAGAACTTCTTTTAAATATATAACAAGAATAGGAACTTTTATTTTTATATATATTTAGACACACACACATTTTGGTATGTTTATAAATATATGTATTCATACATACATATCTATAGACATAAAAAAATTCTCATTCCTACAAATAGATTTAATAATTTCAGTGGAAATAGTTACAAGAGTGACAGTCAACAAGATCTGATCCAAAAAGCCATTCAGATGTCATCTCTGAGAACTTTCAGAATGGCATAATCTCCCCCCATCAATTAGGAACACAAAGCTGTAATGCCCATACAGCAGTGTATAGTCTGTGTTTAAAATTGCATCTTAATAAAAGACATCTAGAATGCAATTATCCCCCAAAAAACTGTTGCCAAGGACCACCAAAGGAACCCAAAACAACAACAACACTGGAACTTTAGACAGGACACCTCAAGCCAGAATGACAAAAATCTGAAGGGGAAAAAAATTCTTATGAATAAGAGGAAAAAGGGAACAGAAAGGAATATCACCATTAGTCTGTATTTCAATGCTACATTATTCTCCATATCTTTCATGGCTGGGATTTTACAACTCCTAAAATAGAATCTCTCCAGTAAAGTTGTACCTTGTCTCCACAGAGTACAGCCAGAAATTAGGGGTCTAGGGAAGCATCAATAGCCTAAACCCTGTATCCTAAAAACATACACATTTCTATAAAGGCTACAACATCAGTGCTGCATCCAAAGAGGTTTCTGCTTCCAACAGCTGACTTCCACCTTTGAATCAGTTAAGATTCAAGTCTTCATAAAAACTTTGCCAGAGAAGTTTCCCCATGGTTACACCTCCTGGAGTTTGATCCCCTCATGTGCTTTCCCAAATCTGTTTGTCAGCCTTGAGGATGCCACACTAATCTTCCATGTATCATTCCAGTTTTAGTCCATGTGCCACTGAAAATAAGGCCTTCCTTAATCCTAGCACCTGTGGTTTTAATCACCACAGGAAATCCTGTTTCCACTTAAGTCAGTAAGACTTAAATATCAGCAGAGGAAAATGATCAGATTCACTAACTAAAAATAAAAATAATTAAAATAAGACAGAGAAATATAAGCTCAGTGGTTTATAAACCAGAGGGCCTTGACATCTACTTATAGCAAGCATGACAAAGTAAAGACGGTAGGGTAAAAGTCATCCCTTTAATCTCAAGGTTTGAACTTGTGACCTGCATCTCCTTCTCAGTATTACAGCTGTTGCCTTCTATTTCTGAACTGCATGGTGATGATTTGGGTTATACCTCATTAAGTAACACACAAATGATATCTGTAAATATTGGATTCCTAACAGAGCATCCACTGGAGCTTATTCAACAAATTAAAACCATGTAACTCAAGTTAGAATGTGCACTCAGATTGTGCTGTTGAAGTTTTAAGAAAATCACGTGTATAGCAAGATTAATTGGCAGCAACTTCAAAAATGGGCCAGCCAGTAATGCCATATTTAAATCATATTTTGCAGCTACAAGAAAAAACGGCTCTGGGTCTGGCATCCCGACTTCTTCACAGGCTGCCTGTGCAGTCTGCACAGATGAAAAGCTCTAGTAAGCTAACACAGCTTCAGAAATATTTTTTCCTAATGGTTTTTAAGTGACATGTGTTCAAGAACATCCTAGAAAGCTTACAGAAAGCAATGCATTGTTTCATGTTGCCTCATAAAACAAAACCAAACCCACAACCAAACCAGACCTCATGCAGTACCAAGCTTTTGTGCTACACTAACCAGATTAGTGCCTCTCAGCCTTACACAATTCAAAACCCATTTTCTATGCCTGGCTACTGAAATCAATAAATGCAGTATTCTTCAATGGCTGATCAAACTACATGCTCCCATACAGATGGTTTGAGCGTGGGGACTCCATCTAGAATTAGAACAGAAAGATCCATTTCTGTATTAGTAATTTTGATCAATATCCAGACTATTTTAGAGTTAGATCTTGATCAGGCCACTTCTGCAGAGTGGCAAAGATGTTCAATATTTGCTTCTCCTAAATCAGTGATCTTTTAGATGGGATTGCAATTAAAGTAAACTACCCCTCTGGTTTTAGCTGGGCTCTATGGACCAGTCTCTAAACTTCCCCATCATGGGTACAGACTGACAGCTGAAATGCCTCCTCTCACAAATTCCAGTGCCATTTGAACATCCAGTTTATCAACAATTTAATCAGTGTAAAAATGCCTACAAACTGGCTGCAAATGTGCATCAGATCCAGTAGTGTCTCACATAAAGGACCTGAGTCCACAAGTTCATCACTGCAGCCCTATGAAATTAAAAGAAATTAATTCATCATGAGACAGATAATCCAGCAATGTGCTTCACCAGCAGCTGAAGTGAATGACAATCAAAGACAATGGCCTGTGTCTGGGAGGCACAGTATTGACATAGAAGGACACACATTTCCCTTCTTACTTGAACTATCTTCTTCATATAAAATGTATTCAACTTCTTTAATTCTAGGAAATGACACAAAAAAAAAATTAAAAACAACAACAACAACAAAAAAGGCAAAACATAGCAGATGGAGAGAACAGCAGTGACACTGGCAATCCTGGTCTGACCTGCTGGTTGCAGTGCTACAACATCAAAAAGATGTTCAGCATTTTGCAAGGCCTGACCAGTCCCCTTCTAACACAATCCACAAGAAAGAATATCCTCCCAATTTGATCAATGTTCATACTGGAAGTATATTTATATTTGGGTCTAATACATTGCTTTGACTGAGTAATGCATCCTTAATTTGAGGTTCTTGTTAGAAGGTTCTGAAAAATCTTCAGTCTTTTTCTGTTAATCATGGAGAGACACTTCGGAATTTATGAAGTCTTAATTAACGAGTATGTCTTTCATAAGGATGTACCAAATTTCAGCAGGTACTGTCAAATACTTCACTCCTGTAAAAAAACCCCATCATATACAAAACCACACTGTTGTTACCTTTTGTACAAAACTGCACTATTGCAGCAATATTGCACTGGAGTGCAACGTGAACTTCTTTTGAAACTCATTGGGGTTGTAAGTGAGGATGCAGAGTATCCTGTGGTGGGGAGACTGACAATGTGTGGTGACTGCCCTTCACCTCCAGGCAGCCCTGCGAGGTGTGACTGTGGGGAAGGTGCTGTGGGCAGGTATGTCACAGGCTCAATTACCAGCAGCTCAGGCACTCAGCTCTCCAGTGACAGTTTTCATTCAGCTGCCTGACCTCAGGCACCCTTCCTGAAATGGACACAGGCCAGTTCTTGTCCCTGGACACAGGGCACCCTAAGTAAAAGGCTGCTTCACTGCCCACAAAACTTGCAATTTATGGATCACTTAAAAACCAAAGAAAATCCTCTTTGTGATAAACTGTACTCAACCTGAAAGCCAATGCAAAATCCACATAACCAGGAAAGCTTTTCACTATGTTGTTGCTTGAATCAAGCAACACTTTTAAGTTTTTTCTGTTCTGAACAAGATGAGAATGTCCTCCTTTATCAGGACAGAAAAGCAAAGTTCAAAGCAAGAAAGTGATTGAACAGCCATGGGCCTTAAGTGACAATCTCCATGATTATATTCCTAATGCACTTTATAAAGCACTCATAAATGGCTAGTGGAATCTTTAAGTACTACAGATTTTAAGTCTATGGCAAAAAATCCCATTAACTTCTACTTATGATCACACACACCTACAACACATGACTTAAAGAACTATTAACATTACATCAGCAGGTTTTATATTTAACCATTTCTTAATTATGGCATGAAGTTTCTGATAAGAAGTGTAACCAGTTTATCCTGTAAGTGAACACTTTCTATTAATTATTCAGTGACTTCTGAGAACACTATGTCTGTAAGAAATCCTAGTGGTATGAAAACTTCAATGCAATTCTGATCCTGGTTAGCAATTCACAATTACACCACCACATTTCCTGAAAACAGTGAAGGAACACTAAGAAAATGTTGTAAAATGATGCTCCAAAAGCTCATGCACTGGCATTAGAGAATGGGCTATTGAACCAACCGTGGCACTGTGAAGAAATGCTTTTTACGAGTATTCCTAAAATAACCTTCCAAAGTACCTCTTGGAAACTGCTTGTGCTCATGAGTTCACATCCAAAAGCTTGATGAAAGTACCCTAATTCATTTAACAATTTTGTATCCAACAGGTTTAACACATGGATTTAAACAAATGTAAGTAGTTTCAAGGAATGGAGCATTACGCAAACACAAGGATCTTTCGTGTTGAAGGTATTCAGTTTGACTGGAGTTTCATTTTTAACATGTCCCTTAAGACAGAAGAGCAGTTGAAAAGATGCATTTGAAAACAATGCTTTGTCTAAGAAGTATCAGCCATTGCTAAAAGTCTGAAGAATGATTACGAAAAAGCCCTTATCTGCTAGATCACTTACAGAGGTGAAACACTGGAGGTTTGCATGCTGCAAGGTTAGAAACCACTGCTTTAGAACAGCAGTAAATGAAATGTACAGTCTTCCACCATCTGTTAATCAAGAACTCGTTCAGTCTCCAGTGTCTGAGGTCTTAGACTCCCGAGTTTAACATCTTATTTAGCACAAGGACCCAATCTGTGTAACATGATCCTGAGTCTCCACTACCTCAAGCTTTCTCCTGGCCCTCTCACTCCTTACCTCAGCAAGTCTTGAAGAAATCATTGAGCAATTTGCAGGGATTGGAAGTGAACAACACTGATGACTGCTCTGTGTGTATATTAACTGTGCCAGGACTCATTTCATAAGAATGAGAAGCTTGTCATTTTCAGTTGTGCAGAGTGTTTTGTGCCAGATGACTTCTGCCTTCCTCCCCAGAGACCGCTACTGAGCCAGCTCTGAACAGATGCAGCTCTACAGACCACCTTCTTCTGGAAGCATCAGATAGTCAAAAAACTTTTATGGCCTCCAAACAATTAATTTCTCTCTTTAAAACAAATCAGACAAAAAAGCCCCATCTTCACTAGGCAGCAGCTTCCAGCTCATTTGTTCTGCTCATCTTGTGAACCCAGGAGAACCTGCCTCACTGCTGCAGAAGTGGGAGCTCTTCTCTCCAAGCTTAGCAGAGAAGATGCTGTGGTACAGTGGCATCAGACACAACAAGGATATTCCATCACAACTCCCAAAGTATTTCCCTAACTGGAGGCTGAAGAAAAGCAGGGACAAGACAGTTACTTTTTTTGCATAGGCCAACTCATGCTTTCCTTGCTGAAAAAAAGCACAATTAATGTGAAGAGAAATTAGACCAGGGGACAAGAGACATGGGGAAGAACTGACCCTGTGCCTTCTCTTATTAAACAAAACCCTTGCTTTGCGTGCAATCCATAGAATATTAAACTTTACATACTCTGGAATTGGCTTGAAGCCTAACAAAACTGGAACCACCCCATCCTTATTCGCTTTATATAGATAGGTACAGAAATATACAAAGTTGAGATGATTCATGCTCTCTGGAATGAAGGGCAGCAGCACAGCTTTGCTTGAGCAGAGATATTCATGGGAGCAGGAAAAACAGAGGGAGCACTCTGACTGCTGGGAAAAGTGCTGAAGGTTGTTCTTAGTAGCAGCTGAAGAGGAAGAACATTACTGAAAAAGGGGGTAGGGCAGCCCAGGGAAGAGACTGGAAGGTGCCTGGGCAAAACAAGATCTTTTGAACTGCTAGTCAACAAAAACAAAACTTGTGAAATAAAGCAGCCTAAAATCAAAACATGTAGTTAGTAATTTTAGCAATTCTCAGAGCTTCTCAGTATATGGCACAAAAAAAAGTACAAGGCAAAGACAAGGTTCAGTAAAACATTTAAATAACTACTCAATATACATGAAAATATAAGTATTATGCTTCTAGAAAGGCAAGAAATGCTCTCCACATATAGTCTATGCACTCTAAATGAAATGGAAGCTCAAAACACCTTCAGCAATATTGATAGATTCCACATTTTTCTTAAACACACAAGAGACACTTCAGTGCTTTAATCAAAACATTACTCCAAAAACGCATAAATAAAGACCCAAGTATTCTAAAAGCATTTGGAAAGCATTCTGAAGTTTTTAATAATCACCTCAGGATGTCACAGTTCCTAAGGAAAACTTAGATTATTTTCCAGAAGCTTGATTATGGAAAGAAACCTGCTGATATGAAACTAGAGAACAACTGTAGATTTAAGGGTGCTGATGTAATTTTTCCACAGAAAGCAGCTGAACTCTGTAGAGAGAAAGCAGTGTCAGGTTAGAATGTTATGCTGCTTCATGAAGCACATGCGTGTTTCCAAGCCACTGCACGTTCCTGCACTGCACTGATGAGATGGTGACTCTCACTGCACAGCTGCACAGATGCTGAGCCTTCACAAGCCAGGATAACCAGATGCCAAACTTCTGTGGTTTTGCCACTTGGTATTTTGGGTGTATGCCTTCATTTGTGATAATAAATATCAGGCCACAAACTAATGTCTCCTCAGATATCTAATATGTTTAACACTCAAAACAGCTTGAAAACCTAAACATCTCTGCTGTTAGCTTTGAGTTCTCCTGGAAGAATTACGCTACAATATATACCAGATGAATAGGCTAGGGATAAGGCAATGATTGCCAGTTGTTGGGATGGGCTTCTCTGCCATTTTGTACCCATATTTTTTATCCTGCAGTACACACAAAGTTCAAACAATGCCTTTGTTAGGAAAATCTAAATCCTACTGCACATTTCCATGCTGAAGACTGAAAATTTCAAAGTTGCTTCTAATCATATCTTGCCTGTAAGCAGGTACAAAGAAAGGTTTGTCTGTAAGGCATCTGTAGAAATGGACAGAACAGTACCATGTATTTTAACTATCATTTAATAGGCCCCAAGGCTTTTTCTTCACATAGCAAATGGGGAAATGTGATAGCAAAGTTAAACAAATGACACAGCATCAGACAGTCAGTCTGGAACAGTAAAGCAAAATTCAACCCCAGCCTCTCACTTATAACACCCTTATCACCACACAATTCCTTCTGTATGCATGTGCTTACATAAAATATGTTCTTATTGTGTGTGTTAGTTTCTGCACCTCTGCAGCCAGCAACTACTGAGGACATATGGCTGTAGTTTAAACAAAGGCAATTGTGTTACCCTGAGAGATTACTTCCAAATTTGTATTGTCATGGCCCACACCTAAGAGGAAGGGCTCTGGTTTGACCCTTTGCAGACCTGAGGAATTAGCATGAGAGCTGACTAAACCCACAGGATGAATCTTGGAGCTCTGGCTCCTCACTGAAAAAGGCCAGAACACCACAAATGAGGCAACACTGAACACAGTTTTCTGTGGTATTCCTAGAAAAGCTCTCCCTCCCCAGTGAAACCAATGGCAATGACTGTCCTCTCCTCTCCTACCAGACTCTTAGCTTATACCATCTTAGACTTGCCATGGAAAAACCTTATTATATATACACATATATAAATACTAAACCCTATCAGTAGGGTCAAGTCTCTCTCTTTACAATTCTGTTTCCAGAGTTGTCTCCAATCAAACTAATGCTCCAAGACCAAACTACCACATTAATGGTTATTTTCCTTTATTATCTACAGAACCTTTTCTGGCCAAAGTAGTAAAGACTCTATAGGAGTCCAATAACTTTACAAGGTGAGGGCATTTCTGTGTTTATTGTAAGCCATTCCTATTGCAAATTGCAACAACTTTTCAAAGTGCAGCAGTGATTTGGAAATGCAGGCACACTAATACATCAATTGCCATGACTAATGTATAAACTTTTAATGACCTTGGCAAAATCTATCTTTCATTGGGCAAGTGCCACTATTTTGACTGTACAAAATGTTTTGGAAATATGTTGAAAATTATACTTGTTTTGGAAAATATTTCAGGATTTCAGTATAGCAAATGGAGCTATATTAAATAAAAGTTTGACATGGAGGAGAAAACACTCCAAGGTTGTGTAAGTCTTTTTTTTTTCTTTTAAAAGAGTTATCCTCCAAGTGTTGTACATTCACAGAATGCTGACTTTTTGTCCAAGGAAACTTAAGAAGATAAAATATTATCTTGAATGGTTTTCAGTTTCATTCAGTCACTGTCGTCTTCTTGTTTCAAACCACCTCCTTCTTCACTGTTGCCCTCTCCATCGCTTTCCTTGTCCCAGTCCTTCATGGATGCTCCCATCATGAAGTCATCACGCAGGATATTCCATTCTGGCCCTTCTTCAGACTTCACTTCACCCTGGATGTTTGAGGGGAAGAGAAGAGAGAACAGAGAACGAGATAAATGTGAAAGGCAGTAAAAGATGCAAGGTCTCCATGCAATCAAAATAACACCTCCTACAGTCAGGACACCGAGGGCCAGCTCTTCGTGCAAATGGTACAGAAACACCCAGAACAACCAAAAATGACTTGATGCTAAAATGCAAACTTGTTTTAACCAACCAATAAAAGAAGTATGGAAATAAAACAATTATTCCTCATGGACGAAACAGTCAACCCTGGGCATAGCTTCCTTTATTAAAATCTTTCTTGGCAATCAGAATGGATTCATGATATCATTTATTAACCCCCAGGTGCTGCTTCATTAGAACACTTCTTGGCACATTTCTAAAACACAAATATGGATTTAATAAAGGCTTAACTCCCCCCCAATTTAATATTTAACATATTCAGTGATACGTGAACCAAATCACCTTTATGTGAATTATTACCTCACTACCTGGGCTTGTCATATGGTACAAAGCTGCCTCGAAAAGAAACAAAGTTGATCTACTCTTAGCAAGCCAACAACACCTTACTCCAAATTTCCTAGCTGTTGGAAGTGGCTAAGGACTGCATGGGCTGGTGGATAATGAAGCCAAGGGCACAGTCCCAGGTCAGCACTGCAAGCAGCGCTCGGTGGTTCCCGGAGGTGACAGATCCCGGGTGGGCAGTGCAACAGCCCCATCCTGTGGCTACGCTTCCAAACGACAGCTGGGCGCTCTGACAGCATCCTTACCGCAGGGAAATACCGAAAGCTGCTCAATGTACAGGGCAGGGATTTATTTCAGTTTGTGCCTTAGCAGCAAAACATTTCTGAGGAACTACGCGGCTCAGTGTCCAGCAGGCAAGCAAAAAACTGTCCTACCAAAGTAGAATTAGGGGCACTGAAAACACTCCTTTAGTTCTGCAGGGTCTTTGAAAATAAAGTCATCACTGGCACCCCAGGTAGGCTTTCCCCACTCCCCTGCTCCAAAGAAGGGACCTCAGCATCCTCTGCAGACAAAATTTGCCTACTGGATGCAAAACCAGCAGTGAATGTATGATCACTACAGACATCTGTCTATGCCTCTTCTTTGTCCTGCATCTAGGAATGTGATACCACTGCCTATTTAAGCTGAAGCCTGTGGGAATCAATCTTTGGGACAGAACAGCATATAGAATTTGATTGCAGGAGAAAAGAGAAATGAAGAATGTGGTACATTACTGTAAATAAAACACGTCCTATCACACCATCAGAAGTTATCTTGGCAAAAAGTCTGCCAAACAAGGTATGTGTTTTTAATAGGTAATCACTGTGACTTCTGCAGTTCTTTATTAAACACTGCCCTCACAAAAAAAGAACAAGTCTTAACACTTTCCTTCCCAAAAGGAATTTCCCAGGGCGCAGCTCAAAAAAGAGAAACTCTACAGCTGTTCTTCGAGATGTTTGCACTGGGATTTGGTTTAGGGTTTGCTTTGGTGCCTTCACAGATGCTCTCATTAATGGCTACTCCCATCCAACAATTCCCCTCTTCCTAAGGATAGTGTCTCCTAACCACTTTCCACTCTTGCTTCAAGTGCTACACCCAGTAAACCTAAAATCATCTCAGGAAGGGCAACTGATCACCTGGAATGAAAGAGCTACAGATAAGGTAGGTCCCTAGGCAGACCCTAAAATACTCACATGGGAATCACCTGCATTACTACAGTAGTGCAAACACAGGTAGTCTGTTCTGGCATGCAAGGACAGGGTAGTATTGTTTTCTCCTTTTTAACTGTATTGCAGTTGTACATCTTTGCCTTTGCAGAGTAGAGAATAGCTTAAAAAAAAATCACAAAAATCTCCAAGTTCTTTCTTTCTTAATCCCAGATGTTTGATAAATCACTATTTGAACAGTGAAATTTAAGAGAGTTGAATCTGAAATACTTAAATGGAAGCTTAAAACCTAAATCTAAAATGCTTAAATCCCATATATTATACAAAATAATCTACATTTTTCGATTTCAACAATAAACTCAACAGAATTCCCTTTTTCCCAGATGTGCAGAATAGGGATTTTTTTTTTCTTATTTTGTTTTTGTTTTTAAACAGCACAGAAGGAATAGATTATTATCAGCAATGACAGTTGCAGGCTCAGGGTTTGAAAAGCTCAATCCTCAAATTCATCACAAGCTACTATTCAGCAACCATTAGCCCTTCTGTCTGGCTATGTCAAGTGAACAACAGGACAAAAGCAGGACTTTAACAAAAGAGGGATGCTGATCCTCCATAGCATTACCCATTATGTAAGGCACCACAAAGGCCTGAATAGAGTTTTACAACAAGCCCAAAGGAGAAAGACAGAGGTAGCATGTTCATGCCTCAAAGATGAAGATTAAATGCTTGAAAGCAAATATTTAATCAATTTTAAGCATGCTTCCAAGTGAAGAAAATGTCTTGTTTAGTATCTTCATTCCTAACTCATTTACTACTCTATTTTCCCCTCAGAATAAAAACTCTCCAAATCTACTGCATCACAAAACATTCCCAAAGTCTTAAGAAAATATGCAGCAAGAGTATTTGTATAATTAACAATTAGTTGAACTGTAACATCACTTCCCAACTTGCTTTATGTAAGAATGTTAATACAGTTGGGTTTTCAATGCCATAATCTAGTTTCATCTAAATAAAACAAAACTGATTCTTGGCACGTGGAAAATAAACCAGCTTTCAATCTACACAAATGCTTTTGAACTCCCAGTCAGCTGTTCGTGCACATCTCACTACAACCCTGAAGTCCCCTTTGAACATCCCCAAATGAAAACAAAGCAGGCTATATAAACAACAGAGTGTAATGCTACATAATGTGAATTCTTCAGTAAGGCAATGAGTGAAAAATTCTTGTGTTGTTGCTTTTTTCCTCTTCTCTCTTATACATTGGAATTGGGTTTTCTTTGCCAGAAGGGTGTGACAACCTATTTCAAAAGGTCTGAGAGGCTGCAATTACTAAAATACCTCAAGAGTCACTGGTGTTTTACTAATTTCTGGTGATGAACTTGTTATCATGAGCTGAAATAAGGCAGACCAAAGCACACACTGTGGTTGGTTACTCTAGTGCTGATACCTGCTCTGATGGATTCATAGTCCAGTTGAAAAGAGTCCATATAAATAAAAAAACCCAAAAAATCTTGCCTACTGGCTAGGTTATCACAGCATTAGCTAAATATTCACACAAGTAGGGCTCTGTAGTGGGGACATAGTTCCTGACCTCATTCTGCTTCGAAGACATACTCTAAAAGCTGCACCAGGACAAGATGAGCTGCAATTCTTGGCCAAGTCCTAGTAAAATCACCAAACAAAGCTCCAAACTTAAGCTCCAACAAAGCTCAGTTCTGTCACACAGAACAAGCAGCTGACCCTTGCAAGATCCAGGCTGGATCTGCCTCCTGGATGCTTTTAAAGGAATTGGTCTATTAAAGCGTCGTGGTAGCAGCAGCTGTGTGATCAAGTTAGAAATCTCCCTGGTTTTGTTCATTTCTTTACTACCACAAAAAACTGGAGCTACAGAATTTGCTCTTGGTAAATGACAAGACAGTATCTTCAACTGAGACCTGCCAAACTCAACGGTGGAGCTGTGGCAGGCAGCACTGGCACCGAGGTGTGGGATCGATCCTCTCTGCCCATTCCTGCTCAAGCAGACCAAAGTCCACAGTGCTTATTGCTAAGTAATGGCATTAAAAGATATGCCTTGAAATCAGACAAAAGACAGCATTTCACTCCACTGCCCACCAGCCTGAGTACACTCCAGCTTGTGTATCTGCAAAGCAGCAAACACACCTACAGCACCGTGGAGATTCCCCAAGAGCTGTGTCCAGAAGACAGGAACTCCATGGTTTGAACAAAGGAATGTTTTTCAGACCTAGGGATTGCAATCAGCACACTGGACCCCCACGCCTTTGCTCTGTGTATAAGATGAAATGCCAGAGCTTGCAGGGGCATCTCTCTCTACCATCACCTACAATAAATGTTTATTTGTACCTGTCAGGGGAGGAATTTCTAACATAAATATCTCTCAAGCAACAACTTTAAGCACTGAGAAAACAATTCTAACGTGTCTAATTAATCTGAACTGTCTCCCCAGGTTGCTCTGTTTTGCTCAACACAAACATTTAAGACCTTGAGACACAGCAAAGCTTTTGTCATGACGAAGAAGTTAAAAAGCGTGACTGCCAGAACACATTCTCACATACATCTGACAATTACCTTCCCTGTCAGCCTGCATCTTGCTCTGAATGACTGCTTCTATTCTGGTTCTCCTCCTCAAGCAAGTCCATGAAAACTGAGCTCCAAAAACCCCAAACAAACAGCACAGGAATGCACTGAGCTATGTTAAATCTTAATAATAATAATAATAATAATAATAATAATAATAATAATAATAATAATAATAATAATAGTAATACCTCTGCAGCAGAAGAGGGGGATGGAATGAAAACCAAAAAACACCAGCAAAATAATTTCTCCTAAGTTCATTTTCAGCAATATGCAAGCTCACAGGCTAAGAAAATAAATTCCCTTCAGGCTAAGAAATGAAAAAAAATGCAGCCAAAGTATCTAAAGCAGAAATATAAGCAGAAAACAAAATGTAATGATTTTTAACAGGAAAATAATATTTGGGTTTGATCATTAGTGCTGCCTGCAACTTTATCTGATTTGAATTGCAGCAAGATCTTGACTGTAAGAAAGGCTCCTACACAAGCCTGATCCCAAACAGCCAAAACCCCACAAATCTGCAAACTGAGAATACAACCTGCACTGCTATTACGTTGAACTTCTGAGCTGAATTCTCACAGCAACTCACTCTGGGAAGCTTTTTCAAGCTTGCAGAATGTGTGAGCTGCACAACAGAAATCTATTCTGCTGCAGTATAATTCTGCACAATCATTTATTCCTTAGGGTGAGAGTTATTCAATACCCATTTGCATTCTCTCTCTGAATGAGAAATTAGAGCAACTGCACTAAACTACCCTGGTTTACTTGAAATGACACCACACTGTGGGTATCAACAGTGGCACAGGGGATTTACTCAGATCATAAGCTCTCCCATACACACCAGAATGCTCTGGCAACTCTAGTAAATAAATCTAAGAATGAAATTTTTTTACAGTGTGTTTTGGGACCTGCTGTTCCTGTTCAAACTTCTCTGAAAGTAACACACTGGAATTATTACTACAAGCACAACAAATAGTGATTTTCCTTTTGAGCACAGCCAGAAGACCACCCAGAGCTTAACGACCTGCACGAGGAATCTCCCCATCCTCACATCCTCCTCTAGGGTTTACTACAACTGGGGATGTGTGAATGAGAAGGAATGCTTTGGGTTGGCACGCAGAGGCTTAAACATGGTCCAACTTTACAGGGGTCAGAACTCAATTACAGAATTTCTAAAAACAAGCATTAATCTGGGCCTAAGCAAAGAAGAAAATTCATAACCACCGTTATTAAATGCTCAGTTGCAAAGAAGAATCTTAGAAAAATTCTTATGAGAGAACAGATTTCCTCAGGCTTGGTTCACCAGAAACCTCATAAATTATTATTTCTGTCAGGAAAAGCAAAAATATTTTAAGAATTCAAGCTTAACACAGGGCCCTTCTGCACACAGGACGCTCTGGAACTCCTCAGCCTGCGCTGTGCTCCAGCCATCAACAGCAGCCATCTCAGAAACCCCTGTGCTGCACAAGGAATTCCACCACATGTTGCTGCAAGACATGTTTGGCCATACTGGCATCAAGACTCCCTTCTCATGTTTTAATGAGCATGATGTATAGCATGGGCATGCTACACCAGGAGCTGCTCACAGACAATAAAAACTCACCTGAAAACAAGACTCACCCAACAAAACAATCCTGTAGTTAAGTTACAACACAGGCACGAACCTTCACCCATACAGGCAGTTTCCCTTGTGGAATACACTGTAATTTGTAACTCATGTTCTTTAAAATACAAGGAAAATGACAATGCCAGGAGAAAACACTCCACTAACATAAAGACAGAAAAGGTCCACCAATTTTTAAGTAGGTACCAAGCAAAGATTAGTTCAGAGCAGATTGCAAGTTATTACAGAAAAGCTATCTGGAAAGACAGGAATACATTCACACATTCCCTGTATGAGATTCTGATGCAACACATCGGAGCAGACAGTTTATAGACTCTTTCTATGTGCCACTGCTACTCATTTTCAGTCCTGCTAGTTTTTGTCTCCTGTAAGAATAAAACTCTTCATCACCCTCATCGGTACATGCCTGTTTATCAGCACCACACTACTGACAGTGAAATTCCTGCCTACCAGAGTGGCCATTCCTATGCCTGTACTCACCTGTTACTCCTACCCTTTATTCACCTGTAGATCTCCACAGCTTTCCTGCTTCGTGTACTTGGCACTGCACAGCATCAACACCAAGTAATACTTGATATAAACACCCCCTGAGTACTGTGCTTGAAAACAACACATGATCAAGACCTTTGTACTTAAAACAGTGTGTTACACTTTCACTGCTTATCAGACAAGAATCTGTATTGCCAGTTATGGTGACCAAGCTAGCTGAATCACAGTTCTGACTTGGAAAAGATGGTGCTTTCCATGAGAAAAAACAACTTTTGCTAGCTAGTCATGAGCTTCAGGTCTGAGGCAAAATATTGGTCATTTTATATTAAAAGCATATTGGTTAATTACTAAGAACAATCTAATATGGAAACTCCCTACCAGTTTCCATCATTATAACTAAAAGGAAGATAATGAACTGAGAATTCTTCTGTTTGGATGGGATTAAAAGTGAAGGAATAAAGAACTTTTCTAGATGTGCAAGATTTCAACCCTGAAATAAATGCCACACAGCTTCTCAAAGTAATAAAAATACTCTCTATCAGCTGGTCCTTCATTTCCTAATGTGCATTTCCCACAATAATGAGGACATGACAGAGTTCAAAGATGCACCTAAACATCACCTCAGATCCAAAACATCTTTGGTACAAGCTGCACAGTTCCTGAACCACCAAGCTGTACCTGGAAAATACACAGATATAGCAAGAGTGCCTAGTAAAAAAGCATGCAGTCAAGATCATGGCCTCCAGTGTGCTATCCCTCAGAAGTCACATCCTCATGTCTTTCAACTTTAGACAAACATTTTCCAGTCACAACAGATTTTTTTCAGATGTCACCCATTTATGAAAGACACTTATGTGCTATCTCAGCTGGGTACCTAAAATTTTCTGCAAATTGTTACAAAAGCTTGCCTGTTGGCCCAGTAAGAAAACATGCAGACCTACAGCTGTTTGGGTTATTTCTGGGGTTTTTTTGGGGTTTTTTTGTTAGTTTTTTTTTTACAATAAATTAGCAGCTTGCAAATTTTTGGATAATATGAATATCACTCAAATTATTTCCAATAAATGATGCTAAAACAATCCAATGTTTTTCATTACGATTCAGCAATAGGCATAATGGAGTGAGTCACAAAAGGTTGTTTCAAACAATAAAGGCTACAGTAATGACCATGCCCATCTCTTCCAGCACTTAAGAAATCATCTCACAGAACAGCTGATGAGAAAGAAGTGAGGCAAGTAAAAAGGCTCCTCTTCCTGACTCATAATTTCCACTTTTGAATCCCAGAAGAAGGATCCAAAAAACTTTGAGGTAGGAGGGTGAGGGAAAGAAAAACTGAAACAGAGCCTACAAGGAACCAACCTTTGTGCAATTTTATTATTAAATATGAAATAATGATGTCTTCATGTCTGCTAAGCAGCTTGTCTGATTTCACCTCCCTACTGTCATTGCCCTTGGTTTTACTTCAACAGTTTTTGCAGCATATCCTAGAGGTCTCCAAATCCAAATTTCTCTGACGTTATATCCCTGTAATTTCCCCCCATGATGCCATGTGTGAGTGGCAAGCTCATTAAGGAACAGACCATGCCCCTCAACACTCCCAGGCTGCTTTCTAAAAGCAGTTTAAACCTGATGAAGGAAGATGTAAACTGACCAGGATCTCAATCCCTTATCTTAAACATCTGGCTACCCTCTGTCTGCATTTCTGACCATTCCTTCTATGTTTCTGTATGGGCTTTCCCAACAGCTGCAGGTGAAGAAATGGCACAGACCACCTGCACTGTCCAAAGTTCAGCAGCAAACCAAAAAGAGGTCAGAGCTTTCCAAGAGGCAGTTTTAGTATAATTTATAATGCTATCAGGTTTAAAAAAGTACATTTTCTAATCTTTCAGTAAATTTCAGAAACACTCATCAAAAACTGGCTGGGATTTCCCATAGTAATGAAAAAAAATGTACTGAACTCAGCAACCCTCTAACTGTTGCAAGCTGGAAGCAGTTTGAGCCACCACTCCTGAAGTGTATCTACCAAGATAAACAGATGAGAAGGTACCCACAGAGGTCATTTATAACACACACACTCTGGAAATCACAACATTTTATACCTTAATAAAACTTCAAAGTAAAGGAATCACTTTTCATGATAATTTCCAATAGCAAATGCTCAGATGGGGGAAACAAACTTATTCAGATAGACAAGCTCCACCCAAACCTTCTTACTTCCAGAGAACATTTTTCTATAAAACTTTTATGAAATGTTTAGATGTATTTTTCTCTAAGTACACTGCCCTGCCTATAAGAGTTATGAACAAAGCCAAAAGTGGAGAGCTGCTTTTATAAGGTTTCCAACTTGATTTACCAGATAAAAGTCTAATAGGATTTGACTTTTTGTGCTTTGTATACTCACAGGAAGATCAAAAGAAGATGTATGCCACAAGTTTTTTAAATGTGGTTGTTTTAGACAAAGTTTTACTGAAAAAAAAGCCTTGCAACATCTTCTGGGAAAACAGAACACTATCACAGTATCCTGTGCACTAATAAACAAACAGCAAGGCAAGTTACTCTCAAATATGACAGATGGAGCTGTCTCAGCATTGCCTGACATTTCAATCACAAGTCCCTGTTTATATTCACTTAAAAATTTGCCAAATTTCAACTGCTTCATGCTGAAGGATTTTGCAATGTTTCAAATATAACCACTTCATTCCTTTTCACAGAAAGACAAACTTAAAATATTTTGTCTTCAGCTCCAAGGAAGAAAGAGACATTTTCTACAGAACCCATTAAAACCTTGCATCATTCATTCTTTTTAAACTTAAAAATCAGTTAAGGATGTGTTTTGGAACTGGCTACATATCTTTTGCTATCTCCATGAACATTTGCCTGGATTTGGACAAGTTATAAACATCTGGAAGACCGCCCTCCCCAAACCTCAGGTCACCACCTCAGTAGATCCAATAGGCATTTAGCATCCAAATTCTCTTAAGATATCTGTCCTCACTGATCACACACTATCTGCATCTTAGCAGGCAGCATTCAGCTGAACTGTGAGTGACTCATGATGACACACGATTTTTCCCTTCCTGATTTCTGATCAAATATCTGAAAAAGAGGACAGAAAGCGATATCGAGTATAAAACCACAGGAAAAAGGATAAACCTAGTAAAATATTGCCCTTCACATGACCCTTAATTGTCTCATGAGGAGCTGAATTTACAGTGTCAAGTTCTTGACATCTAATCAATCAAATTTAAATACTGAAACACTGACAAATTTAAATTGACATTTAAATATTGACAAAGCTCTACAGTCCCATGTTAACACAGATGTGCATTACCTGCTATGACAACAATCAGGGAACTGGGCTTGCACATCTTAAAAAATTAATCCTGTTGATGACATAAACTCTGTTAAGTGAATACAACTTCTAAACAGATTTAAAGCAAAAATGTCACCATCAAACAACCTCTAATACACACAACAGCCCTTTTCCTTAAAGAAAAGGAATATAGGCTATAACATACTGGTGGCAGGCTGCACTGCATTTATCCCTGAGGATATTCCTAAGAATAAAGCATACAATTAGTTGTCAGCAACTTTCTGGTACAAAATCAAAAAACTTCATTAAAAGCATCAGCTCCAAACATGTATGGGGTGACCTTCAAGAGAATGTACACATAGTTGGGAAAAACAGATACAAATGCAGGATCCAAAGGAGTCCAGATTAAAAGTTTTTGTGCATGTGATGGGAAGACATTTATTAAAACTAGGAGAACACATCTACTCTGGCTACAGCTGAACTAAATTAATACTTGGCTGCCCCCTCAAATCTGCTGGAATACATGCATGCCTGGTTACTCCTTCAATTAGGTCTGTAAAACCAGCACACAACAGCTGTAGTAATAAACTTCTGCTACTCTGCAATGCCATTATCACCTAAGGAAGTCTCCTGATAAGATTAAAAGAGGTGTTGATACACCTTACCAAATTTCCAGAACTCATCTCTGCCTCCATCCACACTTCAGAAACAATTTCCTAACGCAGGCTGAAGCAACTGTTCAGACTATTGTCACTCCAGAGAAGTATATGAATGAAAATAATTTTTCACCCTCCTCATTTCTACACTGTGGAAGCAGTGGAAAGAAATAGAGCATGCTGATCGCCAGCACTCAAGAAGCTGCAAGGAAAAGAAGGTATGCACTCTCAGTTTTTAAACTGATGTGACTTTTAAGCTGGAAAGCACAATTTATACCCCCATTTAGCTTAAGAAAATGAAAGCCCCCATGCCACTCCTTGTATCCCAGAGCAAGAACAGCAAAGTTAGAAGTGTAGCATTCCTCCCGCCCTTGAACAATCTTCAAACTACTGCTTAAAATGAAGTCTTATGAACAGAAGAAAAATCTATAGTAAGCCTGACTCTAATCACTGTCCTTACAAATTACTTACCACATACTTGGATCATTTATAAAATATGTTTGAGGTAGAAGGAATTTCTCTAGAAAAGCACTTTACGTACCATATGAGCAATTTCTGACACGAAATAGCACTTGTATTCTTCTGCACTCATCTTCCTTCCCATCAATACATTATTTTGGAATAGGTACTATTTTGAGACCAAGACACCAATTTTTTCCAGATGCCATCACAACACAGGAAGCAAATTGTATCTCCGGGTCGTGTAGTCAGCCTAGCTTACAGTAAGATTACCTTGCAGAATTTGGATCATGGTTACTGAAGTAGACCAGGAAATCCTGCTCTTACTGTCACCACTGAAATGCTCTGCAACAGATCTGGTGTAAGAAAGCTTACAAGTTGAGGCAAAATCATGCTACAAAGTCCCAATTAAAAATGGAAGGTTCATGAGTGCAGGTCATGCTTGTCATAAAGAGTATCTGTAACTTTCATGCCAGTTGTTTATGTGTCACTAAAAAATGTTTTACCACACAGTAAAATAGTTTACAGGGAGCAGCACAAATGACAAGAGAAAAGTCAAGATGAAATTGTCACTGGCAAACCGAAAGCTAGGAGAATAACCCTGAATTTCCTCTGAATTTTCTAGTTTCTTACAACTAAGGTTTCAAGACCTCATGTAGTTTGCTACCTTAGACAACATACCTGTGCAACTCTAAGAGAACACAAACTTCACTCAACCCTGGAAGCAAAGGTACTTCCTCAGAACACCCTGAAATTTATTAAGGACCTAAAGAAAACAAAAGGTTCCTATAAGGATTCCTTTAGTGCCACTACCTACTTTTGTATTCATTTTATAGACATAAAAATTACTTCAGCCTCCAGGCCTGAAAAAGCAGCATTTCTGATATGGACCCTTTCTAAACCTATAGTTTAATAATGTTTCTTGTAGTGCCTTACAGGAAGATATGGCCAACACTTCCTGAAATGAAAAGCTGGTGTGTAAGGATTGTGTTCAACAAAACTGAAAGCTCTCATATCTGCCAGTAAAAGATTCCTAGAAAAACCCACCCCAAAACTTAAAAAAAAGCCCATCGGAACACAAACAAGTGGGATTTAATTTTTTTTTTTATTACTACATTTTTCTCCCACATTGCAAGGCTTCAGACAAGGTGGTGAGGGCAGAGAAATTAGATGACCTTACCCAGAGGGAAGCATCATGCACAGTAACTTGGAAAAAAACAGGAAAAAATATTACACAAGTCAGCTGGCTCAGCAAGGATTAAGAAATACCTTGATAAACAGCAAATGATATGAAAGGCAAAGCTTTTGGCTCCAGCTCAGAAAAGTAATTACTCCCAGCTGGGCACACAAAACTCCAAGAAGGGCTTCAGTTTCACAAGAAGGGCACAGGAAAACTTACACAGCCTTCCAGTCTTTCCTTCATAGTTATGTTGGTAGGTATATGCCAAGTAGTATTTAGGCCAATGGCTAAAAGTAAACAAGAATATGAACAATGTTCTAGGTGGGGCACAGATTACCTGTCCTTTCCAGGAACACATGAAGCTGATGGGAACAGAGAACAGAATTTTAAAAGTGGTCATGCTACTCTGAAATCATACTGCTGCAGATGGGCCTCTACAGAGCATTTAATTTCTATTTTTCACACATAAATATACTTGACTAAATAGTCAATCAACAGAGCTTTATAAGGAATTTCTTCAACAACCCCTGACACGTGTAAGAAATTGCCAAACTTTCAAATATACGAAGCAAATTTCGCATTCTAAAACTCCTGCAGAGCACGAAAATGCTTTTGCCCATTCTCAAAATACAGTCAAGTCTCATGGCATAGCACGAGGTTTGAGTCAAAAAAAGGTTTGCTTTCACTGGTAAAACTTTTTTCTGCTATTTTTCCTGCTGACTGCTTGTTTTATGTGGGTGGGGTAGTGTTTTTATTGTTCTGGACTGCCTTTTAATTGATGGCAGAGTGCCTGGATTTTGGGATTGGCATCTCTTCCATTGTTTTTGCTGAGATAAATAAATGTATTCTTCCCCCCTCCTCTTTTTTTCAAAATGAATACACTCTATACCCTCAACTGCTAAAAACAAACCCACAAAACAAACAAACAAGAGCTTTCCGATGGCACAAACAATCTGCTGAAATCCTGCCGCAACAAATTTATTACTGAAAAGCCTCATCCAGGCTTCTTACCCTCTGAAACACCCTCAAAGACCAAGAAGCAGATACAACGGTGGAGGCCAGCAGAACTGTTCAGTGGCTAAATATTTGTGTAATTCTGAGAAGGAGAATGAAGAGCAGATTTTGGCTTCAGCCTCAAGCCTCAACAACTACCAGGAAGGGAGCTTGCTAAATGAGTAAGATATGTTCTCAAGAGAAAAGAAGGCAGATTAGGAACAGCTTGCAAAGGAGTTATTGAAGTTTGGTTCAGTATTAAATTGAATGGAGAGTCACTGAAGCAAAGGCAACAAGGGAGAGAGGAAGGGGGGTGGCCTGTCTAGGTAGACATGCAATTAAAAAACCTAACCAAAAACCCTGATCCCCACCCCAGCTTTTGTGCACAAGCAATGTGAAAGCAGTACCTACATTAATACTCAAACCCAACACTAAGCAGCCAGCATCTAAAGCATCTCCAGAAGTCTTGAATGGAAATATGCTGTTACTGATGCTGCCAAAACAAAACTATTTTTTAGTATAGAAACATTTGCAATCTGTGTTTTGTGACCTAGTAATTAAAAAATTGCCTTGCTACAATGTAACACAAAACAAAGGTCCCAGTTCTTGCTCAGCTATTGATTCAATGCTGACTACAATAGTAGTTGGCAGTGCCATAGTTCCAATATTCTGCTATTCCAAGGGAGGAAAAACAAATAAACAAACCAAAAAAAGAGAACCACACACATACATATGCCCCCCCACCCAAATAAGCAAGCTGGAATTATTTAAGGAGAAATAAAGTGTCAGCACCAAGCTAAATTGTTCTCATTATCCCAAGAATTTAAAAAATACTTTAATATTGCACTTGCATGAAAATTGTATGAGCAGTCCATGCCAGGCAGTGTTTCAGCATGTTCCCCAAGTGCACACAAACAAAAAACATATGACAAACTGTTGTCTCCCAACTGATTAAAGTATTTCTTCCTGGCACGGAAAAGCACTTAGTTAACTGCAGTGTGTCTGCGCCAACTGCAGTATTCCACCCACCACCAAGCACAGAGTTCAAACCTGAACACAAATACGCTTCAAAAACGTGCAGCTTCTGAAATATGAGAAAGAGTGTGTCTGAGCAACTTGTTTTCAACCCTGAGCTACTTGGTGAGCTGAAAGAACTGATGAAGTTGGACGAGTCCAACTACACTGTGTCTCAAACACATTTGGAAAAAGTGGAAAGTATTTCTTTCCAAAACATCACAAGAGCAAGGAAAGCCACACCAGCACAATGCACAGAGAATCAGAGAAAGAAAAGCCTACATAGAAGGTTTCATGCATCTCTATTTCTTTCTGTTGTGGTATTCATTTTGTGTGGCAAATCCTTCAGTTTCAGATGCCATCATCACTCAAAGGAAGCGAGTTTGACATGACCAAACTGTGGGGACACACAAGTAGTACAGTCTAACACACCATGTAAGATGAGCAGCCTCCAGGTCTTTAACAATTTCAAGGAGCTAACTATTACTGGCCAAATTCCAAATGTCACAACCCACATAATCTAGCAGTTTTTTCCATGCCTGGTGCAAAATCCAAGATAAAATCCAGTGTTTCATAATGTTTTTTTAAACACACAACTAAACCAAGGTATTTGCATAAAACGTTCGATGTCTTATCTGAAGAGTTTCCAGTGTTTTTGTATTTTGATAATCAAAAGAAAGGGAACAGGCTAAGATCTACTTGTTCCCTTCCAGAAGTGTCAGAACATCCCAGCCATTTGGGTCACAGGTTTACGAAGAGCAGGCACATTAACACAGAATCATTATACTGAGAAGGTACCTTGTAAGCATTTTTTTTTCCTCACAGATGAAGCTTACCTGTTTACTTTTTGTGCCCTTTCCAGCAGGATTCTTGCCCCCTTTAGCCCCATCCACGTTTCTTAAAACATCGATGAAATCTCTCTTTGAAACAGAAGACATCAGTTTAGCACGCTTCCTCTCAGAGCCCCCAACTTTCTTCATCTGCTCTTCCATGTTCTTCTGGTGCGTCCTGACAGCGTTGAATAATTGTACAACGCCTCTGCAACAGGGAAAAGGACAAAAAAGCAAGTTTTTAAACTCGAGTTCCTTTTACAGAAATGAACTTCCCACTAAAGCTAATCAGTGCAGATATTGGATGGCTGCTTCTCCCCAAAATGGTTACCTCAAACCTCAATTTACTACAGCATAAAAGACTTTTGATTTTTAGTCCTCCTTCATATTTATTCCTAGGAACCAGTAACAAACAAATCTACAAACAGCTATTCAGACTCTGAAGTAAGCCTGGTTAACATGGCACTGAGATAATTTCATCCTAGAGCATGTTTCATCCTTGGGAGCATATTATTTGTCCTAAAATCAGTTATTAAATTACTCAGGCAATTTTCTTAATGGCAGCTGAAGCTGGGGGACAAGGCAGAGGGATGGGTAAGGAGACACACACAGGCAGCACATCAAAATGTTCAACTAGTTCTGTGACACCAAACTACCACAATGTGAACAGGCAGCTGAACTTCACAGCTGTGGATCTGGTGAATCCTCTGTGGAGAGGCAAAAAACCAGAACAGTAGAAACAACTGTTCTGCATTTTTAAGGCATTAAATTAACAAAATTAGGGGATCCAACAAAGCACTTCTGTTAAGCAAACATTAGATTCCCACCTAAATTTTTACTCTTTCATAAAGCTTCTGAAATCTTTTGTTGAAATTGATACTGTACAATGCAGACCTGTCTATAAATCTCTCAGCTCCTGCTAGTCACTTCTTAAGAGTTCAATCTGATTGGAAACAGATTACCTGCACAAGCCTTTTCCTCCTCTTTTTGATATACATATATTTAAGGAAAGCATTCAGAAAAACTTTTACCTTGTGGCAATTCTCTGAAGATTTCTTTCCTTCTCTCGGTCTTTGACAACATCTGGCTTCACTCGGCACATCATTTCCCATTCCCGCTTTTTATCGAGCTGCATTATAAATATTGTTATGTGAAACAACATGGACATTTGAGAATGCAGCAGGATCTGATAGCAGGAGGAAAAAAGGTATCTGCAAAGTTCAGTCTGGTTGAAAGCAAAAGGAGCTGTAATATAAGGCTGGACAAGAGGTCTGAGCAAGTCTCTTGCATTGACACAACAGGGGCCACACACAAATCTCAGAGAGTCACCTGCTTTCAGGAACAAAAGCCCAGGAGAGAGATGTTTCCATACTGACTGCCTTGAGCAAGGAAACTATTCAAAGATAGCCTTCAAATCCCAGACTTTACAAGCTGAGATTTTTCTTTTTCACAGAAAAATTTATACATAATAAAATCCTGGGTCATCAAGACAGGCATGTCACATTTTGAGCCTTGGGAATTTGACTTTCCCCCTACAGAACTGGTCCCAGCATGGCTTTGTGACCAAAGTGACACTCAGCAAAGAGTGCAACAGGCAGAACTCTAACACAGGAAGAGCACCAACAGGCAGAACTCTAACACAGGAAGAGCACCAAGTGTCTAGCAGATGACAAGTCGTGAACAATGTTGTTTTTTGTCTTTTTTTGGAGGCTCTGTTCCAAAACCAAATTGATCCACTTTTCCATTACCAGCAGACACAACACCACCAGCTTTGTTCCTGCTGCAATAGGAGACCACTGCATTTCATGACCTCTGCTTTAGGAGTAAGGTAAAGACTTTTTTCTTCCCCTCTGAACAATTTACAGTGTTTTAGGCCTGGTGATGTTCCATTAAATTTGTTTTATGCAAGAAGTCTCTAATGGAATTTCAGAGTCCTTATCTTTATAATTCCAGGCAGACTACTATGAATTTCTGAGTTTATGACCATGTTTTGGCCTTCGATCAAAAGAACTGCCCTATCCTACCTTTCATCAGCAAGAAATCAATGAAAGGCAAATTGCTTTCAAGTTTTTCTAAAGTAAACAAGTCACTTTGAGAACCTGTGGCCCATCTCTGTTTTGCGGTATTCTCACATATTCACTGGATGAGAGCAGGTATTTAGGACAGCCATAACTGTGCAGATGCTGTACTGAAGCTCTCTGTAGTTAAAAGGCAAGCCATGGCCCAACTGCAGCATGTCCCAAACTGTCAGGTGAATAACCTGGTTATCCCACTGAAACAGAACTGGTAGGATGAGACATTAGAACTATTAAGGTGTTTCTAGCCTGAAGGTAAATCAATCAGAGCCTGAAATTAAAAGTTCCACTGAAGACACAAACAGATGACTTACTTGCCAGCATGGTTTTGTTTTCTTCATACTAGTTTCAGAACCAGAAGCAATTTAGGGCACTGACATAGTACTAGAAAACTCCAATCAGGAAAATGGTTGAGGGGAGCAAACAAAAATGTACAACCACATCAATGATTTCTGCAACCTCAACCCAGATGCCTTGATTTTGGAAGTCATAGCACAGTTGAAATGGAAGTAGTTTTCTTCTCTTTCTCCCTCTCACTTTCTGTAGTAGAGAACCACTTCAATTTGTAATGCCAACAAAGGGAATTTCACCCCAAATTAACAACACCAATTAGAAAATCAAGCTTAAAGCAGTTGCTTTCACCCCCTCAAAGAAGAAAACACCTTAAGCTGACACACTGGAACACTCCTGCTGCCGAAGTTCAGCCTGCCTGATGACCCAGAAGAAGCAGTAAGGGAAAAAACTTTACACAGCATGTTTGGAAGTAAAAAAAATTAAGCGAATCAAGATCACCATGAAGGAGAGACTGCAAAACTGAGACAGCCTCAGCAGAGATTTGAGAGAATACTCTGAGACTATATGGCATGTAGCCCATCTGACAGTCACTGCACAGGGAATACTGCATCTTTTTCTTTCTCACCCTCATCTTCTTTTCTTGCCTCTCTTGTTTTTTTCTCTCTCTCTCCTTCTCCAGGGTTTTATTCTTGGCCAAGATGGTGGACTTATTCTGGGGAATCTTTTTGTTGAGCACTTTTGCCATGGCATCTGCCCATCCTGAACTTGGGCCATCTTTGGAGCTTGCCGCCTCTTCAGCCACGTTGCCAGGGGCTGCTGCTTCATCTTCATCATCACCATCCAGGGCTTCACCTCCTGAAGAGTAGCTGTCTTCTGGAAGTTCTGAGCTTAACTCAGAACCTAGGGATTTAAAAAAAAAAAAAAAGTGTCAGGAATTGTTTCTAGTAAGAATCATTCACTAGTGCCATTGGCTCCACATGTAAATGTTATCCAAGTTCAGAGTGAGGTATTACTGTAAATGTGCTGTTACAATTAATTCCTCAAGCAGGCACACACCATCATACTGAATTTATTAGAAACTATGCAGTGCAAGTGCTTGCTTACCTCATTGATGATTTAAAGTGATTGAAAGAGGCTGGGCAAAAGGGAACAGGCAGCCTTGGATATTTATTATTACATTATTGAATATTTTTATGTTTAGGGCTGGTAATTGTGAGGGGAAACCTGTCTGTTTTCCAGTTCAAAAAGTGTAACTTACAGATGCCTATCCACACAAATATGTGTGTATGTATGTACAGACTCACAGAGAAACTGCAACAGTGACATCTGGTGTTTGAGTGCAAACAGCCACAGGAATTAAACTGAAGCTGGGGGGCATTTCTTATGTGACAGCAAAACCTGCTCAGAGAGAATACTGCCAGCAAAAATACAATTACCTAAGCATAATGAACCCAGGGGAGACTGCTTTGTGAAATACAGCATCAAGACAGTCAAGCAGCTCAAAAGAAACCAGAGGCACTGAGCTTTTCTGGGGTATGTAACTGCTCAAGTTACACAAATAAAAAAACCCCAAAGTCAAGTTTCCTTACTCCTGTGAGCCCTTCAAAATAAAAGAAGGAACTGAAGTTACAATAGCAAAGTTTGGAATTAAGCAACATTAAGATGGCTGAAAACAGCCCAATTGACAGCACAACAAATACATGAAGAATTAGTCCTCCTTACTCTGTTCAGTGGGTCAAACTGCAAAAATAGAGGTATTTAACAGTGCAAATAATTAACTAGAATGAAATGGGCTGGAGGTTTAGGGTGTGCTAAAATATGCTCAGTTATTTCACTTCACTACGTAATCAAGAGCAGAGCACAACAAAGTCCTGCCACCATTAACAACTATTCCACTAATATTTGTGTCACACTAAATTTTAAATTAATGACCTTATATACAACTTTCAAGGCTGCAAAATCAAGGGTTGAACAGAAGGAGGCTGGTTTCTGATCCCAGTCAGTCCCACCAGCAAGGGACTGATTCCCCACCTGATTCACTTTCATCCATCTACCACTCTCAAACTCCTTAAAAGACAAAATTTAAATTTTAAATCACAGTACTACTGAGCCAAGAGCTTTACTTTGTAAGCACTCCTGTATCACATGAAGTACCTTTATCAACCAAACCATTAAGAGGATGAAGCCAGGAATGCTTCACAAGATCTGTTCTCTATAAAACCATGCAGGCAGCTATTAATGATATTCCTCATTAATCAACTGTCTATTTAATTACTAAGCTAACATAAACATACACTCTGTTGCCACACTAATTCATTATTCTGCCTTCTCCATGTGCCTGTTTAAACCAGGAAAAAACCTAACAAACGACATAACAGCAAAACAGCGGCATTGACCAATTTAAAACAAAACTTCTACTGCCCAGGCATGTTTAGAGGCTTAGGGAGCATTTAGTTATCCTGATGGAACTAAGTAAGGGTCTATGGCTACAAAACAAACGTGGAAGAGAAATAATTACTGAATACTTGGTCATTATCAGTATGAATTTTATTACCACCAAGGTAAACACAGTGGTATGTCATGCTGCACTCAAAATAAATTATGGGGTGTTTTCCAAGAGTCCTTACTATAAATTGGAAATTTAGAACTGACAAATTTTTTCAACACATTCAGTAACTACTTAAAGGCATCCTTTTCAGTCTTTAACACCTTCTAGGTATTTGCATCCATATTCCAAGTTTCAAATAAAAGATAAATTCACACCATCACCTGCAAAGAAGTAACTGCATCACCACATGACATTTCACATATAGGAACCACATCCTGGTTCCTACACATAAAACAATGTCAAGTTTTTACCCCGGGCCTTGTCCATGCTAGGATGTTGCTATTTAGCTTTTAAACAAGGAATCAACTCCCGCTTGTGACTTTTTTTACACACACACAAAAGCTAACAACTACCAGAAGTCCAAACCTGAATCCCCCACAAAAGCTAACAACTACCAAAAGTCCAAACCTGAATCCCCCACTGCTTAGATCCAACTTTTGCAGATAGCCATAAAAACCAGATCAGACTCACAGAAAGGAAATTTGCAAAAGCATGTACTGTATCATTTCCTTTACATAACATCTTCTGCCAATAAAATAGGAGAATAATGCCAACAACATTTTGCTTTCAACAATTACAGAAAATTTATCAAGGTTTCCACTACCAGCCATAATTTATTTTTTAATACATCAGAGTATCAGTCAACAGCATGAGATAAAGAAGAGCCATTAAAAAAAAATTAAACCAGATTAACTCGATCAGAAGTAGGACCTGGGGCCATATTCTGGACTGAAAAGACTGATTTCTGGCACAGATTGAATACAAAAGCACAGATTGAATATAAAAAGTGCTAATTGTTTCTGTGTGTGTGTGTTGTGAAATACACATTCGCATCACTGTACTTCACTCTTTACAGAAAGAATGCGCGCCACAGCTCCAAACGGGCACAAGCCTGAGTCCTCCCAAAATAAAGAAAAAAAGAAATCCAGTTACAGGATAGAATTAGGGAGCGATCACAACGCGGCAGGAGGCGAGAACCGGGGCAGAACCGCACATTAAGGGTCAGTCACTGGAACGAGAGCGTCCCAGGCGTTTCCTTAGGAGAGAAGCACATCTCGGTCTCGCACAGACACGGAACTCATACAGCTCTGCACAGTCTTTCTCCCCTCTGCCAAGAAAGAGGGCAGCGAAAGCCGTTTTGGTGGGCCCAGGGAATTGAGGAGCTGCTGTCCGTACTCTCCGGGCTGAGAGGGAAAAGCCCAAGGGTCAGCGCAGGGCGGGCAGGAGCAGCCACAGCACCAGGCACCGCGGGAACGCCACCCACGGGACACACCGCTGGGAAGCGGCCCCAGCAGGCGGCCGGGCCGGGGCCTGAGCTCCCGTTCCTGGCGCCGGCCCTCGGCCCAGGGTCCGGAGCGGGGGTATGAAGGGCCACCGGCGGGCTCGGACGGGGCAGAGAGGAAAGGCCTCCAAGATCAGAGACAGCGCACAGCAGCGGCCGGCGATTTTTGAGAAGAAGAGGGGCCCGCCCCGTTCCCGCTCCCGTTACCGCTGTCCGTGTCCGTGTCCGTGTCCGCGGCCCCGCGCCCACGTGGGCCCGCCACGGCCGCCGCCATCTTCCCCGGGGCCCACCCAGCGCCGCGCTCCGGCCCGGCCCCGCGCCGCCAACCTGCGTTCCGGCTCCAGAGGTTCCGGGCAGGCCGGCGGCGCTTCCGGGGCGGTGCGGCGGCTCAGGGGCTCCGGGCGGGCAGACATGGGCCCGTGGGTAAAATAAACAGGGCTGTAAAATAAACAGCGCTGCATGGGCTGCCTGGTGCGAAGGGGGATTTGAAGGCTCCACCACCATGCTTACTATGAAGGCCCAAAAGTATGGGCTGAAAATACTTGCAAATTCCAGCTGATGTACTGAAATCGCTTTGTCTTACTGGTGGTGTTTGTTGTTGGCACTGGGGGGGGTCAGAACAGCAGATCCTCCACTGTGTGTGGTGAGAGAAATCTTAGTAACACTAAATTTTTCTCACTTCACAACCACTAAACAGGCACTCAGATTTTAAGGCCAGATTGTAGCCCTGCCTGTCATCCATTTACTGAAGTTTATGCATCTGTACGAAGCACACCCTGAGAACAGCACCACCTCGATGGAACACCAGAACTGTAAAAGAAGCAAATCTTAGGCAACTTCTTACATAAAAGTGCTATAAACTAAATGAATGAAAATCAGTTATCAAGAGCTGCTGTTCTTGTAGCAATAAAATGTGCTGGGAGTGGGGCAGAAGCTCCAGGATTCCTTGGAGCCCCAAAGCAGTGAAGTAGAAATAACCATGGACATTGCCAAGTGTATGTATGAATATAGGTAGTATGAATATACAGGGGGAAATTGTTACATGTACATTGTTACATGTAGCATAGTCTTCAGTATTTTTCAGGTTTAAAAATCTTAAAAAGGTTGTTTAATTTCTGCACCCTATATTTTTATAATTATTTATTTTCTTGCTGCAAACCTGCACAATAAGTGACCTGTGTCTTTGCACTTCTGTCATTCCACATTTTTTCCTCAATGATGTGGATTGCAGCCAAGATAGGAAATTTCTTTTCCTGCCTCAGCATCAGGTGGGAAAATTAGAAATTGGAGAGAGGTCAGAAAATGATGACAGATATTCTGACATGACTGGGGAAACTGTTTCACAAGGAAAGATTAAAAGGCTTGAGTATGTCTTGGTTAAGTGCTGAGGACAAACAGGATTGGATTTCTTGTTTCTTTGTCATAATCTGTGCTGCTGAGTGGAGCTATCTGATACAAATTTCAGTCTAACTCATGGTTACAAGCAAAAAGAAAATGTGTGCTGAAAAACTGGGGCCACTGCTGTGATTTGCAGAGTAACAAGGAAACTATAAACACCCCCATGATGTTTAATGAAGAGGCCCAAGCATTACAGGAGGTGTAATTCCTAATGTTTTACTCTGTGGGGCTCAAATCCTACGGTGCCCACCAATAATAAGCAGCAACCATTTGGTCAAGTCTGCTGTGTGATGATAAAGACCCTTTCCATGTGCTTGGCATGATTCATCTCTGAACCACATTGTGTCGGAAGAGACGCTGCGAGGGGAAGGTCATTAAATTGCATAGACAACAAGCTCTCTCAGCATGGCAATTACAGCCCTCATTTCCTACAATACACACCTTATTGAACATGTCTCACTTGTGGTAGCCTATTTGTCTTGGAAGTATGTCAGAATCTTCAGATTAAGTCCTGTAATAGGTTCCAATAAATGACGGCTCTGAATCTTCTTCCCTCAGACTGAATTAACAAGTCACATCTCCGAGAGCACAATTCTCTCTGCGAGCATTATCCCAGAGCATTTGTCAGAAAATTTGTTGCCAAACCTCATTTCAGATGACTGTCATTGTCTCCCATCACTCTGGTCTGAATGTTTTCTGTGTTGAAATTGTGGTCTGAGGAATGCTGGAGGCATAACCAGACTACAGACTCTTTCCAAACCAGACAAAGCAGCAGTTACATCCCAGTTTATCAGTTTATTATGAGCTGTGACTGAAGAGCAGCAGAGGCACAAGCTGGCATATGGGTCTGCAGTTAAACCTTAGCTAATGAAACAAGTGCACAAAAGTTTGATCTGTGGGTGGACCAGGGCCAACATCAGGAAAAAATCCAACCCAAAACTACAAAAAGGATGGCACAGGAATTTGCAATCCTAATTTTTTTTTCCCTAAAATTTAATTTTTTTGGCTGAAAGTTTAAATATCAACTATACTGAAATAAAACTCGGTTGAAGCAGTGGCTATGTATTCCTCATTACAAAAATAGCAACAGCAAATACATAGAATCAATAGAATGGTTTGGTTTGAAAGGGGCCTTAAAGTTCATCCAGTTCCAGATCCCTGCCATGGGCAGGGACACCTTCCACTAGACCAGGTTGCTAGATCTCCGTCCAGCTTGGCTTTGAACACTTCCAGGGATGGGACATCCACAGATTCTATGGGCAACCTGCACCAGTGTCTCACCACCCTCACAGCAGAGAATGTCTTCCTAATATCCCATCTAAACCTGCCCTGTGTCAGTGGGAAGCCACCATCCCTTGTCCTGTCACCACACAACCTTGTGAAAAGTCCCTCTAAACTTTCTTCTAAGCTATTTTAGGTAATGAGAGGTCCTATAAGGTCTCCCCAGAGCCTTTTCTTTTCCAGGCTGAATAACCCCAGGTCTCTTTGTCTGTCTTTTTAAGAGAAAACAAATAAAGACTAAACTTCCCTTTGGTTTCTCTTTGGAGTTGTACAGTTTCTGTGTCCTGGTGTGTTCTATAGTTACAATGAATTTGTAGATCCCAGCAACACAGTGACCAACATCTGCATAAGTCTCTTTTCAGTTTGTCTCTAGGAAGTTTGCAGGATGTTTTTCAACACAAAGGTACAGACTCACAGGGAAATGTGCAGTGGTTTTATATAAAGGAAAACAAGGTCAGAGTAACATACCTTGTGCTTGAGCAAACAGGGTAAGTTTTGCACTACTCTTAGTTCCTGTGGGAAAGTCTCCACAGGCTTGTCTCATTCTGTGCAAAGGAAGTCTTGCCTAGGCAGACAGGATTACCCTTCCTAAAAAAGTTGAGTCATGCTGTAGTTCTTGGCTGTAATCTCCATTCTGGAGTGGAGCCTCTCGATACCTTGGGTACAGGCCACCAAAAGCCTAAATAAAAGGACTCCAGTTTTGGCTTATTTGGATGGGTGTGGACATAAATTTAGACACCCATAGATGCCTTCAGTAGCCTTTGTATCAAGTTCTTCATGCTTAAATTTCAATAGAATAGAAATGAAAAAAATAATACGATAATTACAAATGTAACCCTTTGTTCTGTGATGGAAATTCTTACCGGCATCTGTGAAAATGGAGAATTGTAGCCACCCTCCCATGTTCCTGTGCCATTATCCTCAGCTTCCCAAGATCTGAGCCCATATTATCCCAGCTGAACGCTTAAGTGTTTTGAATCTTTCCAGCTATTTTTTCTTTTCCACCTTTCTCCTATGGCTGCTATCCCTCTCTTCCTCTTCCCTTTCTGAACAAATTGCCTTGACTTGCACATATCCCCTGAATAATTGTCCTTTCTGTTCCAATGACGACTGAATTCCACGTATAATAAAGTTTAAAATCTTTGCCACTTTTGTAGGTCATATTCATTGCCTGATTCCTGCACTAAGAGAGATCAATAACACCAAATAGGAGATGAGCATGATAAAGCTCTCCAGTGCCCCAAGATTTAAACATGTTTATTCTCATTTCCATTTCTTTGGTTTAGCTGATGCCATGTTTCCCCCTCAGCTCTGCAGGTTATTTGCAGATGAAGAAAAAAAGAGCAGTTCATGAGTAAATCACAGAATACTGTGCTGTCATATAATAACTACTGCTCTAATCTCATATTCAATAAAACTCATATAAACTGACATTTAATAAATCATAATAAAGTACTGCCTGGTCCTCTGCAAATGTTTTACCTCATGAGAGTTCTAGTCCAGCTCCCAGCAAGGTCAGGTGGAAACTTTCTTTTTTCCATGTGAATTCATTTGATCCCTGAACCTCACAAACACCAGTGCAGTAAATCTTAATGTTTTTAGGAGGAAGACACAGAGTGGTAAATACAACATTTGCAAACCTTTATGCCTGTAGTTTTAAACATAAACATGTTTGTGGACTTAGCTGAGTGCAACTGTTAGTTACTTCAGCAATGAAAAACATAGAAAATACAAGACCTCTTGTGCACATTAAAAAAACCCCAAGCTCAGAATCATGGACTGAAAAATTATTCTAAAAAGAAATTCTAAAATCTTGCCCACTGAATGCAACAGGTTTGCACCCTGTGTATGCGTGAACTGATGCTGGGTAGTCTTAAATCTGTGTTTTCTAAACTTCAAGTACTTGAATTTGAAACTATCCCTATTATTTGACACCATTTATTCTGCATGCGGTTGTTGATTGTTATATATCACCATGGTGCCATTTGCAAAACAGCTTCCTGGTTTAAATGATGTGTAAGTTTATGTGTCATGTTGAGGAGCAATTATTATTTTCTTCCTCATCAACATGAAAAAATGAAAAAGAGATAAAAGGACTTTATTTACCTAATATGTACCTAAATCTTATTTTTTTCTGTGTTTCTTCCCTAGCCCCATTCATTCATTTATTCACACTCAATAATCATTCTTATTCCTATGTTTCACAGGAATGAATTATGGTAGTGATGTATTGCTTGACATAATCAAGTTCAAAACATGAACCAACTGGAATTGTAGGAATTCATGTCAGATTTTTTCCATTTTATTGATACTTGCATCACAAGAGTTGGCTGGAGCTACAATAAGCAACTGAGAAAGAGAGCTTGTTCCCAAAAGTGTGGGTTTGTGTTCTGAGTAGATTTTAAATGTTTAAGGACTCGTCAAGGAGGACAGGTGGGAGAACAAGATGGTCAATGAATATTTTATCCAAATCTTTAAGGCTTTAGGGATGGGTTTTTTACATTTAAATTATTGTCAGCTATGGCTGATAATTTCAAGACTTCTCAGTAATCATTAGTGAAGAGAAGAACAAACTTGCATGTATGAAAAATCAGAAAAACTTAGGTAAGCTCAGAAAGTTGTCTCCTGCTCCCTGGGAATCACAGAAGAGATTGTGGCTAGACCTGTCTGTAGTAGAAGGAAATCCAAATGCCTAATGCCCAAGTCGTCATTAAACTTCCAAGTGGGACAAGGGTGCCAGAATAGTGAATTAGCTTGTATGCACTGAGGATTGTGCAGGGACACAAGTTACAAAGCAACAAAATGCAGAGAAAGATAATTCTGCCAGGTGACTAATTATGAGTCATTTCCTACTACAGAATAATCTCGGGGAAGTGTATATATATTTTTAGTTGAAAGCTTTATATATTTGTCACCTAAATATTTTTATAGTATACTTAATTATTACTTCAAATAGTAAAGCTTTCCAGATCTGCTTTGTTCCTTATTATAACAGTCTTCACAAAACCACTTGAAGCCTCACTGCAGTGATTTCACATTGGCCATAAAAGTCATTATAAAATAGAGATGCAGAAGAGTGAGCCAAAAACAGTATTGCAACTACAAAGCAAAATCTGTACTGGGATAATGGAGGAAGATGAGATAATACCCTTGTGCAATGGTGTAAGAGCCAAAGAAAAATCATGTTACACTAGCTTAAAATTTTCATGATCTATTTTTTTAAACCCTAAGACAGGAAAATTCTGGGTTTTAGCTGAACTTGTACTTTACTTCAAGCTTGTTTGCACAAGATCAGCAGGTGCACAAATGCTTGCACTTCATTTAATACCAGATTTTGATAGACCTCCCTTCAGTACCACCTGACACAGAAGTTATCCTACACCAGTCAGTAAAAAAACCCCAAACAACCAAATGAAGTCCAGATTCAAAAAGCTTCTAAACCCCTCTTCAGCAAGACTTCTATGCCTGTGACTTCTCAGCATACAGAATCTCTCCCTGAGTTCTTAAAACATGCTTACTAAGCCTGTGTGTAATTACCTTGATGAAGCCTTGGTGAATACACGAGTTTGCAGGCACAAGAACTGTTACTGGGGTGTGCTACTTGCACCCAATTCTGATGAAAAACCATAATTCTCATATCAGCAAATATTCTGTAAAATATTTGGTTTTTTTTCCTCCTAGCAACTGATGCACAATGGGAATTGGTTTACAACTGGTCTCCTGTCATAACTCTCAGATTAGTATGCTTTTAGAAGCCTGAACTTTCCTAGAAGTAAGGTCACAAGAATACTTTAAACATACAAAACTAAACTTTGCATTCAGATGTATTGCTGCAAACTAATTTATTCCTAAAAATCAATTCCTCCACTTCCTCCACTCCCTTCTCCTCACAGTGAAAATCATCTACAAGTCAGTGAATTCAGTTAATACTCCTTCAGCTGAAGGAGAACTTGGCCAACAATAGTAGTTAAGACTCATTTAATTGAGGTGAGATCTATCAAGAGTATTACCAGCCCTGGGATATATCTAAAGGGACATAAACTCTTCAGTGAATGTATGTTTAGACATGTTGAATTAAAGGAAGAGGTGGCTCTGTCAAGCCAGAAGCCCATTCCATAAGAAACTTGCTGGAGAGATTCATCATCCAATCTGTCATCATCAAGTTTCCCTGGGTTCTAACAACAGGCACCCTCCCAATTGACATTGGGACTATTTTTCAAAGTGTTTTAGGAGTCTTTCCTTTTTAGTAAAAGACAAGTGAATAAATTCCTGGTTCCCCCAAATTTAGAAGCAAATCCCTCACTGTGTTCCAGCAAAATAGAATTACATGCCGTATTTTTGTTGCCTGTGCAAAACCATAATTACTAGTCATTGTTTGCTAAGTTCATTTTCTTGCCTATACACTTCTAGTGATGTATCTTAATGATGGAATTACTAGTGAGCAAAACTGTTATAGTAGTGCTCTTTCAGCTTTCATCTGAATACTGACACTAAACTCAAACTGGTTTTTTTTCACCACAACCCCACCAGAAATAATTAATGCAAGTGAAATCTCAGAATTTCTTTTGATGCAATGAGTTGGATGTTTGGAATGGATCTATGGAAATTATTGAAAGAACTTGGAGTTGGAGAAATAAGCTTTACCTTTAAATTCAAAAGCGGTTCTGTAAATGTTCATGGGTTTGTTGTGAGAGTAAGTCCTGTGGAATAAATCAGGCTTGTGGAGCTGTTCAGCCTCCTTGCCTGAGTGAACCTCCCCATGCTGACAGGATCTTCCTTTGATCTGCAGGAATGGGGCTGCCTGGGGTCCCAGGGTGGCAGCAGGAAAAATGACTTGCCTTTCTAAATAGGGAAAAAATTTTTACCTAAATCTTGGATTTGTGAGCAGAGGATTTGTGGTGATCTTAACCAATAATTGGACATACTTTTATACAATAGTAAGTCTTCAAGTTGTCTGTCTTCCTTTCTGGATTTAATTTCTGTCTTGTTAGTGCTTGTTAAAGAGAAAAAGGTGGTGGTAGTATGATGTGGGAGAAAGACTAGAAGTCGGGCAGAAGGATATAAAATTTCTTTGGTGGTGTTGTGTTTTTTCTGGAAGGGTTGGTTTGGAGTTTTTTTGCTACTTGGTGTTTTTTTTTGCATTGTTTGGAGATAATCTGGGTTCTCTCAACCTGATTTTTCAGGTGTGAAGATTCACAACTCTAGGAAGAGCCAAAATAGGATGTGTGTATCCATTGCTACTCAAAAACCCGACCCAAGGTTTTAGTACTGTTGATAGCAATAAAACAAACATACCCATGTCTGGGAAGATTAATGTGAATCCTACATACATGTGTGAGTTTCTAATGAAGCTCTTTCTGCCTTTAGAAGAAAATGTTGCTGTTTATCTTTAATAGAAATCCATTGTGTGTAGCTATGTAATGGAATCTCTCATTTTTTATTTGCATCTGTTAGCTTTTTATTGCAAATAGGGCTCTAAATCTTACTTTAGAAATGAGTATTGCACTATATGTCAGTGCATGTGCAAAGGAAGCCATTAATAATGTTCGTTATGAAAACCTGATCATAAGTGTTTTTAGTCCATTAGCCATTCAGTTTTATTTATGTCCTCTTTCAGGAAGAATTTCAAGCCAGAATTCAAAAGATGAAGTTTGGAAAAGGAGCCACACATGAGGTCATAAAAAGCTGTCACTTCCAGGATGCTAGAAAATTCTTTTCTTTCTGCAACGTTTTCAATTACCTTTAGAAAGACAGATGAGTATTCATCATGTGCTGCTTTGCCATCATTAAATTACAGTGCTTTTAGGAAACAAAACTCTGGCGAAGCAAGCCAAAGTAATCTACTAATTTCACAAAATTAGAATATATCACACTTCCTTGGGCTGCTTAAATGTACTGCAGGTAGCAGCTCTCTCAGGGACTTAGTTCCTTCCCCTCAAACCTTAGATGACGTAACTTTATTCTTGACTATTTGTCCTGACTGCCAAAGTCTGTGGCTTTCTGATCTCTTTTAGGAGAGAAAACTTTTAAAATAGAGGACTGGAAAATGGTAGCCAACTTCCCATCTTCATGGACTTACTCTAGCTGACCTGCATTTTTTTAATATGTATTACTGAAAAAAATGAGGCCCTAGTTCTAAAATGGCCTGTGGTCCTATTTTCAGCAGACACCCTCAGGAACCAATCTGAAAAAAAAAATTAAAAAAGCCTCATGAGCTGGATGAAAGCATAATCATATTGAAAAAGGAAAAGACTTTTTCTCTCTCAGATAACTATTCAATTTCTCTTGCATTTCCTTTCCTTCTAAAATACTGTGGCAATAGCATGATTTATAAGTATAAAACTGTAGTTGCTATTTTATCTGAAAGTGAAATCACCTTGTACCTTTGAGCTTGGAAAAAAATAAAAAAGGTTTCTTATGACTTCCTTGGAATATAGGTACTGTCATCTCCAGAGATTTCTCGTGTATGTTTACTGTTTTAATGTATCCCTGAAGCTATGACTTGATCCTGTTGCATTTAGAAGTTGTGTTTGGGATTTGAAATGTCAGCAGAGGAGCTGCTCTCAATGCATCACCACTGCCATTGGTAGCAGTGGCTTTGGCAGCCACTTCCAGGAGCTGCTGCTGTTCATATTTCACCAAGGCCTCCGGAAAAGAGGCTGTGTGAGAAATAGGGCAGCGTAAAAAAGGAATGATCTCGACTAATCTGTCTTCATCTTTGGTTAGGTAGTACGAGGCAAGCTGATTGTGTATGATACAAATTATTTCGTGATGTATAGGGAGAGTTTTCTTCCTGTGATTTGCATTAAAATGCAGTTGTTAACCTGATGTAATAATTTGGCATTCAGTGGTTTTCGATCGCCCAATGCTGAAAGGCTGAAATGGTTTTTGCATGAAGAATAGGTCGCTAACTTCTGAATTAATTTCTGTAGGAGACAATATGGATGCAATGTTTTTAAAGCTTAATTTAGATTCAAATTAATGTGAAGACAAGCTCCTTGAGTCACCTAGTCTTTCTCTGTGGAATCATTTCTAATTGAATGTTAAGATCAAAGTTTAAGTTTATAAGAAAGAAAAACAAGTGCAGATAAATAGTTATTATCTGACATCCTTATGAAAATTCATGACCTGCCGCTTTATCAGAGACCTTTTAAGAATTCTAATTGTGAAGTATGCATAACTATTAAATGGCTAGAGCGCTTCAGTCTCTTGATAAGAAGCGAGTTAAATAATTGTCCTGTTTAACTTGTGCTTGTTAACCTTTAAGGTCAACTAGTTTGAACATACGTTTAATGAAATCCTGGAGCCAGAATTTATGATACTGCTGCTGAATGTTAAATTGGACAATTTACATAAGCAGGACATTAACCTTCTGAGCACTAAATAGCATTTTAGCACTTAGCCGCTGGGGACAATAAGGGACATGTTCTATATATTTGTGATTAGCTTGCCTGGAAACTCTCATGATGACCAATTGGCCTACCAAGTTTAGCAGCATAATTAAATGAATGGACTCAGCCTAAGTAAATTATCAGTGCTGTGTACAGTATATCATTATAGTCCTAAGGAAAAAAAAAAGATATGAATAATTTAATATTACATTACTAATTTATCAATGCTAAGTGACTGTGAGGAGGCTCTTTGTAATTCGTTGTTTTAAATTTGATATTTGATTTACTGCTGGTGTGATTAAACTGGAACCTACTTCATTTCTTTATCAGAAATTTATGGTAAGAGTAGACTTTTTTCCCAGGGTAATGGATATTTTTTTCATTTTCTTCAGCTTTAACGATAGCAGCAAATACAAAGTATTACATATTGCCAAACTTGTAATTAAGCAATTTGTCATAACAAGACGTGTGTGTCGTCTTTTGGCTGGCAGATCTTCTAGCAGATAAGGGCAGCAGACCTGGAATTGTCAGGAGCTGCAGGAACAGGGTGATAACAGCAGTAGCAGCTTAGGGTGTGATTTCCTCCCTCAGCTGAAAGATGGAGCAGGATCTCCACACTCTGCCCCCCCAGCTACTCTCTTGGAACACCTCAAGGCCATGGATTGCCAATAAGCCATGTGGACTTTTTGGGACAGGTGCTGTACTTGTTAGTACAATTGCAGTCTCTGTCTTGTATTAGCTGGTGCTGCACGAACCTGAATAAGGACATGTTTTGAAGGACAAGGTGGGACCTGAGCCATTTGCTCAGCTGTTTGTTGGCTGTGAGATGCCTCCAGGTTGGTGTTACCTGTGGTCATTGCTGCACTGCTGTTCAGGCCCACACCTGCAGGCAGGAGCCACCCTGCGCTGCTGACTCATGTGCAGGTACTGCATCTCCAGCCCAGCCCATCACCTCTGCCCCAGAGGTTACCCTTGGTCAGCAGAGATAGGAATGGGACTTGTGTTCCAGGAACTGGAGCCAAGGAGGACAGGATGGAGCTGGCTGCCATTTCTGACAGCTGCCTGCACTGCTGTGGACTGGGAAGTGCAGGATTTGCAGATATCGCTGCCCGAAGGCACTGGCACCGGTAAGGTGCTTGTGTTACAGTCCTGAAAAAAGGACACTGACTTACGGCACTCTTGACTGAACAAAAGAATCAAGACAGTGATGGGCATATAGTAAATTAATAACTTGTGGATGTCTCAACACAGAGAGAAAATAGCCTGAAGATCCAGCTCTGGAATTGCACAATAAAACTGTCAGGAAGATGTGATGGCCTTACTGTCCTTCCCTTATGGGATGGAACAATGGAGGCTGCTGAGAGTGCTGCAGAGGCTGAGCAGTGCCACAAGCTCAGATGGTGTGCATGTTGGTGCTGTTGGGCAAGAAGCACTCAAAAACAGATTTTCTGTCACCCCAGTGTCCTATTTCAAGTTCTGCACTGACCAGTTGCTCCCCCTGTATTGAGTACAAACTTAGTAATTCTGTTCGTGTGCCGGAGGAGTGTCAGTTTTGACTCACTGGTGAATTCTCTGCCGGATGTCTGTGATGTGGTTGCTTCCAGCTAATAATGCTAAGGTTGTGGGTTTGATCCCGGTATAGGCCATTCACTTAAGAGTTGGACTTGGTGATTCTTGTGGATTCCTTCCAGCTCAGAATATTCTGTGGTTCTCTGTACTTGCAGAGCCTACATGCATTTAGATCTTTGTGCTCATTCAGCAACGCTCTCTTCCTTAGCATCATCTGTTGAGCTTGAGAAAATCAGAGAATGTGAGAGAAAACACAGCTTAGGTCATAATCCATGGATGTCCCTAAATCCTGCCTGATCAAGGAAGAGAAGTGTTTTAGGTTCATGTATGCTCTGAAACTGCCTTTTGTCATCCAAAAGTAAATGAGATGTTTCAACTTTCCCTCTTTTTTACAAATTTTTGGCAATGCATGAGATGGACTTGAAAAAGGCTGCTTTTCATTACAGAGGATCAGACTAGTTTCTTAAGTCCTACTAATTCCAAGTATTTTTGCTAGAAGGGAAAAGGGAGGAAACCTATGACCTCTGGTGTCTGAAAGAGCACCTCTCCTTATAATTGTAGTTCTGTTTCTGTAAAGGGTCAGGTATTCATAGGCAGGAACGAATTTACGAGATTCCTGCCTGTTTCCCCTGGAAACCAGTTGAAATTATTCCTAAGGATACTGGTGACTAGCTAGGAAAGTTCTGTGCTTTAAAAAAAAAAAAAAAAAGAATCCCTATATTTTCAACAAGCTAGACAATTACTTCTCTTGGTATTTTGGAGGCTAGGATTCTTAGCCTTTCCCTGCTCACCAGTACACACCAGACTTGTCAGTCTCACTTACTGAGTATGCCATAATTAAAAATTATTACAGTAATTTCACGATTATAAGCCACACTTCTGGGTGTCGGCAACTTTTCGTTCTTTGTCCATATATAAGCCGCACCTGATTATAAGCTGCATGTCTGGGTTTCAGCAACTGTCTTGGGTTACAATACAGAGTGTGATAAAAGGTATCTGTTCTATCACCATCTGTTGAGGGTGGGGACAGTGATCCTTATCTCAATGGCAGATATTCTGCTAATGGGTCATCCATTGAAACCAGGCAGAGCATTGTTCTTTATCTTTTCACAATCCATCCTTCCTCCAGCGAGTCATTTTCTGCTCATGGCCATTGAGTCCCACTGTGGGACTGATAAAATTACTGCATCCCATTGAAAGTTGCTCCAGCCAGGGGGAAGAGCCCAACATTTCTTACCAAGATAAAAACAGAGGTTTTGGGACACTAAGGGAACCCCTTTCTCCACTGGACTCCAGAGGAAAACCGGATTTCTCCACATCACCAAGGACCTTTAGAGGGAAACTGCACCTTGTACAGGAGCACTGCTCCAACTGAGCCACATCTGTCACTGCAGGAGGATGCAGCCACCATTTAATGGGACTGCTACCAACACCCTGCCTGATGGGGTGTCAGGTTGTACTCTGACTCTGTCAGTGTTTGGGGTTTGTTTTTTGTAGTACTGTATTTCTATTTTAATTTCCCTAGTAAAGAACTGTTATTCCTAATTCCCATATCTTTGCCTGAAAGCCCCTTGATTTCAAAATTATAATAATTTGGAGGGAGGGGGTTTGCATTCTCCATTTCAAAGAGAAACTCCTGCCTTTCTCAGCAGACACCTGTCCTCCAAACTAAAACAGCAACTTTTTGTTCTTTGTCCGTATATAAGCCGCACCTGATTATAAGCCGCACTTTGGGTTCGGACCAAAATTTTAGTCAAAATGGTGCGGCTTATAATCATGAAATTACTGTAATAATAAAATAGAAGAACGGGAAAAACACTTAAAGCCATCAGTAGACTTATTAATATACCTGATCTTTATTCAAGATCATCCTGAACTTTATTCAAGGTGTCATGTGGTAACTATAGACATTTGGTAGACCTAAGAAGCAATTAAGAAGGGAATTAGGTGTTTTCAGAAGCTGGTTTGTCCGAAGAGAAGACTCTTTGAATTGCTGATTTTTCCATATAGACAACCTTGGGTGGCCCAAGCTCAGGGCCTTGTTGTGGCAGACAAATTTATGTAATGTTGGGCAAGTCACTGAGTCTTAATGCACTAGCTCTGAGCTCAAGTTCTACCATACACAGAGTGGGTAATAGTGTCCTTCAAGTAATTCCGTGACGATGAATGCACCAGGACTGTGAGTTGCTCTGGCATGGCATTCATGAAAACAGTGTAAGTATATCCCCTTTCCAGGAAATAGTAAAACTCAATGAAAAAAAAAGTTAACTTTTTGTGACAAAAAGGTTTCAGCTTGCTGCCTAATAAATGCACCTGCATCTGAGTTGAGGAAGAGACAAAGTCACGCACCAGCCCTTTTTAGCCCCAGAGACTCAGACTGTTAAAAAAAGATACATTATAAGCACAGCACACATCTATTTTTCTACTCTACTTTTGTGGCATCATTGCTTTCAGACAGCCATCACTGGGATTGCAAGGTGCAAGGTTCTTCAGAAACAATTTTAAGAAAGGTCTTATATATATGAGAATCACCTTTCCTCTCTGCTCTTCCTTCTTCTGGGTATTTGTCATTTGAGACGTATCTCCATACATTTTCAAAACAGTTTTGCAAATGCAGTCAAAAGCTCTTGGCTCCGCACTATTTGCTGCAGAGAAGAGCATAGCCCATACAAAACACCAGCACCACAGCTGGAAAGGGAGGGGGTCACAGGGGAAGGAGTGCAGAGGATTGCTGGCAGAGGAGGACAAAAGCACCTACCAGCACCAGAGCTTCAGTATTTTTAGTCTTGCAGGAAGTAACTTGTGTGAAGGGACCAAAATGTGGGTTACTCTGCACTTTTAAGGTTTCCCTTAATATTGTGCCTGAGTTGTTCTGTGTATCTGCTGCTGTTAGAGCCTGGGGTATCGGTGTCTCAGTGACAGGGAGGTGACAGGGACACTCCCCATGGGACCACAGCAGTTATGCTACTCCCCAGGTGATGCCTACATAGCCCTTTTCTCATCAGTCATATTTACCAGTCTCAAATGCTGAAGAGACTGGGGAGGGCTGTTCACTGGTGTTAAAACTTGGAATTTTTCATTTTGTGGTCACAGACAATAGGGTTACCTTGGTGAGATAAAGTCTAGTTCTAATAAGAAACAGACCAAAGAAGTGATGACTTCAGGTAGTACAGCCAGTACAGATGGAAAAAATTAAGGCAATTGTAGAGCCTTCAGCTGCAGACTAGCACAAATCCAAATGGGAAAAGATGAATCTTTTAAAAGGCTCAGTGGTTATCTATTACTTAACCTCATCAACTTTACTCATGGCAAGATTAATTGATGCCTCTTTTGTTTCTCTTCTTTTCATATTGTTTAAATTCAATATAATCAGACAGCTATGTGGTTTTGGGGTCTGATTCCCCTTCAAGTGAATTCAGCCTTTGAATTTTTCTCTTTTGGTAAGCCTACAAAATCTCCTGCTACCCCTCTGTCCTCTATCACAGTCTTATTTTAGGATGCTTATCTTGTCTCCACTACACTGGAAAACTGGTTCACTTGTCTTTTTTTCCCTTCTCCACCAAGAAAAGTTTTAATTCTTCTGAAACAGACAGTCCCTGTTGAGGACGTAAAGTCACAGAACTGTGAGCATTGCACCAGGTGATACCAAGGAAGAATAGAATAAAATACACACACACACATACACACACGCACACATACAGAATATGCAACCTGATAAAATAGGCATATTTTTCCTGCAGTGGACCACTTCCCACGAGTCATGGTGCAACCTGTTTTGCTTAAATCTTATGCTATTTGTAAGTATTTAATCTTCCTAGTTTTAAAAATGCAGCAGATACATTAGTTGAATGCATTGGGCAAGAGACTTTCCATGACGTCTTTAAAATCGCCTGCACTGATTTACACCTACAGGAAGCTGCACATTTAAAATTGCTGGCATTGTTTTTCTTTACTTTCATAAGCATTTTAGTCTCCCTAAGTGTCTCCTTAGTTTAATGATGTCGTCAGTTCTTTAAGTGCCTCCCAGCTTCTATTTAAGCCTGCTAATAGCATGTATGTTCAGAAACTGATGCACATGAAGTGTTTCGTGTCACTTGAAGCCACAGAGTTTGTCTCTGCATCCTTTACTCTTCCTTTTACATTCTCTGCTTAGTAAAAGTTGTATATACGGTTGCTAGTTAACAGCTCTATGGAATTACATATTTTAAACAAGCTTTAAAAATTTCTGATCTTAAAAGAACCTCTGAAATGAGATATTGGATGTAGCATGCTGGCAGGCTGAGGAGATTTAAATGTTCTTTCAGCCTGGCTGCAGCTGTAAGATATCTTCCCACAGAACAACTGTTATCTTTTAAGAAAAAAGAAAGACATTTCTCTGGCTTGTTTTCCATACAGACATTTGTAAATATAATCCCTTCTGTTGCTTTGGTAAGTCAATCACACTAACAGGTACCAGTTATTCAGTGACTGCCTTGGGCTAAAAAGAGCAAATGACAAAAACACTTTTAGGTTGTCATGTGTTAACGCAAAATGCCCCCAGACCCCAGTGCTTATTCATCTTCATCTAGTTGACTAATGCTTTTCCCATGTTGTTACATGTTGGTAAATTAAAGAAGCCTTCCAGACAGTTCTGTCAACAGTTTACTGAAATGTACCTCATTAGTGAGGTTGAGCTGTCACATGAGTGTAATTTAATCCTATTGAATTATCACTCAAAAATGCTTGAATACCAGACCTTTATACAGTGAGAAAGAAGGTTTTCTAGGAATACTGTCAGGCTGTAAATTGATTAGATGTGAAGCATGCAGAGGAAAAACCCCAGAGTTTTTTTTATACTTGCAGTAAGATTTGTGACAGCTCTTTCACTGCATCTTGTGTTTTAGAGACCTGCGTAGAGTGAGGTGCATTTCTTTTGAGCTTTTGTTTTTCATATTCATAGTAAAGCTGAGAGGCTGAGTGCCATGCTTAAGGTGGAATATTTCTTTTTTTTTTTCACTGGAACAAAAAGGAGAGAGAGGGGAAAAAAGAAGGTAAGGAACTAGAAGGAGAAGGATGGATTTCAGTTGGTGTCGTAGTAAATTATATGTGTTTAGTCCTCCTTTTAGAGAACACTGGGCATTTTAAAATGTTTGGAAGTGGTTGTTTTTTTTTTTTTTTTTACCAATGGACGTGTGATTTAACACATGAAATATAGAATCTGGCTCTGTACCTGTCTGTGTGGGGTCTTTAGGGACGCTGTTCCTACTGAGACCATGGAGATGGGCCCCATCTGCAGACGAAGTGTGACATGCTTGGGAAAGACCAGCATTTGTCTGAAAAATTGAATTGTTAATATTGAGAATTTCCTAGACTTAGCATTTTAATAACGGTCTCCTTATAATTGGTTTGAGAGGACTTGGGGGAGAATTTAATGAGACAAGGGTAAGTTGAGATCATAGCTCACAGGACAGCTATATTTCCTACACCCTACCTATATGCCCAAAACACTAGATAATCAGATCTATAGCAGAAACGGCAAAAAAAAAACCCATGGACACTTCACAGAAATGGTTTTTGGATGTAGTGCAAATGGGTAATGATTTCTCATTCACCCCAGCAATCCCTGCCAGCAAAGGAGTGGCACAGTGGACAAATCCACACTCAGACCCACATTCATGCACTGCTGATGCAGGGGAGGGTGAATGGAGAAGTCTCCCAGCAGCTTGCCTTGCTGGAGAGCATCCCCCAGGACTTGAGCCACAGTGCAGGAAAGCTCCCTGGCTTTCACACAGTCCTCTCCCCACTGAAGGTCACCAGGGAGTCTCTGCAGAGCGTGTCCTCTGTGCTTGGGGCCAGCCCTACCCAGTTTCCTCTCCTGGTAGGTCTGCTGCCTTTACATATTTAATGAGGTTTTATGGGTTTAGGCGTTGTAAATTATATTCACTTTCTCAGACCTCTAAGACCTTCCTCCACCTACCCTCCCTTACCTGTCAAGTTTCACTGGGTATGCTTTAAATTCTGGAGAGGAGAATACTGACTTTGCATAACATAAATGAAAGAGCTGGAAAGCATTACATTTTCATACAAATTACATGAAACCCCCAAGATTCTGCCCTTGAGGGGAGACAGCAAAGCAGCAAGTGTGCAGAGAAACAACAGCTTTGGGTTTTGGGGTTGTGTGGGCAGGGAGTAACGTTTCATGTGCTTCACATGAGGAAAGGAAAGCTCCCGTGCTTTGCAGGTAGCTGCTAGGCAGAGCTGGATTTTACTGGTTTTGTAAAAGCAAGAATCCTTGATGTTACCATGCACAGGAAGAGCTGTGCATGTCTGTGGGAAGTTTATATATATACACATAGGAAAATGCACCAATTTCTGTTTTGGCCTTCTGCACCAGGCATTTATTCCTCAGTGGAGCAAATGCTCCCTTGCACTGGGCACATTGAACTTTTGTTCTGCAGCAGGGACTCCTACAGGCAAAGAAATTTCAGTAATGAAAGTGCAGTGTTGCATCCTGTGTGTGCAGCTGAGCACAGCACCTGGCTCAGTAGACTCCTACTGAGAATGTGTAACCTGTCAGGAAAGCTTTCCTCTCTGGAGATACTGTTGGAGGTAAAGAGATATTAAGACTGGGCAGTGGGGATATCAGCAGAAAGGGAATCACTTCCTTGATGCTCCTGAGTCATTATTGCCACAAAGGCAGTCAGCTTTGGTCTTTCATCATTCTGTATGAGACAAATGTCTGATCCAAGTATGCCTAGTAATTTAAAACAATTACAAGTGATATTTTCTTTACTATATTGAACACTAACCCAGGGATTAAAGAAAAGGATCGGGTGTTTTTTGGCACAGGCCAAAGCATATGGTGGAAGAGTATATTGCTCCGTTGTCTCTGGTCATGAGGCTTTGGGTTCAGGAACAAATTGTACACATAATTCTGAATACTATAAAAAATAGTATAAAATAGTATAAAAATAGTATAAAATAGTATAAAAAATAATATTAATTTAAATATCCATCCTTACGGATGAAATAGTTTTCATTTGGAAATAAAGGAATATTAAGTAGACTCTATTCACCCAGTTTGAAGAGAAAAAAATAATTTTGGGGTTAAATAGAGTCATGCCAAGGAAGCGCATCCTGATTCCTGTTTTCATGGTGATCCTGTAACTCATAGAAGCTCTTATGGCCACCAGGGGCTGAATCAGAACTTCATATATAAGGGATGCTCTGTTTTTCAGGTGGCTTTGGAGTGTGATGGGGTGTGCCCTGCTTTCCTGGACATGGCTGAACACCTGCCTGCCTGTGGGAAGCAGTGAATTCATTCCTTGTTTTTTCTTTGCTTGTGTTCTGTCGCTCTTAAACTGTCTTTATCTCAAGCCATGGATTTTCCAGCTTTTAGCTTTCTGATTTTCTCCCTGATTCCACTGGTGGGGGAGTGAGCGAGCAGCTATGTGGGATTTGAGTGCTGGCTGGGAATAAAACATGACAAAAACTTAACAACCTTATGCTTTCTTGGGTTTGTTTTATGCCAGATGCATTACATCCTATAAATAAGTGGAACTCCAAACCACTTTTTTTTTGTATTGTCTTCTGAGTATTTGTATTTGTCTTCTGAGCTCAGAACTATCAGTCAGTGCTTTCTAGCTCTGGCCACAAAACCATTCTCTAAAAGCAAAGCAATACAAATTGTGTAACAGCTTGCCAAATGTGCCTTAAAAAGCCCAGAGACTGAAAACCACTAAACTTCATTGCTAGTTTCAGAGCTAAAGAAAATTGAAGTGTAAAAGTGCTACCTATTTGTACTATCTTTTCTTGACTTCTGGTATTTCAAATTGCAAAAAGTGATGCTAAACTGATAGTGTGAGATTACCTTTTTAAACGGTAAATATTTTTGAAACAATTATGTCAAACTTTTATTGGTCAAACCATGTATCTTTCTGAATATAAAAAGTCTTCTTAATTGTCTAATTTTCTTTATACTTGTGTTTTCTACTTGTTTAGGTTCCAGAGGAAGAATAAAACTATATATATAGTTTCACTGGGCTTCCCCTTCAGAAGTAAGTATATCAAGTTCATAGTGGCTTTCACCACCTTCTACTTACTGAAGAAAAAATGTAAGTAAATATAGATCTGGTTAGTGTTGTAAGAGTAGGAAGGGTATATTTCTATCCATAGAAAATAAGATAGGAAACCAGATATTCTTCTGCAAATGATGGGGTACCAATACTGGGATTTCAAAGTTTACTTTAAAAAAAAAAAAATCATATGGTTTTTAGAGGTAAACTTAGAAGCCTAATAGTTTTATTTTCTGTTTTTAATTATCTTAGCAAAAAAACTCTACCTCCTAAATTCAGATGCTTCAGTCCTCAGTGAAAGGCCATTGAAGTCAAAGGAGAGATTAATTTACCCCATGATATTTTGCATCAAGGTTTTGTATGGAAGCATCTCATTGTCCTTTTTTAAGCACTGTACTTCTGATCATTGCTGGCACACTGCTATCAGTGTCCTTTCTCTTACAAATACTTAGTTTTCTAGTTCTTAATCGTGGGATGAGCTTATAACTTCACATGCAGAGCTTCGGGCTTTTTATTTTGTGGGTGGTTTTAAATAATAATTAGAAATTATTTTGGGTATTTGAAATTCTTGCAGTTTCTGAATGCAGTCTACTTTGTTTTCAGATGCACTTTGTATTTGATACTACTTTGCAGGTATCTTGGAGGTAAAGTGTAAGGTGCAGGTCCAAATCTCTTTATGCCATCAAATACCATGTGGTGATGCTGGAATGCTTATAGTCTTGTTATGTGATTTCCCTGTGATTTTTACAAAGTTGGATCACTGCCTTTGGTCAACAAATTACAGCTGTGTTTTATCTTTGTAGTGAAGAAGTGCTAGAGAGGTGTTTTTATGTTTCATTTCCTATTTAGGACATAATTTGACGACAGCAAAAGGCTCACTGCTGCTGAAGGAGACCATCCTGGTCCCAGTCACAGCTTTGTTCCCTTAGGCCAACTCTGGGGTTTTTCAGATCCCTGAGTGAGCCAGAAAACTTCCTCCTTGCCTAGTTAGGTGTTTATTGGTGTTATGAATTCACGCTGTAGGGTTTAGGGGAAAGTGGGATCATATGCCCAGGAGAAAGCAAAAAGTTTTATTTCATTGCCATGGATAGCTACCTTGGCTTAACCATTAATATGACACCTTTACACAATCCTTTGACTTATCTGTAACTGATGTATTTGAATAAATTGGGTGAAACATGACTATCACTGCAGGGAGGCAGTTCCCTGCACTCATGCCTTTACCCAAGTACCTGCTTGGTGGCATTTCTGGGGGACAGCTTCTGACCTGTACTCACATTGACTAGTCCTGGTGGGCACTGCAACAGGCACAGAAGGGCTAAAAGTTTGTATTTCAGCATAGATTTTTGTCCTTGGCCATTGTAATCCACCACATTAGAAAGTCCTTTTATAGAACTTAAAGAGTGAAAATTCTGGATAGTTTCAAAACAGAAGCAAAAAGAGAGAGTGTTGCCTGAAACGTCTTCACTCACTAGTTTACCTGCAGCGTAGATGCATAGCAAAATAATACACTGGACTATCATCCCCTGATCATGTCTTTTTCCCCTGTGAAAAAGCAGAAACTGAATAGCTGGGCACAGAAGTGTAATATAAGAAAAGGGATAGCCATTATTCACAAAGAAAAATGGGAATATGGAAGCTGATATGGCTAGGAATTTTTGCAGAAGATGGGCACGATCCCAGAGTAGGCACATGCATGACTGGGAGAAGGAATTTACATTTTAAGGCAGAATTACTGCTTGTTTTATTGCCCTGCTTTCAAGCAACCATAGCTTGCAGAGTTAGGCTGTTTGAAAAGGAAGCTTCAACTTCCACAACAAAGACCGATGGAAACTAAATTCTTGGAAAGAATAGCAGTGTTGGAAGGCATGCTTAAAATGGATTGTACTGAAAAATGGTCTAGAAAGACTACTTTATTTTTTTTTGTCCTGACATGCTTGTAGTTCAAGTACTTCAGAAAATCCTTGGCCTGTCTTCTTCCCCATCATTCTTCTGGAGTGGGAATCTGTACCTGCTTGAAGACAAACTTTGAGAGATTTTTTTATCCCACCCTTCACAAAAGGGTGGTGCCAAGGCAACAATGAGAGTGTTGTCTCCCCAGTGATAAATTGTCTCTTGATGCAACATGTCTGCTATGTATGAGAAGAAGTAGCTTCCAAAATCTTCTTGGTACATGGCTCTGCTTCCCAGTGGCTTAACAGCATTTTACTAATGTGAGGGTGTACTGAAATGGTGGTATTCTGCATGCTCTCCATTTGCCTCTGTAAGGATGCCCAGGAGTAGATACTTGGTCTTTTTCCTTTGATCTACTGCAATTTCTACTAGAAACATTTCTGTGGTCACCCTCAGTGGCAACACTTTGGTCCAGGTTATAAAATGTAAATGCTGTACTATTTGGTACTACTTTTATCAGGACATTTCTAAAGTTTTGTCTCACCTCATGGGTTAGGTGCTGCAAGCATCAAGGGAGGCGCAGATCACCTCTTACACTTGTACAGATTTCATATACTTAGGCATGCGGGCGTCTTAAACACTGGAATGAGGTCTGGCCTATGAAAGCTGTGAAAACCCCAGAAAGCCACAAAGCCAAAACCCAGTCTTTTGTACTGACCAGCAACCTGCCTGGGAGCAGCAGGAGCCAGCTGCTTCCCAAGGCTGGTGACACCAGAGGCAACATAACAGAGAGAGAAAAACTCTGGCAGAAATTCCTCAGCCCCACAGTGCCTGAGCAAGAGGAGCAGATCCAGTCCACAACAGCAACCAGGGTCAACCAGCAGCCCAGGTAGTTACAGATTCCAGGGACATGCCAGGCCAGTGTAGCACCAGGGCAGAGGGGCAGGGTCCCACTGCCTGAGAGGCTGCCCAGGGCACTGGGGATGTGCTGGTGGCCCTGGCACAAACTCCTACCCTGACCTATAGATTTACCGTGTCTTGTGTCAAACCAAGGTGTCAAATTGTGAGGATGGCAGTGGTGAGAAGGACTCTGGTGCATGCCTGCCCTGGCACAGGAGGCATGGGAAGAGCAGGGAGAGGCAGATCTCTGCTCCCAGTGACAGCTAAGTCTGTAAGCAGAGTAACTTGCAGGCTGCCCTAATTGACATCTGCATAGGGACAAAGCAGTTTGAAAGTTTAAAGGGCATAACCACAATCTTGATGGCCTCCCGCCTTTCCTTTCTCTAATAGATCTTGGTGAAGGAAATAATCTGTCCTTCCTGCTTCTAAAGGGCAGGTTTAAAAAGGGTTTGTCATGACTGGGTTCAGTAGAAGTTGAGGACAGGCTGTTTTTTCCAGCAGTCTTGGCCATGAGAAACCTTTCAAAGACTTGGAAACAAGGCAGTACAGTTTAAAAGACATCACTTTTCAGTTCTTCATTGGGTTTGCTCTTGTTTTTTCTCCTTCATTTTTATGCCCATGAAAAAGTGCTAGGTTGACAGACTTGGAGATGATCTTGCCTCTTTATCCAGCTGTCCTGACAGTGTAGTGCTTCCCTGAGGGACCACTTTTAAGGGGACTGGATGGTAGGTTGATTCCTCCATTATGTGTCTCTGCCAGTAACTAACTGCCTGTGAGGAGATGACCTAGTTCTGGCTGTGAAGGTGATGAGATTTTGGCAGGCCAAACTTCTGGCCACAAAAATTTGAGCTTTAATAATTACCTTAATCTGTAGATAAGGTGCTTCTTTGGTTTAAGTATAGAGAGAAATCTATATGCACACAGACATAAAACATACATATATATATTCTTAAATGCCATGTACTTGCTTTTGCCTTATAGTACTATTTGCTCTGTGGGCACAGCCCATGGAATTATTATCTTTACAGCTATTTTGCAGTCATGACACTGTTATTACCATGCAGGAATGGGAAAAATATTATCTTTTTTTGCGTCAGTTTTCATTAAATTGCTAACATTTTTATACCAAATAAAGAGTGGAGACTGTCAGCCACTTCACGCATTTTTATCATTGCTAGGTGAACATGAGGGGTTTTTTTACAGATACTGAACTGTGAAAAAAAGATTTTTAAAAGGATAAACAATTTCTGTATAAAATACAGTACATTAATCCTGTTTCAGCTTGATGTAACTACCTGAATTTGATCATTTCTTTAAATCCTGAAATCAGTTGGTTCTCAGTTACTTTTCAATGACATTTAACAGTTAGACTTAAAAATACAGAAGAATGCATTATAAGTTTTACCCAAAATGATTATGGCTGTCATTTGAATAAAATACAGATTTTGCAAGCTGTAAAGCATATCATTATACTATATACTGGTCTAACTAAGGTTTGGTTCACAAACTACAGTGCTCTAACCAAGTCATTAAATCTATCTAAAAGGGCCTCATTTGAGAAGCAATAAAATTTTTAATCATTTTATTATTAAAAGAGTGTTTAATATGTAGCTAATTAAATGCCAAAGGCAGGTTATCTGAGTTTAACCTTCAAAAAGAAAATGATGTATCAAAGTCTGCCTCTGGCATCATGGGATAGAAATGTCATCCTCATAATCATTGCGTGACAACTAGCTGGTGGCCTTTTCTAGAGCTATAGTTAAATTACCTGATTAAATTAATAGCCATTTAGATGTTTTAGGAACTGCACAGACCTATACTAAATGAAAATTAGGTCCATTACATTTTCTGAGTGGGCTAGATAGACCCTAAAATAAAACACGTATGCCATTGTCCACATTACTTAGATTAAGCAATTAAAAGCCCTTTCCTAAAAACTACTAATTTCCCATAGTGTGCCAAGAACTAGGTTTACACTAATGATCAGACAGGAAGCTTTTCCCCTGCTTTCCCCCACCTTCCTTGTTTATTTTACTATTAAAAAAAATCCCTGTCAAATGTGCAAATGGTTCTTTGTGTTGTGTTGAATTCTCCTGAAGCCTGATCTCCTGGAGAGCAGCAAGGGAGGAACTGAGTCCCATAGAAATCACGATGGTCTTCTCTCTCCTGGTTGGAGTCCTTCAGCTTTGTCTGGGCTTTGTCTCCATGACAAGAGGAGCCCTTGAGAGGCACAGGCATGTGAAATGACAGGGAAAGAGCAAAAGGCAAAATACTTGCTCTGCCACACAGAGAGCTTTCAGCTGTAGGTGGATGACTTTTAAGACTCCAGTAAGGATATTTTCCTTGTGTTGATAGTCTGTTTGCAGAGAGAGAAGAGAATTCTGCGCATGGTGTTCAGATTCTGCACGTGGTATTCAGTGAAGCTGGAGGCACTCACATTTCCTTTTGATCCCTGTCTCCAAAACTAGCATTGTTTGCTGCCCATCACATTTCCATGTCCCCCTCCCAGTTAGGCAATTCCAACCACACTTACTGCTGAATGCCAGGCATGTGTTCCCCATACGTGATTGTCCAAGTACATGATGTTATCTAAGTGCTTAAAGCAGTTAGATCCATGCTAAAATTTTGATTTAGCTATTAATTTTATGGATGTTTATTCCTTAATCCAGGTGTTGACATTATTGTACAGCTCTCATCCAGCAAATTGCTCCATAGGTGCAGTGGTTTAAATACATTGAATCCCACTGAGTCCAGCAGGATTGCACATATACATTTCACTTGATATGTACACATTTTTAAAGTATTTTTTGAGTGACACTATAGATTCCAAAAATGAAGGAATCTGTTCCAAACCAGGCTGTCACTGAGTGGGGCTCTGTGTTTAGTAGATCAAGTCAGCATGCTCTGTAAGTCCAAATGTTCTTCAACCTGGTCCTTCTTAGCATGTGAGATAAAAATGTTTTACACATTACACTTTGAAGTGATACAGTTTTAACAGGATTAGTAAATTCAACTGTGATGCATGATTTTAAAAACCCAAACTGCTTCCTATTTTATAGTTAACTCCAGCACTGTTCTCAGAGTTAGTAAATAGAAACATGAGACAATCTTATGGAAAATACGGTATCATAGAAAATATGGTTTAATAAAACATGGTTTAGCATTTCATTTTTCTTTAACAATTAGAAAGGCACTTACACAATATTCATAATAATTTTTGCAGTTTTAAATAATTCTTCCCTTTTTGTTTCTGGTGTTTTAATTTTTTAATTCTGCCATGTAAGCAACAAGTTTTACCAGGGACATTTCAATACTATAAAGCAGAAGTTTCTACAGAAATGTTTAAATTTGTGATAAATTACATACATGAGGTTGTTAAATGCTGATGATATTAATAGTTGTGCAAAATACCAGTACCAGGTTTACTTGACATTTAATCTTGAAACTTAGGAAACTTCCAGGGGAGTAAATTGCTTTTGGGACAGTGGCATATCTTCTCACTAGTGGAGGGCAAGGACCCCGAGGTCTGGTCTGACCAAGAAGTGGACTCTAGGTGTGCTGAATCATATTAGGTCATATTAGCTAAAAACAATCTACTTAGAGTCACTTTCAGTATTTACAGACAGTGTCTTTTTGTATCTATCCCCCAAAACCAAACCAAAACTACCCCCAAAATCCCAGTGTTTTTGCATGAGTGAATTTGGTTTCCCATACAAGCACCGTTGTTTGGAAGGCTGTAATTCACAGTAAATGTGGATGACTATTGGAAGAGAGAGGCATAGGATAAAGAATATACTTGGATTGAGAGTGCATCTGTAGAAGAAAGAGTGAGTCTTTACCTCATGTCAAATTGCCACCCCCTGTTTCCATTTGTTTTGCACCGAAAGTTCATTGCTGTTACTGATTTTGTTGTTTCTCTTGTGTATCTGTGTGTGTGTTCACTGAGTAACAACGTGAGCTATACCCTTTGGATTATCTTCAGGACCTGTTGGAGCAAAAGAAGAATGTCTAATAGGGATGGTTGAACAGGGATCAAAGCAAGGGTGAGCTCAACCAAAGTGAGCTCCTGAGGTGTTTGTTTTGTCAGCACAGCTGACAGCTCCACGGTGCAGCACCTGGGGCCAGCTGAGAAGAGAAGTGCAGTGTATGCCTAAACTAGCTGGATTAGGCATTCAGGCAATGCTTTAAAGTGGGAAAAATGGAATACACATTGGTGGGATTTGGCAGCAGTGCTGCTCCTGGCTGATTTGTTGGGCGCATCTAATGTTTTAGGTGTTGGAGAGGCCAGACCTAAAACTGGATAGGGTGGCAATATCAGGAATAGTTTCAGTTTTGAGTATTTAGAAACCTGGTAGGTGAATTAGAGGTTTCTCCCATACTGAGCAGAGGTTTTATGCTGATAACCCATATACTAGCATCTGCATAAGCTACTAGCATGAGTGTTTCTCTGTGGTGTGTAGAGAAAGGAGAACCACTGAACCACTTTGATGTTGCTCCAGGATGTGTGTCCTGAAATACCAGCAGCAAATTGTGCTAGGCCCTAGAGGAGCTGAAGTTTTCTGATGAAGATTTGTTGTACAGATTTATTGTAATGGAATTATAATAAAATAGAAATTTTAGAATTACAAGAAGTCTTTTATCTGGAAAGCCCAACAAGTTTGTGGAATATTGGATCCCTTATCTTGACATAATTTAAATATTACCCCTGTTACATATTCATATTTCATATTACAGCTAATGTGTGGGTTAAGGCATAGAAACAAATTACCTTTATATTAAAATTTTGAGTAATTTCTAACCCAAACTGTTAAATGGAAGCACCACAGGCTGTACAAATAGAGTCACAGAATGAGCTGCAATGGCAGGGACCTTAAACAATGTCTAGTTCCAAACCTCTGCCATGGGTAGGGGCACCTTCCACTAGACCAGAGCCTCATCCATCCTGGCCTTGAACACTCCCAGGGATGGGGAATCCACAACTTCTTCCAATATCATACCACCCTCACAGCAAAGAATTCCTTCTGTATATCTAAACTAAGTTTCCTGTCTCTAGTTTGAAGCAATTCCCTCTTATCCTATGTCTACATTGAAGAGTCTCTATCAGCTTCCCTGTAGCCCCTTCAGACATGGGAGGCTGCTCTGAGGTTTCCACAAAACCTTCTCTTCTCCAGGCTGAACAGCCCCCCATTCTCAGGCTGTCTCTGTAGGGGAGGTACTCGGTGTCTCAGAGCAAATAAAGACCAGAGCCTTGCCCAGGGCTCTTCACCCTCCACATAGGACTGACGTTTTTCCATGAAGGAAATTAATTTCTTAAAGACACCGGACAAAAGGGGAGGAATACAAACCAGTAATGAAGATATAGAATTGCTTTTCCTACAGGAGAAAAGCAATCTATTTAACAAAAAACCAAGGATTCTAAAGAATATCACAGTCCCCAGCTGAAGAAAATGCCCCCGTAACAAAGTTCTTGTGGTGCAATTGCTTCAGAAATACATATTTTAGGTGATTTTTCTCTGTTAGTAGCTGGCTGACATTTTCCAAATGTTACATCCCTGACTTTAAATCTTTTCTTAAAGTCCCCACCTTGTGGGGGCAGGGCTCCACCGTACCAAAATGACACTGGTGGTACCAGGCTGAAATTTAGATGTCTTTACTGAAGCATCCCTTTGAGAACAGCTGAATCTCTGTTCAGGAGGCTCATTTTCAAGTGAGGCAATTTCTAGACTTTCTGCAAAGAGCTTTCCCATATCCTTTGCAAGAGCTCTGCATTGAGGAAGGGAAATGAAGGAAGGTGAGCACAATTTGTACAAAACTAGTTACTTACTACTTGCTAGGCTTTTTTTAGAGCAGTTCCCACTGCCTGCAGTAGCAGCTGAGCTTATGAATGACAGCAATAATTCAAAGAAAGTTCTTCAAAAGTTTCTGTCCTTGGTTAAGAGTCATACCCCTGTGCTGCACTAAGTCTTGCCATTCCATTGGATTCATTGCAGCAGCTCAGGATGAGCTAGGATGACAGAATTGACCACAGAATCATGCTTCTGGTGAGGAAAATGGGCTTTAAGCTGTAAAATATTAACAGTAAACACAAATCAATGTGTTTTTATGGCTAGATAATTATTTCAATAATGGGATATTGGATTTGATAAGCAATGCAAGCTGCCACAGCTGATGAGTTAAATACTAGGGAAAAAAATGCTCATGGAAAAAGAACGGTGACAGACCTGTTAAAAACAAATTTTTGAAGAAAAATAGAAAAACAAAGGGTGCAATTTGATGTTTATAATATGATAGGAGGTCACTTAGTATCAGCGGGATGCTGGAAATGCTGAAATAAAAACGTAAGTGGTTTTTAAAGTGTAATTACAGTGATTTTCTCACAGCATCTCGTTTTCAAAGCCCACTCATTCTTAATACAGGTTTGCCTTTTCAGTGTTTGCAGTAGTCCAACTTGCAGATAGAAATGATTTTCCCTCTATTATGCGAGGAAAACAATAATGAAAAATCATATACACACAGTTGACATATTTATATGTGTGTATTTCTTCCATCCATGTAGTTAATTATGGATTTACAGTAACACAGCAGAGATCTGAATTTCTCCATGACCTAAGAACAGGATCTTCTAGGTGCTGAGAGCTGACTAGATCCTCCTTTCAAGTCCTTAAGCAGGGATGGGTTTGCATGTGAGGTGTGGGCTGAGTGTGCACTGTAACCCAGCCATAACCCAGGCTGAGGGGTTCTGGGGAGTTGGGAGCTGGCAACTGCATGAGCTGGGAGCTCTGCCCATGCTGGAGACTGAAACATAGATCTGGTTTTTCCAACTGATGCAGCTTTTTGATGAGCTGTTACTGCACATTAGAGGCATCCATACAGGAGCAGAGCACCTGGAGGTGTTACTGAAAGGTGTACTGTGCCACCTGGATTCTGGTTCCTTGGCTGGAATGCTGGAAATAGGCACTTTCACTACTTGGCAGAAATAAGGACGCTTCTTTTCCCACTATAATATTTGAGTATTGAATAGAAAATATCCAGACTTCTGAATTTCCTTTTTTTATTTTTTTTTTTTTGGGTTCTGAAACCTTCTGATTTTCTTTCCTGAATCAACTTAGGTAGTACACAAGTACAGAGTCACAAAGGGTCTAGAGCTGCTAGGTTTATTTTCAGCTTTTGCACTGTTTTCAGCTATTTGAGTCGTTGGGGTGAACCCAGTGAAAGTGTTGACCCAGCACTGAAGACCAAGCATGGATTCAAGCAAAACATGCCACAAATAACTGGCCTTGTGTTTGGACCTACTCTACATGGAGTCAGTATTTTTTTTCTCTTATAGTTAGCCCAGTATTTTCCAGTCTTCCATAAAAGGCTTATTTTGATTTTTGGCATGAAGTTTGAGGGCACTTTTTGGAAGGGTGTTGTTTGCCTTTGTTTAAAACCATCAATATCTCATAAAGTTTCAATATGTGGGATAAACTACCTCCTTGCTAATGCAAAATAGTGCTTTGTTTGAATCTGGTTTTTGGTTGGGGGTTTTTGTTGTGTTGATTTTGTTTTATTTTTTTTAAAAGCTGTGTAGTTTTTATAAACGTGGCATTTGCTGGCTGCCTGCACTTCTCCTTTAAATACTAGCTGGGAGATACAAATGTGCATTACCTTCACCATTTCTGAACAGTATATTTATCATTTTTATTATTTATGTTTCTGGCTTGCAGTGTGGATGCAAATGTATTAAATGCTGTTAAGACCTGTGTGCTTTAGCATCTGTGGAATATCATCACACCTCCAAGGCTAAGCCTGCAGCTAAAGTGTTTAAGAATTTATATGGCCATTCTTTTTCTCTCTCTGTGGCATTAGAGGGAGGGAAAAAAAAAGCAATAATGAAATGCATAACCTACATCCACAGAAAATATAACTGGTCTATTTATGATTATGATTCACAGTTCGGTCACTAGAAATATACTACAGTTCTGCAGGTTTATGCCTTCAGTGGTTATTTGTTAATGGCAACTCCTGCACACATTTTCCCGCAAGTCTTTTGGATTTCAAGAGAAAATGTGTCCTTCAAACAAGTTGTTTCTTTGAGGGATCTTTCTGTAAGTGGTTTCCACTGTGTATTGACTACTCATAATATTTTCTGTTATCATCTTGTCAGGGTTCAATTCATTACTCCATTCATTATTCAATTTGTTGGGCCATGAGCATCTGAATAATTGAAAACTGCAGAAGTATTATAAATTATAGTGTCGCCATGAAATCCCAGTTTTAGGGTTTATGGCTTGACTTTAAGAAATCACTCTCTGTTGAAAGTTGGCATATGAGGTCTCATTTTTAAAGCAGAATCTTATCAGTGTGATGGTTTTTAATATCTCTATCGCTGCACACTTAAGAACTCAGGTTGCCTGTGTGCATTAAGTTAGGGACTTTTTTAACAGTTTATCTGCTTTTTAATTACTGTTGCCATCTCAGTGATGTGGGCTAGGGACAGATAAAGAAATTAATTTATTTTGAGGTTAATAAGCAATTTCCAGCTGTTAATTAAAAATCTTTTTTTTTTCTCCTTTCACAAAATAGAGTTAATATAGTTCCCTTTACGAAAGAAAAAATATTTTTGTAGTGTTTCTGCAGGTTAAAGATATTCCTATACAGAAAGATAAACTGACATTTAGCTGTTATTTTTACTAAGTACAGTATGTTTTAAATGTGTTTTTTAAAATTTTATTCTTAGCTCCTGTGTTTTGATTTGGAGTACTATTATATTTCTACTCTCTGGATAAATTGTATCAAATGGCAACATATTTATTTTAAGGCAACAACTATTTAATCCTAAAAATATGAATACCTCATAGACTACATTCTTCTCTTGATTATGTTGCTGAAAGATCAGCAGAATTGTGCCAGGGTAGTGTGCACTTCTTGTTTTGAATTTTTAAACACTGCCTGTCTTTAGGTTATAGACCAAATTTGGGTAGATATGCCAAAATAAGTGAATCTGTCATTAAGGCTGCAAAATTATTTTTTGTTTATTCTGGTGCTGATTGTGTGTCGCCTCATAGGCTTCCTCATCAGTAAATGTCAGGATCATCTGCTTTTGCTATTATAATAGAGGAAAGCTTTCAGTCATCTCTTGGCAAGCTAAAAAAGTAGAAAGATGCAGTGATGAAGTCGAAGTCTCCAGTATCAGCACTCACGTTACCATGTCAGCCACGGGTTTGGCACAACGTTTTGCAGAAGGCAAGAGAAGGATGTTTTCCTGTACAGTGGTCCAGGACACACTGTCAGCTCTCAGAGCTTGATCCAGCAACTCAGACCTGGCATCTTTTGAGGTGTCTTGGCTGTCCCATGCTCCTACATCTGGTTTTCCAACAGGCTCCTTAAATTCTGAGGGATACCAGCCCTCTCTGTGTGGGTGCCTCAGGTCTCTTACAACCCATTCCTGACCCAAGAGTCAAAGGAATTCATGCCAGCTGCATGCCCTGTGAAGCATCCCTTACACCCTGCCCTGCTTTTAACCAATTCTGGTTTTCACTGTGCTCTGGGTCTTCTGTGCCTTGCCGTGCTTGAGGGCTGCTCCAGAGTGACACCTCCTACCAACAAAATAATCCACTCAGAGGAAGAAGAAATGGAATTCCCTATCAAGTCGTAGAATCTGACCACCTCCACAGAGCTGAAATGAAAAATCCCACTTTTTTTTTCGAGTCTTCTCAGTGATGGCAAGCAGTGAGAGGCTACAGGTGGCCGTGGCTGCCAGGGATGCTCAGCTCGTTTGTCCCAGAGCTGTCTGAGAGTGCTCACAGGGATGGCTCTGTGGGAAGCACAGCTGGTCACCGTGTGCTGCCTTCACAGCTGGGATGGTGAAAGCCAAGAAGTGCAGGGTCTCTCCTAGAAGCTGGGAGATCATTTGGGATCTCAGTGAGGTCTGGGAGAGTTTGATTTGTGGTCCAAATCCAAGCATGTGTTTATTGCTTCCATAATTTGCATTTCTTGTTTAAATTACCTTGTGGGTCTAAGCCTTTGCAATAGGCAGGAATGGGTAATTTTATTGCCTAAGAAAAGGGCTAGAAAATATGTTTACTATATTCTTATTTCCTATGGGCATCTAGAGCCGCTTCTCCATCCTGCAGGAAGTAAACACAGGTGGAATTCATCCCTTTGTGAGTTAAAAACTGCAGCTATTACCACTGCTACTCAAAACTTGGATGAATTTTTTGCCAGACTGAGGCAAAAACATCTGGATTGTGGAAGAGGTGGAATCAGAAGCTCAATGTTAGTGTTAAAGGTGCCAAGTAGTCTTAATGTGTCTGTTGTGCATGTGCCCACAGGACTGCCAGCAGCTCGACCTTGGTACATCTGAAGCCAGCTGGAGTTTTGCTCACAGCTTTGTCAGATCCAGGGATTCACTCCTGTGTTCTCTACCATGAATCACTGGAAGAGTAAGGATCAAAAAATGTCATCAAGGCTAGTCAAGATGCTAAAGGCTACCACAAAGAGAGGTGATGCCTGTGGTTTCTTACAGAGAGGTGCAAAAAGGCCAAGTAAAGGTGTAATGATCAGACCACAGGGGAAAACTCACCCCATTCTGTGCTGTGCTCATGCATAACTAAATCCCTAAATGCATATGTAATTATTCAGCCAATTTCTGCACACTAATTTCAGTGAAAGTGAAACAGGAAGAAGTCATAAACCCTTTAGAACAGCATTTCTGTGTGGTAGAAAAAGGGCAGGTTTGTTTCTACCTACCTCTGAAACCCTCATGGTCATCTTGATGGCATTTTGTTTGGATGTGCAGTAGGCAGGCCCAAAAAATCCCGGGAGCATTATCAACACTGTTGATTTTGGAGAAATATTAAAATAAAAGAAGCAGGTGGGGGACACAAAGGGACACAAAGACACATGACATCTGTCTGGTTCCCAATTTCATCTGTTCCATTATTCCTGTGCTAATTGGGTTTGATGACACAGCACTGTCAAGGTGCTCCAGCATAGCCAGACCCCAGAGGCTGGTTCCTGGTGATGCTCCTTATGTCAAATCACCAGAAAGAAGGGGAAATGTGTGATGTTGGGAGGGATGGGAAAGAGCATTTGGGCATATGGTATTGCCCTTATTGGGAGAGGGATCAGGACCTAGGTTGCCACTTGGGTCCATGGCGTGGGATCCATGGGTGGAGGAGATTATCTCTTCTGGCAAGGGGTGTCAGGGTGCCCAAAGCCCCTGGAAAGCAGCTGCTGCTGAGGGGCAGCCTGGGACCAAAGTGAAGTGCTCAGGGAGGAAATTCCTGGTGCATATTGGAAGAGGGTTGGCGAATAAAGGGATTTGGATCTGAGGGGGTGCAGGCAGGAGCTATGATCGTGGGCAAATGTCAATGCACTGGAGCTGGGGAGTGCAGGCAACATCAGAACTGGAGGGGAAGGGGAGGAGGGAGGGTGATGAGCGGGGGAGAGGGTAAAAAGGTTAGCAGTGAAGTATGCAACATCTTCCTTGCTTTATTTTCAGTCCTGTTATTGACAATCTTATTTTCAGTCATTATTTAATGGGCAGTTAGTCGGAGTAAGAACGATTAGGTGAGGTAAGCACAGTGATTAAAGCAGTGGGGTAAAAAACTGCTTTAGGAAATCTGCCCACTAACATTTTTTTTATATCAAAGGAGGCAATGACATTTTCTAGTAAAGTAAGTGTTTTAATCTGAAAGCTGTTTTTGTTCTTTGCTTTCCATACTGTTAAAAGCACAGGCTTTTCAAAGGACAGCAAACAGTTCTCTTACCAAACTACCACATATCCCACTTCTCATTGACAAAGTCTAGCTCAGATTTGCAAATAACTGAGTGGTTTTGAGAGTTAAAAAGCTTTTTATTTATGTTTTAGAGTGAACAAATCTGGGTTTGCAGTGAAAACACATTCTCATCTTCAGCAGTGGAGGAGCTGCCTTTTTGCCTCAGTGCAGCTTGGAGCATAGGATCATATGTAATAAAGAGATATTTAGTTTGCTATTGGAAAAGGGTTGCTGCAGAAGATATAAAAGCTACTTGGATATTTTTATAGAACTTTTGCATAAATCTTGTATCCATAACCTGATCTAGTGACATAAATATTAGCAGCTTGTTTCTATTTCACCTGCTGTAGAACCACTGCTGTCCTACAGCAATAACCAGCAAGGGAATAGAGCTATTTGCTACTGTCATAAATAAGACAGGGTGTCACAGCTGTTTTCATTTGACTGAGCAGTAATGGAGTTAATTATACTTCCAGTCTCTTTGTTTTTGATCTGTGTTTCCAAAGTCATCTGAGCTTCTTGAATTCTTGCAATTTTTTAACCCTTTTTTCTACTAACGTGGATTAGACATTTTCTGTAATTTGCAGGTGATTTCACTGTTATAATTTTTTCTGGTATTTATGTGTGCTTTTCTTTTTAGTTAGATTTTTACTTTCTATAAAAATCTCTACTAAACATCAATGTAATAAGTTGTCTTGAGCAACATAACAGATACAAAATATGACCCTACTGAAGACCAGGCAGATAGAATTACTTTTGCTAGAAAACAAACCTGTTTTCATCTCCAGCAACACAGGTAATTTGTTTTAAGAAAAATAGCAGCATAATAAAGTTATATTTTGATCAAATCAATCATATTTCTGAAATAATTTATGGAATTAGACTGTCAAAAGGACAGATAAACTGACACAAATAGGGAAAAGATTATTCATATTTAGGAACACCAGTCCATATAGCTGCTTCAGAGTAGCACATCAGGCAGAACTTAATGCAAGAAGTCCTCTTGTTGACAGAGCTTTTCAAGTTGATTGCTATTTTTTTTTCTTTTCCCCTTTTTCTTAAGGTTTTTTTTTTTTTTTAATGCAACAATAGTAGATAAGAATAAAGAGAAATCTTAGTTTATAGGTATTAATGGCAATATATTTAATGTGCCCAAGTTTTGCTTGGACTTAAAGAAGTCTGTAGTCACACAAAGAAGTTGTTGATGTTTCTGTGATGGAGCCTCTGATTCTGAGCCAGCTTTATGAAGTTACTGGTTTTATGGGAGTTGGACACCAAGCCTGTATGAAAATCAAACTGGACACCTACCTGCATATCTCCATAGGTGAAAATAGGCTTTGAGATGTGCCTCCAGTGGTTTGCAAGCAAACAAGTGACAAAGTGAAATGTGAGAGCAGCAAGTACTCCAAATATATTTCTCTAATATTAATAGTCTGTAATTGCTGAGTGTCTGAAATACCCTTGGAATGGAAAGCAAGGAGGAAGCTTCAAGAGTTGGGCATAAATAAGGTTGCTAATACGCACTTAAAATTTCAAAGTTACTTGTAATTTAGCAGGACAAAAAACATGATCAGTGATATCTGCCAGCATAAAAGTGTGAGATAAGTAACCTTGCTCGTGGTGTGGTTGCCTAGTTCTCAAATCCAGTTGCCACACTGTTACTGCAGTATTGCAAGACAAAGGACTGTGTATTATTTTATCCCCTTGTTTACTCTTTTTGACAAATAAATAATTACCTCAGCAGACAGGATGAGGAGAGACAGATGAGATGAACTTCCTAGGAGTCCTGCCAAAATGTCCCATCACTGAGACACAGTGGTCATGACACGGGGTTGACAATGTGCAGGAGTGATGCTTCTCATGTGTGACAGTAAGAAGTCAAAGTTTCCATTTTCTGCTGCCAAAATCTTCCATCACCCCCCACCCTTCAGCCCCAAATATGGCTATGTATGATCATGGAAACTTTCCCTGTTGATGGAAATTCTGGGATGCTGGGAAGACAGTTATGCTTGGCTGAAAGATAGGGAGAAAGTTGGGAATTGGTTTTGTTTCAGGTTTGGGTATTTTTTTAAGGCAGGTAAAATTTAAAACCCAGACTTCATTGTGAGGTGTGTAAAATCTCTACTTTCAATAATAGATTTAGCCAGATACAGCATTTTACAACAGAAGGTCAAATCTTTCACTCTGAAGTCTTTCAGACTCTGAACCCAGTTTGCATATTGAGCTCTCAGAACTATTTTCAACTACCAAGGGCATCTGAGCATGAAGAACACATTTCTTGATGTCTTTAGTTACAAATTGGCACACAGATGGGCTGCAGTAGTATGATGGGGGGGGCTCACATCTTAAATCCGCTCTGTTTATTACCCAGGAAGTTTTGATCAAGTTTATGGTGTTAAAGACTCCAACATATCAACTCCATTGAAGAACAGGACAAGCTATTGTAAATATGAACCATCAAAGCATTAGCCATTTCAATGAAATGAAGCAAATCAATTGTTTTCTATAAAGGTGCCTTTCAGATCTCCTTTTTCAGGTTCTGAGATCCCTTATCAAGTTCAGCATTATTAAATGTTGGACTATGGACTGCAAGAGTAATTTTTTAGGACTTCTAAAGGGTCACTTTGCTGCTAACATGCTTGTCTTTGCATTTATTTTACCTGACCTAAACAGAGTGGCTCACACACACACAAATATACATAAACCAGAATTAATTCTGTTGCATTTAATAACTGTTTGAGCCTTAAGCTAGAAAATAATTTGAGGGCTTAAAGAAAATCAGAGATGTGTAAAAATGCTATTGTAAGATGGGATTAATATTTCCAATAAAATGTATCCATTATAATGATCTGGTCAGTATCCTTTTTATCTTCAAGAAAACATTACAGCTTGCACTGTGGAGATAGAAGTGGTGCATCATGTACTCACCCTTGTAGGCAGCTGGATCTCTAGATCAGTGGGATAGTTTCCTTTTCTGGGGCATCCATCAGCTGCTGGAGAGATGCTGCAGAAATGTTGTCCATATTGGGGCAATACCAATGGTGTGTGCAAGTATTCAAAGGGTGGAGGAGCCTCCCTCATTTTCTGTCCTTCCTCTACTGGAGATAGTCATGGAATTAAAAACTGAACCTTGTTTATGTTGAGTGTGTAGCCTTTATCCTTTATGTAACTTCAGGTGATTTCTGAAAAGGACTTTGAGGTGGAATTCCTTAATTTCAGGCATGAGATGTCCATCTCAAAGCACACCTTTAAGTATAACCAGAAGATTAAAAGCCTTCATAGGCTGGGGTCAGTGCATGTAATCAAAGGTGCCTGACATTACTTTAACATATGCTTTCCTTAACATGCCAAAGCCCTGAGCTGCCATGTTTCAAAGAATACAAGAGGCTAGAATGAATTATCTTCTTTCAGTAAAAAGTAGAATTTCCTCTCTAAAATTACACTGGCTTGAGCTCCATTATTTCCAATATACTTTCCAACACCAGTGACAGGTTTAAGGTCTGGTATTTGTGATACTTGAGAATGAAAAACATGTGATTTATACCTCTGGAAAGACTGTATTTCTGGCTTTCTAATGGGACAAACAGAAGTTGCACCTCGCTGAGGAATGTCCAGAGCCATTGCAGGTTAAAGCTCTGATGTGTGTTTAAACACAAAAGTTATTTTGTGTCACTTTAAAACATGATTTTAAATAAGAGTTATATCTTTACCAATTTAAAACTGAACCTGGTAGCAATTTAGTAAAATGGATTTTTTTGGACAGAATATCTATTATATCATACAAACCTACTTTCCAAAGCATGCAGTAAAACAGAGCTTACTGTAAATTGCTTGATTGCTCAACTTTCTTCCCAGACTCAGCTCACTGGAGTAACAATGCTATAAAACTGGGGAGAGGGGAGACATTTCTTGTGACTGAATAATTCCAGTATTCCCACTTTCATGTGAACCTAATCTGCTCTCCAAACCGGCCATCCTGTCAACCTGGAGGAATTGGTCAGGAAGGAGAGCAAGCAGGGTCTGTTTTCTCTGGTTTATTTTTTTTGGTTTTTTAGGAAAAAGCTGTCTTTGAAAGAGGAAATTATCTGTGACAGAGTTTTAAACTGTATACTTGAATAGTGAACATTTCCCTAGAAGAGGTAATGGTAATGCTCTTCTGACAGTAACATAAATCTACCTTTTCCTACAAATTAAAGCTTCAAAAATTGTAAATGTATTCTTGCTGCATACTGATATCCTCTTATTCTTCCTCCACATTTTTCCTTTCTCTTTACAACTCCCTAAATTACAAGGGAATTAAAAGTCCATTAGATAGTATACATTAACATATGCTATTATGGTTTTAGCTAGTGAGCGTGGGCAGAAGCTGCTGTGTGATGTGATTTTCCATTACTGTCCTTTGAAGGCAAAACATAAAATTGTTTAATATGTTTTGTTATTTTAAAAAAAGTTCTAAAATTCTAAACTATGACAAGTGGCCTAAATTAAGTAAAGAAAATATTTATTTCTAAAATATGCTCCACATGAATTCCTGTGTTTAAAAAGGCTGGTTTATCTCATGAAATGCCATGACTGAAGTTTCAGGGTTTTTCAAACCATATTGTAGAAGCTTTTTATAGGTGTTTATAGAATACCTTCTACAAAGGAAGTCTGACTCAATTTTTTTTTTTTAGGTAGATGTAGTTGCCAAGCCCCAAAATAATGATTTTTAAACCAGAAATAAAAAATTTTCAATTGTGTTTCTTTTACTTTCTACCTGCCTTAAGTCTGCTAAGTAACCTCTAGGAGCAAGTGGCTATAGCCTACGTATTTTTATGTCCTTGACCAAGTTGGTTACCCTTGTATATTATTATTTCACTACGTACACAATGGCTTAATGCCTCTCTACCTCATGCAATGGAAACTAGACTTTATATTTAAAAAATTTAAGGTGCAGAGAGAGGCTTTGTAAAATTTTTAACATGTTTAATTGTAAACTACTATAGCTGTGCAAGACATTGCATATCCTAATACTATGTTTTCTACCAGTTTGATTATCTCATCTTACCACCGCAGATTTAGTGGGAAGCACCAGGAATAAATCTTAACAGTCAAAGAAATTTACTTACAGTTGCCTTTTCTACTCCTATTGATAGCAGATTTATATCTGTGACCAGGGAAGTAGTCATCTGAATGCAGCCATGGATGATTTTAAATTAAACATAAAGTTTAAGAAAATTCTGGCTAAATGTCATCAAGATCCATCATACCAAGCTGTCTGAGAGGGTAAAGGCCACTCTGTGAGCTGGATGAAGGGCAAAAGCAGATCCAGAGCCAACAGAGTCCTGCAGTATGGCACAGGTGCTTGGGAGCCAAAGGAGCAGCTGGGAGAAGTGGGGTTTGTCACCACTCCAGCCCAGGAGTGGGTGCTCTCCCTGTGTGCCCACCTCCTTCCCTGCCTCCCCTCGTCCTCCACTCCAGGCTGCTGCTGCTTTTTCCTGAGCCCTTGCTCCCCAATCTCTGCCTACCACCAGCTCTGTGTTCACCTGCTGCTTTCCTCCATCCCATCCAACCATTTCCAAGCATCCAGCACTGTGAGGTCCTGAGCAGAGGGTAATTTTTTTTTCTCCTGAGAATCCAGCTCTAATTTACAGCATTAGTTTCTGTATTTCTCATAAAAGGAAAACGAATATTTTTGAAACCAATGTTTAAATGTGAACCAAAATTCAATATGTGGAGGACAGGGAATATTTATAGCCATATTGTTTGTATTTTGGGATAAAAATAGCCTTTTCATGAAAAATGCAGTAGTGACCGGAATTCCATTGTTTCCCCTACAACACATACATTAAACTGTCCTAAGTGGATAATGGGAAAGAACAATAATAAGGATAACGATAGGTTACAGAAACAATTAGGTAAGGAATAACACATGACAGGTAATCCAGTCATAAATTTATAGGCATGCTGCTCTCTCCTCAGGAGCCCTGTGAGACACAGGGCCAAAGGCCAAATACATTCCCAAGGAATGTGTACTGAATCACACGCCTGCAGACTGCATGTTATTATTAGAATTGTAAAATGTTATTGCTGATTTTTATATATCACACTGTGTGGTTAATTTAAAAATGTGGCTAGACAATTTATTGTGTGTTTGGGATGGCTATTTCCAATACAATTTTCTTTGATTATTTTAAAATGTGTTGTTAGATTTAATTCTTTTTAAATGCATTTTCAAACCTCAGGAGGACTCTCAATGAGGCTTAAAAAGCTCTTGGTACCTCAGCTTTGTTCTGGCATTTTGGCTTCACACTTACCCACTGAACAGTAAATGCTTGTTTTCAAGCTTATTTTCCCCAACCCGGGGAGCCCTTTTGTTAAATGCAGCCAGTGCAGTGCCAGTTAAGGAAATGGAGTAAAAACAATTTAAAAGTAGCAGTGGGGGCAATGAGGTGGCACAGGGAGCTGTGCTGTGCCTGCACTTCACAGACACATTGCTCACCCCTTAACCTGTCCTACCTGCCCCAGCTGAAAGGAGCCCTGGGTTTTAAACTTCTTCCTGGGATGCTTGCATTTCCTGTTGAACATTGCTGGCAAATGCGAAGTAGGCAAACACATTTCATTCTACCCAGAGCCAGTAATGAAAGCTTTCAATGTCCAGAAAATGGAGTTTCACAGTATTTTCAGGGAGGCTAATAGCTTTTTCTCCCACTTTTGAATTGCTGCAGGATGTCTGCATCTGAAAGTTCTTCTATAAGCAGAAAAGCTGTTTCTGATTACTTGAAGAGGCAGCTTGATGAATCACTTCAAATATCCCTCCCTAAAAAGACCAGTCCTCCTTCTACTGTTCTAGGGAGTAATTATGAGATATAATAAAATAGCTGTAATATACTGGGTTTGTATGAAATGAAATGAAATAAACTGAAGTCCAGGAGAAAGTCTTCAGGTTCATCTACTTTGCACCTACATAAATCAGGAGAAACCCTGCCAGTTGTACTGCAGAAAAATGAGTTTCAGTGTCTGGTGTTTCTCTGAGAGCAAAAGCTCCACTTTCCCCTCTCCTGCAGGTCTGTATGATTTTGCTCACTTATCCTCCCTTGTTAGTTGGTGCTCCAAATCACAGATCATGAGGAATTTGGGATTTGGATATTTTAAAGAAAGACCAAATATTTAAAGGAACTGATCAAGGTGTGTAGGGCAATTTGAGGAGGGGAAGAAATGAAGTAAATACAATAAAGAATTTCACTT